>NW_025333611.1:16110000-17310000 GCF_019186645.2 Phyllostomus hastatus
ATCTCAACCTCTGGCATTGGAAGTACTTTGGAGAGGGGAGTCACCATGGCTTCAGATACGCCTAACCCCTAGAAAGCAGAGCAGACCAAGTCACTCATCTGCAGCCTCAGAGCAGGGCCCTCCAAGCCAAGCCCAGAGTTCAGGCATGTGGTAATTAGGGCTCTATATGTACTCCACTGGCGAGGAATCCTGTCAGAAAAAATTCTTACCACGGGCAGTGTTAATGACATGAAAAATGACAGAGCAGACCCCCTGGAGACAAATGGTAACCTGGAGAATGAGGGCCAGAGGAAGGGCAGCGAGAGGCCGTGTTCGGACTGGCTTCTGCAAATACAAAACCCTTCCAGCCCCGCCAGTAAAAACGAGTCTATTGGGATTGGACTGGGGGTGTTTCCTGGTCTGCACAGATCTGTGCTGGGTTCATTCACAGGAAGCTGAAACACTACAGAACCAGCAACTGAGAATTGTCTAGAGCTTGATTTAGTTACTCACCAAGAGAGAAAGTTCTTTATAGTTTGTTTTCATTTCATTCATTCATTTAAACATTTATTGAGAATGAACCCCTCTCAGACACAGTACCCTGCCCTCATGCCACCGACAGTTTACGGAGAAACAGAAATCAAACAGAAACACCCGCAAAAAAATGGATCTTTATAAATTACGATCGGTACCGTAAAGGAGAAGAACAAGGTTTAAGGACAGTGAGAGAGGCTCTGTGAGAGATGGACCATTCGGAGCAGAGTCCGTAATTTCAGCTGGGGCAGGCTGGGGCATCTCTCAGCTGGGTTTCCTCTCCTCCATCCCCTAGACTATTGAGCTCACCTCCTGTTGCTGTCACTCTCTTCTTGTGAGCCAGACAAAGTCCTCCAGGGACAGACAGGAGTCCAAATTGAGCCTGAGTCTGCTATCCCCCTTTGGATGCTGTGAGTTGGACAACTGGTTTCCCATACGGTGCCATCCTTGATAACTGGTTCCCTGCAAATGACCACTCTTCTTCCTAAGTGCTCCTTGGAGCCAGTCCCAGTGGGTAACCAAGCCCCAGCACAGACCACAGAGTAATATGTTACCTGGACCGGACCCCTTTTTAGGGATGAAAGATTTATTCCCTCAGCTGCCAGGAGGGCTGCCAACAGACAACCCTCAGCTATACATCCCCTCTGAGAACTGCCCCAGTGAGCCAAACTACATCCAACAACTGGTTCAGGCAGGGTTATGAAGGCCCAGTTTTTTCACCTCAACTAGAGACAAATGCAGAGAACCATTTCTACACGGGTAGGGCGGAGGCTTCTTTCAAAATACATTGCATCTGCAAGTCTCCATCTGCTCCATCCTTCCTTCCCTTTCCCTACACAGACACTGGGCCGTCCCAACAGCCCTCCTTAGTAAAACCCTGCATGGTGATCTCTGCCCCGAGCCCCGTCCTGGGGAGCCTGACCTACCCCAACCAGAAAATGGGGACAGTGGTGTCGCTTCTTCCCTCACGGAATTCATCTCACAGCTCAGGCACGCACTGAGCACCGCTGTGCGCCAGGAATTGTGTTCCCTCCAGAACCCCACAGCCCTGCTGTAGAACACAGAGTCTTTCTCACAGGTGTCTACAAAGCCCAATATACCAGCTGTGATTCCAGCAGTTTTGATCCTTAATATCCAACATACTGATGATCCAAGGTGGAGCACCTATTGCTGTTTGGTCTGTTCAAGCCAGAGAGTTAAAATCCTGGGAGAGTCTGGAATCACAGGTTCCTTGCATTCAACAGTAAAGCAGCAGTATTTCCGGCCCAGCTGTGAAGCGCTGCGAGGCTGAGAAAGTGTAAGTCCCCTCGGAGATACCTCGTGCCACATGCTAATGAATCAGGGTGAGGCCAGCCTAACGATCCGACTGGTCATCTGAGGAGCCAGTTTTTTAACCAGTTCTTTAAACAGGGGTTTTCTTGCTGGAAATACACTGTCTTTTTAAGGCATCTTTGTAGCTCCATTTTTTCCCACCTAAACTCTTTTTTTTCAAACTCCAACCTTTTTGTTCCACATTCTCTCCAAAGAAACAGTTCTGCTCCTGAAGAATAATTTCGTGAAAATAACATAAAATGCGTTTATTTATAGATTTGGGGACTGGCAAGTTCTGTTGTTTTAGAGCTTAATTAAGGAGTCAGTACGAAAGGCCAGGGTTACTATTCATACCTGGTGAGGGCTGAGTCCAGACAAGTGAAGAAAAATCAGCATTAGTCTTTGTCACGAATGAGTTAAAAGCAGAAGCCGCCAAGCACAACAGATTAGCCAGCACACTTCAATGGTGTAATAACTCTGCTCCGTCCTTCTTGTTTAAAGGGGATCCACAGACACAGCCGCCACAACGTCATTAAGATGCTCACCATGACTTGTGTCTTCATCAGTTCAAAAGGTTCCGGTCTGCCAGGTATTTTAAACGTTTTTCCTTTTCTCCACTGCCCCACACCAACCCCTATCTCCTTTACTCTGCAGTGCCAATGCTTGCCTTGGGCTTCGGCCCCCGTGAACCCACCGATTCAGAACCACACCCTAAGGATGCTCTGGAATCTGTGTTTTTTAGCAAGCACAATGTGACGGTTATGTGTGACGATGTTTGGACCCAATCATCTTGACAAGTGAAATCACAACCGGAACCCCCGCCCAAACACACACGAACGATGCCACGTTCTGGTCTTTTCACAGATGTGTGCATTCCCACCACCTCACGTGGGACTTCCCCGCCCACGGAAACACCCACTCTGACCTTCATTTCCTCACTCCTTCACTTCCTGGGCCCCACCCTTTGTCTCCTAATAGTAACCTGATACCCCCTTCCTGATTAATGGCTACTCTGGGCTAGCTTTTCCGTGCACGTGACATAGGTAAGAGACAAACTTAGGCCACAGGTGGTAAAATAGCTGAGGCCTCTTCTTGACCAATTACCACATCAATAGAAAACTACATTCATTCATTCATTCACTTATTTATTTATCGCTTTATTTATTCAATATATGTGAATTGGACATGCATTATGCCACGAATTATACTACGCCCTGAGGACACAGCAATAAAGACACGAGGCTTGGGACTAGTGGTGTTTATATCCGAGCAAACTAATTACACAGTTGTTGGAATGTGTTAGCACTATAAGGAGTGATTACGGAGTTCTATGAGCGATTTGAAAGAGACGGCAAAATGCCCAAGGACATGGGGAAACAATGTCTGACATGAACCCTGAACACCAGGCAGCAATCAACGCCTTGGCCAAGTGTGTGGCACGGAAATGGAGGTGGGTCCGGGCTGAGGTGTCTTCTTGCACAGAAGGCAGTGCACCCCAAGACCCCGTGGTGCAAAGGGGCTTGGCCCAGTGGTTGGAAAAGCTAAGAGACGGCTGGCAAGAGAGGAGGCTGATACCCTAAATTATGCTTAATCTTCAACTACACTAAAGACTTTCTCCTTAATCTAAGAACCATAGGAAGCCCTGGGAAGGGGAGTGGAGGGGTCCAATCTGCATTTCAACCGCCCTGCTTGGGTGTGGAAAGTGAACAGGATGAGGCCGCACAGAGCGTTGTCAAAAGGCTGCTGCAAGTGAAAGACAGTAGTGACTGAGATGACGGTGGCCTTGGAGGCTGAGAGAAGAGGGCAGCGTGAGGATTTAGGAGGATGTGGTGATGGATAGAGATTTGGGGTGCGGCACAGGCCAGTCAGTGTCAAGGGCAATGCTTAGAGAATGCACGCATTGCTCTTCCCCCGGTCCCTGTGAATCCTGGTCTGTGGTCGCTCCTCTGGGGAGGAGGAAGAGCAAAGGACACTAAGGGTACATATTCCGAATGGCACATGCTCTCTCCATGGGCCTGTGTCTACACCTCCAATGTGGAGAAAGTAAGAGTGCCTACTACCTGGGATTATCGGGAGATTAGATGGGTTAATACATGCCAGCCACTAAGAACAGGCCTAGCACACCTGGCTCCTGTTGTATCAGGGCAAGGGCATCGGCTCTGGAGACAGGTATACCTCACCTCCAACCCCGGATCGGGCATTTAGTTCCTGTGTATTATTTATTTATTTTAAGAGTTTATTTATTTATTTTTAGAGAGGGGAAGGGAGAAAGAAAGAGAGGGGGAGAAACATCAATGTGTGGTTGCCTCATGTGCGTCCCTCATGTAACTCAGGCACGTGCCCTAACTGGAGATTGAACCAGTGACCCTTTGGTTCACAGGCAGGCGCTCAGTCCACTGAGCCACACCAGCCAGGGCATCACTGTATATTATTTAGCCTTGTATATCCTTTTAGCTCTATTTTAATTTTTTTCTTTTTAGCTCTATGTTTGTTTATCTCTGTTTTCCAAATATGAAGTATTTCAAACATTGAAAATATAGAAAATAATGTATCAGGCAGTAGGAGCACACTGCCAGATTTCACAAATGTTTACACTGTGCTTGGGACCAGTTTTAAAGAAGTAAAGTCCCAGCTAATGGAGCTTTCCCCACAGATTTCCACTCCTTTCCATTATTTTGTGGCCATTGTTTTGAGTAACCATTATTCTGAAGTCGGTGTGTACTGTCTCCTAGAGGTTTTTAAATATTTTTACTGCATATATAAATGTCTATCACAATATATGGTATTGTTTTGTATGCTTAACATTTTCAAATAAATGACATCATACTGGGACTAAGCTAAGGAGAATTTATCCCGGGAATGAAAGAATGGTTTTAACATTTGAAAATCTATTGCTAGAATTTGCCACATAAACAGACTAATAAGGAAATCACATGATTAACTGGATATAGTGGGAGCAGTTAATAAACATGCAATACCCGTTCATGAGAGAACTCTCTTCAGCATACTAATGCATCATGTCAGCCCAGGGTTCCTTAACCTGGGTATTATTGACATTTGGGGCTGAAAAAATTTTATTTATTGAGGGGGGCTCATGTGTGTTGCAGGATGTTTAGCCTTCAGCAGCTCCACTCGTGATGACCAAAGGTGTTTCCAGACGCTGCCAAAAGCCCCCCGGGACAAAAGAGCCCTTGATTGAGAACCTCTGTGTAGGCAAGTCATTTAATCCTGCAAGACCCGGTTTTCACACTTACAAACAGGAGAAAATTACAGGACCAATACTCCAGGGAATCTGTACAATAAACGGCTATAATGCATTTCTGATCATTGCTGACAATTTCACAGTAAGCCCTCGACAGATGCACTTGCATGATGGTGGCTGTGGTGACAGTGATGACAGCACTGTCCGTGTTGACGGGCAGTGTGCTGTTGTGGAGACACACACAAACGTGTTCCTGTTGTCAGGGTTCCCAGCTCTCTCTGGGCTCCATTCACTCATCAGAGCTGCCATGCAGCCACGTCCTCCAGGAGGGGCGGGGCGGCACAGCAGGGAGGCACAGAGGCCACCAGGGAGTATCGATTTCCAGGCCCAGGGAATGGTGGTTTCACTGAGACAGACGGTGGAGGAGCTGAGTGATGTGGAAAAGTTTTCCACTCTAGTCTAAAATAAATGTCCTGGGGTGCAAAGGAGAGGCAGGGTGCTGCTAGGGGGACCAGAGGTCAGAGGGACTACAGGAGAGCAGAGCTGGAGGGGCCGTGCCAAAGGGAGATGAGGCCACCCCCAGAGGCCTCCCAACTTTTGCGGGGTATCCTACTTGGGGTCCACTGTCTGTCCCCCACTCCTGTAGGAACCAGGCATGCTCAGTCCATTTCGGTGAGCTGTTCTCATCCTCTCGCTGTGGCCTCCGGTAGCTGAGCTTCCAAACGTGTTCAGCAGGGATGCCATAGCCACGGCCAGCACACTGCACGCCCTGCCAGGGCCAGCCGGCAGGAGCTGCACGGCGGGAACCTGGACATCACCGGATCCCCTATGTATCTCGGCCTGAGGGAACACCCTTTCTGGACATCCAGATGGCCCTTGCCACCTGAAGAGAGAAAGCCTGCGGAAGAGAAAGCCACTTTACACTTACTCCTCCCCCTTAGGCCAGTAAAGAGCCAGTAAAACGAGCTCAGGACCTCCCTGAAGCACTACCGTTCCGCAGCAGTCACTCTGCATCGCTCGTACCGCTCTCTGGTGCTGGGCAAGGAACCTGCCTTGCCTGAGTCTCAATTTCCTCCACTGCACATGAGCCTGAAAGTCTCTCGGCTCTAAAATTTTATGATTTCTCTCTCTCTACTTTGCCAGATTAACTGTTCTTCATAAATATGCAGTGCCTGCTTGAGAAATATTCAGATGTCATGGTTTTTAAGTCACGAAAGATTGAGATGTAAAAAATAAAATAAAAATGAAAAGTTGGGCTACTTTAACAGATAGCATGAATCGACTGCCAGGGAGAACTTGGCTTATAAAATGCTAAATTAATGGC
Source organism: Phyllostomus hastatus (assembly GCF_019186645.2). Classification (NCBI taxonomy): domain Eukaryota; kingdom Metazoa; phylum Chordata; class Mammalia; order Chiroptera; family Phyllostomidae; genus Phyllostomus; species Phyllostomus hastatus. Next base: position 16,116,351 of record NW_025333611.1, read on the forward strand.
AGTTTGACTCCGTTTTTATTCACCTTCTTCACTTTTACCTGCCGTGATTTTTAAATAGTGCCTGCACCTGAGGCCAGAGCACACTGATGGTAAAAGAGATGACCCAGACCTTCATGATCAACCTTGAAATGAAGGTCAGAAACGACCAAATAAGGGATCTTCAGGCCGTGGCGATTGCAGCCATTGCCCTGTTTTAAACACAAGGAAACAGAGGCTTTGAAAAGGTAAATAACTTGTTTCACATGATTATGAAGTGGACAAGCCAGATTCAAGGCCAGGCCCATAGGATTTCCACCCTCGCAATGAAAGGACACCCAGGTATAGACCCACTGTATTGTACGCTACAGCGTTTACACTCTCATCACCTCACTGACTTGCAGATTTAGTTGAATGACCGTTTCTTTTCTCTCTCACCTGATCATTGTTATTCCCGCTCCCTTCATTTAGAACACCTATCACTATTGACAAGTTTGCGTGGGGTTCAGCCTACGACCCTTCAGAGAGGACATCTGGACAAAACAGAAGCACAGAACTTCCCAGGAAGTTGTGCCTGTGCCGCTGTAGCTGAGCCTCAAACTCTCTCCGAAAGCCTTCTCAGGGTAGAGCTGGATGCAAAGGCGACCGCATTAAAAAATGAGTCATTCGTCTCTCAGAACTAATTTCAACTGGTTAGAAAATGAGAAAGTCTGTGCAAATATGCTGTGGGTTATTAAATCCTGGTTTGGACCACACTGCAAATGGAGGTGGGCAAATATCAGCCGCGGGAAGATAATTACTCCAGTCCACAAGCTCCTACAGCACCAAAGCTCCACTCAGGGTGGATTTCCAGTCTGAAATACTGTGCAATCAGATGGCTCTGACTTTTTATTGACATAAGACCTGAAACTAAGAAAAAAATCGACACACTGGACTATAAAAAATTGTATAATTGATATGGCAAAATACGCCACAAACACCATTGAAAAACAAAGTGAGGGGGAGAGATTGGCAAGATAGGCAACACTTGTGTGGTTACCGGCTCTAGTATCTGAAGAGGGTCATCAAAAAGCAAAACAGCCCAGTGGAAAGATGGGCAAAGGACGGAAAGGTGGCTGAAGGAAGGGTGACCAGCAGTCACGCGAAAGCTGCCTAAAAGTCACCGTTAAATCTCAGAAATGCAAACTGAGATGGACTCAGAATTGTTTTGTCTTACAGACTCGCCAGGACTAATAACGCACAACACCCAGTGCTGGTAAGAGCTGAGCAGAAACGGCACTCCCATACACTGCTGACGGAGAGTAAGTTTGTAATAGCCATAAAACTTTAAATGCGCCGATGTTCTGACTTACCAAGACCACATCTGGGTGTTTTTCCGACAGAAATACTAAATATCTGCTGAAAGATTCAGGAGGGGGGGAGAAACTAAATTGTCATTATTAGGGAACTGGCATAAGAGTTACAATTCAACCCTAAATACAATAATACCATGTATTAAAACACAATTAGGTAGTTACCCTGGTACAGAGAGATCACAATATATTGTTCGTACTATAGGGTCAGAGAGAAAATGTTATAAAGCAATACTGCATTCCATTAATAATGTTAACATAGTAATTATTACAAAAATAACCATTGCCAATGGTTACCAAAAAATGAAATTGATCTGCTAATGGTGGTTATCTTTTCCAGCTGTGACGACAGAGAAGCGTCACTGTGTGGAGTGACATTTTTATATTGTCTGTCTGTGTGACAATGTGTTGTTCTTTCCTTCTGATAAAAATGTCCAGAAAACATTTTTCAAAGACTTGATGATTTCATCATTTCATTTCAAAAGGCTTACAGAATACGCTAGAGCGAGGGATACACATTCTGATACGCATTCCAGGAATGGCCACTCTGAATCCAACCAATGACAGATCAGAATTTCTACGAGGGAACTGGGGACAGCCACTGATTTGAAGTGGAGTAACTGATTCTGCCTTCACGGGTTTGGTTTTTTAAAAAACAAGACTGAGGAACACGTGATCAGGACATGTTAAATTTGTTTTAATGCTTTAAGTCACTTAGTTTTTTCTTGGTATCATTTCAGCCATGCTATCCCTGTGTTCTTTCCCAGGATAATAACCACACAAAGCAAAACAGCCAACACAGGTAAAAACAACTGTAAACAGAAGGACACTCAACAGGTATGAAGGCTCCTGTGACTCTGGACGACTCCCCAGTGATGATGCTATGTCGGTATTTCTTCAGAAGACGAAGCGTTTATTTCAGTATTCTCCCTGTGACCCCGTATCTAAATCTCATCTGCAGGCATATTTGTGGTAACAGGACTGGCAACAAATCAATCCTAGGACTCTGCATTAATCATAGACAAACTCTCATAAAACAATGAACCGATCACAGGAAAAGTTTCACCAGACAAATTTCAATCTCTGGAAACCAAGGAACAGAGAGTGGTGTCACCAGTGCAAGCCACACAGCAACCACAACTGTGTTGTCACGTCCTACCAGGCCCTGCTGCTAGCATTTTCATAGGAGCTGTCACTGACATCGGCTGCCTCCCCCAGATCCTGTAAGGGATGGTGAGTACCCGAAGTGAGTCGTATGAAGACAGATCAGAAACACAGAACTTCGCTGCCAGGCAGGCCTGGCTCACCAGATGTGCACTACTGGGTGGTAGTTCATGGCAAAGCAGACTCGAACCCAGTACTCACTCCCACTTCCTCCCTTACCTTCATTCACTAGAAGAAATTATAAAAATGAAACACTCACTGCCTCTGCCTTCCTCCCAGCAAGGGGCAGCCAGGGAACCTTGATCTTCCCCATAACACTACAGAGGAGCTCTGCTGAGCCCACTTTCTCTCCTGACAGGACAGATGGACGGAGCTGCGGCCTGGAACGCAGACACGCTGACTGTGGAGGCCGTGTGAAGTCCCACAGCAGAAGGCTGAGAGTGTCACAGAGACGCTGGCCTGGACGCCGCTGGGTTGCCTGCATCAGAGCCAGCAGCTGCCTCCCAGAGTTCCTGCCATGCCTGTTTCTTTAGGTCGCTGTTGGATGGGCTCTCCATTACATGCTCCAAGAAAGGTATTGTCAGTACATAGTTAATCTCCCTGAACAACAGTTCACGAATCTGTAAAATGGGGGCAGTAAGGAGGACCTTGCAGATGAGGTGCATGCATATACATAGGCAACTTGGATACACATACAAAAATTTATGGTGTCTTCAAATCATTCAAACGCTTGCTCAAATGACAGTCCTCAAAGAAGTCCTAGCTGCCACCCCTATGTAATTAGCATACTTTCAGTTAGTCATCTACCTGTGTGTCTCCTGGGATTCCAGTGAAATGAGTCCTCCCCGAGGCCAGAAACTTCCTTGTGTTTACTGCTGTGTTTACGGCACTCAGAATTGTGTTTGGCACATAATTCAGATTCTATCCCTACTTCTCAACTAACGAGTGAACCAATTAATGTCTGTAAAACGTTAATGAGTGGTAGAAGGTCAGTTATAATAAAGCAGGGAATGAGATTATTGCACACCACGGGGAGAGGCAGAGCCAGAGAATGGGCGGTCACGGTAGCTGCCCTGCACCTCCAGCCCACGCGTGCACATGAAGACATGCACACAGCTCTTCCCGGGCACCTTTCTGGGAAGAGCAAAACAACACAACTGAAATGTCTGTCGGTGAGTTAAGTAAAGTGTGGCTCATCCATACTAAGGAATGATGCGGTCATTCTGACAGAGGTGAGGGGAGCTGATGGGCGGAGTGGGACGAGGGCTGGGAGGGGAGCAGGGCGAGGCCCGTTTTGCGGATCCTCTAGGTCACAGGGTCTCTCACACCCCAGTGCGCTAGAGTGGGACTGTCCCTCCTCGCCTGTTTGTGCCTCTGCCTTGGAAGGGCCTGAGTCTCTGGTGTTACACACCTAACCTGCGCCGCATGTGTGTGAGCATACACGTGCGTGCATGTGTGTTTCCCAAAAGGCTTACAAAGACAATGCACACAACCTTTATTTTTCAAAAAGAAGAACAACTTGTCAAAAATGGTAAAACCGTGAAGGACCTTTGACACTGTCCAGTCTGGCTTCCTCCTCGTCAAGCAGAAAGACTCGGGAGGTGAAGTTAACCTGGCGAACGTCATAAGGAGAGGAAACGACAATGTCTCTGAACAGCAGAGACGGGGAGGCAGGCGCCGTGCCAAGCACTTCACACGCACCAGCCCGTTTAATCCTCTCGACTGTTGCAAGAGGCTCGTTGTGGTTCTCCCTGTTGTGAGAAAGCTGGGAAACCGGGGGCTCCCACAGACCGGAAACCCCCCAGGTCGGAGGCGCAGGGTTCAAACCAGCTGTTCTGACCCCAAACATCATGCCATACATTGCACGTGTGACCCTCAGGCCACACGGCCCCTGCCAAACATGGAGAAAGACTTCCAGTTCAACATTTGTGACCTTCTCAAACACACGCTCATTTTCACCTCTATGGGAAATTATCCAAACGTTGACGTATCATGAATTCTATTTGCTTTTTTTAAAAATTTGCACAAATTTTCTCACATCTTGAAATGTGCATGTGAAACTCTGCAGGGTTTCTAACAGGCAAGCAAACACTTACAAATCACTGGTGTATTTTAATTGTAATTGAACACCTTTGCCCGCCACAATCCCATGGGCCAAAATCCACATGCGCTTGCAAATTTGCACTGGTTAGCACTTCCTGTGTAAGCCATCCTTAGCCCAGGATGCCAGTCAATGGGTGCCAATAATGCAGAGTGGCTATAAAAAACGAGATGTCTACCCTGGAGACCTAGCACACTCAGGCATAACAAGACATACACACAGATGTTCACATCAACACATTTTCTGTAAAAGCAAAATCATGCAATTTAAATGCCCATCCATATGTTAAACCAACTGTGGTACACCCATACCATGGAATAATATTCAGCTCTTAAAAATAAGGAACTAGATTTATATATATCACTGTGAGTAGATCTATAAAATACAATGATACATGAAAAAAACAAGCTACAGGAAAAATAAAATATGACCTCATTCCAAAGCATCTGGAAGACAGGCACACACCCAATTACTACTAATGGGATCGTGAACAGGTCAAAGGGGGGGATGCAAGTATAACATTCCTCTGTTCTCCATTACGGTAATTTTACAAAAAGAATGAACCCCTTTATATTTACACAGTAAAAAAAAATGGTTAAGACCATAAGCATCTCAGAAAAAGTCCAAAAGCATCAATGTGCCATAAGCCTCAAGCAACCCCCACCCCCACCTAATTCCAAGTTTCTTTCCATGAGAAATGTCTCAAATACTATTGATAAACAGTCAGCATTTAGGAAACTCAGCCATTTGTTTTTGAAACGAGATCATCCACAAAAACTACACATACTGGTTTTTGACAACCCCCCCCCCCCCACTGCTCTTGTTTGGCTCTAACAAAGAGATGATCACTTTTATGCCGGTTTCACATAAAAATGATCCCCATCACCCCCTTATCCCAACTACCCCGTAATGTCCAGGCAGCTTATCGTGTGTGCACAGTCCCAGGAAAAACAAAAACAAAAAGAGTCATTGACGTTCCTTCTTGAAAACAATAATGTGCCTTGGAAAGCCAAAATGTATCGAAGGAAGAAAGCGAGACACAAAAATCACTTCCAGCAATGTTCAATTAAGAGAAAAGGAAAGGATGTCTTGGAGCTTTCCTCCTTCAAGTGTCTCTGTGACTCCTTTTTTCTAGAAGCTCCAAGCCATCTCCACCAAATGAAGAGGAAATGGGTTGAGGAGATGGAGGCACTGAAAGCAAATTGTCCATTCACTCCTGGCCGCCTAAGAAGTCATTACGGAACGCATTCCACAGGATAATAAATAAAACTGATTGAGTGTGTGGCCGAGAACATTAGAGAAACCTGGAGTGCCTTTAAAGAGCCCAGCGCCGAGAGGAGAGTATTAAAAAGTGAGGCATTTCCTCTCTTCACATTCAAATGTGGTGGCTTGGGAGAGAATGCATACCTGAAATGGATAGGAGTAATTTTCCATCATTATGGAAACCTTAAACAACCTCTGACTGCTTATACCCTCATCTCTTAGCATCCTAGTAAATTGCAGTTATTTGTTCCAAACAAACAGAAAGGCCCATGGTAAAATGGAGCAATTCAAGGCTGGAAGAATACGGCACCTGTAATTCAATTTCATGGCAGCTGCTTTCACAACATGCTCCTCTACCTCTGTTTATGACACGGGAAACTTCCCTCCGAGTGTAACGACTCTTCTCTCACTAAGCTGAGGGCTCAAGATAAGTGGACCTTAACCGCACAGAGAGGATCATCGCAGCTGAGACACAACTCAGCCTCAGTTCCCCGGCAGCTCAACATCCTCTCAGCGCCCAGGCTAGCAGGGACTTGTTAACCTCACTCAGCTCTGAGTGGGAAGCAAGGAAGGGCTTGAGAAGAAAGAAATGCCCCTGGAAAAAAATGCCCATCAACTAACCATCAGCACGAATCTCCAACAAGAGAGACAATAAAGGAGGAGCTACTGTAATATACCCATGTGTATATATGCATATGCATGGGTCCGTGTGTGCATCTGTGTATATGTAGATGTGTGTGTGTGTGTTTAGAAAACCTAAGGTGTTCTTTGTACAAGAACTGGACGTAGAAGACTGCTGCTGACAACAATAGCTGGTTAAAATATGATTGGCGGAGGTACAGCTGAATGGCATAATAAAATCTATCACTCTATTGCCTGCTATTTGCTAAGCTCAATCTGGATCGAGCTGCACTTGGGGGCAGCGGAGAGCAAGACATCAGAAAGGAAAAGGTCTAGGCCTCTCGGAGTGAAGAGTCATGGTCTGCGGCCTTTAACTCTGCAGCACAGAAACTCATCTTACCCATGCGCTGGGCTGGACCGAAGTGCACCGACTCAGGTCTGTCAGACTCACCGAGAGTGATGCGTCAGCCAAAGACACCAGTATCCTCACTTGCCATGCCAACTGTAACTAGCAAATTGAATAAATATTTAAATTCTCTAAGGTGGTGGCAGGTTATTTAACTTGATGGTAGTAATCATTTCATAATGCATATGCATATGAAAACATCACATTGTACCCCTTAAATATATACAACCATGTATATTTTTATTTGTCAACCACGTCTCAATAAAATTGGAACAAATGAATAAAAATTAAATAAAACATAAACTGTGATATATAGGTGGAATGAAACCACAGAAGTAAATTAACATTTGGTGACTATCTGCTATCTGATGCAAACCAGTATTAACACTAATATTAATGTTAACATGAATACTGGGAAACACTAGTATTAATATTAATACTGGGAAACTCTGAGGATTTATCCTTGTGCCTACCAACTTCAGTGAATTCTCACAGCTCCAAGAATTTAGGACATCATTGTCACTCTCATTTTAGAAATGAGAGGAAGGAGGCTCAGAGAGGTTTCAGACTCGCCCCAAGTCACACAGCTGGCAAGAAGCTGAGCAGGCAGTTCGAACCCTGGCAGAGTGATCCAGGGTTTGTTGCATCCCAGTCTCCTGCGACTTGTTGATATGGCTCATGGGAATGTTTACAAAATGCGGTCATGAAAGCTTCTGACTTCTGCCTAACATAAAGTGACATCCCACACACTGACTTATTCTTGTATCACCCCTGATAGTAAGAAAGAGTATTGTCCTCAGTCCCTGGACGAGGATGCTGAGACACAGATAAGCCAAGGATGGGCCTTGCCCAAGGTGTCACGACTGATAAGGTAAGATATAGGACTTGAGCACAGAGCCTTATAGCAAATTTTTTTTCTCTGTTGTCTGAGACTGAAATGCACGTTGACATTTGTGACGCTGGAATCAAGTTGGTGGGGACTCACATAGACTAAGTGGACATTTGTTAAAAGGGGGGGGTGATTCTGTTTGGATTTGACAAGAGTATACAGAACACGGGACTTCCAGACTCTCCTCTGGGCATCAAGACATTTTTTGAGGTTTGTGTTTTAAAGGAATGCATACTCATTTAAAAGGCTTATCGGGTTGGCAAACATATAAATATGACTTCAAATATTGGTTACCTCAAAGAAGCAAATCTATCATTTCATGAAGAGAGCGCCAGGCAGGGAACATCCCTTTTCCTCAAGTCCTACCCACACTGATTAAAATTAGCTAAGGGATGTAGAAATAGAATTAAAGCGAGGCATAAGAACTTCCCTGTTTGGATGGCTGGGGATATTCTCAATTGGGCAGCATTAGCCACAGGTGGATCTGAATAGACACAGAGGTGAAGATAAAGAAGACAGTGCCCCCTCTTCTACTGGGGGGCGGCCAAGGTCATGGACCAAACACTTCTGATACCAGTGAAGTTAGCTGAGGGCTAGGATGCATCAGAGGACAGGGCTTTGAGACGCAGCGTGGAGGGCAGCATCATGTGCCATGGAAGTCTGCTTAAGAATGAGAGGATTCCGAAGCAAGACCTAACCTCAGGTTTGCAGGAACGAGGGGGGGTGTTTAGGGATGTTTAGGACTACCACACTCCAGCTCTCCTCTGCACAGGACAGAGATGCACCACGTAGACCAAACACGGTGAGAGATGATGATGGGGACACCAGCCTTCGCTCTCTTGCACTGAGGCAGGCACGAACAGTTCCAGAACCAGGGCCAGGTATCCTGGAGCCCTGGAGGAATTCTGAGTCGGCACTGATGTCCGCCTGCATGAGTAGCCGGGGCAAGCTGAGCACACAGGCGGGGGTGGAGTGGCCTTGACTTCACAGAGTTGCGCAAATGTCCCAGCTGCTGTCCCTTCAGTGGACATAGGATACAAGGGAATTGCATGGGCTGTGGAGTTACAGCTTTGGCATGTGACCCTACCTCTGGTACCTTGTGGAAGTGTTTCTTTCCCTTAGCTATGCAAGGAGGAGCTTTCATAGAACATTTATAGAGAACTGGCAAATCTGTATTTATTGCTGAACACAAAGGCTGGCCCATCATAGATAGCCTAGAAAAGTGTGTTTCACCCTTTTCTCCCATTCCCACCTTCATGGCAGAAAAGTAGACAATGAAATATGTTGAGGCCAGAAGGTGGGACCCATTCGTCTTACGGGAAATGTCACCCTGATTATAAAATCATAGGAAAGTAAAGCAGACCTAGAATGTATAACAGATGGTTTCCTCTGACTATATAGCAATACGTAACTGTGAAAAAAAAAAAAAAAAGCAACAATCCACTTTTGCAGGTATCTTCACAGTTTCCATGGAAATCAGGTTCACCACGCAAGTGCGGGCCCACGTAACATGAACAAAAACTGAGTCTCTGCAGGACGTGCACCAAAGCATCGGCCTGTTGCTGCTTCGATTTCAGGTGGCTTTTATTTTTCTGATTTTTAGGGGTTCATTTTTACTTACTATGAAGCACAATGACTTTTTTGTGCAAATACAGTAAAACCCTAAAGTTTTATGTTTCCAACAGCGCGCTGAAAGAATACGCCCTTGTAACAGCAGAGAGGGGAATGGAGATGGCGGGGCTCCTCCTGAGGACGACCGGCTGTCTTAGTTGCAGGATCTTATACAAACCGCTCCCTGCGCCTCGGTTTCCTTATCTCCAAGATGAATGGGAAGTAAGAATAATGATTTTTTTTTTATTCAGAGGGTGGTTGTGAGGATTAAGTAAGACAATATGTGAAATAAGACAGTGTCTACAATGGAGTGCTCAAGAAATATTATCACCACCACTGATACTGTTCTAGAGCATTCTGTGAGCCAGTGAGCCAACTTTGAAGCAAAACAGGAAGACTCAGGGAGACTGATACACGGTAGGGGGGATTTAATGACTTTTTGATAGTTTTAATCAGATAATGTTATAACTGGATACGTGTTTCAGGGAGATATCAAATAATTCACTTAATAATAATTCACTTAATAAAACTATGAATACAAAGTTTAAAGCCTGTTGATGAGAAGTATTTGCATTAAGATGCTAGACTATTCTAGAGATACTGCCAGAGTTTGGAACTTTTTTTTAATTTCTTTTTTTTTCCCAATTAAACTCAATAGACTTTGTTAAACATGTACGATGAGCCAGTCCGCACGCAGGATACAAAGACAAATGTAGGAAATGTCTTAATGGAGTCCTCTTTTTAACACCTACGATGATAGGAAACTTCTGACCTTGAATATCAGCACTGATTACTGAAAACGGTTCAAATCAGTCCAGGGCCAAGCATGGGCAGCTGACTACACTGGATAACAATACTGATGCCTGCTCCAAATAGAGGCAGATTTCCTTGCATGCCTCAAAATCATTCTGAAAGTAATTCTCAAACGCCTTTGTAAACGAGAGTTGGCAGCGTTGCCGAAAACAGTGCGTGGATCGCTGAAGTGACTCCTTTGAAAAGCACTGACTTCAACATTTCAGGCCTGCTGGCTTTGTCAGGAACCAGTCTCTGAAAGCATGCCCTGACAGCACAGCCCAGACCCTCCGGTTCCTCTGTGTCTTCCCACACGACTTGGGAGAGTTCTGCATACAGTGTGAGCTCCATCAAGCACCTGTTATACCGACTGTGAGAAATGCTCCCAGGTGGTGACCCGTGCCTTAGCCCCACTAATTTCTCTGGGTGGTTCAGGACCCTTTCTTATTTCAGTCTTGCCACACTCACATGAAGCAGAACCCGAGGCTTTCTGCTGTAATTGTATTTCCTGCTGTTCTTGCTACTACCTCCCCAGGCTTCCGAGCATTTGAGCTTGCAGGGCTCCAGGGAAGCTCAGCTGTTGCAAAGAAACCACAGGAACAGTGTCTAGTTGAGGGCACCGAGAGTCCTCTCCATGACACAGTTTAGTTGGAAGGACAGGAAAGGTCCAGTCAGTGCCATCTGAATGCCCACGCCCAAACAGACACTACTCTAGCAATTAAGGTGAGGGCTGTGGAGGGAATGACTCAGAACCGTTTCCAAAGCTAAACGCATACTTTAAAGGTTCTCAGACACACCTGGCAGAATGATTTGGTAAAGCTCAGGAAGGCAACATAGGTATGGAGTCAGTAAAATGTAGTGATTAAGAAAACAAGGTCTTAGAGTTGGGTTTAAGTTCTGCCTCTGGCCCCTGACTGCTATGTGACCAGGCGCAGATAACGCAACCCCTTGAAGTCTGCTTTCTCATCAGTAGTATAAAGATCCTACCAGTTCCCAACGCATTAGACGTTGCAGTGGTTAAATGCAATAAATGCCTTACTTTCCTACTCTCTGAAGTAACTGATAACTCTCCGTCTTAATTGCAGCCAGTGGAGATTAAGCCTTGTGAAGGTGATAGTGGGGTGAGCAACACAGGCACAGCTAATTGGATTTTTAATCTTCACTAGTCTTTAGCAACCAATACCCATCACGTTCATTTTTTGGCTACAATGCTAAATTGCCAGCCAATGAAATGCCAATGGCAGCAACCAGTTACCTGGATATTTATAATGATTCATATTGTTTTCAAGAAAACAGTAATTTTTTAATTATTTCCCATCCAGAGTATACAAATTAAAGCTGCGGTTGAATTAAAATGAGAAATGTAAATACTCATCAGCCCAGGAAGATTAAAGACTAACTGAGATGTAATTGCTAAAAAATTCAAATAAAATAGACAGAATGATAAAATTTGAAACTAAGATAAATTTTAAAGCAAATGAAAGGGAGTGTATTTACTTGTGTCTTTTAAGCAAGGCACAACGGCCCAAATGTTCGCTACTGAACACCAGAGCAGCTGGAGGGAGGCACCTAAAGCAGGTGAAAGGGAAGACAGACAGGGCGCTGTCTGCCACCCTGAAACAACGAGGGAACATCAGAAACTTCAGTTAGTGAAACAGATAGGATAGAGATTATCACTAATAATTGTGTTCCAGAAAGTTCTCATTGTCTTTTAAATCTATTTAAACACTCTCACCCAAAGATATGCTCATTGATTTGAAAGACAGAGAGAGAGAGAGACATCGGTCGATGTGAGAAAGCAACACCCATTGGTTGCCTCCCGTGCCTGCTCGGACTGAGGACTGAACCCGCAACCTTTTGGTGTGCGGGACAACGCTCCAACCATCAGGGCCACCCAGCCAGGGTTGAAAATTCTAACTCATTGAATTCATATTTGGCTTTTCTCCCAAGCCATCCTTAGCCCCCATCAGCATTTTGCCATCGTCACATACTCGAAGTACTTGAGCTCCTCAGAGTGAGATGTGGCATTTCCTTTCACAGTAAAGGAAGTAAGGAGGACCTCGGGGCCTAGAGCGGAAGGTGAAAATGATGACTCGATGTGTGGTGGCAGTGCCGGCATCCTAGGAGACAAGCCCGAGCTTCCCTGGGTGGATTATACTAAGACAGTCCTATAGGGACTGTCTTACATAAATCCATGTAAATATGCAAATAGAAAGCAAATGCCTACTTACTGTTCTCGTGGAAGTCTTAATTAAATCTGTGCAGCAACCAAAACACTCGGAGATGTTAGGCTTTTGGCTTAGTGAGGTAAAACGGGTTCATTTTAAGCAGGAATTTCCCCTTTCAGCTGCATTTCAATTTTTCTGAATATGAATTTTCACTGGACTACCTTGAAAATTATCGGATGGAGAACAGTGGGGGGATGTGTATAAGCCTTTACTGGTTTTGTTAGAGGGTCTGCTCGGAGGAGATCACGGAGCTGGAACATGTCGGGAGAGAGGTGCCCTGAACCCTTCGCCTCATGCTGTCAGGGGAAAGTCACAAAACCACCTGGTCTGGGCTTGGGGCTGGGCTGGGGCCGGGCCGACCGTGTCCGTCCTATGCCCGATGTGAGTGAGCAGTTCAGAGTCCAGCGGGCATTCTGGCAGCACCTGCGAGTGCCTCCCTTGGCCAAGCAGGTCAACAGGGCGGCAAGTGCTGCGCTTCCCACAAACAAAAGGGCGGCTGTCACCATCAGTTGGCAGTGGAACCACAAGGGAGAGGGGGGAAGAGAGGAGAGGGAGGGAGAGAGCGGGAGGAAGTAATCACCATGGCACTGCTGATTTCCCAAGGAAGAAGGAATTAGGCAGGAAAGGGCAGACAACAGTGGATTGTAATCAGTAACGAGTGGCCATATTTTAACTCAAAAAACATCATTTAATCCATTTGAAAATGTCTTCATAGAACACTATTCATTCAGCAAAAGCGCTGAGTATCTATCATATGCCAGGCACGGCACTGGGCTCTGGGGATAAAGTTCTTGAAACAAGGTAGACCTATCTGTGACCCCTGTGCTTCTGAAAGTCTCATCCTATAATACACATTTAGGCAGTAGGACATATGTGTACCAAAATGGAAAAAGAAGCAATTCATCAGAAATCAAACTTCCTCTCCATACTAATGAAGAAAAAAAGTACATATTTCACAACCGGTATCTGAAAAGAACTGGTATTTTTGTAAAAGTACAAAATCACTGAGTATCTTGACAAACGTTACTTCCACAGAAGTAATTTTAATTATAAAGACCAGAAAATGCTTTTGCTTCTCACGTTCAACGTGATCATTACATGGAGGCTTCTCTGGCCATAAATAAGCAACTAACATAAAAATGTTTTAAACAAACTTCAAAAATTATTCAGTCTAATCACTCACATTTCAGCCCAAATACGCGCTTTAACGCCGGGCTCCGGACGGTGTTGCGCTAGCGACACTGCAGCCCCTTTCGCTGTGAGAACACGGCAGTGAGCCAACTGGGTGGATTGCAGCTCCCCCGCCCCCACCCCTCTGCCGAAAGGTATGTGTGAACTCTGACCCCTGGTGCCTGTGACTGTGACCTTATTTGGGTAAAGGGTCTTTACAGACAGAATTGAGTGAAAGACCTTGAGATGAGATCATCCTCAGCATTAACAAGCTGAACCTTAAATCCAGTGACAAATGTCCTTAACAGAGGAGCAGACACAGAGAGGGAGATGCACACTGACCCACAGAGAGAGCCATGTGAAGACGGAGCAGAGACTGGAGTGGTGCAGCCGCGAGCTGAGGGAGGTCTGGGCCAGCAGGAGTTGTAAGAAACAAGGAGGTGTTCTCCTCTGGAGCCGTTTCAGAGTGTGTGGCCCTGCAGACACCTTGACTTTGGGTTTCCGGTCTCCAGAACATGCAAGGGTAAACTTGTGTTGTTTTAAACCACCAGGTTTGCAGTGACTTGCTTTAGCAGCCCTAGACCAACTAATGTAGCAAGCATCCCTGGGATGATAAGAAAACACCAGCCCCTCCATTACCTTCTATCCTAGCTCAAGGAATGGGCAAGCTATCAGCTGTCAGAGAAGAATCTCCCAGCATTTTTAGTTTTGATTTCTTCTCCTCAAAGTTGATTAAATCTAGTCTGAATTTTTAAAAACTCGGTGTTCTGTCGGTCATAAACACTCCTAACTTCAAAAATAATCTCGTTTCCAACAAGGCAGCTGCCAAGTCAATAAAACCACCTCTTGCAAGCCAGTAATACTGTGACAGATTTACAAGAAACAGCAAGGAGGCTAAATCATGACCAGGAATACTGCAGCCCACAGCACGCCCAGCCCAGCTGAACCAGAGGGAATGCTGAGGCTGTGGAAGGTGGCAGATGGGAAGCAAAAGTAGCAAGGAGTTACTTCACTTCATACCGATCATATATCATAAAAATGCACACGTGAAGTCTCTAGGATCTTACTGACCAAGGTGACGCCAATAGATTTAAATTTTTAAAAAGTCAGAAGAAACAGCAAGGAGGCATGTGAAAACCGCGTGCTAAATTTGTGACATGCAAATGCAATTACTCCAACGTTTGCCTCCTCCAGCTACTACAAGGACCACCGATCCCCTCTCCTCCTTTGCACTCATTTGTGCCCATCATCCATTTCACACACGAGACACTTACTTCCCTACAGTCCTGCGTTGCCTGTTCATTGTCACGTGACTGTCTCCTTTGATAACTACGTCAGTCATTTGAGGGCAGGGACTGTGTCACATTTTTTTCCTCTACCTCCAGTTTCTTACCAGGGCTGAAGAAAGGGTAGACCATTAAGAGGCAATGAATAACTGGCTCAGTTTTGTGTCTCCATTCATAAGCTCTGAGTCTAATATTTTAACTGTGTTGACTAAGGAACAGCAAAGCACACGTGTGTGAGGGAACGAACAGAGGCAGAGCATCCAGAGGCAGCAAGCTCATTCACGTGCAGTCATACAGCCCACGCACACACTGACGCAGTAGAAATATCTGAACCTAAACCAGTTTTCGCAACAACCATCATCACATGTGAGAATTCTAATAATGTGTTAGATGGTTATTATTATTTTTTACAAAGGAGGACCAAATAACGAAAGTATCGTCAATACAGCCCACAATGCAGTGTTTGCATACAGCATCATATTAGACTGTCAGGCTGCTGTCAAATGCCCAGCTCTGAAAGGTTACATGTTAGGTTATATATGATTGGCTATAAGCCAATCCTAGTTCAAAGATACCTCCAGTGCTCTTGGAAAAATTCACGATGATATTAATTTAGTACTTGTTCTGGTCTAGCCACTGTTCTAAATGCTTTATTGAATTCACCTAGTTATTTATTCATCAAATACTTATGATGTGTGTGAGGGTTACTTTCATGTGTCAGCTTGGCTGGGCCATGAGTGCCCAGACATCTGGTCCAGCATTACTCCGGCTGTGTCTGGGAGGGTGTTTCTGGATCGCATTGCTTGAACTGGGAGACTGAGTCAAGCACGGTGCCCTCCCTTGTGGGGTGGGCTCTATCCAATCAGCTGAAGACCTGACTAGGACACAAAGCTGAGTGAGAGGTAACTTCGCCTGCCTGACTGTGGGAGCTGGGACACTGGCCCTTTCCAGCCCGTGGACTCAGACAGAAGCATCAGCTCTCCGAGGGAACAGAGCCTGCTGGCTCGTAGACTGGAGCTTAGAACGTAACGGCTCCAGGTTCTTGGGCCTTCAGTCCTAGAACCAAATCACACATGGGATCCCTGGGTCTCCAGCTTGCCGGCTACAGACCTTGGGACACAGCCTCCACAATGTGCATGTATGTGTGTATGTGTATATGTGTATGTGTATGTGTATAGGTGTATACACACATCCCACTGTTCTGCTCATCGAGAGAACCCCTGCTAACACAGAGAGCAAACCTGTGAAGGCACCACCGAGCCCTGGGGCTTTCCTTGTAAACACAATGAACCAAAGAGGCACGTCTCAAAGGTTTTTACATTCTACTCATTTAATCTGAAAAAAAACACATCATTAATATTCCTACTAATATCGTCTTATCCCTATTTTACACATACAGCACTAAGAACTGCTTCAACCCTAGACCTGGGTCACCACTCAAAGGGACCAGTCAAAGGGTCACTACTCATAGGTCTAGGACACTTCAGCAGTGTTGATGTTGTTAATTTGTGGCTCATCAGTTTAGTGACTACACACCCCCTGCATGTGTGTACATATGTGTGTGCACATGCGTGTTGGCAAGATGTGCATCCTTCTGCAACTAGTGCAGCTGAATGCGGACCTACGAAGTGGGAAGCAAAAGCGTGCCTTTCATCAGGAGCCAAAGCTTAAGAAGCAATAAATTTTCATAGAGCGTGCCTACAATTCCTGACAAGAGAGATGGTGAGGAAATTCCAAAATCTCTTTGAAAGAATCCTTTGTTGTTTTCACTAGCCGAAAAATGCACGTCTTTATAGTCTCTATGGCGGGGAAGAGCTGAGGCTAAGGAATCCGCAGACGTGATTCCGGGAAACAGTTTGATCGAACCTGTGAAATCGGCCCCCTTGCTGACCCCCACTGGGCCTCCACTTCTGACCTGGAAAATGGGGGCCTGGAAGTATCTGCCCCCAAAGGGTGGCACGAGCTGTTCACCAAAGCAGCGGACGAAAGCTCTGAGCACAGCGCCTGGGCTTGATTAAGTGCTCACTAGGTATTTGGTAAAAATAATGCAAAGAGATATTTAGGTTAAATTTCAGCATCAATTTCATATTTGAATGCATGACTGAAAAGTTAGTATTAAGTCTGGCAGACAGAAAAAAGCAAAACCATGAATGCACTGGGGGAAATCCATGATGACCTAGCTGCCCAGGGGTGCTCAGTTTGTATCCGGCACTGAGCGAACAGCACAGCTCAGGCAGCTCAGTGAGTTCTCATGGCTGCAGTGCAGAGGGTATTTTCTAGGGCTTTCTGTGTGTCCGGCTTGTTTTGGTATCACGGAGTCAGTGGTGAGTAAAACTGGGAGGAGTTCCCAGCCTCACGGAGTTTACGGTCACTAAGCAGGTGGTGATTAACTGAAAGAAATGCTCATCTGCGCAAACGTTTTCTGTACAGGACTAGACAGTAAACACCAGAGACTCCCCAGGCAGTGGTCTCTGTCTGCCCTTGTAGCACAAGGCAGCCCTCGACAATACGGAGATGAATGAGCAGGGCTGTGTCCCAATAAAACTTTACCGTCAGAAGCAAGGGACAGTCCAGTGTATAGTGTGCAGATCTGAGACAGTGCAAGAGCAACTAACTCCCAGTCGAGGGGAATAGAGAATAAGAGAAGGGTGGTGCTAAGTGAGCTGTGCTCTGAAGAAATGACTGGCTCCCTAAAAAAATGTCAAGAAGTCAAAGTTCGAAGGTCGGCAGGGACTGACAGTGCAGTCACCAAAGCATTAAAACACAGCTTGTTCAAGAAGACTGAGGCACCTGAAAACTGTGAGACTGGGGTCAGAGAAGAGTGAACAGACAATCTGAAAAAGCCTTTCTGTACATAGCTCCGTGGTGGTTGGAAGCAAAGGTCATACTATCTTCCAATATTTCTAAAGGTCAAGCTGCGTTTCCCCTCCCCAAACTAAATGACAACACGATGCAGTTCCAAAGCCAGTCATATCAAATTGCCATCTAATCATTTAATTAAAGCCCCTGCTGGCACCAGCCATCCTCGGGGCCCATTTTTCATTTGGGCACATTTCATTACACTTTTCAAAGCAAATTTGTTTTTTCAAAGGCGAAAAATGCAAATGACTAGGTTTGAAAGGAAATGCATAACACTGTGCATAATGACAGGGATTTTCTTGGAAAGCAGGAAGGCACAGGCAGAGCTATCTGTGGGGGCCGAGGGTGGCTTATCGGCCCCACAGGAATTCGACATGGCAGTTCATTACTGCACCGGGGTGCAAGGGCAGCAAAACTGCAAACACCAGAGCACAGACAACCATCCCCTGTCTCCTTCTGCAGCACCATCAACACCCCATTTTGAAACAAGATGCATCCTTTGGACCAGCGAGACCAAGGCAAGCATTGATAAATAGAGGACATTCATAGTGTGGCCAAGAAAAGGATGCAAAGCTAGGACAAACTGACCTGTTCGAAAAAGAACACCTAAAGGCTAAAAACATGAAGCATTAATAGGCAAACTCAAGAACGTTCAAAAAATTCTCAGCAGTAAGAAAACGTCCACTCTGAGGCAGCGTAGTGCATGTTGGTGGGATTCACAATAATGGGATGGAAGTGACCTTGACCATGTAAATCAGCATCTTCCTCCTCAACTCATGGAAACCCTTGGACGCACTGCATCCCAATTACTCGTGGCTTTCACCTTGGAAGATAAAGCTGCAGCACAAATTTTATGAATCCACTGACCCCAAAGTGAGAAGCAATTAGTCCAAAGGGGAGACAGTGATGTAAAATGGGCACCTATTAATTCATTCTCCATCGTCAAGGAGAGAAGGCAAGCTTCAGGATGTCCCATAAACCCTTTCACCCTGTAAAAGAACCACCAGCAGCTGAAGCAGCAGCATCCATGGTCAGGTTGAGAGTCTCAACAGAGTTCAAGGTCACAGGCTGTTCTGACTTGTGGCCAGAGTACATGTGGGTATTTCAAACATTTTAACATGTCTGTGTCAAATCTGTCGTGTGCACATGTGGCATCCCCATGTCTGGTTGGGAGTAATGGATGAGGGAGGCGCTCCCGACTCCCGTGCTGTCCCCGCCCCGTCCCTTACCGTCCTGTCCAGTTCAAGAGGCTGAGATGGGGGAGAAATAAACAGACATGAAAGGAGGCTGGTAGCTCACATGCAGTATTAATAACCCTCCTCGAACTATGCTTTTGAAACCATGTCGGGATTCCTTCAAGGAGAATTTCTAGGTGAGAGGGTTTCCTGCCTCCAGCACAAGAATCAATAATTATAACAGAGTCTATTTGAGGAGTATCAAGTGGTAGCAATTGTTGAAAGAGAGAATTACATACAACTCACTAGAATTCAGGCCTTCAGATGGGAAAAGCTCTGGGCACAGAGAGGAAGAGCAGATAAACTCTGCCTGCCAGGAAGAGACCCCAGCAGACAGAAGTGTGGAAGGCTCTGGGGCAGGGTGACATCATGGGCATTTGCTGGGGGCTTCCCAGCAATGGTTCTTTGGCTCCTCCTTCTTAATCGTACCCCAGACCCCCCGTGTATGTGATTGCAGTGGGGTGCCTACCCAACCCCTGGCAGTGGGAGTGGACACACTGACTTAATCCAACCAGCCTACGCCTGTCCCATCTCTGTAGCCATGACGACTGGTTTGGGGGAGGGGGTTCATCCCCTGGTGCGTCACTCAGACAATCCCGTCTCTTGATCACAGGTACTACCTTGAGGACACGCAGACACGTGACCTAAGCCAGTTCGGTCCTCGTCAGTCTCAGTCCTCCTTCGTGAAGGAGGAGACACACGTTCTCTGTGCTTGTCCGTTCCGGTCTAGGTGATGTGAAACAGAAGCTTTAGCGAGAAAAGCCAGATACGGCAGAAAAGGCATGAAGTGTGTTCTGATAACATCATTTCTGTCCTAGATGAGACTGCATCCGATGTGAGACGGATTTCTGGGTGTTTCTTATACAAGTGAATGCGGTCTGTTTTTAAAGAACACACGTTGAGTTTGGTGTTCTGTTTGCTGCCAACCCAAACTGGCAAACGTGAAATGGGATGCTCAGTCTACGAGGCATTCTACAGGTAGAACTGACATTTAAGTCTCGTTCCGGGAGCCAGCGCGGCAGGGACGGAGGGAGGAAAGGACGGCCTGCGGACACGCGCCCAGGCTAGGGGGCACCGCGCAGCACAGCGGGAGGCAGTACCGCACACGGGCTCAGACAGACCCGAGGTCAGCAAAGTTCTTTTCTTTTTACTTTGTAAAGGACCAGACAGTAAATACTTTCAATGTTCCGAGCAGATGATTTCTGTCCCAACTACTCACCTCTGCCAGTGTAGCATGAAATCAGCCACATATATAACATGTAAGCAAATGATCATGTTCCTATAAAGCCTCACTTATGGACACTGAGATTTCAATTTCATAGAATTCCCACTTACCTCAAAATAGTGTCCTCATTTTTACTTTTGCAATCATTTAAAAGTGTAAAAGTCATTCTTAGTCTGTGGCCCATCACTTGCTGATCCTTAAGGTAGAGTGAATACAAAATATCTATATTCATGTTCTTCTTCTACCATACATTGAACAAATTGCTTAATCTCTTTAAAGCTGTAACTTCATTGATAGAATTGGGATCGTTATAGCAGCTAACTTGCAATTTCGTTCTAAGAATCAAATAATCGAATCCATAAAGAAATGTTATCAAAGTGTCTGATACATAGTACCCAGTACAGACAAGCCATCTTTCTCATGATTGATTATGAAGGTCCTTTCACACTAGGCTATGCATCTTAATAATAACAGAAAGCCATCAATGTGTTCTGAGCAGAAAAATGACACTTTTGAGCAGAAAATTTAAACTTCTGAAGAGCTGTGCCTTCAGGAGCTTACAAAGGTGTCTGTCAGAAGGATGGACTGGAAAAGCAGTGTCTGTTTAAACTGCCGTGATGTGTGCCATCATCCAGTTTAGGAAACTCAGACGTTTATTAGCGTCTCTGCTTTTCATTTCAGTGCAGCGTTCACTTTAAAGAAGAAGAAGGGGGAGGGGCGGAGGAGGAGGTTGTGGAGGAGGAGAAGGAGAAGAGGAGTCGGGGTTTGGGGGGTTTTGATATTTTACTTTTCCATGGGGAGCAGGGAGGCAGCACCCTGTTCGTCCCACGTAACACACTTCTTTCAAAACAAAATATTTCACAGAGACTCATCTGAGCTAACAAGTTTTTAAAAACCCATGGTCACTTCTGATTTGAATTGCATTTGTCAGTTTTAATAATTTATTCATAGACTAATTAGTTCAGCCCAACCTGATAGACTGTGTCTCTTTCTATGAGCCCAGACGGTCCCCATCACACAGATAATGGGGAGTAAGGCCCCATCCTGTATTTGTCAGACACCCCACTGGATAACTGATAACCAAGGAATGGTTTGGTAAAGACTTGCATTTAGCCCTGGCTGGTGTAGTTCAGTAGGTTGAGCGTGGGCCTGTGAACCAAAGGGTCACCAGTTCGATTCCCAGTTAGGGTACATGTCTGGGTTGCAGGCCAGGTCCCCATTATAGGGTATGCAAGAGGCAAATCGCACATTGATGTTTCTTTCACTCTCTCTTTCCCTTCCCCTCTCTCTAAAACTAACTAAATAAAATCGTTTTTAAAAAGTTATTTTAAAAAAAAAGACTTGCACTTAAGGTGTAGTTAGGTCCTCTGATTCTCTTCCCCACTCCCATCTCCCCCACACTGAAGATCCCAAACCCATTTAAGATCATTAGCAAATCCCAGCCTTCATAAATATCACAGGCGAGCTAATGAGACGACTTACAGGAGGTTTGCAGCTCAGTGTACAAGAGGGCCCCAAGATAGTTTAATTTCCCAGGTCCACGCTGCAGGGAAACCAATTAAAGTTTGATGTTTCTTGAATCGTGAAAAAAAATGAACCAACCAACCAACCAACCAACCAACAACAAAACAGTATAATTTGGTTGAATAAACCTGTTAAGGTGAGAGACTGGCGTTCACATTAACAGCAATGAACACAGGCAACAGGAGACGTGTGTTTCTCTCCAACTACTGCCTCTGACTTGGGCAGTTGCCCAGCAAGCAACATGTACCTGCTGAGTATCTACTGTGCGCCGGGCATTGCACGAAGAACTTTAAATGCACCATCTTACAAAATCCTTGCACTTACCCTACCAAGCAGGCCCCGTTTGCCCGGCTGTACGAATGAGAAAGGTGAGGCTCAGAGGGGTCATGCTCTCACCTGGGATCACAGGGCTTGAGAACCCGCATGCGCAGGCCTCCCTCTCTCCCCAGGGTCCCCTCTGCCACTCGCCGAGCGGGTGTGCAATGGGGCACTCCTTGCTCTGCACCCACGTGTCATCACCACGCCAGTTCTTTAACTTCATCTCGACTGTGTCCATTTCCAAAGTCAGTATTTCCCTCTGGGAGAGAACTCTACCCATTTTACAGATGAAGAAATGAAGCCCGAGAGAAGTGAAGTAACTTGCTCTGAGTCCGAAATGAGGGCATGAATGAACCTATTTGTATCTAGATTTGGGTCCAAAGGCCACAGTACTTCTAAGATTCCAAGACTTTGAGGAAAATCATTCAGGCTTCCTCCATAGCCCCCATTTTTATATAGTGAGTTCCATCTTCTATTGAGATAATTTTATAACAATAAACACAATTTCCAAGATCCTTAAAAAACTATACACATATAATACATATATATAACTTATGCTAATATTAAGCTAATAATTTTATCCCTCAGGTTCTTCATCTGTTAAATGGGGCTAGTAATACCAGTATCACTAGAGTTTTATAAGAATTAAATAAGAATTAAAGCATCAGCAAGTAAAGCAAGTAAAGCATCAGCATTCAGTAACTCTTAAGGGAAAGACATCTACCACCTATCTTTCCACCTATGTCCATCCATCCCTCCATGTAGCTGCCTGTCCATCTGTCTGTCCATCGAGTACGTTTGCTGGCAGGAAGGAAAGAGTGGTGGTCTGGAAACCTGGGCTCCCGGCCCAACTCTGTTACCAGCTCTACCGCTCTAGCCTTCTCCCCTGCCAGGTTCTGTGACCCCGTCTGTAAAGCGGGGGGCTCTGCTGGACCACCTGCAAGATGCTCAGTATTCTCAGAGTCCCTGCAGGCTCGTCATCTTTACAGCACACCACCCCCCTGTGTGACACCTACACCCGCTTCCCCAGCGCAGTCGACACCAGGATGAAATCATGTGCAGTTCTGTGTTAATGATCCAGCTGGTCCGGCTGGCCCTGCATTTTGGAGAACACTGTACTAATCTGTGTAGTGGCTGATGAATTTCACAAGATGGTTTTATTGTGGTTATATAAACAGTCACTTTCAAACTACTGTGAATATGTTGTTTTGGCATGGAAACCTGCTTTGATTAAACTAGGAGTATCAATCTCTGACTACTTAAATCTTAGTGAGATTAAGAAAAAGAAAGAAGGGAGGGCATGACTCTCTTTGAATTAAAATACTGGGTTTTTTTTTTAAGGTTTCAAACCACCATTAGGAAAAGGGCATTTGTATTTATCAACAGGATTAGAACTTGGCAAAGGAGACATCTGATTAAACTCTCAGCTAAAAAAATATCAGTAGAGATAGCAGACACTCAGAAGTTGTCTAGATCTAGTTTCAACTCCAGGCTCTGCCCTAACTAGCTATATGACTTCAGGGTATTAATCTAGCTTTAGTAGTTTGATAACAGCAGCTAGAACAGGAGCAAAATGATATCTACAATAACTTGTAAAATGACTGTGAGAATTAATGAAATAAAATTCGCAGAGCATCTAACGGTGCCTATGACTCAAACCACCTGCAAGGAAACATCCTGAACAGGAGTCAGGACTTTTCTCCTACAAACCGGCTTGTGGCCCAGTGTTTCCTGACTCAGTGGACACCATCAGTGACCCAGCTGCGCCAACCAGAACCAAAGTGTCACCCTTGTCGCCGCCCTCCCCCTTCTCCTCCACTTCATCGCGACACCCTGCCATTCTCCTCTCCGATCTCCCCAATCCCGCCTCTCACCTCACCTCCACCGTCACCATCTCCCTTCATGCCCCACACCGCCGGGTCTGGACTGTTCCCTCCCAGCAGAACTGGCCTCTTCACATCCACCTCTGTCTCCTCTGCAGGGCGCTGTCCACAAAGCAAATTTCCACGTGACCTCGCGCCCCTTGTCTTTACGCCTTTCCAGGCTCCCTCATGCTTCTAGGTCGGGACCAAATTCCTCGCGTGGCCTTCACGGCTTTGCCCAAGCTGTCCCCGGGCCACGTCTTCAGCTCCACCTTATCCCTCCAGCCACTTCGCTCTCCAGGTTTCAGTAATATTGGCCGTTCTTCCGTGCCTCCAGGGTCCCCGGTCCTCCCCAGCCACACACTGTGTACTTTAGCAGCACCCACATATCCCTCAAATCTTAAGAGGGGTCATCGCCGACACCGCAGGCTAGTGCCGCCCCCTCCACATGCTTCCGCAGCTTCTCAGGCTTTTCCTTTGGAGCCTATGGTCGCCTGTATGTAGTCCAATGTTTGCATAATTCTGTGCTTGGCGATTGTGGCCTCGCTGTACCCCATACGTTCAGTGGGAAGGCGGGGTCATTTCTGTCCCGCTTGCTGATGTTTCCCGGGAACCAACGAAGAGCCAGGCCCAGAGCAGGTCTTCAATGAATGGTTCTGAATGAATGAACAAAAGCTCTTTGTACTCCCTCTCTCCCTTCCACAAGCATTTACTGAGTGCTTGATATCAGTTACTGCATTTGATAGTAGTAACATTCTTTTCCAAACTGTGCTTGAACATTTTCAGTAACACAGACCTCGTCGCTTCTGAAATTCTTCATTCGCAGAAAGTTCTGACATTAGCTCTTTCTCAAAACAAGAGGTGTTTGGGTTTGTTTTTTTTTTTATGGAATTTATCTTTATGTTACTTCCATCCACTCGCAGGCACCTTCTGCTTTGCACTAAAAATCAGAGATGATAAAACCACTGATATTTACAAAAACTCCTGGTCTCTGTTTCTTCACTTGGGCTACAGTCTGTTTGGTATTCGGTTTACATGGTTCCCGAATCTTCAATAGCATGTCAAGGGCAGACGAAAGGTAACCTGTTTAAAAACTGACCTAACTTCAAAAAGATATGTTAAGTATTCATTTACGAAGATGGAAGAAAAGGAGAGGAAAATATGACTGAACTTTAGGAGCAGATTTTAGTGCCATTGTACATCCATCACACTCTTGTGGGAGTTGTGGTCAGATTACCTATCTCTGCTTCTGGACCACGAGTTTCTTGACGGTAAGTTCAAATCTTCATAGTATATGTCTTTTTAAAACAAAAAAGATTTTATTTATTTATTTTTAGAGAGAGGGTAAGGGAGGGAGAAAAGGAGAGAACCATCAATGAAAGGAGAGAACCTGCTTCTCAGGTGCTCCTCCCACCAGGGACCCGGCCTGCAAACCAGGCATGTGCCCTGACTGGGAATCAAACCGGCGACCCCTTGCTTCACAGTCCAGCACTCAATCCACTGAGCCACACCAGCCAGGGCCATAGTGTATGTCTTTATCCCAGCACTCAGCACAGTAAGCCTTTAATACACATTTGCTGAACAAATGAAACTATGATGACTATTATCGGGGCCCTGATTCTACACTGTAAACTGGAAACTTGTGTTCTATTCTGGACTCTAGTTTTTGAAGCTGTGTGGTTGAATGAGGTGATCAACAGTATGAGACAGAACAGTGTCTATACTAGATTCAGTTTTTAAAGCTATAAACCAGTGCACACAGTGGGATTCCATCTGCATAAGGAAAAAAATTGTGAGTGCACACAGGTAAGTGCACACAGCACGTCTAGACACCGTGCGCGAAGGCGCCCGCAAACGCTGAACACTGGCTCACAGAAGGGTAACCTGCCCCCGTGGGGCACGCAGACACACTGGCTCCTTACCTCACCCAGAACTAGTTTTCCATTTGTTCAGGTGCTGACCTGATCTTACCTTGATTTGTAATAAGTACACATTACTTCTGTGACTCGAGGAAACCACTCACAGAGCCCTTACATGGAGGTTAATGAGGGCCCCGGGTCCCGGGAGGAATGAAGAACCACGGAGACAGCGAAGACCTGCAGCCTAGAGAGGGCCGAGGCAGACCCGGTGCACTGTCTCCCACGCTCGCAGGGCGGTTGTCCCGCAGAAGGGAGCAGGCTGCCCTCTGCAGGGCAGGACGAGGACCGCTGCTGAACGGGCGCAAGGCTCAAGGATGTACCTGTCAGCTCTGAGTGAGGAACTAAATATTCTTTCCCACCTTTGAGCTATTTATTATTCAGCAGTAAAATGGGCCGCGTTGAAGTAGCCACCTTTACATCACCAGAAGCAGAGATTTCTGACTCAGAGCGTCTGTGAATAGATTTCAGGGGTCAGCAAGCCCCTATAAAGCGGTTTAAAATTGTGTTGGTGTGCATGTTTTTCAGAGGAGTGGCCCTACAACTCACTTCACCTTCCCTTGGGATCCGGTGACCCCCAAATAAAGGAGGACTAACAGAGACTGACTGACTGCTTATCATCACGGACGTCGAGGGGAGTTATACACTCTCGACATTTTAATCATCTCATCAATATGGAGTATTAAATATTAGAAAAAAATACAGTCTTGTAGTTTCATGGTTCTGCCTCTATGCAAAGTATTTCATTTAAAAATTAGTTCTGACAGTTTACTGAGGGTAAGGACTACGTCTAACACATGGCTATGTGTCCTCTCTATGAAGCACAGCTTCTTGCACAGAGCAGGTGCTTAGTCAATGTTGAATAACCCATGAGGCAACAGTGGACAAACTCCTGCTGTGGGTCCCCCCTCTTCCTGCCTGATGTCACAATTACACCAGGAAAGAAGAATTTCACGCGGTACTTAGTGGTGGCACCATGATAAAGATGGCGGTGAGGATAAAAATTAAAATGTTATTAAGCACTTACTACATGTCATGTGTCAAGCATTGTGTTGCGCATTTCATTTATAATAGCATGAGCGATACTCACGGCACGCACGTAACGAAACTGCAGCTCAAATAACTCATCCAGGTTACGTGCCTCGTAAGTGCTTCAAACCAAGGCAGAGCAACCACACTACCAGAGCTTCCAGGGAAAATTCCACTGAGGGAGTACAGTTACTCGGGGTCTGGTCCGAACCGTGACCATGCCTGTGTGAAGAATTCACGCAGGCTGCCCCTCTGCCCTCTAACTATCGATCTGTTGTGGAGAAGAGAGGGCACTGTGAGACCCTGGGCGGCTGCGCGGCCTGATGGCGACCCGTGCGGCCTGCGCCTCTTCCTCCTCAGCACGCTTCACTCTGCGGGCTCAAACCTCATTGCGACACCATCCTGACATCCTTGTCTGCCAGTTCCTACGTTTGGGTCACCTCTCTTCAGTGCCCTGAGTATGTGCACACTTTTCTGCTTCTTCATGTGTCTAAAACTAGTCACTTTGGGTAGCATCCCAGATACTGTACACAACAGTTTGTGTCTGGGCTCTGTTTCGTTCTTCTGAACAGGCGTGTTTGCCGTCGCTGTCATCTGCTTACTTAACTCAACTCCAAATCTGCCTCCACTGCAGCAGGCATCACCCGAAACCTCAGTTCGACTCTTCCAGCTTTCACGTTGGCACAGTTCAGGGGCCACATGGAGACTGGGAAGAGCTCACCCACGGGGAATGGGGGCTCCCTCTTATGTCCCCCTTATGTGCTTTCCTTTCCAGAATTTTCTCATTAACTTTCCATCCCCTCAACTAGCCCCAAATTCTTTCTTCCAGTTCCTCATGCCAGTAAAGAGAGCAGGTTTTTAGCTCATATAGCGGGAAGGAAAAAGAAGACCAAGAAGTAAAAGCCATAAAAACAGAAAACTCACCCAGTGGCACCTCCTGCCTTCCAACATCAGCTCCCCTCCAGCTTCTGTCTGCTTTGGGTCACTGTCCACTGTCAGAAACAAGGCGGACTTGCGCCCCTGCCCCAAGTGTCCCTTTGACCAGAGCACTCCAGTCATTGTGATAACAGTGGTTACGAGTGACTTTTTCACCCCAAAGGCCTGTTCTGTCCTCCACAGGTTGCCCCAATGTACAATATTCTTATTTTCTAAGTGTGCCAGAACATGAGAAAGATTGAGAAACACTGTCTTAAACAAAGCCACTTCACCTCTCCACAGCCCTGTTTTATCAGTCAATAGGGGTGATAATGTTATCTGTCTCCAAGAGTTACTGTCAGGATTAAGTACAACGGGGAAAAGGCAGCTAGTGTGTGAGACACTGAACCCAAAGGCATTCAGAAAAAAGCTTAATATTATACTAATATTGTTGATTTTTAAATTATTAACAGCTGTCAATGCCAATGTAACTATAATTTCTGTTAATTTAAATAATAATAATGATTATTAAAGGTAACATAGCTGTGATAGGAGCCCCCACCCCAATTTACACGAGACTATTCACGGTTGCCCCTCCCTCCACCTTGGAAGGAGAGTGCCTGGACTTGGGTGCTCCTGAACCGATTGAGGGGACAGCAATGAGAATGGCACTAACGCTGGTCAACGGTCTGGGTCTGTGCTGTATCAGGTACTGTTGCTGTAAGCACTTGATATGTACAAACTTACTTCATCTCCAAATCAGCCCAAGATATAGACATCACTGTCTTGTTTGCCCTAGAGCACACTGAGACAGACAGGCGGAGCAGCTGGCCTAGATGGTGCAGCCAGGGAGGGCTGGAGCCCCGGGTTGAGTCCAGGGACGGTGCTACCACGGTCTGCCTCCTCAGCCACGGTCACCAAGAAGCTAGAGGAACAGAGCTGGCAAAGGAAAAGGTTGGCATTATTTACACTAAAAGAGGCAAAGGGCTACTTGATGGAGAAACATCTGGCAGAGGAAGGAGAAAGGAAAGTCCAGACGGGTTTAATTTTGGGAAAAAAAAATCTCCGGTGGTCTGGAGAACTTCAGATGATAACTTGGGGATGAGCAGACCTGGGAGAGATGAATGGAAAAACCTGTCTCTTAGAATACCTTGTTGTGCAGCGTGCTTGGCATTCCCTTTGCGGCGTGTTTCAAGACCTGAGATAAATGTTTTTTTCTCTCTTTCTTTCTGTGTGTGTGTGTGTGTGTGTGTGTGTGTGTGTGTGTGTGTTAGCTTTGGTTTTGTTTGTTTTTCTATTTTTTTTAGATAAAAATTTTAATGCTTTTCGGTATGGAGACATGGATATGCTTGTCTCCTAAGTATCGATGTTGTTTGACTCTCAAACAGTGCAGCTCTGGCAGGATGACAGTGATGATGCTGAGTGTAAGACTGATAATGAGGGTTAGGATATTTAAATCCCAACTCTGACACCGGCTGGGTCCTTGGGCAAATTATTTGAACTTTCAGTGTGACAGTCGTCTCGTCTATGAATTGGAAAGAATGTCCACCTCACTGGTACAGTGGTGAGATGACACGGAACAGTGCATGGATACAGAAAGCACCCACCACAGCGTCTAGCATCTGGGGGAATCAAAAACTGTTCGCTTCTTTTCCTTCCTCCTCCAACTCTCAAGTCAAAACGTCCCCTGTGGGAAACAGCCACTGCCTTGTGGGGAAAGTCCCTGCCATGGCATCAGCACTTTGGTTAGTGGCCCAATTAAGTAAATGCCTATTAAATTCACGCATATTTCAATAGACGGTACATGACACCCTGGCTAATGGAGGAGAAGAAAAAGGCAGAGTGATTAATGAAGCCCCAGTAACAGCCAGCCTGACGCCTCATCAACAGCCACATGTTTGCTTACTCATCTATAATTTGTTTATTTTTCTTCTTTCGCGTCCCAAACTCCGAAGGGGCTGTCAGATGAGAAATGCACACTGAAGCGATTCCCTAGGCACACTTATCCCGGGCAGACCCTGGTTTATTTCAGGCTGACAGCTGGCACCTGTGGCCTGCAGTGAAATACTCTGACACTGATGGAAAGAGACAGGTGGCAGGGCTGCCACCAAATGCCACATTTGATTGATAAAGTGATCTAAGTATCAGAGGCACCAGAGAACGTCATTAGCAATCACTGCTTCCCTGCAGAAAGCACCCGGCAAGCCACGAAGGCAACGGACGGAAAACACAGCCCCTGAGTGTCTGTATTCGCAGATGTGAGTGAGCGGAGATCGTTCTATCTCTGTGGCTCACAGAGAGAGCGCGGGGCCTGAAGAACAGAACAGCTGAGTTCAGATCCTCACTTGGTCATTAACAGGCCACCGGGCCAAGGGCAAGTCATTAAACTCGTGAATCTCCGCTTGCCTCCTCATCTCCTTTCTACATTCTCAGCAGTTAAATGCCACTTCTTCAGGGAATCCTTCCCTGATGGCCACAAACTGCCAGCCAGACAAGTTTCCATCCCTTTATAATACAGTCGATTCATACTGTATTTGTAGTTAGATAAGTATTAGTTACCCATCAACTTCACGTCTTCCCCACTAAACCGTAAACACCATCAGGGCCGGGAGAACATCTTTCTCATCCCAGGTGATCCCTACTGCCCTGCACATGCATCTTCCCCAAGTGTGCTCACCCCCAAATATCTCATTTCAAGTGCTTCAGACTCCCCAAAAACCTGTCTGCAAAAGTCACCCCTTTCTGGGCTTTCCCTTTCTCTCTCATCTCCACCCCGTTTCTCCCTGCCCCTTCAGTGTAAGTCAGTTTATAACCTTTCCACTTCCCTGGTTCTGTTTATTTTCCAAATTACAGCTTTTGAGAAAACAGACCTTGGTGGGGGATTACCTGGATACACACCTTGGCTGCAGCACTTCCTAGATATTCGACGCCGGGCAAGGGACGCACGGCCCTCTCACTCATCCTCGAGCTGAGCCAGCTTGCACTTGCTGTGCCTGGGCCTGAACCGCTGCTCCCCACCTGAATTCTCTCCTGGCGGTCCCCTGGAGGTTCCCATCACATCCAACTGTTCTGAATGGCTTTTCCTGAGCATGTGCCCACCATTTTCTATCTCATTAGTCTCTTGAGGTAATTCCTTTGCATTTACTACTGGCTATAATGTCACCTGTTCATGTGGTGAGTGTCAGTCTCCTCCCACAACAGGGAAGTTCCCTGAGCACAGTCACCTCTTCCCTCTTGTTAACCACGATAGCCCGGCCCCAAGGACAGTGCCTGGCAGCGACATCCTCTCTACAAGTATATTCTGACTAAATGAATTAAATAGCAAACTCATTCATTGAGTAAATGAATCAATCAACAAAGTCACTAGAGTATGGTAAAGATTAAATAACAAAAAAAAAACATAAAAATGCCTTATGTCAGCCAAGATATTTAGTTGCAAACAACAGACACCAATTCTAGCTGATTTATGCACAAAGAGAACAGGATCAAAAGGTATCAGGTTACTCAAAGAATTCCTAGGAGGGTTCAAACCCTGCCAGGGGGTTAGGATTCAGTATATTAATGACCCAAATCCAGTCACAGAGTAATGTGGTGAGGACATCACATCTAGGATGGTCCCCAAGCATTAGACAGGGCAGGTGCACCACCACCACGTCTAATGCTTGGGACAGTTAGTGGCAGCAGTGAACTCTGGGTGCTGCTGCTGCTGCTGCTGCAGGAATCCTACCGACATAACAGGAGTCCTGCCCCCGGGACAGTTCCCAGGGACCTAGCCTGTTATGTCCTTGGCTCACAGTCCCAGTCTGCAGGGAGCACAAGCCACCAGCAGACTGAAGGCCAGGTGTGTCCCCCTTACTGTTGGATATGGGCAAAGCAAGCAGCCAAAGTTTTTAGCTTCTGCGATGGAAGAAGGTTTGTGTTCCCTACCTTGAGTCCCAGTGGGAGGAGTTTTCCACACGACAATAAGGCTCAGATGCAAAACAGCCAGAAATAATGACACATTTCTACAATGCTCAACAACTATTAACTACTGAACAATTCATTTACCAAGATCCTTTCTTTTACAAACAGCCAACAGTCAATGTTTTGAAAAAAGAAGGTACAAACAAAAACTACTGCTTCTTTTTTTAAAGTATATTTTACTGATCATGCCATTACAGTTTTTCTAAATTTCTTCCTTTATCCCCCTTCCACCCTGACTCCCCAACCCTCCAGCATTCCCCCCCCACCTTTGTTCTTATTCATGGGTTGTACATGTAAGTTCTTTGACTTCTCTATTTCCTATACTATTCTTAACCTTTCTCTGTATATTTTATGCCTACCAATTATGCTTCTTATTCCCTGTACCTTTTCCCCACTATTCTTCCCTTGCCCCTCCCCACTGAAAACCATCCATGTGATGTCCATTTCTCTGATTCTGTTCCTGTTCTAGTTGTTTGCTTAGTATTTGTTTTCATTGTTATTGTTTTAGGTTTAGTTGTTGACAGCTGTTTGTTGTCATTTTACTGTTCATAGTTTTTGACCTTTTTCAATTTCTTAGGTAAGTCCCTTTAACATTTCATATAATCAGGGCTTGGTGATGATGAACTCCTTTAAAGCTGTTCCAAGTGGGAAACACATTTTACAACTTTTCCATGAGTTATTCAGTTTGTCAACTAGCTGGGTATTAAATGTGTGTGAGTATTGATTTGCGGGAACTCTCATCCTGCATCATTCAGAGCTGCACAAGGAAAGATCGTTAAAGAGGTTTCTTGCCGACACAGCTCCGGGGACGGAAGCTTGCAGCCAGAGGAGCCAGACCATCTTCCTAACTTGCTGCTCACCGAGGAAAAGAAACCCTCAGCTGCTTTCTAAAAATGCAACGTCAAACACTTTTTACTGAGACAGCTGCTGACGGAACAGGCTCTGCGCTCCGCGACATTCCCTGGCACGGACTGGCGATTTGGCTGGGCACCCACCCAGGCCTATCTGATACAGACCTGACGCAATTATGAACTTGATCAATCTTGGCCACTCTCTCTGGAATTTGAATCTCGACAGATGTCAAAGAAGGAAAGGAAAAAAAAAATGCTTTCCCTGAAGTCGCTGATACCCAGATCATGATTTTACTCATTTCCCATTCCTTTTTTATCTTGATTTTACCTTGATTCTTACCACTTCCTTAATTCTGTGAGCTTTTCACATAGAATCATACTCTTTCAAATAATGAGCTTTATTTTTTCCCATTCTGTAAGTTGTCTTCATTTAGATGGCTTCTTTCACTGTGCAGAAACTTTATTTGAGATCATTCCATTTGTTCATTTTTGCATTTGTTGCTTATGCTTTTAGTGTGATATCATAAAAAATCATTGCCAATACCAATGCCAAGAACTTTATTCCAGTTTTCTTTCAGGAGTTTTAGGTTTCAAGTCTTACATTTAATCTTTAGTCCATTTCTGATTTTTTTGTGTGTGGTTTAAGAAAGCAGTCTAATTTTATCCATTTATATACGAATGTTCAGTTTTGCCAATACCATTTATTTTAAAAGACTGTCTTTTCTCAATTACACACCTTTGGCTCCCTTGTCAATGTTTAGTTTATTTCTAGGCTTTCAATTCTCTTCCATTGGTCTGTTTTTATTCTAGTACCATACTGTTTTGATTACTATAGCTTTGAAATATATTTTGAAATCGGGAACTGTGATACCTCCAGTGTTAGTTTTCTTTCTCAGGATTGCTTTGCTTATTCCATTACTTTTATGGTTCCACACAAATTTCAGGCTTCTTTTTCTACTTCTGTGCTAAATGCATCAGGAATTTTGACAGGGGTTGCATTGAATCCATACATAGCCTTGAGAATTATGAACATCCTAACAATATTATTTTTTCCAATCCATGAACAGAGGATAAAGATCCACTTATTTGTGTCTTCAATTGCTTTCATCAGTCTTATAGTTTTCAGTGCACAGATCTTTGACCTCCTTGGTGAAATTTGTTCCTAAGTATTTTTTTATGTTATTGTAAGTGGGATTTTATTTCTTTTTCAGCTAATTTACTGTTAGTGCATAAAGATTCAACTGATTTTTGTATGCTGGTTTAGTATTCTGCAGTTTTACTTAATTCTTTTATTAGTTCTAACAGTGTCTTAGTAGAGTCCTTAGGACTTTCTCTATATAAGATCATATCATCTGCAAATAGAAACAATTTAACTCCTTTCTTTCTGAATTCTATGCCTTTTGTTTCTTTTTCTTGCCTACTTGCTCTGGCTAGAAAGTCTAGTACTATATTGAGTAAGAGTGATAAGGTGTATCCTTGCCTTATGATCTTAGAGAAAATGCTTTTGAATGTTTGCCTTTTGAGTATGTTAGCTGTGAGCCTGTCATATATGGTCTTTATGGTATTATAGCACATTACTTCCATATCCAACCTGTTGAGTTTTTAGCATGAAAAGATGTTGAATTTTTTTCAAATACTTTTTCTGCATCTATTGGGGTAATCATGATTTTTATCCTTCATCCTATTAATATGGTTTATCACACTCATTGACTTATGGATGCTGAACTATCCTTGGGAATAAATCTCACTTTACCATAGTTCATGATCAGTTTAATGTGTTGCTAAATTCAGTGTGCTAGTATTTTGTTGAGAATTTTTGCATCTGTATTCACCAGGGATATTAGCCTGTAGTTTTTCTTGTAGTGTCTTTATTTGGCTTTGGTATCACGGTAATGTTGGCCCCATCAAAATGAGTTTGGAAGTATTCCCTGTTTTCAATTTTTTGGAAGAGTTTGAGTAGGATTGATGTTCATTCTTCTTTAAATTTTTGGTAGAATTCATCGATAAAGCCATCTGGTTTGGGGCTTTTCTGTGTTGGGAGGTTATTATTACTGATTCAATCTGCCTGGTCATTAATGGTCTGTTCAGATTTTCTGTTTCTTCACAATCAGTCCCAATGGGCTGTATGATGATTCTAGGAATTTATCCACTTCTCTTAGGTTATCTAGTTTGTTGGTGTGTAATTGCTCATAGCACACTCTTAATAATCCCTTCTATTGGTGTGGCACCGACTATAATGTCTCCTCTTTCATTTATAATTTTAAGTCCTTTCTCTGTTTATTTTTTTTAGTAAAGCTAAAGATTTGTCCATTTAAAAGCAAACTCTTACTTTCACTGATCTTTTCTATTCTTTTCCTACTCTGTATTTCATATATTTCTACTACACTATTTATCCTCTTCCTTCTACTAACTTTGGACTTGTTTGTTCTTTTTGGAGCTCCTTAAGGTATAAAGTTAGGTTGCTTATTTAAGAGCTTCTTTTCCCCCCCTTAATGTAGGCCACAGGATACAAATATCTTCTGTAAGTCCTACAAAGGATTCTGACGATTTCTCAGATCTCTTCTGTGAATACACCTGTCCCATACGTCTTCTTTCCATTTACGTCATGATTCTTAAGATCTTTCTTGCTTTCTCTCTATCCTGCAACACCAGCCTGGGTGCAGACAACCTTCTGTTTGCTTTCCCTAGGGCGGTGCAGAATGCTCACGTTGGTGCATTTTCTCCCAATCCCACAGAGTCCAGCCAGCTTTCTGTGTGTGCTGACTAGCAGTCTGCACAGACTAGCACTTGCCACCCTTGAGGACACACAGAGGGAGCTGGCCAAGGGGTCAAGCATTGTATGGGTGAGGTGCAAAGAGCGGAGTGGGCGTGCCTGTGCACCAGCTGGGGCGATCCATAGGTGAGGCACCCCCAGAGCCTCATGGGTGGCCTTCTAGTAGGATCCAAATCCCTTCCATGCCCCCTGAGAGCCCTAGCTGCTGCCCCAGGCCCTCCCTGCTCCTCAGTTGCACAGCACACCTCAGTATTCTGAATGAGGCGAGAATAAAGCATGCCTCTGTGGCAGCATCTCGCACAGCCTGGAAGCCAGGCACTCATTCACACACTCTCACTTCCACCCGTGGGAAAACCCGCGAGAGAAGGTCTCTCTCAGCACTGAGTTATGCCACCCTGAGGGAGAGGCGACAAGGATAAAGTGAAACTGTTCCTCTTGCCCTCTTCAATGTGTGCAGTCTTGGATTGTTTTTGCTGAGCACTTATATCACAGACTTGGGGGCAAATGGTTTATAGGCATCATATCATTTTTAGCCTTCACACAATCATCAAAATTCATTTTATATCCATTTCTCAGCAGAGGAAGTTGCAGCTCAGAATGGCCAATTGCCTACCCAGGGATGCACTCATGGATGTGGCAGTTTCCTGTTCCATCGTAAGCCAAAGTCCATGCACTTGACCACAACACACTAGACTGTAAGGAGGGTATCATTCATTCACTCATTCATTCATTTCATAATTATTGACTGGACATATAATATGCTAGGCTCTGTTCTAAAAGTGAGGGTACAAGTTAAATAAGGTTATCTGTGCTTGTAAAGTTATATTCTCATGGTTAAGATAAATGCACTACTTCACATAATTTATATGATTGCCCGTTATATAATTATTTTTTCCATTTTATTTAATAAGGCCTTTGGGGCACAGCTTATTTGAAAGACATATTCACAAAAGCTTATGAATTATTCTTTAATATTAAAGTATTATTTCCATTAAGTTTAATGGTCCTTCAAAGAAAGTGACTTTTGAATACACAAATCTCTTTCATCATGTTGATTGAAATAGTTCTAATGTGGGCATTTCCTTGTCTGCAGTGTACTGAAGGTTTGCATGACTGGGCTTCACTGCGCACACTCCGTGGGTCTATTATAACAGAGGGAACTGTGTGTTTTATCGTCCGTTCTCATTCCCACAGGGGGACTTCCCCATTTCCGACTCCAGCGAGGGCAGTGCTGCTCAGCGACTCCAGCACGTGGATTCAGAAATCAACTTTCCCGTCTTTGAAAATTTCAGAAAGAAGCCCTATTCTTTTCGACATAAGGAATTTAAGTACAGACTGAAACCTCATATGTATTAAGCTGTCATAATATTGTAAATGTAGTATATAATCACATATTTGATGCTTTTAAACACTTGGCAGCAGTGATAAAAGCAACCACAATTTCAGCTCTGGGTTATATAGAAAACATGGGAGATATTTTCTTGCATGTGGGTGACTGAAAATTTATTTGGCAAAGAAAGGGGAAAAAAGGAGAAAGAACTCATGGACATGGAAAACAATGTGGTCATTGTCGGGGGGTGACACGGGTGGGTGGGGTAGGAGAGGGTATAGCGGGGATTAGTGGTAATGGAAAATAAATAAAGAAGATAAACAAATAAATAAATAAGAAAAAGTTTTCAGAAGAAATAAAATAGGAAAGAAGAAATTTGTAAACCCAGTTTTCGAAGAGACGGTGTCTTTGAGAATTTTTGTTTCTCTAACAAAAAACAATGTACCATGTAAAAGAAAGATTAATAATAATAAGTAAACAACAACTAAATTCATAGCATAGGCTCTGATAACAAGTGCAAAGCAGGAAACTAAAAGCTAAAGGAACAGAGGGGGGCGGGGCAGCGCTGGTATTTGGTAACATGGTCAGGGGCCGTGCAAGCATCTGGGACGGAGCACTGGAGACCCGCACGTATGTCGGGCGTTACCGTAGCTGCGGCCACGGTGAGCCTGGTGTGTCTGAGACACACGGAGACCTGCATGGCTAGAGTGCAGGAGAATTTACAAAGGTGGAAACCAAAGTCGGTCCCACCATCCGGGGAGTTGGGAGTCTGGCTTCCACTTGCAGACCTGCCTCCAGCAGTAGCTTGTCCTCAGGAAACTCGCTCACCCTCTCCGGGCTCCTTCCTTACTTGTCAGACGAGAACGAGAACGTAGGAGGAGGAGGAGAGGGGACCTGAAAGGTCCTTCCTGGCCTTGACACTCCGTAGTGCGAGCAGAATATGACGGAGGACAGGGGAAAAGTAAAAACTGAATTATGAATCCAGCCTCTCACGGTGGTCACCTTGAATGC
This sequence comes from Phyllostomus hastatus, assembly GCF_019186645.2. Classification (NCBI taxonomy): domain Eukaryota; kingdom Metazoa; phylum Chordata; class Mammalia; order Chiroptera; family Phyllostomidae; genus Phyllostomus; species Phyllostomus hastatus. Next base: position 16,154,021 of record NW_025333611.1, read on the forward strand.
CTCCTTTTTTTTGCCTATGAGTCAATGCGAGGGTTTATAAATAAAACTACTCTTTCCAAATATTGCAGGTCCATCTGATAACCACGTTTATTTCATGATTCATTAGCTACGAGGAGATAAGCCAAAGGCCCTGACATTTAAATCAAGAAAATTAAAAACATTTTGAAAATCAGTAAAACGCCCCTCTACTCTGATACACATTATGTTCTAATGAAGGTCCAATATGAGATACTTATTGAACACTTCTATTTTACTGAATTTTCCCAGAAAAAAAAATAGCTCCTAGAACCAGCTCTTTTGGAGGTAAGTAGGTCAAAACATCTTTGAACTAAAACGAGTCAAAATAATACATGAAATTTTGTCACATGCAGAATATAAATCTAACCTAAATATATTTCTTATAATCCTCTCTGGTGGCGGAAAATCTGCCTAGAACACCTTTGGGCGGCAACTCTCCGATAAGCGGAGGCACAGGACGTGTCCGAAGTGAAGCTCGCTAATCAGTGGGTCCAAGTTCAAGAAGACCTATCCCTCTGTTCCCTGTGTATGAGTGTGTGTCTGTTTTGCTTGTTTCTTTTGCTTTTTAGATTCCATGTGCAAGAAAACTCATATTGTTTTTTGCCTTTCTCTGTCTGACTTACTTCACTTAGTGATGTTGTCAAATGAGAGGGGTTGTGGGCTGGGTGAAAAAAGGTGAAGGGATTAAGGAGTACAAATTGCTGGATATAAAAGTCACCGGGCACAAGGAATGTCATCAATAATGTCACAACAACTATGCACGGTGCTAGGTCGGAACCAGGCTTATTGAGATAATCATTTCATAAAGGTCTATCAGTATGTTGAACACCTGAAACTAAAGTAACATTGTATGTCAACTGTAGTGGAAATCTTTTAATTAAAAAAAAAACAACTATTCATTGCCTCAAGAAACTTACATTCTAGGAAAACCTACGATCAGGACATGGTTACTTGATGAAATCTATGAATGACAAGTGTGAGAAGCCCCACCATCAAACAGAGTGGCGCCGTGGGAGCCCACGCCAGCCCGACAGAAGGACTACGTCACCGCGCAGGAACCCGGAAGGAGAGCAAACTGCCGAGGTCAGTGGTTGGAAGCAGATCAGGACCAGGTTTTCTGATTCCGGGGCTGTGCATCACCTGGCCAAACAAAATGCTACAAATAGCTAACATATCCCGGACTCATTGTTAAGCTGGAATCTATTCAGTGACAAAATGCTAACAATACTTGTTTGTGTTAATTAATAAAATGCATTATTTAGTTAAATAACAGAAAAACCTGCTCTACACAACTGGATCCTCTTGCTTATCTCTTTCATAGCGCCTACATAATTAGAAAAAAAACCATAACTTTTATGCCACATATAGAAGGAATTATATAAATGCCATTAAATGAAGATAACTACAAAGGATTTGGACTATTTTTGGTACATATGGAACTCAGTCTATTTAGGCTAAAATATATTTACAGATAAGTGTTTATGATATTACAATAAAAATAGAAAAACCAATTAAGGCATTGAAGCAAATTTTATTGAATTTATTGGGGTTATACTGGTAAATAAAACTTATAGGTTTCAAGCGTACGACTCTGTAACACGTCATCTATATATTGCGTTGTGTGCGCGCCACCCAAAGCCTAATCTCCTTCTGTCACCATTTACTCCCCCTCTTTACCCTCCTCCACCTGTCCCCACCTTCCCTCCACGGCCCTCGTCCCCCGTACTCACCACAGTACAGTGTGACCACACTACTTCTAGCCACCCACACATGCCTCAACACCTGCATCTGTGTCATTCTTCAAGGTTTAGGCTCCCCGACCCACGGAAGGGAGTGTTCGAAAGACCACTCGCACTGGCCACAATGGCCCAACCACACCACCGAGCCTACTGTGTGCTTTGCTGTCCAGTGTTCGCGCTCTGCCCTCTCTGTCCTGCAGCCATAAGAAAGTACACTCTGACTCTACTGGATCCCCAATAGGTTAGACAAACTACTTCTACCTCAGCTGAACTGTTCAAGTCACTCATCTCAGACCTTCAGCATCTCTTGTGCATTCTCTAAGCACTTCCCACTGACTCAAAAATTTTCATCACTTTTTTGTGCAAAAGAATCCTTGAGTCGTAAAGAGGGCTTTCCAGGGTCAGGTTCCCACTGCTATATGAAAGTTTGCTTTATGTCAACTTGCTTTTACGAAAAACATACATTAATTCCTGTTTTCACTAACCCAAAGAAAACCAAAACAGATTTTTGCTTTCACAAACGAAGGGGAAAAGCGAAAAGAGCATTCAGTGTTCATTTGGCAGCAACTCCTTGTAGACGCTAAGCAGTCAAGACACTGTCCCATTTCAAGACGAACACCTCCACCACAGCGACCACATCACAAAAGGCACCTCAGCCTTCAGCATCAAGGCAGGCAAGCACAGAGCAGTCGATGTGGGTGGCCTGCTTGCCCCAGTGGATTCAGAGGATGATGGCACGTTAATAGATGACCCCTCTTCCTCTCCCCTGTACATACCCCAGCCTCCTGTACCTCCCACTTCCCCAACCTGCAACCTTCGACATGCGATGATTCAGCCTTGCACACCCCCATCGTCAACACACCTCCCCCTGGCTTTCCAGTGTGCTCACTGTCTTCCTGATGCTGGTGAGTAACACTACACTGTACACAGTGTATTCATAAAACCAGGAAAAGAAGTTGAGAGTATACAGAAAAGAGCTTTCAAGTTTGTGCTACAAAGAAAGTGCTCCATGTTGGAAGCAATGGGACTCATCAGAAGTTTTGGAGAAAAGAAGAACTCAGCCTGTGTTTTAGAAAGATAACTAGGGCAAAAAAAATGTGGGAGTGGATGGGTGAGGAGAGATTAGCGAGACAGAGTTGAAACTAAATGTGATGAAGGGAATCTGGAATTAGGAGGTTCGGCTGTGAAATCTCTGTGGAAGGATATGGAAGATGGAAAAAGGGAGAGCAAATTTTTTTCTCTTTCCTGAGTCATTGGGTTCATACAAAAGCATTCACTGAGATAAGGAATCCCTGCTCCTGCGGGAGGTGTCCCTCTGTTCAAACAGGCGAGCGGGTGCAGCGTTAGGCGCTGAGTGGGAGGAAGAGTCAGGCGTGGCCCCAGCCTCCTAGAACACACTGTTCTATCACATCAAGTCTGAAAGTGAATGCGTTCACACTGCCTAAAAACAGAAAAAAATAAAAATAAAACCTGCAACAAATTCAGAATTAGGTTAGATTGGAAAGCTGAGACTCAGAGCCTAGAATTAGAAAAGAAAAAGATGTTACTGTTTACTTTATACCCTTCTGTATTGCCTTGAAATTATTAAAGTGAGGAGATATTACTTTTTAACATTTGAAAATTCAATAAGGATTAAAAAGTAACTAAATATATATTCAAAGTTCAACAGACTCTCCCCCCAAAAAACACAATTTCAAAAGGATTTAGAATAGAAAGAGAATTCATGTATATTTTAAACATGTCCTTGAAGATGCTTGCTTCTCAGTTGTTGCATAAAATATGCTTAATTTAATTTATTTGTCCTGAATGTTACTGGAAAATTTGAAAGAGAGAAAATCCAATTTTTTGGTTATTTTATTTTTTCTTTGCTTGTTATTCAATGTGAGACCCTGAAGACAGGCACGTTTTTTTCCATGGGCACTGTTTGCTTTTTTTTCTTTTCTTTAAAAGAACAAAGACAAAATACATTTTGTTTTCTATAAATCAAGATTCAATTGATTGATACATAACACTGTCCAAATTTGGTATCCTCCTTTGAAGAAGCAACTCAATTTCTGGGTGTGTAATTCACTTAGAAAGCCATTACCATGAAGAACCTTGCCCTGTAGCCTGTCCATTACGTAGAGGGAGCCGCCTAGGGAATGGGGCACCAAAAGGTAGCTACCTGCCTTCTTTGTTCCTAGATCCTCAAAAGCAAGGGTCATGAAATATTACTGGGAAGAGTGCTAGTTATTCACATTTTCTCCTTATTCCTGCTTTACACATACAGCAGTTCCCCCGCTTATCCAGAGGGGACTGTGTTCCAAGGCCTTCCACAGAAGCCTGAAATCACAGGAGGCACAAACCCTGGATGTACCGTGCTTTCTTCCAAGCGTGCACAGCTATGATAATGCGTAGTCTATAAGTTACGCACAGTAAGAGATGAACAATAATTAATAGTAAAGTTGGACACTTATAACAATATACTGTAATGAAAATTATGTGAATATGGTCTCTTTTTCTCAAATATCTTATTGTATCAATGCTATATATACGGCAGGGACACAAGGAACCAGGGTGATTCACATCCTCGGGCTGCAGAATGGCGCAACACTGCATCATACCACTCGGGATGGCACGTAACTTAAAACTGATGAATTGCTTACTTCTGGAATATTCTGTGTAATATTTTCAGGTGAGTGTGGCCGCCAGTAACCAAAACCACCGAAAGTGAAACTGTGGATAAGGGGGAGGGAGGGCTACTGTATGAGATTTCACTCTATCATCCTGTAGCGCTGACTCCTCTTCCCACGAGTGTGCCTTTAACTACTTTTTACTTAACACATATTTGTTCTAACTAGAAAACCAGTACAAGTTCAAAGTAGAAATATTAGAAAACATTTTCATTTATTTTTTTACAGTTGTCTCCATTTCTCCCCCACTACTCCCCCCACCCCAACCATCCCCACCTCCCACCCTCGATCCTACCCCAGAAAATATTTTTAAATTGTTGAAAAAAGTTAAAAGTGTTGAGAAAGGGAGGGAGGGAGGGCCAGCGGCTGCTGACCCCAGGAAGCCGCTGCCACTCACGGCGAGCCACGCTCTTCTCCCGCTGGGAACAAACCCTCTTACAGAGTGCCAGCCTCAGATGAGGTTACTCTGAGGCCATGACAAAATGAGACAAAGCGATGCCACTTCAGAGTTTTGTCTAAGCACCGACGGTGACAGGTCAGTGTGCTTCCCACTAAACACCAAACAGCCCTTCTCTCAGGCAAAACGTGTGGCTGCCGCTGCTTCACCAACCACAGCTCTGTCCTCACCCCAGTGTGCCCACGCCATGGACAAGGTGTAGGAAGATGCCCGGCCACAGTGCCACCCCCACTCCGTGACAGCAACCCACCTGGAGTGAATCCCTCGCTTCCTTCGACCCTTTCACGAGTCACCCACCGAAAACCCAACCCCTGCTATAGGTCCTTCTAACCCCCTTTAGCCAAGACACCCACGACTGCCCATGGTGGGTGTCCTTGTTGGCGGTGACTTGTTTAATTACCTATTAGTCCCCAGTGGTCTTTGCTGAAGGGCCCTGGAAGCCCCTGGAATGCTACCACTGCACTGCTCTTCTGACTCCATCCCTGCCTGTGCACGGTGACACGTAGTAGTCGATGATAGTGATCACTCATCGAATGGTTGTGCTCCTATCGCTGTTCTGCCTGCTTTACTTATATTACCTGACTGAATTCTCACCATGACCCCCCGATGGGGACATTATTTCTGTGTGAAAGAGGAGAAACAGAAATGTAAAACTAAAGCTGTTATATGTTTCAAACCAAGGATTCTCCACCATGGAAATCTTGACTTTTGGGGCCAGATGGTATCTAGCTGTGGAGAGTTGTCACGCACACCACAGCACAACCCGCAGCACCCCGGACTCTGTCCCCTGCCTGAGAGAGGCACGACCCTGACCCCAGCTGCATAACCGAGAGAGTGTCTCCAGACATCAGGAATGTCCCAGGAAACAAAAATTAACCCTTAGCTGAGAACCTCTGCTTTAAATGATTGGGATCAAACTGCAGATAATTTCCAGGGTTGGTTTTTCTTTTTTTGAGATTTTGTTGTTTTCTCACTGTTCACATACTGCTTTAAATTTTTTAAAAAACATAAATGTTAGTGAACTATTTTGTTTGTTTTCTTTCCTTTTCTTTATTTGCTATTGAAAATCATTCCCTAAAAAAAACTTGGCACACAAATTATTTTCTATTACTCTGCTTTTCCTCCTTGGACTCAGCTATCAGGAAAAGAACTACGGGGTACCTTCATTTTATTTTATTTTTCAGAGAAAAAGGTGTGTTGCGCACTTTCACTTAATTCACCAATTTGTTCCACAATATAATTAAACAGGATGTATGTTCAACTCTCTAACAACCTGAGTAAATATCATTACTATTCTTTTGATGAAGTACATGTTATCTGAATCTTTGCTGTATTCAGAGCACCATTTTTGGGAGCAAAAATCCAGCATCCGTATTTAAGTAACCTCAGGTGGCAAAAATATATTGTGAATAGAATTAAATGGTTGGGAGAGGAGGTTTAAGAGACTGTGGACAACAAACTTACGAGGAGTCTTTCATGCCAGATGCCCGGGGTTCAATAGAATCCCCCCAAACTCATGTCCACCCGGAACCTCGAAAAGCAAATGTGTTTGGAAACGGGCTCTTTGCAGATGTAATTAGTTCAGATGAAGTTGTACTGGATTGGGCGGGGGGGGCTCATAATCCAATGACTGGTGTCCCTATAAGAAGAGGAAAAGTTCGGACACACGGGAAAATGCCGGTGGAGACACAGACACACGTGGAGAAGGCCACGTGAAAACGGAGATGGAGAACAGTGCGAGGCTGCCACAAGCCCAGGGGTGCCACAGAGCGCCGGCCGGCACCGGCGGTGAGGAAAAGGCAACGTGGGATCCCACCCCAGAGCCTTCAGAGAGAGCAGAGCCCTGCGGACACCTTGGTTGCTGACTTCCAGCCTCCAAAGCTGTTGAGAGAATAAATTTTGGTTATTTTAAGCCACCCAGTTTGCAGTACTCTGTTATACAGTAGCTTGAGGAGGCTAATCCATCAGGACACATAGATTTGGCCTTTTCGTCTGTCAATAAAAAGCAACAAAGGAAGTTCAGCAGAAAGTTGTTAGGAGTCTAAGAAAAGAGGACTCAGGAACCTGAAGGGGAGGCAGGGGAGAAAGGTGTGTCTTACTTATTTTCTAGGAAAGAATAATTCTCTGTGTGTCTGTGGGTGTTTATGACACCACCATGTTATAGAGGAAGGGTATTTTCACACCAGTGAGGGTGGGCAATAATCTCAGAATTTAAGTATAATTTTTATAACTTCTTAATGTCCTCATTTTTCAAGGACTAGAAACATTCAGTCAGGGGTCAGCACAACGCTGTCCCTAGTTCAGTAAGTCCTTGCTCACTGCAGCCTACGCACAACTTCAACCACCCTCCACGTCTCCCTACAGGGAGTCATTGCCACGGACACAGGGAGGGACGCATGAGACACACCAGCATTATCCAGCCCCTTCCTTGCCCAGCATGTCACAAGCCCTCTCCCAGAAATCACTCTCTTGCATTTTCTCAATATTCTCACTATAAAATTGAGTTAGATTTATTAAGGAATGAATCATGAGAATTTGCAACTAACATACATTCTGGAGACCCCAATTCAATCTGTTCCTTTATCCTAAAGAGATAGATACTCAGACCCAGAGAGCAGATGGGCTGTTGTCTGGCTACTCAATGAGCCTGTGGCATCGCTAGCACTGTTTGAAGTCGTCTGTCTTCACTCCCGTCTTACCATTCTTTCCTCCCCTACTCAACTGTGCATTCGCTGGCTTTCTGCCTGCTTCACAATTTTCACGTTTGATCTTCCCAACTGATGCTAAGCTCTTCAAGGTCCAAGACCACTCCCTGACCTTCCAGGGGCTTTTGTGGGCGGGGCACTCAGTAACTATCTGTCTAATAGATGAAGAAAAGAAAAACAAGCACAAACAAAGCTGATAATCAAATGTGATGAAAGTTCTTCAGCTACAAGTAAAGAAATCCCTTCCTTCATCTTTCCAATAAAGTCTAAGTCAGTCAGGCCCCTTCCCCCACCCCAGGCTTTCTCCCCGTCTCCTCTGTCACCAGCCTCCCTCTTGTTTTGTCTTCCTTCCTGCGTTAGTGATTAGTACTTCCTCCCAGGGCTGCTGTTGCTTGACAGTGGCCAAGGTTGTTCTGGATCTCTTTAAACCATAACGTTTTCCTTCTGCACCAAAAGGAAGGCAAGGTGCCAGAAGGGTGAGGACAAGAGACGGAATGGGCTATGGGATAAACGTTGGGATATTTATTTTTTTGTCTCATCTGAGAGCAGCTTTCTTAATCTACCCTGGACTGAGTTTTCCCTGAAATGTGTTACACTGGGGGACAGCCTGGTCCCCCAAGGGCTCTGAGGACCCATATTTAAATTTAAATGAGGCCCTTAACTTCTCTGAGACTGTTTTCACACCCACAGTGTGGGAATTCTAAATTGATTCTATTTACCTTAAAGAGGTTTTTGTGAGGTTCAAACATCACAAAACTGTTCCATAAATGGTAAGATGTTATATGAAGAAAAAGTCATCTGCTTAGTAATTAAAACAGGTAAACAACTCCCTACAGGAGGGGAAAAAGGCAAAATGCTACAATAAAAGGCACGAAACAAACACTAAGTGCTCCTGATAAAGAAACAGTGCTGGTATTAGCCGAATCTGTTTATCCAATTTCCTCAATTCCTTTCCTCCCGTCTCCATAATTCTCACTGCAAATGCAATGACGCTGCTGGTTTGCCCCGCCTGTCTCATTAGCATATCGATCAAGAGACGGTTCCTCCAAGGGCCTTGTGTGGAAATGCCCGTCCACAGGGGCCTGTTCTGCAAAGAGCATGGAATACATAATTACGAATGTTCGTCTTCGCCTCTTTCCAGCTCTTTATGCTGAAGAAAGAAATCAGTTTTCATGGTTTAGAGTCCAGTAAGTCTTGATCCTAACCATTAGTTTGGACAAACAGTTAGGGCTCCACTAACTTCTTGTCAAAGCCCAGGAAAGTATTTCAGAGATTCATCTCTAAACCTTCTGATAAGCTACTTTATTAATAAAATAAATTTGAGCATATACCCCTGACGTATGACATTTTTGGATAAATTATACATATATTATTACATGTATACATTATACATTTCAGAACACACACAAAAAGTTAAAAAGATGAAATAAAAATATATAAATACAAAGCTCTCCGTGTTTTTTCTCCAGCACCTGAATGGTCTTGCCGACCTTTGTCCAGCATGAGGACCCCACCCACACGGGACACTACAGGCCTGTCGTATCAGAGAGATACATCCAGAGCAGTGAGAGCCATCCACTTGTGCCCTGTCCTGTCCAGAACAGTAACTACGTTTCATGCTGTGCAGTTATGCTGGTAGGTCTCATCAGGAAATCCATGTATTCCCTACTGTGCACATCTGTTCGCTCCCCACTGGAGCAAGGGGCTATCGTCTGCTGCCCAAATCATCCAGTGGGCATGCCCGGGCAGGAGCCACTGGTGACGGATTGGTCTTCCCACGTGATGCAGTCAACGTCACACGTCCTCCTTCTCTACAACCGACTTTCCTTCAGGGGCTGAAGACCCTGCAGGTCAGAGAGTCCTGGCGAGCACGGGCACAAGCTGGGGAGGGAAAGCGCGTGTCCCTGCAGCTGGGAGTATAAAGGGACAGAAGACACCCGCACGCACAAACCCCCTCTAACGCTATTAGAAAACGCTTACCAAGTGTGATTTTTTAAACTGAGAAATTACTTTGAAGTTTCATTTTTACTTGACTATTATATTCTGTCCTTTATTAAGCCATTTTTAATATCAATACAAAAATGATGTTTTAAGACCAATGGTTGCCAGAATGGAGAGGAGGTGGGGAGGCAGGGTGAAAAAGCTAAATTAAGAGGTACAAATGGGTAGTTAGAGAATAATCACGGGGACATAAAGTGTAGCATAGGAAATACAGTCAATAACAGTGTAATGACTACGCACGGTGCTGGGTGGGCACTGGAAATATCGAGGAAATCACTTTGCAAAGTACATGACTGACATAACTGGCAACCACTATGCTATATAACCAAAACTAAAACTAATACTGAATATAAACTATAACTGAAAAGTAAAATAAAAAAATAATGTTTTAAAATCATGAACAACGCATAAATGAGGGTCTTCAGGGAGATGGCCCATGCTTCCCCCATTACTGTGGGTTGCTCACCCAGGAGGGCAGTGAGGGCTCAGCTGCGGGGTGGGGAGACAGCCACCACCACCACCCCCCCACACACGGGGCTCACTGTCCACCCGCAGGACTTTCAGAAGTCACACCACTTCTCCAAAGCTCATCTAATGAAAGAAGCTCACAGCATGGGAACTGGGGAATCCAATGTCCACCAACCACACTCCCTCTTCTAGGCCCCACCTCAGAGAGCTCACCCTGTAAATCCAGAGCATGAGAACCCCAAAGGAGGCCTCGTGACCACCACACATTTTAAAGATGAGAAAGCAGATGGCCAGAAAGGGCGACTGCTTACCAAACTCAACCTTTTCAGACACCAGGTATTTTCAGACACCAGAAATGATGATTTTTGATTTAAGAAAAAAAAATGCTTCACCAAAGAAATGAATTTTCCTTGAAAGTCTTCAATATATCAAGAATTGAGCCTCGTGCCCCAAGTACAAGTGCACTGCCCTTTCCACAGTATGCACCTCTAGTCCTTGCACATAGTAGGCACTTAAAGGATGCTAGTTAAGATAAACTGAATTATTCTACCTGCAGGATGACTTTTAGAAGCCACTACAGACTGTACTCTTGCATTTTTATATACATGTGTACATTTTCTAAGTATTTCCCAGTGACTTCAGAGAGGGTTGGTGTGTGCGTGTGTGTGTGTGCGTGCGTGCGCGTGCAGGTATTTTTTAGCACTGCCTCTGATTATGGAGAGTCTGAACCAAACTCCATCTGCTGATGTACCCAACACTTATTGTGCAGTCCTCAGAAGTGCTGCTTACACGAGTACAGATTTCTTTCCACTTTTAAGCCGCTAACACCCTCAGAGGCTCCCCATTCCACCTGTGGTTTGAATCTGACCCCAGCCGCCTCCGCAGCCTCCTCTCACCGGCACGTCCGCTAAGGTTCCGCTAAGGTTCGCTGCCTGCTCCCCCTCGACCGCGACCGCGCTCCCCCGTCAGTGCTCACGCATGCTCAAGTCTTGCCCTTCTGACTAGAAAGTTAAACAAGGCACACTGCCTTCCCTCCTGGGCACTTCCTCTGCTGTATCCCATTTCCTTGACTTAAAAGCTAAGCTCTGCAGTAGAGTACGCCTCACACGGTGTCCTATATTCTTGTTTCCAGCTCTTCCCTTCACCCACTGCCCCCCGGCCTTGGCCTCCAGAGGGGCTCAGAATCCACCCTCCCTCAAGTCACGAACAAGCCCTTGGCTGTTAAGCCCAGCCGCCATTTCCGAGGCTCTCCAGCGCCACTGGACACTGTTGATGTGCTTTCCTGCCCTGGCTCCTGTCACCTGTCTGCCTTGAGTCTCCAACCTCCTTAGACACCCATTCTTCATGTCCCGGGCTCCTTGTCCCCATCGGGCCCCCTAAGATGTGATACTGCCCAAGATTCTGTTCCAGTCCTTCTTCTTCTTTCCGCTGTTACCCCACCCATGACGTCAACCATTTTCTACACCGTTATCAATGCCAAGTTCACCTCTTCAACCCAGACTTCTCCTCTTCCCTCCAGACTCATCAGTGACCTGCCTCCCAGATGTCTTCACTTACCTGAGTGGCGGGGATGTCAGCCCTCCACCCAGACCCCTTCCTCAAGGCCGGACTACTCATCCGCCTCTGCCCCCGCTGCCTGCAGTGTCAGCTGCAGAACGGAATGCACAGAGCTGAGGCTCTCAGTGGAAGCTGCTCTCCTCTCCCGAGAACCGCAGTGTCGGAGTCTCCTCCAGCAGAGAGCCCACGTAAGTGACCAGTTAATGGGTTGATAAAAGGCCAGGTGCTCTTGCCTCAATTTTTAGTAGTCCGCAGGCCATCCGGGGTTCCAAAGTAGAACTGGCTTATATATCCCAGTTTCAACTGCTTGTCACGTCTGCTTTTCGCCTCACCCATCCCACCCTTCCTCACTTCTCCGCAGGATCAGCCGCTGTGAGAACTCTCCAACACCTCTGCTGCATTCGACTCTCCCTCTCAGAGTCACCCGCTCAGGGAACCACAGTCCATGCCAAAAGAAAACTCATCACACCCCCTAAAAACGTCCTCCTCCTCTAGCGCACACCACCACACTCAGTGGCATCATCATCCACCCAGTTGCTCAGGTCAGATCCGAGGAGTCATCCCAGAGTTCTTCTCTACATATCTCTTACTGAGTCTTGTGCATTCAACTCTGAAATTACCACCAGAGCCCTGCAATGTGTCTTACTGGAGAGAGTATCACCATTTTCTGTGTGTGTTGTGCTAGAAAAAGGCTGGAAACATTGCTGTGGTCCCCAGGCTCTAGTGGCATTGCCAAGCGTGCCCCTCCTTATCCCAGGTGATAAGCCCCTTGAAGAAAAGGACTCTGCATTTTCTGTCTTTCTCATTCCAAGTGTTTAGCCTATGACTGGCATGCAGTAGGCACTCACCAAATATTTGTTGAATAAATTAAAAATGTACTCAGTCAATCCTTCGAAAGAAGTAATGAATCAAAGGATGAAAGGAAGGGAAGCAATAATGAAAAGAAGAAAGGGAAAGGATAATGAACCACTTTCTCATCCTTCTAAGAGTCTTGTCCCCAGTGTTAAATTGATTGCCGCGATGAATAATCTATTTCGAAAGATGAGAGGAATGTTGGTACAGTTCTGAAGAATAAGGTTTTAAATTACGGCCACATTTTCTCACTTTGTCTCTTTAAGTTTATAATCTCCAAGGTGGCTTCTAATACAAGTCTGTGCAGTAGTTTACCCAACAGAGAGGAATCAATAAATATTAATTAATGAAAATAATTGAGGAGAAATACATAAGTGGAAGACAGACCTAGAATGATTAAGTACGCTCCATCTGATGCAAATCTCTCTCTCGAACTGGAAGTTCTATATTGTTGGCCCTGCTTGTTGCATTATAATTCTTTTTGATGGTGGAAAACACTGGTCAATAAGTAGAAGAAAAATATATTCATGTCCCTGCTCAGTCACATAAGAGCCATGTGATCCTGGGGGGAGGCACTTAACTTCTCTGAACTTGGCTGTCTCAGGCTGAAAGGAGAATCGGAGCGGCTGATGTTCCAGCCCACTTCTAGCTCTAAAATTCCACTCTCTTCTGGCCCGTGTTATTTTTAGTTTTCTCTACGCCTGTCAATCCAGTGTTTTCTGCAAACTGAAAATGAATTCAAACTGGCTAGTGTTTTATTAGAGTTAGCTAAAAATAAACTTTAAAACCGGGATCAGGAAGCTGCTCTGTGGAAGTAATGCCTGTCAGAAAACCAGAAGCTTTTCCCAGGGACCGTTTTCATCCTCCCTCCGCACCTCTTAAAGCATCTGCTTCAGACAGGAAAGCGATGATGAGTGGACGTCCGTACTTATTTCTAAAGTGACCTACGTAGCAGGAGGGAGAACACAAAACACGGAGACTTAGGCAACTGTTGGCTGCTCGGGGCCTTAGGCAACTGTTGGCTGCTCGGGGCTGCACAGAAGTCTAGCAGAGAAACCAGACCAGAAATGGAAATCCGCTGTCTGTTGGCAGGCACTACTTGGATCCACCCAGTGTTTTGTCTCTCCTTCCCACCAGCTTGCTCCAGTTGGAAGGAAAAAAGCAAAACTAAATGTATGTTGAGAATAGGAAAGGCAAGTTTGGTGTTCTAAAAATATGTGGTTCCACGATTTCCTGGGTGTATTATATATCACTTTGCCCACTTAAAAACTCTGTTCTGGTGATCTTCATTTATCGGTTAGTTTTTGGAAGACTGTTATTGCCATTTTCTTTTTCTCTTGTTTAAAGGAGACTGGGACAGAAAGTACAACAGAACTTTAATCTCATGGACTGGTGCATTTTCTATTCTTTTGAGGAGGGTAAAAGAGAATCACGTGAATAAAAAATCAAATCATTTGTAACATGTGGCCATCCAGCAAATTCCCCGAGGCATTCGATGTCACAAGGCAAAGTATGAGTTGGACATTGAGACAAATGTCATTGAAAACCGCAACACAAACATAGGCTGTTCCTAACAACGTAAATGAAGCCGTGAGTTCCTACTTTGAGGGATTCTCTGTACCAGACGCACTGAAGGAAGCCTAGGCTTCCTCGAAAAAGTCCTATCAGTGCTCCCATTAGAACAGCCCTGATGCCGTTCACAGCCCTCCTTTGCAGAGGGATGCCCCCTTGGCCACCTTTCGAGCAGAGCAGGCTCTCCGCTGTAAGAGCAAGGTGTAAGAGTAAGTGAGAATAACTAGCATTAAGTTGCTTACCTACCTACTGTGGGCCAGACCCCACGCAAAATGTTTCAACTTTCCATTCACTCCTCACCTCAGTCCTACAAGGTCAGTGTACTCCATCACCAACCTCACTTAGCACAGGGGACAGTCTGAGCAGACCCTCAGACGCAGCACTATTCACCTGCCGGGAGTCAAGGTAATCCCTCTCAGGTAGTATCATGTGAAAAGTTCTCCATTCAGCCCTGAGCAGAAAGGACTCAGAGGTGAGAAGTACAACCAGTGAGCACTAAAAACTTAAAAACGATGCATGTCTAGGGTCAGAAGAGAAAGGGCCGAAATGTCAAATTCAAATGCAAGCAGCTTTTTAGGTATAATGATTGAGTTCAAGTTCATGATATGAGGCTTAGAAATGTGTGTATGGACATGCACACACACACATATGTTTAACAGGACAAAGAGAAATTCTGAGAGAGCAACAATGTGACAGTTTAAGCAATGGCAAATAGAAAGCAGCCAAGAGATAGTCCTGCGAGGTAATTCAGGGCCCCTCCTTTCACCTCTGTGCTGCCTGTCGCTGGGTCTAGAATGCACTTAGTCCTCCTGCCCTTCCCCTCGTGCAGATGAGTGTAAGAAGCATACGCAGTGACAACACTGATAGAATCTGTTTAAAGTTCAAATGCTACCATCCCTCTAATTCGATCCCATTTTATTGCCATGAAATTCTGTGCATATCGCCTTGAAAAACAACCACAGCAAACTCTGCAGACCTTTCTCATAAGCAATGCATCCTTTGCACCTGAGCTCCAGTGTTACAGTCCTCCTTGAAAGAAACAAGAAATGAGGCTGGAATGAAGATCAATACCAACCTGCTGTCCACAAGAAAACCCAGTTCAATCTGGGGTGCCGCCCACACCGCGTCTCTCAGAAAGAGCGCCACCACAGACCACGGGGACCCTGGCCCGGGGCAGGCCAGAGTGAGAACTCAGGATCCGAGGCCTCCAAGCAAAGTGCACTGAAAATCACAGCTTACAATTTTTAGAAACTTTTAAAAGAAACCCTAAACAGACCCACTAAAATATAAGCAGAATAAACCCAAGAGTTATTTCTGAAAGAAATTATGCTGCATCCTACATCTGTTTTATCTTTTCTTATAGATCATTAGATTTTCCACACCTCCCCAAACTCTCCTAATGAAAAACATCCATAAACAGGGCTCACAGGAAGTAACAGGATTCTGTTACAAAAACAGCGACAAGATGTTACTTATTTCCTTTGCTGACACGGTGGGTCTGTGTGTGCCTCTTGTATGGTTCACACTTGCTAGGAACTGAATTTGGACAACAAGCACATGTCTTAGGGGGTATGTAAAATGGGCTTCTTAGCTGAAGATGATTAACTCTGTCAAGTACTTTCTTTCATATAGATACAAAGCGTCCAACAACTTAAGTCCCAAAGGGACTGTCACCTTTTTGCTTTTTCATACCTATCTCTCTCTCTCTCTCTCTCTCTCTCTCACACACACACACACACACACACACACACACCATACCCACTGGGAGGTCAAGATGTGACTCAGATTTCGCTTCCATCAGGAAACCTTCCCAAGCTTATTTTTGTAACAGCCACCAACATTATGTCACACATATTGAATGTGCCCATACACCACTTTAATTTTTTTTTCTATAAAATACTTGGAATGTTTAAAATAATGTAGCTTTTGAGCTTTTTTGGTGATGAGTAAGTCATTTGACATATGACTGACCACGACTGCTTGGGAAGTGGATGCAGGCTCAGGGATTATTCCAAGTGGTAAGATTGAACCTAAAAATTGTTTCTAAATGCCACCCAATTTTTAGTGCTTAGAACTGAACGGTAACTGATATTGATACAATATTATGTTTTGCTGACATTTAACTAAACATTAGTAATGTTGATTTTGCAGCTTTTGCCTTAGGTTCTGGAGTCACTGATTTATATGTTTTCTTACAGGCCTTCTGTCTACTACTCTGATCTGTTGGAGCCTTCTACGTAGTTAATCTGCCTTTTATTTTATTATCTTGAATTATGGATTATCTTAATCATGCTTTCTCGATGGAAGAAACAATGCTCCTCAGGGGATGGAAATGGGTTCCAAGGGAATGGGAACTCTCACTCTAATTGTACACAAAGCACAGATATTCATACAGTATATAAACTAATATGCATATAGTATACTCCTGTATACAATTGTCATGGGGTGGGCATACAATTAGAAAACTTGTCTAAAAGGCTCTTGCGGGGGCAGCAGTGGTATAAATGCTGAGAAACACTGCTTTAGATAGTTTCCATAGGCTTTGCATGTATACAACTTTCTTGACAGAGCCGAAGCTATTTAAGAGCAGGGATTACAGCTTTTCCTTCTCCTGCGTGTCCACCGCACCCGCTCAGAGGCCCCAGCGTTTTGTGCCTTCCGGCCTCCCGGAGCACACTGTGGCCTCATTGCAGGCGCCCCTGAAGCACACTAATAAGAAAGAATGTCATAATATACACCCAGGGTTCAAAATGTGGAATGATGCAAATTCCTTCAAACTCAACATTTGCCACAGATTGCCTCGTTTCAAAGCTGGTGAGCCAACTGAACTGTTCATTGTGCTTGCCGCCGGTTGGTAGCATTACAGGCATAGAAATCCCTTCCATCTTTTACAGGAGACAAGTTATGCGGAGTCTCTAGGAACGCTTCTCTCCAATAAAACGAATTGTACTAGACTAGAATCTTTTGAAGCACACTTTCACAAACTTAATATAGAACTATTAGCTATATATATATATATATATATATATATCTGCATGTATATAGATATACACACATACAACATATATATAGTTGATATGTACACACAACATATATACATACATATACATATATATATACACACATACATATATATATATTTATTTGGAGATGTTTGAAAACATCTGGCTAACTATCATAATGAAGTTATGCCACAGAATATATTTTGGTCACAGCATGCTGATGTTCATTTTCCTTTACTGCCTGTGATTACAGATATGGATATTATGTGGCAGGGCTGGCATATGAAGTATTGACTTGAACAGACTTTATGAGACATCTAGCACTGGAAACAATCAACAGAAGTAAGAGCCAAAAGAACACCAGCTGGCCCAGTGCCCAGCACAAAGTAGGGTGAAAACGAATTGTCGGTTAAATGCATGGGAGACCTTGGCCAGAGCGCTGCAGCAGCACCGGATGCTGGGAAGCATCCACATGCCTACTGCGGAGACCATATACCCCCATTTGTTCCGGGCACACGTGTACAATTTCATCAGCATCGGATGGCAGCTGTCAGTCTGCTCCGTGTATCCGTGCTTCTGTTTCTGCTTTGTTCATTAGTTCACTGTGCTCATTAGATTCCACATGCAAGTGAGATCACGTGGTATTTGTCTTTCACTGACTGGGGTGGGGAGGGCGGCTGGGTGGAGCTGGGAAACGGGAGAAAAGGCTGGAGCAACTGTCATAGCATGAGCTCTCGTAAATAAATGAGCTGAGGGCAAACCTGTGAAGGGCTCCCAGCAAACCATGGAAACTACACCAGCACAATCAGGCAGGACACCGGGAAAGGAAGGAGCCAACCCGACATCAGGGCTTTTCTCCGCTCACGAACGCTGAGACTTCGGGCAAAGCACTTACGTCTCTGGCCCTTCATTTCCTCACTGATAAAATGAGGGCGCTGGAGAAGTGGCCCCAAAGGGCCAACATTTTAACGGTAACATTTAATGAGTTCCATGTTAAATAACCGCTTATCAACAATTCATCCTAATCTGTCCTGGATTTCAATTTCTAGCCTATGCACCACCATACAGGTTAGCATCAGGGAAACTGTTTCAAGGGTCTCAGGATCTCTGCTTCTGCATTCTGCCTCGTGAGCACAGGCTGCAGAAATCTGCCGCTCAGATCGGCTGGTGGCTGCTGAAGTCAGCCACGCTGTCACAGTAACATGGTTTTAGATCAGTCTTTAAAAATAAAAGGCATCCTACTTCGAATGTAATTCAGTATAACAGGTACAAGCTTTGCCTAAAGAAAGAAAGGACAACATCCTGACTCTCAAGGTGCTTATAATTATTAAAGAAACAAAAGCCAGGCATAGAAAGCAACTGAATAAGAAGAAGAAATAAAAGGAATCAAACATTTTAGCTGAGTGTACTCAACAGCAAAGATGCAGTGTGCGGCTAGCTCGTCAGTGCTGAGAGTGCTCAGGCCGGGACCAGGTCACGGTCGGCAGGATCGCCACAAGGTTCGGCGAAGGAGGCAGCGTCCTGTCCAGCCAGGGGCCCTGGAGGTAACACAACCGGTTCCGCCTACAGCATGTCACCTCTCTATACCACCCAGCTGCTGATCCATGCTGTCAGTGATGAAGAAGCCAACACTTCCCTAGACGCTGCATTTCCCTCTCACCCTACCCCTATTAATACCAGGTCTGCGTTGTGTGGACCTGAAGTTGCCTGCTCTCTATTTCCTTCCGCTCCCCCCGTTCCATATCCTGCTCTGCGGAATCCCACAGACAGAGTGGAATCCCTCTTCCAAATGACACCTCTTCAGTCATTTGCTGACACAGCTAACGCCTAATCTGCCTTTTCACCTGGCCGGTCATTCCTGGTTCCTTCCGCTGTTTCTCTCACATGAACGTGTCTGTTCTACCCCCATCTCGGCCCCTCCCCACCCTGGTCCCTGTTCAAAAGGTAGCCCTCTATCCTGAGCCTCCTCGACTCAGGTCATCGAAAGGTGAACAATCCAGGAGTACAGAAAATGGTCAGAAATCTGGTTCAGCAGGCAAGTCTGGAGAGACATTTACCATGTCACTGCAGAAAAATAGCACAGTGATGTCAGGAAGGAATCCAAGACCAAAAGTCTAGATTCAGACTCTGAAGGGTCCTGCCTTAGAAGGAAACTGTTAGTAAGTCGTCTTTCTAAACTTAAGTGTCAGGAGCAAAAGGAGGGTGGGAGGAATGAAAATAGGAAGTGAAGACTTTGGGAAGAAAGAGAGTAATTAGGGTGTAAGAATGTTAGCAATTAAAATGTTTAGAAGGGAACTGGGACAGAAGAAGAGCCAGGACACGAGGACACTGATTAGAAACAAGGGACAATAAGGAAAGAAAAGACGGAGGGAGGAAAGTAGCCAGTCAAGATGAACACAGGCTTCCAGAAAAAATAAAAAATAAACAAAAATGAGTGCAAACAAATGTAGTCCATAAAATGAGGAAAAGATACAATTCAACACCAAAATCTGGCTTCCAAGTTGTGCTTAAAGTACTGCCACACCAACCATGTGATGTGAACAAATGAATGCCTTGCCAGTCGACGACCACCTCCGAGCAGGCCGCCCTGCTTTCCCCTGGCACTGCCTGAGGAAACATGTCCCGACAGAACCCCAGGCGTTCGTCCCACAGCAGGGGGCCCAGATCCTTAGAAGGAGAATGTTGAAAGCAGTTTGTGTGTCGGGGCGTAATTGCTCAGTGCTGCCAGCACAAGGCGAGCTCTGCAGTGAGAAGCTCATCATGCACACTGTATGGACACTCGTGGTACCTACCACTGCACCTACCTGGTCTCAAGGTTCCCAAGTCTCTTCCAATTCCTTCCCCACGCACGCTGGAGAGGTGGCACGCTTTCACCCAGGCATGGTGTTTGGCCGTCTCTCTAAGAAGAGAGCCCTCAAGAGCCCCCAGATCCCACATTAATTGTGAAATTCCAGAAACAAGGCAGTTCCCTTAAAGCTAAGAGTGAATAAGTCATGTCATTGACCACACTTTACATCTTAGTCTAATTCCCAGATAGGAAAGGCACGTGGAAAGAGGAAGGTTTTATGCTCAAAACCCTCAGAGGGTGAGTGGGCAGCGCAGTCAAGACTGTCTGGACCCCAAAATCGGGGCCACCCCACTTAGAGAGAAGGCTGCAGGCGGCAGTCGAAGAGGATGCTGTCACGTGAGACCTTGTGAGAGGCGGTGCACAACACAGCCTGTGTAGCCCAGGTATCAAAAGTGAAACTTTGTAATATTTAGTGTTCTCACGGGTGCTGGCTGCTGGCCACCCCAGAGGACAGAGGCCCCAACAAATGCACTCGTAAGCAGAGGACACTGTCACTGGAGCAGGAGCAGGACACGGTGGCTACCACCTGGGAATGTGGATGACAGAGAGGTCCCTCAGGTGCTTTCGGGACTCTCTATAAAAGACTTCTCAGCGGGGGGTGGGGGGGGGATGATGAACACAACCAGGAATAAGCAAGAATCAGAGTGTGAAACCCAACTGGGAACTTCTTTGCACCCAAAAGCGACGGAAGTCAAGACAGTGTTCAAATTCCCCTCCGTTTATCTTTGCTTACGGTTTGGTAATCTTAGGTAGACCCTGGTACAGGGTTCTTCTGGGGAACCACATTTGGTACATGCATATGAGTATGACTGTCATGCATATAACTTCAATTATCTTCCGTAAACTTAAAAAATAAAATACAGAAATGAAGCTGCTGGAAAAGACTTGGGCATTTGCCTGCAATAAGCCATCTTTGATGATGGTGGTCAAAACTCAGGAACCCATAAATCCCAGAAATTGTAGGCTGATAATGGGCCATGGTCCTTCTAAAGAGGGTGATGCCACAATAGTGACCACACAGGTCATTACTTACGATGCATTGTTATTCAGCCGACGTTCATCCTACGCATCTGTGAAAGGAGAGCCACTGAAGCTGGCCCGGGGGGAACAAGGAGCTAAATACCAAATGAGGCCCTGAAAGCCCCCTCCTGCAATTCTCATGCAGAAGGTGCACAGCTCCCCTTTCCAAGCAACAAAGCCCAAGTGTTTATGCAGCAGGTTGCAAAGCAACTGAGGAAACAGAACGTGCGTGAAGCTTCAGGCTGAGGGTATCTCCTCTTGGACCGCACGCCCCTGAACGTGGGAACCTGGTGTGTCCATGATTTGAGTTCTCTTCTCCTACTATTACCAAGTGACAGACCAGGGACCATGATTCCTTTTCTCCTCGAGGAGGGAAAGTAATTCCATCGGCAGTCAGTCTTTTCAGCCTGTTCTTTTGCACCAAACTCAGTCAAATCTGTCATCCTAGTGTTGTGCTTTTTGGGGGGCGCTTTGTGAATATTTTTACCACCAGGACTGGCAACCCCCGAGCTACTATCTTGGCTAAAGTCCTTGTGCTCGGGGGTCTAATGACCTTCCTGGGACCAAAGCCCAAGGGAGGCCTTCTTCCCCAACTCCACTTGTCAAGTCGTCTTAGCTTCTTGCCCCGGAGTTTCCTGCACTGCTGCTTTTTACTAAAATCTGTCACTAGAATCCTACAAAGTTATTATTTTTAAAAAAGAAGAAAAGAGTTAAGTGTTTTGCATTTTTTCTCAATCACTGTCTTTTGAACTTTTTTATTAATGGAGAGCGCTTTATTCTTTCATGGCACGTTAGGCAGAAGCCCAATCTCTAAGAGGGTGGACAGACACCTGTGTCAGCAGGGGGTGCTGGGGACAGGGCTGAGGGGCAGGGGGCAGGAGAGACCTGTGTCAGCAGGGGGTGCTGGGGACAGGGTGGGGGGGGCAGGGGGCAGGAGAGACCTGTGTCAGCAGGGGGTGCTGGGGACAGGGCTGAGGGGCAGGGGGCAGGAGAGACCTGTGTCAGCAGGGGGTGCTGGGGACAGGGCGGGGGGGGGGGGGGCAGGGGAAGGAGCTGGACTGCTGACTGTCCACAGGTTATTTCCCCACCTCACACTGCTCTCACCCTCTGCACCTTCCAGACTACAAAACCTGAAAACCACCGATTCATAATATTATATTTCCTGTTTTGAAGGTATTTAGGTAAATATTTTCCATTTGAAAAAATGAGCATATATGAGATCATCAACCTGTTCCAACTGTGGCTATCATTTGCCTTTTGTCCTCAGGCTATTAAAACATTTTATTATGATTTAATCCCAACATGGTTCATTCTCGAGGAATGACTTGTAAATGATATGATTTCATCTTGAATTCCCTGAAAAAAAATTCTAAATTTTAGAACACTGTTGCCATCATCTGCAAAGCTGTGTAAGAACTTTATAAACCCAATACTGGCAAAAAGTTTGCTATTTTTGGCTAAGGCCTACTATAAGAAACCTAAGGCGACATTTAAGTGCCTCTTACTTCAAGAGCCTGGACAACCGTGGAAGAACTGTGCAGCGATTCTCAGAAGCAGAAGAGTTTGTGAGCACTCTAAAAAGAGACACTCCCTTCCCACCCTTGGAAGCAGCTACTATTATTTCTTTATCCCATGCCACAATACTCCATGTTCCCTGCTTCGGTTCCTATAATCTTATTTTTCAAATGCACGCCATCCTAGAAGCAGCATTCTGGTGATCTGCAGACAGACATTGAACCACCAGCTAAAGCTTTCCTTCAATGGCATGAGCACATTCACTGCAGAAAGGCATTGTGGGATGGCAGGGGCAGGAAGGAGAAGTAAATGGTGGTTATTTACAGAGACATTTACATCGAGGTCCCATGGGGACCCCGCCTACCACCAAGCATTAAGGAGGATTGCCTTGGAAAACCACACTCACTTCTGAGTGCACACTAAGCAAGCCAACTCTTTTTAAGTTCTATTGGGATACAACAGCTATGGGCATCACTGGCATTTAATGGTTCACAGGCTGAAACTAGACTTCCCCTTAGAAAGGAGAGAGGAAAGATAGATACACTTTGTTCCTTAAAAGAGTTCAGCAGGGGACCTGTTTGGAGCATCTGGAGGAGAACGGCAGACAGATTATCCCCCACCGTCCAGAGCCTGACTGTCACCAGATGATTAGCCTCGAGCTCATCAATGATTTAAAACATGAAATTGTTCTTCCTGTGTCCTTCATGAATGAAGACGCTACTAATGATTTAGCCCCAGCAGGACGTGTGTCCTATTGTAACACATTTGGGAAGTAAGTTACCTATCCATTCCTTCCTTCGTTTCACAAGTATTTGTTGGGTTCCTACTATGGTGGCAGGAAAATTGCGTCTTTTGAAGTCTGAAGACAGAGAACTGCCACCTGACAGAGCAGAGACACAGCCACATGGTAATTAATTTGGTGGATGTGCCACAGCCTGGGGTCTGGCTCTCAGCCCAGAGGAGTCCAGAAACGCTGCTGCCTGATTCCTAGGTTCACCTGCACGGACTGACGCTGAGAACCAGAAGCAAGGCTCCTGAGAACCTGAGTAAAATAACCGTGTGGACCAGGGGTTCGCAAAGTGTGACCCGGCCGACGTGTTCGTTCAGATTACGTAGAAGCACTGTCCAGGACCTGTCACTTGCTGTCTGATTCTCTGCAAGTCCAGAAAAATCTCTAGCTCCTCAGTGTCTCCCTCTGTAGAATGGTAATTAGAACTTACTCTGAAAAATCGTTGCTGTGAAGTGCAGTAACTTTTCAATGGTGTTTGTCATTCATTCATTCAATAAATATTTATTGAACACACAGTATATACTAAATATCACTCTAAATACTGGGGACATAGCAGTGAATGAGTCAAATAACATCTCCACAGGCTTCTCAAAACAGCTGAGTGAAATACAGAGAAGGCCAACTCCCCACTGGTGTGTGCTGAGCTGGCTGCATGCTTTCCAGAGGCAGGTGAGCTCAAAGCTGGCACTACCTGTCAAGAAAACAGATGGGGTCCTGCCACAGCTCCCTCTGTGACTCCTTCCCTCTAAGCCTCCTTTGTTGTCCAGCGTCCCTTATGACTGACAGCTGCACTCAACACACATGTCCAAAAAGCTAACGCTAGCTAATAACTACCAAGCACATACCATGTGCAACATAAAATGATCTTACTCTGGCTAGGAATCTGTTCCTCTCTAACACAATTTCTGCATCTTTTTAAAGATCCAGTTAGTGTTTGTGGCATATTTGTTAATGTGCCAAGTTAGGTAAACAGAAGCTACGATTCCCAGAATTCCCATCCCTGCTGCCCTGGCTACAAGACATCTCACCTGGCACCTGGAAGACAGAAGTGAAACAGTAGCCACCCTTTCATGCTGGGAAGGTAGGTGCAGGGCACGAGGCACTGTCTGTTGCAGCTCATGTGTGTTTAGTTAGTGGATGAAGGGCGCCAGCTTCTCCCGCCGGTCATCCCTAACATCAGAATTGCAGGCACGGAAGCAATGAGAGATCTATGTGGGTCTATCCGTCCTCGTGGGCTGTGGTCCTTCCTCCCAGGTTCCAGTTTGTCCTTGCTTCACCCGTTTCAAATCCACCTTCCATTCCCGACTGCCTGTGTGGCCAACTCCACGCCCTAACACAAGACACCAGAGCAACAGGCTCCCACCTACTATCTGACCAGCCCTCGCCTCTGTGCAAGCTGAATCTATATATACACTAAATCCTATGTATGTCATATCGGGTTCCTGCTTTTCTAACTGAACCCTGACAAGGACAGTGTCCGTTTCAATGACTTCTCTTAGGGCAGCTGCCCTCCTTTCCAAGCTCCTGGGAATGCGGGTGAAGAGTAATAGCCACTGTGATGAATCTATATTGGTGTTATTTTTTAAATTTTTAAAAATTGAGATATAACTCACATACCACAAAATCATCCGTTTAAAGTATACAGTTCAGTGGTTTTTAGTACATTCACAAAGTTCTGCAGCCATCACCATGAAATCCAGAATATTTTCATCAACCCCCCAAAGCCCTGTGCCCCATTTCTCCCTCCCCTCAGCCCATGGCTACCACCCACCTGCTTTCTGTCTCTACCAATTTGCCTACTCTGAACATTTCATATAAATGAAATAATATATGACCTCCTCTGTCTGCTTCCTCGCACTCCGCATAACGCTTCAAGGTTCGTCCTTGCTATAGCACCTGCCAGGGCTTCACGTCTTCTCCTTGCTGAACAACGTTCCGACACGCGGACATACCACATCTCACCCACCCACTCATCAAACGGTGCTCATTGGGGCTGTTTTCAATGTTTGGCTGTTGTGAATAATGCTGCTGTGAGCATGCATGTACCAGTGTTTCCGAATGTTATGAACGTATGTTTGCAACGCTCTTGAGTATATATGCCCAGAAGTGAAATTGCTGATGATATGATAACACTATGCTTAATATACTGAGGGGCTGCCAAACCATTTTCCAGTGGGGCCGCACTACTTTACCTTTCCACCAGCAGTACTCAAGAGTTCCAGTATCTCTAAATCTTCTGTTATCCATCTTTTTTCCCTTTTTATTATTAAATTTATTGGGGTGATATCAGTTAAAAAAATTATATAGGTTTCAACTACATGATTCTATGATCCCTCATCTGTATGTTGCATTGTGTGCCCACCCCCCCAAGTCAAACGTGGCCACCCTAGTGGGTGTGAAGGCTGTATCCAACCATGTCTATCCTCCCTGAATCAAAGAGCCTACGTGGCCGGAGTAAAGAACGTCATATCCATTGTCTGGGGACAAAGTTTTTTTTTCTTCTCTTTCACCTTGAAACATGCAGAGGGAACAATAATAATAATCACTATACTTTTTGTTGGCACAATGTTATATTATGAATTCTTTCATCATTGACATACAATTTTCTCCACAACCCTTCCGGAAAGCAAAGATGCTGTGTTTTTGTTGTTGTTGTTGTTGTTGTTGTTACAGAACCTGCAGTGTGTGACACTGTACCAGGCACACACCTGGACCTTTGTTGAATGAGTAAATTCCACCTGTTTCACAGATGAAGAAACTGAGACCCCGAGAAGGAAACCGCCATGCTCAAGGCCGTCCGATCAGTAAGTGGCGGCATGTCCTGACCTGTAAGCAGGTGCCGTCTGCACAAGAATAAGCATGGTATGACTGCTAATTAAAGTATAGGTGGATGTTTAACATGTAAGTGGAACATAGTAGGTCAAAAGATATCATGCTACTTTATCCTAGCACTTTGAGAGTTTGGTTTTATCAAAAGACTATCATTGTAAAAACCCAAGTCACAAAGTGAGTCCAGAGTCAACAGCTCTCGTGCCTCCCTCTCTCTTCCTCTCAGTTTGGTGGATCCTGAGTATAACCCTTCCTGTTAAAAAAATTCCCTGGAAATTAGCTTCATCTACATCCTACATGAGCATGTAGAAGGTAATTACTCTGTTGAAAATATTGCATTATATATATAAAAATAAAACATATAAGCAAACAAATAAACATACAGTGTGGTTACTATAACCATTAAAAAGAGGTTATAGTGATGATGGTTGTACAGCATAGTAAATGCACTAAATGTCACCAAATTGTACATTTTCAAATGGGTGAAATGGCTAATTTTATGTCATGTGAATTTTACCACAAGAAAAAAAGAAGCTTGCGATTCTGCAAAGAAACCTATTGCACAACTTAGTGGTGAGTTCTATTCTGTGGAGACTGGGCAAGGCCATGAGGAGTGACTTACAACATGGTTGCCAGGGAAACCACCTCCTTCTTGCAAGAAGATGTGCGACTGCTACAGAAATATATCATGCATCTTTCTCACAACATTTTCTTCTCGGGATTTCAGTCAGTCACGAGAGACAAAGAAAGACATCCTTTCCGAAAGCATGTACACCTACACATTTTCACCCTTTCTCACACATGTCCAGTGTCACGTGAGCACAAACACTCGGGCCATCGCTCTGAGAGCTGATGAACCGAGGCTGACGTGAAGTCAACTGCAAAAGAGTGTCTGACACCAATCTGAAGCGCCGAAGCCCAGCTCAGGGCTCTGAGCTCCCAGAGGCCTTTGCTCCTAGGAGAACATCCACCGTGAGTTGAAAGTTGTTTTCTATTCAAACCAGACACAAACGGGATATTTGACTGAAGCCGAATTAGGTGAGAGAAAGGAATACACTGTGCGCAGGATTTATATACCTCCATACCTTCTTTGTAGCCCTGAACCTCACATGGTAGGTGTTTCATTAATTATTTTTTTTAAGATTTTTAATTTATTTTTAGAGGGGGAAGGGAAAGAAGGAAGGGAAAGAGAAAGAGAGGGAATGAAACATGAGTGTGTGGTTGCCTCTCACACCCAGCTATTGGGGACCTGGCCCGCAACCCAGGAATGTGACCAACTGGGCATTTGAACCTGACTGGGAATTGAACCGGGGACGCTTTGGTTGGCAGGCCCACGCTCAATCCACTGAGCTACACCAGCCAGGGCTCTATTAATTCCTTATTAAATTGTATTCCACCATGACCAATAATGAGGGGTTAATTCATAATTGATTGGCTAGTCAAAAAAGTTTTGTTTTCATGTGTAATCCATGCCCATCGAGCATCTACTTGATTCATTCCCCCTGGGGCGGGCAGGGGTTTCGCTCACCCAGAGGCTCCTGTTCAGTGGGGCAGCAGCGAGGCTTCGCCTTGAACAGTGGGTGGCGCTGGTTGAACCAGCAGAGCTTCACTCACTCAAGGTCCAGCAGTGGACAGGTAGTTTAGAGACCCATGAGGAGAACTTGTCAACAATAAAACAAAACAAAATAAAACCTGTCCCATAAGAATAGCATTCATTAGCTATTCTAAAAAAATTTTTTATCCTTTCAAGTTTATACAAGAATATATGGGAAAAGCAGCCAGTCATCAATAAAAAGAGGAAGGAGAAACTGGTTAAATTAGGGGGAGAGAGAGAGGCGGGCTGAGAACCCAGCGCAGCCCGTGGGAGGCCCATGGAAACACAGATCTCTTTCTTGCACCAAAGAATGCATAAACTCACACAGCAAACAAATTCGGGTTGTGAGAAAAATTCTTACCTTCATTTTTCATATTCCAGTAATGCCTAGCTAGTTCAACCACACACATAACCATAGCTCAAAGGCTCGGTTGAAAATGCTTGGGTCGCAGACACAGAGCTCAGGAGAAATAAGATGGCCTGCATATGGTTCTGTTCAACAAAATGCTAGCTGCTAGCGCCACATTAAGCAGAGCTGTACTGTGGGTTGGGTATGGGGAACAAACAGACTCTGGCACCTACATGGAGAATTCTAATGCTACCATTGCTTTATGAATGCATACTTGTAATATCTTAAATTTTGAGAAAACAAAGGAATAGCAGAATAATAATGCTTATTGAGCTCATACTACATGCCAAGCACTGTGCTAAATTAGCAAATTTAATCTTGAAAATAATCCCAATGGGTACTATTATCTCCAAAAGGCATATAAAGATACCAAGGGTCAAAAGGTGAAGTCCACAGTCTAGGTCACACAACAACCAAGGGGCCAAGCTGAAGATCCTGACCTGGTTTTTATGTCTATAAGGACCATAATTTAATGGTTATGCTCATTACGGATAAACTGGTTGTATGAGCCTGAGAAACAAATTAACCCCCCTGCGCTCTCTCAGCTGTAAGGTAAGAGTACTGGCAAAGATAATGACTGTAATTGCTTCCAGTTTAAAAATACTATCGTTCAAAGTGTGGATAAATAACTTTTGCGTTTAAAGACCAAATCTTATTAACAACACCAACGAATATTTGTATGAGCCCTCGCTGTGCATTCGTACCTCTTACGACTCAGTTACCACTGCTGTTTCCTTTTCACAAATGCAGAAATGGAGCCTTAGAGAGGAAAAGCAGCTGGTCTAACATGCACTCGGTGTCCGTGAGGGTTTTTGTGTTTAATCCCTTCATGTATTTCACCCAGCCTCCAGCCCCACCCCCTGACAGCTGTCAGTCTATTCTCTGTATCTACATACATAGTTTATTTTGTTCATTCGATTCCACCGATACGTGAAATCACACGGTGCTTGTCTTTCTCTGGTACCCTCCAGGTCCATTCACAGACAACAGTATGGTGATTAGCACAGGGAGAGGGGGTGGGGCAGGCAGAAGCTGGTAAGGGGGGGATAAATGGTGACAGGACACTTGACTTTGGGTAGTAAATACACAATATAATATACAGATGATGTATCATTGAGTTATACACTTAAAACCCATATAATTTTATTAACCAGCATAACCCAAATAAATTCAAAAAATATTTTTTAAAAAAGCAAGCAAAAGATAAAAATCAGTAAGATAGATATAGTAATTGATGGAAACAGCTTCAATGTAAGAAGTCTTAAATCAAAATGTTAGACCTGGAGAAGACAAAAACCCGAAGAAGTCTACAATGTCTAGGTGGTTAAATCTTTAGTACTGGAGTGCTTAATTTTTTTAACCCACCCATGGACAAATAGAGAGTCAAGACAGACTCCAGAAAATCTACAAATAGTTACAAATGAGAAGCCTGTTATCTGGAGAAAAGCCCCACTAAAGCATTACAGTCTCATTTCTGTCTCTGATCCATAAAGCTAGGATAGCTCATCAGCTTACATGTAGGTAATGAGGCTCACAAGTAAGAAGGTTAAGTACTAAAGCAGACACAGAAACATCTGAGGGTCAGAGTGCAATCCCAATGCAAAGGTTTCTTTTAAACACTCTGCAAGCCTTACCTTCCTGGCTAGATGACAAATGAGAGACTCCTGAAGCTTTCAGACACGTGAGGTGAAGCCTGTTTCGAAAACCAAATGTGAGTTTGTTCCCTTCCCAGGTGGCTGTATAAAAAGAGCACTGGACTTGGTTAACTTCCTCAAGCAATTCGGAAGCGCTCTGTCCACAAGCTGCATTTGCCCCTTACTGTTCAAGGAACTGGAGCGAATCCCTGAGCTTCTCCAGGCTGCACCTCCCAGGCTGGAGCTGAGCGCCTAGTCTCCTTCACGCCCACTGTTTCTAACTCAATTTCTGAATCTTAATGTCAGGGGTCCCACAAACGTTAGCACTTTAATTTGCATTGCCACTTTTTGATGGGTATGTCCAGCTAGCCATTTAGAAGTGACTCAGTTTTTATGGTTCCTTTGTATTTTATACCAACTTTTTAATAATGTTTTTTTATTGTTGTTCAAGTACAGTTGTCTCCATTCCCCCCCCACCACGGCCCCCACCCCACCTATCCCCGCCTCCCACCCTCAAACCCACCCCCTTTGGCTTTGTCCATGTGTCCTTTATACATGTTCTTTGATGGCCCTTCCCCTATTTCCCCCCATTATCCCTCTCCCCCGACCCCTCTGGTTACTGTCAGTTTGTTCTTTATTTCCACGTCTCTGGTTCTATGTTGCTCACTTGTTTGTTTTGCTGATTAGGTCCCACTCATAGGTGAGATCACATGGTATTGGTCTTTCACCGCCTGGCTTACTTCACTTAGCACAATGCTCTCCAGCTCCATCCATGCTGTTGTCCACCCTTCTTTCTTCCTGCTGCACAATGTTCCATTGTGTAAGCATACCAGACTTTATAGCAACTTTTAAAACATGGGATGCATCCCCAAACACCAGGATTTGGTGATAAAACAGTTTTAAATACTTTCTTAAGCCCTATATTGAACAGTGAAACATAATTTACTTTATTTTCCAAGGGTTCAGTATACTCATACAAAATGCCCTGTTAAAAATCTTATCTCTACATTTTGGACTGGAATTATTACTAGGACAGGTTCCAACATCTCTATCAAAGGCTACTGCAAATCAATCAATCAATCAATCAATTGCTTGTGATGCTGGCGGTGGGAAAGCAATAGTTATCTTCCTGCTGCTGTTGTTTTAATCAGCTTTCTCTGAACCTTCTCTTATGATGCTTTATTAATAGGTATGAAAAGGGCGTGTCCACAAAGTCCCAAGCACAAGAATCTTCTAGAAAAGTTTAATTACTGGCTTTCAAAGAGTGGGGAGAACTTAACAGTAGTTGATTATCCTGAAATGTGAACACCAAATAAAAACTTCTGTTTTCACGGAACACCCCAAATGAACAATGCACACACAGTTCTCGTAGGTGATGTGGGTAACCAAGGAAACAGAGCCACTTCTGACAAGTTCGGCAAAGCCAATCTAAACTACTAAACGGTGGATCGTAATTGCTATGAAGCAGCACAGTTTCATCAATCCAAGTATGGAGAGCAGTTTTTCCTTGTTAGGCTTTTGTTTGTTGGTTTGTTTGTTTTTTATAACCTTGACTTAATGGATAGAAGAGAATTCTTTCCAAATTCCATGCGACTGCCTGCAAAAGGAAATTTCCAAAGAGTTTAAAACTTGATTCTCTTCAGCATTGACGAGCGTTCCCCTCCAGTCTCTGTGTATCATTTAATTGGTTATCAAATTGGTTCTCAAGATCCTGCACAGGTTCCAACCTCATTATCCTTCATAGAGCACATCATCAATTCTAACTAGTTGTGATCAGGGAGGAAAAAAAGTCTAAACGGGAAATTAGTTGCCGCAAAGAGCCTTTTTAAATCATCCTGATTTGTTCTTCTTAAAATTTCTAATCTAAAGCATGCTTCTGAAACATCATCCCCAGCTCATGGGAAGAAGCACAGTCTTTCAGGGTGGAAGTGTTAATTAATGTGCATGACACAGAAGGAACAAGGAAAAGGTTAGAGCTGATGCTTCCACTAATAGCATTTCTAAAAATAGGAGATTTTTGAAACAAAGCTCTTTCATGTTAAGTTTCTCAAAGCTTTAGGATCAGTGTGAAGATACATCGACTGGTTTAATAAAAATCACCTGCTACAGATATTTACATGTCATTCACCTTTCAATGAATTCAATTGTTTATTTCTCGTGAGACTGGATTTCTAAGGGGCAAACTGTGACAGTTTTTCTCTTTCACCTAATTTTCCCAGGGTTATCCACAGGAGCCCATTTCACTCAGAAGTCATAATGACTTACTGAATCATTAACACAGCACGTAAGTCCACCTCCCTCCCTTTTCTCAGGGTTGTTCGATGCCACGTTCCCCCTGAGGACTCATCACATAGCCCACTGAACTTCCTTTGGATCCTCAGCGAAGTGGAGCTTTCCGTAGCCCCACGCTGCTGCCGTCTCCCCCAGGCGCTCTGCCCGGAGTGTTCCTTCAGCTCTCCGCCAGGCAAATGCCAGCGAGCCCTTCAAAACACAGATCAAACATCACCTTCCCTGACTCGCCTCATTTGTTAGATTCTAGTGGGTGTCTCCCGCAGTAGGCATTTCCAGCCTCCCTCTTCCTTGCTGACCTCCCACTGGAAATCCAAAAATATTCAATTTCCCAGTTACCTCTGTAGCTTGAGGCAGCCATGGAACCCTGCTCTAGCCAATGAGATGTGAGAGAGAGGGCAGGTAGGGCCACCTAGGAGTGATTTCCACTCCAACGTGAGGGGTGTTGAGAGAACTTCCCGGCTGATAGCTGTCTGTCTTCTTCAAAAGCAACCTCGTGGACCTGTGATTCTTGTGCTCCGGGGAAGGGGAGACTGCTGAAATGGTGACGGTGGCGGAGGGGAGGTTTGGGGAGGGCGTGTGTTTGTGACATCCCATGGGACACTGGGCCAACCCTGGGATCGTCCACCAAAAAGTCTGAAGTGTTTAGGCGTTATTGGTTAACTGCCGTTGGTAAGCATGTATCTAATGGACTCTCTTAGCCAGGGGAATACTCACTGATCTGGCTCTCAAAGCATTCTTACATCTCTGGCATGGCATCTATTTATATTGGTTTGTTATAATATCTTTTCCAACGTGTGCCTCATTTCAAGGACTATAAAAAGATAACAAGAGTTGGTAAAGATGTGGAAATAAGGGAACCCTTGTGTCCTATTGGTGGGATTGTAAATAGTTCAGCCACTGTGGAAAGCAGTATGGAGGATTCCCAAACACAGTAAAAATAAAACTACCATATGACCCTGCAATTCCACTTGCGGGAATGTAACCAAAGAAAATCAAAACAGGGCACTGAAAAGCTATCTGCCCTCCCGAGTTTACTGCAGTGCCATTCATAACAGTCGAGGTTTAAAAACAGCCTAGGTGTCCGTCAACAGATGAATGGCACAGAAGTTGTGTGTGTGTGTGTGTGCGCGCGCGCATGTGTGTATTTCAGTGTTACCTAACACTACAGTGGTTGTAATCAGACTGCAAGACACACCCCCTCACAATGGAATATATCCACCCATGAGGAAAAAAGGAAACCCCGCCATTAGCAACAATGTGGATGAACCTTGAGGGCACTATACTAAGTGAGATACTATAGAAAAAGACTAATATTATATGATATCACCTATATGCAGAATCTAAAATAGCCAAACTTATAACAACAGAGAGAAGAATGGTGGTTAGCAGGGGCTGGGGCTGGGAGAATTGGGGAGAGGCTGCTTAAGGGTGCAAACTAGCAACTGGTAGGTAACTCAGCACCGGAGAGCTCATGCAGCGTGGTGGGTGCAGACAACAGTACTGTATTGCAAACTTCAGAGTTTCTCAGAGACCATAGCCTGGTTGTTCCCACCACAAAAAAAGAAATGATACTTATGTGACATGGTGGTGGTGGTGGTAATCATATTGCAATATATAAATGTATCAAATCAACATTTTATACACCTTAAGCTTATACCATGTATGTCAATTATATCTCAATGAAATAAATTTAAACAGACTGTGAATGCTCATTCCCTAGCATAGGATCAAGCACAGAGAAGAAAATCAAAGTCTGTTGAACGAGTACCTGAATGAAGAAGTGAATCGATGAATTAATAAACAAATGCAGAGGCACAGAAGAAGTACTAGGGTGCTGTTCCTATCACTTTTACCACTCCATTCACTGTTTCCGTGTCTGCTATTACAGGAAAATGTTCTCTAAGTTATAGGGTGAAGCGGTTCCAGAGCCTTCTGATATTCATCTGGGATATCAAGGACAATTACCCAGACCTTAACTGCTCAAAAGTATCCCTGGCGTAGAAGCTACCAACTGAGACAAGAACAGAAGAAAGGGGGCTAATACAAAGTATCAATGGAAGAGACTTCAGAGCTGCATTTAAGAGTTCACATCTAAAGTATCAGGATGCATTCCACGTGCCCATTTATCCACCTATTTATTCCTTCGTCCAGAATTTGTTGAGCATCTCCTGTGTATCTCATTACGGGATAGGTATTAATGATTCAGAGCAATGGGGTCCCTGCCCCCATGGGACTTACAGTGGAGAGGGAACAATTCACCACAAGTATCTGATCACTTCTAGGATATGCACCAGAATCACCAGCATTTTCCTCAAATACATAAATGAATCAATATGCAGCTTTGCTGACAATTGCTTTTATGAAGAGACAAAGAATCACAATACGATAGGATATTAAAGTTAGAAAAAATCCTGTAGATTATCAAGAATGCTGATTTTTGAACTTTAGCTTTTGGGGTTATTTTTCCCCAAACACAAATATGTGTGGCGGGTGGGGGAGAGACCCTGCCTCCTGGGCTGGGAAACCCAGCAGTGGCCCCTGAGGCACCTCCGCACCCTGGGACTCCAGGAGGCACAGTTCGAAGATGACTCATTTATTTCCACTCCTTCCTTTTGAAAGGGCGGACAGGAAAGTCCAGAAGTCTCAGGTGTTCGAGTTACCGACCCTGACTGGGGGCAGAGCTAAAGCCAGAGCCCAGATTCTTTGCTTCTTCCTTCTAACACTCTTTCTTTTACTCCATGATCAGTTGGCTTACTCCAACCGATAATCAACAGAGATCTGATGAAGGACTGAGGACCTTGCATGGATGTTAAAATACTAGAATTGCTGGACCACATTAATATTTCACAGGAAAACATGGAGTGGAATGTAAGAAAACCAGCCCGTCTGGGAAAACGGAGGCTTTCCGGTCGTCCTACCAGACACAGCAAAGTCTCAGAGAGAGAAGTGCTGCAGTCAGAGGCCACACATCTCCGACAGCGGCTGCAGGCCAACTCTCTCATGGACATGAGGAAGTTCAGCTAAACTAATGCCAACATTTTGCATCTTCTGGGCCCTGTGAGGCATCCGTCTGCCCGTTACTCCCTCGGATGCCACTTTATGTGGGCTCCCTCGCAACGCGCTCCTGCTTCGTTGTACGAGAGCCAAAAGGGAAAGTAATCTCTAAATGGGTCTGCATCCCACCGAGAATTTGCTTAGATGACATTCAAATCTGTTTTCCAGGGGTTTTTTTTTGGTGCCATTACAAGAAATCATACAGTCATTACCCTTGAAATTTGACAGTTCTTTCACTGCGTGAAAGGCAGAAATTAGGTCCAAATGTATTTATTTAAATGCAAGGTTTCACTTACCACCAGGACATCTGTGAAGACGGAGAGATGACAGCAGATCGTGACGTCTGTCTGCACTATTGTTCTTTCACGAACTCCTGACAGTGGCCGGGCAAACTCAAACATTTTACATTCAAATAACAAACCTATTAAAGAGAACTTTCAACTACTGTCTCTCCCTCCAGTTATTCAAAGAGCTCCATTTAATTTTACTCAGCAATTAAATCACAGAATGAGAGACACTTTCGCTAGGAACCGGTTTGGAATACATTTGAAGACAAAGGACCCAATCAGGCAGCACGTAATTAATCAGGTCTCAGAACTTCCCTCAGAGTATTGCCTACCTGAGACCTGAAGACAAAATGTCAATCCTGCTTGAGGAAAGTGCAAGCCCACGTGGACATGGGGCGTGTGGGCCTTGCTTTGGAGGAGTGACAGGACCGTTTTCCTGTAAAGCACCAAAGGCCTTGGAGCCCCTCCGTGCTTCCACAGGCAGAGGTGAGGAGGGTCTCCATGAGTCTGGGTTAAGTTCAACTTCTCTGACTCTTGCCTCCATCTGGTGACCTCAGTACCTGAAATCATGCTTCCCAGGCCTTTTACACCCTCAGTAGAGGCAACAAAGCAGCCCCTTAACTCCAGGCGCCTCCCCAGGCTGCCCTGCCTCCATCTTCAGGAGGGAAGCCTGACCTTCCCCTTCCCCATGTGCATGCTTTCCTCTACCTCCATGCAACCCAAGCCCAGCAGCATGAACCTCAGTGCGCCTTCTATCGCTGTTCACACCTGTTACCACAAGAAGCCCTACAGTCCCAGGTCTCCGCTAATCTCCTGCATTCTAATCACCATAAACAGTGCGGTCATATATGCCTGGTTGTTGTGGTTGAAGAAAAGCACACAACCACGGTCTCACTAAATTCTTGTGCTTGCGCAGAGGACTGAAGGGGCTGTCCATGTGGCCAGACGAGCATTCTCTATTTCCCTACTTGATTACTCCCTAGCCCTCCCAGACAACTACTTATTTTTCAACACCACTCTCTCTCCAATCCCTCAACACCTCCCCTGCATGCTTACTCTCAGCTAATAGACCTCGCCTCCTAGTACCCTTAAATGAAAAAAAAAATTAAAACAACCGGAAGAGAATTTCCAGAAAGCCACCTCACTTTCCCATCTAACTCTATCCTCACACTGCACGCACTCAATCATCTCCTTTACTCCACCTGCCCTCATGCTGCAACAGATAAACTGCTTTGGCTTCTACGCCCGATGCACCTCACTTGAGTCCCAGAGCCAATCGCCTCTCACCTCCTCAAGGCGACAACCCCAGCAGTTCTTCCCTCTCTCTCCAACTCCTTCCTCTCTATCGGGTCAATTCTATCAGCAGACCAACATAACCCTGTGTCAGCAATCTTTTAAAAAAATTGCTTGAGTCCATTTCCCTCTCCTGCTACTACTTCCCTTCACTGCAGAACTTTTCATTTTTTTAATTTTTCAATTATAGTTGGCATATATAGTTGACAATATTAGTTTCAGGTGTACAACATAGTGATTAGACATTGATATAACTTATGAAATAATCACCCCATAAGTCAAGTTCCCATCTATTGCAAAACTCTTAAAAGTTGTTTCTACTGTTGCCTCCAATTCTTCTCCTCCTATTTTCTCTTAAATCCAATCAAGCTTTCAATTCTTTCCCTATTGGTTAATGCCTCCCACAATGGGAAACCAACAGTTGATTCTCAGCCATCGTACAGCTCGAGCTCTCAACAGCACTTGACACCACCTGACATGTTGCCTTACTGAAAACACTGGGAGGGGGTGGAGGGAAAGATCCCAAGTTCACTTTGGACTTGACCATACAACTAGTCAGATATACACGAGTAGACATCCAAAGGGGAGTGCCGAACAAGCGGCATGGAGTTCAGGAGGTGGGTCCAGGCTAGAGATCAAAACCAGGGCATCACCAGCACGTAGACCTGTAATTAAGACCATGAAACCAACCACATCACTAAGAGAGGGAGCAAAAACCCCAGCAGGGCGCAGGGAAAGGAAGCCGCCAGAGATCCCATTAGCCATCAATTCAAAGAGGCGGGAATGTGGGACGAGGAGACCATGTAGACAGGAAGTCAGTCCAGAGCCAGACGGAGAAACACTTTCACCAGCACAGTCTCAGAGGAGCCAAGGGAGGCAGACTGACAGTAGGCCCCTCCTCTGTAAGAAACAGGAGGAAAGACGGGATTCTGCCTGCCTGGACCCGCACATGCTGGGGTGAATCCAGGGAACGGGGCAAGGACTTCGGAAGGTGGATGAGATGGACAGTAAAAAAAGAGGCAGAAAAACAGGAAAATGCATGTGACCCCTGGCTAGAACTCCTAAGAATCTACATCAAATTTACCAGTCCACAGAATAAGTGAAAGGGGTTTTGTTTTATTTTGGGTTTTTTTATGGAAAATGTAGATGTGTTAGGTCCTGTGTCTGGACACAATGCAGGTCCAATCTACCTTGGGAGGTTACCTAAACAGTCCTATGTAGGAGAATTCATTTGTTTCTTCCTGCTGTCAATTTCAATGGAGGCCTACTATGCGCAGGGGACTTGGCTGGGGCCAGGAGATGACTGAGCTATGCTCCTTGCCTTCAAGATCTCAGAGTCTAGTGGTGGAGACAGATATGGAAAAGGAGTCAGTGTGCATCGATGTGCAGGTGTATGAATACAGCGTTAGGAGAACCAAGACAATAAATCAGTCACTCTGTGATTAGAGGCGTTGGAAAAGAGAACAGACAGGAGTCTGAACAGAGTGTGAGAGGGCCAGCAAGTTAACCAGGTCAGGAGAATGGGGGCTAAGGCAGACTCACTAGCTGTGCAAAGGCACGGAGGTGCAGGAGAGCACAGAAGAATCATTGACCATATGGTAAGACTGAACAACGGGGTGGAATTGGGAAGATTTATGGTGAAGAACCAATGTTTCAATAGTGGGGAACCAGTGGAAGCTTCTGAGCTACTGGATGTTTTAGAAAAACAACTTCAGGAGAAGGCTGGAGAAGGGGTTAGGGAGAAGCTGGTGGTGGTTGGGAAGGACACCAGATAGAAAACTGCCTTCAGAGCAGAAGAAAGATCCGTAGAAGCTGGGATGTGGGGGCGGGGGGAACGTCGCTCCAGAGATAGTCCAGAGATAGTCCAGAGACTAAATGGACCGAATTTGGTTACAGTCTCACCGTTGTTAACAGCATGGCCTTTGGAGTCAGATGAGCCTGAATGTAAACTGGGGCTCTGCCATTCACTAACTGTACAACGTTGCACAAGTTGCCTCTCTCATTTCTCCAAGCTTCGCTTTTCTTTAAAATGGACAGAGCATCATCCTGGCTGGGTGACTCAGTTGGCTGGAGTGTCCACCCATACACCAAGGGGTTGTAGGTTTGACTCCCAGTCAGGGCACATACCTAGGTTGTGCGTTCAATCCCCAGTCGGGGTGTGTATGGGAGATGACCGATTGTTTCTCTCTCACATCAATGTTTCTCTCTCACTGACCTCCTTCCTCTCTCTCTAAAATGAATAAAAGTGTGTCCTAGAGTGAGGATTAAAAAAATAAAATTAAAAATTAAAGTGAAGAGAGTGTTATTGAGGAAATTAAATAAGCTAACGGTACTACATTGAGTAATTGCTGGAGAGGTGACAGAGGGGAAATCAGCAATAGCTGTCTGACTTGGAACTCTAGCAAACGATGACGCCATTCATGGAGACAGGCAATAGCTAGCACAGCCAGCCAGCACTCATTAAGTGTGCCACGTGCCACACAGTGTTCTAGGGGGTTCGCATACAGGATCTCCTTTAATCCTTATTAACCATTCCACGTATTATTGTCCAGTGTACGGAGGAAAACGCGGAAGCACAGGCAGCCTTAGTAGCTTGAGTCACACAGCTGATAAGTAAAGGGACACAGACACTTTGATCCACTGGCCTTCACCTCCCCCGCCTCTCTGCCCGGAGGGAGAAGGCGAGGGAAGTTCTGCGATGAGGGAAAGGGACCTGGGTGGGGGCCAAGAGCTATCGTTAGCTAGTCAGAGACACCAGCATGGAGTCATGTGGTAGTAAAGCTGGAAATGCAAGTATGTTCATACATCCTTTTTCTACTAGAAAAAAAAAAAAGACCAAAGAACGGAGAACCTGAGATAGCAAAGCATGAAGGGCTGATGCTGGTAGAAATTAATCAGAAACGCAGAAGTGTCTCAAAAAATACTTTGCGAGGCAGAGAGAAAATATGACTGAAAGAACACGAGTTTGGTTTCCATGCAACCTGACGAAGCGACGCACGTGTGAAGGCAAAAGGCACCTGTGTTACGCCAATCCCCCACCTTCCCATCCCCAGCGTCAACCTGAGATGCACAGCCAGAGCTCCAGCACTGTTCCTTGAGCAGGGCCATCTCAGTGAAAGGAGCAACCAGGAATTTTCCTGTTGGGGCTGCCTCTCAGGAGATTTCAGATGGCAGGAAAAGAACGAGGCGTCCCTGCCAACGGCTGCACCAGAGGCTTCTGGGAAATCTGTAGCTAGCAGGCCTTATCTGGTTCTGAATGACAGAGCTCACTTGGCAGCCACTTCTGAGGGGAACATCCCAAATCAGGGAGCCTTCCTACTCAGCGGTTTTGCCCCTGGGCACCCTCCCTGACAAAACACTCACGGAAGGCTGCAGCCAAGTGGGAGTCTCAGCGGCTAGGCACAGAAACGTACCTGGTACATCTCTCCGCACCTTGAATTTGTCTCTGTCCTTTAGTGCCCAAACACTTTCCTTCCATATTCACTACAAGAACATCTTTATAACTACCCCCGGCATCTAAAATAAACATTTTCCTCTAGAGTACACAACCTCTGGGTCATCTGCCCGGCCCATGACGTACCTTTTCTAAGGCGGTGTACATACACGGGCAAATACCCCAACCCACACACCTCTGTAGTCAAGTTTGTGCCTAATGAACCCATTGTTCTGGCTCTGACTGAACCAGGAGAGACACAGGACTCAAGATCCATCCGTCGGATTCTCTCGTCTGGGAAGGGCGCATCTCTGACTGGTTTGAGCTAATGTGAGCTAGGAGCTGAGGACACCACTTCTGGCTGCAGAAAGCAGATACACCAAGAGCTCCAGATCCTCATGCCAGTCGCTTCCAAAGCCTTGCTGGACTTCCTGCTTTCAAATGCTGTGAAATGCCCCTGTTTGTTTCCCAATAAATTACCTCTTTTCGGATTAAATAGAATCAATATCTGTCACTTGTAGCCTAACCAGCCTCCACTAAGACATGCAGTAAAGGAATTTTATATAAATGCAAATATCGCTGGAAATTTCATTCTCCAGAAGCCCAAGATAAGGCAGAAGTGAGCAGTTTCTCTCTGTAATAATTTTTCAGGCAAAAATAACAATAATGATGATAGAGTTGTTTATATTTTTTACTTTTCAAAGTGTGTCTCCTGGTTCAGGTTATTTAATCAGGGCTGTTGGTATGGCATTTCAGACCCTGCTAGGAGACAGTGAAACTGAAACACAGAAAAATGCCCTCATCCATCCCAATTTCTCTACATTCTGGGACCTTCTGTGTAGTTAGTCATGTTCGGAATAATGGGTTTGAAGATGCATGGTGTTATTTGAGACAGATATTTGAGATGGAGAGACCACTGATTATGAAAGTTAATCATCACTTTATCTTCTTTTTTTAAAGTATAATAGACATCTAAATCTTTCAGAAACTGCTTACAGTGAAAATAACATAGATTCCAGTTTCCACTTTGGAGAGCAGTTGTTCATGCTGTCAAACACCGAAGCTGGAATGAAAGATGCAAGATTACTGGCCGTAAAAACCTGAAAGTATGAAAAATAAGCATTCTGTTCATAACATATTTTTGGGAGCACAAGAATGTATGCATCCTATTATCACTATTTTTTTTTACTTTGATTATACCTAGACATAATGTTGTACATTCCAACTCGGTATCCATCATTTTTAAGGTGTTTCTGTCCACCTACCAAACGCCCTTCCCTCCCCATCTCCCACCTTTTTCCTCTGGGCTTTCA
Source organism: Phyllostomus hastatus (assembly GCF_019186645.2). Classification (NCBI taxonomy): domain Eukaryota; kingdom Metazoa; phylum Chordata; class Mammalia; order Chiroptera; family Phyllostomidae; genus Phyllostomus; species Phyllostomus hastatus. The sequence goes on from NW_025333611.1 coordinate 16,195,375, forward strand.
AAACACCTGCTTTTGACACTTGCTACTATGTGAACAAATACACTGCGTTAACATCTATTTAGCTATACTAGGCTAGGGACTTGTTGGGGGCAAGATATTCATCTTTTATCTCTGTACTATCAGCACCTATTACAATGCCTAGTATATAAGCAATTGATAACTGTTTGCTGTATGATAAAAAGCATGCATTTTTTATTCACCCAAATAAACTACACTTATCTCACAGACAAAGAGCATGTCACTTTACACTTGGTGGGTATCAATACATGTTTATTAACTAAGTATGCGCTCTTTCCTTCATGATACGCGCTGATACTAAATGCTATGGGGGGAAGAAGAATGGAAAAGAAAGCACAAAATATACTTTGATGAAGCTTACAGAGAAAGTACTTACACAGGACATGTTACAATGATCTTTCTAGATGTATTGAAATAATTGACAAAAATAACTGTGAATATATATATAGAAATGTGTAAAATGCAGTGTTTTGATATGCATATGTATAGTGAAATGATTACCACAATCGGGCTAGTTAACACATCCTCACCTCACATGGTTACTCTTTTTTCGTGTGTGTGCATGTGGTGAGAACACTTGGCATCTGCTGGAATAGCGAATTTCAAGTATTCATTACTATCCTCCACAGCCACCATGCTGTACATTAGGTCTCCATAAAGTATTTCATATCTCATCACTATAATAAAAGTGTGTGCCCTTGGAAACATAACTTTTATCATCGGTGTCATCGTTAGCCTATTTATCGAACGCTTATCATAGACAGGCATTCTGTTAAGTTCTTTACGGGAATTACGTCATTTAATTATAACAAGCCCTTAGACGCTATTCCTATTCCCACTTTAGAGATTAAGAAATTGAGGCTCACAACATCTTCTGTAATTTTCTCCAGGTCACACAGCTAATAAGCGGCAGAACAAAATCTCGAACTCACATCTGCCTATGTGCAGAGTTAACACTTAACTGGAAGTTAGGGAGGGCTGTATGAGTTCTACGTGTACTGAGTACAGAGAAGAAAAAGAGCAACAAGGCGTGTGTGGCAGGGGAGAAAACTCTTGACGCATCTCAGAGTGCTTCAGCCTGAGCGCCCTTACTTGGACAGAGGCGTACAGGGTAAAATTACAGCAGTTCGAAGTAATTCACCTTAAGAAAAGCCCTTAAGTAACGGCACAAAAGAGTTTCTATAGTAGCTGAAAGCTCGACGAGGAGCCAGATTTACTGCCGAAGGTTAAATCGGAAGGCTCCCGGGCCTCGTGGCGGAGGACAGGGCAGGCCTGGCATGGGATTTATCGCTCCCAAGGAGAGCGGCAGCCCCAGCACCACTAATCAGATCATGCATCAGCGGGGTGATTACTGTTGACTCCTCTAGACACACAGAAAGACAAACAAGTGGCTCGAAAGTAAACGGAAGCAGAGTCTCTCCAGCTCCCTCATCTCACAGGAGAGAGCTATGAATCACCTTGGTAAAGGATTTGTCATCTTTAGGTGTCCCCTGGGTCATAACAGAGGCATTAAGTTGTGTGCAGGATGGCTGATGTCAGAAACACAAAAGGAAGAATCCAAGAAGAATGGGGCAATAACAACCTCCAAAAACTATCGGCGAGAGTGAATTCCCTTCACAGGCCTGTTTGCATAAGCGATGTGATTGGACAGAACACTGAATTGGGAGTCGGGAAACCTGAATTCTAATCCTACTTCTGCCATTATCTGTCCTTATAGGACTTTGCTGAAATACTCTGAGCCTTCCTCTCCCTGTTTATCAAATAAGTGGTTGGCTGATGAGCCCTTTAGTTCTTAATTTTTTTTAATAGGTATTAGTTACAAGTGGAAGCACGCTACTTATGGAAACTGAAGGATTGAAAGTCAGGAGACCTGGGTACTAGCCTGTTTGGCCAGCTGAGAAATGCCCTCTCCCTCTCTGAGCCTTGACTTCCCTGCCTCTAAAACAAAGACATTTGGTGAAATGGTCCCCAGAGCCTCGTTTAGCTATGGAGGTCTTTGAATCTGTATTTCCTTAATCTCACAATATTAACTTAAGGAGATAAAGTGGGTGATCATTTTGCCATTGAGAGGAAAGAATCTTTCCTGCTCACCCAGGAATCAAATGCAAGTAAAATTTTGAAATAAAAACAGCAGGATAGATCAGGTTCTGACAATACTAACAAATCTAGGACCTTAGCCACCACAGGGAAATGTACGAGCTGGATTTTTACAAGCAAAAACAGAAAGAACATTTCCAAAACGTTCCTAGTGAAAATACAAATGCAAATGCAGGTTTGCTGGCTGAAGTCCAGTTGTGTAGAGTCCCAAGGTCAGAGCGACTGGGAAGACTGCGTGGGTGCAAACTCGGGCATGATGGCAATGAAAATCACACCATTTCTTTATCCCACCATCTCGTCTCGCGTCACACGGTGCCTGGAAAGTGTGTGTGTGCATTAATGTGTTTCAAGCTCACCCAGCTAGCTCTGAATGACAGGTTTTGGCAGTGCTCAGTGACACACACCGAGGGAGATATGTGTTAAAGGATCAAAGTGAATTTTCAAACAAGCCTATTAAAAATAGCAAATTTGATTTAAGCACATACCACCATCTTCACATCTGTGCTAAGCTCCGTTCAGGAGTGAAGCCAGATGACCAGGTATAGCGAAAACAACTCTGATTTCGAGAATGATCTTTCTAAACATTTTTAAAGTAATAGTGTCACTGGAAACGTCGGAGGCACCTGGCATTGATAGAGATTTTCGTGGGCCATGCAACATGCTGAGCATTTTACGCAGGACCTCATTAAATCTTCACAACCTTCTAGAGGGGAGATATGACTTTATTCCCACGTTGAAGGGGAGAAAAAAATGAAACCCAGAGGTTAAGTTCTTTGCTCCAGGTCACACATAGTTTCAGCAGCAGGGTCAGCTTTTAGACGGAGGTGTGGCTAATCTCAAAGCTCTTAAATCCTGCAGAGCTGCTGTTCCGGAGTTGCTACTGTTCTGCCCTGGAGTTGCTAGGAGTTCCTGTACTTGTGCTATTTAGTTGCTACATGAAAGTGGATGAGTTACTACAAAACTCTCCAAATCCAGGATTTCCAGCTAGAAAATGGAAACAATGAGAACAATAAAATCCCTTCATCTTTCTTGCTGGAAAGGACAATATAAGATACAGACATTTAAGTTAAATCACACTAGGCGATGCTTATGAAAGCAGAGGCTAACCAGTTTCCATTTCAGGCCTGCACTTTCTAATCTATCAATTCATTAAAACAAGCACCTTATTTTACAAAGTTTTGGTGAAGATGACACTTTCCTAAGTATGAAAATCCTCTGTAAAATTGAAAATCTATATATAATTTGTTTTCATTATTTTCATCATTTGACTATAATAATATACAATATAGTACTGGTAATTAAGAAGAGGAATAGTTCCTTTACTCCTTACATCTTATTTAAAAAGTATCTTCCTTCAAAGTTGTATCTCATATGACAATAGACTTAAGAAGCTTGCAAGATTATTTTCTGCAAGGAGGAACATTTGCATCCAAAGGAAATTCTGTGTTTACCCAATTGTTCCAATCACTGAGCTCTGAGAGGTAAATTTGGAGAGAACAACACTATCAGCAGAAGCTGTCAAGAATGTTTTCCATCGACTTCATTTTGACCCTGACCCTGGCAACCAGCAGAGCCTAATTCACAGAGCAGCGAGCATTAGCACCCACTCTGCTGGTGGGAAGCGTGAAGAATCTGACCCCAGGAAAAGAGAAGCCACTGGTGCACAAAATGAGCTGTTTACAGTTTCACAAATACAGTTTGCTGTTTTATATATTGACTTAAATACATGCCGCACCCATGAGTTTTAAGTTTGGAGTTTACACATTATAGGATGTGCAATGCTTAAAATGGAAAGTATACAGTTTGGGCTAAGAGCCAGATAATCTGTATAGCAGGAAGGGAAAGATTAGTCATTTCAATCTGTCTCACCTCCTGTCCCAACAACTTCTTCACAGTTTTACAAACGTAGTGCCTGCTCATAGCTATTTCCTTTTGAACACTGACTGAGTTTGGCTTTGTGGTGTGAAATGCAAAACTATAAAAATGCAAACTCAGGGTTGTTAGTGGTCACCAATAAATCAAAACCAAGTCAAACCTGCTAAAAGTAACATGTTCTTCAGTTTCAAGTAACAGATGAGTCTCAGTGTTGAACTTGCTTCTTACTTCCCCCAAGGTGAGGGTCAGGTGTCAGTTATACTCATGTGGCAGTTTTAATGTTCTGGGACTGGGAAACAGCACCGACAATGTTATGTGGATTAACAAAATCTGAGTCCAATGCGACATTGTAGCAGACACCATTGGTTGACATATCTAATACTAATTTCTCACTCTCTTCCTTGCTGAAATAACCCCAATTTGTTTCCCCTGCTTGAGATGGTGACACCCTTCGGGGGGGCTGGACTACTCCTCAGCTGGGGGTGGCGTGGGGGGAGATTTGATTATTCTAAGCCAATCAGGGTGAGTTTTTTCTTTTTGCAAAGAAACAGGTATAGACATGGGCTTATGGCCCAATTTTGACCAATAAAGTAGGAAGCAGCATTTGTGTGGGGAATGCTAGAAATATCTTCCTATTCTGAGTAAAGGAAAAATACCGGATACACCAGTTTCCTAATTGTTCAGTTTTGGGGGTATGATACTTTGGACGTCACAGTCGGCACAGGACAGTCAGCCCAGGAGGACAGCCAACGTGCTGTGGCTCGCAGAGAGGGAAAGTGGAAAGAACGTGGATCTGTGACAAGTCACCTAATTGATGGGCCAAACCCACTTTGGAATCTATCTCTAGAATTCTTATGAAATGAGACATTTTCTCAGTTGTCCCTTTCTCCATTTTTTCCTGTTACTTGCAGCCACAAGCACCTAAACTATTATGAGCTTCTACCCTACACTAAAAATTTCTGTTCTGTCATAAGCCAGTGATGGACATATATAGTCTTAAAATAATTCAGAGCCACCCATACTAATGGGTTCTTTCATGTCAGATGGTTATGGAGGGGCAGGTGGGGAGGAATTGAGCCACAGGAGACATGGTGCTTTAAGAAATTCTACCTCGTCTGACAAACAAAAGATGATGTCTCCTTAATATATCAGAAAAGGCAAATGGCATCAAAAAGGGTTTGACCTTAACACATAAGTTCTTCTTAATAACCCTGCTGTATAATCATAATGCATATTATTGTACCCAAGGTTCTAAGAAGTCTTGCAGCAATAAAACCTAACTAACTTTCTTGTAGTTAATCAGAGGTTTGCTTCCCAACCATATTTAATCACAGAACCCCTTTTTTCACATAATATATATTAACTGATCCAGAGGACAGATGCCCTTCAAAACACACAGTAAAAGGCATTAACTTGCACTAAGAATTTTTAGTTATGTACAATGGAACAAAATATATTGAAGAAATGTCACCATTAAAGCTTTTTACTACCTATTTGTAGTACAATGTTTTCAAATGAGAATAACAATTATTGGAGGCTCTGGACCAAACACCGTTAGAGCCACTTGAACTCACCAGTGGCAGATCCTATTATGACCTCCTTTAGCCCACAGGGAAAACGAGGAACAGGAAGGCAACAGGCCCTACCAATTATGCTGTGACTTACATCACTCACACTCTTCACTGTTCCGAAAAGGAGGAACTTGGCCTTGCCCTTAAAACTAAGAGCCAAATTCTATTGCTAGACGAGCATTCCTTGCCCTTGATTGAAATTGACCAGAAGTAACTCAGCAAACCCTCCCAGGATACTACATGGGAAGTCAGTGTCAACTAGCATCTTAAAACCTGGGCAGACGGTTTCAGGATGTGGCAGGATTGACAGGGTCTGGAGACACTTCTAATCACACACACGGTTGGATTTAGTGTAACTGTGGCACAGGCAGCCACAGCCTTACTCTAAACAGCATCTGCATTTGTAGAAATCCTTTAGGATTGTTCAGGCTTTAACTTTTTTTTTTTAACAGCCCACAAGACATTGCTTTGCAGATCTTTCATAAATAAAAGATTGTTGATGTTTGAAAATTTTCTAAGCATCTCGGTACAACCACAAATTTCTTGAAGATGGGGGAATGTATTCCCAAATCCTAAGTATATAGTGGGCATAAAAATAAATATTCATCAGTTGTTTCTACTGTGCTACGGTTTTATCAGGCTGACTAGTACATCATTTACCTAGTATTTTCACCTAATTGCTATGTGGAAGTGCATCTTATTTAAGCACAGGAAAGATCATCAAATAAAGGCAGGCAATCTCTGTTCCTAAAATGCCCTGAAATAGTTTTAATAGCCTCTCGTCACTTGGCTGGCAACCAAGGGATGAAAGGTCACTTTGATACCCGAAGCAAACCCACATAGCTAAGCCCCATGACGGAGAGGGGTATTTGCCCAAGCACTTATGTTATCATAAATACAGGTTATTAAGGATGAAAGACAGCTGTTTTAGGTGAAGAAACTATAATTGTAACTCACACAAACCAACATATAAATTGGCTTCTCACATCATAAGGTTTGGCTTGAGAAAGGTGCAATTTTTCAAATTAAATTCAGTGTCCTCTACATAAGCGTTGTGTTTGACATGTAGAGGTGGGGTCGGGGGTAAACTGTACATAAATATAACAATCACCTACATGTGGTGCTTTTCCATGTTTTTTTAAGCATTTAGAAAGCGTGATAATATTCCTAAAATGGGAAGATATACAGATGTTCTTGTGCTGATGTCATTCCAAATACAGAGGGAGATAGAATGTTCTCAGCCATGCATGCCTCAAAAACGTCTCTGAAAATTAAGCTGGAGGCTGGGGGAGGGGCAGAGGTATCAGATCCAATTTGCGTATGATGTTCCATATGTCTTCACATTTGCTCACCATTCCTGGAAACACTGCAACGATGGGCCTTTTCAGCTATATTTCTACAACCTTAACAGCACCTCCCCCGACAACATGTCCTCAATTTATAGCAGAAATGCTGCTCTCGGAAGTGGGCGTTAGGAGATCCTGCCCACCTCTCTGACGGCCGTGACAAAACTGTCGCGGGACTAGCAGACGTCTCTGCCTTCACGCTGGGCAGTTGCCATGACTTTGAAGGGAAGTTAAAAATTCCACGACAACTTTTTAAAGAGTGAAGTCATCTCGAAAACCTGAATTCTGGTTAAAAACAACACGCTGGTTTCTGGGGATTTAGAAACGCCTTTCCATTGTCACAGGCTGGTAGGAGACAAGTGAAATCCCAGGGAAATATCAACAAGTCTTTCACAGCAAATGTAGCAGGTTGTTAACTTTGATGTAAGTTTCTTGAGCAAAATGCTCTGCAAAGTGCTTATTTCTCTCTCCTTATGTATATTATTTTAAAAGATCTATTGAGTTTCTCTTGACACATACTCAACTGCATACATTTCAAGGGCTGGTTTTGATCATTTTTGACATACGCTCACACCCATGGAACCATCTCCACAATGAGGCCGACAAACAAACATCTTTTCCCCGTATCACGCTGTATGCTCTCTCTCTTACTCCTCCTCCATCGCCCGCTTCCAACCCAGGCAAACCACTGACATAGATTTCAGGCTGCCGTACGTGAGCTTGCATTTTCGGGGATTTTATACAAAGAGAATCAAACAGTATGTATTCATTCTTTTGCCTGGCTCCTTTCACTCAGCACAGAAATTGTGAGTTCCATCCATGCTGCTGCATGCATCCGCAGCTTGTTCCACGGCCAAGCATTTTCCCATCGTGTGGCTCGGTCACAGTTCGTTTAGCCACTCAACTGTGGCTGGACATTTTTGTTGTTTCCAGGTCTGGGCTATCACAAAGAAAGCTCCAGTGAACATTCACGTATCATTTTTTCTGAGTGCACATATGTTTCCTTTGCTCTTGGATAAATACCTAGGAGTGCATTGGCTGGGCCACAGGTTAAGCAAAGGTATGTCTAACTTCTCAGGCACCTGTTAAACTCTTCCAAAGCAGCAGTACCGCTTTGCATTCCCACCAGTTATGTATGAGACTTCGGGCTGTTCCACGTGCTCAGGAACACTTGGCATTTTCAGGCTTTGAAATTTAACTTTTGCTGGACCAGGGGTCTGTTGAGGTATCTCCTTGTGATTTAAATGTGCATTTCTCCCCAGTGACTAATGATGTTGAGTGTTTTTTTCTGTGCTTATTTTCCAGCTGTGTATGTTCTTGTTGAAATGTTTGTTTAAATCTTTGCCCCATTTTCAATGGGTTGCTTTTCTTCTTATTACTGAATTATAAAAGTTCTTTATAGGGTCCAGATGTAAGTCCTCTGTTTGATATCTGTTTTACAAATATTTTCTCCCAGCCTTTCATTTTCTCCACTGTGCTTTTAAAAGAGCAAAAATATTTTTTCTTTTATACTTTTGTGCTCTTTCTGTCATACAAAAATCTTTTACAAACCCAAATTGTTAAGTTTTTCCTCCTATTTTCCAACTAGAACTCAAACAGTCTTTGTTGTTGCCGCTGTTATTTTTACCATGCATCTGCACTCGCACTGTGGGAGACTATAAAAAGTGCACTTTCCTTTCTTTCATTTCTTTGTGAAAACTTGTTCCCTGCAACCGAGTTAGGCCACAGGGCGATGTTCATTTTTTTATGAGATGAGGAGAGCTCTTATCCCCTTCTCCTGAAAAACTAACTCGGAATAATAAGAAAACAATGTGCAACATTGTATAAAACATATATGGTCCTAAAATTGCTGTTCAATTCCAAGAAGACTCCTGCTGATAATGAGCAATGGTGTAAATGTTCAGGGAAGTCTAAGGCAGTGATTTTCAAAATTTTTTATCTCATGGCATACACATCAGCTAATTACTAATATTCTGTGGCACAACAGAAATATATTTTTGGCTGATCTGACACACATGCACAAAGGTTTAAGTTTCATTCATTCACACTGGATGGCTGCTGTTGTGCTGGCTGTTGTCTGCTTTCTATATGACATCCTAAGGGGAAAGAGGCCAGCGCCCCTGACTGAACAGTCAGGTATTACATGTTTTAGAAATTTCTGTGGCGCACCAGTTGAAAACCACTGCTATAAGGTATAGTGAACTGCTTCCTTGCAATGTTTTGGGACTTTATAAAAATTGATCCTGGCTAAAAAAAAAGAAGATTTTAAAGATTAAAAATAGATGCCATGTTAAAGCTGCTGGACACTAAATAATTTAAAGCTTAGGATAAGTTGCTACCTTCCTACCTTTCAGAAGTCCTTTTTCCACTGGTGAGTCATAAAATTACAACTGCAGAGAAATGTGGGTTTTTTTTAACTTTTTAAGAGATATTTTCTTATTGAAATATAAATGTATGTATATTTTTTGGTAATGCCTGTTCAGAGAGAAATGATGGTAACTGACTTAAAAATAAGGATATTATTTCAATTAAATCCAACAGAAGATGTTACTGGTTTCCTACTATGCGTATAACCAAATGGTGAAGAGATAGAAACAACAAATGATCTCTGCCCTTAAAAATACTCGCTTCTTACAAGTGGCCTACTAGTTGAAAACGTGCTTAACCTCACGCAACTGTACCTAATGCAAAGGTCAGGGAGTGAAGAGGTGATGTAAACCTGGAGGGGACAGACAGCTCTTTTACATCCAGAAGGAGCAGGAGGTTAGGATTAACACAGCATGGCTAGTTCACAGATCATCTCCAAATGAACTAAGAGAAGCTTGGACAAGAAGTACTATAAGAAATCAGATAAGGAGTTTTTTCGTTGATGAGATGCAAGGTGTCAGTGACAGGTAAGCATGACAACTCTATGAATCACGTACTACAGCCTGGATGGCCAAGCAGGAAGGAATATAATAAAAATTGCCCTTAGAAGACTAGCCAGACACTAGTATAAAGAAAAGCTCAGTGAGTGAAAGGAATTAAGCAAAAATATATTTGCAGAAACCTGGGTATAGAATCAGGGGAGCCCAGGTCAGGGAGGACCAGTGGGAATTTTTTAGATGGTGGGCCAGAGTTATGGTACCAATGTACTCAATGCCACGTGCTCATAGGAGCCGCATTTTCCTTCTTCACCTGCGCACCCCCGCAACTAGCACTGTGGAGTAATGAGTAAATGAGTATCCTATGAACCTTGAGAACTCTGTTGTTCAGTGAACAGTCACAGCCAGACAGTTCAACACTCCTCTCTCAATGACAGGTAGACAGAAGATTAGTAATGCTACAGAAGACACGAATAACGCCACCCACCAATCTGACCTAACTGGTGTTTACAGAACATTCCATCCAAAAACAGATGATGTATATTCTCGAGTACACACAAAATACACATTACAATAGACTATATGTGCATGAGCCATAAATGTCTGAATAAACTTAAAGGGATTCAAGTCATACAGAGTATATTTTCTGACCAATACGTAATTCAATTATAAATGAATAACAGACAGATAACTGAGAATTCCCCTAAGTATTTAGGAACTAAATAATATACATTTAAATAACTTTTGCTTAAAAGAAGAAATCAAGAAAAATGTATTAAGTAATTTTGGCTGGGTGCAAGTGAAAACACATGAATCAAAATTTGTGGGAAGCACATAAAATAAAGCAATACTGAGAAATCCATAGCATCAAACCTCTATATTAGAAAACAAAAAATGTTTCATCAATGACCTCAGCTTCCATCATAAAGAACTAAAAAAATAACAGTTAATAGTATGTAAAGGGCCCTGGCTGGTGTAGCTCAGTGGATTGAGCGCGGGCTGCGAACCAAAGTGTCGCAGGTTCGATTCCCAGTCAGGGTGCATGCCTGGGTTGCAGTCCATGACCCCCAGCAACTACACATTGATGTTTCTCTCTCTTTCTCCTTCTCCCTCCCTTTCCTCTCTAAAAGTAGATAAATAAAATCTTTAAAAAAATAATACGTAAAGGGAGAAGAAAAAATAGATTTTAAAGGGGCAGAAATTAATAAAGCAGAAAATAGACTAGAGAAAAACAACAAAATCATAACATGCTAGTTAAGAAGATGAATAAAATTAAAAATCTCTAGCCAGATTGATCAGAAAAAAAGAGAGAAGCAAAAAATTGCTAATTTCCTAAATGAGAGAAGTGACATCACAACAAAGTCTACAGATATTGAATATGTCTATTTAACATTGTCGTTGAGATGCCAGCAAGTCCAATAATGCATGAAAAGTAATTTGAAAGCATGTACACTAGAAAGAAGAAGAATTGCAATCTTTAGGTGCAGATGACATAATCACCTACAAAGAAAATCCTATGGAATCTACAAAAAAAAAAAAAATCTACCAGAACTGGTGAGCAGTCATCTGGGAGGAAGGGGTATGGGGACAACAGCTACATGTATCACCCTGACTATGGTGATGGTTCCCTGAGCACACACAGATACGTATCAGAGCCCACCCATTATGCACCTTAAGTGTGTATAATTGGTTGTATATCAATTATGCCTCTATAAAGATCTTTAAAAGGACCAGTGTCCTCGTAAAGGTCTCAAATGGATTTATATGACAGGTCATGCTTTCATTCCAACTACAAACCACAGAAAGCCTTTTTCTCTATAGGATCCAAGCTGTCATGTGAACCAGTTACAGCTAATGAGACATAAGCAGAAGTCTCTACTAGGGTTCCGAGACAAGCATTTACTTTCCACACAAAAATAAAATGCATTCAGCTGGACAGCCCCTCATTCTGCCTTGTCCTCTATTTTGAAAGCACGCATAGTGTGTGGTAACCCAGCAGCCACCCTGGGGCTCTGACAAGCAACCAAGCCCATGGTGGCCACCACCTACCCCTCTCCGTGTTTCCAATATGACAAAAACTGAAACTCCAATGTTTACTTCACTGCTCTCAGGTGTTCTTTTATTTGCAGCTAAATGAATCCTTATTAGACATACTTCCCATATTCTTAAAAAGAGGAATGTAACTCTTTTCCATCCTTCTTGACACACGACTGCATTGATGACCCACTTCTGTGACTCTACCAGAATTTTACTCCCCTGTTTCTTTCTGAATCTTTCTTGCCATTTTTTTCAGCGAGTCTTAACAAACTATAAAGGCATTTCTGAAAACCTCTGATACTCTTTTACCAAGCTATGAACATGTAAAAGCCATTCAATGGCTGATAAGCACATGAAAACATGTTCAACCATAATAGTCACCAGGGAGATGCGATTGCAACTACAGTGAGACACTACTGCTCATCCACTGGGATGGCAATGTTGACACAAGACAGCACATGGTGATAACAAGCATTGGCAGGGATGTGGAGACTGGGGCCCATACTGCTGGCGTGGATACAGCACAGTGTGCAGCCAGCCACTCTGAGAGACAGTATGGCAACTCCTTAAAACCCTGGACACAGACTTATCACGTGACCCTGCAACGGCACCACTAGGTATCCACCCAAGAAAAATGAAAACTTACGTCCACACGAAAGCTTATACATAAATGTTCATAACAGCATTATTCACAATCAGCAAAAATATAAACAAATGTCAATCAACTCCTGGATGGATGAATAAAATGTGGTATATCTATACAACTGAATACTATTCAACTACAAAAATGAATGAAATACTGATACCTATTAAACATACAGGAACCTTGAAAACATCAGGTTAAGTGGAAGAAGCTACTCACAGAAGACCACATAATATATGATTCCATTTACACAAAATGTCCAGAATAGGCAAATCTATAAAGACATAAAGTATATTACTGGTTGCCAGGGGCTGAGAGGAGGAGGAACGTGGGGAGTGATCTTTAATGAATATGGGGTTTCTTTTGGGGGTGATGAAAATGTAAAATTAATTGTGGTGATGGAGGTACAACTGTGATTATACTAAATACCATTGAATTGTATGCTCTTTAAATGAATAAATGGTATTAGGTATGTGAATTGTATCTTAAGCCATTCTATTTTACAGTAATCAAACACTCTTAGCAGGAAATGTTTAGTTTTTAGTCCCCCAGTTGGGACCTATATCATTAGGTAGATTTGCCTGTTTTCAATCATCTTCAGGTGGTAAGTTTCATAAAGAACCACTTACTAGGAAGTGCCCAAAGAACAGAGTTCAGAAACAAGTGCCGATGTCTTCATGGCTCGGTGAGCCCAGCTGAAAACCACCGACAACTCACTGTTTTGATTTGCTCACATGTAAAAGCACGGCCATGCGTGGGGATAGAGATGAGTAAGAGTACAGCAAGTCTTCACTTAATGTCGTTAATAAGTTCTCCAACTTTCCTGGCAAAATGACATATAACGAAACCAGTTTTATTGTAGTAATAATTGATATAAACAAGAGCTAGCTCTCTGCAGCAGCTCATCAACGTGAAAACAAAAGCACGTTGAACACAACAAAGTGAACTGAGGACCTGTTGAACCTCGTGTGTGTGGCATGCTTGCCCCTGAGAACGGAAAGGTCGGCTCTAGCTCTAAAATGCCATGAGCTCGTGGTGCTGTTTGACCTCACCGCAACTCCGCAGACAAAGCAGGCGTGTGTCGTCATACAACTGTCGTCATTCAACGTCTTCATTTGAACGTTTTTCTGAAGCTCCCAAACTTGGACATTGTATTCAATATTTAGTCAACAGATAAAAGGAAATCATGCATTTATATACTACAAGTTAATTTCTGGATAACATGATTACATATTGATTTTATGATTACAAATAAGAAACATGGAGGTCAAAATAAAGGTCAAGGTACACAAATATTTTTCAGAGATCTAGAAATAAATGAAGCTCTAAATATTTACTTCGCTATTATCTAGAATGTTTTCTTAACAATTAATTTTAAAGAGTCAAAAATCACTTATGGGCAGATTATTTTTAATGAGCATTAGAAGCCAAACATAATTCACATTTTCATTTTAAGCATCTCTTCATTTATAAGCTTATATATTTTGCAGTCCACAGCTCAGTCAGCTTTCTGCTCTCCCATTTTTTTTCCTGATAATTCTATCATGTCACAAAATTAGGTAGTCTTCATCCATCTCCTCCTATTGTCTCAGTTTGCCTCTGCCGCTCTTTCTTTCCTTTGTTATCGTAAATTCGTAACACCGTAGGCTTGACTTGCCTCCACAGACACTCACGAGCCTCTCCCTCCCCAAAAGAACATAAAGTCCATTGTACAGAGTCTGGCAGGAGGCAGAGCTTTAAAAAAAAAATCCAGTATGCAGTAGAGAAAATACATCCTTTTAAAGTTTAAAGATTTTTTCCCCTCTACAAAAGATACTCAGAGAAAAAAGCTCCTTTTAAAATGCTTGCCCTGTCAGTTCATTAATATTTACAGTTTCTCTTATGCTGGTGGCTGCTTACTGGATATCTAAGCATGTTTCTACAGCAAGGGGCAACTTTTCCCTAGCTTTGTCATGGCCCTTTCAGAAAGATCAATATTCTATTTGGTGGATCTTTAGTCCTTAAAGGCACCTAATTGCCTTTAATTCTTCCTTTCCAAACATTTTGTTTTATGGTGACCTTCCTTTGAACTGCACTTGCTAAGGAATGGGTCCGAGTTTCCTCCAGGAGATTCTTCCCTCCCACCCCGGTGATCACAGGTTCTCTGTGCTGATGATGGAGCTGGGCTGGTGTGGTTGAGAAATGACGGGATGCTGAGCTCTTGGCAGCTTACAGAGTGCTTCTATGCAAATTAGGAAATGGCACCCACCCTGAAGGCAGTCAGGGCCCTGGAGGCACTCAGCCTAGGGCGCAGGGTGAGAGCAGGGCCCAACCCCTCCCACCCCCACCCCAGCCCCCAAGCAGATGCCCCTGGGCAGAGTTCATGCACAAGCTCCACGGAGGCCTTAGGAGTGATCGCTGCCCAGATGTGCCTTCCACTTACCTATCTTTCCCAAACCCCTTATGGCACCTCTCTCCACGAAGTCATTACCCTGACCCCGATAGCATCTACAACCTTACCCAGGCTGAAACTGCATTCTGAGTATCCCCTGTCCTGTGGGTGCCTCTCTCTATAGCTTTGGGGATAACACAGAGGTTCAATAGGGAGGAAATAATCACGCATTTGGATGTTTAAGTCTTACTTTTGTTATCCATATGACCTTGAGTCATTTACTCAGACTCGCTGAGCCTCAGGGCCCTTATCTGTAAAACTGGGAGAGGAACACCCCTCTCACCGTGTTGCAGAGCGCAATAAGTGAGAAGTTGTACCCAAAGAGTTTAGCACCGTGCCTGGAGCAGAAAAAGCTCTCAAAACTGGCAGCTGCTGTAACTCTTGTGTGTGTTATTTTTAAGAACATTTATTGATGGATAAACTGCCAAAAATCAGCAAGGTATTCCCATCACTGAATCTGTTGCCATAATGAGGTATTCTGCCTCCGTAGCAATGCGTTTTGCAAAGCTAAAATTCTTGAAGCCCAAAGGGCAACAGGGAACGGAAATGTCTAAGTCTCCAACTCAAATAATCAGTTAACTCTAAAGTCAGGCTTCCTTCCAAAGAAACAGGACACTGGTAACATGGCAGGCTCAGAAAGGGTTTTCCCCTCAGTTCTCCAACATGCAATCCTCAGACAGGGGTTTTTAAAACTTTGTGAACCAACACTGGTTCAGCAACTGCACATGCAAGGCCTTGTTCTAGGAGCCCCAGATACAGTATCTCATTTAAATTCTCCAACAGCCTTAAGCACCAGGCATCATTATCCACATTGCAGAGGTAATAAAACTGAGACTCTGAGGAGTTTGCCTTTCCCAAGGTCACAGAGCTAGTAAATCTCATTAGAATTCAGGTTTATGACTTTTAAAGAATTTTTTCTACCATGACAGCACTCCAGGTTTCATTTCCACAAAAGCCTGACTACCCAGAGGATGTGGGGTGCTGAGCGAGCAGTCCCAGGGGAAGAGTGTCGAAGTGAGATTGCTAATGGAAATCTTGGCTAACTGAGGCACGCTGGAATGGTGGTGACTGGGCTGGACATCCACCAAGCGAAGCTCAGAATTCACCCTCCAATGGCCGCAAGCTCAGAAGATGCCGGAGAGGCCCTGCAGCCTTTGCTCAGGCACCTCAAGTATTCAGCACATTGTCCCCTTGTCCAGGGTAAAGACAGGCTCTGATGAAGCTGCAAGCTCTTGGAGATCTGCCCAGAGACTGGCTTCTGTGAAGGGGATAGCTACCTTGTTTTGAAAAAGTTCCCCAAGGTCTTTTCACAACAGATTTTTTTTTTACCCATAACATATAGATACAGATTTGTTACTTCAATTGTAAGAACATTTCAAATAACCACAAATGCTGGATCTCCACATTTTCCTGGGCTACATCATAAACCTCGATCCTGCCCACAACAAACCTCCCACATTTTCCACATTAACGGCGGCCCACTACCAGACCAGGAAGAGGATTTCACAGCCACGGCAGCTCACTCTCCTGGTCCTGCAGCTGGCGTTCCACGGCCCTCAGAGAAGCACTTAATAAAAACTTAGAACGGGAGCATAGCCAAACTACTTGATAGTGGCAAAAAAACAAAACAAAACAAAAAAAACCGCACACAATGTGCACACCGTTTCCTTACAGAGGCATAGCATCCTGTAACTTTCACCCACAATTCTGGGAAAGATTTTTATTGGAATTCATTTGTCTGTTGGCTGCCTCTCTATTTTAACAGCAGCATTATCAGACTTTTACAATTATGTTCCACTCATTAAAAATATGATTAAAATTGGGGCAGGATTTTAAGGATGTCAATAGGCTATGGAGCGCGCTCTCTCTCTCTCTCTCTCTCCCCCCTCCCCCTCCCCCGTGTGTGTGTGTGTGTGTGTGTGTGTGTGTGTGTGTGAAGAGAAGAGAAGACAATGTTATTATGAGGTATTAAGTTATTAAGTCCTGGGTATTATACTGGGGATTTCACATAAATTATCTCATTTAATCCTCACGACCACCCTGACCGCAGAGGTTCTCGTTCTTCCACGGGCGGGCTGCGGGAAAGAACAGCTCAGTAACGTGCCCTCTCCTTCCCTGGCCTCGTCTTTCCTGGCTGGCTGCACTGTCACAGGCACAGTGCTGTGGGTGCTGGGTGGAAAGGGCAGCCTGCCCTCTGCACCACCCCCGCCGGGGGCTGCTGCGATGCTGCTCCCCAGTCCCCTTGCTTCAGTCAGCTGTCCGCCCGTCACCCCATCTGTCCTCTAACACCACTGTCAGGCTCTCATTATCTCTCGCTTTGGCAACTGTCATTTTCTCCTGACGAGACTTTCTAACCTTCCTGCCTCCCCCCTGCAAGTCATCCTCCACACTGGCCTCTGAGTCTTAACGTCGCAAACCCAGTGACGTACTTCTGCATTTGAGACCTGGGTGGTTCCCACGTGTGGGCAGAACAATGGCCAAACGCTCTTCGGCTTTGCCTCCAGCCCTTTGCTACGACCGACCGCCCCCTGGACAGTCTGTGCTCAGACCAGCCGTTCTTTAAACGTGTCCACTCCCAGTGTGATGTTTCCATCACAAACTACCTGCCAAATGCTCGATGCTCTTCTCTCTTCCTTTCCTCTCAGCTGCCCGCTTCATAACACAGTGCCTGGCTCACAGCAGATGCTCGAAAAATAGCAAGTCTTCTTTTTCTTTCTTACTTTACTTGTTGTGGTCCTACAGCATTCTGTGCACGGCATGGACCTACCTTTGAATCACGGCTGTTCACTCACCTGGCTCCCCAGGCACACAGAAACCGCATCCAGGCATTTCTGATCATCTCGTGGCCTGGTATAATGTCCGCCCTGCCACAGACCCTAATAAAGGTTTTCTGAATAAATAAGGACTGTGGCAGAGAGGAAGTGCATCCTACAGTCATAGACAGAGGCAGGCCCTGGAGTTCCGGGACCACATTCTGGAAGTGCCTGTAGAGCCCAGCAGTCTCAGCAACGGTTTTAAACAATGGGCAACTCAACAACACCGGGGAGACTCATTCATCACAGTCGCTTCGCTTCAAAATGTTTTAATTCTGTGAATGAGGGCCCCCAATCTGCAGGGAGGTGTCGCACCGAGTCCCGCAGGCCACACAGCGGGAGTTCACAGCAGATGCCCCCGCTGGGTCCCCTCCCCGACTCCAGGCCTTCTCCTTCCACGTTCCTCCAGAGACGTATGGACGGAGCTCCACCAGCAGTGTGGGAGACCCATCCCCACCTTGGTTCCCTGCTGAGAGGTTTGTCTGCTTTCTCGCCCTGCACAGATTTCCATCCTGAATAATCTGTCTGCAAAGCAATGACTGTGAAAATGGGCGCCATTTATTCTGTTGGTTGTGATAAGCCAAAATAATGGAGTATTGTGACCTCTGAGTCCAATGGCAGAGAAGGAACAAGGGTCACCTGCAAAAAGGCATCATCGTGAGGGCATTGCAACAGGACTTTTCACATCCACTCTAAGACCACTTTTGTGTTTTTGTTTCTGACATGGAAGCAGAATGTCTGCGCAGTAGGTTTCTTAGTATTCAGAACGGGAAGCAGGCAGAGGCGGAGTCTGAAGGAGCACTCTTTAGGGGAGACATTCATACTTTGGGGCTCTTACTTTCAGTTTACTCGTGTAGCATTTTTAGTTTTCAATAACAGTTCAGATTCCATACTGCTCTGTGTTGAAACATGGGGGCACCACTCTGTAAAATAAAGTACACGATCTTCTAACCACTATGCTGGGCATCCAGAACCAATACATCAGAAGTGTTTATTTCAAGGTATCCTTTAGAAGGATGGACAGATGACATAATCATTAAAATCCTCGATCCTTCCCTTATTCTGCCCATCGCTAAACATTTAGGGACTCCTTCTGGTAAACAAAGATCAAACAAGAGAGAAAGGCACATGCAAGCCACGTTTATCAGATACTGATTCCTGTAAAAACAATCGGTGAGGGATGAGGCACAAGCGAATGATGTGAGAAAGACTGGGGGGTGCTTAACTGGTGATTTATCAAGGATGTCCAAGAAGAAATACAGGAGGCCGTCCATGGATGGTGTGGTCCCCAATAACAGTGACGGGTATCACTGCTGAACAAACACTCCAGCGCTCACATATACCAGGTACTGGTATAAACTTTTCACAGATGCTAACCTAATCTTCCTAACAACTGCTTAAGTAAATGCTATTATCACCCACGTTTTACAGGTAAGGAAACTGAGGCACAGAAAGGTTAGCAGCTTGTCCGAGTTTACATAGAAGCAAGGAGAAGAGCTAAGGCTCAAACCCAGGCTGTCTGGCTCTGGAGTCTGGGTTCTGCCCACTCCGCACACTCTCCCGGAGTGTACATGTTGTGTCCAGTTCTGGGTCGTGTGGTGTATAACCACTCTCCATACTGAGGGTCCGGGACTGACTCCAGCAACTTCCTGACTGTGTGATCTTGGAACAACCATCTAATTTTTCTGAACAGTGTCTTCTTCATCTCCAACAACGGGGACTGAAACCTGTTCTCATTAATAGAATTGTCCGAGAATCCGACAACACATTGCATGTCAAGCCGGGCAGACACAGTCGCAATGGACACCAGCCACGTTGTTGTTACTATGACTACTGCTATCGCGGCGGCTGCAGCTACCAGTGCTGATGCCGCCGACACACATCAGCTCTTCGGTCACCCCTCCTGCCCCTCAGCTCCTGCTGCCTCCTCACGCCATCCCAACAGCAGGCAGCTCCCATGAAAAGCCCTCAGCCACCCACTCGCACGGAAATCCATCTTCATGTCTACGAGGACCTCGGCGCAACACTACCTCAAGCTGTTCACAGAGCATCTTCAGTTGCCATGTTGCCATTTCCACCGGTTCACTGCAACCCAGAGTCATCATCCTCTCCCCCAGGTACGCGGACCTCTGGTAAATATCATGCCACCTTGGAGTCTCACACTTGGAAGCGGGGAGTCCCGTGGGGTTGTTCCCTTCAAATGACCCCATCACTAACTACCTCGGTGCTTCAACTTCATTTCCCCAAGCCTTTGCTCCCTCGGTGTCCCAGTGATCACTACGAGGTCCACAGCACCCTGCAAGCCTCTCTTTGGTCCCGTTCTCTTTGCTGACACAACCACCACTAGTGCCGGTTTAATGCTACTTGTATCACCTGGGTTCCATTTAATAACTCAAACAAGTTTCTTTCTGAATTAAGGTCGGAATCCTCACCACCTCATGCTCCTATCCAACACTGTCTCTAGAAATGGCCAAAAGGTTACTCCGCTTCATCTGTCTTTTCTTTGTCCCTCATGAAAACCGTGATCCATTTAGTCCTTACAGTTGAGCTTATTTCATGTTTCTCATCTGGACCCCCATGCCCTTTTGAACAACCAAGCTTATACTTCCTCCAAGAGTCTACATCAAGTCCACCACTGTGCAGGCATGAGGAGGGGCGGGGACAGGACAGACCGACATCCCAGACTAGCATTGAGCCTGGTTTTGCTTCTTACACCACGTGACCTGGACATGCTGCCTGCCCGCTGGGGTCTTCACTGTAAAACACACTTCCCAGAGCACCGGTCCTCAGTGGTCCACAGACCAGGAGGCTGGGGGGCAGCCATGGGCACAGTAACCCCAGGTGCCACCAGGGAGTCTGCAGTGACTAAAATATTTGATAGGAACACTGAGATGTCGCCCACTTCTGTCCCTGTGTTGACATCTGCACCGATGGTGCAAACCGCAGAGGGTAAAACCGCCGGTGCCCCAGCATGAAGCAAGGCAGCGGCTCCAACCCGCCTGCGCACTCACGTGCTCCTCGCCGCACCGTGCTGACAGGCAGGGGGAGGGGAAAGTCTGTATCACAGAAGGACTCAAGCAGCAAACACGGTCAAGAGTAAGCCTGGGCCTTTGACCCTTTATGCGCACAGTGGTATGCATATAGCACTCCTGTTCTCTGGACGCAACGCTGTCTCCAGGAAAAGCATGTCTGAGACTGTCTGGGGTGTGAACCGAACGAACCGGCAGTCTTTTTCATGCAGCATCCTGTTCACTTGAAAAAGCAGCTGAGGGAAACCATGGTTATGGGGACTCGGGCATTTGGTAGACATGCTCTTGACAATGAAAGACGCCAGCCTGTCACTTCAAGGAAAGCGAATGACAACATGCATTGCCAATGATAAAAATTGATCTAGCAAGTGGAAATCAGGACTTTAGAATATTTGCATCTGCCACTGTGAGCTGGATAGCTTCCCAACACATCAGAGAATTTCTGAAGAGACTGGTGGTGATAGTAACACATGAGGAACACTTTTAAAAATGTTATTTCATGAGATGTTTAGAGATCTCCAACATATGGAGATCTGCATACTTCAGTGAGCCAATGTTATCCTAATGACCGACATATGATGTTACAACATGGTGCATGGGTAATGTACAATGTGATCGATGGATTTGAAGTTAATAGAGGAGAAAGTTCATCACCATAGCTCAGATTCCGTATTACAACTAACTCTCTAGAGTTAGTTGGGTTTTAGTTTAGTATTAGTATTAGTATTTAGTATTTAGTATTGTATTAGGTTCCACTTGTTGGGTTTTAGTTTAGTATCAAAGAACAATAACCACAATTATCTGAAAAGGACATTACAATACTCCTACCTTTTCTGCTACATATCTGTACAAGGTCATATTTTCTGCATGTACTTCAGCTACAACAGTACATCACAGCAGACTGAATAGAGAAGCAAATATGAGAGCCCAGATGTCATCATCAAGCCAGACATTAAAGAGATGGGCAGAAATGTAAATTACAGCTATTCTTACTGCACTTAAAAATTTTTTAATTACAGAATTTTCATAAAATATGTTATTTTTAATGTACAATAGGTTATTACTTTAAATAAATTAGTCAATTTTAAATATTTTTGTTTCAATTCTTAATATAGTGAATATTAATATACACAACCCACATAAGCAAAAGTGCTTTGATATTTGTAAGTCTAAAGGGCTCCTAAAACCAAGAATTATGGAAGCTGTGGTCACAGAGTTGTTCTGAAGGGTAAACGTGCTTCCTTATGTCAGATGCCCAGCACAAGCTCCCCTGCTCAGTAAATGTTAGGTTTCTCACAAGCATTTAAGCTTAATCTGTAGCCCAGTATATGTTCATATGGTTTCTAAATTAATGTGTGTGTATGATGTGCACATGTGCAATTATTTTTGTAGTTTATCCAATGAGATTAAAGCAATTTATTCGAAAGATCTAAAATCCCACCATTTAGCTGAGTACTTAGTAGGTGCTTATTTAGTGTTTCATGTAGTTTAATCTAGATACAAATTCCATTTTTAAAAACCTCAGTTGTCAAGAATGCAACAGTAAATTTCAAACACTGAGACGTTTTCATTTAACTTTGAAGATAATTCTTCAAATCACTCCAACAAGCCAGTCTGGGAGATCGCTTCCTCATATTGTCAATCTAAGCCAATAGCATCTCTTGCCTGGATTACGTCAACTGTCTCTGAATCACCTCCCTGCTTCAACCCTTGCCGCCCTCCAGCCTATGCTTAACACAGCAGCCAGAGACATCCCAGTGAGAGATAAATGACATCATATCTCCACCCTGCTCGAAACCCCCCTAGGACCTGGTACCTAGCTCATGGCGGAGCCAACGCCCTGGCCATGACCATCACCTCTGAACTCACCTCCTATTGTTCTCCCTACTGGGTCACTCTCCCCCGCCACCTGATCTCCACACTGTTCTCCAGAACACGGTAACCCTTTTGCATTTATTCTCCTAATCTCTGAAAAACCTCCCACCAGAAAGCCCTCACTTCTTTCAGAATCAGGGGGGAAACCTTCCCTGGGGACCTACATAAAATTATCACTTTCCCATGCACCCACGTACCACCTGACCCCCACCTCCCACTCATACACACCCCCAATCCCCATCCACACATTATCTTTAGCAGTTACCACTATCTAACATGCTTCCTGAGTATTTTTTGTTGTCTCTCTCCCCCACTGGACTGCAATTTCATAGTAGGTGCCATATGCATGAATGAATCAACTAATGAACTCATAACTCCTTACCAATCCAGGTCTATTCTCAAGAACTTATGGGAAGAAGGCACTTTTCTGAGCACCATCCTGGGATACATTCATAGGGGATCCTAACCCTCATCTGCAAATGTCCCATGGAGAGTGCACTGCAGTATCCATGGAAAACGCAACAGTTTGAAGAAGATTGGCAATTCTGTTGGAGGAGAGTATGAAATTTTTTGTTCTGTGGATGAAGTCTAACCACTGCCCAGGGAGAGGTGGGTAATTGGCTGAGACCATCCCAGCAGGGAAAACAAAATCACTTGGGGAAAAAAAGACCATGATTGGTTGAAACACAGCACCTTCCAGTTAAACCTGAAGGTAAGAAAATAATGCATCATTTCCTCATAGGGTTGAATCCCTCGTTTTACCCTGAGAACCACTGCACTGTGGCTAGAGATCTTGAAGAAAACCCACCAGGAAGTCATTTAAAAATCAACACACGCTAGGAAGGAGGCAAATTTAATTCAGCATCAAGAACACATTATATATATAAAAAAAGACTAAAGCATAATGAGAACCTGCTGCCTGGAACTGCAGCCAGGTGGGAAGCCGGGCTGCAGGCTGGGGGCGGTGGGGGTGGCGAGGCACACGACAGCTCTGCACCTGGACCGAGCCCCATGCCCTGGGGGAACACTCCAGCTCAGAACTGACACAATTCATCTGGCTTCCAGCTGCTGCTGACAACTCCCAGGTCCCACCAAGCCAGAGTATCTTAACTGTCCACTTCAAAACTGAGTCAGATCTCTCCAAGTTTGTCTTGAAACTTCTCTTCTGCAGACTTTGAGCTCATTGCTTCTCTGATAACATTTCCTGAAATGTACCAGTGGGCATCTCCCCTCTGGATTCTCTCTCTCTGCTAGTGTGAAAAGAAGCATCAGGGTTCCAACCAGAAATCCCCAGTGCCTAACCAGCTGCTCACAGCGAGAAGGCAGTACCGCCTGGCACGCACCCCAGGGATCCAGGGGCGCAGATCTTGCCTGTGCCACGAACTAAGTAATAGACAAGTCATTTGAGCTCTAGGGCCCGTAAAAGAAAGGTCATGCAGGCCTGTCTTATAGAACTGCTGGAAGAATCCACTGAAATAAGTCAAGTACTTGAGATGTGAACGTCAAGGGCTGTGTCCAGAAGTTAGCTGATAAAGCGGAAACGTGCCTGGGTTCAAACTACCATTTTGCATCCTACTAATCACACACAGTTCTCAGCAAGATGCCTGGACTATGCAAGTGCCACAAGAAATGTGTCAAGTCTCTTAAGATGTGCCCCTCTTGGGGTAGCAGGCTCACTGTGGGGACCTGCTAGCAGCACCGCCCAGGCTGCTTAGCTTTTCATTTCTCCCGTCTCCTTTCGGTGACAGGGGAGGGGGCAGGGTGGCAAGTACACATAGTTAAAGGCATTTGTGATGGGGCTGTTCTGTGAATCACACTGCAGAGTAGCAAACACTCAATATATATTGGCCATGGTTATTACTTATTGCACCTGGTTATTTAACCAGGTAACACACAGCTGTGGGAGGTGCCACAGGACTTACCAAATCTGTGGGAGCCTGCAAGTGACTCTTTCTGGTGAAAAACAATGACCAGGAGACATCCAGGAAAGAGGAAGATATCATGGTTTCTGTCAGGGAACATAAACAAGATACCCTCGCCTGCTGCTAAAACCCTCTGGTTCTCAGATCTTGTTCGCACAGAATTTAAAGTAAGCCACAAAGGCCCAGACGTGGAGAGGGCTTGTGACTTCCACGTGGCCCACAGATTCTGAAGGAACAGAAAACAGAGCCCTGTATTACCCTCCCCACGGCGGTCCAAGGGGCTGGAAGTTAAGTAAGAGGAAGATGTTGTACAGGGAAAATGCATTTAAACTACATTTCTTCAGGGGATCTTCCTGACACATGTTCCTGTACCAGCATGCCCCACTCCCCCTCATGAAACGTATTGTACTTGTTTTAATTACCTGTTTATTGTAAGTCTTCCCTGCTACACCGTACGTTCAATAAGGGCAAGGACTAGGCTTGACACATTACAGGCATTGGGTAAGCATTTGTTGGATAAATGATACGTGGGTATTCTCTTCTTTTTCCATCACCAAAAGGACTTACTCAGAAACAGGTTTGTAACGGAGCACGCGCAGACATGGCCAGCCACGTGCGTGCTCTGGCCTGCGTGCCCGGGCGTGGCACTCACAGAAGGGGCTGCACATAGCCGTCGTCCCCCCGCCCCTTATCTACAGGAAATACACTCCCGCACCAAACTCTACATACACTGCTTTTTCCTGAACACACGCGCCTCTGATAAAGTTTGCTTGGAAAGTAGGCACAGTAAGAAATTAACAACAATAGCTAACAGTAAAAGGGAACAGTTATAACAATATACTGTAGCAAAAGGCACGTGAGTGTGGTCTCTCCTCTCACGACACCCTACTGCGCGGCACTCACCCTTCTCCGTGCGGCGGTGCGAGACGGTAAGACCCCGCCCGACGTGAGGAGCCGGAGCAGGAGCTGGAGGGAGGTGAGTGCCCGCGGCACTGCGGGCCGCGCTAGCCACTGCGAGAGGGGTGTGAGCACGGGCCCCAGGCACCACGACAGCCACCTGATGACCGAGGGGGCTACGAAGTGCCCGGCTGGGCGGGGAGCTCCTATAAGGAAAGACGCGGGGACGCAGCAGGATGTCGCGAGATTTCATCCCGTCACTCAAAACAGCGTGCAAGTTAAAACGTACACTGTTCGGTTCTGAGAGTTTTTCATGTAGTGTTTGCAGACCACAGGTGACCGCCGGTAACTGAAACCGAGGGGAGCGAAACGACAGGTAAGTGTGGACTGCTGTGTGCGCCTGTGTGTGAACATGTACACACTGAAAGAGGTATACCTATATTAGCTGCTCTGTACCTTCAGATTCTCTGCTCTTTTCCTCAACTGAAGTTTTCAAATGAAACCACTTCCAGCCTCTTAAATCATTTTTTATTTGCCGAAAAGTAGCCTACAACTTGGAGTTTATAAAAACCTTCAATTGCATACTTCGGGGGCTCTGGCTGCTTTGTCTGTGACAGTCATTAAATGTTTTTGTTTCAGACTTTCCACTTCAAAGGCCATGTTCCCTGGGTTTTATGTTACTCTTTAAAAACATCTAATGCAGAAATCTGGAAAATTTTAAGTGACTCTCCTGAGAACCTCCAAGTAAATATACCCAAATACAAGGAAAAGTGATTCCCATGAAGCCTGCATTTCATTAAGAATACTTTACAAAGTATCTAGTGAAATGAGATTTTAACAGCTTGCAGAAAGGGAATGAACCTTTCAAAGACACATCTGAAATTCAGGATCTTAATCATGTGCAAATCCTCTGATATTTTCATCCCATCTTAGTTCTGATACAGTTGTCCAGTGGCTAATTACCATCACTGCAAGAGAGTATTTAGGGAAAGTGACTGTACATAAGACTGTAGTCAAGCCTGAATTGAGGTTTAGCTCAGGTTCTTAGCTAAAAATATGAAAAAACCAAGACGCAACCTTTCTGAAATGATGAAATGTACCAACGGGTTAAAAAATTTAAATGTCAGGATTGTCAGTTAAAAGCAGGAAATAGCCATTTGGAGGTTTCGGGTAACCTTCTCAAATAAGTTCTGTTAGAAGCAAATTGGTTCAAAATTTACGTTGTGTGACAAGGTTCCTTAGAAAATGCCACCTTTTAAAAAAATTTCCACTGATGGCCCTGCCTTCCTCGCAGACCTCAAGGCACAAGGCGCAAGGGAGAAGGGGAACAACTGGTTTTGCCCCGTGCAGTGATATTGACAGGCCTTTGGGTGAACACTCAGCATTCCAAGTCAGCTGTCTACCTCCCCCTCCCCGTACCCCTCCCCAAAGGGCGCTGGACGTGTGGTAGGAGGAGCTGTGCCTCTAGCGATTTCGTCCTGGCCAGCAACAAGGAGATTTTGCAAATTTCAAGGAGCCATCTGGACTGTCAAGGCCCTGGGGCAAATGCGTGACTCGGTCAGCTTCCTGTCCTCCAGTGTGACTGTCACCTGGGTTTCAGAAGTAGGGGAGAATCTTTACATCCACCACTAGAATCCACGTTTCCAGCATTTTGGCTCATTGTAAGGTCATGACCAAGATGAGATAAGCTCTGCAGCCACACAGGGTCTCATGGCTGCAGCTGGGAGCCCTGAACCCTAGACTTGGGCCTGCCTCCCCCGACCGTTTCTCAGAGAGAGCCAGTGGAAGACCGCTCAGCAATAAAGACACAAGCTGCTGATCCAACCGCACAGTTGAATCTCAGAAAGCATGGGCTGAGTAATATGTACCATACATTAGGTAATGCCACTTACGTGAAATTCTAGAAAAGGCAAAACTACGGTAGTAGAAAGCAGATCAGTGATTGAAAAAAAAAACAAAGAGCCCCAGGCAGTGTGTCTCCATTGGTTGGGCATCATCCCACGCAGTGCAAGTCGCCGACTCATGTCCAGCAAGCCGGCTCATGTCCGGCTCGCTGGACATCTCCCGCATGTCCAGCGGGGCACATGCCAGGGCTGCAGGTTGGGTTCCCAGTTGGGGCGCATATGGGGGGCACCTGGAAGGCAACTAATCAGTGTTTCTCTCTCACACTGATGTTTCTCTACCTCTCTTTCTCCCTCCCTCCTCCTCTCTCTAAAAATAATAAAAAAAAATTTTAAGTTTTTTAAAAAGACCAGAGATTAGGGGGGAGGGATTACTTCAAGGGGCACAAGAACATTGTGAGGAGGTGGAAACATTCTAATCCTGATTATGAAAATGGCTGCTACAGGACTCTCCCTATATTTTTCAGAACTCATCAACAGGTACACATTAAATTGGTGGCTAGTGATAAATGTCCATTATACCTCAATAAGGTATGATCTGGAAAAAGTATAACAGTAGAAAATGAGTGAAGAACTCCCTATTTAACTGAGACTTAGAATTAAAACCCTCCATTTCCAAGAGGAAAAAAAAAATGTATTGCCTGGTGGGTCCTACCTAACATGTCAGGTTCTCAAAGCTAGCACGTTATTCTCAATGCAACACTTCCCACACTTTCAGGTGCCTAGAACCGGCTAGGGAAGCTGATTGGGTGGGTCTGGGGTGGGGCCCAAGGTTCTGAAGTTCTAAAGAGCGCCCAGGGCATGCTGATGCAGCTGGTCCACAGGTGGATGCTTGACTCGGCTCTGTTAGACCCACAGCTCCTCCCTCCATCAGCAGCTTGACTACTTGCCATACATTGATTGTGTCGGCTCCCAGCTCAGAATATGCCAGTATTGCTATCTTAATTACATAACTTAAATAAATATTACATAAAACACTGCGTTTAGAGTGTGAAAAGGAGTTGATTTGCTGAAAACTACGTTGAATATTTTGTAACAACTCAATCAAGGTGAGTTTATAAAGCTGGCACACTGAATTTGACATACACAAGATGACTATAAAAGATTGTATAAATTTAGGTTTCTGCACAGAGATTGCTTCAAAATGTATTTTACAACAGATTTAGTGAAGTATAATTAACATAAAATAAACTACAGCTATTTAAACAGCACAACTTGATAAGCCTGACATACGCACATATGCATGAAGCCACCACCACAACCAACAGAATGAACCTATCCATCACCCTCCAGTGTCTCCTGCATCCCTCTGTGATCTCCCCCTCCTTCCTGCCTCCACCTCCTGGGACCTATCCTCACCTCTTCCACTTCCTAGCAATCCAGAGGGTTGCTGCCAGTCACTACAGACTGCATTTTCTAATTTTTAAAAAAAGATTTTTTCTATTTATTTTTTAGAGAGAAGGGAAGGGAGGGAGAGAAACATCAGTGTGTGGGTGCCCCTCACGCACCCCCTACTGGGGACCTGGCCTGCAACCCAGGCATGTGCCCTGACTGGGATTCAAGCTGGTGACCCTGTGGTTTCCAGGCCGGCACTCAATCCACTGAGCCACACCAAGCAGGACATACGTTTTTTTTAAATAAATAAAATCATAAAGTATATATTTTTTTTCTGACTTCTTTCACTTAGCAGAACTATTTTGATTCATCTGCTTTCTAATAGGTCATTCCTTTTATTCCTAATCAATATTCCACTGCATAAACACACCACGCTCTGCTAATCTAGTCCTCTGCTGATGAACACTGGAGTTGTTTTCAGTTTTTGTCTGTAATAATAGAGCAGTCACGAATGTCTGTATACAACCCTTTGTGTGAACACATGTTTTTGTGTCCTTTGAGTAAACATGAAAAAGCTGAATGACTAAGTCATACAGTGGATATACTGGGTGTCTTTAAGAATCCAAACCCCTTGGTTCAGGCCCTGGGGCCGACCTTGAACAACAGTGGGTCTAGGGTAAGGCACTAAACTTTCCTAAAGCTTCCTTATTCTCGCCATATAAAAGTAGTGACAACAGCAGCACTTGCCCCAAGGCACTCAGAGGCATTAAATGACTGGATGCGAGTAAAGCTTTGCTACTTTGCCTGGGACGACCAGTCCTTGGTGAATCTCAGCCATCATTATAACAATATATGTTATTACCATATTTAACACGGTGAGAGTGTTGTGATGCACGGCGTTCATATTAGGAGACAGGGGTGCATCAACGTGGGACAGTCCACCCTAGAGCACCTCTGTTCTGGGTCCCAATTCTGACAGTACCGAACATGCTACACGAAAATTTTCAGCACACAGAAAGAATTTATGGCTTTCTTCTTAATAGCTGAAACATTCTGTCCAAAAAGTTGAATCAGCATAAGACGCCTGTATCAAACCAGCGTAAATAAAATACGGCAAGCTGTGCTACTAGGCAAACTACCAGTGTAGATTAAAACTTATTTTTGTATGCAAGACAAAGAATGACTTCTTAGGGGGAAACGTGACTGGCTATGTCATCAAAACACACAAAAGGAAACCAAAATGGAAGAAAAGGGTGAAATGAAGTCTGGATAAAATAATAACTTTGAGCCATGTTTAGCACTATGGGGTGTTTCTCCTCCCTCCTGCACAGGGCACATTCGCAGTGTCTGGAGACCTTTCTGACTATCCCAATTAGGGCGCTGGGTGGGGGCAGCATGTGCCACTAGCATGTAGTGCGGAAAGACTACGGGTGCTGTTGAATATCCTACAATGCACAGAACAGCCCCCACAATGGAGGAACCTTGATTTACCATATATGTTGTTGTGCCATTAACCGCTGGAGTCTCCAAAAACACCTACTGATGTGCAAGTGTTTTTCTTTACATCATAAAATACAGTATTTTTTTTAATGTTAGAAAAAGGCAGTCATTTTACAACAAGAAGTGCACATCAAGAAGACTTTGAATACCGGGCAGCTACCCCTTCTACAAATCTGCCATGTTCCAACCTGCCAGATGAAAGCAATTTCAACAAGCCATCAGCAAAGCCAGGTAATTAAAGTCTTGGTATAGACATGACCTTGGTTAATTCGCCCTGACGTGTAATCGCTGAAATGATGACAGAGAGAGACCCAGGGATGCTAAGGTCAGAACTGTGAGCACACGGGGCTAAAATTTTCATTTTCAAATTATTTCAAGCAAAATGCTAGTTTATTACCATGACATATATTGCCTTTTTGTTTTCATTAGTAAACCCGCTGGGAACCTGGATACAACAAGTACAAGCTAAACTTGATTACTTGGTTTATGGAACACGGAGAACATCATCAAAGCGCTAATGACAATGTCTACCCACATAGAACTCCGAGCAGCCTGACGACTTTTAATCAAGTTTTAAAGGCACAGGGACAAAACGAAAATTGAGCATGAATGTTTTTTACTCCAACTATTGGAAAGGAAAGAAGCATGTCGACGACAGTTCAAATGACATCAGAACCAAGATTAGAACTTGTAAGCAGAGAAGCAAAACACATTTTCAGCAATGCAATTTTTTTCTCTAACCAACAAATTCCATACAACTCGACAAGAAACTGTGATCCAAATCCATTTTTTCTACTAAAATTGCTTTGTTACAGCACAGTTGTAGCAAGACCGAAGAGCTCAAAAAACATTTTCTTTTCTAAACAAGCTAAATAAGATGAGACCCAAGCATCTAAGCACGGAATTTTCAGTTTATTAAATATGTATTAATGCATGCTAATTATCAACTCTTAAATATCAGCATTAATATTGTTTTCATTTCCCTGATGTTTCTATCCATTACACTGTAACTGGAATCCTTCCGGTCTTAAGGCTTGGACATTTAGTATATCAAAACCCAAAAAGAAATCAACAGACTCAAGTCAGAGAAGAAAAAATTATTAGGTGCATCTGTCAATTCACACAAAATGTAAATTACAGTGAGAAGAAAACCGTTTTCTGAAATCGAGATTCAGACCCTGTGAGCTGTCACTCTTCCTGTGTTATATGGACAGCCCAGCCTCTGGTACTTAAAAATGCACTGAGACGTGACTTAGTATCTCTTATATAAAACGCCGGTACATCAAGATCTGTAAACAATGAAAAGAAGCGTGCAGAAAGTTTATTAACCCACCATCTGAAACAGATGGACTTTAATTTTTCTACATTTCTTTTTCCTTCACTGCTTTTTTTGTTTTTTGTTTTGTTTTTACTCCAAGTCAATATTCATTTCATTTGATTGGGACAGCTTTCAATGAGCTGTATTTTAACTTGTCTACTGAAGGAAAAAATTCATATCCAAATTCATTCCATTCTTCTTCCATTTTCTTTGACATTAGCACTTTACTGAGAAAAGAAAGTAATTCTTCTTTACCATAATCTTACTTACAAGAGAGAAGAATTATAAAAATTCTGCTATTACCTTTAAGAAGTCCCCTCACAAGTGCATATGACAAAAAAAAAGAAGTGTATAAGTTCCTGAGTTTTCAACTTGTCAAAAAGACCTTATGGACACGAATAAAAAATTAAATCATTAATAATAAGCACAGTTTCAAGTCCATGAGTAATTTTCAATGGACTGAATGACCTTAAACACTCTCCATTCACTCAATGATCTGAACACAATGTCATAGCACATTTGGGGGTGGGGGGAAATTACAAGGAAAAAGCAGCTTGAGAAATAATAGGATTATTTTTAGGTGGAAGGAGACAGTTCTGAAAACACCCTACGGTGACAATAATTTTTCAGTCCACTGCGAAGACTGCTGATAGAACATAAACAATGCCACACCCGCTCTGCGGCAAGCTGTGTCACTGTCAGAACAGGGGCACACTTAATCCTCTGCAGCTCCTACAATGCTGCAACTGTGGCTGCCCAAGTGCAATGTCAACTCAGGGAATTCCCAAGGAGCCCCTCCAGCTGGGAGTCAGTACAGGAAGATGAGTAAAGGCAAATGACTGTGATCACTATTGCTGATGGGAGTGTGTACAGGATGCCACGGAAGTAGCATTGGTGGGGCTAGGACAGAAACGCAGGAAGGCTGGCTCTAGACACCACCTAGTTCAATACTAAGTGACACTGTCTCCCATAGATTCACTTTGAGGGAGGAGCGGCTCTTCAAAGCAAAATCAAGATGGCAGCGCAGGAAGAAGGAGGGATGGATTCAAGGCAGGCAAAATCGGCAGATGCACACGAGGCCACAGTGATTCATTCAGGTGGGAAACGTAGGGAAGAGCCTGCCGAGCAGGCAGACAGCAGTTGACAATGAATTGCTGCTCGTGCCCAAGCATCAGGCCTCTCCCCATTGGCGGGCAGATAGGCTGCCGGCACCAGAACCCTGCCACTTCCCAAGTCACCACTGACCTTCACCATTGGTCATTAACCTTGTATCCCTCTACTGGTGGCTATGTCTCAACACATGAAAATCCAGAATCACAGCTGGACTTTTAATAATGAATTGCTCAAAGTGGCCAGGCAGAAAGGAAAAAGCAAGATGTCAATTCACAACTGAAACTGCCTTTGCTCTTCCCCACAAGCTCTTTTCTCTTTCATCCAAGAATTTAATGAACTCCCAAGGACTCTTGGGTTCCTCCAGAAAGCGGGGAGAACCAGTCTTTCCATAAACTCACACCATTCCACCGATGTGGATCTTGAAAATACCGCAGATTAATCCCAAAGAACACACTGTATCTTTACAGGTCCGTGTCAGCTTTGTAAGTCAAAGTCTTAAATCCATATGTGTGACTAAACAAAAGACCCAAAGCAAAATGAGTTTCTCAGGAAGAGAAAGATACCATCCACTTGGAAAAGTAATTAGGGAAGCTTAAAATGAACCGGCACTTTAGAGGGATAAGGGGGGGAAGACAGGGAAGGGTCGTCAAGGAACATATATAAAGGACCCATGCACAAAGACAATGGGGGGACAGTATCGACCCAAAATACCAAGGGGGGTAGGGAGGAGGAGAGTCATGGGGGAATAATGGGGGCAACTGTAATTGAACAATAAAAAAATGAAAATAGTCATTTCATCAATGTTAAAAAATTAAGAATAAAAATAAGCATTTCTTTAAAAAAACAAAAAATAGAAGAAATGTGATATAATCAGATATTCTTTGACAACAATAAAAGTCACAGCTTATATATTAATGTAACAAGGTCTCCCTATCCCAGTGATTTCCTGCAATTTTATAAGAATTGGTTTTCAGGCAAAATAAGAAATACAGATAAACATCTCCAGTTCATTTCTGCCTCCAAATTCCATTAGACTGAAACTTCCTTGAAGGCAGGAATTGTGTCTCATACATCTTTGTATCCCCTAGAAGGTGCTTGCATAGCTCCATCCAGGTGAAAGGAAGGAGAAGAGCAAGGTCAAGAGCAAAGTCCAGAGAAAAGGCAAGAGAACAAGGGGAAGATGTACCTACCAAGTGTTATTGCTGCATCCGCCACACCACCCACTACGGTTTCTACGCAGCCGCTCAGCAAACATTTGTGGAGCTGCTCCCCGGTGGACGCTGAATTCCGTGACTGATTGGCAGTGCAGTCTCCTTGGATATTTCTTCGTTGGCCCACAATGTCACTTTTGATCATTTCTTCAATTCACCATCCTTTCATCAGCTGAAGCAGAACCAGCCTACTCTCGTCCTCTTATTTTGGCACAGACTTCTGCGTGAGTGAATTCATTTGTTTTTCTTGAGGTCATTGCAAAAAAATCTCCTTTGTTTCTTCCTCCCTACAGGATTCTTATCCCTCCCTGAGTGCCCTCCTCTTTTTCTTCTGAGTCTAGGCAGGTTTCAGGAATACGACCAGCCCAGGAAGGGCCCTTGGATAAAAGAGCTGCCTGCAGCTCCTCCATTTATCAGAGCCTTCAAGACATGAAAGAGTAAACCAATTCCTAGTCAGCAAAGTTGCACAACAGAAAAAAAAAGCAAATAAAACCATCAAATGGATTATATACAAGCCTTGAATCCAAAATTAAAGAATATGGGGGAACAAGGTACTTAATCAATTACACTGAGCCTAATGGTCTCTTTACAGCCAGAAACCAACCAATTAAACAGCAAATAAGAAACAAGCGTTCAATTCCTGATATTTATATAGCAAATCATATGGTCATTCACTCTCATGTCCCAGTTTAAAGTCTTTGGCTTAATTCTTCAAATGTACCGAAATCAGAATCGTTAAATTTTTTTAACTGTGTCAATTCATTCAAGGTCATTTTCTCCCACTGAATTAGAATTAGCTTTGTACCTTCACTAACATTTGTACTTCTGCCAGTTATGATATTTAAAAGGGATGGGTGGCATTTTGGATGTCTATTAATATCTAAACTACTCAATGCTGACATAATGGGATGACAGAAACAGAATCCATTTCCATTTTAGGGCAAAGACGTCATACCTGATGCCATCTTAACACACTTCACACCTCACGCTCTGTAATCCAAATCACTCCTCCAACGAAAATTGGGCACAGTCGGCACCACTGCCTTGTCCTAATTAATCAGTAACTTTCCAGAAATGTATGTGAGGATGCAAAGTTTTTTTTAAGATTTTATTTATTTATTTTTAGAGAGGGAAGGGAGGGAGAAAGAGAGAGAGGGAGAGAAACATCAGTGTGCGGTTGCTGGGGGCCATGGCCTGCAACCCAAGCATGTGCCCTGATTGGGAATCGAACCTGCGACACTTTGGTTCGCAGCCCACACTCAATCCACTGAGCTATGCCAGCCAGGGCTTAGGATGCAAAGTTTTACATTCAGGTGTTAACTGTAAAGAGACTGCAGACACATGTAATAGAAATGTATTTTTGCAATTCTTTATTTGTGTATCTAAATAGGATGGATGGATGGATGGATGGATGGATAGATAGATAGACACATAGATACACAGGCAGACAGACTGAGAGAGAGAGAGAGAGAGAGAGAGAGAGAGAGAGCTAGAGAGAGAGAGAATTAGCTTATAATAATCCCTAAGTTACTTCCCAAAAGCAACTTCTACACTGGGAGAATCTGATTTGTATTACAACATTAATTAAATGTACAGAACTTGTGGACACGCTCTGGTAACCATTTTTTACAACACCGGGTAATCTGGTCTTTTTCATACACTATGAAAAATATGATGCCCAGATTTTTAATGGGGTCGACTCACTACTTGCAGAAATATATATGCCCTTAGGAATTTAATAAGGGAGATTTTTATAATAAAAAATGAACTTGTTCAAGATTAAAAATACTGAAAATGCTGCAATGTTAGCCATGCATTAATTAACTCATTCACACACTCATTCACTCATTCATCAATTATTTATTGAATATGTCCTACATGCCAGACCTACATAAATAAAGTTGTAGAAGAGGCATGGTCTTTTCCTTCCTCATTTCTTTCCTCTGCTTCTTGCTTTGAACAAGCATGTATTGAGCATCTTCTACTGCCAAACACTACAGTAAGTTCTACAGGAAAATGATGATAAGACACACATCCCTTACTCTCACTGATTTCTCAGAGAGCTGGTGCAGTGCTATAATTGGAGAGGATGAGCAAGCATTAAAGAAAGGTGCTTTTAAAGCAAAGAGCTATAGCGCCATAGAGGGAGAGATTTATATGTCTGAGAACAGAGCATTTAGCTTGACAAGAAAAAGATGAGTGGACTTTGAGGAGCAAACAACATTCTGTGCACAGGGGACAACACTTGCAGGATCCTGGAAGTGTGAGAATGAGCACATTCAGGGAGCAGTTTTATTGAGTGATATCCTAACCAAGGCCTTTTCTACCCAGACTTCCTTTTTACTTGGGCACCATCCCCTTTTCATGCCCTCAGATGTGCTTTTGCAATTGCTCTGGTGTATATGGAAACAGGGGACAAAGATGGCAAAGGCTTAGTTGTTAGGCAGCAAAGCCACAGTCCAGGTAGCATGCAGGTACAGACTGCATGACTCCCTCTGTTAACCTCCTTCACTGTCTGCACAAACATCTCCCTGTCCTACCTCATTGCCCTACACAGCCCTCACTACCGCCTGCAAGTGTTTGTTGTCTGCCTCGCCCACAACGATCTCGAACAGATGCTCTGTGAGACCAGTGGACTTATCTTCCCAGTAGCTTTATTCCTTCTATTCATTCATTTACTCACTCAATCGACTGAGGTTAATTGGCTGCAACTACACGAACGATACTGAGCTAGGAGCTAGAAAAATGAAGGCAAATGAAAAAGGAACAAAAATTTCAGTTTTTGAAGAGTATATTCACAAAGTTGGGTGATCTATTTCTCTCAGACAATCTACGCCAAAACTGAGCATTTAATACAAGAATTTATGATTGTATTTGATGAGCCTACTGGTCAGGAATCAGACCAGACCATGGCGGGACAAGCTCACTGCCGTTCCCTGAAAGCCGGCGTCAAAGCGTGTACAGCCGGGGTCTGAACAACCGAGGCCAGGTCAGGCAGCTCTCTCTCTCCATACGGCCTTTCCATGTGGTGAGTGGGAGCCTCCACACAACAAGGGCCCCTCAGGCTCAGAGCTCCAGGAGGTCCAAGTGGGCGCTGTCAATCCTTCCCAAGGGGAGTACTAGAACTGCCCCAGCACCACCTGCATCACAGTGCATGTGTCAAAGCAGTCACAGGCAAGTCCAGGGGGGAGGAAAGGAGACACAGAACCCACCTCCCAATGGGAAGAGTTTCAAAGAATTTGCAGTGTCTTTGATCCACTAGAGAGAGATGAACCCGTCCCCAAGTAGCTGCCATGAGGCAAAATGAAAAGAACCAGTAAGAGAGCAGTATTGTTACTAAAGGCAAGACTTGATGACATCTGACAGGCATGATTTTGAGTACTGATTCCACTTCATAGTAGGTATGTGTCTTTGAGTAAGTTTCTTAACCATTCCAAATTTTTGCTTTTTCACGTGTAAAAGGGGACAATAATTATACCCAACTTCACAGAGCTGTTTTAGGATTAAATGAGCTTTCCCTCGCGCACACACAGAGGTGCACTTGTGAACACACATGCACAGCCACCCACATGGGAGTGTGCACACACATACAGCACACCCTTGGCCCAAACAGTGGGGTATGGTAAGCACTCAGGGGATGTTAGTTGCTGTTCTCTTTAAGAATAGTATAAAAAAAACTAAATACAACTTTTCATGTCTCCATAACTTTATACTTCAGATTTTCAAATAAGTAGTCCCGTCTACAAAGATGACTGTAAACTATGAAAATTATTTTTGGGGAAA
This sequence comes from Phyllostomus hastatus, assembly GCF_019186645.2. NCBI lineage: Eukaryota > Metazoa > Chordata > Mammalia > Chiroptera > Phyllostomidae > Phyllostomus > Phyllostomus hastatus. Next base: position 16,232,954 of record NW_025333611.1, read on the forward strand.
AAAAAATCAAACTCAGTTACCAGTACCTCAAGAAAGAGAGGTTAGAGGGTCCATAGAAAAGAAAAAAATGACACAATAAAATAATGAGTAGCCTACAGGATGCGGCCCTAAAAAACTAAAGCAGATCTCTAAGCAGGCAGTAGCATTAGAATATTATTTTCCTCATCTCTTTACTCTGTGTTACACAGAGAATTCTGAGTGAATTTCCTTAGAGATAAAGAGATGGCATGGTTAGATGGCAGCGGGGAGTTTGGGGGCAAAATCAGGGTAAACTCTTAGACCCAAAGAAATATCTGGTAGATGAGACCAAGGGCTTGTAAAAATCACCTTCAAGTTTCACAGGGACTCAGAACATAACAGCATGGATTAGAGCCCTTCACTCACCACAAGTGGCGATGGATGGCTCCCAGAGAAGGCAGAACAGAAAGTCCCACCCAACCTACAGGCTCAAGGAGGGAGAAGAGCATGTCCTTCATTTTAAAATGTTTGCTAACTCCTTAAAATCTATATAATCAAAAGTCTAAAGGAAATTACTACAAACTGACTGATTTTTGATTCTTAGACTGACCTGAGGTATGTGGACAATACAGATTAACAGATTAGGACACTAGAGATCAATAGATTATCTAGTATGTAACTGAGTGAGACAAGACACTGAAATCAACACCAGCTTGCTATCTTCATGAAAAATGCCATGATATGGTTAAATGCTCTATGTTTTCCTCAAGTTACTTTCAGTGAGTTTCTTAAGGGAGTTTTCAAAGTTGTAGTTATTACTTCGTTCTGCAGATGACCCCAACATGCGGGTTTCACCCGTGGGCATTATCTCTCATGGACGGCAGCAGAGTTCATTTACTTTGCCAACCTAGAAAACTCCAATTCCTCTCTTCTCAGGATTATATGTGAGTTAAAAAAAAAAAAAAGCAAACCTATTCAGGCCAAAACACATGGGCGAGAGGCCAAGAACAGTGCGCACATGAGATAAAAGAACCCGAGATGAGAGAGCGCCCCATCCCAAAGGGTGGGCAGAGTTCAGGTGGGAGTCTCCCCTGGTGCTCTGCGAGCCCCAGCTGGCATGAAAAATGGGTCAGGAGGTAACGAATTAGCTCTGGCAGGGGCTCCTAGCCTCTGCCTCCTGTAAGGTTATATGAAACACAGAAAGCCATTTGATATCTTCCTTATAAGCATTCCCTCTCGTCACCACTATGGTTACAACCATGAAATATTTCCAAGCTCTATGTTCCCACTGATGGGTAAGTGGGCTGAAGAGGTCACACATTTATGGAGAAAATGGGTAGTGATGAAATTGTTCACTGGTAACTTGTAAAACCAGGCATGGGCCTTAAACTTGACCCCTTAATTTTTGTTCAAAATCCATTGACAAGAAGTCACATAACTTCCACTTTTCTACTGTAACAACCAAAGTACTAAGCCACAAAGATGACATGAAAGACAGCAGCTACATGGGATTTGTGGATTAAAATGTGGTAAAAGCTATTATAAATTGATGTACTTGGTACTATACCAAAGTACTTCATATGCATCACCTCATTGAAACCAAGGCAAATCGGTCCCTTTTTAAAGATGAACGTGGAAAAATAAAGTAACCAATGTCACCCAGACATTAACTGGCACGGATTATGGGAGCTAACCATTCCTGTGATACTCCTAGAACTAAACGAGACTGCTCCGTATGGTGCTGTTTGTAACTGAACATGTGAGGCTGGGTGAGCCACAGCTCCTCATCTCCTGGTGTTCTTGCCAGCACCATACGGTGAGGAAGAGGGCACCGACCTTCCCCGCGAAAGTCCTGGTAGAAAGCAATCAGGATGACAATGCTCTGAGACCATTTCTTCCTCTCGCCCCCATCTGCTGTTGAATCTACTCCCCTTCCGTCACAGTAAGAGGTGTTCATTAATGAATTACACCTCTTCCCAGTATCCCTCAGTCACAACAATCTTCTAAGATGTTATATACACAGCTTTGTCTATAAAAATAAAACCACGCATTAAGCCTTAGCAACACCCTCTGACAATTAACAAACTTGCTTAAGATTAGTTTTTACTCACTAAGCGGAGAAACTTAATTAAGGAAAATGGAGCATTTGCAATGAAGAAGGGAAATATCGCAGGGCTATGTGCAAAGAAGGAATGCAAACTCAAGAGGAACAATGCAAACCCAAGATAAATGCAAAACCTTCATGAGCTGAGTGTGGTTTTTTTTCCCTCAAAATTTGACATTTATTCTAAATGGAAGAGAAAATTAATCTTGAGTTTCAAAATATCAGTTCTACTAGGTGATATCACTGTAAGAATAGTTAGTTGTGTTTGTTTAAAGCAAAACAGTACATTAATCAAGGGCTTTTGCACGTACCAGCAACTCCACGTTAGCCTGACACATGCTGCGCATGGTGGGGGCGGGGGGCTGTCAAGACGCACGATTTGCTAGAAGAATATACAGGTGTCCAGTGGGACTAAGTCAAGGAAAGTGTTTCTGTTCTTTGTGAGAGGCAGGGACCAAGATTTAAAAAGCCACCCAGAGTCCAATGTGCAGGCCTACCCTTGGGGCTACACCATGTCCTAGCTGGAGCACCCCACTCAGCATCCATCTTCTTAACTCACAAGCAGAGAGCATGCCTCCTGTTCCAGTCTACCCTCACGCTGGGCTGAAGGAGAGGGTCCCAGAGTTCCACACATTCCTATCACTCATCTTAGTCAGCTTGGGCCGCCATAGCAGAATAGTGTGCAGGGGTGTGTGTGTGTGTGTGTCTGTGTGTGTGTGTAAATATGTCTTCTCAGGGCATAGAGAAGAAAGAATAGAGGAGACAAAGGTGTTTTGTAGATTTGACTTTTGAAACACATAAATGTTTTACAAAATTATGATTTTTAAATTATAGGCTATTTTGTGAATATCGACAAACGGATGCCGAAGTTTGTATGGAAAGGCGAAGGCCCAGAATGGATAACACAAAGTCAGAAGACTGACATTCCCCAACTCCACGACTTACTGTAAAGCTGCAGTAGTCAAGACAGCACAGTATTGGTGCAGGGATAGGCACACGCAACAATGGAACAGAAAAGACAGCCCAGACACAGACACACACAAATAGAGGCAACTGATCTGTGACAAGGGAGCAAAGACAAAGTAACAGAGACAGAGCCGTCTTTCCCGCAGTGCCAGATGTGCACGTGCAAACACCTGAAGCTCGGAATCTGTCCTAGAACCTCATGCCTTTCGTAAGTCATTAGCTCAAAATGAATCATAGACCTAAGTATAAAATGCAATAGTATAAAACTTCTAGAAGAAAACATTGGAGGAATTCTATGCAATCTTAGGTTTGGCAATAGGTTTCTTGACATGTCAAAAAGCATAATCCATGAAAAAAAAATTTGATAACTTAAGAGTTTATTAAAATCAAAATCTTCTCTTTGAAAGAAACTTAAAAAAACAAAAGTCAGGCCACAGGTTTGGAGAAAACATTTGAAAACAATGTGTCTATTAAACAGGGAAAATGCTGAGCACGTGAAGCACAGGGGGCTTTCGGGTGGTACAGCTATCCTGTGTTCCACCGTGACGGTGGCCGCACGGCGCCCATCTATGGAAACCCACAGAACTCTGCAGCATGAAAAGTGAATATAGTGATTGACACCACGGGGAGAACAGCCACAAAACACAGAAGGAATATGGGGAAGTGCAGGACAATGACCTAGTGTCTTCAACAAAGAAGTTACAATAAAAGAGAAGACAGAAAAATTATAAACTAAAAGAAATGTAAGAGACATAGTTTCCAAATGCAGTATGAAGCTCTCTCTGATTTGAATGATTTTTTAAAAGGGATTTATGAGACAACAGGTGAAATTTAAACACTGTCAATGTATTTGATAATATTAAAATTTGTAAGTGGGATATTGACATTCTGGTTACAGTAGCCAAAAATGCTTAGATTTAGAGATAATTATTGAAATAATTACCAATAAAATGGAACAATATAAAGGACTGACTTCAAAACATTCCACTGGAACAGAGGAGAGAACATGGGTAGGACGTGAGGTTGGGTGATGAGTTCACAAATTTCATAACATTATTTTCTCTAATTTCGTATATGTTTCCATTTTTCATAATAAGAAAAGGAAAGGAGAAACACAAACAGGATGACGTCTCCAGTTGTGTCCACTAGAACCTGGTGCCTGGCAGGCCTGACACCCTTCTGAAGTCCCCAAACGCAGTCTAAAACAGGAGCCGAAGCCGTTTCCACAGCAAACAGCACAGCCACCAACTCGAAATGACTTAGAAGGCTTTTGGCTAATTCCTACACAAGGAAAGTAGGCTGAATTATATTAGAGGAGCTTTTACTCTGATTGTTTTTATGACGGTTGGCCTTCTGAGCTTTTCTGCCTCTGCGCTGAGATACGGGTGAGGGCTTGGGCGCGGCAGGTGTGAGACGTGCATGCAGAGAGCAGGGCGCTGGGTGCCGTGACCTTTAACCCTTTGTGTCACATTTGGGAGGCACTGAGTTATACACATATTTTATGATGCCCCTGCCAAATCCGAAATTATATATTTAAAAATCCAATGTAAGGAAATGCACCATAAATATTTTTCCATCAAGTGACATATTAAAAGTAGCATTAAAACATCTATAATAAAGGGTTGATATTCTAATATAAGCAACATGTAGCATGTTCCATACTAAGTGCTATGGGCTGAATGGTGTCCTCCCGAACTTCGTATGTTGAAGGCATAAGCACAATGTGACTGGATTTGGAAATAGGGCCTGGAAGGAGGTAATATTATATTATATGTGCTTCTAAGGGTGGGGCCTTGGCCCAGTGGGTCTAATATTTAGTATCCATAGCGAGAGATACCAGCGTTCCCTCCGTACGTGCACTTGGAGGAAAGGCCTTGTGGGGGCGCAGGGAGAAGGCAGCTGCCTGCAGGGAGAGTTCTCACCAGAAACCAAACCCTGCTAGACCTTGTCACAAAGAAGAAAAGGTGTAACTGAAAAAAACGTTGAAGGACTGTCCATGGTACCTGACATAAGCTGGACAGGGAGTAAAACATGGCACTGCCCTTTCTGCCACCATCTAAACACTAATGTCTCAGCGAGGAGGAAAAAACGTTAACCAGTGAAGCCTCGGAGTGCCACCGGATGGCAAAGTCAGCAAAACACCCTCTCCTGAACTGGGGCACGTCCGCTATGCCCACCACGAAATTAGTTAGAGGTCACCCATCAGACACTTTGTATCCTTTTTAATCTTTCCAGTGCATAGAGACAACTACATTTCTACAGGGTCCATTCAGCTGGGATTGTTTAGTCACTCTAGGTTCAAAATTTACGTGTAGTGCAATTCTCATTCCGAATCAATCAATGCTTATCGGGCACGTTTCATATGCAGTCTATTCATCTGCATACGTGAATGTACAGGAGAACAGGACCCAGGTCCTGCCCTGGGGTATTGTCAGTCTTTGAGGGTGGACAAGAATGTAAGCAGCTAATAATGATATAAGACAAAATAAAGCAACTGCCGTTAATAATTAAGAAAGTAGCTAGGGCAGCAAATGGGAATGAGTATTTAATTCTACATGGGCATCTGGGCTGACTTTTAGGTAATGATGCGGGTTAAATAGGCAGAGAAATGGCAAGGGCGGTCAAATAGGCAGAGATATATAAGGGCCAAGCGAGGACCACAAACACAAGCAAGGAAGCATGAGATGAAGGCTGAGCTCCGTCCACACCTCAGCATCAGGTCCCTGAGAAAACACATTCTCAGCACCATTCACCGAAACTATTAATCATTGCACATTCCATATTCACTTTTCTCATATAGCCGGAGGCCAAGTAGGTAGACCTAGTCTAAAATTATTAGGAAGAGAAAGGGAAATAGAAACGCACTTAGCACAAGTGGCTTCCTTGCAAGGCGAAGGCACTCATACCTCGTGCATGGGCAACGTGGGAGGCTCTCTGGACACAGCTCTGTGAGACCCAGCGAGCCTGAAAAGTGCTGAAATATAGCATGTAACAAGTCTGGCAGCCTTTTCCCCCGTGGTTTAAGATTCTTCAAATTGAGCTCCAGCCGAACATAAATCATAATTGCAAGTAGCCAGCTGGGATGCATTTAGAACAACTCTTTTGATGTCTTCATCTGGTGGGGTCCATCACAGCTGGTGGAGTAGCAGCACCCTCCATTGGAGAGGAGGTTTCTTGAATAGCCATTACTACCAGAAAAAAAACCTTTAAATTTACAAATAAAAGGCACAGTTGCTCTATAGGATTCAACAAACCATTCGTATAATAGATTTCCCTATCCATTCTATTTTCTACAAAAATAAGCATTGTATAATCATTCCTTTGTGTATTAACTGTAAACTTCGGTGCATTACTGTGTTTCTTAAAAAACCAACGCACATGTTTGTTGGCAATATGAAAAGTATGTATGAGTCTTAGAAAAAGCATAGCTGAGAAATTACATAAGAGAGAAAACTAGGTACTTACTGTAGAACTAAAAAAAATGTAGTCTTACTGAAATTTTACATGCTGGTCAAAATAATATTTTTCCAAAACCTATAGCTCTGGACACAAAATGAATTGAGTGCTATTTTGTTCCCTTGCTCTACTCAATAACATCCTCTACCTGAGACTTACATCCTCCACATGGGATTTAAAGGTAAAAATGGCATTGGCGTGGACCTCACACAAGGGGAAAAGGACAAGGCAGCCAACCGTTGTGACACAGTGTGACAGGCACTACCATAAAGGTAAGTGTTGGGAGCAGAGTGGAGCCCCTCACGCAGCAGCTGGGATAGGGATTGCATATAGAAAGGTAGTGATGCTTGGGTTGTATCCTGAAGGCGAGCAAGGAATCGATCAGAGAGAAGACCAGAGAATAGTTTCCCAGGAAGAGGGAAGAGAAGATACAAAGACAGAGAGACATAAAAGCACTGGGATGTTGAGGGGCCACAGGCTTGGAAACGTTACAGAGAGGCAGAGTACTCCCACGTGGGGAGTGCTGAGGGGTGAGGCTGGAAGTGCAGAGGGCCATGACCTCAGGAACAGGATGGATGTGAGAGGTCATCTCGGTCTGGGTTCCTGACCACGTCCTGGGACCTGACGCCTACCGCCCATTCAGCTACACTGGCTCTCATCCTGCACCCTGGGGTCTCTCCATGTGAGACCAATCCCTTTTTCCTTTGTGAAACTAAAATCCATGCAGTTTTCTGAGATGACACTTGCAACTGAAGTCCTGAAGAACTGACTATGAAGCTTTTCACTAATGAAAATAATCAAAACTGAGCTGGTGTTGGGCTAGAACATCCAGGGTTAATAAGGTTCCCTTTGCAGCATCTATGAGCTAAAATAAATAACCAAATCATTGAATTTACCCTGACTCCAAAGAGGACACTTCCAACAGCAGGGCCCTTAACAGCTTCTGTACACATCCCAAGACTTCTGAGTGCAAGGGAAGAGGGCAGTCTCTTTAATCTCCGAGGTCATTGCCTAAGCTCCTGTGTCCTTCCCTGGAGAACCTGCATTCTCCTCACTAAGCAGAGCAACACCCACAGCCGCTCTCCCTACAGACTCCATGGAAGCAATTACTCTGTGGAAGCAAGAACTTCCTTCTTCTGTGTCTGAAAAACAGAGCTGCCAATAGCACCATGGGAAACTGACGATCCCAGAGTGCAGCTCGGATGGGGCCCCGGCGGAATGCCTTCATAGGAGGCAGCGTTACAATAACCCCGTTTTAATCACAGACCAATAACGAGTACACTCGTCGGTGAACTGTGCAGACTCTATTTCATCATTGTAAGTTTTCTAGAGTGAGAAAAGTCTTTAAAACTAATCAGTGTAGTTTTTATTGCATATCAATAATACATCAATAAAGTTATTTAAAATATTTTTTCCATGGCAGACTTAGGGCCAGAGAAGTTATAATGATTTTAATCAAAGTCTTAACATCAGAGCAAGAGCTGAGTACACTGGTTAAGTGCACTGGCTCCAGTTACAGACCGAGTTGTGTCCCTCCCGCCCAGATCCATGTGTCGAAGCCCCCGCCCCCCACTGTGGCTGTGTTTGGAGACAGGGCCTCTAAAGATGTGATTAAGGTTACATGAGGTCATAACGGCGATGTCCTAGTCTAATAGCACTGCTGATCTTAAAAAAGACAGACACCAGGAGTAACAGGCACAGAATGAAGAGCACACGAGGACGCAGAGCAAACGTGGCCATGTGCAAGTCAAGGAGAGAGGTCTCAGGAGAAACCCACTCGGCCAGCACCTCGATCTCGGACTCCCAGCCTCCAGAACTGTGAGGAAATTGATTTCTGTGACCTTCTGTGATGACAGCCCCAGCAGATTCACACCCCGCCACTCCCTGGCAGGCAGCACTGGATGTAAATCTGACCTCAAGCACTTACTGGTGGAGTGACTCGGGGCAGAATATCAGGCCACTTCGGGCCTCCACTCCCTCGTCTGTGAGCAGATGATGTCACTACCACCACTGTTATTTTGAGTGTTCGGTGAATCTAAGTCAGAGGCTGAATGTAAAGATCTCAGCAGAGTGTCAGGCACACTGCAGGCTCTTGATGAGTGTTCGCTGCAAGTATGATCTGTATGACACTGAATCCGTACCACAGCCCGAGGCTCTTCACCCCAGGGCTTGTCCCACACAGCTCTCTAATATTCTTGTGTGCAATTCTGCCCTTTAAATTACAGATTGTCGACGGTTTTCCCAACCCAAAAATGCTTTTAAAAAAAGAAAACGATGACCAACACACAGATAAAGGAATGGCTACACTGGTTTCCTGATTGGCTATTCAACTCCCTCCACCATGGAGATCCCCGAACAGGCCGTGGGTTCTCATTCACAAACCAGGTGTCCCAAACCTGGCTCTGAGCAGCATCCTTCGAGGCCCAAGGATGTGATAAATATTCTCCTGGCTTTCTTCTTATTCTTTCTTCCCTGGAAATATTGATAAACACAGCTGTTGCTTTCTTTAAAAAGAAAGTGTTCAGTGTGCCCGGGGCAGAGACAATCTCTTATGAGGACTCTGGGATGAGAGAAAAGTCTAGTGCTAACTATGCGAGTCAGACACCAGCCACTTACAATGTGTGCTAGGGAGAATAATGTCCAGGGGAGTTTCAGAAAAGGAGGTATTTTTAAAATTCATGGGTTTTCTGAAAAAATTGAGCCCCTGAACATGGAGCAATGTGAGGAGAGTTTGCCACGATGCACACTCAGAGAGCAGATGCCCACGTACTGAGCTACCTAGACATTCATCGGCAATGCCATTAAAGGTTGGTGTGTAGCTAGCTCATCCTATCCCCCGCACAAGGGAATCTGCATCTCCTTCAAATGATTCCAAGGAGACTTTTTTTCACCTCTGAATTTCCTTGTCAGAGAAAAGCATGAGGAACACCTTGACCATCACCTTCAAGTGCCATTTCAAAAATCGGAGCCAGGTCTTTCAGCTCCTCACTGGAGACAAAACAAAAAAACAAACAAACAAACAAACAAAAAACTGGCAAAACTGTCAAACCAACAGGAGAACGCCCAGCCAGGAGAGTTCCTCGACACCAGGAGTGTGTTTGTGAAGGGTTGGGTGTTTCGGGCTGAGGCTGCATTCAGGGTGTGTTTCGGGTTAGGCAGGGAGAACGGCAAAGGCTACCGACGTGGACCGGAAGGAAGTCTGGCCGACTCCAGGATCAGAAAGAAAGCTAAAAGCAAGTAGAATACATGGAGCGAGGGTGGGGACGGTAAGAGAGAAATTAGAGAAACAGAAGGGTCGGGCCCTGTGTAAACCCTGACAGTATGTTTAGATTTTATTCCAAGTGCAGTGAGTAAAAAAAGAAGCCACCGAAAGATTCTAAGCAGAGAAGACCTGGATTATGCTCTTAAAAGATTATCCAAGCTGCAGAGGAGAAAATGAATTCTGAGGTGGAAAGAGGATGTGGGGAGCCCAGCCGGAAGCCCAAGGCTACAGTCCCAGTAAGGAACAAGGGTGGCTGGCCTGCAGCTGAAGCCTTGCACTTGAGGAGCAACAGGCAGGTCTGGGTGTGTCTAGAAAGCATCCAGCCCTGTACTATGAAAAAGAGACATTTATTGAAGAAGATACAAGATACAAGGAGCATTCTACATAGGACGATAGTACCTCAGTCCCCTTCAAAGTAGGCACCTTGGTGCCTCACACAGTTCTCCCACTGTCTCTTCCGCTGTTCAGAACACTCTGCAGAATCCTCAGTTGGAATCCCCATCAGATGCCCCACTGAATTTCCCTGAATCTCATCAACGGTCTGAAATCTCTTCCCTTTCAAAGGTGATTTTAGTTTTAGGAAAAGCTACAAGTTGCAGGGCTGTAAGGGGGTGAGTCACCTGGGTGACTTGATGTTTTGCAAAAAAAATTCTACATAAGACAGTAATGCATGAGCGGGTGTGTTGTTGTGATGAAGCTGCCAATCACCGGTTGCACCGGTTACCGTTTCATCCTGTTGCATCTCTCAACAAACAAAGAATGTTGAGATAATTTCCGTATTGATTGTTTGGCCTGGAGGGGCATGCTCATGACGGACAGCACCTTCCCAATCCAAAAACACAGTGACATGGCTTGATTCTGCTGCAACTTTGCCGTGCCTTCTTCAGGCGTGGAGAACCCAGTGACTTCCGTTGAGATGACTGGGCCTTCGTTTCCAGATCATGGCCGTAGACTCACAATTCCTCTCCCGTTACAACCTTCTTGAGGAAATCTGGTTCATTGGTAGGAGTTTGAATCAAGTCATTAGCAACTGCAGCACAATGCTCCTTCTGCTCTGGTAGTAGAAGCCACAAAACAAATTTTGCCATGATACATTTCATGCCAAGATCCTGCATCAAAATCTCTGACACAGTAGTTTTTGGAATCCCCAGATCAGCTTCTAGTTCTCACACTGTCAGTCAATCTTTGTTTATTGCAGCCCATACACGTTCAGCATTCTCAGGTGTTCTGTTTGTGGCAGGCCTTCCAGAATGTGGGTCACTTTCAACAGATTCTCAACAATCTTTGAAGCATTTGTGTTACACTATTTGCGTTGCACTCACTACATCGGCCCCGAAAGCCTTCTGAATCATCCAAATAATTTCCACAGAGGAATGTTCAAGCTTAAGGAAGAATTTGATGCAGATTCATTGCTGTATTCACTCAGTCATTTTGAATGCAACAGCCACCCAGTACACATGCTCAAAGGCATCAACTGTGTGTACTGATTAGCACAGTGAAGTTGTCATTGTTCAGGCATGTGCATTCCAGTCCACTCTCCTTGGCTGCCAGGTTACACTGATGATGTACAAACTCTTCTCATTATATTAACAATGGCTAGAGTTTTTCCAGACAGACCTTGTCGTTAAAAGTCACTTGACTTCCTAATAGATTGCATCTCAGACCGGCAATAGGATTCACCTTTCCCACGAAGCTTCCTTTAAAACTCACTATGTTATTTTAAAAGCCAAGGGTCTGAGAAATATCTTACTTGCATTCTTCAATCCTGGACTTACCAAAACAACAACAACAAAATACATCAATGTACAAAATAATCCCAACTGTGTAAACAGGTGAAATACTTGCGCCTCTCTGCCATGTTTCTAGCATCTAAAACATTCTCCTGATCTTTCCATCACTTCACCTTAAAATCCCAGCACCATATGTTAGCGAAGCACTGGGAACACACAGTCTAATGCAAAGACCCCCTAGACTAAGTAGTTGTTTCACAATCAAAATGTTAATGCTGCATAAATTAGAAAACATCACCATTTACCCACAGAGCCCATGTTCTCGCCTTCCCTCTATTTCTATGTCGGGAACACCCACTTCTCGGGAGCAAACAGATGAAGTCATTGTTTGGGAACCGCTCCCCTCACCGCTCAGCTGCTGAGGGAGTGGGCAAGTTCTCTAAGTCTGGAGGGGGCCGGCTTTGTTTCTGTACTCTCCCAGCCACCCCTCCCCTCCTCGTCTCTCCATCTCTCCTTTTTCACGGAAGTGCGTGAATCAACCTGGGTGGCTGGGAATGGAATCCTGTGGATTATAGGAGGTCTTGGTGCAACTGGAATCAAACTCTGATACAGGCTTTCAGTGAAGAAATACTGGTTTGGGAAAAAATGAATTTGGCACTGAACCAGGCACGTCATCGATGCTGAAGAAAGGAAGGAAGAAACTATCTTTAGCTGAGGAATAGCCGTGAACCTGGAGCTGGACTAGCACTTTCCCTGCCTGTGATCTGGCTGGTTTCTAACTGCACAGCAAGTCTAGAAAGGCATCACCCTCTAACTTCCGCAGATTAGGAAATTCGGGTTTAGTGACAGCAGACAACTTATCAGCCACGACGTACAGTGAGCGGCGGCACTGCCATTCAAATCAGGGTCCTGGCAACTCGAACGCTTGTGCGATCTCGCCACACTGGGCTCCCCTTACTCAGCGCACCAGTGAGATGACGAACGTGGAGCTTAAAGACGTAGGTTCAAGTCTGAACTCAACCACTCACCAGCTCAGGGAAGCTGGAGTAAACAACCTAATGTCCCAGGGCCTCTGCTTCCTCTTTCTTGTGGGGTTTGGAGAGAGTAATCAATGCATGTGAAGGCACTCTATGAAATGTACATTTTATGGCAACTCACTAAAATTTAAAAAACAAAGTTAAACAAGTATGGTGCATATAAAATAAAATTAATTTATTTTCTTATAAGCAACTTGCCTTTTAAAAATACTTTCCCAAATATTTAATAATAAAAAGATTGTAAATAGGAGGAGATTGAATAATGATTACATATACCAATGCCTGCCAACTTTTATCTGTCATAATAATCACAATAATAATAGTATCTCACACTGATTGAGTGCTTAGTCTTTGCCAGAGTCTGTCTTAAGTGCTAGCTCATTAATTCTCAGAACAAACAAACAAACAAACAAACACGTAGGAAGCAGTGTCATCAGAGTCCCGTCTTCACAGACGAGGAGACAAGGGCACAGGGAGGCGGAGCATCCTACCTGAAACGCGAGGCTGAGACTTGAGAAGGCCTAAATCCCCACCCTGCATACTTAATTACTATGCAGGGCTAGAGTCCATCCTGAAAATCAATCCTCACATAATTCATTATTCTTTTTACAGAAAGGTATCATTTCTTGGAGAGGGGATGCCTATCTCTGGTGAATGTTAAATACTTCCAGGCAAGTTCAGCAGAGTGGAAATATTTAAGATTAACACTGGCTCTCCGGGGTGTAAACCCTTCCTAATCTGACTCTCCATCAGGTCCCAGGGGCTCCTGACAGGCTAACGATTTCCTTCCTCCACCAGGTCCTCTCCTTCGGTCAGGCCTGGCTGTCCTGGTGTGGTAATCGGGGATTAGAACAGGATCCTCAAATAGGGATTTGCAGCTGAAGAGCCCTGAGCTCCAGGAGAGCCTCAGGCACAGGCAAGCTAGAAGCGGGGGCACCCTCAGAGACAAAGGGTCAAGAGAGGCTCTCTCCAGGTTTAAATACTGAAGTCGGTATGCACCGCCATCACTTGCAGTTTTTCACTTATAGCAAAAAAAAAAACCCAAATGTCCTGCTAGCTTCCAGAAACGAGTCTGCCTCTCCTCTGGGTCCCTTACAGCTTTGTCCAGAACTCTGTGCTAACATGCGCTGTCTCCCACTGAAGCCACACGATGCGCCATCAAGCTCATGGGCTCATTCCCAAGAGGAGACAGATGGCCAAGCACTTGGGAGCGATAGCTACTCAGAGTCACTTAGCAGCACTTCAATGAGGAAAGACGGGACACAGGAGGCAAGCACTTGGCTGTAACTCTCCCCGGCACGATGTCTATGTGGACAGGACCAAGCAAGGCTGAGCTGTGGATCAGTTAATAGGTAGTAAATATCTACTATATGCCGGTCCCTGGGCTGGATGCTGTCCTATAAATTATCTTAGGCAATGCTCACAAGAACAAATAAAATTATCGACGTGCATCCAAGTTACAGAGACAATATTAAAACACAGTGGAGAAAGCCCGACAGTGGAGCAGAAACACTTTAGAATTCTCCACCCATCTCTCCCTCCATGCTGGGGATTATCCTGACAACTGCCTATAGATTTTCCTTGTGTTCCATTGTTTAATCTGGTTCAGTATTTCTCAAACCTCACTGTGCAAAATAATCACTGTCCTGCATACAGACAACAAATCTTATTTAGTGTGCTTCATAGTCAATTTCAGGACGTCTCAAGGGTATTTTCAGGATCTCTGCGTGAACTTGACCAGGTTGAATCCAGCGTGCACATGCCAGGCTGAGAGGGTGACGGGCCAAAACCCAAACCGTTCCCTACTGTTTAGCTCATTCAGCCGGAGGAGTGGCCACTTGAGGAACTGACTCGGGGTTTAACCGGTTAGATCTAAGTCCACTGTTCCTTTAATGACGTGCCTCTCTCTGCTCACTGGACTGTGAGCCTGACACACTCAGGGGCCCCATGCAACCACTTCCGTCGTGCTGGCATCTGGTCTGTCACCACATAGTCTTTTGAACCATAATTTTGCTATTTTTCTGCAAAGTAAATATCACCCCATCTAAGCGTTGATCTATTGTATTAAAGCATTCTCCTGTGGCTGGACCTGTAGACTCATTAATTGCCACTGTTAAAAGTAAGTTTCAATGACTATTTTTGGTATATAAGCATTTGCCTTAATCTGTGGTAATTACCTTCGCAGAGATTCCTAGATGTGAAAAAAAACTACTTCAAAGAGAAGGAGCTTCTGAAGATTCAGGATACCCATTTGTTGTTTTAAAATTTGCCTTTCATGTTTTTTCCTACTCAAAGTGATACGGTTAGGTTTCCTGCAAAAAGTGACAGGTGATGGACCCTGGGTTGTTCTGTGGCTTTCTCTGGCCTTCACTGTAGAGTGATACTGATGTCACCATCACTACCACCATCGCTGAAGCTCATACTGATCACGCACTCACCACGCGAGGCTGGGCTTGGAGATCTGCGTGCGCTGTCCCACGGGACCTTTACGACAAGCCTCTGGGGTCCGCAGAAGTTAATACCCTTTTGTTCACAACACACAAATGTTAAAAATAAAGCTAGTAATTAAAGCCTCATCTGCTTTGGTCAAAAGCTCTGATCTAACAGCAGGGGTCACTTGGACTAAAAATGCTGCTAAGGCCACTAGGACTAGAACCATTTTTTGTGTACAGCAATATTTGGGTGACAAAGCACATCCATTTACATTACTTCATTTGATCACCACATCTCCCCTACATTTGGGACTAGCTCTTTCTTTCCATCATTGCCTGTCTGCGATGGGTCGAAGAGCCAAACTCAAAGAAAACAAAAGCCAAGTAGTATTCCTAAGGAATTCTATGGGAAAAGACCACAACTTGCTTTGACCTTCCAACGAGCAGGCCTGGCAAACACAGAAAGGAGCAATGGCCCCCAACCACATGACCCGGGCCCTGGAAACCAAAGGATGTTGCTCATACAGCCATGATGCTCGGACATTCTGGTCTCACGCAAAATAACCACCCAATCCACCCACTCGCAAACTCCTCTACGTGAAATCAATGCGGGCTACAGGTGCATGACCAAAATTCCTTGTTTTAAAATACACTTCAGGCAAGGGAAAGGCTTACACTGTCTTTTACTTTCCTTTTCATTGGCAGCGTGTTATGACTACAATCCAGTTTCACAACTCTCAGTCTAGTTCCCTTAACACTGTATCATGTTATTCTTTCTCATGTCTACCAACAATTTACGGAATATTCTCGAAAAATGGTGTAAAGGTGGAAGCTGCAAAAGGAAAGTTCACTACCTCTTAAAAATGTGACCGGCTAAAGATGTTGTAGATATATGCAATGGAATAATACTCAGCCACAAAAAAAGATAATACTGCCATTTGTGACAACGTGGATGGATCTTCAAAATATCACACGAAGCAAAGTAAGACAGGCAGAAAAAGTCAAGAACCATAGGATTTCACTCATATGTGGGATATAAAATGGAAAGCAACAAATGAACAAACAAGACAAACAAAACTCAAAGACAACAGTCTGGTGGTCACCAAAGGCCAAGGGGGTTAGAGGAGTCAGAAAGGGTATAGGGGGCCAAATACATGGGGGTGGAGGATATGACTACGGGTGCTAAACACACAGTGCAATATTTAGATGATATATCATAGAATCGCACACTTGAAATCTATATAATTTCATTAACCAATGTCATCCCAATAAATTCAATTAAAAACATGCTGGGAATGGTATACAGACAGCTTCGACCATGGCACCATCCTCCTCAAATAGCTCCACTCCCAAAGCAAGGAGTTAAAACCTTCCTCAGCCACACCTCTCCTGCTTCCCTCCTGTGACTATTCCAGCCTGTCCCTCGCGCTGGGTCTGAACTCTGTCCATCCTTCCATCTGCCCTTGTCATACCTGCTGCCATGACCACCCCTTGCCTCTTTCTTTCTTCTCGGAATAAATGCCCTCTCCCAACTCCAAATTTTATCTGTTGGAATCACATTAATACCCTGAGATGATGATCTCTTCTCCCACACCCAAAAAAGTAATTTTCTTGTTCTTCTACATGTAAATAAAATTATTTGTTCTCCAGTTAGAGAATTTCCTCATAATTCCATATCTTATTGCTATTTGTGTACTTTTCTTATCTCTCCTGCTATATTGAAAGTTTGTTCATTTTCATATCCTTCTTAGTAATCCACATGTTGTCTTTATAAAGTGTTTACTGAACTGAATAAGGAAAAATATTTTTGCATGGCTGATCCTTCAGGAAATCTACAGTGAAACTCTCTTTATAGTGTCTCTATGCTAAGACATCTTTGCTTTACTGTAACTTACGATCTGAATGTCAGTCATTGGCTATTTTTCCAAGTACGTGGGTCTTCCGCTGCCAAATAATGTTAATGCTCATTGTTCTGAGAGGCATTCGCATCCAGGGGAGCAAGGAGTCCAGGTAAGTGGGCTCACTACCTGTCGTTTCAACCAGACAAGGCAGTAAGCACACTTATCTATTTTTTTTATGTATTCCAATATACTCAGGTTTCATCTGGGAAGAGCAAAAAAGTTCTTCTATTTTACTCTCAGCTAATAATTTCCTTTGGCCTTACCTAAAACTTCATGCCCTTTAAATAATTATTATATTTAGAAAGAAAAGAGTTATTAAGCTATAAAGCCAAATGATAAGACTACATAATTTACATGAGTGAGAACACAAATAATAAGCAAACAAATTAAGGAAATTATCATCCTTGCAAGGAAGAAAGAAGCCCTAATTAAATCAATCTTAGTGTCATTCTAAGCCTGTAAAATTAACAAAAAAAATTCTAATGATTAAACCTATTGTTGGCACAGTTATGAGAAAAGCAACCACCATATACATTGCTACTGGCAGCCTAAATTGGCAGACTCCTTCTAGAATGAGAATGGCAAACAGCAAGAACCATAAAAATGTTCCTACCCTTAGATTCAATAAATTTATTTTTGTGAATATGTACTCTAAAAATAATTGAATGGAAGGAAAATAGTATATGAACACAGTATTTATTGCAGCATTACTAAGAAGAAAATAAAAGCAGGAAGTAATCTAAATATGCAGCAATAAGGCAATGATTTAGTAAATTGCAATGTATCAACAAGATGGAATTTTATACTGTTAAAATTATTGTAACTACTACATAGAAATGTAGGAAATGTTTATGATGTACAGTTAAATGAGAAATGCAAAACACAAAATGCTACATACTCTGGGATTGAGACAATGTAAAATATACATATGCAGTGAAGATTTGCAGAGCAATATATGAAAACAAAAACAGCTGGGCAGAAGTTGTGCTCAGGCATCGAGCTAATAAGGGACTGATGCTATTTTTACATCATCCACTTGCTCACAAGACCACGTAATTTCTCAGTGTACTTCTACTGTTACCTTATTAGCTAACCTAATATGCTTATTGAGACCTAAGTATGACTTACTTGTTCAATTAAAATGAAGTTGAAGTAAGTCACAGCCCTGCCTTGTCCCTACAAATCCATAACTTCTTACAGTTTCAAGATTTTGCTCAAAACTCATCTCCTCTAGGGAGCTCCCCTTCAGCGATTCTCACAGACTCATTCATTCACCATCTGCTGTGTCTATTAGTTAACACATCGTTCTAAGCATTCTTCATTCCTAGATTATGCATGTTTTTATCTTTCTAAATTTCAAATTCTCAAAGAAAAAAAAAGACCATGTCTTCTTCCAGCATTTCCGGCTGAGCATAGCACAGAGGTTTCCGCACAGGGAATACTCAGCAAATTCACTCAATGAGCTAAACCCTGAATTTTCTTACTTCAAAATATCTAATGACTTTACTTGTAAATACAATCACCAATAATGTTTCTCATGTGCTACATTTGTCTACATTTGGCTTGTCCTTTTGCTTCCCATTCTTTATTTACTACCAATTTTTCATTAATTACTAGCATGTCTCTGATAATCTAGAGTAACGTTCAAATGAATTTGCTTTTACTATGCACCACGTACATAGTTGTCTACATTGTCCAACCAGTATTCCAGATATATCTTTTGGATTCTAACTTCATGTTGAGAGTAGCAAATATGTCTCAACTTCCTGAATTTGGATAATAATTTTCTCTATGAACTATCTTAAAGGATGTCTAATAAGCAAGCAAAAACTGGTAAATAAAAATAACAAATATCATCATGTAGGTTAAGAGAATATGAAAGCCTTAATTATATAGCCTGGTTAGATTGTGATTTGAGTCAGTAGACAATACCACCAAGATGTTTAAAACAAATAAAAGTTAAGTGAGATAACTTACAGCAGGTGTAGTGATACACAACTAGGACTAAATGAAGTAAATGATAATGCTAGTCCCTAAGATATGTGTTAACATTACTAAATTGGGTAGTAGGTTTACTTAATATCAAAAAGGATTACATGCAAACTGATGAAGCAAGAGAAATAAACACTGACTATTTTGTGAAATCTCTAGGAAAATGTCCATTGAAAACCCTTTGGCTATTTTATTTTCTTCTAAGATTTAAGGACAAAACCATTAACTTTCTTTGACACTCTTTCTAAAATAGTAGTAGCTTTTATCATCTTCATAAATATAATCAATAGGGTTTAGTTTGTGGTTGATGATTCGGGATGATGAAGAGATACAGGGCAGTATTTTACACAGTAAATAGGTACTAGGTTGAAAGCACTGGTGTCGGCACCTTTCCTGATTGTTCCAAACTGAGTTTGGTATGGCCCCTCCTATGTTCCCTGCACTCAATGACTGCACTTACAACCTTAGATTCGTTCATTCAATAATCCAAACAATTTACACTGAGTACCATTTATGAGCTGGATGGTGTGTTTAGGTTACCACAATGAATGACTCAGCCTCTATCCCTACTCCCATGCAGCTTAGGGTCTAGAAGAAGATTTTAAGCAACAATTATGAAAATAATCAATTATACTGCTGATAAGTGCTATGAAGGGAAAAACACAGAAAGCGATGAGAATACACAGCGAGAGGGGAAAATCTAGTCCCAGAAGACAGAGAAGGCATCCTTGACGAAGTGTGAATTTAAGGGGAATGGTGAACAATCACTGGAAGCTAGCCAGACAAACAGCAGACAGAGGATATTCCTAAAAGCAGAAAGAACAAACAGAAAAAACTCTTGAGATGGGGAGGATCTCGGTAAGCGCAGAAACAAGAGTAGTGTGGCTGGCATGTTTAACATAAAAAGAGTGAAGATGTGGCTGGAAATGATGGCAAGGCTAGAACATAGGGCCCGAGAGATCAGAGGAAGAATCGTGCTTTTATCCTAAGAGAAAAGGTAACCATTAATAAGCCATCTAGATGCCTGTCCCTCCACATTTGCGAGTGAATGTTCTTGTTTCATGATCCCCTAGTCCCAACACCTTGGGGAGCATCTGACACATAATGAGGCCTCAGTGTTGGCTGGATGACTGGCGCAAGAATGAATAAATTATCCTTCATCACGCCATCAAAACAAAAGAGACAGATTTTGAGTTATCAGACTCTGATTAAATGGGATAGGACAAAGAAGATTCCAGACACTGCTATTTTACCACCTATTTTTATAGTGGCATTTGAAAATATATATATTGCAACTGATGTCCAAAGGAACATATCAAGAGGCTCCCAGACAAGTGAATTTTTCCATAATCAAAGCAGAAGCCTGGCCAGGCAGGATCGCAACGAAGTCTCCCTGGAAAACTATCAAATCACAAGCGAATGTTCTGAGGGTACAGAGTCAACCAACAAGCCTTCAAAAGAATCCCACGCTGCATGCCGGCTCAACCACAGAGAAAACACCTGGAAGGAAAGGGCTGCCCTCCAACAGTGACCTAGAAGTGTGATGCGAAGGGATAAAATTTAGGGCTTTGATTAAGATGTGCTCACGGGGTGCTTTTCTCATCAGGGGGTGTTTTGTTTTAAATTCTCCAGCTAGCCCTTTGCTCTTGGTTGAAGTTAGACATGCACAAGCCTTTCACTTTGAAGCTTGCAAAAAAAATATTTTGTGGTTTCAAACATATTGCCCTCTCCCTTGTAACTCACTTGATGGTCCTCCCTTTCTTTCTTTCCTTTTTGAACATGAGCTCTGATCATCTGACTCCCCTGTGCCCCCTTCAGTGGCTCACCACTGCCTGGAGAGCAAACTACAAAGTTCCAGCGAGGGGTTAATATCCAAAATTGATAAAGAAGTTGTAAAAACTCAACACCAAAAAATAAATTTAAAAAGCCCAAACAATCCAATTAAAAAATGGGCAATGGACCTGAATAGACACTTCTCCAAAGAGTACAGATGACCAACAGACATATGAAAAGATGCTCAAAGTCACTAATCATCAGAGGAATGCAAATTAAAACCATGAGGAGATATCACCTCACACCTGTCAGAACGGCTACCATCCATAAATGAAGACACAGTAAGTGCTGGTGAGGATGCGGAGAAAAGGAACCCTCCTCCCCTTGTGCGCTGCTGGTGGGAATGCCGATTTGTGCAGCCACCGTGGAAAACAGCATGGAGTTTCCTCATTAATTCAAAATGGAACTGCTTTATAAGAAAGACCCAGCAATGCCACTTCTGGGAATATATGTGAAGAAACCTAAAACACTGCTTGGAAAGAATGTATGCACCCCTGTGTTCGTCGCATACCCTCACTGTGATCGAGCCCTTGTTCTGCTTCTCAGATGCAATGACAACCCGTGCTGTGTACTCAAGTATTCCTTTTTCCTTCCTTTTGTCTTTCATGCTACCATCAGCTACCTCTGCAACTAAGCTCAAGATGCCTGAAGACACAGGAATCATGAAAGTCTAGGCGAACATCCCTTGTTCCCAGGACGGCTGCACCCAAACCTCAGTGACAGCACTGGATGGGGATGCTTATTTAACTGCATGCAACTGCAGCAGTCCCGGGAGAACCAGTTAAAAAATGTACGTTTCTGCGTGTGCTCCCAAATATTGTGTCGGAATAGTCGGTGGGGCCTGGGCATCTGCATTTACAGTCAGCATCACACCTGGTTCTGACTTAAATGGCCCAAAGGTGCTACTCTGAGAAACACTGGTCTGCAGTGTGGACGTGGACTCCCTGTATTTCAAACACACTGCTCTTCTGATTAAGCATATTTCCCTATCAACATGCTAAAAACAGAACTCAGCTGCATACCTGTTTTTGATGACTGGAAACTTCCTGAGGCAGTTAAGAAATGACAGTAACGAGTATAAATGCATGGTGCTTCATTTGGTTTTTCATGGCCCAAGGATGCTCTCCCTCCACTTAATGCCTTCAGGAAGAAATTATCATGGTGAGGTCAGACAGAACCTGGTACAGTGTTGGGAATGACGGACCATGATCAGTTAGTAGTCCTTCCTTGGTCTAATTTATTCTCTGAGGAACAGGTTTCTACATAAGAACCCAGGGGTATTCTGCAAATACTTTTCAAGTGTTGGCAAACTTCCGGGCATGAAACTGGGTGCTGGGTTTAAAACGCCAAGGTTGTTTTTGAGTTCTGCAAATTAAACACCCTAAGCTAAGCCACACTTTTACGTATGATGATTATATCCAGCATCAGTTAAGTGACACACGGGAAAGGGCATTTTTGGAAAACATAATGATTTATTGGTAGTTGCCTGGGAACTGCGAGCTAGCGGTGAATGGAGTTTATCAGTAAAAAACAGACATTAAAGGAAAATTACTCAGAGAAAACCTCTCTGCCCCACAAAATCACGATTGATATTTTTTAAGCCAAATCTGTTTTATCTACTCTTTACTGCAAATTTTTTAGCTATCTACTGTTATCAGGTGAATGTTTTCCCACAAAACATTTTTGATGGATTTTATCAACATTTAGTTCTTCAATGTATCTTTATTTAACTGAGGGAGATTAATTGTAACAACTAACAAATTGATGCAATCAAATGAAGATGCCTGCGCTATTATTAAATAAATAAATATAAATACAATCCACATGCCTTTAAGCTGCTCTAATAAACAGGCATGACATTTATAAAAAGGGGAAAACAACATTGAAATAACATATCCAATCTTCTAAAAGTAAAATATCTTGCAAAGCTTCTGTTTTATTTTTAAGGAGCAAAATGAAAGCCCAAGCTATTCAAAGGTGTGCTGGATTCTGCATGGGGAGAAAGAAACATGAAGAAAGCCCATCGACCAAAAAAAAAAAAGGACAGATACACATGGTTTAGTTAGTTTAAAGCAACAACATTAAAATTTTAATGGCTTCTTCTATTGGAGATGTACAATCCTAAATTAACATCCCTATTATATTTAGCGAAAATAAAAACATCAAAGCATATGTATTCTTTGTTAATTACGTCTAGTGAAAGTAATAAGCTTGAATCTATTGTGGTTATGGCAATAAGTGAGCGACCTTTAAGCCAATAGGAAGAAAACAAACAAGAAGAGAATTTTAGCCCTGGAGAAAGAGGTTCGTTCTCCTGCTGTCTTTCATTCTACAGAAGAGACTACTGAGGCCCAAAGACACCCTCTGACTTGACGGGGTTGCACGTTCCAGAAAGCCTGCCACCAGATGACTGTCACAGAGCTATGTTCTCACTTACCAAGTCTTCAGGAACTAAAGACAATGCTTCCATGAAGGATCATGAATGCTGGTTACCACGTTTACACATACTTGATATTCATTCAGCCCAAGACTTCCATTCATTTCTCCAATCTCTTGCTTATTCTCCACAAGATGCTTATCCTTCCTAAAGATGGTGAGTCCTTCCCCCCACCTTCCTCCTTCCTCCTTCCTCTTCACTTCTCTTCTCCCACCTCCACTCCCTGTTCCCTCCCACTCCTCACTGTTTTCCTTCTTTCTCACTGTCTGTCCATCTGGACCTCACAATCATCCATGCAGGCAGCAGGAAGGCGAGGAAGTCAGCAAGATTGTTCGCTGACTCCAAGAATCAGTGATACGAAGACTCTTGTTGGAAAAGGCTGGTGACCTCAGAGCTTAGTGAGGGACATCTCCAAACAGACTGGCTTCCTTATTAACTCACTACATTGATCACCTCTTGGCTCACCGCGACAGTTTTAAATACACAGCCAGGACTGTTTCTGCCCTTGCCCTCTTACAGTTAACAGTACACTATAGACTATATCTCTGTGTTCCCCTCAAATTCATGTTAGACCTAATTCCCATGGGGACAGTATTTGGAGGTGGCGGCCTTCAGGGGACAACTAGTCCTGCAGGTGGAGCCGTCATGAGTGGGACCAGTGCCCGTATGAGAGACCCCGGGAGCTCCTCGCCCCTGTGCCACATGAGACCCAGAGAGAAGACAGCCCCACCAGATGTCAACTCTGACAGCACCTGGATCTTACATTTCCCAGCCTCTCGATCTGTGAAAAATAAGGATTTAAAAAAATTTAAATGCCAAAAACAAAGCGGGGAAAAGGGTAATTTACAAAGCTAAGATGCCAACAATTCTCTCTCACGATGGAAACGATGAAGCCCGTGGGTGATGTGCTCTGACTAAGCAAGGCAAGAAAATACAAGTGTAAAGCAGGACAGAGCCCTCAGCATCCCTAAAGGCGCCCCAAGTGCCAAAGGCAGGTTCATTTCATCCGAAGTTTATTTTTTAGCAGGTTGCTGACACAGCAAGTTCAGTTCCTGTACTTCCTAAGAGCCAACCTACCATTAGTACAAGATACCATTTTTGTCTCTAACAACAAGTGCAGCTTCTTTTCCTAATTACCTATCTTTGCTACATGATACCTTCCCCACACCAACCCCAAAAGAAGCCTAAAGGGGGAGAAAAGAAAACGATCTTCTTTCCATTAGAATGGTCTTTTGGAGTGGCATGTGGTATTCCAAAGGTTCTAAACCAACATCTTCCACTACCAACCAATAGATAAGAAACCGACTCTCATAGAAATATACCAAATGATTTGTATCATAAAACAATGGAACCTTTCTTTTGGAAAAAAAAATGCTGGAAATGACCAAGAAATATTTTATAGGCTATTCTTGGAAAAATAATCTAAGAAATTCAAAGGGAGTGGTCTCTGTAATGCATGGCTTTATCTCAAGCAATGGATAATAGTTCTATTAGAAGAAACACGATTCACTGCCAGCCTGGTAATTCGGGTTTATTTTAGTTTTACACACCAAACCTACTGGCTGACCCAAGATGCAAGCATATTAGCCACAGCTGGAGCATTAGAGAAATTAAAATGCGAGTGGATCCCACTACTTTTCTGGAAAGCCCACAGAACATACTGGAGACTGCTGCTGCCTTCAAAGAGCTTACTGTCTTACTGTGGGAGCAAGACCAGCTAAAGGTTATAATGATCCCAAACACGGTTTCTTGTGTGCTGATACACACTGTCTATGGTTTACTTTTGCAGGGATTCAAATGGACAAGATAGGGTATAGTTAAGAGCTAGACCACCAGGACCAATGGCCGAGTGACAGGAATTAAGTCAGGGAAAGCTGTTTTCCATTCTAATGAACTTTTAAGTCTCAGAGAAAAAAAAAAAGAAACATGTATTTTTTCAATACATGCCTCTGTTTTTTATATTACAGGGCTGGATGCTTTCCGGACAGACCTTCGTAATTTCTATGTCCCCATCACCTGCTACAAACCACCGCCCAAGCTAAAATTTTTCTCCCGAATTGAGCTTGAGAGAATGTAAATAGGAATGCCCAGAGACGATGGAGAGTTCAAAAATTCCACGAGCTGCACGGAGAGCCGGTCTGCTGGCTGGCAGATCCATTCCCCATCCCCGCTCTGCATCTCAGGGAATCACATCTCCCGGGCCCCTTGGCCGACTGCCTCTGGGGCAGGCTTATTCGGTGAGAGGCACTGGAGCGTGGGAGGAGGGAAAGAAGTCGGAGCATTCGTGTCTTCCTCACTCCGCCTTGGGTAGCGCGTCTTCGCCGGCAGAGGCGCATGTCCTTCACAGGCCAGAGAGCCCTCCTCTCCACAGTCCAAACTCCCGCTGGCAGCCAGGCCCATGCTCACCCTGTCTGGCAGCTCCAGCCTCCAGGTTGTGATGACACCCTCCTGTTGTCTCCCCACAATTCCCATCAGTCCCTGGGTGGCCTCACACCTCTGGTTGTTCTGCCAGCTTTTCTGTCACCTGCGTAGTGAGTTCTCTGTGTCAGTGAAGCCCTTCTGCTGAAATGCATCGAGCAGTCTGTTCTCCTGATTGGACACTGACAGGCACAGCTTGAGACATGATGATTTTTCCTGCCTTCGTAGTGGATAAATGACTGAAAAGAGTAGCAAGAAGAAGGGATTGTTTCTGGCTGTTTCATTGCCTGTGGGCCCTAATGTAGTGACTTTTGAGAAAACGAATTTTGTGATGCTTGCTTTCCTAGGATATGAATTCAGAAGAAACTGTCAAAGCTGTAACTACTTATTTCCCTATGACATAGTTGCCCTTATGGAAAAACACAGCAATCCCCTGGCGGAGACAGATTCCTCAGACAGAAAATACCTGTGAAAAGCAGAAGATGGAGACTGGACTTCGGAGGGCCGGTACGCGGGCTTATTTCTTTCCCCACCTTAGGTCTAAGTCTAGGAACACAGGGAAGAAAAAGAGCAGACTGGTTCCAAAATGGAGCCAAAGTCCATCTCAGTTACTTGCTTAAAACTGTTTTAACTTCTGACTGGAATGTCTTAGATACAAGAGTAAGAGCCCTGGTTTCAAGTACAGAAGCTGTTAAAATGCAGGCGTGGAAAATTTAATTAGTTAGTTAATTAAATACACACAAAGCACACACCTAAATTAAAGACGTATGTGTATATGTCTTCGGCCAGCAAAGCAACACGAAGCTCTGTTTGTGTGGTGCTGTTCATTTTCCAAGACATTTCTCCCTCCTCATTTTCTATATGTATTTACCTAACCAGTAATAAAGACAAGTGTTTTAGGAATCCTCCAGTTGTTTGCAACAGAAGCTCACCCAAACTAACTAAAGCACACAAGAAATAAGCAGAATTTGTTACTAGTCTCGAAGCAAACTCTTGAATCCTGAGGAGAGAAAATTCAGTCAAATCCATAGAGGAAGACTGAAGCCAGGAACTGGAAAACCATCAGAAGCCCAAGGAGCCCCTGCCCCCACATTACTCTCTCCATCTGGGACTCACCGGCTGCTCCCTTCTCTGTCAATGGGCGCTCTGGCTTCTCTTCCCATAAGGCTGACGTGGCTGACTGACGCACAACAGATCCTTAGCATCTCTGTGAGCCTGCCCTCAGTTCATGTGGCCTGCTGGGACTGAAACAGATTCTCTAAATCCCCGATTCTGAGCAAAGCCCTTGCATCTGACCCAGTTTGGGCTGACTATCTACCCTGAGCCCACCAGGTCCCCTGTACCTGGGGAAACAAGGCCAAATAGTATAAGCAGGGATGCCTTGACCAGCCCTCTTGGTTAAAGCGATTGCAAAAGGGCATTATTACAATTATTCTGATTATCTGCACAAGGAACAGGCATGGAGGGGTTAAATCACCTGTCCACTATCTCAGTACTAATTAATATCAGAGTCACTACTTAATCCAAGCCTCCAGAATTCTTTCTCCTCACTTCTAAGTTATCACCCAAGTAATGGAATCCATGGCAGGCAAAATGTGATAACTTACAACCAATTAAATATTGTTATTATTGCTACCACTGCTGCTATAATTATTATAAATGAACTAAGAAAGTTTTCTGAAAACATGACCTATAATATTTGTCCTCTTCCATCAGCTCAGCCATCTGCCTCTCCAAACTTGACAGCCGCTATGTGACGTCTAGTAGGACTCGGAATCTACTCAAATTCATGTGGATAGAACTTGAAATGAATTCTGTACAGGGGCCATAGAGTCTGAACCCTAGTTAAGATGTGGTAATGCCAGATCTACAGAGCCCAGCAGGGCAGGAGAAGAGGAATTCAACTCCGTTCTTTTGGAGAATGCTGAGTCTCCCTGAGCTCTGTCCAGGAGGGAGCTGAATGCATGTCGTGTCTTCTCCACTCTCCTGATTCGGAGCATGGAAGGAGACCAGATTGGGAAGTGGCTTCCTGTTATTGTGGGAGGAAAGGTTTAACAGCCTGACCTAAGTTCCAAATGCACAATGTGAGAAATCTCTTTGTCTTTCACCAACTCCAGGACTTCTATATTTAAGAATATTCCAGCAACTAAACTTGAGTCTCAGTGAGTCAACAGAGGAAAACACTTTCCCTTCTTGGGAGGCCAAGCAGCCAGAGGGCGGGGCCCGGCACACCCACACTCCTGGAAGACAGACGTGAGCAGCTGAATGACAAAATGAAACATGCAATTCTCAAAGCACTCTGGAACTTAAAGACATGATTTTTGAACTATGAAACTCAGTAAGTGAATTAAAAATGAGAATGAGTTCACAATTAAGGTTGCAATTAGTGATCTGAAAGATCAAATATAGTAAATATCTCAAAGCATAAAACAAAAACATAAAAATCAAAAAGGAAGCCCTGGCGGGCATAGCTCAGTGGATTGAGCGCGGGTTGCGAACCAAAGCATCGCAGGTTCAATTCCCAGTCAGGGCACATGCCTGGGTTCCGGGCCAGGTCTCCAGTGAGGGCCACATGAGAGGCAACCACACATTGATGTTTCTCTCTCTCTTTCTCCCTCCCTTCCCCTTTCTAAAAATAAATAAATAAAATATTTTTAAAAATTATAAAGGAAAACATGAAGAGACTAAGACGACAGACTCAACATAATACAAAAGGAGTAAAAGAAACAGAGAGAAAAGGCAATAATATATTGCCTAGGAAACAATACTAGAAGAAAAAAACCCCCCTGAACTGATAAAAAATCTGAACCTGAATATTGAAAGAACTTGTGAATTCCCAATTTTAAAAAGGCATTAACTAAAAGAGAGACAGAGACAGAGACAGACACTATCCCAGGCATATTTGGGAAAAATTAATGACATTTTAGGATTTAAAAAAAAGTTGTAAGCAGCCAGGCAAAAGAGCAAGTTTAACTACAAAGAAAACAAAAACCAGGGAGGCATCAGACTTCCCGTCTGCAACACTGGAAACCAAAGCATGGATACGAAGACAATTGCTCAAATCTCAATTTTAAACCTTTTAGTATAAAAATGGGTCAAACAGATACGTGAATCATTTGATGCTCATTTTATATGTGAAAAGAGGCAATATATAGAAAGATATTTAGACAAAAAGAGAGATCTGAGTTCCTTGAATCATAATGAAGTATAAAAAACTGAAATCGTAACTTGTCCACCAAATGAACATTAAGAAGTATCTTAACTATGAAAAGTAAAGCAATATCTAAAAACCGTTCAGGAAATTACCTAGAAAACAAAGGAAAAGACGAACTCATGTTTGAACACAGTACTAGCGTGAATTTCTTCCTTAGGTTTCCTCTACAAATCACTTCATATTCCTCTGGAGTGAACACGTGTATAACACAGGTGTCGTAGCCATGGTTTAAAAATCACAGTGAAACGGCAGCCCACACATTTCGATAAATCATAGTTTCACCAAAATTCAGATCAAAAGCTTTTTAATTACAATGAGATATCTTTCCTAACACACAGATTTTTTAGAGAATATTAATTTATAAGCCATTTGTGTTTGGGTATTTATCCTTTGGGTTTTTATTTGTCCTTAATTCTTTATAGTCAGATAACATAATAGAAATGATTTAAATCTTTTGATATTTGATGAAACTTTATAAACATCCCTATGGTAATATTTCCTATGCACTTGGGAAAGTATGTTCTCTGCTATGGTTGAGTAAAATGCCCTACATCTGTTAATTAGGTCATATTTGTTAAATACATTGTTCAGATTTTCCATATCTGTGTTGATTTGAGTATGCCTGTTCTATCAATTATAGAAAAGGTGTGTTCAAGTGACTTTTTTCTTTATGTTTTTGTTACTGATTGCTTTAAATACTTTAAGACAATGGTACCAGGTGCATTCAAATTTAGGACTCTGAAATCTTCTTTATACTTATGTATTACTCCTCATTACCTGAGTATGCCTGTTGCCTTAGAATCTACGTTTCTGGTTGCTAAGAAAAAACTCCAGCAGCTTTATTTTGCTCACTGTCTGCATGGTTCTTTTTCCATCTTTTACTTTTAATATCTCTATATCTGAATATTTAAAATGTCTATTATGAAGAGCACACACTTGAGATTATTTTTAGTACAGTCTGCCAGTGATACATTCTTTCAGTTATTGTTTGTCTAAAATGTCCCCCCTTCTTTTATGCAGATCACTGTGTCACTTGCAGAAAAAGACAGGTTTATGTATTCCTTTTGGGAAGAAGTCTTATTTCACCCTCCTTTGCACTGGGTAAACAATTCCAGGTTGGTAGTTACCATCCTTCACCGCTTTTAAGATGTAATTCTATTACCTTCTATTGTTCTTGTTAAGAAGTCAGCTGTATTATTGTTGCTACTTTTAAAATAAGTCTTTTTTTACCCAGTCTGGTTTTTGCCCCACCTCCAGATACTTTTAAAATGTTCTTGTATTTGGTTCTCATCAGTTTTACTCTTACGTGCCTACGCTTTATTTTCTCTGTAATTATTCTACTTGTTTCCACAGAGCTTACAGAATTTGCAGGTTGATATCTTTTATCATATTTGGAATATTAACAGACATTACTTCTTTGAATATCAGTTCTTCTACAACCTGTTTGTCTTCTGATATTCCAATTACTTGTATGTTAGACATTTACATTATATTCCAAATCTGTTATCCTCCTTTACCTATTTGGCATCCTTTTGTTTCCTCTCTGTGCTTCGGTTGGATAGGTTCTATTAAGCTATCAGTGCATTGTTCCTGACTTCTGCTGTCAAATGTATTTATTGAGTAATTAACTTAAGGTATTGTATTGTTTGATTCTCCGGCTTCTGTTTGATGCTTCTTATAGATTTTGCTTCTGTGGTGGACTATCCGTGCCTTACCCACGGCTATTCTGTAACTCTATGTTCTTAATCATAGCCATTTTAAAATCATTGTCTTTTAACACCAGTTTCCAGGTCACCTGTGAATATATTCTACTGACAGTTTTTTTCCTCTTGTTTTTTCATCAGTGATATTTAATCTAACATCAGGCATTGTGTTAAAAATTGTAGAGGTTCCAGAATATATTACCTGCCCCCAAACCACTCTAACCTTTCCTCCTGCTAGGCAGAATGAGTCACAGTTGATCCCCTTTACCCGGGCAAACACTCATCTGCTTGGAAGCTGCACTATGGTCTCGGGAGGCACAGTCCACCTCTAGAAGTCACCCCCGCCCCCGGGGATGTTGTCTCACAGGCTTCCCACTGAATGTCTAGTACAGTCACCAGGCTCATTATCCTAGCGGTTCCTGAACACTGATATTGGCTTCTTTAATGCTACTTTCTGGAAGTTTTAACTTGGCTTTTTCTTTATTTTTCCCCACTCCCACCTCATTCACTTAGAAATTCAGTAATTGTCTTGAGGAAAGAACAACCTGTTTTGAGATTCCTCAAGTCACAATTTTTTTTGAGTCCTCTCCATGAGACTACCTAACATTGTGTTGGTTTCTTGTTCTCTTGACAGCGACCCTCTGCTCGGGCAGTGCCCCCTTCCCTGCTTTCCATTTGTGCCCAGAAGTAGCAAATTGCCCAGGGAGAAAAAGAGAGATGGATCTTCAGTGCAGCTTTCCATGGATTTCCAATCTCCAAAAATCTAACCAGTCTAGTTCATCAAAAATTCCTCATGCATTTAAACAGAACTTTTCTGATGATTCTCCATGGTTTGTAGTTGTTCTCTCCAGGAGCATTATTCTACCACGAGTCACACCATCCTATCCGGAACCCTCATTATATTTTTATTCATCGTAAAACGTAGTAAATGCCATCAGTTCCTTCCAAAGTTGTCAGAAAAGGCACGTAGATGGGAATGTCTTATATTAAGTGCTAGGAAGAGCTTCGTGCAGTGCAAAGGAATTTATAACACTACATAAAATACTGTAAAATCAGTGTATTGCAGCCTAAATATAATGTTGCATGGAGTATGCATGTCACAGGCTTTTATATAAAAGACACAGAGAAATAAGAAAGTACACTGATTATTGCCAGCAAGTAACGTCAATGCACAGACCTGGGAGCAGAGGACTTCCACACCGATTCCACAATGTAATGAGGAAATAACACAGTGCTATTCCAGTTTGCTCCTGTTCCTAGGGTTTGGAATTTCTGTTTTTTCTTTTTTTCAGACCTATATATTTAGAATGAAACAGATATGTTTACTAAAATATAAATAATGGCTTTGATACATATGTATCATTATATCTACAAAAATGATATTAAAACAGCAATTTTAAGAGTCTCTCAAAATTGCTTAACCTTGCAATAACAGATCTGGTCATAACCTCCATGCTAGTGTCTAATGAAGAGCCCAAAATTGTTGCAACCCACTGAAAATTGAACTTTTCCACGTTCATTTATGAAAGCTGCCAATGAAGAGTTAGAATATAAAATCATCTCTTTCTTTCTGGGGTGTATTCTTAGCAAACACAATTATTTTGGAACACTTCCCAAATTTTTAAATTATATGATCTTCCTTCTGTAATTAAAGAGTTCTTGTCTTGCTAATAACTATCCATGGTGATACCTTCTAAAACTGGACAATTTCACTATAACCCTAGAAACATAATAAAGCTGTATTTTCAGCATTTGCATTTTATGGGTTTATTGAGACAAACATAATGCAATGTTGGTTTCAGGACTATAATTGTTTCCTTGTTTTTTATTGTTCCCTAGATTTACGCAAAGTCCAAAACACATGATACTGGAGATCATCTACACTACAACTAACAGGAAAAAGAGGACATACTCAGAATTGATAGCACAACCTTGGATACAGAACAAAAGACCAATAATCAAGGGCCCTGACTCTGTGACTACGGCAAATCACTTAACTTCTATGCAGCTCTGATTTGCTATATATAAAATGGGACTAGAAAACCCTAACATACTTCATCAGGTTATTGTGAGGACCAAATGAGATAGTTTTTGAAATATTATACTTTGAAAAATGAGGAAGCACTATGCAAATGCAAAGTCAGAATTTATATAAGTAACTTGAAGAGGCATTTTTATCCAGAAAACAAACTATCTTCAGGCACTTGAAAACGCTGTCAGCTTTCATTTGCATAAAATTATTATTCTAATTACTAATTATTTTCATGTATTTACTAAAGCAGGTTCATGAGGGCGCCTATTAGACAATCCTTTATTAGCACAATTCAAATTATGTATATGGAAGTAAATAAAGATGCATTTCTCTTTCAATAATAATTTCAGAGAGTCTCCATTAATCTAACTAATTTAAGCATTAAGTATTACTCTAAAGCAGGGGGCAGGGGGGAGGAGGTAGGATTGAGGGTGGGAGGTGGGGAGGGGTGAGGTGGGGGAAAGGGGTGTCAGGAAAGTGGAGACAACTGCACTTGAACAACAATAAAAAACATTAAGCATACTGCAGAAAACTTTTATGCTGTCTAAATGTAAGAGAAGGAAGCCTAAAATTGCAAAATGTGTCCAATGCACACTCCAACCGGTGCTAACACTCGGTTCGGCAGCAGTATCGAACTACTGTGCACATGCTCCATCTTTTATTCTGCTACTTTCATTTCGCCTTTGACAAATAGTGCCTACATTCAAAAGATGAAGATCAAGAGACATTATTAAGTAACAACAAGAGACAACATTAAGGAACATGAAGAGACGAGAACTTCATGCTCCCTCATACCCGGCTCATTTTTCAGCCTTGATAATCTCTAGTTGCTCAACTGAATTATCGACACCAGCAGAATCAGGAAAAAAAGATATTTATCTCTTTAGCTATGGCAAATGAAAGTAGCTTGTCCCGCTTTGTAATCTCACGTCTCTTCTTTTCCCCTTCATCTGCACTCTCCTCTCTCTAACCGCACTAGCATGCCTCCAGCATTGCAGGCGATTCTACTCCTCTGAGTCTGTGCTGTTTGGTTGGCCTGGGCTGCTCTCTGCTCATCGTCTACAATGGAATGTGACTCAGCCATAAGAAAAGGTGAAATATGGCCATTATGTGACAAGACCTACATAGGTGGGTCTTGAGAATATCACGCTAAGTGAAATAAGTCAGACAGAAAAAGTCAAGAACCATATGACTTCACTCATATGCAGGACATAAAACTAAAAGCAAGAAATGAACAGACAAGACAAACAGACAGAAACTCACAGCCAGACAATAATCTGGCAGTTACCACGGGGAACGGGAGGTGGTGGGGATCAGAAGGGTGGAAGGATCCGATGTGTGCTGATAAAAGGGGATTTGGCACTGGTTGATGTGTACATGATACAATATGCAGATCACGTATCACAGAATTATACAGTTGAAATCTATATAATTTTACTAACCAACGTCACCCCAATAAGTGTAATAAGGAATTTTAAACGCCCTTTCATCTTCAGGCTCTGAAACCATGCCTTCCCATTATCCCACAGGATGCTCTGCCTTATAGTAGGTGAATGGCTCACTTACCTGCTTCTTCGAGTACAGTGAAAGCCCCTTGAAGGCAAGGACTATGCCATATTCACCCTTCTATTGTCTCAGCACTGTGGTGCATGGCGTATGCCTAGCAGGTAAGGATTTGAATGAAAGAATAGACGAATGAATGAATAGATGCTATAGAAGACCTAGTGATGGACAGTATTTTCAAGTTATGCAGACTGATTGTCTATAAGCTAGCATACATTCAGCAGGAGAGCAAATTCAAATGATTAAAAAATCTACCTAACTTATAAATCCATACTGACATAGAAATAATATTATCAAACCTTATCTAATGTGAGAAACTTGGATATTATCACATAAAACTTGATTCAATTGTTCACATAAAAGAACCCTTAATATGAAACATTAAAAAGATTTATGTTCCATCAATATTCTGTCACTCTTCATGTCTCTCCAAGTCATTTTTTACTTTGAGTAGTCTTGAGTATACAGACCCAAGGAAAAAAGGGACCAGTAATAAAATAGTGAAATAATCAAATTATTAAGCAGCCATATTATTTTGAACAGAAAATTATTAAAAATCATGCTTTTGAAAAAGTATTTCATCATGTAAAGAAATCTTCCCGACAAATGTATTAAGTGAATACAAAAGAATATTATTTAATTTTCAGAGTAAATAGTTCTACCTACATTCCTTTCTTCATAAATAAAGGTAAAAGGCTAGAAGGGTGTGTGTGTGCGTGCGCGTGCGCATGTGTGTGTGATGTTAAAAGTAGTCATCTTTGAGCCCTGGCTGGCATAGCTTAGTGGATTGAGCATGGGCTGCGAACCAAAGTGTCAAAGGTTCGATTCCCAGTCAGGCCACATACCTGGGTTGCAGGCCACAGCCCCCAGCAACTGCACATTGATGTTTCTCTCTCTCTCTTTCTCCCTCCCTTCCCTCTCTAAAAATAAATAAATAAAATCTTTTTTTAAAAAAGTAGTAATCTTTGGTTGGTGAGAGTATAGGTAAATTTTTTTTAATCTAATTCAAAATACTTTTTGATTAGATTAAAAATGCTTTTAGATGATTAGATTCAAAATACTTTTTGAATTGCCTAAATGTTCTAAAAGAGCATCTTTTGTTATTTTAACCAGGGAAAAACACCTATATATTACTTCAGTTTTAACAGGAGAAGGAACGTTAAAATTTTCGGGCAAAAGGACAAATGAGGCATGCTTAACCCTGAAGGAGAGCCCGGCGTGCCCCCACTTCACTAAGTGAACCCGAGCAAGCCACGTAACGCTCACAACCTCCGCTGGCTTGTTCTTAAAAGGAGGTCCTGGAGCAGGTGAGCGTTCAAGTGCCATGTAGCTGTAAAACCCTGCAACTTGAAGCAAAAGGCAGATAGCTTTCAAGAGCCTTGGAAATCGGTTTCATCCTTCACAACAGACGGGACATAAACATGAACCGCGTAAATAAGGAACCCAAAGTGGCAACTGCAAGCACCACAGAACTCCCCCGAAGACCTCACACCACGGCGTGACAGCACTGTCTCCCGAATTCCTTCCCCGGACAGAGTGGCCCCGTGTCATTAATTGCGAGCTGCATGGGGTATTGTCAAGGTGCAAAGGAGTCATCTGGGGAGGGGGGACAGAAAGGGTACACTAAACAATAATACGCAATTTATAGTCTGGATGTGCCACATACAGTATCCGCTCACTTTTATTTCACAGTTCATCTCCCAGCTCACAAAAGTTTTATCGGATTGGAGGCATGTGCAATATTCCCTTTATAAAATTTTATAGCCCCTTGCTATTTTCAGGGATTTGTTTTATAGGCACAATTTGTTGCTTTAATCGCACCCAATTGTCATGCTCTAAATCATGGTGAATAAAAATGTCCTAAAAGGAGAGATGTGCTGAGGATAGTACTTAATTACACTTAGTGCCTGATTTAAATGTTATCCAGGCCTTGTCAAGAGCCGGGCACAGAATACCCAAGCAGTGCAAACCTACATGGACCGGCACAAGCTCTTACCGGGATTTGAACGGCAAAGCCCACTCACACTCGGGCCGCACTGTGGTGGCAGCTTTCTGATGAAGGTGGGTCCTCCCGTCCTCCATCAGTATCTGTGCAAATTAAGGCAGCTAATGAACTAGCTCAG
Source organism: Phyllostomus hastatus (assembly GCF_019186645.2). Lineage (NCBI taxonomy): Eukaryota > Metazoa > Chordata > Mammalia > Chiroptera > Phyllostomidae > Phyllostomus > Phyllostomus hastatus. The sequence continues at coordinate 16,269,115 of NW_025333611.1, forward strand.
ATCACTAATGTTCTCCGAGTGTGAAAGTATGGGTTTCATCTTTCAGCCCCTCATTGAACAAGGCAATTTCAGGTACATTTCTTGGAGGGGCATCCCTAATTCTCATTCAGCCAAATACGACTGGTGATGAGTATTAGTGTGGGAAAGAAAAGTACCCCCCAGGGAAAGGTCATTCGTTTCTAGGAGTCAACTACACTTCAGCAAAACTCGGGGATGCTTAGGGCATGCATCGCCTACTCCTTACACTGTCTCTTTAGGTGTGTGAAGGAGAATGACGACAACAAAAGTCACGGCGCCCCCCTGACCTGGCCCCTGCTACCACCACTCCACTTCCCCTTTAATAGAATGTTCCCCCCTCATATAAACTCTTTTTTCTGACCAAAGACCCCAAGTAACCTATGCACCACAGGGACTGTTTCAGGAATGGGCCTGGGACCCACAGCAACCCAATTCCAAAGCCCAGTTCCAACGGGACAGGACGTTCATGCAAGAGCGATGGCCTCTGGGCGCTTGGGTGGCCAAGCTGGTCTGGGGCTCGTTCTGCCGGGGAGTGATGCCAAACAGGGAGACGGATCTAACAACAGAGCTTCAGGGGCTGGGGCTAGCCACGCCCAGCACAACATCATCTGAGTTTCAGGAGCCAAGCCGGTAAGTCCTCATTTTGTCTTCAACGTCAGTTTCTTAGTGGGACTTCAGCTTCTGTCGCCGGCAACAGAACGAGTCCAGACCATGAAGAGACAAGACTGCAACACCAGTCGCACTCCCTTCCTTTGCTGAACGTGCCCTAAGCAGCGCAGTTCTAGGGAGAGAAGAGGTGATCGCACACTCCAAACACGTGTTGCCTCAGTGGCCAGCACAGCTTTCGGGTACCCCAAAGCAGCATCTTCCAACCCCCGAAGGACCAGCCCAGCACACAGATGGGAAGCGTAAGCATGGAATAAATGGAAACTAGCAGCCCTCATAGTAATATCTGCAACATACGGACGTTTTACACTGAAAAGGTCTAAATTTACAGCTCTATTGATCCTCTGGTAGAATTTATCTTCCCACTTATAGACGGACATGTTTTTAAAGAGATTGGTCAAGAAGTCGTCCCCCGAGTCATTCTCACTCATGGGTGCACTTACCACGGGCTTGCTTGTAAGTGATAGAGTATACTGGTATATGTGACTGAAGGTTTACATTCATGGTGTTGTAGTATATTCTTTTGAGAATTCCCTTTTTGGTTTAAATTTATGTTTTTTTTTAATGGGTTCACATGGATATATATATCTTTACTTATACTTCATTCATTTCAAGACTTTTTAGTTATTTCATAGTGGGACTAAATCACAATTTATTTAACAGTTTCTCTGTCATGGCCTGTTAGGTGGTTCCCACTCATTAACCTTTCATGCATTACCGCAAACAGAACCACTATGAATACCCCAGCACTGTATCGCCTGTGCAAACCACGTGACAGCGTCTCTGAGGAGGGCAGGCAGGGGTAGAAATAGGGGACATGGGGTATATACACAACGTCAATAAATCAGTCTCCAAAATGGATATACCCTTCCACATTCCCATCAGCAACTGAAATCTCTTGACTATTATTGAGAAAAACAGAATCCTATATTGAGTAAAAAATGAATTCATGTGGAAAATATCACAATAGTGAGAGAGCTAAAAATACCTGACTTAAACGTAATAGGTATAATTTCACTCATTTCATCCTGCTCTCTTGTTAGCGCTGATATACATGTAGATCTAACTGTCAAACCTCTTTTAACATAAAACCCTTAACACTGCCCTGCAGAGACACTGCCCACACCACAACTACCACAGCGTCTCTCCCACCTGCAGCCCTAGTGGACCTTCTGAAGTCCAGACTGACCATGACTCTCCATGTCTCAAACACCTCAGGGACTCCTCACTCAAACCCAGAACTCTTCAACATTAGCAATACCGTCAGCCCACCATGCTCACCTGTGCAACGTCTCTGGCCCCTGGCCCTGCGACACTGTTCCGTAGCTTCTGGTTCTTCCCTCTCTTTTCCTACCCCAGGTCTTCAGACACGCCTGGAAATGTCGCCCTGTCCACTTCCAACCCGCCGCTTGCTCCAGGCTAACTCCTATTCCTTTCTGAGGTAACAGCTTGGGTGTGACCCCCTGCAGGAAGCCTAGTGCAACTCCCAAGGCCTGGGGGTGCCAAAGGCTCCCAGTGCACCCTGCACTTCCACAGGCATAGCGCCCAGTCCCTACATGGCACATCGCCTTGTCATTCATTTCCCCCACCAGACTGGGGGGTCTTTCCAGAGCAGGGAATGAGGCTGGTGCCCCTCGCACAGTGGCCAAAACTCGAGACCAGCAAATATCTCAAAAATCTATAGTGTGTCATAGCGCAGCCTGCAGCCACAGAACATCGTGAAGAGGCACGACCAAAAGATGACACTACATCAATTCTCTCTCTCTCGTGTTCTACTTTTCTTGTTTCTTCTGTCTATGTCATATTCGTGACTGTAGATGATTCCCGTAGCTTTGTCACTATCACACATTTTGTTCAATATATTGTTATTAATATTCTTCATTGCCACACAAGAGACACAATGCTTTATCCTAGCTTTTACTTTCCTGAAGTCTGAGGTCTAGAGAGGGAAACATTCGATATGGCCACAGTGTTACTTTCAGTATGAATTAATTCTATAATGACAAGTGATATTACTATTAATCTGAAAAAAATTAATCTGTCTTATTCTAGGTTGCTTAGTTTCATCATGTTCCATTAATTCCCACTGTAACAAGCACAGAATATTTTCACAGTGGATGTGTTTTCAGAGACCATGAAAAGAAAAAATCCTTTCTAGATCCTAACTTTTAAGAATATAGGAATTCTGGCCCTGGCTGGCGTAGCTCAGTGGAATGAGCACAGGCTGTGGACCAAAGCATCACAGGTTCGATTCCCAGTCAGGGCACATGCCTGGGTTGCAGGCCATGGCCCCCAGCAACCACACATTGATGTTTCTCTCTCTCTCTCTCTTTCTCCCTCCCTTCCCTCTCTAAAAATAAATAAATAAAATATTTAAAAAATAATAAAAAAAAAGAATGTAGGAATTCTGTACTAATCCTAATCAGTGACCAGGCACCTAGATCACCTGTCCCCAAGACCCACCCAAAGGTCACCTGATCGGGAGAAGGGCTCAGGTCCATAACAGCTCACAACGGAGGGGTCATCTCCGAAGTCAAGTCAGCCACCCTCCGACTTATGCTCTGAGTTACTCCGAACCTTGAAAAGTCCTTTAGATTGTGTTGAAACTTCTTTCATTTGTCCTACTTTGCCTCTTCACACTTTAATAGACTGGGGAGTGGTACTTTTATTTTCACAACAAGGGGCACTTATATACATGACTCACATACACTGTATCATTTAATCTTCAAAAGGCCTCAGAGGAATAGATCCTAGAGATACGCATACCCTAGTTTTCAGATGACAAAAGTGAACCTCGGAGAGCTGTCAAGGTCCAGGTTCCTCCCTCTCCCTCTCTCCAACCTCTTTTTCTTGCTCTGAGCTGAATCCTCCGGTTGCAGATAATTCTTACTAGCACAGAGCTGGCATCTGTTTCCCTGTGTGTCATGTCTCTAAACAGCGAAACATAAGGCCTTCTTCTACCCCTTAGGACATTGAGGGGCAAGATATTCTTGCATATAACAGCTCTTGCCATGTGAGAGTTCCACTTCCACTGCTCTGAGGCAGCTGCTAAAACAATTGCTTATTTATAATATGTATCTATAAGTATAATATTTATAATATTATTTATAATAATGACAAGTCTCTGCTTGTTCAACTTGCCTTCTCCCTACATGAGCATCAGCAGTGTTTTTTCAAATTTTTCGTAGTCAAACTCTTTGTAAAATGAAATCTTTTGTGAAATTTAAATGCCTATTTGGGGAAAAAAAAAGATAACAAGGTGTGGCTCTGATTCCAATGAATGTGGACAACCTGGAGTTACTACTCTTAGACCCCGACCTGTCCCTCCACTCGGCCCTTCCTCTCCGTGGCATCTCCGTTTCCAGTGAGCCCTTAGGGAATCTCGGGGCATCGTGCTGTGCAATGTAAGCCACCAACTGTGTTATCTCTTGGTCCTTCCTTATTTAGGATGATCTACTGGTCTGACCTTAACAATCAAGTAGTCCATGGAATACAAAGACTTAGAATAACTCACTGAAAATGTCTATTAGTTTATAATTTATTTTATAAAATATCTGGACAAAGACTAAGAATCACACCAAAGAGCCACTTCTTTCCATGTCCTTGCATTTGAAGGTTTGCTAGGCTGTGTGACAGGTGGGAATTAAAAAACCCTGATATAAGAAGACTTATTTGGGTGGTGAGCACATAATGAAATATATAGATGATGTATTACAGAATTGTACACCTGAAACCTATTCAATTTATTAACCAATATTACCCCAATAAATTCAATAAAAATTTAAACAATAAAAAGAGGACCCATGACCTGTTTGTATCAAGAAGATATATTCTCATTTGAGAGTTTCCTAAAACTTAAGAAACTGACTGAAAAACTGATTCTTCCCTTTCAGGAAACTTAGTTTTTCTGAGTATTTCCTCATCTCTAACAAGCCCAAGCTAGATAATATGTAGGTCCATTTCTAAGTCTTACATTCCACCATTTAATTGAATTGAAAGTGTCATTTTACCTCTCGAGGAAGCTGAATACAAAATAAAAGCTAAAAGTCATTCCATGATTTTATTTGAGATACACAGACAGGAAGACAAGATATAATGGTGAACTTTAATACTCTAACTATAGCACTGGGTTGAAGAATGACCGAGTCAGTAGTGTGATGATTACAGGTGCTTTTGCAAAGTCTCTGAGACATTTCACTAAGTCAAGCTTATTCTATCATATAGTGTTATCTTGCTCAGACTCATTTGGGGTCTTTTAATGCCTTCAAATGACAGGTCAAAAAATAATCTCTATGTTGCAAAGTGTCTTGTGAACACAGAAAGTTTAGGAATCACTGCTATAAATCAGTGTTAATGAGGAAACCATTCACACCGGTCTATGCATTTCTAGAAATCATGTTTGCACCTTTGCACCCAATGGAACTACATTACACCTCCCATCATTATAAAATGCCGCCTCATCTGAAGCGGTACTGCTCTCATCAATTCAAATGCCACTGCACCTCATTTCCCAAAGAGCAGCAGGACAAGTAATTCTCAGCAGTCGTGGCAAAGGCACCAGATGGAAATTCAAGGGATAGATAAGTACATTTGGTCTGCAGTGGGCAATTTCAAAATTTTCTTTCCAATAGAGCCAATTAAGATACAAGGACTCTGACAGCAGTTCCGGTACAGAGGAAGGAAAATAATACACTAGCCATGTCACTATTTTAATTGGCTCCACAAACAGAACATTTTCTAAGCATTTGAAATCAAATCCTGCCAGAATGCAGAAAGTTTACTCAGCTATGCAGACAACACAATATGCCTATGAATGCCACAAAGCTTCTCAAGTGTCTTTTCAATGAGGGACAGTGTCCAGTTGTTTAGGGGAAAGAACTGGGCGCGTGCGATGAGCTAATCGCCCATGCAGTAATCAGACAGAGGGGCCGGGAGCTCGGAGTCTTCTCTGCATCATTGAGGAACAGAAAATTAGACATAATGACCCAAGAGATCACCTACATTTATTTTAGTGTCTGAATTCCTCCAAGTCTGAAAACAGCTTTTTTTCCCCAGTGAATTCACATGTCCTTTAGGAATTCTTAAAAATTGACTGTAAGTATACAAATAGGTAATTCACAAAAGGGGAAACCTGTGTACCCATTCAATATGGGAAAGTACTCAGATGTACTCTTAGTCAGAAAAAAAAGAAGTTAAAATAATACTACAATAACCCCTTGTACCCACTGTAAAGGCAGATATGGAAAATCCCATCATACCAAGTGCTGGCGAACTTGTGCGAGGACAGCACTGAGAACGGAAGTGCAAACTGGTAAGTTATTCCAAAGTCAATCTGGCCATTTCATAAAGTGGATATTAGTATTCACTGTGACCCACAAGTCGCACCTTTGATTATCTGGCCCACAGAATCTCTCACATAGGTTCCTAGAAAGTACATAAGGGGACATGTACAAGGACAGTCAGCAAACACAGCATTTTTGTGGCAATGGTGATTTGGAGACAACCTGGATATCTGTCAGTGAGAAAATGAATAATCTAAAACATGGCATGCTTATGATGGAGAACAGTGCAGAAACAACACCCCAGGTCTGTAACAATAATGTGGGCAGATTGCAAAGTCAGTATTGATTAAAAGAATAAAAGAACCAAACAGGATAAATAATAGCAAATTATTTTATGTAAATTAAAACCCATATCCTCAAAACTAGCAATATATATTTTATAAGAATACATGCAAATGTAAAAGCACACAGAAGGCATTCTAGAGTATCTTCAGTGGGAGTGGAAACGTCCTGGGATTTGGAGATAAAAAGAAAATAATAAAGTAAACCGAGAGACAGAAGGTATCGGGAACAGTAATGGAAATCTGCTACGTATTGATGTGTGTGATAAAGCTCACATTTCTGCAACCAAGACTCAAAAGAAAAAAAACGAATAAAAGAAAAAAGTTATCTTATCCCAGTAAGGATTGCTTCACTTAAATAGAATGCTACCTACTTGCAAAATACCATATTCAACAATGAGTAAACATCCAACAATAAGGGCAAAATCAAAGATTCATAGCATCAAATCTTTACTGAGGAACTTCTAAGTATGAAACACCACTAGGAAGGCATCAAAAACCTTCCAGCCAACCAATCACCAAGTCATCAGTCAAGTACTCACTGCACACCAAACGCCAAGCTGGACATGGCTAAATGTCAAAAAAAAAAAAAAAGAATAAAATATGAAACCACCACTCAAGTTTTACCACTTGGGGTTGTTTTATCAGGCAGGAATGAAGTCGTGGAAACACATGTGAAGATAATAAAATGGTAAAACTAAACATACATCCCAAAAGAGATCACAGAAGCGTGTTCCAACGAAGCTTGCCATACAACTTTTCCCACAAAAAGTTCAATTCATTTTAAGAGCTCTTCTTTTGGAACTGCCTTCAAACTCTTTGGCACTTTATTTGGGAAATTCTCAATAGCAGCCGAGTTTATATTTAAAATATGTGGTTCATTTTTGAGTGACTATTGCCAAAGTCTAAATTAACAACTTCTATCAGTGTAATTCTTAAGGGGTTATAAAGTGTGTTCATAAATTTTAGCTCTCTTGGCAATATGTTTCAGAATCAAGTAGAGTTTTTTAAAAGAAGTAATGCTCATGGAGGAAAACCTGTTAGAGACTTGGTTACAAAACAAGTGATTTTTAAATATGCCATGAAATAGATCTATCAGCCAAACCAAACTGTTCCAAATACGTTTTAAACAATGGCCACAATAGGCTAAAAATAAATGTATAGCCTTACAACCTCCCCAGGTAACAAGATTAGATAGTTGGGCTCTGGCATTTCAGTGTGAAAATACATGTCTTTATATTTTCAACACTCTGAGTGTTCACACGACTGCTGGCCTTGTTAGCACTGCTGTGTAGGATAAAATGTGGCAAAGTCAGAGGATCTGGGTTTCATTCCCTTCCCTTCCAATTATAGTAACTTTTTCTATAATGCTTGCTTTGAGGAAGTAGAGGGGTTGTAATGCAATCAATGTATTAGGAAACAATATATAGCGTTTTATAACATAAACTTACCATCTGCAAACGCACAACTGGACCACCAAGACCACCACACGAGGTGAAGGCAAACCCTGCGTCCAGGGGAACCCAGCCACGTGGAAGATACAAAACACACACCCCTCACCCGCCCACCAGCGACCAGTTCCCCGTGTGCATGCTCCAACAATGCTGTGTTTTGCTGCTCTTTCACATTTATGAACTTGCCTGTATGAAAAAAACATTGAACATTCCATTTATGTGGAAGTATCTAGATTACTTAAAGTGTCAGGAAGTGCATGCAAAAGGAAAATTTTAAGTCCTGACAAAAAGCCTGAAATGAGCACTTGGAAAGAAACAAGAGAACACGACCCTCTCCGAGACAATGGGCATACAGACATCAGTGCTCCCGACACTGATGTGATTGTCTCCGACAATCAGAGACGTGAAGTGCCCATGACTGCAGCCACTTTGACTGTCGTAAATTCGGGAAAAATGCATTTGAAAAAAAGAGAATAAATGGAGAGATCATTGAGCATCCACATTTAAGAGCAAACAGCAAAATAAGTCAAGAACGGCCTTTCTCGTGATCAAAGGGCAGGACGATCCGCAGCAGACCTGCCAGACCCCTCTGGCCTCGCAGTGGCGGGCTTGGTCTCAGACATCTCTATGAATTTCCCGAGCCTTGGGCTGTGGGGTGAAGCCACAAATACAGATGAGGACACTGAAAAAGAACTTCCAGCAGTGCTACCGGAAGTAATCGAAAAAGGCTACACATCGGATCAAATTTTCAACTTTGATAAAATAAGTATTGATAATAAACACGTCTCAAAGGACCTATTTTCAAAGGCAGAGAAACATGCTCCAGCACTGAAGGCTGCAAAGGAGAGCAGTCGTTTCTAACCCACTTCCGCCGTTTCACAGTAACTCACGTGCGGGAAACCTGCTCTCGGTCATCTCCTAGAGCGAGCTTCCGGTCTTCCTCAAGGTAAATCCCCACATTTGCTTACGGACAAAGTCATTATTCACCAAGTTCCTCCCTTTTGATGTACATGTCACAAACGAAGTTCAATTGTGATGCCTCTAACCCCATTTTCCCCCAAAGCCTTGTGATTTTCACGGCATGACTGGGCATACTGTGGGGATTTTTACCAACGCATTAACTGAGTGCACTAACTACGTGGCCCTATAGGGAATATCTGTTAACGTGATCTACTCAGCAAATCCGCCTTTCCGAAAACTGTCCCTCCCTGAACGTGAAGTCTACTTCCTCTACTGAGGGTAGAGGAGCCACATGACCCCATCTGGCCAGTCACAGCACCCTGGACATGGGCCACGGTTATATTTGGACATGTGGTCCAAACAGAGCCAAACAGAGTCCTCCCAAGGAACTGTGTTCCCCGGAGCTATGAGAAAAGAATTGTCCTCTTTTCCCCTGGGTCTCTGACAGTAAGAAAAATAAAAACATCTCACTGCCTCGTGTAGCCTTCTTTATAACCAGGGACAACCACCTAGGAAGAACAAATCCAGTAGAGAGTTCTAATAACATCATATAAACTTCTGGTCATCTAGTCTAGAAGCCAGCTAACATGCACAGATTTCTTTCTACGGCAATGTTAGCCAACAGATGCCTGAAAAGTTTAGCTATTCTGAATAGAGTTGCTATTACTGGAAACCAAAGGTACATTGATTAATATACCTAGGTCAGAGAAGCGCTTGGTGATGCCCCAGATTTCAATGGTCCCCTATTGTCTGTTCCTACAAAAACACTCTCCCTGGGAGCTGTCACGTCCCCGGTCATGCTGTGTTCCCCATAGCACCCTAAGCTCCGTAAGGAAGTGGACCTTTCTCTCTGCCTACCGCTGCTTCCCAAGGCCCAGCCCAGGCTCAACAGCTCGTGGAGGTTCAGAGAATGTCTGTGTGGTGACTGAAGGATGAATGGGTGAATAAATGAGCCCAGCTAACCATTCAGAGCCTGTTTGCTCATCTCTGAGACAGAGAGGTAGCTGACAGTTGCCTGCCATTCGTACGGGGATCTAATGAGATGATGTGCATGAAGGTGCTGCGCTAGCTCCAGAGCAATAATTATTATTCACTCAGCACCTGCTTCCCTGCAGCAGGGAAGGGCGGCATGAGGGAGCGGATAAAAGCACGGGTACAGGGGTCGGGGGTGCGAGTGCCAGCACTGGACCTTATCAGCAATCTTCTCTGAGCCTCTGCCTCAGGTTTCTGTGAGCACCCAAAACGTTAATACACGTAAATCACCTATTTATATGTCGGGTGTGCTATGTGCTCCACCAGACACCCTCATCAACCAGAAAAGGGTTCTGTCCCCAAGACACTTACAGTCTAGTAAGAAGCTAAATCACGTACATAAACAACCTGAATGTAAGACAGAGTCAGTAGGAAGTGGCATAAGATGTCACAGGAGATCACTTGAGGTCAATCACTCCAGGTCTAATGTTACCAAGATATCTTCATGCTAAGCATCACTCTCCTTGTCAAGCAAGTCCTAAGAAACTCTTACAAATAATGATATTTAGATGACTGAATGTCTTGTTTGCATCGTTCTCTGCAGTAAATTCAAAAGCACTGAGATGCATTACAAAAAAAAAGTCTACAAACCTTCAACCACAGAAAGATGTGTGTCTTCAGGAGAACTGCTCCCATCAAAGGATTCGTGAGCGGGTGAGAGACTGTGGCAGGCTGGATAACAGCCTCCAAAACCATCCTCAACCACATCTCTGGAACCTGTGCACGTCACCTGATACGGCTAAAGAGAGTTTGCAGATGTGATGGAGGTACAGATTTTGAGATGGGGACATCACCCTGGATCATCCGGGTGGGCCTGATGTAAATAAAGGGGCCCTGACAAGAGGCACATGAGAAGGAGTCAGATGAGAAGGACATGTGGTGGTGGAAGCAGAGAATGAAGGAAGGGGCCACAAGCCAAGGAAAACAGGTGGATGCTTAAAGCTGAAAAACACATGGAATCAAGTTCTCCCCTTGAGTGTGCAGAAGGAACCAGCCCTGCTGTCAAAAAGGGCACCTTCAAAGTCAAGGACACCTTGACTTTGCTAGGTGAAACTGATTTTGGACTTCTGCCCTCCAGAACAGTAGGAGAATAAATTTGTGTTGTTAAACCCACTAAGTTTGTGGTGACTTTTGAAAATAGCCAGAGGAAGCCCTGGCTGGCGTAGCTCAGTGGATTGAGCACGGGCTGTGAACCAAAGTGTCACAGGTTCGATTCCCAGTCAGGGTGTTACAGGGTGCAGCCAAGAGGGAGGACCCCAAATGGGCATTTTAAAATGGGGTCCAGAACTCAAGGTGTCTAGGAGATTTTAGGATGTCCTCACTCCCACTCCCCAGGTGTGGGTTGGGGGAAGGGACAAATGGAGCAGGGCCATTGAGAGCTGTTTTGCATAGCAACAGACTTGCAGCTAACCTCTGGTATGGTCATTTAACATATCTATAGCCTTTGGCTGGTCGCTTAGATATGCTAAATAGCTATGGCCAGGCTCAAGGCCAGGGGGATGGAAAGGGATCTCCCCCCAAGATGGGACTGGGGGGCAGGTCCCCTGAGTTACAGCACCTGCGTGGGAGCTGGGAGAAGATTGGCTCCATGACATGGGGTGACACCTGCCCAGACCCACGATGGTGACCAGAAAAGCTGGAGAAGACAGCAGATTGAGGGCAAGTGTGACCAAGTGTAGGAGGAGTCGGAAATGGGGCTGCAGAAGAAGATTGGCGCGGGGATTTAAAACCCAGACACAGCAGCCATTGAGAGAGAACCATGCGCAGCCCTGAGGGGAGAACCTTGCGGCTGTGGAAGTGCAGGGAGGATCACAGCCACTGCGGAGAGAGAACCACGCGGCCTTGACAGAGTGGGGACTCTCCCTTCCCGCAGTCCTGAGAGAGGGAGGACCACGTGCCTTTGCCAGAGTGGGGACCCCCGCAGCTTTAGAAGGGGTAACCACCACCTGGTTTTAGCAGAGATCCCGGCAACTCAGCTGAGGGTGCCGGGAACCCAGGGAGGCCTCCCAGTCGAGACAGAGTACTAACTGGGAATAACCAGAGGACTGCCTGAGCCATGGACTTCTGTTTCCTTTCCTGAGACTGGGCAAAGGGGGAAGGAAGGAAGGACTGTGTCTGTTTATGGGTGTTTTAAGGGACTTTGGGATTTTTGATAAAGACATTAGGTCACTACTTTAAGTTTGTATAGCATTAAATAAAGGTTTCCTTTTCATGAATCTCTGGCATTGAGAGACATCTTTCCTCTGGCGGTGGACATGACGGACCTGGGGGCCTTCTTTCAATAATAGTATATCGTCCCAGGCCCCCCCTTGTTTGTTCTGTAACAAGGGCACATGCCTGGGTTGCAGGCCATGAACCCCAGCAACCGCACATTGATGTTTCTCTCTCTCTCTCTTTCTCCCTCCCCCCTTCCCTCTCTAAAAATAAATAAATTTTTTTAAAAAGGAAAAAAAAAAGAAAATAGCCAGAAGAAACTAAAACAGAGACAGAGGAAAAGGGTTTCTGCTGTGACGTTTAATGAGAAAGAAGGTTAACAAAGCACCCAGCTGACCCCCCATTGAGAGCTCATTCACAAATGGGTAGAAAGTGCCTAGGAACTGTGAAAAAAAGCTGTCCATCCTAACAATCCTGAGATAAAGCTAAAAGGCTAACCTTGCAAAAGCTCAACATATCTTGAAGTGGTTCAGGATTCTGAGGAAAGTTAAAACCCAACGCCCTGGAGTTTAAGAAAAGTTCCTCTGGGGATGGCTGGGGTGGGAGGGGAGAGGTGGTGGGGGTGGGGCAGAGGTGGGGGTAAATAAATAAATAAATAAATAATCCTCATTCACACCTGTCACCTTTACAGGATAATTCATTCTAAACATAAGGTGAGAACTGGAGAGGTGAGCCATAACTACAAAGGAGTGAGTTTAATTTTCATCAAGCATTCTAGAACTCCAACATCGAAACACACGGTGTGATTTTAGAAGGAAACTGGGGCGGAGAGGCAGGCGCACGCGCATCCCAACCACCGTCACCTCTCCCCCTGCCGCCCACGCTCTGGTCTTTGGTCACTCCGGTTGTGCAGCCACCTCTCCTGCCGCCTGCCTTTGCCCGTGCGGGTCCCTTGCTTGTGGCATCCTTCTTCCATCTGGCAACGCAAAGACCTGGACAAGGACATTAAATCTCAAATTCTTCGGGACTCCATCCAAATGCCGTATCCTTCCGTAAGTTCTCTTTGACTAACCCTAGACAAGCCCCCTGGTTTTTCACCCTGTGCCACCTTGGAATGCAGTTCCATGAGCAGTGAACCCACTGTTGTAACTATTTACTTCCATCTCGGTCTCCCCAGCTCCCCAGAGATCTCTCCTGTGCAGTCACTACACCCTATTCTTTGCTGAATCCCACGTGCTCGGTGCCATGCCCGGAACATAATCGGCATTCAGACTGCTTGTTAAAGAAATCGATGCATAAATGCCGCCACTTCAGAAAACCAGCGTCAATAGCATGCTGCCTGTCTTGGTTCTCTGCTGTATTTGAAGATCTGACTCCAAAAAAATACTTGTTTCTAAAATCCAGTATATATTTGGGGGGCGGGGGGAAGAGTAGCTGCAACAGAGGACCTGCGAAGCAGTACGTGAATAAAGGCATGAATTCTGGACTTAGCGAGACCTCTGCTTCAGTCTACCCCCGCCGCTGCCCGGGGGGCCCGGCTCCTCCCCCTGCGTTCCTCTGGCGTTACCTCCTACTGCTCTTTCCCTTATTCACTTGCTTCCACCCACGTTGCTGTCCCCTTGTCCCTCCTCACAACTCAGTGGGTTTTGTGAAGACACAATGAAACAATATACAGGAAAACATTTGAAAATATCAAAGTGGTACCCATACAGGGTCAGGCACAAATAAAGCCCCTTTATGATTATAAAATCTTTTATTGCAAAATCATAAGCATGCAATTCTGTAACATAAGACTATCACACTCAAGCACACCATATGACATTTTAGGTGAAATGGTCAAATTAAAACTATAAATTATCACACCCATATTATTACCCTACCGACCACACTCACGCAGACCTGACTGCTGCTGGACCCTGTATTTGCTGTTATGATTGCAAGTCCAAATGACTAGTCCTTGCAGTACGAAGTAGGCAACATTTATGGTTCTGTCCACCCGTGTCTCTTCCTTCTGGAAGCAACGCCCCTCTTCTGTGGCTGTGAACTGCTCCCCTCCACCCCCACCCACTGATCCAAACAAACAGAAGGGGGTGTCTCTTTCCAGGTGGAAGCAAGAGCCCTTCAAAGCCTGCTGGGGCCCTGCAGTGCCTGAGGCCAGGTCTCCACCTCCAAGAGATTTCCTACTGACCCCAGTGTCTTTCCCATTTTGGATTTGGTTTCTGTCACTTGTAACAAAGAGATTCCTGACTAATCCATGTTGTTAACCGAAAAGGGAACATAAGCAAATTTCTCAATTACTTCTCCTTAAAAGTTAAATGAATAGGTTTTATAAGCTATTTTTTTGGAAAGAGCGTCATGCAAATATTTATCAGTCCTTCTGTTTACCAACATCACCATGCCTTAAGGAAGAATCCGGAGAAACACCTTTGCAAAGTAAGTAGTGACTCGGCAAAGGTGGGCGGGGTGAGGGGGGCGGGGACCAAGGAATCTGAGCATCAGCTGGAGAGTTTGGACAAAGGACCCTGACTCTCCGCGCCCCTTTTTTCTCATCTACAAGTTGCCAGGGTCCACCCATGTTCTAAGCCACTTAAAACACAAACTTTTGTGGTTCAGATTACAGCAGCACTTCCATGATTTTTCACGTGAAAGAATTTAGCTTCTTTTGGTAAAGAAAAAATAAAGAACCTCTCAATGGGGTTTAAATTGCAGTGCAAATATCCAGAACAGGAGACAGATCATTTCTGAGTTTTCTAACGCAAAGCCAGAGCCATCATTCGGTACGTAACTAATGAACTGAAAACAGCAGATTACCAGGAAAGTTACCTTTTTATGAATTTCTCTAGCTCGCTGGCTAAAAACTGAGAAAGAGGACTAACTTCATCCCCTGCGGAAGGGTGGCTAATTCCATGTCAATCAGAGCCACAGCACCCGAGGAGGCCACAAGTACTCACTGAGCAACCCCTCCATGCAGGGCGCTGAGACAGGTGTTCAGGGAGCGCAAGGACAAAGCCGGATTTCTCATCTTCCTCCTGCTGCACACCCTCCGACAGCGCGCCGTGACTCCTGGACTGACGCCCACACCCATGACATGGCATCAGAGGCCCACATCACCTGCCACTCGCTCCCACACACTCCCTCCTCCAGCCACGGCCCTCTCTCAGACCCGAGTTCAGCCAAGCACGATCCTGCTTCAGGGTCTGTGAATTACTCCCACTGGAGATCCCATCTGCCTGCGTGTTCTACCCCCACTCACACAGGCCCACTAGCTGCTTCCTGGTCTGTCCGCCTGAAATGCAGCCTCCTTGGCCAGACTTTTCCACTTGAATCCCACTTTCCCCACCAGCCCCTCCACCATCACCACAATTCTCTCTCTCAGCCCCCTGAGAGTTCTCTTCTCAGTGCTTCTCCCAAGTTGTAATTATGTTACTTGCTTGTCTCCTTGGGCTTTGCTTGGGTCTGGAGAGGGACAGGGACGTGGTGCTCTGTTGCATCCACTGCTGCTGTATCTCCAGCATCCAGCACACTGCTAAGTACACAGAAGTCACACTATGAAGATTACTGAATGAATGAATGAATGAATGAAGAATGAAAAAAGGAGACTCACATAACTACTACAGCTATAACATGAGGTAGTACATGTTGAGTGTTTACATAGTAGGGATGGAATAAGAAGCAGGTGTAACAAACAAAACCATGGAAGAGAAAAAGTGCAGAGCAAGGTCTGAGGAACGAAGGAAATTCCCTGTCACGTGTATGCAAGGACACAACGGGCTGAGACCCAACCGTGCTCCACAAGCGAACGTGTGTTTATACCACAAGCCATGGGGACTCACTTAAACGTCCTAATCGAGAGAGTCAAGTGAGGACCCCTGTGCTGTGGGAGGGCTGCTCCGCTGCCAGGACAGGGGTGCAGTAGATGCAGACTGGAACACGGTGGCGCCGATAGGCCGGCCAAGGAACCACAAGGGGGTGCGAGTCAAGGGGGAGAATGACAACGCATGGAAGACTTTTTGCAACTGGTTGGAGGTGGGAGGTGAGAGACAGAGGAAAACAAGACCTTCCTGGGGCTATAGCAGGCTGAGAACCGGAGAGCAGGTCGAGAGTGACAGTTTGGGGCTGGAAGGGAGGCCCCGGGCTCAAGCCCAGCTGCCAGCCCGCCATTTAAAACCAAACTGAAGGGGACAGACCCTGTGAGCCTGTCGCCTGTGGTCACCTTCTCTTTGCCCTGCGCAAGCCTCCCGTCCCAAGTTTCCTCTTCTTTCCTCCCCATAATTGAATGTGCCTTCAGTTTTCGGGCTGTTCATAAAACAACAAGACATGCACAAGATACAGATGTGCTTACGGAGAAAGCGAAACTCCTTCCAGGCAATCCGCACACTGCCTCCCCCACGGCAGCCTCTGCCCACGGTTTGGAAAACATCCCAGCAGACTTCTTATGCATATCTTGACTCGCATTTTGAAAAACAAACAACATAATATTACACATGCAGTTCTACAAGCTGCGTTTTATTTTTTTTCTTTTACTCGAGGTATCATGAAAACTCCTTCTGGGTAATACATAGAGATCCTGGTTATCTTTTTAAAGGACAGACTGGTATTACACGGAGACATGCCCAATGGTGTATTATTGACCAATTCCCTTTTGACGGATATTTAACATGGTTTCCACTGGTGCACGAAAACCCTTGATGAACGTCCTTGAATGCCGATCTCCGTGCAGCCTGCTGTTTGCTGCTTCAAGCACATGGCCGGGGAAGTGCGCCGGCTGACCTGTCCCGAGGACAGGGCAGCAGGGTGAGCGGGGCTGAGAAGGGGCACCGGGGGCACGCCCTCTGGCCCAGACACTCACGTCTCTCTTTATATAAAGGACAATAGGCAAAGAGAGGAGTTTCCAAGGTTGTTCACCTCAAAATCAAATAGGTCTTCCTACATGACAGATGGAGCATTCATCTCCTCCGGCCCTTCAGGAGGTAAATGATTTTCTGCAAAATAAAGGCAGAACTCGAAATGAAGGATGCCCACGGTTTGGGGGGGACTTTGGTTTCCCACTTCAGGCCCGGCACTGTGACTAACACGGTCTGCCATTCCTGAACACTCGCAGTTGCCTGCTCTGCGCGCTCTGGCGGCTTTGGTTCGCACCTCCATCGAGGACCCTTCCCACCAGAGCGTGACAGTGGATTTACTGACCCTTTTCCCAGTCTAGGCTCTGAGCACCCCCGGACAGGGAGGTCCCCCCACCCCGTGCATTATGGGACCTCAGTGTCTCCTGCGGGGAGGCTCTCAGCAAGCACTTACATGAACGCCCACCTGGACGAGTGTGCAAACGAGCGCACACAGGGGAGGCCAGACACCACGACCATCTTCACTTTCACTAGCAAGTTTTCTGAGAGATTTTTTAAAAATGTTTGGCCACTATCAATTCACATTTCATCTCATATTATTCAACGAGTGGGAGCTCTCTGTAAAAGACTGCTACAACAAACGTCATGCCCTCCTGTCCATCCCTCTTCCTTCCCTCCGCCACCTTCACCGAGCTTTCCTTCTGCGAATGGAACCCGGTGAACATCACCAGATGATGACATCCACCCCTGGGGGAACCCACTGTGTAGAATATTCCATCCTACTTACACAAGGTTCTCCCTACACACATAATTCTATCTATAACGTCCAGGACCAGCGCATCACCACCGTAATGTCACAGGTGTTCTTCCTTAGATCAGGTAAAAAGTCAGCCAAAGGAAAATATTAAGGAACAGTGCAAGTGGTACAGAGGCACAGCATTAATTACGAAGGTAGGACTTGAACCCCTGACGTTTTGGAAACTCTGCCATGTGGATTAGCAGGATGGCCTGCTAATATGAACCAAACTAACAACAGTAACTAGACCATCAGCTACAGATGGATACAACTTATAAGGACAACCTTATAGCCTGTTAGCAGTCTTCGTATGTGTCTAGCAGTTTGCACTTGATCCAAGGTACTTCCTGCTAAAAAAAAAAAAAAAACACACGCAAAAAAAGCAACTCCTCCCACCCCTTCCCTGACTAGAAGCAATCTTTACAACTGCTGTTGCTGAAAAACAGGATTCAAATCAGGGTAAACCTACCGAGAACTCTCCCTGGACCTTATCTTCAGTAAAGGGTATTGTCAGGAAGCAGGAAATGTAGTTTGTCTCGCACTATCTATAATGCAATAGACAGTCCTTCACTTTAACAAGGTGCCACTGCCAATACAGGCCCTGCTGGGCGAGAAGCAGAGGCGACGATTTCGCTGTGTGCATGAGCAGAACGGACCCTGGGGAGAGAAGAGGCAATGGCGTGCCTCCCCCAGGAGGGCACAGGGAGGGTGCTCCTCAGCACCCTGGTGAAAATCACCGCAGGGAAGAGAGCCCACGGGTCCCAACCCACCTCCGTGGGACTGCTCAGTCAGGGAGAGAGGTTTGCAAGCATCTGCTAAGTTACACGGTTACCCGATCAAACATCATTTTTAACACTCACAAGTGCTCAGGGGCCACACAGGAGCAGCAAGGACAAGGTCAGGGGATGGGCCAGGATGGGTGATGCCAGGCGCGGCTGAAAAAGCTGGGCGTGCTTGGCCTGGGGGGACAGAGTGGGAGCTGGGGGAGAGCATGGCCACTCCCCACAAACAGCAGGAGCTACCTGAGGGAAGGAAATCAGATCTGCCAGAGGCTAAGACTGGGGCTGCATGGACTGGATATGCTTTGAAAGCCAGTGTTGACATCCCCTTCCTGTGACTGAGACAGCTGCTTCGCTTCCCTCGGCTCTCGTGCGTTCATCTGTAAAATGGGGATAAGAGAACCCACCTCATAGTTTCTTGGGAATGGGATAGTATCTATGCAGCCCTTCAACACAGTGCTCCAATGACTACCTTTTAATAAATCTTAATGTATCTAGTGGGTTAGATAAGATTCGAGGGGTGTAATACACAAGCAAATTTATTTTTGATTACCCTCTGTGGTTCAGCAGAAGTGTTACCCTAGAGAGAAAGGTAAGCAGTCCAACATTTCTGATCATTCTTAGAAAGCTTTTTTTTTTTAACCCTCACCTGAGGATATGTTTTATTGATTTTGGAGAGAGGAAGGAAGAGAGAGAAAGAAACATCCATGAGAGAGAGAAACATGGAACAGTTGCCTCCCACACACTCCCCGACCAGGGCTCGAACCTGCAACCTAGGTATGTGACCTGACCTGGAATCAAACCCACAACCTTTTGGTGGACAGGGCGATGCTCCAACCAAACAAGCCACCTGGCCAAGTTCTTAGAAAGCTTTGCCATCACTCTGACTCCACATCAGTCTTGAACGAGAAATTAGAAAGTCAAGTCTAGCCTAGTAGGTGGAGACACGCTTCAGTCTCCTGTCAGAGACAGAGTCGCTCCCTCTCCCCACCGTCTACAGACAAGCTGTCCCTGGCCCCCTGCCACTGAGGAAGGAGTGTGGCTGCCTTTGCCTTTTTCCCTCTGGCTTATCCCCTTGTCCTCAGGGGGCTGTTGTGTGTGTGGCCTCAAGTCTGTGTGACGAGAGGTTGGAGAAGAGACATCGAACCTCGTGCATAGGTGGCCCTGACTTCTGATGGCTCCCTGCTCCCTGGAACCAGCACGGCTGAGGGTTTTCCCCGGCAGGCACCCCCGCTACAGCTTCCCTGGGCTAGCTGAGCACTCCTCCCACAGTTTCTGCCTCCAGGGGGACATCAGCCTCTTGGTCCCCTCCCCCTGGCACACAGCCTTCCCGGCTGACAGGCAGAGCACTGGTTCAATATCTAACCCCGGGTCTTACATGTTTTTGGCCCCACAAGACAGGGATGCAGTCACACCCAAGAGAACCCTCCTCTTTTATATGCTGCTCGAGTGGTGTGAGTCCAGCCCCGGACAACCATGACCTTCAACTTCTCCCCAGATCTTACCACTGATGACCTTCCCACTCCAGGTGGGGATGGGGAGAAAGCATTCTCTATAGCCTGCCCCCCTCGGCAGTGGGGAGGAGCTGGGAATCTCAGCACAGGGTTTTCAAGGAAATCCTCACAAAACCATCCTTTCCCTGTTTTCTTTTGTTTGTTTTTGTTTTTGTTTTTTAGTTAACCCTCCACACGAGTGGGGATTTAGTGGCCGTCCAGCTGATGTTCGGGTATCTGCTGAAGTGGTGCACACGGCCCAGCACCTCCTTCGGAACACAGCATCTGGTGCGTCTTAGTGCCTCGGATTGTGACTCTCGTGTCCTGTTACATTAATGACCATAAGTGTTCTTCTGTGTTGAAAATTCTATTAGCCATAGGGCTCCAGATTCCGTCAGTATTTCCTAGAGTTTTTTTTCTTAACCCATTCTACTTACTTTGAAAGAACATTTATAAGGGATTATTATGACATAAAAGTTTAAAGAAAAGATGGTCTACAATCTGATCAACCAATTCCCGTTGACAATGTAGATAATCGTTCTATACACTTACTGGTTTCTCTGCCTGGGAAGACTCCCTCGCCCTCACCCTCACCCCCAGGTCTCAGCGTGGTCTTAACATGACTGGCTCGCTGCTGTTCAGCTTCCAACTCAGCTATCAGAGAGGCCTTAACTAATAGTGTCAATTATTTTGTGGCAAACATTCACTTCCACGCATGGCCCCCATCAGCAGAGTATAATTTCCTACCCTCCCGTCCCTGGGCTTGGCCACATGACTTGCTCTGGCCAATCGGACATCAGCAGACAAAGGCCTTCAAAGGGCTTCCGCAGTTTGGCTTGGCTCTTTCGTACTCTGGTGATCTGTCATGAGAAGAGCCTCCTGAGTAGCTGCTGTGCTTTCACCCTGGACCCCAGGATGGACAAACACCCCGCAGCCGTGAGCTCAGCCTGAAGCCGGCACACCCAGACGACCCATAGCTTCCCAGCCAAGATCAGCCATGCTACAGCTGACCCGTAGGACTGACGGAGCAAGAGCACAGACACTTGATGTGAGCCAGTACGCGTGGGGTATTTTGTTTCATTTTATTTGTCCTGTGGAGCACAAAAGGAGCAATATTGCTGTGTTATCTAACATGGTCTTTCCACTGTTCATCTTAAATGAGCTTTCTATTCTTCCTACCTCTTACGGCTCTGCTGAATTGCCTTTCCTATGTTTTCTTATCACTGTCTAGACTTGGCTTTCTGAACATTGGGCTCTTACCACTATTAGAGAGAGTATTATATTGCCTGGCACATAGTAGCCATTCAACAAATTATTTGCTGAGTAAATTATTGGGTGATTGGTTAATCGATTTTAAAAAGCAAAGATGCACAGAGTGAAAATTTAAGTTTGCTTCTCCACAGTCTTGCTCCCCAAAAGTAGTAACCCTCTTAGTACAATTCTGACATATCTTTGAGGTGTCCAACCCGAGGCCCATGGGCCGAAGGTGGCCCAGGATGGCTATGAATGCAGCCCAACACAAAATCGGAAATTTCCTTAAAAACTTCTTTTTTTTGCTCATCAGTTTTTGTTAGTGTTTGTGTATTTAATGTGTGGCCCAAGACAACTCTTCTTTGTCCAGTGTGGCCCAGAGACGCCAAAAGGCTGGACACTTCGTCTGGTGGGTGTATGGCACAAGGGAGGGAAGGAAGGAGGGGGACGTAGAGAGAGGGAAAGAGAGAGAGAAGTTCACGATTGAGAGAGAGAGAGATGTTTATAATTTTGGGCAGGTTTGGGGGCCGTTGTTCTACTAAACGGCTCACACTACTCATCGTGCCTTCCCTGTTGTGGTTTTAACTTGAAATGTGCGATGCAGACCTTCCCGCACCAGCACATCTGTTCCTTCACATCAGTGGCTCAGTAACGCCCCACTATATGGTACGACCCTACGCAGCCACTCTCCCTCTGACAGGCCTTTAGTTGCTTTCCAGTTCTGTTTGGTTTTGCTATTCCAAATGATGCTTCTGAGAACAACCTCATATACTTACTTCTCCCGTGCACGGCCTCCCATGGCACAGCCACTCCAGAAAACTCTAACCTGGGAAGAGAAACACTCGCCTTGTTGGGAGTACCCACTTTTAGGCCCTACCAGTCAAGGAGATTTTAGAAAGTTTAATTCTTTATAGCTTTGTTAATAAAACAATATTCATTGTTTTTCATTTTTTAATTGTAATATTATTTTAAAATACTGACTGTGATTGTTTTATCACTTGGCAGCCCCTTTTTCCTCGCACTTCACACTTCAAGGTTCTGGTAACAGGCCCATAAGGGGTCAGCACCCCTGACTGAGGACCCCTGGTCTAACACATCAGGTCTCACTGCAGTTCCTTCAGCCCTGAGATTAGTAGGTTCAGTCCAATTGTGTCTTCAAAGAGCAAGATGATCGAAAACGGGAGCAAGGTGCGATGATTTTAATCCCAGAACAAGGGAGTCTAATTGAAGAATTAAATGACCACATAACACAACTCAAGGAAAGGAACGAGAATCAATTATCCGATTCTGAGAGAGACACGAGGCACCGCTCAGAGACGGGAGACGTCTCCTCTCAGCGCTGCGTCTTCGGCAGCAGCGACCAAGCCCAGGTGCCTAAGTTTAACTTACCGGCCAAGAGTGTCTGCAGGAAGGTGAAGAGAGGGAAAACCACAAGTGAGCAATGTCACTCTGACTTTGCTGTGCTCCCAACAGTACGGACCTGCCAGTAATCTGCCTCCTCGGGATACTCCTGAGCCTTAGCAAAAACACATCGCTGCTGCAAAGTTGGAAATACGAGAAGTAAAGAACTACGTACTGGGGAAAACTGCTGTGATACAATGAACTGTAGTACAGTGGATTGTTTGTGTTTCAATAAAGTAATGCAGGTGAAGGCAAAGCTTTAGAACCACCACGAAGATTAAATGAGGGACAGCGATGATTATGACTATGATCAAGACAGGCAAAGGCACCCTGAGAACTGTAAAGCACCGCAGATCGTATTGCTACTAGAGAGCAAGTTTATGAAAGTCAAAGATGTTGCTTTTTTTCACAGTGGTTACCAGAGTGGTCAGAAAAAATAATAGGAAATTTTGGAATAATAGGAGGTACCATTTCAGTCAGATGTCTTTCAGTGACAGACAGGAAACCTGAACTACGGATGTGACCTGCGCCACATCACCAGCTGGTCGGTGCTGTAGCTGGACAGCATTCTTTCATGAACTGTCAGGCAGGCCTTGCATTCGCTCTGTCCCTCCCCAAACAAGCCCGAGTGTGCCGGGAAAGAGTCGGGGGCCGTCGGGAAGAGCATATGATGTAATCATAACACACACCAGACAAAGGCCTCAGACCAAAACATAGGAGATGGACCATCCCGGCTCAGCCGTTTAGTGCGGGTATGAACGCGCTCTGGAAGTTTCACTCCCCTGAGACTCCGGCGTCCCACCTGTAAGTGCAGATACTGACACTTGCCCCTGGGGTTAACAGGAAGTAGTTAGGAGGGTGCTTAGCCCAATGCGTGGCACACAGAGTTTACTCACTGGCAGACATGATGATGATGATGATGATGGTGGTGGTGATGATGGTGGTGGTGATGATGATGAGGGTGATGATGATGAGCATGATGGTGATGGGCAGGGTGATGGCGAGGACGACAGACACTGCTGGTAGGTCAT
Organism: Phyllostomus hastatus; assembly: GCF_019186645.2. Classification (NCBI taxonomy): domain Eukaryota; kingdom Metazoa; phylum Chordata; class Mammalia; order Chiroptera; family Phyllostomidae; genus Phyllostomus; species Phyllostomus hastatus. The sequence goes on from NW_025333611.1 coordinate 16,292,614, forward strand.
TTCCCAGAAGGGGCTTTGACTTAAGTCAGGCCGATGAAACTTGTGGGCAGAGAAACGACAGGAGTTGCGTCATGGAAAAGTTTTCTTGGGTCCTGGCAGCAGAGCCAATGGCTGAGAAGCACTTCGACCCCACGGGTTTGAGTAGCTGAGGAGCAACTGACAGGAACTACCAGCTGGAGGTCCATAAAGAGCTGGGAGCTGAAACCAGATGACCTCTCCCTTGGGTTTAGGACGCGATGAGAAAGAAAAGAATGTATGTGAAAATGCAGCACTTCCCTAATCAATAACAAATTTGGTCATTTACTTCCTGATGGTGCACATTTCACCGTATTTACTCTTGTCAGTGAAATATGCACACGGCTGACTTATGGATTCAAAGAACATAACACCATTGTCTACATGCCCTCTTGTACATAAGTACCAAGTAAGCACTGATACTCTGAAAGTCCTAAAAAATTAATAAATGAAAATGGTTATTGTGCATCATTATAACTTGTGAATAATGTGTTGAATGGTGGAAGGAAGGCGAGAAGAGCGAAATAAAAAGTCAGCAGAGAGGAAAAGAGGCAGGAGACGGAAGACAGAGAGAGAATACAATTCCCTTGTGGCACAGTCATGTTCTGCATACACACAGCTAAAATATTCACTGCAGCCTCCTGGCTACGGTCCTGAAAATATTTCCTCAGCCAAGGCTGATATCTAAAGAGTACAAGGCAAGTTCAGTACAACAAAGTTTTGGACAAACTGAAGGCTTCATCAGATCTTGAAAAGGTTTTCAACAAAAAGAAAATGAACCAGTTCCACGATCAAATACCACAGTAAATGGACCGCCAAGTTCCCTGAAGACAAAGGAGGCCTAAGCCAGGTGCCTGTTAACCTTCCAGAACTGATCGAGTCTATAACAAGAGAAAGAGAGAGCCACAATCCGCCTCAGTCACGTGAAACAAGTCCAGCGGAAGTGACGCCCGCCGGGTGTGTTTGGCAGGGCAATGACATGGGCGTAATAAGTTATCATTTTAATTTTAACATTTCACCTAAAATGTCATATGGTATGCTTGAGTGTGATAGTGTTATGTTACAGAATGACAAGCTTATGATTCTGTAATACAAGAGTATGGAATAAAACAAGGGGCGTTATTTGTGCCAGACCCTGAACACTTGCAAATTATCTTTCGGCGAATTTCACTCCTGTAATGATAACACATTGAATGACTTCGATCATCATCGACTTGAATAAGGAAACTGTCCTTGCCTCACAATAGCACAAGGAAACGGTGACAGCAGGACTGAGCACACACCCGTGGAGGTGACCAGCCAACAGGGAGGCCATTCTGTCACAACTCAGAACAGAGGGGGCGTCGGTGTCCCCACTGTCACTGTCAACTCAGAACAGAACTAAATGTTAGGAGGAACTTCCATTCCAGGTGTTCACTTAGGAGACTGAACAGGCTGGACCGGGAGCCGACACACGGCCCCAGCCCAGAGCCGGAGGGACCCCCGGGGTCACACGAGTCCACGCCGAGAGCTTAAGAGCCTGGAAAGAGCTCTGGTCCTGAAGGAGACGCTTCAACGTGCCCATCATCGTGGGGTGCGTTCCTTATAGCTCTCGGCCTCCACCACAGGAAGCGGAAGATGAGGCAGGAGAGAGCAGCAGGGGGCTGCTGGTGTTCTGCCCTCAGACACACGGGTTGGCCACCCCGCTCTGCTGCTTAGGACCTATTTGTGGCTGAACAGGTCACTTAAGCTCTCCCAGGTTCAGCCTTTCCATTTCCAGGCATGGTATCAGCAGCCCCAATGACAGTTACAAAGATTAAACGAGGTAACATATGCAAAACCTTTTGTATGTATCTGGCACATATGTATTAGGGAAAACATTGCTTAATTGGCAGGGCTATTGCAAGAATTAAATAAGTTATAATATATGAAAATCACCTAGTGCAGTGCCTGCCATATAGTTTATACTCGATAAATACTAGCTCGTTGTTATTACAGACAAGATAAGCACTGAGGTGCCCTCTGGCTCTAAGCCGTCCATGACTCTATAACCTCTTTCTCATGTAACAAACTTCAACTCAGGTTTCCTGTCTCCCAGCCCGCAATGTCCGCTACCACCCTGCTCAGAAATGGGGTCAGAACACCCAACCGCCAGGCAGGAGCTCCAGCCAGGAGCTAAGCACCAGCTCCCAGCCTCTCCTGACACACAGCCTTCCGCGCCAGCCTGTGGTCCACAGCTGACAGCCTGGTGTCGAGCACCGCTTACTGTGCAGATGACGGACAAGGACACACATCCAGCCTCGGCTTTGCCCCGGAAACCTGAGGCGTAATCGAGGTCTGAGATGCGTGGAGAAAGGGTTGGTGTGATGCTAAACCTGCGTCATCTCTGTGGATGACATCTGCCCACACCGGTGTGTACAGTTCACGCCCATCTCAGCAAGCCCTCCAGTTACCGTTTGAGGTGAAGGTGATGCCATTCCTCGGACAGCTGCTCAAGGAAGTGGTTCATGTTAATGAGCCAGAGCTAAAGAATGCTGTGTGTTTCTCATGAAGCAGCAATGTTTTCAGACCAACTGTAGTCATATACATTTGTAACTGTGGCTGGGCAGCAGTGACACAAACAATAGCTAATGCTCACTGAATGGTCAACTGTGAGCCAGGAGCCACCCTGAGCACTTCGCACACGGAGCTGCAGTCCGTCCGTACAGCAGCTCTGGCGGTGGTTGCTGAAGGTAACCACCGGACTTCATGACACATTCAGAGCACAGCTCTCATTGGCCAACATATCAACCATTTTTGGAGGGGGAGGAGGACATGAGAAGAGGAGGAAAGATCAACCTGTGCAAGAAAAGACTCACTCAGCAACAAGGCAGAGAGCTCTTTATAACGAAAATACATCTCGTTACAAGTACAACCTGCATTCTTCCCCTGCCCCTTTCCTGGGCTTCCGAGTAACTTCTGCACGTGTCAGAAACAGGGCCCTGTGGTTCTGAGTCATACATTTCTCAGTCCACTTGCACATCTGCCTGCTGACCTACGACTGATCAAGGTTATTTTACAAAAATGAGATCCGTGCTATTATTGCTACCCCACTTTATAGATAAGAAAACTGAGGCGGTTTTGTGCATAGAGCCAGCAGCAAAGTGCCAGGAGAAGCCCCCGAACCCAGGTGTGGTGGACTGCAGAGCTCAAGCTCATAACCATGATGTACACACCTGGTGAATAGCAAATCAATACCTGCCAGGTGATGCAAGGTATTCCTAAATTCAAGTCACCAAACTGTAGTTCTATTAGTTTTTCCCCCCTATCACTTTGAACAGGAAAAAAACAAAAATCACCCATGTATTAACCACCATAGTTGCATATCTACTACACACTCATCACTCTGCTCACGTTAGGACCATAAACATGAACAAACTGAGTGTCAGCTCCTGAGCAACGCACAGTTTAGAGACAAAGAAATCTCTGTAAGAAAAGAAGAAATATAAAATGGAAGTACGTGTGTCCTCAGAAACACTGTCAAGGATACACGGACAAAAAGGGACCTGGCCTACGCCATGCTCACACCCGGAACCCCGTGAGGTAAAGGAGGGCATCCTAAGAAACAGTCCTTTTTAATTTGCCCTTCCCTGTGCACAGGGCAGAAAACCCTCAGCTGTGACAACCTGCTGCCTGACCTCCTGACCTACAGTGAAGGGCCAGGTGTGGTTCCCCCACAAAGAAGACTCCACCATAAATTGCTCTGCGATGTTAGATCCGAGAGGTCTCATAGCTCCATCAGTCACGTGGCACAGGTCTCAGAGCAGCACAGAACTGAAACGAAATGAAACACCAAGTCCCGGGTAAAAAGAGTGCTATTGTCATGGTGTGTGTGAATGAGCCCAGGTAGGACACAGCAAGTCAGTAATCTACTTCTTTTAATAAATGTGTTTACCGACTAAGAGAAAGCAGCGTAATTCAATCTCTCATAGAACACTCAATTTTGTTAAATTAGAGTTAATGCCATTTCTCCATGAGCTATGATAACATCTCACGGTGAATCACAAAGAAAAGGCACCGAGTCGAGTGGAAATGCAGCCACAGGGGCCTCTTGGGCCCTGGCGGTCTCTTGACTAGGACGAGGCAAAGGCTAATGTGTGTTCTCATCACAGGCCAGAGGTCGCAGCCGTTCGTCACATGCTCCTCTGGATCCTACCCAGCTTTCGTGGCTGGGCCACGGCACTGACTGTAAGCTGAAAATGGTCTCTGGAAATACATCACACACAGAAAGTTGAGGAGGAATTACAGGCAGAGGTTAGAAACAATTACAGATGAATAAATCATCACCAGACAACTCTGCAACTACTAAGCATGAAATTAAGCCTTATGAAGTAAAATGTATTATCGATAAACTTTCAATTATATATAAGGCTGGATAAACTATATTTCCTCCCTCCTGATGGAGGAAGTTTTTAGCACTATGAAGCGGTTTAAAAATAGGATGTGTGATGTTCCACTTTACAACTGATGCCGGAACGCTGCTGCAGCCCAGAGCTACACAACGGAACGTGGTCACGTGCGTAACGGTGGTAGCGTTCTCGGGGCCTCCATTCAAACTGATGTCGTCTCTGTTCTCCGACTCCCTCACGCTCCTGGTGGTAAGCAGGGGTCTCCTCCCTCTGCGCCTCTGCGTCGTGGCTCTGTAACTCTTGCCCTTTTAATTAGTTCTCTCTTTCTGTGGTAGCAGGTGTCCGAAATTGCAGAGCAGGCTGTTCACGGCCAGCTTGCTCTCTGAAGCCAAACTCACTCATAATCACAGTCCCTTCTACTTCTCTCCATTTACAAAATACCCTCACAGCCATGACCCCGTTTGACTCTCACAGTACCTCTGTGAACGGGAGAGCAGGGTCACTATTCCCAGTGCACAGATGAGGATAGAGAGGGCCAAAGCAGCGCGCAAAGGCACAGGTCGCCATCAGGACTTCAAATGGTAGTTCAGTTCTCTTTGCAGAATGTGTCGCTGGCTTCCCAACTCAAGAAGGACTTTTCCCCTGCTATTTCATCCCAGTCTGCAAACTCAAACGGGGTCAGTAAGTATGACCCACGAGTGCGTGGAGTCAGGGCAAGACAACAGGGGACAATGGCAGAGTGACAGGCATGTGGGGGGAGGGGGGCTTTGCCTAAAACCATGTCACGTCAAAATTATTTTAGATGTGACATGGGCCAAAAACCCCCAAACATCTGGGGACAGGTGGGGTAAGCAGCACGTTTGGATGCCGGGCTCGTGGTGGCAACCCTGGCGGTAAACACACTTGTCAGTGTGTGTCTGAGGACCAGCAGAAGCCCTGCACACAGGGGCACAGCTGCGAACCACATCCCCCCAGGACCGAGAAATACGTCCACCAAGGGGAGCGTGGTCCTCCATCTTGAGGGCCTCACTATCTGCTGTGAAGCCTCCCATGAGCTCCTGCTCTCGAACAGAGGAAGGCAGTCTTTCTGGCAGTTTCCCCGCGCTCCTCTGCACGTGTTGCAATGAGAAAGAAATATGCGTGCAATGCAAGGAACAGGAGAAAAAACGTCTGAGCAGAAAGGTGGGCCTGAGAAAGTGTCCCATGAGGAAGGGGACAGGGAGGCACAGGGACGTGTGCAGGAATCATACAGAAGGCAGGGCGCCTCGAGCGAGGAGAGCCATGGGGAGCATGACCGTGACGGGGCTGAGGCGGCCGGGGCCACAGCAGGAAAGAATTTTTGTACCGGGTCCTAAGAGCGTGGAGAGCCTTACAAGGGCTTTAGCGTGGACTGATCAGATCGTATTTGCTGTTTAAACATACTACTCGGGCTGCACGCCACGTGGTGAACAAGACAGTGTGCAGGGGCAGTTAAATGGATATTATGTTCCACCAGATAAGACCCAAATGATCACTGAGGCCAAGGTTCCGGCAGTGAGGCGCAGGAAAGTGGGAGGATGGTGCTTCGTAAATGTGCAGTGAGTAACTGTTGTTATTACTACTGTTACAGATACCACACCTTCACCTCCTTCAATCCTCATAAAACCTCAGCGGGGCAGGCCGCCCGCCCCCTCACGCCCGCGGAGAGCACAGCCGTGCAGGGCCGTGTGCCTCGCCCAGGGTGGAACGGCCAGCCGCTGTCCGACCGCAGTGAGCCTTGCATCACGCCAGGCTGCCTTGGAGCAGTCAGGCCACAAACTAAAGCTGGTAATTCTTTCAAAGATGGCACCAATGGAGCTAAAAAAAAAAATTATACATAAAAGGGTTAAACCTTGGCTCTTGTTTGAGCAAAAGAATGTTTTCTTTTTAAAAATCCTGGAACCTTGATATCACATGGGTACTGCAAACAAACACAGTCCGTGCAAAGTGACACAGTAACTTCGAGGAAGAGGCTGTCAGGGAGCTCGGATACACAGATCAAAGAGTGTAAAAAACTGCGCCCTCGTATCCGCGGATAATCTGTCAAACTCAAAAATGTGAGACTCCTGTTGGCAAACGTTCTTATCATCCCCTTGCCTAAGGCTATGCTCTACGACAGTCTCTTCTTCCCACCGTCATCATTGCAAATACGTGTATCCATTACTGAATTTTATGTATATTTAATCAAAAACACTTTGTACTTCTAGTTGCATACATAGGTGCTAACCAGATCTAAAATTATCAAAGAACCACATTTTGTAAAAAAAAACAACAAAAAAAACAAACAAACAAAACAGTGGATTGTGAATATAGAACCTAAGGGGATTTGTAGTTATTTCAAGGAGGGATGATCATCTCACCTAAATCTCTTCCACCGTCCACAAGACCACCCTCCTTCCTCTCACCTCAAATGCCTGCGGAGGCCAGGCTTGGACAGACGGGCACAGAGCCGCCTGGAGGAGTCAGGGCCGACAAGCACAGCCCCGCGGAAAGGAAAGCAGGTGTCACTCAAGCACACCTCCGCCCAACAGGCTCAACCGCGTGCTGCCATGGCCGAGGGCCAAAGGGACTCACCTGCAACTGGCCAAGAGCCGAAACCAGCCCCTGAGCCCCTCACTGTTGGTCGCCACATAGAGAAAGATCCCCAGCTGTTCTCGAATTATTAAGTGCAGTATCTCCTAAAAATCCATTTTCTAATGAAAGTAGAAACGCTTTTTTAAAGTTCTGATTCTTTGAGAAAAATGCCATTTTTAAGATGCTGTTCTATAAATATAGACTAGAAAGGGAATCTTGAGAGAAATATGGCTCTTTGTACACTGATTTAAAAAGACAAGTACAGGTTTGTTTTTTTTTCCTCCCAATTAAATGCAGCCTTTCATGCATCTCCCCAGGGCGGCTTCCCTTTACTCTCCACAAGGTAGGGGAACATCCTATGGGGACTATGCCAGCCCCGGTCTCTGAATAAACCCCCTGCCTTGTGAGGGACAAGATGCAAAGGAGTAATGCATTAACTTTCTGTACATTCTTAGAAAATGTACATTCTTAGAAAACCCTCCCCCACCAAAAACTATTATGTACCTAAATCATGTACAATATCTTTTCTATTTCTGATATATCTATACATTCGTTTCAGTTAAACGGAATTGTTATAAGTGCCCAGATCCCGAATGTAATAATCCTGGTTTCCTTCATAACTTGCTTTGTACGTTCCTAGGACTCTGCTCCTCCCCCAAATTACTTTAATAAAAGTTAAAATCATTTTAGAATCTCTAAGTGAAATAAATGTTATATTGTTCACACCAACAAGAATGAATCAATATCAGAAAGCAGTGATAATTCAAGTCATTATAGGTTCAACAAAAATAATTCATACCAAGCTCATCTGAATTTTAAATAAGCTCCCTAGGCTTGCAGAGAGATAGAATTTCATAATTGTGGGATATATTGGTTTGGGCAAAAATAAATCTGCCAGTATATTTCCTGATAAACTCATGTACAGGATGAAACTATATGAGATGGCCTATAATAAGCGTAGGATAGTAAATGCATACCCGGCTGGGTCACCATATATCGTACAAAGAACTTCAACGCATGGTTGATACAACGCTGGGGAGGTTAAATGAAAGAAAACATCTCTTGGAGTGTGTCCAAGGCTCTGCTTTGCTGCCTCCCCCTTTTCTGTGTCCCCTTTAAATACCTTATAGTGAAAAACCAGGACAAAGTCCTAGAAGTCATTCTTGCTTGTCAAACATGCACATGTCACAAGTTTAATAAACCCACTGAAATTCCTGAGTTTCCAAATGAACTAAATAGACTAGAATACAGTGCCAACACCATAAATAATGCCTGGCAAGGATAAACGTGTAATTCTACACCTGAGTTTAAAATTAAATCCACTGCATAATCATAAGACAAAAGAGGAAATTCAACAAATCTTCAGGAGGAATAAGGGTTATTCCCCGAATCCAAGTTCACCTCGGATTGCGAAGGAGAAAGAAGCACGTGGGGGAAGGAGTCGTGAGTGGTTTGCTGCCTGAAGGCGGTTTACTGCTCTGTGTGTGCGAGCTGTGTGATCGCAGAACCTGGCCTAAGTTCTAGAAACCTCCCCTGAAAATGACAATAATAATTACCTCTTAAGGAGTAACAAGGCTAAGTAACATATTGAACATAATAACAGTATTAATAATAATGATAGTAACATCTATTCCTTATCTGAATCATTAACTGCTAAGACTGTGCTAAGTATTCTACACTCATCATGCCCTTCTGTGTTGTTACAGGGTCCGGCCCATAGTAGTTTCTAATAAACCGCAGTGCTCGTCGTTAACTAGCTGACCTCCTAGCATTATCTAGAATGGTCATTCACAAGCATTTAATTAAAACTTCCTTGCTACAGACTATTGTCTGCTGTATGCCATGTGGACATCTGTCCTTGCAAGGACCTGTTCTGTGACAAGTCACATCTATAATTCGCAAACCTTCAACAGTAAGTCTGCTCTCTGAAATAGCCATTTGTTTTTTCTGTTCAGGTCTCCAGAAGTATGGGAAGTCTTCCCAGTGGATGGTCCCCTATGCCTCCTGACCTTTACTGGCTTGAGCCACTTCTCTAGAACTTAGGCTCTAGAAGAACGAATTGAACAATTGTGACATAGGCTCTGTTTTGTGTCACAGCACTCCAAACATACCTTCAAAATGTATTAATAATCGATCTACCTGATTTTGAGTGATGCTGTAACAGTAAATTGAATCGAATCATCATGTTGCATACAGCTGAAACTAAAATAATATTATGTCAACTATACGCAATACATTTTTTAAAAAATGTTTATAGCATCTGTTAAATGAGATGCTTTCATGGAATGCTGTGGGCTATTCTAGGAGAAATTGAGCAGATTTGAGAACATCCAGAAGAAGGTAGTTGGCATTATAAAGGCTGTGAAAACCACGCTTTAGGGTTAATAGTTGAAAGACAATGAACATGTAGCATGTAAAGAAGATTAGAAGTGGGAATGATTTAAAAAAAAAATGATGCTCTCCTGAAATGTCTGAGGATGACCTGTGCAATCATGAATAGTTACCGGATGTAAGCAAAACGTAGGCGCTAAGGATCAATAACCCAAAAGCACTGAGATGCCAACAATGGAGCCACATTCCATCACGGAAAGCTCTATACTGCATCTCTGGAAATGCTCAACCGAGATCCAAACGACCAGATTCAGGGATTGTCATGGAGGAATGCCTCCCACCTGCACTGTAATTTGAGATCGCGGGTTTCAAACTAGTGCCCCGCAGACAAATCATACATGCTCAGCTTGGCCCTGCACAGTGTCTTCTTTCTACTCTGAGATTTGTAAATATTTTCAAATTTGAAAGATATCATGAAATCTCCATATTTTCAGTTTCCCTTAAAAATCAGAAGCTAGGGCAGCGCTCACAGCCGTACACCGACAACCCATTGGAGCCTGATTTAGCTGTCTCTGACCTTCTAGGGCTGACACCACTTGCTTCCCCTCGTCCCCGGGAGGCCCAGTTTAAGTGGCCTCAGGAGTTTGTTCAAACCACCAAGATTCTCTAACCCTTTAAAGGGGAGAGCTCTGGGTTTTGAGGCAGAAGAGACTCCAAAAATGAGTCCAACTCGCTTGAGTTTGTGTCCTTGGACAAGGTGCCCCAGTTCTCGGGTTCTCTGTTTTCTGATAAGGAAACAATGTTTTTTTTGTATCATCCCATAGGGTTGCAGTTAAGGTCGATGTGAAAGAATTCCTGTAAACAACGAAATTAACATGTTACCACCAAAAACAAAAGGTGGTTGATTTATTCAATGCAAGGATGGAATGACATGGCTTCAGATATTTTCTTAGAGTAAAAATAGGTTTGTTGAATATTTGAAATACCTATATTTTGAAAGAGCACCAATGAAACTGTATATACCTGCTGAAAATAATAAAAGTCCAGGAGTAAATTGTGAAGCCCATTCCAAGATATGGCAACAGCTCAAGTGTCTATCTATCAGTAGATGAATGGATAAAAATATGGGATATTCACTCATTGGAATACTCCTCGGCCATAAAAATGAAGATGATTTTACCCTTTGCAACAGCATGGACAGACCTGGAGAACATGATGCTAAGTGAAATAAGCCAGATGGTAAAAGACAAATACCATAGGTTTCACTCGTATGTGGCATGTAACGAACGAACTCAACTAACAAACAGAAACAGAAACAGACTTGCAGAAGACAGCTACTGGGGGGAGGGTTAGAGGGTGGAGAGATTGAGCAAAAAGGAGAAAGGACTCATGGACATGGACAACAGCGGGGTGATTGCTGGGGGGAGGGTATATAAGAAGTCTAAATGGTAATGGGAAAAATACAATAAAGATTAAATTTTTAAAAGGCTCTGAGTAGAAATAAGCTAAAACATTTAGAAATGTCACGGGTAATTCCGAGTGTCTGGCCTGCACACTGGGTGCCAGGTTACCGAGTCAGAGGGGTGGCAAGAGCAGCACCAGTAAGCCAGGGGAAAACTCTCCGGCTTCTGATAAGAACTAGCACGTTATAATCTCATAACCTCACCACAGGAAATGTGATACGTGCTGTAATTCAGCTATGGTGACTTCGTGTTAACGGTCCACAGCGAAGCCAGACGCTAAGGTTCAAATCCCGGCTCTACAATTTTGTAGCTGTCAGTGCTTGACCCAGTAGTTAACCGTCTCATCTTCACCATGGAAATAATAAGACTTACTTCACAAGTGAGAATAAAAGGTCCTGACCCCTTACCTTCCGAGGAAAAGACGGACTGTTCTGCAGCCATCATCAGGAGGAACGGGTCTTAAACCCACACAAGTGGATGGATGGAGGCTGTGCACCAGCACAGGAACTCCTAAAAGCCAGCTAATCACTGAGAGCCCTCCTTCTGAAAGTCACCCACTCAATTCCAGTAACCCCACCTCCCCAGGTCAAGGGCAGCCGGGTCCTTACAGCCTCTGCTTTCCAATCAGGCAGCCCCGGAAGCCCACTTCCTGTGCTCTTTCCCTACCCACTGCCGCGCTCTTAAGAAGAAACTGCTTATAGCCCACCACCTTAAACTTGTTTACATTCCTTCCCTTTTGAAAAAATTTACACACACACACACACACAAGTTCAGTGTGGCTCATTTTTTTCAGCAAAATGCGAAAATGTTGCTATAATGTCATAAATGATCAAAGTATTCTCCATCTTGATACTCATCTCTAGGCTAGTGTTTAGTCATAACTCACTCATTTTCTCAGCCTGCTGTCAACATTAATTGCGATCTGTCTTTGCTCCTCAGATGCCTTGGGGACCTTCTCTTTATGTTTTGTATTTGCAGTTTCACTACAACGTGTCAAGGTGTGGCTATCTCTGCACTTCCTGCACCTATGGATTTACATAATTCATCAGTTTTAGAAAATTCTCATTCTCTTTCTTCTCAAGTGTTGTGCTCCCCCATTTGCTCCCTTTCAGGGACTCTGATTAAACATGTAACAAACTTTTTGATTTATCCTTTATATTTCTTAACTTCTTTCTCAGGCTTTTCATCTTCCTGTCTGCCTGTACTGCATCTGGGGTGATATTTTTGAAATCTATCTTCCTTAAACGTCAGCTGTGCCTGCGATGCCATTTTATCCGCCCATTAGTTGTTTATTCCATCAATTCTTTTTTTAAAAGTTCTGTCGAGTTCTTGGTAAAAATTTCCTGGTCACTTCTGAGAGTCTTTTGCAGCATGCTCAGTTTTTAAATAACTGCCTTTTATTCCTTTAAAGATTCATACCTAATAATTTTCTATTCTATATGTGGTAATTCCAATACTTGACAACCTCAGGCGCTGAAGTCCGCTTTCTGTTTTGCTTTCTTCCTGGAATCTCTGACTGATAATGGCTGGTTTTCTTGAGTGTTTTTATCATCTTTGATTGTGGGACCATTTTTTAAAGTCCTCCCCCATGGAATTCCTGTAGTCTCAACTAGGGTGAGCTTTCCTCTAAAGAGGAACTGTGGTTGGTCTTGCTGGAAGCCAGCAGAGGCTACCAAGCTGGGACCACTTGGACCCCCTTCTGGGACCCGATAGCATGCTGGAGTCAGAGGAACTGGAGTCAGGTTCCTCTTCCTCAACTTTCAGTTTATGACTGGCTCACTCCAGGCCCATCCTCAGGTACAGTGCCTTGGGTCTATTTGCACCAGAATAATTCTGGTCCTTCCCACTTGCACCTTGCTCAGTACTGCTCACTTGGGTTTCAGTTTAAGGTTTGTTTTTTCTTTTGGGGGCAGTGGTTGGGCACCTGGAGTACAGAAGGTTTCCCTTACTTGCCCCAAGCCTAGCAAAGAGCTGAAACCTAGGTCTATCCATGATCTTGGTGCCTTCTAGCATGCGGGCTTCAGAGGCAGTCCACCAAGTGAAAGTATAAAATGATTATTTTTAATTATTATTATAAGTGTTCAGTTGATATAATCAGGATCATATAAAACTGTTCGCTAACCTAGGACACATTGGAAATATCACCCAATTATGTTGCTCCTAGCTGATTACTTCTTTCTCTCAATACTAGTGGATTCATTGTCTGTAGCATTCCATTTAGGTCTTAATTATACGCCACAGCTTGTCCCTCCCAGTCTGCTCTGGGTAAGCACGCGCCATCTCCAGGCTTTCCAAGGACAGATGCATTGTCTTCATTCGTCTTCTATTCTCCCAAGACCCCAAGGACAAAAGGTCCTTGACCAAGATATAATTGTTGGTAATTTCATGGCATAAAGAAGTTTAAACAATTGAATTAAAAATAGAATTCTTGAAAACAAGCCCAAAAGGCATACAATGATAGACTGTCTCTTTTCCAAATAATCCATCCATTTATCACAAGTACAATCAACGATGAGAAGTATAAATACTCAACATCCTTCTCAAAACTACAATTTAAGCTCCTCTGCAGAACTGCCAGGACTAAGTGGGAGACAAATGCTATCACCAATGACTTGAAGGAAGATGAGACTCTTAATTTTGCCTAGGATGAAATGTATTGGTTTCTGTGCAAATCTCCCTCTGCATCACATTCTTTAACGGGAGACGAGAACCAGAAATATATTTCCTCCTCCAGGTTTCAAAACCAAACAGCTTGATGATACCAGCACTATCCCTTAGTGCATAAAATTATGAAGAGTCTAGCTGCTCACGACCAATCTGTAATCAGAGCATCAAGCCATATTGTACGAAAATGTCAATCCTGGCGCAGCTTTGATGAGCTAAGATGGAACGCACTGGCCAGTTTATCGTATCATCCCCACTGCCCTCTTTTACACCTGGCAGGCCCAATTTGAGCACAGAAAGGATTTCAGTTGGTGTGATTTTGCATCTGAAAAAGAACCGGCCAGACTGGAAATGTTTTTCATGGCTATATATTTTTCTTAACGGAAGTGAATGCACAGAAAACAGGCAATATCCGTATTTTCTCAGAATCAAGTGATCCTGGATATATGTCTCTCTTCACTATGGTGTATGAAAATAAATGTCTTGCTTTGAGCTCAGAGACACTTTTGTTGTTAAGAATGTGTCATTTGATGGAAATGCATTAATACATTTCAAGCGTCTGGACCCAGTCTCCGTTTCCTTCCCTCTCTGAGCCTGTGGAGGGAACACCCACGGCACGACAGCTTCTGTAAGCAGGGTGAGGAGGCAGAATTGGCTGCCTTGAATTCTGCGTGCTGTTTAATTTCATTCTACTTCCAACAAAAAATTAACTTTTTCAAACAAACAAACAACCTGTATCTTTGCATTCATTATAAAACTTCCTCTTATTTTGGCTGGTATGGAATTTCCCAGCTGATAACTTAAAGCTTGCTTCTTTGAGAAATGTCATTTGGTTTTCTGCCCACCATCAGGATGGAGCTGCCTCAGTCTCTTCCCTTAGTTTTACACTAACCAAACCAGTGACTTCACTTCCCAATCAGTTCATTTACTCAAGTATCTGCTCTTGAACAACTGTCAAAGTTCCTGCAACGATTGGACTGAAGCTAAGACTGCCCAATTAAAACACGTGAACGATTACGCCCTGGGTACATTTCTGAGCCTCCGTTCGATTCACCAGCATTATATGCATGACAGGGTCACTGAAAATCCTGCACCCTGCAAAGTGAAATTCATTTTTTCATAATTTACAAATAGCCATATAGCCTTCTTTAAATATTCTACAGAACCCTAGCCGAGGCAGCTTAGATGGGAAGTTTTATTTTTATCACAAGCAGCTCTTTCCTGGGAAGCATGTGCTACTATGTTCCCCTATGTCAAGCACCACTGACTTCCGTGCTGGCCCTCAAATGTGAAACTCACAGTCCCACCCAAAGGCCTCCGTGCCTGCTTTCTTTTCTGCGTGGGATGATGGCGTAAAGTCTCAAAAACACGTGACTGCTTATCATGCTCAGCCTGGGCAAGTCGTGTCCTCCAGATTCCTCAAGAACAAAAACCATTGTCTTTACTTGTCCCTTATCTTCCTAAGATCCCAAAGACAAAAGTCCTCAACAAACAATTGTGGGTAGTTTCATAGTGTGAAAAAAATTCACGTGATGGTAAACACGGAATTACTGAAAGCTCGCACAACTTCAGCTCAATTCAGTGAGGCCTGCCCTGGTACCTCTCTCTCTCCCTCTCCCTTTTTCCCTCTCCCTCTCCCTCTCCCTCTCTCTCTCTCTCTCTCTCTCTCTCTCACACACACACACACACACACAAGCAGGTTAGTTCCAAAGTTTAGAATCTTACTCACTGCACTTTTCCACAGCTACATAAACCCCAGCATGTCCATATAAGGGCACATTACACAGCTCAGAAAAATGGAGACAACTAAATATAAACTTGTGTTAACTATCCCCAAGATATATCATATAAGAAACAAGGCATGCCATATGCTGTCATTTGTATGGGAGTATGCATTCTGTCCCCCTATCCGGCAGGAGAAATGCAGAAGACCCTGGCAACAGTGTTTTATGGAAAATGGGCAGACTGGGGACTTGGCATCAGGAATGGAAGAATACTTGCTTTTTCCCAGTTTGCACTGTTTAGTTTTTACCTTTCATATGTGATGCCGAGTAAGTTAAAATCTACCTTATTTTTAAAACCCTGTGCCCCCACCCCATCCCAGCAGTCATCTGAGTTCCCGGAAAGGACTCTTCACACACCCAGCATGGGGAGAACCGGCTCTCTTTTGGGAGCTCCGGCTCTCTTTTGGGAGCTCAAGGTAATGCCCTTAAACCTGAAGGTAACGCCCTCTGGGTTGGGAAATGGGAAGTGGCCCAGTGAAAAAAAATATCAGAGAACATCACCCACAGTAAGGGTAAATACTATTTTTTGAAAGTTTTGTTTCAATTACACGCGTGAATATGTTCTGCCTGCATGGGGACCTGGGTGCAGTGGGTAACAGGGTACAGCAGAACAGGGGGTATTTGTGAATGACCCAGAGTGAAAGTGCTGTTTCTGAGAAACCCTTGTGTCCACGGTGTGTGGGGTCATGTATGGGATAAGGAGGTAAAACATGCTCCTGAAGAAACACCACAGTGACGTGGAAGCCACAGGACAAGCTCTCCGCGTGCCTGCCCGGCGTGGAGGTGTACAAGTCAAGTGGAGACCGCATTGCCTAGCGAAGTTTGCAAGTGAGAACAGCCTTCGTTCCAACCCCTGCTCTGCCACGCACAACAGGAGGGATTTAGTGCCGTGAGCTCTCACTTCTCAGTGTCCCTAGCCTTCTCGGAACATGCTGTTTGTAGACCTGCCTGTCCGGGAACAGAAAACGAGGGGATGCCACCTTTCCCCCTGGCTTTCTGCATTGTTCTCACTATTTTCCTGCACAGACACCACTTTTTTTTTTTTTTTACTATTCTTTTTTTTTTCGTGCCCCCACTTTTCAGCACAATTCCCCAACCCCTAACTACAGCAATGGGTTACCGGGCCTGTGAGATGAGAAAACACACACCAAGAACGCAGAACCATGTTGGCACACAGGACGTCCTCCGTGAACGGCAGTATTGGCAGTGGCAGTAGCAGCAGTAGTAGGTGCTGTGGTGCTGATGCTGGTGCTATTTACCCTGGATGTGCATCAAAATGCCGCCGCAAGATGAGAAGTTAAGGGGTGAGGTGTTAGGTCTAGACAGCTAACGCAGCTGAATGATATTCTACTTGGGAAGTTTTGCATCTTAAATAGAGGACTAGAGAAAACCTCCAATTATGCGAAGCCCAGAGGCATTACTCTTCAATGGAGGGATTTGGGGCACACAAACAAGCTGGGGAAGCAAGCCACCTGTCCCAGCAGTTGGGATAAAAAGACAGGCTCCTCTCCCTTGTACCCTACTTTTACACACCAAGTCAAAAATAGCAAGCACCAATAATCTCAGACTGGTTATGGTTGAGAGGCACAGAGTATTCTTATCTGTGCCTTCTTGCCTTGAATAACCGCAGTCTTGTTGCTCTGGGTTGGTCTGGCAAGGCTTCTGGGATGCAGGGGAGGTGCTATGTTGAGACATTTCCGCTGCCTCGTCAGCACTGATGGTAATGTTTACAAAGGATCATCCACGACATGTCGCACCGATGACCCATGTCTTCCTGTCTCTATAACACTGACACCACGTGATAAAAATCTATGTGTTAATGACGTCGGAGTACTCTGCACACATCCCTGTGTGTGAGGGGCATTTAGGCTGGGCCATTTAGTCAGACTCCAGTGCACCCTGGAGACAGAGCAAGAGTTCCTGAGGTAGACTGCTTCCCATCTAAAAAGGTGTTAAGAAGTAGGGGGGGTGGCCCTGACCAGTGTGGCTCAGTAGGTTTGGCATCATCCCGCAAAGCAAAAGTTCACCGGTTCAATTCCCAACCAGGGCACACACTTGGGTGTAGGTTCGGTCCCCAGTTGGGGCATGCATGAAAGGCAGCCAATTTATGTTTCTAACATCGATGTTTCTTTCCCTCTCTTTCTCCCTCCCTTTCCCCCTCTCTCTAAAAATAAATAAGTAAATTCTATTTTAAAAGAAGGAAAGTGTGAGCACAACCACTACTCTGCCAAAAACCCTGTGCCAAGGGCTTGGCAATGAACTTCCATCTATCTCTGACTCTCCTTGAGAAATCTCACTCAAGAACATCAGAGGCAGACACCTGTCTGGCCGAGTTTCCTTGTTTGAAAAGCAGACTGGGGAGCTGGGAAGCCTGCTAGACCTTGCCAACCAACACAGGACCCGCCAGGATGCTCTCTCACCAACTTCCCTGACGTGTGGGCCTGCCCTACGGGCAACACGTGTCAGTCTCGCTTCCCTACTCTTCGGCCTGAGTTTTATCTCAGAATTTTGCAGAGTCCAGGCTGTGCACATGCAGAAAGCTCACAAACATGCCTTCAAAGCAACAAGTAGCTCACCATGGATGTGTTAATCACTCTCAGCTGTGCATGAAGAGTCCTGGGCTAGCAGCCAGAAACCTCTGGCTCGCACACTGGCTCTGGCACTAACTTGCTGGGTGACCTCGGGCAAGTCCCTGTGCTTCTCTGAGCCTGTTTTCTCATCTCTCATACAAGCTGGTAGAACTAGTTTATCTCTAACCTGGGTTCTTACTCCAGAAGCCTATTAATTTCGAAAACTTGTGGGCTGAGAAACAAAAGTGTCTTTGTGAGCAACTAATTAAATGTACAGATAAAATCACATTAACTTAAACATCAGAACATCCCTTCTAATTATATCCTAAGCAGCATCACAATGGGACTTGCCCAGAGCTACCCACGTAGTTAATCAACAACTGCTGACACCACGAGGCTCCTCTCCCATGAAGAACTGGAGCCTCTGGGGACACATCACACCACAGGGTCTTCGATTCCAATGCCTGAATGACCACTCCTTCTTGGCCACCTAGAATGAGCTCCACGTTTCACCTGGTCCTTTGAAAGTATTTTGTGAGTTTTCTGTCTGGCACACATTGTCCCGGGTGCTGCAGAAACGACTTCAATTAAGACCAGGTTCCGGAACTCCAGGAGCTTTTATACGCAGACTGAGAAGCAAACACAGAGAGGTAAATGGGCCTGTGTACTACAGCTCGTGCGGAGGAACCCACGAACCACTTCTAACTCAGCCCCGCAGGAGCCGAGGGCGCTCTTCCAGAAGCCACGTCTATGCGGAGCCCTAAAAACAGGCGGCAGCTAACCCAGCAAAGGCAGCAGGGAATGGACCCGGGAAAACTCCCCAGCTGCTGAAATAGCAAAAGTGAATATTTGGAGGTGACTTCACCAACTAAAAACTATCCCTTCAAGTTCAAAAGATCCTCAGCTAGAAGAATTCCATTTGACATGCTAGTAATGGGTTCAGTGAAAATACGAACCAGAAGAGGTATCATATTTAACACTCTGTCTTAATGCATAAGGAAGGAACAGTGACACCAGCGCCACAGTGAGAGTCAGGGGACATGAAAAGGGCAGGTCTGATCTCGGGTCTCAGCCAGTCACTTAGGGTCTGGCTGATGTGGGTAAGGCATATAACCTCCTAACTGCCATGATGTCAGTTTTATCCTGGGTCAAATGGAGCCTGGCACATGGCAGATGCTTCGCAAACACGCTGCACCAGCGAACCAGTGCGTCCCTACTACATGCCAGGCAGACACTGTGCTCAGCCCTCGGTCAGTGCACAAAGAAGGGGCACCCTGCCCTTCTCTTCAGTGTCCAGGGGCAGAAACGGAGACTTGGGGACATTCGATAACCAGATTATACCAGCTAGCAAGGTGGAGGTTGGCACTGACCCCTAGTTGTCTGCACTCAGAGCCCAAACCTTAACCGCTTGACTGCCCCCACCCCAATGCCAGAAAACTACCTGAAATGACAGGAGGTTCCAGCCTGGTAAACATGCAAACATTGTAAGTTATTCCTTGGTTCGCAATCCATTCACAAACTGTCATTCTTTAAAACACATGTTATTACAGTTGCTTATCAAAGCGACCCAAGGCTCAACTACCATCTTTGACGAAGAGGTCCAGGTTAAAAGCAACAGACTTGGAAAATAAATCTGGATCTGAAAAGGCAAAGATGACAAAATGGTTTGCCGGACAAGATGTCTGGCACCTCTGGCCACTATTCAAGGCAGTAGAAGGGAAGAGATGTCGAAGTCACCGGGCAAACCACTGAAGCAGGCCGGAAAGAGACAGAGTGTGAGGGATGGCTCCTTCTCATGGGCAGAAGCAGGCACTGGCAGAGACTGAGGGGGTCTGAAGCGTGATGATGAAGGGGAGGAAGGGGGTCTTTCTTACACCACAGCGAGATCCACTCGGTTGGCAGAGGCAGCCTGACGCTTGTGACACAGCAGCACATCGGCCTGGCTCACGGTGTGACTCTGTGTCAAGTGTCAGTGCAAACACCGACGCGGACGCACTGAAGGAGCATCTGATGTTGCTGTAAATGCTCTCCGACTCGGCCCAGGGAAAACCGAGTGTAAGGAGCATCAGTGTGATTAGCACACCTCTCTCAGAGCCTTCAGAGCTCCCCCCCCCCAGCGCCGGGGGGAGCAGCTCGTTCCCTCACCTGTGCTACACCAGCGTGGGCCGCGCTCCAGAGTGCACTGCCTTGGGCGTGTGTATGTTGCTGGGAGCAGGCGGGCTTGGCGGCGCTCTCCCGAGGCAGTCGGGAAGGGATCCACAGCACCAGATGCCAGGAGCGACAGAAAACTGGGGCAAATGATAATGTGCAGATGCAGACTCGGGGCAGGGACTAAAAATACGGACTTCTGGGCTGTTTGCCCCAAGATTCAGTAAGCCTCCAGCGGGGTCCAGGAACTTGAGTAAGATGCTCATGCGACCTTGATGATCAGCCAGGCGTGATCATCACCGGTGTGGTGGGGGACAAGGCTAGACTGAGACTCAGGCTATCAGGGCACTTGTCCCAGTTCTGGCACCCACTGGCTGAGGGACCTGTGGCAAGTCACTTCTCAGTTCTTTCAGCTGCTTCTCGTTCCCCTCGGTTGACAGCGTGGGGAGAGAGCGTGCCCGGGAAAGCTCTGCAAGGACCTTGGGCTCCAGCAGTCTAGAATGGGCTGTTAGGATTGGGAGTCAGCGTGCTGTGTAATTAGGACCTTAGACCCCGGCATCAACCGGATCTGTGTTCGAATTTCGCCTCCCCTGCTCACTGGAGCATGGACAACTAATATAATTTCACTGGGACAAGTATCACCATTCCTCTAAGTCTCAGTTTCCTAAATTATAAAATGCAGATGATAATACTGGTGCCTATGGCATAGTTTTTGAGAGTGTTAAACAGACCCAAGAATAAAGAATGCCCAGGACAGTGCCCTGCCGGGAGCTCAATCCCTGTTAGTTGTGGACACCCCTGACAAGGTCGTCCAGAAGAGCTGTCTGCTGTCCCCTGGAGCTACGGTGATTAATGGGGTTCACGGAAAGGTAACCCTAGCTGAGCAATCGCTGGGCTTGTCCTTTTATCAAGAGAAATTCACAAGAAGTGAGCTTTTCTGGGGCGGACAGAATACCAGAGGACGCATTAAACTATATCTCTTAGGGGGGAATACAGGAACAAATTAGAGGAGGGTGTTACTCCGTCTGTTCCGTTGTATCAAAGTGCAGCTCAGAGACGATCTGCTTTAGAATAGAATCTACTGGGGTCCCCAAAGCAACACCTTCCTGTGCCTATTGGATCGGACTCCCGGGGGAGTGGGTCCAGCAATTTGCTTTTCTCAGAAGCTACCCAGCAGATACACCCCTAAACAGGGGTTAGAAAATTGCTAACAAATGTGGTTAATCAAGCAACCCTCCCTCACAATTCCCAGGTCCTGCGTTTACCAGAAAAGAAACAGAGAAGGCAATAAACTCGTACATCTGCGCAGTTACCCAGAATCCGAACTTTTTACATTCTTGTCGTCTCCAATGCAGCTGGGCTCCAAGCGGGTGTCCAATCTCTGCATAATTCACGACTCCCCAGAGAAACAAACACTATCCAGGGGCTGGCTACTTAGGGATGTGGGTTCTATCCACTCCCTCAGAACGGCAATGGGGTCCATAAAGATTAAACACACTCCACTTCCTCTGTTCTCCCACCTTTTCTCTCCTCCCCTTCCCCCCACCTTCTCCAGCCCGTCCCAAATCCTTTCCCTCTGCTTTCTTCTCTCACAGTCTTCTTCAGATTTCTGTCCCTTCCTTTCCTCTTCTCCCTCCCATGCCTCTTCCTCTCATTCTCTCACTCTGCCCCCTCCACCCTACAGCTTTCCTGCTCTCATTTGACTCTCTCCCTCCCCCCTTTGGGTTCTGTGTGCGTGTCTCTCTGATGGCCGCCCCCCACCCCCGGACTCTGTGTGTCTCTCTGTCTTTCTGTGACTCACCCCACCCTCCCTGCTTTTCTTCTTGGTCTCACTCTGCACATCTGTCTGTCTGTCTCTGTCTTCCCGTGTCTCTCATCCACAAGACCTTGCTGCCTCTTTCTCCTCTGGACACCCCAGCTCCTGGCTCTCCTCCCAACGAGGAGCCTCCAGGGGGCACGCTTCTGGCCAGGCGTGTGCATGGCCCCCACTGTATCAGCCAGTGCCCTCTACAAGTCAAGATACTCCCACTACCCCCACTTTCTTGGTGATCTGCTGCCAGAGGACCCTGGTGATGCAGGTCCCCGGTGGGGAGGAAAGTAAACCAGGGCTGGAAAGACACAGCAGCAAATTATACACTGGAAAGATCAAAGCCAAACAGCTCTAGTACCCGGAGCCTCCCGTGGGGGTGAAGCAGCTGGGCCAAGCCCTGCAAGTGGAGGGTCTTTTGCATTTTGGAGTGTCCATCACTTTGTTTCCCTCGTACAAACCGCTCGCTGCACCAAGGGGAGGCAGTGGCGTGGCGGCACCAAGGGGGTGTCGGGAAAGATTTAGCATCTCGAAATCTCCATCTAGCTTGTCAAGGCCATAAACCCCCTTGCAACACAGCATCTAAGTAAAAGCAGACTGTCTTCTATGCATGCAGCCTCCAGATAACTCCCCCCACACCCTCCCCACACCCATCCCCAGCTGCTGCTCCGTCTTCCAACCTGACACCCATCTCTCAGTACCTTCTTTACGGAGATACGGGGGCTTCTGCCCCGAGCAGGGGTCCCCAAGTCCACAGGTGGGCGAACTCGGGGATGGAGACATGATACAGCAGACCTTGGAAGATGCCACTTTGGAGTGCTACCACACCCTGGGCCCAGGGTATTTTTCATGCTCAAAATTACGTAGTTCAGAAAAAAAAACTTTTTCGAAGTGCAGCCGTTCCCTCTCCCAATTCAAATCTCCGTGGGCAGGTGCAGAACTTTGTCTCTCTCTGGCCTCTTTCCGCCCAGCTCTCGAACTCCACCAGTCCTCACACTCAAGTGTGCACATATGTGTGCACATGCTTCCCACATGCACACACGCACCCTGCATCTGAGTCTCAGGGTAAAAGTGCAAGAGGCACGTAAAGAAGTACTCAGGCCACAGCGCCTGGTACTCCAGCAACTCCCCCTCCCCTTGGTGAAATACAGAGAGGCAAAATGCTGAGGTCTGGCCAGGAGCCCGGCCCAGGGAGCTGGAATACCCGCCACCAGGGACCTTGAAGAAGGCTGGAGCTTGCATCTGAGGACCAGCCAAGTCCGCGTCGCTGCAGCTGAATGGCCCCTCAGTTGCCTGCGAGTTGAAACCTCAGTCAGAGACACAATGAGGCCACTGTTTTCCGACAGGAGGCATTTGGATGCCTCACACACTCACCCCAAATCAGGCCTGAGAGCAGAGAGCGCGTTTCCTTACCCCTGTTCAGATACGCCCCTAGAAGGCAGCAGCAGCCTGGGCCCCGAAGAGAGAGTGGCTCCCGTCCCCATGCCCGCCACAGGAAGCCAGAGCAGGCCACCTGTTGGACTCTGTCCGGCAGCCCTAGATCGGGCGCCCCCAAACCCCCACCTTGGAGCCGGGCACCCAGGGGCATCTGATCCATCAGCAACAGATAAATTTCACTCGCGCCTCTTCCTGCCGCTACCTTTCCTCCTTGCACTCACACACGGACACACTTCCTTAATATTTCACCAGTCACTTATCTTCAGTGAAGCGCACTTAAGCCTCCCCTAGGGTCCCAGGCTGCCCATGATCTCCGAGCGCGCCCAGGTGGCTGCGGATCTCCAAGCGCTTAAGCTGGGTGCCTGCTTAACGTGGGGGTGGCTGACAAGCCCCAAAGGGTATGTCGGTGGGGTACGGTCAGTGGTCTGCCCTGGCGGAAGGGATCTCTGTCCCGGGTTTGGAATTAGAGGCATTCAGGGAAGCCCCAAAGGCAACTGGTTTAGGCGGAACAAATAATACGTCCAGCTGCCAAATCCCAGGATAGGTGCAAGGAGACTCAACTTTCTCCTATCTCCCAGCCACCTCTGCAAGCTCCTAGCTTAGGAGAGGGCGGGGTAAAGGACTCTTACAACCAGGCTACTCACCCCTGGGTATTGACGCTGCCCCCGCAGGGGACCCCAGCAGACTGACCCGAGAGGGATCCTCGAACCGCCTTGGATGTCTTGCTCCTCTCCCTGGCCACGAGGCGAAGGCTACGCGCTCCAAGCAGGGCAGCTGAGGGCAGTCAATCCCATGGGTGGCGAGTTGGCAGAGGGCGTACCGCCCGGCTGGGGGCGCATTGCTCCCAGGGCTGGCGCAGGCTGCTGCGGGGAGAGGGGCTCCCAGGGAAGTTGGAGGCGCTGGGGGCAGACTTTGGACTTCGCGCTCGCTCAGGCTCGAGTGGCCGGGCGCGTCGGGATAGACAAGGGACTTGTCCACGAAATTGAAGCCGGTGTGGGCCAAGCGGCTGCGGGAAGCCTCCGCTGGCTGCCGCCTAGAAGCGCAGGAGCATCGCGCTGCCTGGAACCTCGGGCAGCGGCTGGAACAGAGACCGAGCGAGAGAGCGGGGCTGCCTCCTCCGGATTGCGGACGCCCCTTGCTCAGAGTCCGGCTTGCCCCCGTCTGCCGCGCCCCTCCTCCTGGCAGTGTCTTCCTCCTCTCCGCTGCTTTGCCGGCTCGCCGTGCTGGGCTTGGGCTACAAGCTGAGCGGAAGGCGGCCGCAGAGCCCGCAGCATGGAGGGCGATCTCGCTGGCTGGGGCTTGGGCTCCGGCAGCGGCAGGAGCGGCCGCCGCCTCCCGCGCGCCCACGCACCCACGTGCCGGAGCCCCCGTGTGCGCGCTCTGGCCCGCTGGGCTGAGGGAGGGAGCTAGGGCGAGCCGCGGGTGGGGGTGGCAGGGAGAGCCCGCACACCCGGGCTGCCGAGGGGAAGCCACCGAGAGGCTCCGGAGGGCGCAAGGCTGCTGTCTGCAGCTCCGGGAAGACTAGTGTGCAAGGCTCCCCCAGCTTCCCCCTCCCTTTGCGGAGAGGAGCGAGCCTGAGAGAGGCGGGGATGAGGGTGGAGGGCACTCCACTCCACAGGATCAGCCCAGAGCAGCGGCCCGTGGCAGCTATGTGTCTCCACCAAAGGGACAGCTTCCAAGTATCCTTGAACCTGCGCACCTCTCCCCAGGGCACAGTGGGGAAGGAAAATGCAGATTCCCAGCGACAGCTTGTTCTGGCTTGCCCCGCCTTCCTCCAGAGTAAGCACTTTTCCCGTTAACCGACAGACTCCGAGGGGCTCCTCCTTCCAGGGAAAAATGAGTTGTCTTGCAGGACAGGCCTGACAACCTCCAATCAATAGACAAACAATTAGTGAGCACTCGCTTTGAGGGCTGCCAGGCACTGTCCTGGACCACCCGGCCCTCTCCCTGGACAGGAGTGCTGTTGCAGTCTGTGCTCTGCGTGCGCTCCGCGGGCCCTCCCTGGGCCTCCTTGGTTCCACCGTCAACTGGGGCTCCTTCCTGATGGGAGTAAGACAGACAAAATAAATACATGTGAGAATTTTCAAATGAGAAGACACTTCAAAAGATGGGTAACAGTGCAATACTAACAAAAAAATGTGATTATTTGTTTTTAAATCTCAGTAACAGGAAACGAGATTCCTAAGGAAACTTGTCAGCTAGCAAAACTCACGATGGGCACTCTGTGCAGTCACTTAGAGATTCCGTCTCTAATCTTGTCATTGCCTTCATTGGGAAACCGAGGCCCGGAGAAGACAAATGGCCGCCCAAGGTCGCACCTCCAGTGTGGGCAGACACCTCCAGTGTGGGTCCCTCCGACCTACCACAGCCAGCGCTGTGCCCTTTCTGCCACAGGCCCGCACACGAATTATGCTCGGTTTTATTGTGGTGAGCCACTGGTGGAGGGTGGGGGACAGGTTCATACCCTCTGGGACTTCCACACAAGGTTTCATGAAGTAAGTGGGATTTAAGCTAAATCTTAACAATTGGGCAGGACTCGGATACCTGGAAAAGCGAGATGACCCCAAGAGAGGGAGAGAGACCAAAATGAAAGATGCAGGACATGTTGTTACAGGGGGCAGCGGACACCTGGCAGGGGCAGAGGGTTGGCCTGGACAGTGGGGAGCCACGGAAGTATTTTAAGCAGCAAAAGAAAAGTAATGAAAGGTTCGTTTTAGGATGATCGCTGTGTCCCAGTACAGGATGGATTAGAGAGAGGAAAGGGGAGGGGAGGGAGAGCACAGGAAGTGCAGGCGGGGAAAACCATTAGGTCAAGGCAGCTACCCGGATGCCGGTGATGGAAGTCTGATGAAGTGTGTTGACAGGTAAATCTGAAATAAATGAAACCCTTCTGACCCTGTTCTTAAAAGTCTGCTTTATAAGGAGTGCCCTGCCATTAATTGCAGGGTGTGTGTGCAATTAAGGAAAGGTGTATGTGTCTGAGATGCACTGGGAAATTGGGGGTAACCCTCAGAGACGACGGTGGAGCTTGTCCCAGTAACCAATCTGAAGCGTATCTGGCCCCTTGGTTTCATCATTCAGCACCTGGGAGCTGGACAGCAGCAGCCTCTGGAGGAAGCTAGGGTAGGTTAGGATTTTAAGCAGTCAACCAAAAGCAAAAACCAGAAAGGGAAAGAAAACTGTTTTTAGTTCTTGGAGACTCTTGAAGTCACAAATAAATGCCTTCAGGGGATTCCTCGGGTCTTCCACCGGAAACACTCTGTCTCCTGATGGGGACCTGCAGCAGCAGAGTCACAGGGGGGCCTCCCGGAGGCGGAATCTGAGGTGCCTCGTGCACCAACTGCACCACAGTCCTCATCTTACCAAGATTCAGCAGCACTTCTCTGTCTGTCCCTGTCCCAAACTGGTGTTCCTCAAACCTTTTAGTATCATCATACACAGTAAAAAACAAAAATGTGTATATTACATCATTGCCACACACACGCTAAATTATAACTTAAAAGTTTCACAAAACAACACATACCCTTATCTGCGATTGACTTCAGTATTTTCTATTCAATTTACTTTGTAAAAAAAAGTACTGGCCATGACCTACTAGTTGATTCTATGGCCTGCTAATGGACTGAGGTTTATGGCTTAAAAACTACTGAGTTAGTTGTGCTATTATGTCTTTCTGTTTGGGGGTTTGGTTGCATATATGTATCTTATGTCTTGTACTACACTGTGAATTCCTTGAGGTCAAGGCTGGATATTTTCTCAGTATTGAAATATAGGTCAGAAATTAGCAGAGGGTTTTGTACATAGTAGTAACTCAGTAAGTATTCCTGGGGCAAATCAATCAATGAATGAATAAATGGATGGAAACCAGGGTTGGAGGGCAGGCTGGGAAAGAAGGAAAGGAAATTTGCAGTGTAGGAAAGGACTAAGCCAAGCAAACAGGCAGCCAAAGCTCCCATTCCCTGAGGCAGTATCAATGGGCTACAAGCAGAAAACGTCATTCCTTAGACGGTCATGCATCCCAAATGCTCCGTCAGCCAGAATCTTATCTTCCAACAGAGTTCACCTTTGTTATTTCACACGATTCCAAACTTTGGGGGCTTGAGTATGAAGGAAAGCAGCTGAGTAGCTACCAAGGGTCATTGCGGGAGGATAAGAAGTGACGAAATGACAAAGACAAGTTAGTTTAAACCTGGCATGAAGCCAACGCAGCTTCTCTTACCCTTGCCCTCCTAGCACTAGGGCCGCTGACCGAGGGGAGGGAAGGATGAGGATTAATTACTTAGTTTGAGGCAGATTTTTTCCTGAGTACACAGAGATACTTGGCAATCACACCTCTCCAAAATTCAACATGACTCCTTTTGGAGGTAGTCATTCCCCTGCCGAAGATACATAACACAAAAAACGCAAAAGTGCGGTTGTTCACCAACCAACAAAACTTGAGAGTGGAGAGTATTATGATTTATGTAATATAAAGTCAAAACCTGAAGTGTGAATACTGGAGTCACAATATTTCATACTGCTAAGAGAGCCCAAAGGTCCGCTAGCACCAATCCTCACTGTAAAGGAGCCCGTGGCAGTTATCACAGGAGGAACGAGAAGGCGGCAGGCCGAGGGCGGGGGCGCAGGCTTTCGGGCTCAGTCTCCGTGACTGCCTGTTACACTTTACATTAGGGACGCTGCAGACTCAGTTAGGAATCCTCACTCATTGCAAAGGCTGATTGACGAATTGCCTAAAAGGGCTGAGAGTGGGTAAAATTGTTGAGTATCTGCTATGGACTAGGCCCCACAGCAGGTGTTTTGTGTGCTTTATTTCATAAAATCCTCATTTTAAAAATCGATTCCCAGTCAGGGCACCTGCCTGGGTTGCGGGCCATGACCCCCAGCAACCTCACATTGATGTTTCTCTCTCTCTCCATCTCCCTCTCTTCCCTCTCTAAAAATAAATAAATAAAATCTTTTAAAAAAATAGATGAAGCAAAAAAAAATCAATCTCCATTTTGCAAACGAGAAAAAGAAGGCCCACAAAGGGTTAATAATTTGTCCAAGATTGTAAGGCTAGAAAGTTCCAAAGCAGGTTTTTGACAAAAGCCTGTTTCACTCCTAATTCCATAGTCCCCTTCTCATGCTGTGCTTCCAGCCACGGAAGATTTCAAGCAAAAACTGGGTGGAAGAGGGAAGGACAGAATCCTGGTGGGAGCGGAGGATTGAAAGAGCTGACTTGGTAAGTGCGCCCTTGTGCTGAGACCCAGGGATGCTGTGAAGGGCTGTTCACATCGAGGTGGAAACGCTAAGCACTCCGAGTGCCCCTTGCTGCACAGAAACCGCAAACGGACTCAGGGCTGGCCTGTTACTCTTGAACACTAATGCTGCCCTTGAAAGCTGCACCGGCTGAGGCTCACGAGTAAATTCGGCATCAGAAGAATTTCACTCCCTATGTAAATTAGAGTTCCTCTGTTTGTCAGAGTAACTGACACCAACCTAAGCTAGTTTAGGGGAGCAGGCAGGAATCTGATATTCAATAATCCAGGGACTCAAACACTTGGAAAGTAATGCAGCAAGGCCTTTGGAGGAGCCTAGGAGGTAGGAATGGAATCCTGCTGGTCTTCCTATGTTCTTTCTCTCTCTTTCTGTATCTGTCTTTGTACTGTTCTCTCATCTCATCGTCTGGCAATGCTTCTACTTCTTTCCTTTCTTACCATAACAGACCTCTCTGCTTCTCTGCTCCTGTGGCAGACAATGTCCATCCCATGCATTTCATATCCACTTCTTAATTTGCTGCCTCTAGCTTCGAGTCTTTCTACCAGGAGAGGGTATCACATTGATTAAACGTCCACCCCTGGACCATCGGACACAGCCGGGACAGTGCGTTCACAGTGCCACAAAGCTGCTGGGAGCTTAGCCCTGAGAATGAGGTAGGAAGTGGAGAGGCTGCTGATGGTGAGTGTCAGAGAGAGTGCAGACGTGTGGCTACCAGGCTCCTGAACGTGAGCAACTGAACGCTCTGGAAGTGGTACTGATGCCCTCAGTATGCACATGGCAGTTTGCATCGAAGAGACTGAGGTCACAGGGGACTATGAGGATTGGTGACATCATGACTGGTTTAAAAACTTGACTGTGATTGAGCCCTTTTTAAATATCCCTGCTGCCCATGGACCTGCGCAGACAGACGGGCCAGAATTAGTGAGAACTAATGAATGTCCCAGGCACGTTTATCTGAACATTCATCCTATGCCTCGTTTCCTGGGAAGAACCCTGTTCTCACTCAGAAAACCTGGCACAACCCCCAGTTCTGCCTTTACCTATCACACAACAACAGGCAAGTTTCCTTATCTCCCCAAAATCAGGAGCTAGTAAGCATGTCTTGCCCACATCAGAAAGATGTGTTAAAAAGCAAATGAGAGAACATCTATAAAGCTGGAGCTATGTGAAAGCTAAAGCACTGAGCAAATGTGAGAGCTTGTTAGTAATACAAGAAATAACAGGAAGCCAATGAGTTGTAACACATGGGTTACCTTTGCAAATCTCTATTCCACCATGCTCTTCGGAGTAGGGAAAAATTGTGCGACGAGAAATGTAATGAATCTGAAATGTGTTTATTCTATCTTTATGAGGCAAATTTGGGTGAATAAGATCACAGCTTCAGAAAGAAGGGCTGAAAGTGCACAGTGTTCTAGAAGTAACACGACCCGTCAGCAGCGGCAGGAATCCCAGCAGCGGCAGCGGCGGCAGCAGCAGCAACAGGGCCACAGCGGCAATACCGCGAGGTTGCCGTGTTCCGGGCAGCTGCCCACCGGGTCCACACAACCTTCTCGTCTGGCTCTCATCACTGCCTCTGCTTTAAAGATGAAGACACGACCGCAAGGCAAGTTAGTAGTGTGCCCTCGGTCTCCATATGACAAGCGGTAGAGTCTAGATCAAACCTCAGTTTACTTCAATCCAAAGTGAAAGTAAACAACCAGTAAACTACTCCCTATTTATAATCCTTAGAATAAGTATGTGATAGATGCCAAGTTCAAAAAATGTGTTATGGAAAGGAAAGAATCTGACAATAAAAACTATTTGGTCACAAATCCACATGTTTTTGATGTACAATATCTCTTCACTGAATGCAATCACTAAATAACAAAATGAATTTAATCACACCCATTAAAATGGCTCAAAGAATGATAATACCAGTTATCGGTGAAGATGCGGAGTGACAAGAATGCTCATTCATGGCCAGTGGAAACACAAAATGGTACAGCCACTTAGAAGACCGTTTGGTAGTTTCTCAAAAGCTAAACATAGTTTACCATGCAACTGATAAACTGTACTCCTTTAGGTATTTGCCCAATTTATTCGAAGAGATCTCCACACAAAAACCTGCAGGCAAATATTTACCACAGTTTTACTCATTGCCCAAAACTGGAAGTCACCAAGATGTCCTTGAACAGGTAAGCGGACGAACAAACGGTAGCAAACGCATACAATACATGGAATACAACAGTTTTCAGAAATCAGAAGACATGAACTATCAAGCCATGCAAAGACATAATCAACCTTAAATGCATACCGGTAAGTGAAAAAAGTGAACTTAAAAGGACCACATGCTATGTGAGTCCTTATAAGTAACATTTGGGAAAAAGCAAAACTGTGGAGATGGAAAACAGATCAGAGGTTGCCAGGGGCTTCGGTAAGGGGATTTTTAGGGCAGTGAAACTATTCTTCAGGGTACTTTATTGGTAGGTAAGCAGCACTACACATTTGTCAAAACCCATAGACCATTACAGCACAGAGAATGATGTATGCAAATTAAAAAATCATTTAAAAGGTTGGGCGCTCCCAGGAAGGAAGACTGTGACAAGGGAATCTAACTATAATACATTACAAACAGAGGAAGCATCCTCGCTGAAGGAAGTCGAGTAAAAAGGTGCTGACTTAAGTCGCTAGAAATGAGCGAAGTCCATCAGACCAAAGGCAAAAGGAGCTGCACCCAGCGCTGCACTCCGGTTGGTGAAGTCGTTTCTCCCGGGGGTACAAGTTAACACGTACAAAACCAAAACGACTGGGAGACGCTGGGAGTCGGGTGTCTCGCTCCTGGGGTGGGACGTTTCAAATAAGAAGTGGGAGAAAACTAGAATGTTCCATGTGGTGATGGGTTAGAGTTGGACATTAAACATGAGTTTAGTTTAATACCAATATAGATGAATATAGCCAAAATAACTACAAATATGTGGACATACACAGGCTCGTACGCACAGACACTTCCTTGCTCTGTTATCTGAGGATGCCTGAGAGCAGTGACAGCCCGGTAACAGTGAGCACCCCTCGCATCCAGAGCTAGTTTCTAAGGCCATTTTCCCACAAAGGCACCAGAGCCCCTTGGGAGAAATGGCTGATTCTAGAACTGTGGCAGGAAATGTACAAAATTATTCTGAAGCACCTTGTACTGATGGAGAGTGAGTAAGTGCTCAGCATACTCCATACACACACACACACACACACACACACACACACACACACAATTCGGGGGCATGTCAAAATAGACAAAGAAACTAACTAAAACAGCTCCCAACAGCCAAAACAGGAGCAAGTTAAACAACAAATTAAAGTAGAATTGGATTACAATCCAAAGTATAACATAAATATTCATGTGTCCACACTGGTATACATAAATGATTGAATAAATAAATAAATGGGGGAATAAGAGACAAATCTCCCAAACAGAAGAATTACAAATAATTTATGTAGATATTCCTCCCTCAAGGAGATAAAGCATAATTCTCCATCCCCTAAATGTGGGCTGGGCGTGGCCCCTCCCTTGCAAAGAGCACAGTATGTACAGAGGGAAGAAAGAGGAACTTCAAAATGGAGAAAGCTAAAAAACCGCACCTCAGACTGGTGATCAAGGTTAAGGTCAACAGTGATGTCATGTTGGTAGCATGCACTCTTGATGTCACACATGCAATGAGAACAGCATTTTGCCTCTGTGGTCTTCCTCCCCTGTAACCCATGGGAACTCATACCCACAGTCAGCGACGAGGAAGACATCAAACAGAACCCAGGTGAGGGATTTTCTACAAAATATCTGAGCGGCACTCCACAACACTGTCAAAATCATGTAAACAGAACTTCTGAGAAGCTACACAGCCAAGAGGTACCTAAGGAGACATGATGACTAAATGTAATGCGGTGTCCTCATGGAATCTCAGAACAGAAAAAAGACACTTGATTAAAAACTAAGACATCTGAATAAAATGTATTTTAGTGAATAATGTATCGATCCGGGTTCATTAATTTTGACAAATGTACCGTAGTAATTTAAGATGTTAATAAGAGGAGAAACTGGGTGTGAGGTGTACAGGGACTCTCTTTACTAGCTTGGTAAATTTTCTGTAAACATAAAACCACTCGAAAGTAAACACTATTTTTAAAAATATAAACAACAGCAATTACCCATAAAACAATTACCCCAAGAGAAATGCATCATATTCTTTCCTCAAATAACAAAATACATAAAGCAAACAACTAAACTAAAAATGAAAACAAAACTTAACTAATCTGGACTCATCAATGACAAAAAAAAAATTAGTTAATTTTCCAGATAGGTCAATGTTCCAATTTGAAATCATTAGCAGCTTCATATCATGGTCAAGAACAATCTTCCTCCTCATTTTTCTGCTTGCTAGACCTGCTCTGTTCATATTTAATGGCTTTTTAGACATCTTACAGATAACATTGATCTGTGTCTTAAAGTGGAATTGACGACTCAGCATGCCGCTGCTCAAACGTCCCTTCTGCACAGGCATCTGCCTCCATGCACTTTAATGCCATCGCATCAACAGCAAGTGCTCGGTGGCCATTAGATTCAATCCCAACTAAGCAGATAAAGTCAGACGCCATGAAGCAAGCCCGGCTTAGGTTTAGAACCAAGAACACAATGCAAGTGTGGATGTACATGACCACGTGCCCGTTTATTTCTGGGAGGAAAAACAGAGGGAATCTTTTTAAAAAGGTGGCTGGGTTTCATCCTCTGGAGATTATTTAATGCAGAAAAATGTGTGCTTGCTCACTGTGGCCATGTAACCTGAGTAAAACAATTAGGAGGTGAGTCGAGTTCCAATTTCCACCCACTTCCCTCGCGTGTCCGCCGGTTTGCTGGAGGAGAGGACGACGGCAGGAAGACTCGCCGGCCAGCTCGGAACTACAAAAAGGGTCCGACACGCTACACCCACACATACACTCAGGCAGACCGGGCAGAAGTGAACTCTTCTTTCGAACTTCAAAAGTTGTATCATTTTCCCACCAATACTTTCTCAGTACACTATTTTCTTTGGAAAGCATGTTTTATGTGAGTTCCTTCTGTTGCTGTTGTAGTTTTTGGTAGCACACATATTACTTCAATGCAAAATGTGTGTTATCCTAGAACATTCGTCCAGAACAAAACCTTGACAGCCAACACACCAATGGAAACAAACGTTTGTTAGCATTCTGGAATCTCATGAGATTAAATGACTTCTGTAAGACTTGAATTTTGTGAATGTAGCAAACTTAATGGATAGAAAATACAGAATTAAGA
Organism: Phyllostomus hastatus; assembly: GCF_019186645.2. Taxonomy (NCBI): domain Eukaryota; kingdom Metazoa; phylum Chordata; class Mammalia; order Chiroptera; family Phyllostomidae; genus Phyllostomus; species Phyllostomus hastatus. Next base: position 16,326,350 of record NW_025333611.1, read on the forward strand.
TATTATGAACTAGGGCCCAGAAATTCCATTCCTAGATATATGTCCCAAACTGATGTTATAACCAAACCATTCACACGAGTATTCACAGCAGCACTGCTCACACTATCCCAAATGTGGAAATAACCCAGATGTCTATCCATTGGTGAACACACAAGCAAAATGCAGAATGTTTTTCAGCCAAAAGAGGAATGGTAGATGCTGCAGCATGGATGGACCCTGCAAACATAATGCTGAGTGAAAGAAGGCAGGCACAAAAGATCACACGGTGTACGATTGCATTTACACAGAATACACAGAGTCGGCAAATTCACGGAGACAAAACACAGATCAGAGGTTTTGAGAAACTGGCGGGTGTGAGAACCGGAAGCGACTTCTTCCTGGGGTTTGATGAGAGTGTCGGGGAACTAGATAGTGCTGGTGGTTGCGCGATGTTGTGAATAAACTAAAAGCCATTACTTGTATACTCCAAAAGGGTTGAAATAGCAGCTTTATACTATGAACTTTACATCAACATAAAATATATATATGTAAGCCAGGAGGACAGATGTCGGGAAGCACCTGCTCGGGGAGCCACGAGCCCGGGCCCACTGTGACCACACAGAGCGTCCGTGCGGAAAGCGGGGGAGAAGCAAATGGGCGGGAAGACACTTCAGAGGATGAAGAACAATGAGGGAAAATTTTTAAAAAGCTGCTTATTACCAGAGTCATCAACTCCCTGCTGACACTCTGTCCAGCTGTTCTTTTCTACTAAAGCATCAAAAGCAGGAGCTTTAAAACAAGCTCCCCTCGGGCAGAGGAGCAGGTGAAACTGAGATGGTCCAGCAGGCCAGGGAAGAGGCCGCGGTGGGCAGAACACTAGCCATGGACCGTGTGCAACCTCTGAGAAACGCGTTGGAGTACCCAGCGTGGTCTGCAAAGGCAACGCCAGGCCTGGCCACACACTAGACGGGGTTGCACAGCAGACCCATGCACACGAAACCTTGGGGGGAGGGGATGGTGGACAGGCAGGTCAACAGCAAAGAAAGTAAACATGTGAGAGGACACAGGGTATGAACAAGAGATCAGAAAGAAGTCAAATTAAAGCAACATTTGCCAAACACATTTGACCTCAGGTTTCTTTTTCTTTGCTTTTGGTTGGGGGCGAGTTGGCGGTTGTAGAACATCCATAATTATGTCTCAAGGCACTGGCATTTCATGAGTCAGAGATGTGCACGAATGAGGTGAAACCCACAGTAATTCATGGAGTTACAACATCAATACTGATTATAAAAGCAGTTTCCACTTGCTCAATGCTGACTATGGGCCAGGCTGGAGCTACGAGCACCACAGGGTTACCTCATTTAATAACACTCACAATTCAGCCTCAAGGTGGTCGTCATCCCTGTTCTACAAGTACCTGGGGAAACTGGGGCTTGGCAAGGTCAGAGAACTCTCCCCAAGTCTCACATCTAGCTAGTCACCCCACTGGTGTTTAGAAGCCTCTTGCAATCACGGAGCTATCTATCTTCAACAACAGCTCCATTAGCAGGAAGATTTGGGGGTGGAGCCTGTGGGCCCTTGACCTATAATACTAGTTACTTTATCCAGCAAAGCTATCATTGAGAATGGAAGGGCAGATAAAGTGCTTCCCAGATAAGGTTAAGTTAAAGGAGTTCATCATCACCAAGCCCTTATTATATGAAATGTTAAAGGGACTTATCTAAGAAAAAGAAGATCAAAACTATGAATAGTAAAATGACAACAAACTCACAACTGTCAACAACTGAACCCCCCAAAAAAACTAGAATAGGAACAGAATCACAGAAATGGAGATCACATGGAGGGTTATCAGTGGGGTGGGAGAGGAGGAGAATGGGGGGAAAAGGTACAGAGAATAAGAAGCATAAAGGGTAGGTACAAAATGACAGGGGGAGGTTGAGAACAGTATAGGAAATGGAGAAGCCAAGGAACTTATCTGTACGGCCCATGGGCATGAACTAGAGGGAGGGACTGCTGGTGAGAGGAGCAGTGCAGGGTGGAGGGGGGAGAAAGGGGAGAAAAAATGAGACAACTGTAATAGTATAATCAATAAAATATACTTAAAAATCCCTTGGCTGGCATAACTCAGTGGATTGAGCGTGGGCTGCAAACCAAAGCATCACAGGTTCGATTCCCAGGCAGGGCACATGCCTGGGTTGCAGGCCACGGCCCCCAGCAACCACACATTGATGTTTCTTTCTCTCTCTCTTTCTCCCTCCCTTCCCTCTCTAAATATAAATAAATAAATAATTTAAAAATATATATACTTAAAAAATACTAGTCTGACTTTGAGGAAACATGCAAAACAACTTTGAAAGACCCAGCAGCTAACCAGTGAAGACAACACAAAAAACAGCCACCAAAAAAAAATAAAAAGGAAAGCTTACCATTTGCAATAACATGGATGGACCCTGAAGGCATTATGCTAAATGAAGTCAATCAGATAAAGACAAAACACTGCATGATCTCACTTACACATAGAATCTAATTTTTAATGTAATTTTCTTTTTTTTAAGATTTTATTTATTTATTTTTAGAGAGGGAAGGGAGGGAGATAGAGAGAGAGAGAGAAACATCAATGTGCGGTTGCTGGGGGTTATGGCCTGCAACCCAGGCATGTGCCCTGGCTGAGAATAGAACCTGCGACACTTTGGTTTGCAGCCCGAGCTCAATCCACTGAGTTACGCCAGCCAGGGCAAGAATCTAATTTTTAAAAAAAACACTGAGTCATAGGAAAGGAGAACAAATCTGTGGTTACCAGAGGGAGGGGCAACTGGAGGAAGGTGGTTAGAAGGTACAAACCTCCAGCTGTAAGATAAATATGTACTAGGGATGTCATATACAACTTGGTGACTGCCATTAACACTACTGAATGATTTATAAAAATGTTAAGGGAGTGGACCCTAAGAGGTCTCATCACAAGGAGAATTTTTTTCTTTTCTTTTTATTGTATCTATAGGAGATGGTGGCTATTAACTAAACCTATTATGGTAATCATTTCACAATATATGTAAGGCATGCTGTGTACCATAAACTTACACAGTGATGCCTGTCAGTTATTTTTTAATAAAACTGGGGGCGGGGGGAAGAGAACTGCCTCTGTTATACCTTTAATAATACCCTGCACCACAGTACGAATGCCTCATAACATTGTAGTCTCGACACATAATACCCGTACCTCTGTAGCTTACTACGCTCTCTTTTATGATGTAATCGTAGGTAGCATTTATCAAATACATTGGCTACACGTTTTGCATCTATTAGGCCATTAATATAACAATGCTATAAGCTGAGAACTATTAGCACCGGGATGATAAAATCCCTCACCCAAGAGTACAAGGGATATAAGCCTCCAAGATGAGTTTTAAACTCAGGGGTGCCTGAGCCGGAAACGTGTGCTCATAACTAACCGCTGTGCTCAGAAATGCTCCAAATGCCTGGTTGTCGGCCCGGAAGCTGACTGGAGGCAAGTGGTCTGGAGGGCAGAAACACGTGCATCTGATGCGCACGTCAAGTGCTCAGCTCAGTGTCACGCTGAGCCTGGGACTGAAGGAAAACTCCAGAATACTGATCTTGCCTCTCTTTAAATGCGGTGGCTTTTTTGTCCTGGATTTGCTGGCTGGCACTTATTTTGATTTTTTAAAACACTACATAAGACATAATCTCTCTTGAACACGGGGTTTTCTGCATCGCCCGTACATTCTGCACCCTCAGTGAGTCCCTAACGGGCCTCACCCCGGCTCTGTCCCTGCCTCGCACAGTGTCTGACACACAGAGGGTGCTCTTAAAATACCGGCTTGCATATCACACTGAATTTCCCTGTCGGTGTTTTCCATAAGACCTCAAACTCTGTGAAGGCAGTGACTATACGTGATCCCGTTTTGTAATCTTTGCTCACCCTCACACTGTATCTTCTCACAGTGAGAGCCTCAAAAAGAGTGTTTTGAATGAAAACATTCCCTCTCTCACTTTCAACTGTAGTCGAGTCGTATTCCGCAATGCCCAAGGTAACTCATGACGAAAGCCTGGCACTCCGACCGCAGTGGGAATTTTTCCATCAGCTGCCAGATCAGATGGCGTCTGACCAAAGAAACCAGAGTAAGAACTAAAGGTTAACTTGGACTTCTGTAAATTCTGCCCCAAAGTTCTCCTTCACCGAAAGTTTTTAAGAACTATTTTCAGTTTTCTCAAGGAGGCCTTACGTCACAGTAACTAATCCTCGGCACAGCCACACGACTCCCGCTGCTGAGTCATGAGACTCGGGGTGACTGGGAAACAGAGGCCAAGGAACCATTCACGGTTCCGAAAGCTAAGTATCTCTGTGCTGGTGCAGCCCTGTGACACACTGAACATGCTCTGCTGGGTACAGCAGTTGTTAACTCAGACAGCCTGGGTTCACGTTTTAGCTCCATCCCTCATGAGCTGTGCGACACTGGCAAGTAACAGAACCTCTTCAAACCACACCCCCACACTAGAGACACTAGTTACACCTCCATCAAAGGGCTGGTGTAAGTTGTGAGTGAGAAGACAGTGTGAGCAGCACAGTTACCACTCCATGCACATTATTCTTCCGTCTCACTCAGGTCATAGGGACTGAGAACAGCCATGTGCTGGCTTCCGGACGAGGCTCTGGGAGGCCAGGCCGGGCCAGGCACACGGCCACGGGTTGTCAAACTAGGCTGCGTTCGCAGATCGCCTAGTGAGCTCCGAGGCACTCCACTGGGCACTGGAGGAGAGCAAAGGGGAGTAAGACAAAAATCCCAGCCTTCACGACATCAGTCTATGACCATTATTCATTTCAAATTAAAAAAGGGAAGCCTACGTATAATTAAACAAAATGATAAGTAAATGTGAGTTTGTTGAGGATGAACCCACTTAGGGGATGTTATGATCAATCCAGTGTAACAAAGCCCGGAGAAAAAAGTTTGTACCTCTTTGCTCAATTACATGAAACAAATAGTTTATTCCAGGAAAATGTGGAAAAACTTGCATTAGGCTGAGAGAAGATGTGGATTCCGGACACAGCCTGTACCAGTAATAGGAGCTCGGTGAAACCATTTCGACTTTCGCCTGCACCAGAATGAATATATGGGGGAGGTGGGTCCCGCGGTAGCTGATAAGGGAGGTGGAATCTAAATTAGACAAAGGGGAGTGTGTTGTCTCCAAAGCCCTCTCCCATGGCAGCGGTTGAATATGCTGGTGAGGACCCGAGGAGACGAGACTAACGGGAGCTAGGAGGACTCTTGGAAGCTTGGAGAAAGCGATGGCCCCGAAACGAGGGGCAATGGAAATACAAGCGCTGTCATGGCAGGTGATCAAAGGAGAAATCCAAAGAGCGGACGTGCTTAAGGCATGCCTATGATGTAATGAATAGCCAAAAACGTTCTGCTGGAGGACAGAGAACATGGACAATGCAATGGGAAATACGCCAGCAAGCAAGGCAGCAAACATTGAGAAACTCAGTGGTGACTGTCCTTTTTTAGACGAAAATTAGCAGGAAATGCTGTTTCTAACTAGGCCCCCTAACAGCAGTGAGGATGATAGATTATTGACAGAAAATCCAAGGGCCAGTGCTTAACTATAAGAATCAAGCCACAATCATCTTCACTGTGGTCACAGCTACCATGGCAGCCAGAAAGGCCTGACTGCGGAGAGTTATAGAAACAATTAAAAGAGCACAGCCTCCCTAGGAACGAGACAGATGTGCAGCCACCGAGGGCACTGCTAGAAACAGAGGTCAGCAAACAGTGACCTCCAAGTCCACTCCAGCCTACCACCTGTTTTTGTACAGTTCATGAGGCAAAAATAGTGTTTACACCTTTTAATGGCTGAAAAAAAAACCCACAGAAGAATATGTCATGATGTGAAAACTACATGACTCTAATTCAGTATCCATACACAAGGCTTAACACAGCCATGCGTACTCATTTACATACTGTCTGCGACTGCTCCAGGACTGAGCTGGCACTGATGCTCGGGGACCTGAAGTGTCGTCATGCCCCCTTTCAGAGTGGAGGCACACTGGGGGGGTGGGGGGGGGCAGGTAATGAAAGGAGTCCTGGCTGATGTCTGGCTCCCAGTAGATCCAGTCGGTCCACAGACCTACCTGGGACAGTCCCTCATCCCTGGCTGTGTCATTGGCACAGGCACACTTGGGAGCTGGGAGAACCCCACATTGGTTCCCTGTCCTGCCACAGTGGGCAAAGTCAAGTGAAAACTTCTGAAACCAGCTCAGAGTGCATTATGCATTAAAGCAAAGATTAGTGGCAGAGTTAAGATCTAAGTAGGCAGCAATAGTGCACCAATTATTTCCTCTACTTAATTCCTAAGCTTGGCCCCTACAAAAACCATACAGATCCTAGAGAGTGGTAGCGGACCACCGCGAGCTCCAACAAACATGGGCCTCGTTGGCAGCTACTGTGTCTAAGGTGTCCACCTTGAAGGGACAGATGAAGACAGGCTCAGGCGCACGTCACAGAGCCAGCGGTCTGGCAGACACATCCGTTCCCACTCCTGTCAGGAAGGAGGGTCAGCACGGCTTCACGTTCCAGCAGGATGAGCAGTGGTGTAAACTTACGGTCTCGCCTCCGAGCCACGTTAACTCTTCTGCCCACTACTGCGTCTCAACCATTTGAACATTCTGCAGATGCTGCACTGATCTCCTGCATAGATGACATCATATTAATTGGACCAGATTGGCAAGAAGTGGTAAGTATATTTGGGAACTTCATAAGACACATATCAGGCACAGGGTAGAAGAGTAAATCCTACAACAATGCAGGGTCCCACCGCATCGGTGAAGATTTTAGGGGCCCAGGGGACTGGAACATCCCAAAACATCCCTTCCAAAGTAAGAAATGAAATCTTTCATCGTGACCCTTCTGCTACTGAAGAGGAAAGAGTGGGGAGGCATCAATTCTAAACCTGGCACATCAGGGAACATTCAGGTTAAGTTTAACATAAAGAATTGGTAACAGGGGATTGGCTAAAGGGAACTTGGAAGAATACAGGCGTTGCAGATACAGAAGCAGCCACTGCTCAGCTAGAACTGAGGCAACTACCCAAGGACTGAGAGGAGCGCTCCCCCCAAGGCTGCGGTTCTGACCTTGCTGCAGCGGGTGTGGCTGTAACTGCATCCCCCCCCCCCCCCCCCACCCCCCCCCCCCCCCCCCGCCCAGTTAACCCACTGGATCGAAGAGATCCACCTCTGAGATGCTGCCTGCTGAGACTGACCAAGAAGTATCTCCTGGGCTGTCAAGGAAACTTCCTGAGAAGCTGCCAGTAAGGGTTGCTACTGAACTCACTGGGAAGTCAGGGGGAGCCTGGGGAATTTTCCAGTAGTTTCTCAGGATTTGGCTAAAACAAGCTCCACTAGGTGCTCAGAACCCCAGAATCTACTGAACACCAGAAGCTAGTAACAAGGAAAGCACGCCAGGATCTGGAAAAAAAAGCCCCTTTCCCTTGCAGTGACCCTCCAGTGCCCTCTACTGGCAAAGTTTAACATTATGCTCTTCAGTGACATCCAAGCCAGCAGGGCGATGACGAGGAGATTCGGAGCTGAGAGGCAGTAACTTGGCATCAGGCACAGTCCACCCCTTTGAATATTCCGCATCTCTATGCACTTTTCTAAACACGTTTGAACTGCCACACAATGAACCACGTACGTTTTACCTTGCAAGATACAGCTATCCTTTGTACACGTGAAGGAGTTCTCACTCTTCCCTAAGAAAAACCAAGTCCCATAACGTTTACATCCATGTCAGACTATATTACTGACACCTCGAAGTCTGAGTCCTGGTGAATATCCTGGTACCTGAAGGCTAAGCTGTAAAGTTGATCTCAAACGCTTGGATGAACGATAGTAGCAGGGGAAAAAGACAGAAGAAAAATGGTTCTCATACATACACAAATAAATACGTGCATGTAACAAACAGAGAGAAAATAGCCTTTGTTTCTGGAAGTGGCCACAAGGCTGGATTTGATATCTGTGACTTCCTTCTCCCACCACTCATTTGATAACTGGCTGGTGCTCAGCTAGAACCTCAGCTGTTCTGAGTTTTTGCCTGACAGTGTGAACAAACCTCTAGGTATTCCTGCCTTTCTTTGATTCTCTAATTTTTCACTAACCTGTGCAAAGGGGCAGAGAAGTATTAAGAGGCACCCCTAGAAAATCCATACACGCAGACTTCTTTGCCCCCATTACATAGCAGCCTGGTTACTGCTTGGTGACCAGAATCAGTCACCCAAGCTCCCATTGGTACCACCGTATCAGGGGCCCCAAAGGCCGGGGGGCAACCTCATCTCCCAATTCAATTCAGCCTCAAAAAAGGGAGCAGTTTCTGCAATACACCATGGCATGGATGAATCCCTGGGGAGGTTTTGGTTAGGTGAAATAAGCCAGTCGCAAAAAAAAAAAAAAAAGACCGTTCCTGTATGATTGCACTTCTATGAGGCACTTAGAGGAGCCGAAATTACAGAGACCGAAAGTGGAACGGTGGTGTCCAGGGCGGAGGGGAGGAGGTGCCGGGGAGCTGCTGTGTAATGGGTGTGGGGTTTCAGTTTCACAGGGCGAGAGAGTTCCGGAGATGCATGGTGGTGACGGCTGCATAACGGCGTGAATGCACTTAGTACCCCTGAAGAGCACATTTAAACTGCTTAAAGTAATGAATTTTATGTTGTGTATATTTTACTACAATAAAAAAATGAAAAAATGCTGCAGATGGGTTACTGGGTACCACGTAACAATAGGAGTCGCCCCCACCCCCTCACCTTCACTCAGGAACCCATGTGGTCTGGCTGTAGGGCACAAGCACCCCATAACGGAACCCAATTCAGAGCGACATCCTCTAAGACAGAGCCCCGTCCTTCCCGGTCCTGCCTCCTAACTGCTGCTAGAACTAAGCCTTCAGTGAGCTTGCTTTCACTTAGGCCAGTCACTTCCAGGTTGTGAACCATGGGGGGAGACTGATTAATTCCATGGCATGAGCTCATTTCTCCAATCCCTTTGCTATAAAATGAGCTCCTGTATCAGAAGAAACCCTATGTGGGAGGCCGTAAGGGCGGATAAGGCATTCAGTATGCCCACAGATGGTGGTTATGGTGGAAACGTGGATGAGGAAGGCAAATTCACGTGCAGAATGTGTCTATGTCCCACTGAGGAGAAATCTTTGCCCCTTCCACGTAGAAAAGGGCCAATCATTACCCTGCTGCCTGGTGCCTGGCTGGTCCCCCCACAGAACAGTTTTGAGTCAGTTCAGTGCTGATGTCTACTGTTGGCAGGCGCTCAGCAGCGGTGTTAGCCAGGTCAGCTTGCTAAGGGGAAGTCCACACTGCTGAGCCTGCAGGTAGCTTCATCCCTGCTACTCTGTTCATGGGCTCAATGAGCAATCGCTCGAGTGGCTGGGAAAAAAGACTGACTGACACCCACAGAGCGTGTCATTTTGTTCACCTGGTCATCATGAGCCTTCTCTGCAGTGACTACGCTTTGTGGGGCACTCACAGGAGACTCAGATATCTTCAAAGTCCTTGCCCATTCTGGAAGGTGTATCCACATACCTCTCCCCCAGTCTACCTTGTTGCCAACTGTCCACTGCTGTTCCTTTCGAGACCTGACCACCCCACCACACTGTTCCCAGCTGCCTACAAATCACTGTCAATCCATACCTCTCATCCACCACTCGCTCCAGACAAAGGAGACAACCGAATGCACCACTGGAAGTTTCCCCAATAGGGGAATTTTCCTTGACCACTGACTGTCCTTCACGGCCACCCTTTTGTAAGTCTATATGACTATTACTGTCCAATTTCAGATGGCACCAGCATATCACGATGCCCATCTGTAAGCCAGGCTCGATATATTTTTTCATTCCTCAGTCAATTGATCATAGAGAACTCCCCTAAAGGCCACAGATATGAGTTGTGGGAGAGGAAGCAATACACTAGGAATCATTATTGCAGGAGAAAGAGCCTTCTGATCACGACTAACTAGTACCTTCTGCACCTGCCTGAGCTCAGTCTCCTGTATGCCACTCCACCAATAATAGGTTGATCGTGTGCACACCCAACCTTATGGCTGAGCATGTCAGATACACCTAGTCTGTGATGAGAAGCTCGGGCCACGTGATCATGTGATGTACCATAATTAGCCATTAAGTCTCCATCAAGACCCAGCAACAAACCAGAAGAGAAGCTGTTTCTCAAAATGATAATAGTTTTCAGCCAAATAGGTCTGCTTCAACATCCTACAGGTCCATGCTGTGATCTACTGATACTTGTCAGAGGCTCTATATAGGATCCCTAGTAGCCACAGAGACTTCAAATATCACTGCATCTGCGGGACCATAAGGCCCAAGTGATGGAACAGCTTGTAATGCAGCCTGGAGTTGCTCCAGAGCCTTTTTCTCTCTGTTGCCCAATTGAAATTGGCAACCTTACAAGATGACTTTGTAGATAGGTCAAACAGCACACTCAGATGTGGTATATATTGACTCCTGAGCCCGGAAAGCTTCACTGAGCACTGTGCCTCTGTTTTCACCGTGTGTGGCACAAGGTTCAGCAACTCGCATTTCACCTTGGAGGGAATATCCTGACACGCTGAAGGGGTGGATCCCTGCAACTGTATGTGTTCTGTCTCCTCACCCTCTAGTTCATATGTTTTTTTCCCAAGGCATCAAAATATTTGCTACTTTCTGCCCATTAGATAAAAAGAGCATAACATTGTCCATGTAGGAGGCCTGTGTGATACACCCTAGAGGGTCAAGTTGGTAAAGATCACTGCGGACTATATCATGGCAGAGAGCAGAAGTGACACGGCCCTGAGGCAAGATGCAAAGGTGTACTGCTGGCTCTGCCAGATAGAACACACTGCTCTGGTGGTCGTTAAAAATCGGTGTGGAGAAAACGCCATTACCCAGGTCAACAGCTGCGTACCAAACGGCAAGGGCCATGTCAATTTGCTACAGCAAATAAGACTCCATCTGGGACAGCAGCTGCAACTGGAGTCAACGCCTGGGTGGGATTAATGATAATCCCCAGTCTTCCTCTAAGACCCACTCAACTTTCACACAGGTCAAACTACAGGTTAAGCAGAGGTGTGGTTTATAACACACACCCACACCCTCCAAATGTTGGACCCTGCCACTGATCTCTGCAGCTGCCCCAGGGGTGCACTATTGCTTCTGCCCACCCAGCCTGGCAGTGAAGAGAAGTCCCCGGGCTTCCACCTGGCCTGGCCCTTCTGACCATAGCAGCTGTCATTCACTGTGCCAGAGGGACGTGTGGACATTCCACCTATTTCCCAGTATATCTTTTCAAATTGCTCACTGACAGACCGGAGCAAATAACCTGAGAATTAGTCCGGGGCAGGGGGAGCAGGACCTACTATAATGAAGACCTCATCTATTACTGGGCTGCGGTAAGCCTCTTACTTCGAGTCCCCAGGAGTTCACATTGATTCAAGTCCACTGTCCGATAGCCTCTGGGAGGTCCATGCATTTCCTTTCCTTCCAACACCTAGTCACTCTAGTGTTGCCCCTGATCTCTTGCAGAAGGCTTGGAGGAGGATTTATAGCATGTGCTTGTGGCGAAGTTACGGGCCCTTCCTCAAGGGGACCCAGAATTCCCTCAAGGGAGCAGGGGCCTGTGAATTGGCACAGGTCCAGAAACGAGGCTCTAACTGACCACCGTGGGAACGCAAATCAGATCCCCTGTTCCCAAAGCTGGAGGGCTCCTGGGTTACATACAGGGCCCGGCAGCAGTAACCCCAGCTGGAGTGCGGTTGGTAGGGCAATCATATGAGTGTAATAATTTAGAGTTTTAATTTGAACATTCACCTAAAATGTCATATGGTGTGCTTGAGTATGATATCACTTATGTTACAGAATTACATGCTTATGATTGTGTAATAAAAGGTTTTATAATAAAAAAGGGGTGTTATTTATGCCAGACCCTGTATTTAGATCAAACAATAAACTAGTAGGTTGTCCATAAATTTTGTCACTAGGAAAACACAATCAGCTAACACTGCCACAAAGCTTTGTAGGCCAAGACGTTCTAATTACCAGTATGTCCCTATTGCTCTGTGAGGTAGCAAGGTGCGGCCACCTTGGTTTTAGGCTGCTGTCACTTGGCCTCTGCTACTCATGAATACCATCATCCCCACGGAAATCAACGAGTACCTCAGGCATCCCACCGTCACTGACACCCACAGGAGCAAGAAGCAAGGAAAGCACACCAGAAGTAGAAGAAAAAAACTCCTTCCAGTGCCCTCTACTGGCAAAGCATCACCACACACAATCTGGCAAAAGAAAAACTCTGCAAGACACGGCCCCAGGACCATAAGCAGGGTAATGAGAGTGGATTTGGAGCTGGGAGGCAATACAATGATAATGGCCACATTTAGGAATGTGGCTTTGAACCATTTATCAATTAGCACAGAAAGCTGCCTCCACTGAGTGGGGCTCGAGCAAGGAGGGCTCCCGCAGGTCCAGGATGTGGTGCCAGCAGCCTCAATGACCTACAGGCCATGTATCCCAGCAGCGTTAGGGTTTTAAAGACATTTGAGTAGGTAAAGACATTGTATGGAATTATAATAAATCCTAGAGAAGAATCACATTATCAACATAGGATTATACAGTAAGGCCATTTGCAGAAGAGAACCACACACCAGTAGATAGCTTCTCCTGACATGCAACTGGACCTGGTGGCGACAGTGCACCTAATCATGGGACATCAAGTGACTGTGGGGGCAAAACTGTCCATCATGAGCTGGGTTCTTTCAGACCCACCAAGTCACAAGTTCAGGAAGGTCCTGAAATAAGCCACCATAAGTTCAAACATGTGCTGGATCAGCATAAGAGGGTCAGAGGGCATAAGCAGGAAGCACAAGCTGGTAAGTGAGACTCCTATGACACCCATGTGTATTGCACCGGTGTTTGTCTATGCACACAGATGCTACATTGCAGGGAAGTCCCTTGTGATGAGCTAGCAGAGGAGGGAATCGTCAAGCTTGGTCTATAGGCCAGACAACAGCTCACCATGTGGACAGAAGCTGAAAATGTACTGCCACTTCACTCAGGAATATCCCAGAACAGCAGTGAGGAGAGGACATGCCCTCAGTGAGCAGAGCCTCAGGTGACACTAATAGTTATCACTTTGTGTGAGAAGAGAGTGGCCTGGAAAGTGAAACACTGGGAGGTCAGGAACAAGGAGGTCTGAGGAAGAGGTATGTGGATAAACTAGGAGAGTAACAACAAATAGTAAAGACCTTTGACTGACATGTTAATAACTACCAGAGAACATCAACAACAGAAGAGGCACCACCAAGCAAATGGACTAGATGACTTGGCAAGGTGAAATCTCACAACTTCTGCCACCCAGAGCTGGCACCATGAGCCCACAAGTGGAGCAGCCATGGTGGCTTGATGAAGGCATGGTGGCATGATCCCAGTGGTAAGGGCAGCCAACTCGGGAAGGCAGATAGCTACTTCCAATAACAAGGGTACTACCTCCAAGTAGAAGAGACCACACTGAGCCCCAAATCCAGCTATCCTTTAAGGATATCAGCCAACTATTTGGTTACAAGTTGATTATATTAGATACTTTCCTTCCTGAAAGGGGCAGCTTTTCACCTTGAGGTTAACTAAAAATTACTCCATGTGAATTGTCCTTTCCTTCCTGTAGGGCCTCAAGCAGCACCACTATATGAGGACTCACCACTATATGAGGACTCATGGGGTGTGTGATGCCCTAGCAGGAGGTCCCCTGCAACACTCCCCTGGACCAAGGGAGAAAGGCAGTGGGCACATAACCATGGTACTGTCACACTCCTTACTCTTAGAAGGTGATGGCCTGAGAAAGTAATAGAATGGCCCTTGAAGGCATGCCTGAGGGACCAGCTTGCAGACGATATACTGTGCATATGGGAAATACATCCTAAACCAATGATCATTATACGGTGCTGTGTCTAACGAGGTAGACTATGTGGGTCTAGGAACTCGGAACTGAAATAGGAGTGGCCCTGCTTGCGATCACTCCCAAAGACCGACGAGGGACCCCGATCAAGACTGCACTCTGTAGATCTGGAAGTCCTGGTTCTAACAGTGCAATGCTTTCACTAGAAGACTCAGCCAATGTTCCATTAGACGGTATGCCTGCAAGCCTGTCACTTTAGGTTTCTTCTACCAATAAACCAAAAGGCAGAAAAGTGTCACCATTTTGGAAGTAGTCATCAGCAGGTGGGGTATTTTGCACCGGGTATATCTGGCATCTCTTGGTCCTCCTTGCCAATTTTGAAGACAAATGGACAAGCAGAGTTGCCACAGCCTGAAAATGGCAAGGAAAGGTTCAGACTTGTCAAAGTGGGTCTCAGTCCCTCATTGGGTACACACACAAGCAAAAGATGTGCTACCTGAGAGTGAAGGAAGGGAGAGAATCAGCCGTGGTGGACACCAGATAAAGGATCAGCTGCTGTAGTCCACTCTACTAATCTTGCTCTTGTGTGTTTCTCCAGGAAAAAGAGCAAAGAATCCTGCAGACACTGGACCCAAATTTGAGGAACTTATTATCTGAGGCCAAGCAGGTCTGAACACTGCGTGCAATTAACTGTAGTGGGTGCTGTGGTGCAACAAACATAGTCACTCATTAATACCAAGTCAGCCATTGCATTAGCACCCATCAGCATCCTCCTGACAGCTGGGAGCTGTATCCCTTCCCGGGAATCTCCCTTGTCTCGGGTACATGATGCCCAACTTGGGCGCCACAGCCCGGGAGATGCAAGATCATGGGTTTATCCCAATTTGGGACATCTCTGAAGGGTTATCCCTGCTGTATGACCTCTTTGCAATTATGTAGCAGCTCTCTTTCTAAGGTAAGTTATGTTTAATAACACAAAAGAAGTTAAATATAAAAAGTAAGGGTATAAAAAAGGTGTATGTTAAGGAATAATAAAAGGGAACTATGATACCTATATTAATAACACACAAATTAGACTTTAGGCAAAAAGCGTTAATAAAGATAAAGCGAGTTACTAAGGATAAATGGTTCAACCTAACAGAGATAGATTAACAATTGTAAACTGATATGAACCTAACTAATAATTTCAAAATGTAGAAAGCAAAAAAGATTTTGATAAAGTTATGATGATAGTAAGGGACTTTCTCTGTAATTGGTAAATCAAGCATACCAAAAAAAATGGGAAGATTTAAAAGTCACAGTTAATAAGCAAGTCTCAACAAATTAAAAGGACTGGCTTGCTACCAAAAACATTCTCTGACCATAATGCAACTGAGTTAGAATTCCAACTACCTCAAAAAATAGAAAAATAAAAATTTCCAGACATTTAAAAATTCACAAGTACATTAAAGAATTAATGGGACTTATACAATAATAAACAAAATTAGAAAGAAAAAAAAACTAGGAAAAAATCCCATTTACTACAGCAATAAGAAAAATAAAGTACCTAGGAATAAATTTAACCAAGGAGGTAAAAGACTTGTACTTGGAAAACTATAGAACAATAAAGAAAGAAATTAAGGAAGATACAAATGAATAGAAGAATATACCGTGTTTGTGGATTGGAAGGATTAACATCATTAAAATGTCCATACTATCCAAAGCAATCTGTAGATTCAACATAATTCCTATTCAAATACCAGTGGCATAGTTCACAGATCTAGAACAAATACTCCAAAAAATGTATATGGAACCAACAAAGAGCCCACAGAGCCTCAGCAGTCCTGAGAAAGCAGAGCAGAGCAGGAGGGACCACAACACCTGGTGTCCAACTGCACGGCACGGCCACTGTCACCAAGACAGACTGGTGCCAGCATGAGAACAGACGCGTGGACCAGTGGACAGAACAGAGGGCCCAGAGATAAACCCATGTCCCTGTGGTCAGTTGATATTTGACAAAGAGGCACGAGCATAGAACGGGGTGAAAAACAGCCTCTTCAATAAACGATGTTGGGAGAACTGGACAACTACATGCAAAAAAGTGAAACTAGACCACCAGCTTACACCATGCACCAGAATAAACTCAAAATGGATAAAAGACTTAAATATAAGTCATGCCACCATAGAAGTCCTAGAGGAAAACTAGGCCATAAAGTTTCGGATATTCCACACAGCAATATTTTTGCCGATATATCTCCCAGGCAAGGGAAATAAAGAAAAAAATAAACAAATGGTTCTACATCAAATTAAAAAGCTTCTGCACAGCTAAAGAAACCATCACTGAAATGAAAAGGAAACCGACCATATGGAAGAACATATTTGTCGGTGACACATAGGACAAAGGTTTGATCTCCAAAATACATAAAGAACTCATATGACTCAACACCAGGAAGACAAACAATCCAATTAAAAAATGGGCAAAGGACCTGAATAGACATTTCTCGAAGTAGGAAATACAGAGGGCCCATAGACATATGAAAAGATGCTCAACATCACTGGTCATCAGAGATACAAATTTAAACCACAATGAGATTATCACCTCACACCCGTCAGAAGGGCCATCATCAATAAATCTACAAACAGTAAGTGCTGGCGAGGATGAGGAGAAAAGTGAACCCTAGCGCACTGTTGGTGGGAATGCAGACTCATGCATTCACTGTGGAAAACAGTATGGAATTTCCTGAGAAAATTAAAAGTGTTAACTGCCTTTTGACCCAGAGATTTTGCTGCTGGGAATATACCCTAAGAATCCTGAACAGCCAATTCAAAAGAACATATGCACCCCAATGTTCATAGCAGCACTATTTACAATAGCAAAGTTCTGGAAACAGCCTAAGTGCCCATCAGTAATGAATGGATTAAAAACCTGTAGTACATTTACACAATGGAACATTATGCAGCAGAAAGAAAGAAGGAACTCCTACCTTTCGTGACAGCATGGATGGAAATGGAGAGCATTATGTTAAGTGAAATAAATCAGGCAGTAAAAGACAAATACCATGTGATCTCATCTATGAGAGGAACCTAATGAACAAAATAAACTAATGAACAAAATAGAACCCCAGGCATGGAGACATGGAACAGACTGACAGTGACTGGAGGGGAGGAGGGAGGAGGATAATGGTGGAAAGCAGAAGGGACTAGTCAAAGAACACGTGTGAATGGCCCATGGACATGGACAAGAGGGCGGGGATCGGTGGGGCAGGGGAGAGTGGGGGAAAACTGGGACAACTGTAATAGAACAACAAGAAAAATGTTTTTAATTTTTAAAAATATTACATTTCAGAACTTATGGGGCATAGTGAGAGCAAGATATATAGTAAAATATATAACTAGCCATAAAAACATAGTCGAGAAATAAAGTCTAAAAATAAGTGAATTAGGCACCCAGTTTAATTAAGAAAATTAAATCATGACTAAATTGGAATACCGAGGTTAACTTAACATTAGGACTTTGACTAATGTACTTGATTACAGTAACCAATTAAAAGAGAAAAACCATGTGACTCATCTTAATATACACAGGAGAAAAAGATTAAATGAAATTTAACACTCACCCATGTTAAACACTGTTAGCATACATAGAAGGAACTTTCCTTAGCCTGATAAATCAAAAAACAAACAAGCAAGCAAAATGCCTCACAACAAAGATTTAAGATAATGGTAAAATATTAAAGTATTTCATTTAAGAACATATCTTAGCCATCACCACTTCCATTTAAAATGTACTCGAGATTCTACCCCTACCAAGGTGATAAAAGGTGATGAAAACTTAGTATAGGTATTATATTAGAGATACTACCACATACTAAGAAATACTACATATCAAAAATAAGCCAAAAAACTCACAACAAAGATTTAAGGTAATGGTAAAACATTAAAGTGTTTTATTTAAGACTGTATCTTAGACATCACCACTTCTATTCAAAATGTACTAGAGATCCTACCCTTTGTATTAAGGTGGTAAAAAATTCTAGAAAGTATACAAAAGTATGAAAATTGAAAAGGAAAAAAACAAAATAATTGTCACTTGAAAATAGCATTACTATCTATCAAGAACACCCCAAATAATCTACAGGTGAACTATTCTGATTAATTCGAGAGTAATGTATTTTATCCAAATCTTACCCTGGAAGGCCAACTCTTCAGTCAACCAGCTGCGCAAAGAACCGTGGATACCAGGAATCCCACTTGATAATTCAACCAAAGACACCCACACGGTGCTGGCCATCCACGAAAGCCTCACGCCTTACCCACTCCACAGGCAAGCCGCTCCAGGGTAGGAAGTGGTATTCTCAGAGCCCTGAAACTGTAACTCTTATGACAGTGAAATCTCATTCCATCTTTCACTGGTCCTTTTCTCGGCACGGAGTCACGAGCGGGGTTAAGGCAGGGGGCCAACAGCACCGGGCCTTTGTGCGTGGGACAGAATCACGCACCTCTGAACTCCGGAGCCTGCTCTCTCCCTCGTTGGTACCTGTGGAGCTCTCTGCCGCGCAATCTTTGCAGAGCAGAACGCAGGAGGAAATGATTCCTTTGGAATAGCTGTGATTGTAGGATTATATGGGAGCCATCGAGGTCATAGGAAAATAAAATTGTGTTAAAATGATGTCAAGGTTCTGCTATAACCCCACTAAAGCCGGAGATTTCCAAATGCTTAAACAGCTTTGTGTGTAAATAACTATCCGTTTGACTTGGTGTAAATTCCCATGCAGAGGGAGACCACAGTGTCTGCAGACACCCGTGATTTATCATTTTCTCCCAGGGGTAAGAACAGACTATCAGCCATGAAAGAAAACAAACAGAAAGGAGAAAAAAATACATAACATAGGCTTTCTCTGTGTTTGTCCTCACATCATTAAATGTAATTCTAAATCAGTCTTTTAGTCAATAATGCTACAGAATTGTAGATCTTAAAAGATGAATGAATACTTAAGCCATCCAATGTGCAAACACTCAGTCCAAGCTCCCCCTTCTACAGGTGAGGAAACCAATCACACAGTGGACACCCTAAAGGAGCAAACAAGCAGGTGAATTCTGTGGCAACCTGGAGAGCACCTGCCCCCACCAAGGGAAGCAGCAGCCACCCACCACTGCTGACAGTTGCAGGAAGGAGCCCAGTGGGGCCACATTTTCTGATCCTTTCACAAGATGCAAGAAATCCAGATTTTTATATGAATACCTTGATTTGTATATCCTGATTGGATTTTCCCCACAAATACTGCATAAGCTTTAATAAGAATATCTGTCATTTATTTGTTAGACCTGGTGTATAACCTGCAATTTTATGGCTTTGAGATAAAATGATGGGCCCAGTTAGAAGTAGGATGAGAGGAAAAATCCAGTCTCTCCAATGGCCAATACACACATGAAAAGATGCTGAACATTGCTAATCATCAGGCAAATGCAAATCAAAACCACAGCTGGCTATCACCTTCCACCTGTCAGAATGGCTACTGTCAAACATGTAAGAAGTAACACATGTTGGATGTGGAGAAAAGGGAACCCTTGTACACTGCTGGTGGGAATGCAAATTGGAGCTGCCACTATGTGAAAACAGTATGGAGGTTCCTCAGAAAATGTAAAGACAGAACTACCATATGACCCCACAATTCGAAGGGAACAAGACCACCAATTCAAAAAGGTATCTGCACCCTTATATGTTCACTGAAGTATTGTCTACAGTGGCTAAGAGTTGGAAACAAGTGTTCACACATGGATGAATACACACAAAAAAACTCAATTACATATATAATGGGGGTGGGGAGGCATGGTGGGGTGACAATGGAGACAACTGTACTTGAACAACAATAAAAAATACATATATGGGGAGGGCAAGAATAGTATGGGAAATGTAGAAGCTAAAGAACTTATGACACATGGACATGAACTAAAGGGGGGAATGTGGGTGGGAGAGGGTGTACAGGGTGGAGGGGAATGAAGGAGGGGTAATGGGACAACTGTAATGACATCAATAAAATATATTCAAGAAAATACATACATAGTGGAATGTTATCCAGCTACAAAAAAAAGAAGGAAACCATACTTTTGTGAAACATGGATGGACCCGAGGGCGTTACGCTAAGCGAGACAAGTCAGACAGAGAAAGACAAATACTGTGTGATCTCACTTACATGTGAAATCTACAAACAAATGAACTCGCAGACAGCACGGATCTGGTGGTTGCCAGAAACAGGCGGTGGCAGGGCGGGTGACATGGGTGAAGATGAGCAGGGGCACAGACTCCCGGCCGTGAGCAGATGGGCCCGGGGACGGAATGTGCAGCATGGTGACTGCACACGACACTGCAGGCTGGACAGCTGCTAAGAGGGCAGATCTGACAAGTTCTCATCACAAGAAAATAAAAGTCCCAACCATGTGAGATGACAGAGGTTAACTAGGCTATGGTGATGATTTCAAATGTATATACATAATCATGTCATTATGTTGCACACTTAAAACTAATACAATGCTGTATGTCTATTACCTCTCAATTAAAAAAAAAAAAAAGACAGTCTCCCAGGTTCTAGACCAAGGCCCTCTTTGCCCTAGACGGCCTTCCTAGAACACTCCTTATTTTAAATTCATCACTGCTTATTTTATTATATGCCCTAAGTGAGTTATGTCTTTTTTTAACCACATATACGTTAAAATGAAAAATCTAAAGCTGGGCAAGAAAGAGAGTAATAAATGCTGCATTGAATTGCAATTAGCAAAGAAGTGTCTGGCTTCATTTTCCATGGATTTAGAAATACAGAGCCTACATTTCCAAAGAATGTTTTGTATTTACAGCATGTCTATCTAGTTGTGTGGCAGCAACATAAGTGTTTTCCTGCTGAGAATTACGGCCATGAAATTACTCTGGGTCCTATTACGGCTAGTTATTGTCTCGCTCCGGAGTTCAGAGCTCCCTCGCAGAGCTCCCTCGTCTCCAGTCACACGCCAGGGACCTGGAGAGCATCCTGGTTCTACGCGGGGTTGCCGTTCCCTGGCTCCTGCTAGAGATGTGCCATTTGGATGTGGAATTGCCAGAAATGAGCCCACACTGTGTGGGTAATTCTGACTTTCAAACCTGTGAAAGTTGGACACCATGGTACAAGAGAAAAATGTGTCTCTCTCATGTATCTATTCACCACAGCAAAGCTAGAAAGTCTCTCTAACTGGTAAACTCTCTTTGGGCTCTCAGGGACTGAGGCTCTTTCCAGCAATGTCACCTACTACCCTGGAGATGTGAACCCAAACTTCCACTTTATTTAAGCTTCCTTTTTCTCCTCTGTAAACTGGAGTGACTAATGCCCACCCTGCATTCATTCATTCCAACGTTGCTGTGAGGATCAAATGTGAGAGCGAGACGTACCTAAACGAAGGGGGCGTGCCTCTTTCGGCCACGCCCACCACAGGAACCAGGAGGCCACAGAGCGTTCTGAAGGGTGGGGATGTGGAATTAGATACTGCTAGTCCTTGGAAGCCGCGAAAACAAAGATGGCTATGCCTACTTCTGAAGTTGTTGCAAGGGTTAAATGAGCTGATGCATGGAGAGTATTTGACTCCATGTCTGCCTCACAGAAAGACCTTAATAGCCTTTCCTTTCTGCATTCATATCTTATTGACTTACTGAATCTTTTTTTATTGTATTACCAGAGGGTTATTTGCATACAAAGGACAAGACTAAGAATCAGCACTTCCATGTTTATGATTGTGATCATTGATTTTTACCAAAACCTGAAAGACTTTTGTTGAAAAAAATCAAGCAGTGAACAAAAGTTTCATGGGTCTTAGAAACAAAGCGGAGAAGCTAAATCCAGAACTTTTGATCTTGAAAGCGTCTGTTTTACTGTCTTCCCCAGAGCACATCAGAAGATGAATTAAAGGGATGAGGAAGCTGAAAAACCTCACCCCCAAAATCCTCCATGGCAGGGAGGGATAGCTCTCTCCCCATATTCTAATCCATGCCTTTTATAACACTTATTTTTTTAATTTTTATCAAAGTGGTTTTCGATATGGTTGAGAAAGGACAGAATACTACACGGCTCATACACGGAAAGAGCCATCCGCTGCTCCGCCCCTGCCCTCCTCCAGCACCAGCTCCCCACCTGCGGCCACTTCCAACTCTCTCAGATGTTTCTTCCTTACTTACCTCCCACGTTTCTACATAACGTGCTCATCCTGCCGTTGGCCGATTTCCATTTCTACTATGACTTACCGATTTCCTGCTGGGTGAGATGGTGACCTCACCCTCGAAACCCTTTCTTTTCCCACCACCTTCCCCTTCTCTCACCCTCCCAGGGGAATCATGTCATACTTTCTAGGCTAATCAGCTGTAGTGTTCACGACATCATGACTGGTTATCTCGGAACAGCTGCACCCCCCAGTGTTTAATAATTCTCATTCTTTTCTGATACAAATGTGGGTTTCCAGGAATTAACCATGAACTCTTTGATTTGTCTGCTTAGCTTCCCGTGTAAGTATGTACAACCTTACCCCCAAATTTCTGGTCCTCAACAGTCAAACGCATCAGTAGATCTACCCAATTCCTTTATTTTCCTCTCAGAGACATCCCTCTGGAAACCCTCCACCGCCCAGTTCTGGCTACTTCCAGAGCCTGCTGCACAGACGTTGCCCTGAGATTTTCTTCCCCATCACCTGGGAACGCCTCACTCCCCTGTTGGACCCCCTGCTCTGTTCTTTTCTTCTCTCGATTTAGTCTCCCAGCTCGGGGCACATGCCCTCCAATGGCCTCCTGCCAAAGAATGCTTGGCAGATAAATTTTTTGAGACATTGCTTCACTAACTGCATTGTTCATTTACATTTTCACTTGTAGTCTCATTAGGCATACCGTCCTGGGTTGTCAACTACTTCTGATGAGAAATGTAGAAGTGTGAACCCATTGTCATCCACCAATTATGTCAGGGAGCAGCTTTAAATCAATCGTTGCCACTTCTCTCCGGAAGCTGTGAAATCCCTTTACCCGAGGCACTCTAGAGCTTTCCCCTAAGGTTGCCCTGCTATGCTTGGCTCTCAGGGTAGCTCTTAATGTGAAATGTCATACACACTTCTTTTCTGGGAAATCTTCCTGTATTTCCTTTCTGATTCCCTTCCTTCGATTTCTCTCTCCTCCCATTCTGAGTGTGCTGCTGTCAGATGCTAGTCCTCTTACACAAATTCTCCCATTTGCAAATCTTTTGTCTTATTTTCTCTCTTGTTCTAGTATACATAAAAATGCAGTGGCTTGATCTGCAAAGTCTTCTATGGAAACAATAATTTCCACTATTATATTCTAAGTTTGCCAGAGTGTTTCATGTTTTTGAATGTTTTGTTGTTGTTGTTTGTTTGTTTGTCTCATGGCTGCAATCCCTTCTCTAAGAGTTTTAGCTACGGCTCGGTTTACCTAAGTGTTTTGTTCTCTGCCATATCTCTGTTCTCTCTCACATTCTTTTTTTTGGGCTTCTTTGTCTCGTGTTTTCATATCTGGTGACCCATGGTGGTTCAGCTGTACTTAAGAGACAGGTAAGTGGACAGGTGGATCAAACCCATGGTGGCATACAGAGACTGCACTTCTGGTGGTGAGCAAGATACAGTGTATACAGATGCCAAATTACAATGTTATAAATAAATACAATGTATGAGAAACTACTGCCATACAAAGGAGCTAGAAATACATGGTGTTTCAACACACGAGACTGCCCCTTTCAGCAGCAACGTGCAGTGCTGTGATCAGTAGCGATGACTCCAGTGTCTCCGACTGGTGTGCATGACAGGAAACCAGGCGCTTTACTGCTGGTCTCCATTTCCACGTGATAAAGCACAACTGTGTTTACTCTACCAACATACTGCTCTCGTTTTTAAAAAGATATGAAACACACAGCACCAGCTGTAAGCCAATTTATCGTATAGAAGTCACATGGTTATATAATTTTCTTTAAATGCCAGCTAATGTGTGTTGGGAAAGGGAGGTGTCTTCCCTGTGAAACCTTCAGATGGTTTCATCTTCATGTCGGTGTCTCCTTTTGCCTTGCCTGTGTCCACCCTGACTTGGGAGCAGTATCCTGTCATCCTGTCTGTCACCCCCCCCCCACCAGATGACACACACCTGTCATGTGCTAACTTCAACACAGAGCGGGACAAACACAGCGTCGCTTTTGGCTAGAGATTTAGCAGCGACGGGCAACCACCACCCCACACTGTGCTGCACGTGACAACAAACAGCGATCAGTGCACGCTCCGCAGCACAGCACACACCCGTGCACGGGGGCTAGGGGCTCCGACTTCGGAATCACACTGTATGGGTTCGAAATGTGAGTCTTACGTGGACAATATCTCGCGCTTCTCTGTGCCTCAGTTTCCTCAGCTGTAAAAGGGGGCTGACAACTCTATCTTTCCAGTGGGCTTTGAGGACCACTGAACGAAACAACCCAGGTAATAGGCTTAGTACAGTGCCTGGCACACAGGTGGGTTCGAGTCACATTAGCTGCGGCTGCTACTACTGTTACTGCCATTTAAGGCTTCAAACCAGCCTGTCAAAAATCACTGGAATCCCCCCTACCCGTTTCTCAAGACAGAAAATAGACTCTGAGTGGCTAAACAGCCTGCCCAAGGTCTCACCAACAGCAGCTGGCAGAGACGAAAGAGACTCGAAGCCAGATCTGCGCATGCCAGAATGGCCCTCTTCCCACTCAAAAGCGCCACTTCTTCCCAAAGGAGCAAAGCGAAAAGTGATAAAGGTGAAAGGCAAAGTAGGGATCAGACTGGATTTGGGGCTACCAACCTGTTCAATCACCTTTCCCTCCGCAACGTTACTTAATTTGGGCCTCTACCCACTCACCCGCTCAACAAATGCACTAGAAACCTGCTGGCAAGCAGGACAAACTGAGATATAACACTTACGGGGGGCACAGGCTCTGGGGCAGGGGAACAGACAACCAACCCACAGTACACAGGTGAGCACACGAGGCAAGTTCAGAGTGACCAGTGCTATGGAGAACAGCGATCGGGGAGCTCGGCCGAACCCTCAGGACAGAGGGACAGCACGGGGCCCGAGCGGCGAGCGTGGGCTTCGGGACCGTCCGGGCCCAAAGCCTGGCTTCATCATGTGCCGACTGTGTGCACTGCACAAGTGACTGAACCTCTCTGTGCCTCAGTTCCCCTCAGTGGTTTTGAGGATTCAATGAGTTAACATGTGTGAAGGGCTTAGGGCAGACGGTAAGTGCCTGGCACATAGTAGATGCTCTCTTAGCGACTGCCAAGTACGAGGAGGCCAGCTGGGAGGATCCGGAGGAGGAGCAGTCTGGGTGCAAGGGACGCGGTGCCAAGGCTGTCAGGAAGGCCCAGGCCTGGGACACCCGAGGAAGAGAAGAAAGGCCAATGTATCAAAGAGGAGTGAGCAGCGGAGGGAGTGGTGGTTGATGAGGCCTATAAAACACCCATTAGGGAATGTTAATAGTAGTTCACTTATCTAAAATTAAGGGACTGGACACATCATCACTTACTGTCCCTTTAGTGGCAACACACCTCAATTACCAAGAGTAAGTGTGTAGGCTCAGCCTCCGTTTCCCCAGCGAGCAATGGTCGGCGTGTAACCACCACCCACCCCCACCTCCACTGTGACCACTCCGAAGTGCCGAGAGGGGGCCAGCAGCCCGATTTCTGATCCCTGAGCAGCACATTTGTCAGGGTGTAGAGGTGTAGCCTTAGGAGGATCAGACCTGCCCGGGTCAATTCTAATCGTCCCCTGACCAAGCACTGGCTTATACCAGCAGGGTCCACAGACAGCTGATTATGCAGGGCACTAACCCCTGGATCCATGCCCCGCCCCCTGCACACGGTCAGAACAGGACCTGTGAGGGTCTAGACTCAGTATGAGATGGTGAGGAGATCTTGGACCTAATCTGTCAGATGGAGAGAAATAACCGTACGTCTCTCGTAGGTCATGGTGAAGATGAAAGGAGCCAAAGCAGAGAGGCTGGCACAGGGGATTGCTCAGTCAGTGTTAGTGATCATTATCAGAGATAATCACACCTTGCTCTAAGCAAAGACTAACCCAGAACCATAAATCAGAGAACTAATTCATATTATTGACCACTGCGTGCTAACAGGCCCTCCTGTGCTTGCATAAGGACAGAGTCTGGGGGATGCTAGGCCCCAGAGAACACAGCACTGAAGTCAGTAAGTCATGTGCCCGGTACTTTCCTGAGGTACCAGGGCGGCCTCAGGAATGACGGGGTGCGGAGGTGGGGGTGGGGGTGCAGGTTCTCTCAAGGACAGACCATGAGCTCCGGCCCCACTCACACATGGATTCAAACCTGAGATCTTTCTGGCTACTGGTCACCTAGGAATTAATTTCTTCCTCTGTAAATCTAGAATAATTATACACCCAACTTTGGGAGTTAAAAATTAAATAAGCCATAGTAGCTGGTACACAGTGGGTAAGCAATAAATGGTAACTCTTCTGGTGATGAGTTAGTGAGTGAGAAACTTGAGCAGGGCATCATCTGGGTTACCCAGGGGTATTCAGCTGGCAGCTGGGCTTATCTACATAATGAGGCCCATGAAAGCTTCGGCCACATGTCTGGCAACTTGGTGACTGTTCTCCATACAGTCCCGGAACGAGTGCACTTGGACACTCCAGCAGGCTAGTCAGAATCCTTGTGTGGTGTGCCAGGGCTCCCGGAGACCAAGGCAGATGCTGCCCATCCTCCTAAAGACCAGGCCTGCCTGAAGGTCACTTCCATTATACTCCCCTGGTGGAAGTAAGCGGAAGCCAGCCCAGGCTCAAGGGAAGGGAAAACAGATTTCACTTATTGATAGGAAGAGAATCAAAGAATTTGTGGCCATCTTTAACCTGACACTGTGGCTAACGATAAGAATAATAAGAAATTCGAAGTACGTTCCATTGGACTGAAAAGCTGTTATCTCCATGGGATGGCCATTCTCCAGCCCGTATTTCTTCTTCCCGCCATCCGCAGCAGGTCCTCAACTAAGACCCACCCAACATACAGAGGCAGGTCACCTAGTGACTGCCATGCAAAGTGATAGTACTTCACACGACACCTTGATTGCACCATTC
Source organism: Phyllostomus hastatus (assembly GCF_019186645.2). NCBI lineage: Eukaryota > Metazoa > Chordata > Mammalia > Chiroptera > Phyllostomidae > Phyllostomus > Phyllostomus hastatus. The sequence continues at coordinate 16,353,381 of NW_025333611.1, forward strand.
CTCCAAGAACATCCAAGTCCTCTGCAAACAAAAACTAAGCTTCTGCTCCTCCATGATGCCCCGTTCTCTTCCCTTTATGGACAGGGAAGCGCTGAGCCCAGGTGAGTGGGTTTGCCAAGGTCACAGGAGTCGGTGACAGCTGAGAGGAATTCACAGCATCTGCAGCTCGGTCAGCATCTACACCCCTCACTGCCAATGGTGCCAGACCGAGGAACCCAGGGGAAGCCCTGCATGTCCATTTTCCTGATGGCTCGGTCTCACCTTGCCCCTTAGCATCATTACCATCCTTGCTTACACCAGTGACTCTGGATCCAAACTCCTCTGAAGCCAGATGGAGCCCGTGGAGAGAGCTGGAGAATCTGCACATCCCTCGCTTCATGCCCAATGTCTTCGCCGATTACTCAGGAAGTCACGCTCGATTAAAGAGAGGCAGTGAGCAGCGCAAGGTACAGGTGCCGTGCTATTGTTCTTCACCAGGCACAGCTCATTTGCTTTGCTGTCAAAAAGCAAGAGATTCCAGAGAAAAGGGAGGAAAAAAACCTATGAGTGTTGGGGGAGGGGAGTGAGGAAGAGTGTGGGTGTAAGTGATATGCCACGTGCAGAATGGATCGCTTAGCTTTGGGCAAACGGTTGACTGCTGCCTGGTCTTTGTCGACCCCTGTGAAGCGGGCACTCTGCCAGCTGCCAGAGCTGGAGACATTTACTGTGTCGGATAAAATGGAACAAGAAGAGGCACATCACCCTTTATCACTGGACCTTCTCCTTTCTGCTGTCTCTGACGTCCCCAAACCCAAATCATCATGATCATTTTAAATTGATCTTTCTACATCCATCTCCACCCATGCCACTCCATCCAACCAGTGCCAGTTTCCTATTAGCATGGCAAACTCTAAAAAAATAGGACTTAGAAGGGACCTCAGAAGATATCTAGTTTCACACCTTCACGGTACAGGTGGGGAAGCGGAGGCCTCACTCTACATGGTAATTTGAACACTGTGTCATCTTGGACCTAGTATTTAACCACTCTGTGTTTCACTTTTCTCACCAACCAGATAGGGAGGTGGGGGAATGCAAGGTTGTACCCTCGCCCTGAGCAGCTCTCTCTCTCCGGTCAGACCATTTAACAGTTCTCTTCCCTGCTTCCTCCATCAGTGCCCCCCGTCCCACCCCCCAGTCCTGTGTCTTATCTGCTTCTGCCTGTGCTTAACTTTATATATTCTGGCCATTTCTCTCTCTTTCTTATCTTAACACAGAAAAGAGGAAAGCTATTGGCAGAAACTCAGGTGCACCCTTGGTAATGGGTTTGCCCTGGATCAAGAATCGGCATTTGGCCTGGCTGGTGTGGCTCAGTGGATTGAGTGCAGGCCTGCAAACCGAAAGGTCACTGGTTCAATTCCCAGTCAGGACACATGCCTGGGTTGCGGGCCAGGTCCCCAGTAGGGGATGCATGAGAGGCAATGACACATTGATGTTTTTCTCCCTCTCTTTCTCCCTTCCTTCCCCTCTCTCTAAAAATAAATAAAATCTTAAAGAAATAGAGGAATCATCATTTGGTAAGCTGGAAGAGTTTATTCACTGCTGTAAGTAAGCAATTTTGTGTTCTCAAAAGGAGAGGCACTGATCCTGGGCTCCCAGTTTTGGAGCCCACAGTTGGGAAAAATACTGAAAACTTAGTTCACTATTACCAAGAAAACTCCGGTAAAAAACTCTAATTCGTCTGGTCCTGGGGAGGCAAGGAGGCAGAAGGAATATAGCTATAAGACAGATCACTGGCTGCAAGGGTCATGCAAACCAGTTAAGGAAACTAAATAATGGTTATCGTGATAACAACTCGTATTTATTACGCCCCACACCAGGCACTGCGGCAAGGGATTTACACGCACTAACTCATCTAATCCTCCCAACGATGTACATTTCCTATTTTACAGATAAGGAAAAGTACATCCGAAAAGTTAAATAATGTACCTCAGATCACACAGATAGATAGAACCGAGAATGAAACCCATGCTGGGTAATTCCAAACTCGTGCACGTAATCGTGTCAGAATAAATACAGCGATAACCGGTGACGTGTAAGGCCCACACAGTTCGGAGAGAATCCTGTGGGGGGTGGGGGGTGGGGGGTGGGGCACTGAGGGGCCTCAGGAAGCTGCACAGAAGACCCTGGACCAGGACAAGGAAGCTGTACAGCTGACTCTCTCAGCCTCGGCACTCCGGACACGTTGGGCCAAATACTTCTTTGTAGCTGGGTGCTGTCCTGTGCATTGCAGGGTGTTTAGCAGCCTCCCTGGCCAACACCTGGCCAGTAGGACTCCCCAGTCATGAGGACCAGAAAGAGCCTGGGATGTTGCCAAATGCACCTTAGGGACAAAACCACCCACAGTTGAGAACCACTGCCTGAGAGCAGCGATTTTCAACCAGCGTGCTACAGGAATTTTTAAAACACGTGATACTTGGCCGTTTAGTCAGGGGCACTGTCCTCTTTTCCCATATATTGTCAAATTAAAAACAAACAAGCAAACAAACAGCCAACACAACAATAGCAGTCTGGTGTGAGTGAATCAAAATTATGCCTATTTTTCTTGTCAGACTGGAAAAGAAATATCTTCTTTGCTGTGCTGCAGAGTTTTGGTAATCAGTGTACGTGCGCCATGAGATGAAGAAGGTCCAACGTCACTGCCCAAGAGGAAGTCAGGCAGCTGCAGGGCAGGGGGCCCTCACGGAGGAGGCCATGCAAAGCCGGGGGAGGGCTGCCATGTTGAAGAGAACCACCAGGAAACGACCACAGTGGTGGTGGGCACCAGACTACATGCCAGGGGGAGGAAGTGGGAGCTGGGAGAAGGTACAGACTCTTGTTTTCAGCAGTAAGAATGGGGTGTACCCCTCACCAGCTGCGCCCTGGTCTCCTGCCATTCTCTGAATCTGCCGACCACACCGAACTCACACCTTGTGCGTCTGCCATTCACTCTCGTCCAACTTATGTCCCCTCAGTTACCTGCACAGCCTCTCTCACCGCCCCCACGTCTCTGTTCAAACATCACTTTAGGGGGAAGGCCGGCTCCACCTGTAACTATCCACCCCCTTGCCCTGCTGAATTTCCTTTTGTGTATCTACCTTTCCTGCATACCAGTCCCACCGTATCATTTATCGATGTGCTTATCACTTTACTGTCCATCTGCCCCATGAAATGTCAGGTCCAAAAGGGCAAGTGCGTGCTCTACTGTATCCCCAGCACCAGGAACTCCCCTTGACACATAGCCTGAACGAAATGAATGCTTGTTGAATTAATGAATTCATTTCCAAAGCAGCGTTTTAGGAGGGGGCTCCCTAAAAGCCAGGTATCCCAATGTGCAGTCCGTAAAGGGAAGGCCTTGAACAAGATGCTACATTCTCAGTGGATGGCCTGAGCTCTCTCCGAATCAGAACTAACTGGGCCAGGAGGGTCTGTCAGAGCACAGGCTCCCACCGCCCAGTCTAGAGTCCACAGACCACAGAATAGGGACAGCAGCACCTCGAATCTGCCTGTTGATGCTTCCCAAAGACACAAGGCGCATGGCCACTCTGTACTTCATGAGACAGCTGTGCCATTGCTCTTTCCCTTTAACTTCACTTCTTAAGAGGAGAAGATTCAGACACTCAGACATTAATAAACACAGGGTTATAATACAGAACACCTTGAGACTCCACCTGAGTATCCCTGTTGCCTATCAAAATATAAATGTTCACACTATGTTAACAGAGAGCTTAAATTCTCACAGCCCTTTACATTATACATAGCATCTCACCTTCCCAACTTCTTCTGATCCTTACTACCACCTTTAAGAAAGACAATGTGGCCAAAATTTCTTCCATTTTGTCAACTGGTACAATTAAGACTCAAAGAGCTTCAGTGACTGCCTACAACCTACACCATTTACTAAAGGCAGAGAGAGCAGGGCAGTATCCACCACTGGGCTACTTCTACTCCACCATTCAGTTGACCTATTATAATAACTGAATGCATTTTAACAACACAGTATAGTTTAGTAAAAACCTTATAAAATAGATTGAGTTAGGTAGCATCATTTGTATTACCAGGTTAGCAAATTCAAAGATACTGTGTAGTATTGTGGTTAAATTCCAAGGCTTTGGACTGAATGCCTTAGTTCTCCCACTTGCTCTGTGATTTGGAATAAGTTACCTAACCTAGTGAGCCTCAGTCTCCCTACCTGCAAAATAAAGGTAACAATAATGCTCTTAGGGGTATTGGGAGTATGGTCACCATATACAGAAAATGCACACAGCCTGACACACAGCTCAAACTCAACACATACCAGCATCTCAACTTCCCAACTTTGTATGCCATTAGTAGTAGTAATTAAGATTTTTAGGTTAATAGACACAGGAAGACCATTTCATTGTAATGCTGGTGCTTAGCCCAGAGGATGGCATAGCAGGAATTCAATATATGTCTGCTCAACCAAATAATAAAGGGATGAATGACAGAGGTTAAAATGACTTGCCAGGACCACATCATTGGTAAGTAACAGAGCAAGACCCACCCTCTTGTCTTCCAACAACAAGTCCTGTGATCCTTATGTTACACGGGTCCTCCAGGCTTCCCAACTGAGCAATGGCCGAGAGCAAGGACTTAACTCACTGTGGTGCACGACAAGTCTCCACTCGTGGATGTGAAATTCTAAACAATTGACTCTGAAGGAAATGCATCAGTCCCAGTTGGCTAACGTAGGCTTTGTCATCGTCATCCTGTCTCTCTCCTCGATGCCCTGGGGCCAGGAACTCTACACACAGGTATTTTTATTCCCCTGAAACAACAGCAAGGCCACTCAGCTGCTCCCTTGCAATTTAAAGATGTCATCTGTGTCCGCACGTGCCTCTGGTTCAGTAGTGAATTTGAAGGGTGAATAGCTAGCACGTTCCGGTCGAAGCGCAAAGGGAGGAAGGTTGTATCATTGGGATTGTGCTGTCACATGAGGTTAGTAAATCCCTGTCCTCTCTCCTGTCCTTCAACCACCACCAACACCTCCTCTTCCTCCCCCACCTGCCCGCAGAGAACACACACAACTTGCACTAATCTAATACCTTTTTGGACACCTCTGATGTGGAAAATGCAGCTCTCCACGCTCTTCAGCTCATGCTTGTGTCAAACCTGCACTGCACAGTAACCTCTAATCGATGTTAATTTATTGATAGCTCAAGACGTAGTTTATTTGTAGCCACGCTGGATCATGCAGCAAAGATTACAGTACTCCTAACTCAATTTAATGGGATCATTATTTTGGGAGGAAAAAAACCACAAAGAATGCAGAATCAATGTGTATGTTAGAATGCAAGGAACTTTTCTTTTTTATACAACAAAACCTTGTTTGTGAACTAGAATCCTGAAATATTAAAGCTGATGGCGACCCTAGAAATCATGTGACCCAGACCTCTCGGTTTACAGGTGTGTGACTTTCTTCAGTATGGGTAGCACTGTATCCCCCGGACTTGCCCTCCAGACATGTTTCTAAACCAATTCTAACACACGCCCCTGAAAGCTAGAGTTGATACAGTTCTCAAGCGGCAAGCACGGAGGGCTTTTAGAGATAATTAAAGATAAGAAGATGGGTCAGGAGTTGACCCTCCGCAGCCTCCTGGAGAGAGGCTCCGGCCCCGGAGATTGCAGGTGGAAGGGAATTTGCCAGCTCAGAGAGTGTGGGGGGAACCGGGCTGCAAGTCAGATGACAAAGATTAGCGGCACATGATAAAGCTTCTCTATTAACTTAAGCGATTGGACATGCTCAATCAGGGATCCCAGCTCTATCAGTTACAGATTATCAGTGACATCGGGCACTTACATATGAAGCTGTCCTGGGCTCTCAATGCCAGCCGCTGGGAGATAAGAACTGAAATTCCAAATGCTTAAAACCTAGCCTTCTGTGTCGGTGAGATAGTGGCAGAGGAGACTGGGAGACTGCCGTGCTCTCTCTCTCACACACACACATGCACATACACACTCACACACAAGCAATGGCAACTCATACTAGTTTTTGGAAATCGTCTTCAGAGTGAAGATGCACAGGATCACTTAAAAGGCTTTTCCTTGATTTATTACATTGCACCTTCACCCAAGGTTAACCAACAAGGGAACAGCGGGACCAGAGAGTCGAGAGGAAGCCGAATCAGGGACACTGGGGCACCTGCACGGTGGCCTCTGTCAAGAGCAGCGATGAGCATGCAGTACCTGCCCTGGTCCTGGGATGCCATTTCAGGATAAAGCATCACAGAGCTGCCTCCGTGTGGCTACTTTTCAAAGTGTCCTCATGTTAATATTTTAGTGGTTAGAACTATAAAGCTAATTTTTTTCACTGGCATTCTCCTCTTCCACGAGACAGTAGTATATAGCATGCAGAAATAGCAGAAACACCAGCTGAGTTTTACTGAGCTCTAAGCACGCACCAAGCGCTGAGCTACGTGCCTTGCAGGAACTACCTCAGTGCATTTTCCTTCCACGTGGCATGTACTAATGTCATTCCCAGCTGACGGATGAGAAGACTGAGGTTAGGTGGTAACCCCCAGTTCACCCCGGGTACAGAGAGCAGAGCCAGACTAAATGCCAGGGGGCTGCCTGCAGAGCTCTTGCGAGTCAGGAAAACTGTTTAATTTTCGCTTTTTATCTTAAAACTAACATATCGTAAAACTGACGCTTGTTGTAAAATTCTAGGAATTTCAACATATTATAAATTGCTGTAACCACAATAGTAAGAAACAGAACAGTTTCCTCACCCCCAATCTCCTCCCAGCTCTGCCTGGTGTCACACTCTGCCCCTGACCCTAATCACTGACAGCCACTGACCTGTCCCCCAGACCATGAACCTGTTACGCCTCCGTTTATTTCGATCTTTCAGCCACCTTTGCTGGGGCAGCTTTCAGCATAGAAATCCTGCACATTTTCTTATCTTCATACATATGTATTCCATACCTGCATACTGTTGTAAATGGAATTATTTTAAATGTTTGATTTCCAATTGTACCTGGTTTGTGTATGAAAATACAATTTGGTTCTGTGCATTTGTCTTATATTCTATGACCCTGTTAAACTCCCTTATTGTTCTAAGAGTTATTTCTATAAATTTTCTTGAGAATTTCAACACAGACAACAATGTCACCTGCAAACAAGAACAGTTTTGTTTCTTTCACTGCCTTCTACTCTGACGCCTAGAACTTTCTTTGTGTGCGTTATTTTCTCCAGGTAAACGACCCAAGATCGACTCTAGATAAAGATGAGGACGAGAGAAAATGAGGTGCTGGGTACCATTCTAATCACACTGAGCTTTACACCGTCTGGAGGCATCTGAGACGTCAGCAGTGCCATCAACTGCTGGCTCAGATCAGCTCACTGCGCACACACTCAGTCCTTCCCCCGTGTAGACATTCTAGGTTTAGGGAACTAAAACCTGAGATAAGAGCGAAGTCTGTCATCAAAAGTTTGCGTTCAGTAGGGAAGACAGCTCAGGATCGTTCCGGTGCCGTGTAATGAATATTCATGATGCAGGTACGCACAGGGAAGTAAGCGAGAGGAAAAACTCGCTGTGGCCTGGCCCGGCCCAAGGATAACAAGCGGGGTGCCCGGGTTACACCTGGTCTCCCACCCCATCTCCCACCCGGACGACAGCAGCGGCCTCCTCGCTTCACCACGTAGCTCTCATCTTGCCCTGCTGACACTCTCTTCTTTTCTTTAAATCAATTTCATTGAGATATAATTCACACACAATACATTTCATCCATTTAAAACACACAATACAATGGCTCCATTATATTCAGAGAGCGGCACTCCATCACCACAATCAATTTCAGAACATGTTCATTATGCTGAAAAGAAACCACACTCCCCCTTCATCATAACCCCCCCCCCACTCCTATTCTCCTCACCTGGGGCAATCGCTAGCCTACCTCGACCCTACAAATTCGTCTATTGTGGACCTTTCACATACAGAGAACCACACACTATGTGATCCTTTGTGACAGATTTCTGTCACTGACTATTTCCAAAGTTCATAAATGTGTTAGCATGTGTCAAAACCACATTTCTTTTTACTGCCAATATTTCGTGGCATACATGCACCACATTGTATGTATGCATGCATCAGATGATGGGCACTTGGGCTGTCTCTACCTTTTTGAGTACTGTGAAAACATTACATCCACATTTGTGTTTACTTCTCTTGGGTCCCACATACCTAGAAGCAGGACCGCTGCAACACAGGGCAACTCCATGGTGAACATTTGAGGAAGCGCAGACTGTTTTCCAAAGAGGCTGCACCGTTTACACCCCCACCAGCTGCAGTCCTGGGTTTCGATTTCTCCAGGTTTCAGACAACACTTGTTGTTATCTTTTTATCATAACCATCTTGTTGGTGGGATGTGGTGTTTCATTGTGGTTTTGAGCTGCCTGTCCCTGATGTCTAGTGATGACGAGCCTCTTTTCATGCTCTTATTGGCCATTTGCATGTACGCTGTGGAGAAATGTCTATTCAAGTCCATTGTCCATTTTTTAAAAATAGATTTATTTGTCTTTACGTGACAGTGGTAAGGCTGTTTATGTATTCTGAATACAAGTCTCTTATTAGATATAATATGCAAATATTTTCTCCCAGTCCGTGGGTTGTCCTTACACTTACTTGATATGCCCTTTGATGCACAAAATTTTTTAACTCTAATGAAGCCAAATTTATCCAATTTTTCTCCTATTACACATGATTTGGGTATCATACAGAAGAAAGCATTGCCATCCAAAGCCAGAATTTACCTGTATGTTTTCTTCTGAGAGTTTTATAGTCTGAGCTTCTATATTTAGGATGTTATCTGTTTTGAGTCATTTTTGTATGTTGCATGAGGTAGGGGTCCAACTCGTTCTTTTCCATGTGGATATTTAGTTGTTCCAGTACCATCTATTAAAAAGACCATTCACTCCCCTACTTCACTGTCTTAACACCCTTGTTTGAGACTGACACCCTTGTTTGAGACTGTAAGTGTAAGAGTTTATATCAATTCCATTTCATCGATCTCTATGTCTACAGCAACCTACTCCTCACTCCACAGAGTAATCCTAAAACAGAGAAACAAGTCAGGTCACGCCATTCCCATGCCTCATGTCCCAAGGACTTGCACCTAGAATGGAATCCAAGTCCCAAAGTTCCAACGTGATCTGCCCGGCCAATCTCTGCATCCTCCTTTCCACTCCTCTTCCCCCACTTTCTGAGACTGAGCCACAAAGACCTCCTTTCTTTTCTCTAGGACCCTTGAACCAGCCTTTCCCTCTGCCCATGATGCTTCTTCCCGCAGCTGTACCCATGGCCATCCCTCCCCAACATTCAGGCTTCAGCTCAAATGCTGTCTCAGGGAGGCACCACAACACATCCTATCTTTTCAAACAAATCACACTATTGGAGTAATTATATGTGTTGGCTTGATGGTCTACTTGTTTGTCATCTGTCTCCCTGACAGAATGCAAATCCCATAAGAGCAAGGCACTTGTTCAAGCTTTCCATCAGCATCTTTAATATAGTAGTTATTCAAAAACATGTGTTAAATTATATAAACGCATAAATGAGTGAGTGAATGAATAAATCAAAGAAGTCACCCTAGAAGAGGTGGCACCAGCAATGAGTCCAAAGGAAGCATAACTCATTGCTGTCTCTCTATTAAATGAACCCTGAATGGGACCATTTTTACAAATCCTACAAAGATAAAGTCTATAGTTGGTCAAAAGTAACATCAATAGAGAAGTTAATGTATACTTTATTTGACAACATGTTTGAAAGTATACATTGCTAAATTGGACATTTGTAGCTAGGTGCGGCCCCTTTAATTACAAAAATAAAACAATAAAGTGCCAGCTTTCCCTTGCCTGCTGTTCAGACCCTGTTCTGAGCCCGCCATCTCTCTGGTTGTAGGTTCTCAGCTGCGTGCTTGTGAATCGAGTCAAGTGCTCTCTGGGCTGAACTGTGGTGCCAACTCTGAGGCATTCCTTGCTCCCAGGACCAGCTGTCACACAAGGAAAATGCAGCCCAGTTCCAACTGGCGCTTGACAGTGCTTAAGAGCCAGATTGGGTCACTCTCCCACTGGCAGCTGGAGGCTGGTGGAGTTTTATAATACTGTTTTTCTTTTACTTCAGTTATCCCACCCTTACTGGGAAAGCACATGGTGTTAGTCCCCTGCCTTAGGTCCTCTCAGAACCTCTATCACCATGAGTAGGAGGAGAGCAGCATGAAACGACAAGGACTATGGCATTGTGTGGACGTGGATACAAACCACAACTCTGCTGTTTACCAGTCACATGAATCTGAGCAAGAGACCAAAACCCTCTCCAGTTCAGATTCCTTATTTATGTAATGCAGAATACACCACCTATCTAAGTGCGTTGTTGGGAGAAATTGTTCATACACTCATTCAACCGATACTTACAGAGTATGTATTATAAAAGTAACAATTGCCATGTACTCATGGACAGCATGCCACGGGCTATGCATTGTTCGTTTATCTTTGAGGCTCTCTAAGATCTAGACGCTACTGTGATTTTGTCCATTACCCGAAGTCACATGGTTAATAGGTGGCACAGGCAGAATTTAAACCCGAATCCAGTCTTCATTCCTAAGGACTACTTTCCATGAGGGACACGATTTTCATGGTTTATGCACAACTGATTTCCTGGGGGTAGTGTCCATTAGCATCCAGTGCCTGGTGGGGAGGCTGCTCCAGCACAGAGCAGATGCTCCGTAAGTCTATGCTGAAGCGCTTCCCGTTCTCTGCTGCCATCCGCCAGCCACTATGCCAGGCACCGAGGAGACCACAACACGCAGGAAGGCGTGGTCTCTGTGCTCACGTGCTTTACAGTCTGGAAGGAATTAAATGAGATCATGTCCATAAAGCACCCAGCACAGTACTTAGCACATAATAAACACATTTTTTTAAAAACCCACAATTGTTATAATTTTTATAAGACATCGTTCTTTTTGGCTCAATTCAAATTCAAAACACTGTCTTCTCAATGTACAATGAAAGAATAATTTTGTTAATAATTCAATTCTTCTTTGGAAGCTGTAATAATTTACTCTTGCTCATTCTGTCCAATGGTATTTACTAAAGATATAGTCTGGATCTAAAATGCTAGTTGTGTAAAATCCACAGAAATCCATCGGAGAACCTGGCCTCACCCGACTGGCCTTCAGCCTCCATGGATTCCATGAGTCCCAGCTGAAGGACAGCAAGGGAAGGTTCTGCTCGTTATCCAGCACCCTGGCCCTTGCACGTAGCATCACTTGGAAAATGCAAAAGCAGATCTGACCAGCCTGTCGTCATCTTCTCACGCTAGGAGGTGACAAAGCAGCAAGGGAGGGGGGCAGAAATGAAAACAAGCGTGGGACTGGGTGGCAGGGAGCACAAATCGCCCGGATAGAGGGAGGCTGGACCGAAAAGCAGGCGAAGTGTGTTTTCAGCATTCCTCCATCCGCTTTTCCAGGCTGGCAAGCATCCAAGGGCTGACTGGGAGAAGCGGACCTAGACTTGCCATGTGGGGCTTCAGCAAACAGAAGCAGGAGAATCCACAGACCAGCAAAACTGTCCCATAACCAGAAATAATCCCAGGCAGTGAGCAACCTGACCAACGCCTGGGATGACAAGAACACAGAGACCAGCCCTACGATCCAAGGAGGTGAATTCTGCCAACACACTGAGCAAGCTTAAAAGAGAGCCCTGTGCGCCAGGTGAGAATGCATCCCAGTGGCCCCCCTCTAGTTCAGCCTCGTGAGACCCTAAGCAGAGAATCCAGCTTAGCCAACCTCAGCCTTCTACCGCCTGCAGAAACTGAGAGGTAACACATCGTATTGCTTCAAGGCACTGAGTATGTGTTGATTTGTTGTGCAGCAATGGGAAACTAATTCAAGGTTTGCTGTAGAGACTTAGGATATACCAAAGAGTCAAATGAAGGAAAATAAGTATCACTCATAATCTCACCACTCAGAGAAAACCACGTTAAAATTTTTTAGTGTATCTGTTTCTAGAGTTTACAAACACATGTTCAAACCCATAACAAATCGTTAATAAACTGTGTTATTGTCCACTTTGTTCATTAGCCTTTGGACAAGAATATTTCATGTCATCAAATACTCTTTAAAAATTTAACTTAGAGCAATTACTATATACTACACATGTGCAAACATCTAATCATGCTGTGGGGGGCATTTAGATTGTTTTTCTATCACTTTTATAATAAACCTTATTTTGATTATTATTCTTTATACAAATCTTTGAGTTTTTCTCTTCTGTCTTTGGGACAGATTCCCAGAAGTGCCACTGGTGAATCAAAAAGCCTTTGGATTCTTTCACTGCCCCGACGCAGACTGGCAGTGCACCTCCGGAGGCGCTGCAGGAGCACCGGCCCTCCCGGCGGCGCGTGACACTAACCACCTCCTCACCGTGATTCTGCCACACTGCACGTCATTGCTCCCGAGAAGTCCTGGTGCATCTCAGAGGCAGAAGGTGGCATCTCTTTATCTATCTCTTTTCTTACTCATAGCTGTATTAGCCATCTGTATTAGCCATCTGTATTTTTAATGGCTTTATTTGTTTGTGCTCTTTACCTATTAGTAATTTTTTTAGTTGGTTGGTAAGACTTGCTCGTATGTTTAGAAGTTAACCAAGTATTTTTGCAAATGTTTCCTCGGATCATCATTTCCCTGTTTTACTTAGGTTATTTTATGACCTATAGTCCTTTCTGTTTACCCATGCACAGATCATCATCTCTTACCTTTGTGAACTTTCTCACTGCTTTCACAGAGAAATAACCTGCCTACCACAGTATTAAATAGTGACATGTGCTTGCTTCTTTCACTTAAGCTACTTTCCCTTTTACCTGTAATGTAACTGAAGTCCATCCAATGCAGAGCCAGGCTTGCCATCCGGCATGGGGGAGGGGGACAGGCACTTGACCAGCCACCGGGTGGAGGAGGACCGTCATGAGGGTGTAAACTGCCCCTGCTGAGGCCCCCCACGGTCACATGCACAGCACAGACACATGCACACCGAACATGCAGCCGTGTGAATGTCTCTCAGAGCGAAGTGGCCTGGACTGGCTCAAACAGAATATCAGAAGCACCAACGAGTCAGGGACAGATGATCCCAGGGCCCTGCTGATGAACAATCTTGGGCCCCACCCTGCGTCCTCAGAAAGCTCACCGGCTAGCCGTGGGAGGAAATGGTTTCAATGAAGGCATTTGTTTCCGCTCTCCCGACTCAGTGGCAGATGCTTCTGGTTCCAGACCTCTTTAACCCTGCCAAAGTTGTCATATGAAGCTGCAGACATGGGGGTCTGCTGCCATCTCAGGATCAAAAGGTACACTTCCACCTGCTGTCGTGCGTCTGGTCCTAAACAGGCACCGGGTGACTGGATGTGACGTCCGTCACATCCAACACAGAGATCACTTCCAATCAGCTGAGAGCGACCCCCACCCCTACACCTTATGTTCGAACCAGACAGAACCCAGAGCTTACCTCGGGCAGGGTTTCGGCTGTAACGTCTTTTTTCTGCTCACACGTATTTCAAACCAAATGTACATAGATCTCTAATGATAAAGCACAAGAAGTTACCTTGCAAATGAGAAAGCTATTGGAAACTTATTAGCCAGTGGCCAGTAGGTAGTTCTTTGGTAATTTATTAGCCTAATTGAGACTGGGTGACTTCCCGGAGGCCCATGTGCTTGGACAATGTCCACTGAGGCCGGCCCTGTGGTGGGAGAGAGGATGCACACAGAGCACACACCTCTGTAAGGTAAGGGCAGCCTCTCTGAGGCAGAAGATGCCTGAGCTGCATGAGGTACCTCATACCCCCATCTTCCTCAATGGAAGATAGCTACCCATGTGTACTACCTTGAAAATGTTCGGGATACTTCCTCCATGAAAATATTATCTTAGGTCAATGTCCTGGTTACAACCCACAAACTCGGGGGTGTACAGGACCCATTTCATTATGTTCAGGAATTCTGTGGACTGGGAATTCATCAGGACAGAGCAGGAATGACTCGTCTCTACTCGGTGGTGCCTGGGAATTCATCTCGGCTGACTTTCGGGGGAGTTCTGTAGCCAGAGAAAGCCCTCGGGCAAGGGCAGGGGCGTGAAGCTGGAACCTGAGAGGTTGGCATGCACAGTGGTACTGAGAGCAGAGGAGGTGTGTGGGAGCACCAACAGGGCCGCCCACAGGAGTGTCATCAACCTTGATACAGGGCCAGTCCGGGAGCCCTGGGGTTCCAGCGGCGGATGCATCCCCTCCCCTAAACTGTGGGTTCCGTGGGGGCAGAAGCTCTGTCTTTCTCATCTGTGTGCTATTGGCACCTAAAATGAACCCTGTACAAAGGGGACCCCTCAAAATGGTGGAGGACAGAATAAAGTAAAAAATGCATCCATCTCTTCGGTTTAAACCCCTCCCCCAAGAAGTCCCACAGACTATCTTACTGTCTACTCCTTTACCACCTTGGACACCTCAAAGTTTGCGCACATACCTCTGTCTTTTTATGAGGTGATGGAAGACCAAAAGCCTGTCTCTCCTCCTGTATTTACTTTGCCCACTACATGGCTCCATCACCTACTCAGTGCCCAAGGTAGAAACTCCTGACTCACCTTTCACCTCCTTTTCCCCCAGAATCCCCCACGCGGCGCGTTGTTGCCACGCCACGTCCGTCTTTGGAAGGTCATTCATTCCCCCTCCTGCCATTTCCCTCTCTACTGCCTCCAGAGCAAAGGCTCATCCTCTCCCGCTGGACTATGGCTACGACTACTTGACCAGTCTTCCTTTCTCAGATGTCTCCTGAAGATTCGATGCATTGAAAATATCCCCCAACTTAAACCCTGCAGTTGTTCCAATATCAGGAAAAAATAAACGCTCGTACTCTTCAATTCTCAGTCAATGTAAAGTAAAGCGACTTAGGTGCTCATATTTATCCCATCTACAAAACCCATCTTGCTGGCTGAAGCGTTTCACAGCCTGTGAAGCCCAAACTCATCCTTCATGTATGAGTCTTCCCCGCTGCTCCCCCTCCCCAGGACCCCCTGATGTGACATTGTCCACGTGATCAAGTTTCAGCTATCATCCGAGGCCCAGCAGATGCCGCTTGCTCTGGTAGAACCACCACCACCACTAACCCCAGGCACCGAGCCCTAATCAAAACGCCTGTATTTCCTCCATTCTAAGATGCCAGGAAGCGATGCCTCACTGATTTATTACCACATTTTGACAGAATTGAAAGAAACTAAATGGCCCATGTAAATTTCAGAAACACTACATGTTAAAAGAAACAAAGCACCTTAAAATGTTAGAAACTGTAGAGGTTCATAGTACATCACCCCGAAATGTAATACCTTGTTATGCTATTTTTAGTAAAAGGCACTTGAGAAGTAACAGATATGAGACAGTCAAGCTGACCTTCCTTTTTCTTCTGGAGAACAGGAGGAAACTCCCACGTGAAAGGTGCCCCCCACCCGCCCACCCTGGTGCCAGGAGTGGGGAAGCTGCTGGTATCACCTGGGGTGGGAACTGGAGGCCCAGGGAACTCCACACAGACAAACCTTGTTAAACTAACCCTTATCTTTCTAGTTAGTTTTCCACAGTTCACTGCCCTCGCCCAAAGCCCTCGGGCTCGCCACACTTACACAATTTACTACTCTTCGTCTAACCTGGTACATAAGCTCTGGGCCCTACCTTGGGAAGGAAACAAGGACAGGAGGCACAGCTCACCACACAGAGCCACCTGGGAAGGAAACCGAGGTGGTCAGGAGGAAGAAGAAAGGAGCAGGGGGCATGGACTTCATTGGTGATCATACACACTCAGACCGGGGACAGAACCCACAACCTCGGTATGTGCCCCGACTGGAAATCGAACCTGTAACCCTTCGATTACAGGAAGATGCTCCAACCCCCTGAGCCACACCAGCCAGGGCTCCCACCTCACCGCTTAATGATTATAGTTGCCACGAACTCTTCTCTCCGGTTCTTCAGGCAAGAAAGGCTGTACGTTTTCTAGCAAAGGTTTAGATGCCAGACATGGCGCCAAACTTGGCTTGCGCTCAGGGTAGAGTTCACACTGACAAAACATGTGTCTTATGCCAGTCCCCCTTTCCAAGTTTCCACTACTCTCTGAAATCTGCCAGCTTTTGTTTACTCTCAGAGCCTTCAAGTATTTCTTTTCATATTTTGTCTAGAGTCCAGAGTTTTCTGCAGCAGGATAAACATACTATAGTAGGAGCTTACTTCACCATACTTGAGCTTGATTGATTTTTGATTATTGGATTACGTGTCTTTGAACATGAAACCCCATCTGAGCTCATCCTCAGGGATTAAGATGTTTTATCTCACAGGTGCCTGGACACATCCTTCCATTTACTGTGGGTGAGAACATAAACTCAGATTACAAATGAGGTCTGTAAATGTTATCTTGCAATAAATTAGATTTTATAATTAATAATGGAAATATTAGCAAAATTCCAATTAATGAACGTACCGGTGGAGTTTATTGAGAAAAGACCCACAATATTACTGGAGCACCAACCAAGAGTCAGAGGCGCCATGAGGCCCCGAGCAGAGCGTTCTGCCGCGCCACAAGGGGCGTGAACAGGAGCTCCTCTTGTCATCAGACCCGGGCCCTGCCACCTGCTGCTCCGTTTCATGTTTCCTGGTAACACATCTCTTGCTTTTTACTACTCGAATTCACAGAATTTATGTAATTCTCAATACAATGGATTTCACTACTATGTATATGTGAAAATTTCATATTTAAATCTTCATTACTCAATACATTAAAAAAAGGTGTAGAGAAAACTCTCAAGTTACATTCCTATCACAAATGGTGGAATATCAGAACCACATTTTTTAAAGCCTGCTGATCATCACCATTGAGAGTGCTGCCAGTACAAAGCAGCACTGGAAATTATTACATTCTGTAAATGGCAGGTCTGTCCAGAAAAAGTCCAGTCACCATTGATATAACAAGAATGGTTTTACACAACATCCATGTAACCTGGCAACCAAGGAGAGTGGACTGGAATGCGCATGTGTGAACAATGATGACTTCACTGTACTAATCAGTGGGGGCAGTAGATGTCGTTGAGTGAGCACGTGTACTGTGTGGTCACTGCATTCAAAATGAGCGAGCAGAGCAACGAATCTGCATCCAATTTTGCAGGAACATTCCTCCATGGAAACTATTCGGATGACTCAGAAGGCTTTCAGCGATGATACAATGAGTACAGTGCAAATAAAAGTATGGCACAAATGCTTCAAAGATGGCTGAGAATCTGTTGAAAGTGACCCGCATTCTGGACGGACTGCAACAAGCAGGACACCTGAGGATGCTGAACGTGTACAGGATGCAATCAGCAAAGATCGGCCACTGACGGTAAGAAGTAGAAGCTGATCTAGGGATCCCAAAAACTACTGTGTCTGAGATTTTGATGCAGGATCTTGGCATGAAACATGTGGTGGCAAAATTCACTCCACAGCTTCTGCTGCCAGAGCAGAAGGAACATTGTGCTGCAGTTGCTAATGACCTGATTCAAACTGCTACCAGTGAACCAGATTTCCTCAGGGTGGTCATAACTGGAGATGAATGGTGGGTCTACGGCCATGATCTGAAAATGAAGGCCCAGTCATCTCAATGGAAGTCACTTGGCTCTCCACGCTCGAAGAAGGTGTGGCAAAGTTGCAGAAAGATCAAGGACATATTAAACTGTGTGTTTTTTGACTGGGAAGGTGCTGTCCATCACGAGTATGCTCCTCCAGACCAAACAATAAAGAAACTACTTCAATATCTTTCATGGGTTCAGAGATGCAATAGGACAAAAAAGGCTGTTGCTATGGGCAACTGGTGATAGGCAGCTCTGTCACGACAATGTGCCCACTCATGCATCACCTTTTGTACAGAGTTTTTGGAAAAACATCAAATCACCCAGGTGACTCAGCCCCCTACTGCCCAGATTTGGCACCCTGCAACTTCTGGATTTTCCCAAAACTAAAACCATCTTTAAAAGGAAAGAGATTTCAAACCATTGGTGAGATTCAGGAAAAATATGACAGGGCAGCTGATGGTGATTGGGGGAGCTGTGTGAGGTCCCAAGGTGCCTACTTTGATGGGGACTGAGGCATCCTTGTCCTGTGTACAATGTTTCTTGTCTCTTGTATCCTCTTCAATAAATATCTCTATCTTCCATATTACATGGTTGAGCATATTGCTAATTTGGTTTTCAGGAAGCAATGTTTTAAGCATTTTACATCCTTGATTATTACACATGTGTGTATGTGTTTTAGGGGATTGTGGATTTGGAGTTGATGAATAATGCAACATAATATTTCTATTTAAAATAATAGGAAGTATGCGCTTGGTTAGTGTTGTTGTGTAGCACATTGAATTTTTCAAGAACAGATTACTGATCTGACACTAAGAAGAAGATGATTGTAAATACATTTTGACATGAATATATGTATGGGGGTACTAAATTCAAAAGAAAAACACTTTCCATTTCCCAAATGTGTTCAACAAAACTTGTGCAAGATGTTAATAGGTATCCCTACACATTGTTCTGGAAGAAAGCCTAAAATGAGAAACTAATACAAACACAAATGTTTCTGAACAAGAGGCAAAGCATTCCGTTTAGTAACACAAACCACTTTCTTGAATGAGCTTATGTGAAGGAGAAACAAACACTGAGGACGTTCTAGGGATACAGATGCCAAGTTGAGTCATATAAGACACACACACTTTGTGCACATATGACTATCTACATGTGCCTATGTTATATATGAACTGCATTTAGTTTGCAGACATGTTTTGTGAGGCTTGCACAGTGGCTTAGAAATGTCCTTGCCAGCATAGATGGACCTGGAGAACATTATGCTGAGTGAAATAAACCAGTCAGAGAAAGACAAACGCCATATGATTTCACTCATATGTGGAATCTAACGAACAAACTGAACTAACAAGCAAAATAGAGACAGACTCATAGACAGAGAGCAGGCTGACAGCTATTGAGGGGGCGGTTAGGGGGTGGAGGGACCAAATAAAAAGGAAAAAGGACTCATGGACATGGACAACAATGTGGTGATTGTGGGGTGGGGAGGGAGGATAAGGGGGCTAAATGGTAATGCAAAAAGAAAAATAGGACAAAAAATGTTCAATGTCCTTCCTATCTCCTCTGTCTCAACCTGGCTGCCTACATTATGCCATCTGCCTAGACCACGTGGATGTTTGAGTTTGGAACCTTAGATGTAGGACTTGGAAGCAGAAAGAGGGGCTGAGGACAGTACCTCCGACTGGGGGTGGAGGGACCTCAGTGTCTCTTTTTGCCTGCAATTGTCAGTCATAGTCTGCTCATGCTGCCTTCCCCAAACATGTCCTACCCCTTGCAAGGATGCTCTTTTCTCTTTTACTATTCGATGAAGCATTTTCCAAACAGAACAAACATCAAATGTGAAGATTACGTTTTTTACCCAAGTTGCAAGTGAATAGGATTTTTGAAATAAACAAACTACATCTAAGAAAGGGACTAGTTCTTTTTTCCATCCCATCCTTTCCTGACCACTAACAAATGTAAACGAACTCCCACAAAGCCTCCCATTTAGAAACATTAAAGAGAGGGAAAACACAGGTTTCTCTGGTGGCATCAACTGAAGCATCAGATCACTTATTTCAATAACACCTTCCCCTGAGACTGCTGATGAGACCCTTCCAAGTGTGCTCCTGGGACATTTGACGGAAGATGACGCTGCTCTGCTGGTGTTGAAGGCCACATAGCCTTTAATGAAAACAAGGAAGGGGCCACCGGTGTCATCCTCAGAATTTGGACACAGGCCAACGCAAGACCAGTGATGCCACAGCAAACTCTGGGTCAGCAACAAGCATTTACAGTCATAAACTGCAGGATTGGGGGACAGACTGGTCAGAGGGCTCCGTCTCAGCAACTGTGAGGTGGCTAATTCCTTCCTGGAGCCCTGCTGGAATGAATGGAATCTGAAGCTACAGCAATTTGCATTCATTATGATAATGCATGTGTAAGTACAGTCAAGTGCTTTCATCCATTATCCCATTTAAATGGCCTGCTCGGTTTCCTAATTGTTACAAAGAGTCTTTCCAGTCTAAAAATGGCTATAAATACACACAAAGATGTTCCTCACAGTGCTCTTTATAAAAGGACATAACTGCAAACAACCCAATTGTTCAACTTCAGGGTAACAGGTGTTACGATGGACACATATAATGCAATAAAGTTCTGACAACGATGCTTTCAGTTGGTACTTTCAGTGGAAGGAAGTTCTTAAGAAATGGTGCTCTTAACAACATAAACATGCATCAGAAGGTCATAAAACCCTCAAATGTTCAGAACACTGTAAGCAAGAAGGAGCTGGGATTTTTTTCCAAGTGTGACTAGAAATCATTGAAGTGTTTATTTTAAGCAGCAGAGTGACAGGACTGGATTTGCATTTTAAAACAATTACTTTATTTCCTCTTATCATTTTTTTTCTTCTTGTTCTTTGCCAATTTTCCACAATAAAGACTGAATACTTTTAAACCATGATGAGAAATAAATTCCTAGGCCTTGCTTTGCAATGTATCTGACACCTCGCCACAACAAGCCCAGAGCAGGGAACAAACCTGAGGGGTCAGCGTCGGTGCCTCTAAGGGAAGGCGTGGCACAGGCTGGACGCAGTGCCCTTTAGCAGGAAAGCACAGTTATTTTTATGGTACAGACAAATGAGCCAACCAAAATATCTCTTGAATGCTTGTAAGTTGCTGCTTAGGAACATGCTAAATAAATTATAAAGTGTTGCTCTGATGAGGAGATGGGAAGAAACAGCTGACTCCATCAACTCCGTTTTCTCTTCTGGAGCAACTGGCGTCATGCGGTGACCCTGGTCCTGCTGGGAGACAAAGTCCCGGTGTCTGCCACAACCATTCCAGACCAAAAGCTCTGGGACACGACGTGTGGGAATCAACCTTCGGCAGTTCCCCCAGGACCACCCAGCTGCGTATGGAGTAGGCCAGGGTTGCCCTTATGGTGGTGTTTGGATAGGGGAGGCCATGTACTCCCACTCCCCTTTCATCATGAAGCCCCCAGGATAGTGAGGTTCTGATCCGCATCAAATAATCTTAGGAATAAAGCCTCAGGTCTGTTGATCACACAGTTTTGGTCAAACTAGAGATAACATCTTGGCCTCAGTTGTGTTACAGCTCCAGGCCCAGCAAAGCAAGGAAATCCGGTGAAGCAACTCTAGGGCTAACATCAGGACCAGATGCAATGACCAACGACCTCCTACCCTAGCACCGACCAATCATAGAGACCATGACCCTGACCGTGACCCTAACTCCCTTATGATTGCTGATTTTCCCCCATCTCTCTTAGTCACCGTGATTAATGATTTCCCCTACATAACCCATCCCGCAGAAGCCATCAGCGAGCCAGGTCTTGGAGCATTAGCCCACCTGGGACTCTGTCACGGGCCACTTTCTAAAAATAAGCCTTCCCTTCCTCTGCTGCAAACTCTGGTTCAGGTCGTACTGGGCTTTGATGCACACGGGCAAACAGACCCCTTGCATTCAGTAACAGGATACAGGGGAAAGCACGGGCACTGACCCTGCTGCTGGTTCCCTGTTCACTCTGCGGCCTCAGGCAGGACACTCAGCCTCCCCACCCTTAGTGTATTCATGTATAAAATGACGTTGATAACCACCACCTCCTAGGAGTGGTGTGATGATTTGGAACACAACCTTCAAAACATCTCAGACTGTGGATGATATGTAAGAGGCTGGAAGCTCTACACAACGTGAATGGAGGCCCGACAGCCATGAATGCCGTCCCATTTCCTCTCCTTACGGTGAGAAAACTGAGGGCTGGAGTCCTCGCTCACTCCATGGAACGCCCACGAGTTCACCTGTGCTGTTAAAGGCTCACGTAAGGAAATGCATTTCCCAAACGACCTGTGAATCTTGAGGCCCTGAATCAAGACAGTACAATCATGTTCCCTAGAATTAAGGTAGGGAAACAGAGGCATACATTTTAGAAGTTTTTTCAACAAAAGCTGAAAAGGGAGATTCTATTTAAACCCTCCCTCAGTCTGCAAAATAAAATAACTACGATGCAATCCTGGGAGTCCTTTTGTTAATTTATTTCATTGTATTTAGCAGTTAAATACAATAAATCGTCAATGTATAACCCTCTATAAACTACACTACACTGATATTTTTTCTTTATTTAGAAAGAGGGAGGCAGGAAAGGGTTAACTCAAGTATAAAAGAGTGAGTTAATCAATTACCTCAGCTTATAGCATACCATACATAATATATTTCTAAATAATACGACATTTCCCTTATTTTTTCCTCCTAGGCTTGCTAATTATGATTTTTCCTATCTTTTCAATAAAATAGGGCTTTTGATACCCCATGCTCATCCACACAACCAAACACATGGACACACACACACACACACACACACATAAACACATATGTGCACTCCACAAGAACGCAAAACTCTCAGTCGACATTTTGGTTGTGTTTTTAAAGTAAGGATGCAGAGATAACCCTAAAAGTTTACACTTAAAGAAGCACTAAACTACGATGGCGGCAGAATCTGAAGAAAACCTGGTTAAGACGCCTATTTCACCCAACACATTTCTCAGCCGGAGCCTGCATCTGAACAAAGGATGTCTGGGGACTCTCCTTCCACGGCTGGATTCCTGCCGTCCGCACGGCCGGCTTTCCGGACACTGACAAGGAAGGCCCCCGGGGCTCTGCGAGTCCTCACGGCAGAAGCAGCTGGTCCAGAGTGGAGAGCCGCTCCAGAGGGAGATTGCCTGTTTGGGATCCCACGTCTGCCGCCTTTGTCGGGTGTCCTGAATCTCATGTTTGCTGACTCCAGAGAGGAGCCTTCGGCAACAGCAGCAGGTCTCTGTGACTGTTTTCTCCATATTGCACCCGCCATCTGTTTACTCTCAGAGAAGTTCTGATTACGGAGAGAAGCCAAAGAAAACTCCCCAGGTGTGACTCTGGAGCGCCCACTGGCCCTCCCACTGGCCCTCCCACCTGATGGCACCGCTGGCTTGGGTCTCCTGGAGCAATAAGCCTTGCAGATCTGCGTCAGCCCGTTTGAGGTATACGCCCCAGGGGTGCGTGAAAGACAGATGGGACTCACTTCCCGAGGGTATTAGGTTTACCTGGATACTGAGGGACTTTAAGAAAGGGGTTTGGAGTAAAAATGCATTGTTTTATATTAAACTGAACAGAATGTGAATGAGGAGAATGGGGGGAAATGATTAATTTTTAACATAAAAACATGTCACTAAGTTTTCCCTCTCTTCTGCCTTAGGGGAATTGAGGGAGGGTGGGAGCTCAGGAAAAGACGGGATCGGATCACGAGGCAATGAAGGGTAAAGGGGAGGAAAACTGGGTTGAGAGTAAGGATAAATCAACAAACTACCAAGGAATTCAACGGGGAAAAGGTGATCTTTGCAACAAATGGCGTCATAACTACTGCAGATGCAAAATAATGAAACTTAACCCTCTGCAACCACTACATGTAAAAAAATAAACTTGAAATGGATCACAGACCTAAATGTAAAAGCTAAAACTATAACGTTTGTAGAGGAAAACACAAGCCATCTTGGGTTAGAGAATTTTTTTAAATAGGTAACAAAAAGCACAAAGAGATGAGGCATGGAAACTGACAAACTGGACATCATCAAAATTAAATGTTTTCCTCTTTCAAAGATTCTGCAAAGCAAATGGAAGGTATACCATAGATTGAGGAAAAAAAATAATAATTGCAAAACTGATAATCTATTTCTAGAATACATAAAAATGCTTTTAACACTGCAGTAAGAAAACAGAATAAGACAGCTTTTTTTAATAAAAGGCAAAAGATTTGAATAGCCACCTCACCGAAGAAGATTTGCACACGGCACATAAGCCTATGAGAGCATGTTCACCATCATCTGTCATCAGGAAAATGCAAATTAAAACTACAAGGAGATACCCCCGCACACGGCCCAGAATGGTGACAGCTGAAATAGTCGGACCACAGCAGTGTCGGTAAAGGTGCGGAACACCCACAACATGCACACATACACAGGGTCCGGCACAGATAACGCCCCCGGTTTGTTACAAAATCTGTTATTACAGAATCATAAGCATGTCATTCTGTACCATACCAATATCACACTCAAGCATGCCATACGGCATGTTAGGTGAAATGCTCAAATTAAAACTATAAATTATGATGTCCATATTACTGCCCTACCGACCGCACCCACGCAGGCGTCACTTCTGCCGGGCCCCGTGTTTCTGATGGGGGTGCACACGCACTACAGCCACTGGAACACAGCTTGGCCTTCTGAAAAAATTACATACACACGTATTTACTATATGGCCCAGCAATCTACTCCATATTTACCCAAGAGAAAACAAGAAACAAAAACTGGCTTTCCCCCAAATGCGTATGTTTATATTCAGCAGCTTTACATGCAAACACTGGAAAGGACCTGCATGTCCCCGACAGGCGACTGGTGAATGGACACAAGCAGATGGACCTGCAGAGGCCGTTACTGAGCCATAAAAAGGAGTGAACCACTTACCGATGCACCTCGGCGTACATGAGATGCAGATGCAGCAAGCTGAGCGAAAGAGACCGGACAGGAAAGCGAACACACTGAATCATTCCATGTCTACGGAGTCCCAGCAGAGGAAACTACAGGGTTAGGAAGCGAATGGGACAGAAACCTGTGATCCCCGGAACAAGCAACACGGGGGAGGAGATGAACTGAGGACGGTCAGGACGAAGCTTCTGAGAGGGAAGAAAATACTCCACACTTGAACTGCACCGGTCATTAACGTACTACACACATTTGTTCAGACTCATCAAATTATACATTTAAGACTGGTAAATGTCACTGTATTTACATTAGACCTCAATAAAGATGATTTTTCAAAAGGGGGTTGGAGTGTAGCACTTATATCCCTCCAGTCCATAAAGTATGGTTCTTAGGGATCACTAATCTTTCACAATGGGCCTGACCTCTGGCTCTGGAGAAAGGCATGGTGGTTTCTGCACCAGACAGTAAATAAAACTGTCCCCTGCTCCTGTGAAGACACAGTCTCCATCTTCCGAGGCTCTTAGCTCCACAAACATCCTTGAAAACATGGTCTGGAACAAAGGCAGTCGGTCCCTCTGTTTGCAAGACATCAAACAATTGAAGGGATTTCCCGATGGAAAATTCTTTCAACACCAGTCACTTAAGCTTCCTCTGAACGTCTGCGGTTAAGAGTTTGGAGTCACAATGTCTGAGTTCAAAACCAGGAGGGTGCACTCCTCCTCCCGGGAACACACCAGTGCCTTTCCCTTCCCTTCCTCCCTCTCAGGTGTGCATCTCCTAACCCCCTGAGCCTGTCCCAAGGCCCCCCCTTCCCTGACTCTCCAGGGAGCTGACAGCAGCCCCACCCAGGTGCTCTCCTGGGTGCTTCTTCTGTCCTAAGCCTGTCCTTGTTTCACCGCCCCAGCTTGAATAAATGTATGGTCAAGGGAAAAAATAAAATAAAGAAAAGGCTAAACCATTGCGTAGCTGGACAAAAATCTTTTGCTAGGCCTCAGCTTCCCTGTCTATTAGATTAGGATCATAATCTTTGTCTTAAAGTAATTGGGTGAGTCAAGTAAGATAATGCATTTTAAAGCGCTTTTCAAGCTCTAAGGAACTAGATAAATAATTGCTCCACTATGTGCTTGTAATGCTTCTTTATTCTCTTATATTGTCAGGTTTGTCACCAACTTCATAGTCTTCCACTGCACTTAACACACAATCGAGCAGATAGCAGGTGTTCAATTAACCTTTAATGGTTGCCTAAGACTATAAATAACTAGGTACCATTGAACTTTCTCTCCAGTTTCCCCAGAAAAAAATTCCATAGCTTCTCTTTTACTTTTTCTCTTCTGGCCACCCCTTCCCAATCACTTTTTAAAAAAGAAGATCTAGTCTATTTTCCCGAAAAGAAGCACTTTGAATTCTGTTCCAGCGCCTAGTAGGTGGTTCCTTCGATCTGTGACAGGCCCGTAGAGAATAAAGGGCTGCGGCGGGCGGGAACGGTGTTCCTGTAAAGGGGCAGCACTTAGCATGGTGCCCGTGTTCAGTGGGGGATAAAAAACGGGACGTGAGAAGTTGGAAGTAAAAAGTCACCCCTCATATCATTATCTCTTTCTCGAATGCTCTAATGGGTCGACCCCAGTTTCTCCAGCCACGGTGCCAATAGAGATGCGGACCGCTGGGCCCGTCTGCTGTGGGGGTGGCAGTAGCAAGAGTGGAGGCTGTGGTGAGGATGATGATGGCTGAAAGTGACAGAGGACACCACGGTTAACACTGCTCTCAGAGGGTAGGTTCTAAAGTCAGCCTCTAAAGTGAAAAATGTACAAGGTCATTCAAGTCCACCCTTGAAAAATATCTCAGGAAGTTGTCACATTGGATTCCAAAATTTTGTCTCTTATTAAGGCTTATTGCACATTTGTAGTAGCTTGTGTAAAGTCCAGGCTTCTGCACTTGAACCTCAAATGATGGACTTGACTTGCAATTACGGGTCATATTTTTTTAAATATACAATTTTAAACTCCATGTTTTCCATAAGCTGCCCCCACTGGGAGCGCTGGCACATAAACAAACCGAACAAAAGCAAATTCCCACCCCCCATCACTCCCCCTTCATCGGGATTAAAAAGACAAGCAGGACTCTCTCCCTTGCTCTCAATCTCTCTCTCTCCTCTCTCTCTCTCTCTCTCTCTCTCTCTCTCTCTCTCTCTCTCTCTCTCTCTCTCTCCCTCCCTCCCTCCTACAAAGACTAAATCCATGCAAGTTAAATAGAAATATGATGAAATGGCTCTCTCCTTTTAAGGTTTTAATTTCCTTTCTCAACCTTCCATTTCTACTTCTTGTTCGATTTCCCTAAATTCTCATGGAAAATCCCAGGCAGAGCCGCAGACAACTTCTCCACATCCAGGATGTACCTGAGATTGATACAAAAGGAAGGTCATAACACGTCTTTCCTTGGTTACATGATTAATGCACTCTGAGGCTTAGGAAAAAGCCTGTAATTGGGGAGGTTTAAGAGTGCGTTGGGTGAATTCATTGCTGTCAGAGACAATTCACCATTCCACCGAGAGAGCCAGCTACAGCCTTTCCGAGAGCAAGAACCAACCATAAATCTAAATAGGAAAATATCTGAGTTTTGCTACCGTGTCACATAAAATATCTCTTCTCGGAGGTGGAGGTATTTTTCAGAACCAAGTTAGAGCCATGGCCGTGAATAAACCCAGGCTTCTTCAAGAATGAGTAATAGAGACAACATTTTATCAGACTCTAAATTTGACCTTTCTTGGAAATTCTAATATCTAGCAAGAACTTGTCTTTGAGCTCATAAACATAATTTGTTGGATTTTCTTCCAAATTTCCACTAAGCTAAGAATGCGCGGGGGCGGGGGGGGGGAGGTGAGAGGTAGGGGGAAGCAGTGCTCCCCCCGGACAGAGGGTGCAGCCGGAGGCCAGTGGACTGGGCTGCCCCCCAAGTGTGCCTGATGTGCCCCACACAGTGGTGACCTGAAATGAGTTCATAAAATGTTTGAATTAATTGCTAACCTAAAAAGAATAAATGTTTCACAAAGGAAAAAAATCCAGACTTCCAGCTTCTCTTTGAAGAAATGGCATGATCTTGCAATACTGGGGTAATATCATTTCCAGGCGACGATCAGCTGGGGCCGAGACTGCCCCTTTTGGAAGAGCAGGCAACTCTAGTGTGCCGCAGTCTCCACCACTCCTTGCTGTGTCCCATACGCTAAGACCAAGTATCAGTTATTGTTTTACCTAATAACAGTTAAAAAGGAAATCAGGAGTTTTGTTCCTAACATGTCTACCATCCTAAGGGGTGTGTGTGTGTCTGTGTGTGTGTGTGTCTGTGGTGGGGGAAGCCAGAGAGTGAGCCCCGGTTTACACATTTGGGTAACCTGGTTGGCCCCTATAAAGATTTAAGTTTGGAATTGCTACCTTAAAAGTTCACCTCCTTCAGGAGACCTGCCTCCTTATCCAGCTGAGCTGGTTATATCATTTGAAATGCTTTCCATGAGAAGGTTCCTTTAGATACCAGAACAACTGAGATTTCAGATGCAACATTTCAATGTTCTATGTGCAAACAATACCGTAATGAATAAGCTTAAATAAAAATCACTCCCTCTGTCTCCGGCGAGCACGTGGGCCCTCTCACTAAAAGACCACCGCCACGATTTACCCCAAACATCGGCATTCTTCTCAGAGCTCTGCCTGGTTTTCATTTAAGAACTTGGAAAAGGACAACAGGCATAGTTACAACCTACGATATGCAACTCTCTGAGATTGGATTTGCCTACAATAAAGTAATTATGTAACTGTTACAATTAAGTAGGATTTGCCTCATCACCCCATCAGATAGAGTACTTTTTTCCCATTGAAAAAAACCTGTTTAAAAGATGAATGGCGGTTACTGCAACATTTCTGAGGCAGGAGAAGAAACTCAGAGGACGAACGTGGCCCGTTAGCCCAGGCACGAAGCTGTGAAGACCCGGCTGTCGCAAGGACGCCGTTCAGGATACTGGAGGACTCGGCGCAGCAGGCTTTCCAGACTTAACTTGAGCCTTCGGACAAGACTGAGTCTGGGAACAGGATAAGGTCACGCAGTCAGCATGCCAACCCCCTTTCCATGTATTTAAATCTCCTCTCCCAGCGTCGTCACCAGGTCCTCAACAGGTCTCTCCATCCCCGTAAATAAACTGCGTTGACTCTTGAACCTGTGCTCATGCTCTGGGCTTAATTACTTTTTGCGCTAACGAATTCGCTTCCTACCTCTCCAAAGTAGCCAGTAGAGGTGCCTCCCTCCTCTTCCTCCCCGCTCTGCTTGTCTTTGGAACACGCCCTGGGAACCCTTCCGTCTAGTCTCCCCTTCCCCCTCCCTCCCAGCCTCCCTCCCTGTTTCAGTCATTTCGCTTCTCTCTCCCAAGCCTGAGAGGGCCTGACACCTCACTCCTCGGCCTTCCGAAGCCCCAGCGAGTATACCCGAACGGGTGCCTGCTTCTCCTCCCCCTCTTTCGTTCATTATACCCCAGCCACAGTGGCCTCTTTCTAGTTCTTTGTATTTCTGTTTCCCTCCTCCGGACCTTCGCATTGGCGATTCCCCTACCCGAACTCTGGACTCTCGGGTGCTGTCTTGGGTCCCGCCCACGTCAGCATGACTTCCTCCAAGAGGGTGTGCACTCTGACCGCA
Source organism: Phyllostomus hastatus (assembly GCF_019186645.2). NCBI lineage: Eukaryota > Metazoa > Chordata > Mammalia > Chiroptera > Phyllostomidae > Phyllostomus > Phyllostomus hastatus. Next base: position 16,382,716 of record NW_025333611.1, read on the forward strand.
GTCCTGGCCCCCTCCGTCCGCTAAGTCACTTATTGTCACCTTTCTGTTCCTTTCCTTCGACGCGCTGTCACATTATTGCTGTTCTGTTCTTTTTTTATTTACTTAGTTTTTGTCTGTCTCCCCGCAACACCCCACCATCAGACTGTCAACTCAGTGAGGTCAGGGAGGGTATCTGCCTTGTTCCCTGCTTGGGGTCCTGGTACAATGTCTAGCTCTTCATATACTCAATAAATGTTTGCTGATGAGCGAGTGAGTGAATCAGAACCACTGAAGTAGGCGTTTTTGCGACAGAGTTGAAGAACCCAGTATTGCCAGGCCCCTGTTGAGAGAGGAGTACAAGACTCATCGCTGTAACCTTGTGTAGTGGCAGGGATCGGAGACCATGGTTTTCAAAGGTGTCCTATGCCTGAGGAACACCGACTGCATTAACTGCAAACGCCAGGACCCTCCTTCAGAGATTCTGTTCCAGGAAACAGCCCGATTACCTTAAACGAGAACTGAGGACTGTGGTACACAGTTCGTGGAAAATACCTTTCCAAGGCTCAGCTGGTGGTGTGGAGTCCATAAGGGGGTGTCCTTCCCCAGGGATTTACTTGCAAACAAAGAAAAATGTACAAAGGAACCAAGGAGACTTGTTGGAGGAAGGAGTGAAGATTTAACGTCTGGGAGAGAATGGGTTGACTGAGGTCAGAGGGTCCCCACAGCTCCAAGGGAGAACCGCCCCGACCGACCGTGAGGAGGCTGGAGGCTGGGCCTGGGCACAGAAGGGCTGCTCCAGGTGACACGGACGGACGCCCTCCCAGACCCAGCCTCCCTGCAGACCTCAGCTGAAAGAGCTCATCCAAAGAGCCTCATCTCAAATGCCTAAAGCAGAGTTTTTGTTTGAGGATCATTTCCACCGTGGGAAACAATGAACTGGATGCAGAGGCCTGGGGAGGAAAGGCGGGCATGGGTGTGGCCCCGGGGCTCCACTTGCTCTGGAGCGATGCATCTTTCTCATCCTCAGCAAGAGGACTCTCAGAGCGAGCTTCTGGGCAGGATGTGGAGTGAGAAAAATCAGGACGGGACTCCTCATTCATCTGGGCATGATTCAGAGTCAGCATAATTTGAGCTTTAAGAAAAATATGACTATTCTGTTGTTACAGATTGGTAAGGTCTGAGGACATTGGTAATACTTAGAATCATAAAATATTGCCACTAGAAAGGTTCAAAATGCACCCGATCATTCTTGCCCTTGGGGAGATGGCCGTGGGGAGATGACTATGGGGAGATGCCCCTGGGGAGACAGGAAAACTGAGGATCGGAGAAAGTATGGGATCTGGCCAACATCACATAGTGGGAGAGCTGAGATTCACTTATTCATTCAATCTTTTAAATATTGTTTGAGCTTCTTCCACAGGGCTAGCTCTTGTAGATAAGCACATGAATTCAATTCACTCAACATTTATAAATTTCCTACTATGAGCCTGTGACAGAGAGGGGGGGATGTGAGATTAAATCAGACCCAGACTCATTCATGGTACTGAGTGTCGAGTAGAGAAGAGGCAGTTCTGTGTAGAAAAGATCACTGTATGGGATAAATGCCACTCTTGATGACTGTATACAGTGGGATCACATCATACACAGGGAAAAAGCCATTCCCTTACCTTATTTTGATAACAAATCTAATAACATGTAGCTGCTTAAAGAAGTTTATTATTTTAAAAAAACTGAAATAACCCCTGCAAACAAGCAGGAGCACTTTATAATCTACTTCCTTAGTCATTTGGGAAATTCCAAATAAATCCGTAATGAGATATAACTACAAACCTTTTAGAACTTCTAAACTTTTTTAAAAGACTTTATTTATTTATTTTTAGATAGAGGGGAAGGAAGGGAAAAAGAAAGGGAGAGAAACATCAATGTATGGTTGCCTCTCACGTGCCCCCTACTGGGGACCTGGCCCACAACCCAGGCATGTGCCCTGACTGGGAATTGAACCAACGATCCTTTGGGTCACAGACTGGCACTCAATCCACTGAGCCACACCAGCCTGAGCTAGAACTTACAAACTTTAAAAGACTCATTATATCAAATACTGGGTGTCCCAGGTTCGATTTCCAGCTAGGGTACATTCCTGGGTTGCAGGCCATAACCCCCAGCAACCGCACATTGATGTTTCTCTCTCTCTCTCTCTCTCCCCCCTCCCTTCCCTCCCTAAAAATAAATAAATAAAATCTTTAAAAAAAAAAAAACAAAAAAAAAACTGGAAAAGATGTAGAGCAATTGGGACTCACACACTGCTGGTAGGATGGTCAGGTAGTAAAAACACTTTATAAAACAGTTTAGAAAACAGGTATACTCCATTCAGTTTTAAAAGTTAGACAACTACCTTACAATCCAGCTACTCAACTCCTAGGTTCATAGAAAGAACCATGAATGTTCCCAGCGGCTTTATTTGTAATCACCCAAACTAGAAGCCACTCCCAAATTTATTTATGAGTAAAGGGAGCAGCAAATGGTAGTGCACCCACACAATGGAATTCTGTTCAGCAATAAAGAATGAACTACTACAAACTGAGAACTTCCGGCCAAGATGGAGGCGTAGGTAGACACGCATTGCCTCTTTGAACAACCAAAAGGACAACAAACTTAAAAACAAAACACAACCAGAACTGACAGAAAATCGAACTGTGTGGAAGTCTGACAACCAAAGAGTTAAAGAAGACACACTCACCCAGACCTGTAGGAGGGGCAGAGACAGGCAGCCTCGTGGGGAGGACTTGCGGCACGGTGGCGGCTGGCAGAGCGGGCAGTCCCACATTCGAGCACAGATACACTGGGAGGAATAACTGGGGGCAGAGACAGACTCTGCAACCCAGGGCCCCAGAGCAGGGAAATAAAGCCTCAAACCACTGATTGAAAACACCTGTGGGGGTTGAGGCAGCAGTGAGAGAAACTCCCAGCCTCACAGGAGAGTTCATTGGAGAGACCCACAGGGTCCTAGAATGTACACAAACTCATCCACCCAGGACTCAGCACCAGAAGGGCCCCATTTGCTTGGGAGAAGCGGGGGGAGTGACTGAAAGCCACAGAGAGGGGAGTAAGCACCATTGTTCCCTCTTCAACCCCTCCCCCACATACAGTGTCACAACCCAGCGACTCGGACTGCCCCACCCTGGTGAACACCTAAGGCTCTGGCCCTCACTACATAACAGGTGTGAGGAGACAAAAAAAAAAGACCCAAATGAAAGAACAGTTCAAAGCTCCAGATAAAATAAAACTAAACGACAAAGAGATAGCCAACCTATCAGATGCACAGTTCAAAACACTGGTAATCAGGATGCTCATAGAATTGGTGGAATTTGGTCACAAATGGGATAAAAAAAATGAAGGCTATGCTTAGTGAAATACAGGAAAATGTACAGGGAATCAACAGTGATGGGAAGGAAACTGGGACTCAAATCAATGGTGTGGACCTGAAGGAAGAATGAAACATCCAACCAGAAAAGAATGAAGAAGCAAGAATTCAAAAAAAAAAATGAGGAGAGGCTTAGGAACCTCCAGGGCATCTTTAAATGTTCCAACATCCAAATCATAGGGGCACCAGAAGAAGAAGAGGAAGAGTAAGAAGTTGAAAACTTATTTGAACAAACAATGAAGGAGAACTTCCCCAATCTGGCAAAGGAAATAGACTTCCAGAAAGTCCAGGAAGCTCAGAGAGTACCAAAGAAGCTGGACCCAAGGAGGAACACACCAAGGCACATCATAATTACATTAGCCAAGGTAAAAATGAAGGAGATAATCCTAGAAGCAACAAGAGATAAGGAGGCAGTTACCTACAAAGGAGTTCCCATCAGACTGTCAGCTGATTTCTCAAAAGAGACCTTACAGGCAAGAAGGGACTGGAAAGAAGTATTCCAAGTCATGAAAGGCAAGGGCCTACCTCCAAGATTGCTCTGTCCAGCAAAGCTTTCATTTAGAATGGAAGGGCAGATAAAGTGCTTCCCAGACAAGGTCAAGTTAAAGGGGTTCATCATCACCAAGCCCTTATTATATGAAATGTTAAAGGGACTTATCTAGGAAAAAGAAGATAAAAAATATGAACAGTAAAATGACAACAAACTCACAGTTATTAACAACCAAATCTAAACAAAAACAAAAGCAAACTAAGCAAACAACTAGGACAGGAACAGAACCACAGAAATGGAGATCACATGGAGGGTTAGCAACAGGGGAGTGGGAGGGGGAGAGGGGGGAAAAGGTACAGAGAATAAGTAGCATAGATGGTAGGTAGAAAATAGACAGGGGGAGGTTAAGAATAATATAGAAAATATAGAAACCAAAGAACTTATATGTACGACCCGTGGACATGAACTAAAGTGGGGAATGCAGGTGGGAGGGGGTGTGCAGGACAGAGGGGAAGAAAGGGGGGGAAATGGGACAACTGTAATAGCACAATCAATAAAATATATTTTTTAAAAAAGGATGAAATACTGATATACACAACGACATGGATGGACCTCAAAACAATTATGCTGAATAAACAAAGCCAGACAAAGAGCACACATACTGTGTGATTCCATTTTTTTTACAATTCTAGAAAATATAAAGCAATCTATAGAGACAAGTTGCAGATCAGTGATTGCCTGGAGAAGAGGGTGCAGGGTGGGGCAGGAAGGGAGGGTTTAGAGGGGCAACTTGAGGGTGATGATGTCACAGGTGTAGTTATATGTCAAAGCTTATCAAAGTATCGTGTTCAGCTTATCAATAAAGCTGTTAGGAAGTAAAGAAACAGAATAATAATACACATCCTAAGTGAACAGAGGAGAAAGTCAGGGGGTGTGGAGCCACAGGACCTGACCTGGGGTGCAAGCCCACCACCCATCAACTGCAGGGCTGTGCGTGGGGTGCCAGACTTTTCTGGAACTGTTTTCTTATCTAGCAAATGGGAGTAATAATTCTTCTATTTATCTTACGGAAGCTAACAGAGGAGCAACTGCAAGAGGGCTTCGTAAAAGTTTACCACGTGACGCACTGAGGGGTGGTGGCCCTCACTGGCAGACTCGTGGATGGACAGCGGCAGGACATCTCTCCAAGGACTGCTCAGGGGACAGACGCTGGAGGGTGAGAAGACCCAGGAAGCCAGGACAAGCAAAGGAGGACAAGCATCTGTCTGATGACAGATGTCAGGACGAAAGGAAGGCACCGGGAAGAGCTGAAGGGGCAGCGAGGAGCCCCCTGGGGTGCTGAAGAGCAAGGAAGGAACCCAGTAGATGAGGAAAAAAAGAGTGCAAAGCAGAGCCTGGGCCTCAGACCAAGGACACAGAACTGTTGGGAACATGAGCTTGTGAACAGACTCTGCTTTCCTCATTGGCGCCAGATGGATTGATCTTTGTGACGCTCAGCCACCCACCCACCCACCCACCTGCTCTTGGGAGGAAGACAAACCCTCAGCGCAGCCACACCTGTGTCCTGTCCAGGCCCAGTTCTCCAGGCTCAGCCCCTGCTGCTGTTTCCAGCACACTGGCCCCTGCCCCCGCTCTCCGCAGGCACCACGGAGACTCAGCCACGGTGTTTCCTCCACGTGAATTCTGCTCCGTCCCACGTGCAAAGCTCTGCTCATGCTTCAGCCCTCAGGTCAGATGCGGCTTCTCCAGGGAAGCCTGCCCTGGCCCCCACGCTCACTCAGACGCCTGCTCCCAGCACCCAAAATGCTCCTCCGTGGCCCAGATCACAGGTGCAGCTAACATCGCTCAGTGTGGTGGGGCCTGTGTCTCCGACCGATCGTGACCTCCCTGAGAAGGGAATGACCTCTAGCATTGCTCTCCACTACCATCTGCACACCCACCACAGGTGCGAAAAGGCGATGAACGGAGGAATGAGTCAAAGTCTTCTGAGAAAAAGATTGCCTTTGAAACCTTAAGAATTAGAGAACCAACAAAGCATAGTGTGTGAGAGGCTGACTACAAGGCAGAGTCTATGATGTGGGCGTTTTTATTGCGCCCACTTTATACACGCAGACATCAGCGTTCAGGGAGGTCAAGTAACTTGTCTACCTGACGTCACCCCTCCCACGGGCAGCAGAACTAGGAGGTGACCCGACTCTAAGGCCTGACCTCCTGGCCAGCCCTGTCTCTCCAGTTGTAGAAGGATGGTTGATCTCTAAGGAGCCACCTAGCTCGAACTTTCTCCAATCCTATCATCTCCAAAAAAATCGGCCGCTGGGCCTCCCAACACGGCAGCCCCCATCGGCGGCCTGGAGTAACCTTCCAGGCCTCCGAGGCACCTGCCAACACGCTCTTCTCCTCCCAGGCTAAGAACCGAGAAGAATTACAGTCCGATGGACTCCGCGGGCTAAACGGAGTGCCCGTTCAGCTTACATCAGCAGTGCTGACGTTAATATTTGGACATCAATCTTCATCTGCTGCGCGGTCGCCCAGAGCCGTGTCCTCCCCGGGTGAGCCCCGGGCGGGCGGCCGGCTCCCGCAGAGGGCGGGGTCAGAGGAGGCCCCGCCTCCGGAAGTCTGATGAATTGCTCCGTGGCCGGGAGCCGGATGCTCCAGAGAGCTGCTCCTTCCACGTGCGCAGGCAGGCCGTCCCCACCCCTGACACCTGTGTCTCCAGTGGGGGTGGCATGAGAGTGAACTTTTCCCCACAATCAGAAGTACTTGGGCCCTTATCAGTCAGTGATTAGAACACGGTGTTAATAAACTTATGGGGTCTACCTGCCCCCCAGCTCGCATGCCAACTGATGCACCTCTCGTCGTAGCCACAGGCCGACTTGGCTTTAATCTGCTTTTCTCTGTGCTGGGGTGGCAGGGGTAGGTAGGCGATGAAAGTTATTGAGGGCCTATTGTGTACCAGGCACCCCCGCCTCATTGAATTCGTACAATAACCCATCCAGGTAAATACTATCACCCCCATTACATGAAGATAAAACTGAGGCTCACAAAACTTGTTACCCTAGTCATACAGGTGTAACAGACAGGATTAGATTTAAATCATTTAATTTAATTTAATTTAAATTGCATGGGTTTAATAATGGTTGTTGGAACAAAAGGTCTGACAAGCCTTACAGAGAAATAAAAACTCAGTTACATCCAGACACACATTTCAGGAATCACGTGGCTGAAAAGAATGCGCAAGGCACGGGCCACAGACGGCGCCACCCTCAAACTGCTAGCCTGGGGGCGGGGGCGGGGATGGAGCCGGTGGTGATGCGGGAGTGTTATCTCCAAGAAGGCGGAGGAGAGAAGAGGTATTCAAATCAGCAGCCCAGAACATGCTCAAAAACCATAAATCCAGAGCAAGATGTCGTGGTTTAAATTTTGGTTTTGCCCATTAATAACTGCGACCCTTGGACAAGTTATATCACCTTTCGGTGCCTCAATTTTTTTCAGTCCATAAAACATTAATAATAATAGCACCAACATCTCAAGGTACTTGCAGAAAGTCAATGAGAGTGTATAGATATAGATAAGATGTATCTTAGTGCCTGGCACCAATAAGAGCTATAGAGCTTGTGCTAAAATTGTCAATATCATTAGTAGTAATAGTAGGGACAGAACATTCCAGCCCTGGGCAGCTCTCTTGAAAATCCCTGCTACTGAGACTCCCCAGTGGAGGGTGTGAGACAGCCCAGTGCAACCCAATGTCACTGCTGAAAATCTGCACGTGGCTGGTCAGCAAACCCAGATCTGCACACAAATGACAAGACTCTTAGAAATAAAAATCAGTTTTCCTAAAGCAGTATCCTCCCAACTAATCCCTACTGTCTCTTGGGGACTATGGCCTGAGACCCTGGGAGGGGAAGAACCTCGCTCACCAACGCCAGCACTGGGCACTGCTCAGCCTGGGCCCGCCAGGAAGCAGTAGCTCCTGCCTCTCCTCCCCAGCCCTGGGGACGCTCTGCAGCCACACGGGGGAACCAGGGTGACCTCAACATTATCGCTCTGTAGAGACACGTTGCAGACCGTGAGAAAAACAACCGAGGCTCCAGATGACCTACAGAACAAATCCTCAACTCTAGGAGAACCTCTCAGGTCCAACTCTACCTGGCGAAGGGCGAGTACGGTTGATGAATAATGCATCACCCAGTCTGGTCCAACCTTGTCTTTTACAGAGGAGCAAATTCAAGGCCACTGGAGGCAAGTGGTTTATTCCATTTTTAATGAGAAAGAAAAGAAAACTCTTCAATGAAACAAAGTATGGTTTTATTTTAATTAGAAACTATTTTACAAGACTGAAGGGTTGAAACTCTGAAGCAGAAACTTCAGGCATCCGGCAGATAGACAGGAAGATACTTTGGAGTGGGGTAGGAAAGAAGGGAGACTTACAGTTAATTGTGTCTCAGCCCATGCTATACAGATGTTACTTTGTCTACTTGTAAAGGCCCCCCCCCCACCAAGAGAATGCGAGGTTGTCCTTGGCCCCAGTTAGTCAAGACCAGCACACCCCAACCCAGTCACATGGCGACCTCTGCTGGTATGTCCTGGGTAATACACAACCTGTGCCCCTCATTCCCGCGCCTCGTAAGAGGATATTTTGGCCCAAGTATTTGTCTTTGGGCATGCACAGGCCAGATCTTGCTGCTTCTACCTGCCATCCTCCAATAAAAGGCAGCCGTACTCCTTGGAGAAATGGCGCATTCTAGGGCCGAGCAGGGAGAACCCAGCACGAGCCTGGAGCATCCTGCCGTGGCTGAAGGTCAGGACGGGTGTGCTCAAGAGGCAACAGGTTGGGGTAGGCCAAAGGGACACAGGATTCCACCTGCGAGAGCTCCCAGTGGCCAAAGCTGGAGTCACTGCAAGCAAAAATAATGTAGTGTTGGGTTGTAGCCCACAGCATAAAATAAATACACGTGAGTCCATGCTGACTTAGACTAATCAAAATAAATGATCGAGTAACTGACTCAATGAATGGATCGATCCATCCATCAATAATAAAAAGTGAGGGGGGCCAAACTTGCTGTAAAAGGTGAAGCTTAATCCCCGCAGCACGCCACCTTGGGTGTGGGCTGCACACGTGACGTGACGCTAGAGAAAAAAACACCGTGAGAAGAGCACTGCCTCTCTGCGGCTACCACCCCAAAACCCACGACCCCATTCCAGTCCTCGGGCCAACAGCAAACACCAGACAGGCGCCCACGGAGGGCTGCTCCACAAGATGGAAAACTGTCCAGGGCTCCTCTCAATGGTCATGGTCAAGTACAACAAGAAATGACTGAGAGGCTGCCAACGACCAGAGGAGCCTGGGAGGCATGACAACTAACCATCGTGCGGTGCCCTGGCTTCTTCCCAAAGTGAAGAAACGACGTCAGTGGACAAGTCTGGTGACATCTGAACCCATTTTTGACTTCAGCTAAAAGTATGTGGCAATGCCGGTTTCTTCATTGTGACAAATACACCACGGTAATAGAAGACGCTGGCGTGGGGGGCAGGGGGGAACCTGCACGAGGTGTGCATGAGAACTCTCTGCACTGCCTTTGCAATCTTTCCGTAAATCTGGTATTATTCCAAAAAAGTTTTAATTATTTCAAAAAAGTCTTTAAGGAGGCTCACACCCAGAGAGGGGAGCCCCGTGAGCATGGGGAGGCTCCTGAACAGACCACCGGATCCCTGCTCAGGAGCCCGGCTGGCGGACTGGCAGCCTCACAGCAGGACAGCCCTGAATTCGCCCCCAGAAAAGAGCCCTCCTCGTCCATGAGGCCCAGGACGAGGGCCTCATGAGGGCCAGGAAGTTCCTGTGCTATTTGGGGGGCTCACCCCACAGTCCTCTCAGCAGAAAAAGTAGGTTTTTGCACAAAGAGGCGAGGAGATACACACTCAAAAAGCTTCTAGTCTTGGTTCAAATCATAGGACCACCAGATAGTCATAGGACACCCAGTAAAATCTGAATTTCAGATTAACAGTGACACAGGACATGCAATATTTGGGACATACTTACACAGATATTTTTTTATTTAATATTCAAATCTAACTGGGCAGCTTGTACTTTTATTTGCTACATCTGTCAGTTCTCAAATGTTACTGTATCAGTGAAGCCGACCTTGACCTCCCTCTTTAAAACCGCAGCCGACCGCTCCCGCACACCCTGCTCTTCTTCTCCTCCTTGAGGCGCCGCCCCCACCGTGTCCTGTGGTTGATCTGTTTATCACACAGGCCCTTTGCCTTCTGCCTCCCTGGGCTGTGATGGAAACTTCCTGAAGGCAGGGATTGTGCACTGATCCCCAGTACACTGGGGGCACACAGGAGGTGCTCCAGAAATATTTGTTGAATGAATGACTATCTTAAAGGAGTCAGATTTTCCGAACTTCTAGGCCATAGCAAGCATTTTGGTAGGTGCTCGGGATACTCGCTGTAATCACGAGCAGTAAATGCTCTCTCTTTCATAGCCAAGGCTCAGAGAGGTGTGGTGTTGTGCGCAAGGTCACACAACGAGTAAGTCGCAGCTTCAGGATACGAACCCAGATCGGCCAACTGGGTAAACCATGTCTTTCTGCTGGGCCAGGTGCCAGGCAGCTCTCGTCGAGAGGAAATTGTTTACATGTTTTTTTCTGGTGAGGATTCACAGCAGAGTTGCATTTGGTGCGTGAAACACATTTAACTCAGGCAAACGGTCCTCAGACGACGGTGCTAGGTCTGCACGGAACGGCGGCTGCAGATGCACAGGACGGAATGCAGGCGGCCGCTCCCACAGCTCTGGGGCGGCCTAGATCACAGCCGCCTCTGCTCACTCCTGCCTCCTCGCACGTTCAAAGCACACACTTGTAAAACTGTTTCGAGATGTCTCCAAGGTACAATTTTGTTTTATGGTCACTGTCAGCCTGAACCACTGCATGTTAATTTCCCACACCCTACTCCAGTGTCAGCTTTCCTCATCGTTGATATTTATTTCCCAGCTAAATGTGCATTTGTTTGTTGGCATGTTTATTAAATTAGACTGTAATAAATCTGCCTGTGCTTATGTCTAGTTTCCCTTTGTGCTCAAGAAGTCAAAGTTGATGTGTTTATTAACTGCATGACCAATTGCCGTGAGCAAGGGGTGCAGGGTAGGTGCTGTGTTTTTAAACCATGGGAGGCGGCGCCCCCAAAGCCCCTTTGTGGTGCTTTAGCACATTTTGAGGTCTGGGATTGGTTCTGACGCCTGCACAGTTTGGACAAACACCTCTGAGAGACAGACAAAGACGACATCTTTCTCTGTCCCATTAATTACCAACAACTTGGAAAGCGGGGTGGGTTGCCAAGAGAAACCTTGTCGGGTGAATAAGGAGCCTGGGAATAATCTCAATCTCCCGGTGCCTCATCAGCGAGTGCAATCAAATGACTAGGAACACAGGCTTGGGAGCCAGACAGAAAGGGCTCGAACCCCAGCATGCCAGCTTGCTGTCTGTCTAACTCTGGGCACGTTACTTAACCTCTCTAAGCCTGAAACGTCTCATTAACAAAATGGAGGTAATTATGATGCCAACTGCAGAGCCATTATAAAGATGAAGTGAGATGATGCCCATATATGCCTACTATTGCCACTGCTCCAGAAATAGGGTCTGGCTTCAATGATGAATTCCTTGCTTTGCTCCTCTGTCTCTGCTGCCATAATCTACAGTTGCTTGTCTACCCTGAGATACCTGTGGGGGGCCACGGCTCAGAATTGTGAGCAAGCCAGGTTGCACTGCAATGCCTTCTCCCACGGGCAGGCCAAGGCGCTCCCAGTGCGCCCGAGGACCCTGGCCACCAGCAGCACAGAGTATCGGAGCAACCCCAAACCATGTGAAGCCAGAGGGCCCCTCTCAGAGACCTCTGTGATTATACCAGAGTCGCGCCAGCTTGGGCAAGCTGGTTTAATTTCCCAGGGACTCAGGGTGCTAATCCATAAAATGGGATCAAATCTTACCAGCCCGCCACCTCTCGTGTCATTGCTCAGTAAGCTGCAAAGGATTAGACAGATGTTCCGGAATATCTTTTATAGCAGACTAGGCTTTATGGGAAATGAGGGAAGAGAAACTTTTACAGCATCTACATTTGGGGAAGAAGTGAAGAAGATAATGACATTTGGTAGTAGACTATGGGTCTTAGGGATACCAGAATGAATTGAGAGCATCTCCCTTGGGGAACTTACTGACTTATATCACATTATTGGGACATCTGCAGATCTGACCTAGGATGAAAAATACAGTTTTATGTGAGTGGCTTCCAGGAGTATGGTTTTGCTATTATTTATTTCCTAGTAATTAAACAATATGATGCATGATCTTAAGTTATACAGAATTAATGCAGCTAAAGAAGCACATTAGTGCCCCGTCAGATGGCCCATATTACCCGAACTTGTACCAACAGTGAGGATATGATCAATGTGATAAAAGATTAGCTTCCTTAGATATAACTGAGGTTTGAGTCATTGCCCAGCCAGCTACCTGCTTAGCAGCACCTGTGCCAGCACTATGTCCTGAAATCTAACCTGTGTGTAAGATTTCTGTAAGGTAAGTGTGGATGGAAGGAATAAAACAGCCACAACCTCCATTCACTGAGCGTCTACTCTTTGCCTGGCTCTTTAGACACAATATTTTATTTATTTCATTTGTAGGCCCCTCTTAAACACTGGTTCTCAAAATCTAGCCTGCATCAGAGTCACCTGGGGGCTTGTTAAAACACAGTTGGCAGACCCCACGCCAGAGTTTCTGATTGGCTCGGTGCGAGAATTTTTGGACTTTGAAAGGTTAAAGGTGATGCTGATGCTTCCGGTTCAGACGACACACTTTGAGACCCCAGCTCGGCGAGGCAGGCACTGGTACCTGCACTTGACAGACGCAGAACCGGAGACTAGGGAGGTGACAGGATGTGCCTGAGGTTTTACACCATCAGAGTCAGATCCAACCCAGGTCTGCTCAGACTCAAGTCCAAGACCCGTGCCTACACAGACACAGGGAAAGGGAAAAGACAAGGAAAGGGAAGACCCCCCTACTTTGAAATGACTGGTATCTTGTCCAGAAAAAAATAAGAAAGAAAAAACACTGGATTTGGGCTCAGAAGCTTTGCTCCGTGGGACCTCACGCAAGCCCTGAGCCTCAGATTTACCATCATGAAAGGGACGCAAAGGTTATTTCAAAATTAGTGTAATGCTCAAATAGCACTCAATACATGTGAGATGGGAAAGTTTTCCGGAACACCTGAAGCACCGCACAAATGTAAGGGATGACCGTAAGAAATGAAATAAATGAAAGGTCAAGATCTTGACTGAGAGGATTTCCGACTCCCCAGCTGTTTACAGAGGCGGCCCCCCTGCCCAGCGGAAACAGCACCAGGGTCAGGAGCGGAAAACCAGGTGCGAGGCCCACGTCTTCCAAATAATGTCTGCGGGGCTTCGACTCCACCTCTGTGGACAGGAGATCCTCCTATGGAAAACGGACACCACCGCCAAGTGCTCCACAAACTTTGGGAAAACTACCCTGAGCTGAGCTAGGACATGCAAAAAAGATTTTATAAACCACAAAGCATTCCACAAGGTAAGAAAATATCTTCAGTGATATCACAAATACTACTTTTTAAAAACCAATGGAAAAGTGCTTTACCTTACCTTTCCTTTTTTTTCTTTTAACTCTTATTTTTTCCTTCAATTTAACTCTCCTCTCAATCCATTACAGTTTATGCATAAAAAGAAACTATCCAATGAACATATCCAATGAATTAATGAGTCTTGCACTGACAATAGGGATCATTTTGAATTAGTTTATCTCTTTAAAAAAAAGCCAAACTCCTTACCAAGACGTGCAGCCTCACAGCGCAGGCTCTGCCTGCTTCCTAGTCTCATCTCCAACCCCCTCTCCTTGCCTCAGGCCATGTACTTGCCTTAGTCTGTTTGAGCTGCCAAAACAAAAACACTGCACCTTAAAATAAGGGGCTTATAAACAACAAACGTTTGCATCTTGTGGTTCTGAAGTCCAAGGCCATAGTGCTCACAGATTACACATCTCTCGAAAGGACCCGCTTCCTCATCGAGGGCTGTTTATGCACTACGTCCCCACTCTGGAGAAGGGACAGAGGACCTCTCCGAGGTCCCTCCTACAAGGGCACTGATCCCATTCATGAGATCTCTGCTCTCAGAACCTAATCACCTCCCCAAAGCCCCACCCTCCAATACCTTGCACTGGGGATTAAGAGTCCACACACGAATGAACGAATGAACATGCATTGGGGGCAGGACATAACATGCCGTCCATTGTACTATCCTTCCTAGTATTTGTTTTTCCGACTCACCACACGTGCCCCTGGGGCCTTCACGCTTGCTGTTCCCCGGGCCTGCGGCGTCCTTCCCCGGAGTTTCACTAACCTGCTTCCTTGAGTCTCACAGCCCCAGCTCAGTTCTCACCTCCGTGGAAGGGCCCTGCCAGAGCACCCCAAGTCTACAGCAGCACCAGAACTGACCCGTCCGGACGATGTCATCCATTTCAGTCTCTTCTTGCCACTCTGTGTCACCCAAATCTGTGGTTCTGTCAGGGCAATAGTGCCACCTGAGCAGGTGTTCAGAAATGTGTAGGGACGGTTTTAACTGACATGATGAGAGACCACGTTGTGGCCTTGAGTGGGTGGGGCTAAAGGGTGCTAGCTGTCCCACCGCATCTAAGGGAGTCTGAACAACGAGAACCTGCTCACCCCAAATGCCAGCAGCATCCCTGTTGAGAAATACTGTTTTGCTGTCTTATTATGTGTTAGCTAATTTGAAATGTAAGTTCCCTTATCAGTCCCCTATTGCTGCTATAAGAGATTGACACAAACTTAGTGGCTTAAAACAACACAAATTCACTCTCTGCTAGTTCTGGAAGTCAGAAGTCTAAAATCGGGGCATCCACAAGGCTGTGTTCCTTCTGGAGACTTCATGGGTGGATCTGTTTCCTTGCCTTTTCCACTTCCAGAAGCCACGTGCATTCCTTGACGCACGGCCCCTTCCTGCCATCATTTCGTTCTATTGTTTCCATCGTCACATCCCCTACCAGTGAATCCTAGTCTCTGTCTCCCTCTCATAAGCACCCTTGTAACTACACCCACTCCACTGCGTAATGCAGTGTAATCTTGGCTCAAGACCTTACCACGTGACACCTGCTGAGTCCCTTGTGCTCTCTAAGGTCACGTTCACAAATTCCAGGAATTAGGACACAACATGGGGGGCCCACCATTCACCCTGCCATGGCTCCGAAAGGGCAGGGACCCTCTCTATTTTGTTCAACGTTACAGACCCGGTCCCACCACAGACCCCAGTGCACAGCGGGTACACACCCAGAAACACCAGACTCTGGATGAGGGAATGCCAGCTCTGTTGTTTACCGCAGCCTGGTAAACACATCTGTGAGTGGTCGCCCATGTGAGGAACGCCACAGAAAATAAAGCTGCTTTTCAGAACAATGCCATTGCCCCTACTGGAATATGAATGTGTTCATGTTGAAAACTCCTTTATGAGCCAAGTTCTTACTCAGAATCGGTATTATGACTTTGTCAGCATTTGCCCCAACCCTGAACTTTCAGAGTAAATCTTCCCCTGAGATACCTGCAGCCATAAATCTTCCCACTGGCTATGTTCACGGGGAGTTGGATCTGAGTGAGGAGAGGGAGTCAATCCTAAATGCTCCCTGTTATAACTAAATAATGTCTTGCTTTAAAATAACACAGCTGATATTAGTTTGTCAGGCATTTGCTGTAGAGGCTTTCCCCTGGAGGAATATAACTACATAATGCAGACTATTCAGAAAGGCTAGCATGAAATCTAAATGGCAAATCAAAATATTTTCAAGTTGTGTCTTTTGAAAAATTTCCTTGGTGCAGGCCAAGAACAGTATGACAAGCCATAAATTTCCTAAGGCCAGACTGACACAGACAATTTACTAGCCCAGCCTTTCCATGGGCAGGGCTTTGAGGCTCGCCTCTTGTGTCTTTTGTGCTTAGAGGGGCGGGGTCTCGCCCTGCAGAAGAAGAGCAAAGAGGAAAAGTGGTGAGACCGTGGAGACAGTGGCAGGACTGGAAATCAGCTCCCTGGGCTTTCTAGCCGGAGCTTCCTGCTCACCCCCAGTGCCCACGTGTGCTCCCTGCCGAACAGGAGTCCCTGCACCCACAGGAAAGGCAGTACAGGGCCCTTTGCGGACAGGGAGTTTGCAAAACTCAACTGCAGAACTCCACTGTGGGGGAAACTTCTGCACGCCAGGAGTCCCAGACCCAGCACAGAAAGGAGTGCTGGAACCCTCCCACATGGTTCTAATCCGAATCTATCAGGCCGGCCTTGGCAGCTGGTAAAATGAGCGTGAGGTGGGAGGAGGAGAAGGATGTGGAGAGAGAGATGGGGAGACTCTAAGTGAATCACTGTCTTTATCAACTACCACATGTATCAAAGGGAAATTCTCATTTATAGAGAAGATTACATTTGCTGCTGACTTCAGGCAGGGCTTCTGACAAGCCGAGGAAGGAATTACTCTTTTTTATGGAAATCCAATCTAATTTGATGCTGGGAGGCAAGGCTCCATCTAAAATGATAAGTGATGGGGCTAGGCAACCCGTCAGGTACCTGCGCAGGCAAGCAGTGGAACGCACGCCCATTTCCGCGGGAGCCCTGGATGGTCAGCCCTCTTGCCGTCACCATGGAAGCAGTGGGGAATCGTTAATGCTTGTACAGACACTTCGGGGTAGGGGCCGGGAAAGAGCCTCTTCGAACCGTGTGTGATAGACCCTTCACGGTTAATTCAGACCAGCGCACTCAGCTGATGGACGGTGCAGAGAGATGCGGGTGGGGAGGACCGTCCCCTAAGCAACGACAGCCTTGGGAACACGACGCTCCGCCCTGTTCAAGGCAGCAGGGGCTCGGAGGAGAAAGCATGCACACGAGGCAGGGGGCCCAGTTTTGTGTCCTGACGGGGACATCCCTGTGGCTCTTACACCTAGAATACAAGCTTCCCCTCCAGACTGTACTGGAGGCTCTTACACCCAGAGAACAAGCTTCCCCTCCAGGCTGCACTGCCTCATCACATGAGAGGTGTGGTGAGCCGAGGTAGCTATGGCTGTTTTGTCTTCCCAGAATGCACTCTTATCCCTTTGTTTTGGTAACACTCTCCCTTTTCTTTTGGAGAGTTCCATCCCTTCTTCATGCCCCAGGGGTCCTCTACACACACTTGCCCTTGGCCTGGGGGAGGCACAGGAGGCGAAGGCTGGGTAAACCATCGTGTCCCACCGCCTGGGCACTGAGAAATCCAAGAAACATCAGCCTCGCTGAGCCAGGGAGACAGCCTCTTTTCTAAATCTGGCTCTGCCACTTGCTAGCTGTGTGAGCTCAGACAGCTTACATAACTTCTCGAAGTCTCAGTTTTCTTAGTAGGGATAATAATAGTGGCCGCCTCACAGAATTGTGTGACTTACTGCAAGAATGAGTATGAAGCCAGGAGCACAAAATAAATACCCAATAACAGCTGTGCAACTTGCTATCATTATTTCCTGGTGTTGTCGTGCAGATAGAGAGAGAAAACCCTTTTGTCTTCTGCTGAAACTGGCCATGTGAAGGTAAAGGTGCCAGGACCATCTTGCCTGGAAGCATGGAAAAAGCCACCCGCAACATGAGAGAACAAAGGTAAACACAGAAAAGCAAAGCTGAGTGATGGTAACAGATCCCTGATAACTTTCTTTGAATGGCCTGATCCCACCAGACCTGAAACCTACCTCTGAAAATGTCAGTTACATGCACTGATGAGTGCTCCTTTTGTCCTAAAGTCAGTTAGAACAGGGTTTCTTTCACCTTCAAATTAATACAAGAGGATTGGACTAGACAATTTCTACACACTCTGCCATTTCTGACATGTGAAATCATTTCATACTACTCATTATACATTTAGGGCTGTCTAAAATGTAAAGGGGGAGTTTCTTGACAAAGAAGAAGGTAGTGAGATGTCTTTGTGGAAATAAAATTGCCCACAAATGCCTAAAGTAGAGAACGTTTAAGGGAATGATGTGGATTAGTGAGGGAAAAAAAGCCAAAATGAAGAAATGGCCCTAACCACATAGCAACACACACTGGAAAGCAGCCCAATGCCCACTGGCAGAAGGATGCATAAACACGCGGAGGAATGTGTACTCACCCAGCAGAGTACCGTGGGGCAGGCACGGCGAGTGCAGTACAGTCACGTACACCCAGACGGGTGACTCTGAACAACGTAAGACTGAATTTTAAAATATAAGAAAAAAGAAAAAAACTATACAAGATTTATAGTAAGATACCATTCTTATAAATACCATAAACCATAATTAAATCATACACACTTTAAGAAAACAGAGATGTGACAGAAAGAAGGAAGGGAGAAGAAAAGGACAGAGCGGAAGAGAGGGAAGTGAGAAAGGAAAGATCAACTCAAGATTGTGATGGATTTTCCTTTGGACGGAGGGAAGCAGGAGAGGACAACAGTGGAGGATCTCAAGGGCAGATGTCAGCTATTGACGACAGAGTGTTTCATGAGTCAAGGACTACGGTTAATTCAGTGCCCCTAAGTTTTAAGAGAAAGAATCCCTCGGAAAGAGCACTCGAGACAGAGGAAGGCAAGTTTCTGGAAGCCCTTCATGCCCCGTCTCCCCCCAACCCTACTGCCCTTGGGCGGAAGCTCAGTGTGTGCACGCAGGTACATAGCTTTTTGGTAAGGAGTGGAAGGAGGTCAGAGTCAGAGTGCAAGGTCAGAGAAGTCATAAAGAACACAACATTTAGGGCATTTTAGGCCCGAAGGACTTGACTTTTGTCCCATGCTATGGGGAGCCAAGGAAGGCACTTCAGCAGAAGAAAAGCACGACCACACTTAAATTTCACAAGGTCACCATGGCTGCAGAACAAAGAGCAGACTAGGGGTTGGGGTGTACAAGGAAAGGCAGCCGAGAAGGGAGATGAGAGTGTCTGCCTCTCACCCAGCCAGGGAGGTCTTGGTTTCTAGGACCCGGGGCAGCCACAGCTGGTGATGGAGAAGAAAGGATGAACCTAGGAGAATGTCTGGAGATAGAGACCATATCTTTCTAAATTCCCCACTTTTCTTTTCTAAGATACACACACACACACAAAGGCATTCATCCACAATTCTCTAAGTGACAAATTTACACTCTCACCATTAGACATGCAAACAGATCCACTTGATTAGGGCAAGCATTTCACCAGAAGCCCTCACAAAAGAGGTGGTCTGTGAAAACATAGTCTAGCAGTTCTAGCAGTGATTGCCCACACACTACCACTGTAGGTGGGAAATGAGTAATTCGTGTACTCATTAAAAAGAAAACGAGTGGCCTCCCCACCAGTCTACCCTCAAATTTATGACTTGGAACCCTAGACCACAGGAAATGTCCAGAAAGATTACGCAACAATGATCAACAATTTTGATCACCCTGGCCTGGGTGAGAAGGCAAGCCTTGTCACCCCTGCCTCTAGCAGAGCGCCTGGGACACCCAACAGTTTTAATTTTCTATTCAGGTTTTCTTTATGACAATTAAATAAGACCTTGATGAATTTGGAGGAAAAAATACCCAGTGCAGTGATTATGAGTACTAATTAGAAAGCAAAATAGTGGCTTTGATGAATCTGTGCTTGGTTTGTCCCTTAATTAATTGAATGGCTGCTATTATACTTGGTGATTGATTGGTTGAAATAGACCATTAAAATCCGATACAGTTCAGGTCCTTTATTCAGAAGAGCCTTCCAAGGATGAGGAGTGGAAAATGGGGTGGAAAGGCATACATTTTTGGATTATTATTTTGTTGTTGGATGCAGAAGGAATTCTCTGAGCAAGGTTCTGAGCACGTCTTTATCCAAGCATAAGGGAACCTGTATAACTCCAGGGACACTTGCTTCAGAGGTGGCGAAGAACTGGTTCGCTTTGCTACATGAAAAGGAGCCCCTGGCAGTCTTTTCAGCCTGTTCTGAACACTGGCTGCGCCCACACATACGTACATGGGCGTGACACGGCCATGAGAAAGGCCGCGAGTTGGACTGGCACATCCTCCCTGACTTTCTGTCTGGCTGTCCACCTAAACTACTAGCAGGAGAGCATCTCAGCAAGAGACAGAATGCAGGATGTATTTCCCCCCCACACACCCAAATTCCTTAATTTTTTGGTAACCCTAACTCCTTTCCCCTTATAAAATCTTGTGACATTGATCAAGATAGCAGATGGCAGCAGCCCAGATGCTCAGGGCTTTCCCCTGCTGCTCAGGACGCACACCTATCTCCCTTGGCGGGAGCCGTTCCGCAACACGTTTAGACCGACCGAAGAGTAATTTCCCAGGGACCATTCTGAAGGACTGTAAATCTGACTCCCACTACAAAACCATTACTCACCCATGTCAGGGATGCTCCATCAGCGTGTCAGCTCAGCAGGAGAGCTCCAGCCTCGGAATGCTATTCCGACACCTGCATCCTGTGCCCAAATGTGACGCCTGTTTTTGACTCTGCAGCAGGTGATGGGAAGAAAGGAGAGACTGACTCTTAGCCCAGTTGTTGCCCATTTCTGCTGACCCATTAGAAATGCCTGCTATAATAATTAAATCTGTGTTTGAGAACAATGAATACCTGCGTGTTTAAGTGATGATGGAATTAAGAAAATTGCTTTTGTTTTTCAACTAACCCACACTGATGATGCCAGTGGTAATGACTGGGAAAACCTAGACCAAATTTCTGATTTCTCAAGTGCTATAAACAAAATTTATGTGAAGTATACAATTACTTTGACTTTGGAAATGGGGAAGATTCATTACTAATGCTGGCTTACTCAGGGACAAAGCACAGGACACCGCAGGCCACCTTCCTATCAAGGCTGGGAATGTCCTGATCTGCTAGATGGAAAAGCACTGGTGTCCGCTGCAGGACGGGGTGGGCCCCCCTGAAAATGTGTGTGCTGAGGTAGACTTGTAGATTCATGCTTAGGAATAAAGACAAAAAGAAAAGCTATTTGGTGTTTTGGGTTTGTTTTTGGGTTTTTGTTGTTTTGTTTTTTGTTGTTGTTGTTGTTGTTTTTTTGCATGGCCTCACCTTGCACAGCCCTGGAGTGTGCGTTTCCCACACAACTCCCGGCCTGATCCACTCCTCCAGGCTCCTCGTTTTAATCAGCACAGTGCACATTGTCACGATGACCTTGGCACATGGCAGGAAAGAGTGCTGAACTTTTTGTAATCTGGCTTACTTTAAAACCATTTCTAGGTGGAAATCTGAGTTTTGGATGTTGTCAAACACTCCCCTCTGGCTGAAGAACCACCCCTACCACTTGAGACAACTCAGATGTTATTTTCTCAATGGACATAGTTGTCCCTCCCTTTGAAGATTCACACCTCAGATGACAGACACTAAGTTTAACATCATCTCACAGCTGTTTGCATTCTTACCTTATTCCTCTCTACTGGAATACAGACACCCAGAGGGCCACAACGATCTTTAATTAATCTATATAGATCCAAATCTAATTTCACTTATCCAATTGAGGCAGGTTAGTAAGAAGCCAGGAAAATCCCTTAGCTAGTGGAATGGGGAAACTGAGACAGGTAGCTAAACAAGGCTGAGCAATTTATAGCCAACTAATAACTCTCAAGATCTTATCTTCTGTAACTAAGGACTCTTAGGAATAAATGTTTGCACATTCCAGACCATGCAGGGGACAGACCCACCCACCTGGGTCCCAGTCCCTTTCCTGTGACATCCTTCGAAGGTGAAACTGAACAGAGAATGACCTCGATCCCCCTTTACACTCATTTCAATGCATCGCTGTATCAAAGGATACACCTGGAAAGATGATGCATGTACTGATTGAGACCTCCCCTAAAATTCCCACCTTCAGAGAACTGATAAAAACCCTTAAGGCAAAGGACCCAGTGTGCCCTCTCCATTGAGCACACCCAAGCCTTCCCCAGGTGTGCACCTTTGCTTTCATTCTCCTAAGCTCTAAAGGTTCCCAAGAGACTTGCAACAAGGGGAACAGTGGACAGCAGCAGCTTGTCCTGGGCTATCCCCCTAAACCTGCCTATGAGGGCCTCCTTCTGCCTCTGCAACTTGTTTCCTGAGTCCAGGTGGCTCAGCTGGCTCACTTCTCCTGACTCTGTAACTGTCTTTCCGAAGGGCCAATGCAGCTCTGCCTAGGCTGGGTCCTGTTGCTATGATCTTGCCTCTTCCATCTTAAGGCCTTCCTTTGTTTCACGGTCTCCAGCCTTAATAAACTTACTCTCAGAATCGCATGGGCTTGTGTCGTGAAATCTTTCCTGCATGAAGTCAAAAACCCACATGTTCCAGACCATGCTGGGGCAGACTCGCCTCTGCCTTAGGTCCTTTCCAGTGGCACAATGGGAGTGTAATAGAGCACAGACTTTGCTCTTAGACCCACCTGAATTAGAACTCAGGTTCCTTGATGTACTACCAGCTAAATGGCCTGAGAGAAGAGACTTAACTTCTTGGGGCCTCAGTTCCCTAAGCTTTAGGATGGTGATAATAGCATCATGTATTACCTAGGGCTTTGGAATTATGAAACAAAATAATGCACAAGTTATTTAGCACCGTCTCTGGCACAAGATAAGTTTTCAATATGTGAGAGCTCTTAAGATTATTGGTAAATTCAGCCCAAATCTAGCCCCTCCCCATCTTCCACTGGGAGCTCCTTCTAGTCAGAGGTCAGATTCATCCCTATTTGCAATCCCAGTGTCTCGCTTTGTGCCTGGGAAGAGTCTCTGGGAAAAGTGCATATTTCAGATGTCTGGCTTGCAACCTTATGTCCTTCTGTTGCTTGCGTGGCTGGAGAACCTTTGATTCCATCACTAACCGCAGAACAAGAAAGCTCACCGGATATCACCTGCAGGTCTCCTCCGCCAGAACTAGAGAATGCTTCCCTCCACTGGAGAGCATGAGGTCACCGTTTCAGTTTTCTATTTTCGGCACCTCCCTCACCCTTTATTGTTCTTAAAAAACAGAACAGAAGGGAAGTGGGAGGGAAGAAAACACAGTATGATATTGAAATGCTTATCTCATTTCATCAAGTGAATTGTAAAGGCTGAGATAGCGACCTGCATCCTCAAGGAATAATTTCTTTGAATGCCTTACCTCAATATTCCCTTGGACAACTTTTTCACCTTTCTTATTTAAAACAAAAAGCACTAGGTTATGTTAAAGCATCCCAATCAAGCCTGGCTTTCCGAGCCCTCAAGCTTAGGGGGTCAGACTCAGGGGTGAGGGTGAAGTACAGATGTGCCCAGGAATTTCTTAAAACCAGTTCTGCCTGCCTCTTCTGGTTTCCTCGCAGTGCCTGCAGTGGCTCCCTGAAGCTGAGATGTGCTTATTTCAGGAAACAGCAAACAAACACACCGTTACAGGTCAAGTCCATTACAGAGTTGGTAGGGCACCCGCAAGCTCCTCTCAGAGGCTTTGGCCCCAAAGCTCCCATATTTATTAGGAGCAAACCTCTATTTAAAAGAGCATCCATTTTCATTCTCCAGAGAGGACAGTCACTGATCCAAGTCACATCCTTTATAATGAGCTTGGTGTAGAGTTCCTGAAGGTATTCAAGGCCAAGTTTGTTCTTGCTGTGCTTATGGGTTTGTACTTGAACTTGGGGAAGTCAGATTCAAAGTTATTTTTAATTACAATTGGAAAACAACCCCCTTGAACCTAGACCGACAGGGTTGGGAGGATGGAAGAGAACAGGTACTTGCAGAAGAGAGGGAAGCAAAGGAGGGAATTAAACAGAGTGAGCGGTTCACAAAAACTGGAAGAGACTAGGACGGATGGGATGGAAGCTGCAGTGGCTCAAAAGACAGAGAATTTTATCCCAGAATAGCAAGGTTCTCTGGAAATGCTGGAAGAACAGGAGAAAAAGGAGGGGCAGCAGGAGCTACTAAGACAGTATCAATGACTATATATCTGGTAAAGTTCTAGTTTTTTGGTACCAGCCCTGTGGAGAATAAGGAGCCGTTCTCTCTGGATGTGTGTCAGACAGGGTTCTGAAGTGGCAGGAACCAACTCCGGTCGACTTAAGCAGAAAATTATTCATTAGAAGGATTTGGGGTAGGTCCTGAATCACCAGGAAGACTGGGCAGCAGCTACAGCTCCCAAACTCACAGAGCAGGTATGTTCCTGCCCCCCTTGCCACGACAGCCAGGCCCTGGAAGCCGCAGCTTCCTCACTGGAGGGCGAGTCCATCACCAGCAACCATCCTCCCTGAGAACACAACCTTGCTACAAGCCCGCCCAGAGCCCGGCGGGAGTCCCAGGGGTCTCTGTGTTGGACCTCTAACTCCTGTTCAAAGTCTGGGTCAGTCAGTGTCTGTCAGCGCACAGCTCCTGGGCCTGGCTCTGGCCACAGCTGTGGCTGGAAAGCAGACTTTCTGGCATCTTCAGCCTCTCTGGTCAGACTT
The DNA here is from genome assembly GCF_019186645.2 of Phyllostomus hastatus. Taxonomy (NCBI): domain Eukaryota; kingdom Metazoa; phylum Chordata; class Mammalia; order Chiroptera; family Phyllostomidae; genus Phyllostomus; species Phyllostomus hastatus. The sequence goes on from NW_025333611.1 coordinate 16,407,077, forward strand.
GAACCCTACATCTGGCAAATTCCTCAAACATTGGGAAAGAGTCCAGATAGGAAAGAAAAAATAGAATGACGAAATCCGACTACACAGTGGAAATTTGTTGAGTTCCTATGAAGTTAAGAACAACAGGATACCCCAGTTCTGAGTGATAAGCGCTAGCGGCTACAGTAACTGGTTACGGGCACAGGTTCTGGAGACAGGGAGACCCAGGTTCCATCCTGGGTCTGTTTGTCCTCCCCTGCGGGATCTTGGGCAAGACCCTTAAACCTCTTCAAGCCTCAGTTTCCTCATCTGGAAAGCCAGGTTAATAATAATTTGCTGACGCTGACGCTGGGCCATCAGCTGTGATGTCTGTAGTTTTCGTCTGCCCAGGACCCCTTTCTGATCCTCTTGTGCTAAAAGCGTCCTTCTTCCCTACGCAGAACCCTTCCAGTGTAAACCAAGTGAGCCAGCGCAACTCTCCCTCTTTCACATGAGGGGCCACAAGGATCGCTTTCCACTCACAACACTTTTCATACCAAGTGTGTAGGTTTTCCACACCAGGCAACTCTCCAATTCTCTGCAGAACCAATGGGGTGTCCTGTAATTTAACTAAATTCTGGTACTTCCTAGCCAATGTTAGCACACAAGTCAAGGGCTCAGTCCTACAAGACAGCCCCCCACTTCAGACACCAGTCACAAGCACTGGGTTCCCAGGTTGCCCAGAATCCTTTCTGACTTTGCTACAAAGTAGGGGTTTGTAGCAAACCCCAAGCCCTCCTCCTTAGGTTTGATAGTTTACTCTAATGGCTCACAGAACTCAGAGAGTCATTACCTCTTTCTTATAAAGGGTGTTATAAGAGATGCAAGAAAACAGCCAGATGGAAAGGTCCACAGAGCAAGGTCTGGAAGGGTCCAGGCACAGAAGCCTCTGTCATCACGGAGTCTGGGGTGCCCCACCCTCCTGGCACGTAGATGTGCCCTCCAACTTGGAAGCCCTCTAAACCCTTTTGTCCAACGTTTTTATGGAAGTTACATCACACAGGCATAGTTGATTAAATTACTGGCCATTGGTGAATACCTCTATCCCCAGCTTCTCTCCCCTCCCTGGAGGGGCTGTGGGTAGAACTGAAAGCGCCAACCCTCTCATTACATGGTTAGTTCCTCTGGCAACCAGCCTTAATCCTGAAGCTACATATGGGATTCCAGCCACCAACCACCTCATTAATAATAAACTCAGGCATAGGGGAAAGGGGCTTATTATGAATAACGAAGATGCACCTCTCATATCTATCACTCAGGAATCAGGGATGAGAACAAAATACTTATTTTTTAATTACATTACATTATCACAGTGCCTAATGACTCAGGTCTGACCAATCATAGTATGCAGCCACATCTGTATTACCTCTCATTCCCTAGGCTAAATGCATTTCAAACTTTGGCTAAAGGTTCTCTTTCCTGCATGCATTTTACTTTCTCCTCATTCTACCCCAATTCTACACCCTTGATGGTTTAAAGTGTTGCTATCTACAGAAAGTCTCTCTGACTATTGCGGCCTCATCAGGTTCCCTCCTCTCTACGCACAGAATATTGTATAGTGTGTACCGGGCCACTTCTTGTTTGGTTTCCTACATTCTCACACCACGTTGACTACTTCAAATGTGACTGTCCCATGTCCCAAGCTGCATCACACTTTTGTTGAGGGTAAGAAACAAATCTTATGCTTCCCCTTAAATCCATCTGCAAATAGAGAGCAATTAACCAGGTATGCTGATAAAAAGTTTGGCCTGGTAATAATAGATACTCAGGAAGTATTTGGTGGTAGGCCAATTTCATAGGCTGAGTCAATGGATTGCACATTCACTTCTGGCCAAGATGGAGGCATAGGTAGACACGCTGTGCCTCCTCACTCAACCAAAATAAGGACAACAACAATTTGAAACAAAAAACAACCAGTACCAACAGAAAGTTGAACTGTATGGAAGTATGACAGCCAAGGAGTTAAAGTAGACACATTCATCCAGACTAGTAGGAGGGGCAGAGTTGGGTGGCCGGGCAGAGAGGGGTCACAGCAAAAAAAAGCGATGGCTGGTGGACCCTGGGTGCGGCAACAGGCAGACCCAGTGAGGTGGTGGATTATGGAGGGCCTGGGGCACGAGGTGGCTGGTAGACCAGGCGGTCCCATATCCATGCACAGATAAACCAGGCAAAACTGGGGAGTGAGACAAACCGCACAACCCAGAGCCCCAGCGCAGGGAAATAAAGCCTCAAAACACCGATTCAAAACACCTGTGGGGGTTGAGGTGCCAGAGGAAACTCCCAGACTCACAGGAGAGTCTGTTGGAGAGACCCACAGGGTCCTAACATGTACATAAGCCCACCCATCTGGGAATCAGCACCAGAAGGGCCCAGTTTGCTTGGGGGATGTGGGGGAAGTGGGGGAAGTGACTGAAATCTGGCAGAGAGTAGAGCAAGAGCCATTGTTCCCTCTCTGACCCCTGACCCACATACAACATCACCACCCAGAAACTGGGTTGACCCACCTAGGCAAACACCTAAGGCTCTGCCCCTTACTATATAACAGGTACATCAAGACAAAAAAAAATGGCCCAAGCAAAAGAACAGATCAAAGCTTCAGAACAAATACAACTAAGTGACAAAGAGATAGCCAACCTATCAGATGCACAGTTCAAAACACTGGTGATCAGGATGTTCACAGAATTGGTTGAATTTGGTCACAAATTAGATGAAAAAATGAAGGCTACACTACATGAAATAAAGGAGAATGTACAGGGAATCAATAGTGATGGGGTGGAAACTGGGACTCAAATCAATGGAGTGGACCAGAAGGAAGAAAGAAACATCCAATCAGAAAAGAATGAAGAAACAAGAATTCAAAAAACTGAGGAGAGGCTTAGGAACCTCCAGGGCATCTTTAAACGTTCCAACATCCGAATTATAGGGTACCAGAAGGGGAAGAGGAAGAGCAACAAGTGGAAAACTTATTTGAACAAATAATGAAAAAGAACTTCCCCAATCTGGCAAAGGAAATAGACTTCCAGAAAGCTGAGGAAGCTCAGAGAGTCTCAAAGAAGTTGGACCCAAGGAGGTACACACCAAAGCACATCATAATTACATTAGTCGAGGTAAAAATGAAGGAGAGAATCCTAGAAGCAGCAAGAGATAAGGAGGCAGTTACCTACAAAGAAGTTCCCATCAGACTGTCAGCTGATTTCTCAAAAGAGACCTTGAAGGCAAGAAGGGGCTGGAAAGAACTATTCCAAGTCATGAAAGGCAAGGACTTACATCTAAGATTACTCTATCCAGCAAAGATTTCATTTAGAATGGAAGGGCAGATAAAGTGCTTCTCAGATAAGGTCAAGTTAAAGGAGTTCATCATCAGCAAGCCCTTATTATATGAAATGTTAAAGGGACTTATCTAGGAAAAAGAAGATAAAAAACATGTACAGTAAAATGACAGCAAACTCACAATTATTAACAACCACACCTAAAACAAAAGCAAACTAAGCAAACAACTAAACAGGAACACAACCACAGAAATGGAGATCACATGGAGGGTTAGCAACAGGGGAGTGGGAGGAGGAGAGAGGGGAAAAAGTTACAGAGAATAAGTAGCATAGACAGTAGGTAGAAGATAGACAGGGGGAGAGTAAGAATAGTATGGGAAATGTAGAAGCTAACAAACTTATAAGTATGACACATGGACATGAACTAAAGGCGGGGAATGTGGGTGGGAGAGGGTGTGCAGGATGGATGGGGAGTGAAGGGGGAAAATGGGACAACTGTAGTAGCATAATCAATAAAATGTATTAAAAAAAATAAAAATAATTTAAAAATGGATTCCATGTTCAAATCCACACAGGGCAAGAAACTTACCCATGGTAACATGAACTGGCAGAATGAGGACTCGAACCCAGGTCACCTAACCCTCACTTGAATAGACTTTTATTGGTGCAGTAGGTGAATGTAGCTACTTTGAGAGTACACCAATTGCAAAGTCCTTGATATTTAATATTACCTAAATACGTCCTGCCTTGTGGTAGTATGCTTTCCCTGCAGTATCTCATTTAATACTATGGGGTAAATACTATTGCTCTCCCTTTTTTGCAGTTGGGAAAACTGAGTCTCAGAGAGGTTAAGAGATTTGACCAAAGTTATACACAGTTATTAAGTGCCAGAATCAGAAAAAAAAAAATCCTGGACTTAAAGACTATTCCCTTAACTACCAGACTATAGTGTGCCCTCAATAAATAAGTACTTAGCTGTTGTCCTGGTTACCTTGGAAAAGTCAACAGAAGCCTAAGACCTCAACAGCTTTGACACACCCTGGTGTTGTAAAGAGGCCAGAGGTTCGGTGCTTCTGCAGTCCCCACACTCCAGATGACGTAAGCACCTCTTTGCAGCCAAATATCACATTCTTCTCATTTTCAACAGAATGCTAATTTTGTATGCATTCTCCATACCCACATTTAGATGAGGCTCCCAGTTGAGCATACTTAGCTTTTCTCTACATGTGCCACATTCCAGGTGAAAAATGTGCTTCCTGCAATGTAATTACATATTCAGAATAATGTGTGTATCAGCAGGGGGCTTATAAATCAATAGCTTATTTGGCAATGTATTGTCCATTTTTTTTTGCCATTTTTGCATTTGAGAAAACTAAAACTTACCAACTGGTTGTACATTAATAATGGATCTGAGGCTTGGACAGGAAAGTAAAACAAATCGGAGTTGATATATGTTGACAAAAAAGACCTCCACAGCTTTCTTATCTGCCTGCTACACCCATGACCTGGGCAAAGCCTAAAGCTAGTCAATTCTGTCACAACAAGGTAAGGCCTGTATCTTTGGTTTTCCCCAATAAACACTCACTCTCCATTCAATAAACAGTTAATGCATACCTGCACCAGGCCCTAGAGACAGAGCAGTAAGTAAGGCAAGCACCCTGCTCTCCTAGTGATGGCATACGAGTAAAAAGTGACAGACAAGCAAGTAAACCACTGCACAAACCGACAAGATTATTTCTAATAGTGATCTGTGCTATAAAGCAAATAGAACAGCATATCGAGGTAGGCAGAGACTGGGGAGAGTACGACCGAAAAGCACCACGGACAGTTCTGTAGGAACGACCACAGTGTGGAGAACTACATGAGCTGAGACCTGCAAGATGAGAAAGTGTCAGCTATGTGAAGATTGGAGGGAGACAGAGCTCCCTCCAGGGATCAAGGGATCCCTCCAAGAGCACAGCACCCACAGAGGCGTCAGGGGAATAAGGGCGGCGTGACTGGAGAGCGGGACGCAGCGGGAGAGAGTGGGTTCAACGACATTCGACAGGCAGGCAAAAATCTGTCTGTGTAGGGTCTGGCAGGTCACTGTAAGAAATTTGGGTTTGATTTTAAGTATAGAATGAAGCCATTGGAGGGATTTCAGCCAGAGAATGATGTGACCTGATTTATGAGCTTTCTGCCACTCCAGTCCAATAGCATGTACTTACTGCAAATCTAAAGTTCTTGAAGAAAAATAAGCTCCAAGACAGAGCTGCCTGGGCACAAACTGTATTAAACCCTAGAGTCAGTTCTCCCCCTGGGAGGATAGGGAGGCTCTTTCCCAGTAGCCACATCCTTACAAGACAAGTGTTTTTGAGAATGTTTTTATTGTATCCAAATTGCCAACGGACTCCTGGAAAATGTACCCTTGATGTTGTGGTTAAGCAGCGAGTTCATTGAATGACTTGCTTAGTTTTACTGAAAAATAACAGCCAGGAAAGACAAGTGACCTTTCTTTGTGAATGGAGATAAAGATTCTGCAAGGAACCACCCCTGGTAATGTGCCTGCGAAGGGCTGTGAACTGTGCTCCCTAAGAAAGAACAAAGGTTCTGGGTAGCTAGAAACCAGCTCTGTTATCTTCCTAGTGGTGTAATACTGGTCAAGTTATTTAACACGGATGAACCTTAGTTATCTAATCTGAAAATGGGGACTAATAATGGTACTTGCCCTTCTTGGGTTATGATATGAACTAAAGGAGGCAATGTAATGAATGCATTAAGGCTAGGACAAAGCACAAATACTGGCCACCAGGGGTCCATATTTGAAAGGTGGGTACCTGGGCTAAGAAGTAAGTACACCACCCTGACACTAAGTATTCCGCAGGGCAGGGCGGACCGAGCCCTATGGGCAACAGTGCTTCTTATGAGAATAACGCTGAACCCGAGGGTTGGCAACCTATGGCCCAAGGGCCAATTCGGTCCACCGCCTGTTGTGGTACAGCCTGTGAGCTGAGTCTGGTTTTTACATTTTTAAATACTTGGGGAAAATCAAAAGAATGATTTTGTGACATGTGAAAAGGATATGAAATTGAGATCTCAGTGTCGATACATCACTGTGTTGGAGCACAGCCACGCTCGTGCATCTGCATAATGCCCATGACAAGGTTCCCGCAAAAACGGCAGAAATGAGTAGTTGCTGAAGACGCCGATCGCCTGCAAAGCTGAAAATATTTACTGCCTGGCCCTCTGGAGAAAAAGTTTGCTGAGCTGGCGATATGGTAACTAAGTAAATTGCCCTTCTGTTCATACTTCTCCCCCCTTGCTCTCAGGTTCCTTTGAACGAGACTTCATACCCCAAGGCGGCGGCTCCGTTGCCCCCTGGGCACGCGGCCTGCAGGTGGATGCCGCGCACTCAGGCCAGGCGAACGACACCAGGCGGGCTGAGCGTGTCACGGCCATCCCGCCTGCACCCCCCCCACCCAAGGCAACTGAGCGAACAGAGTGCTGAGCACTCTCCTCCTCAGTTAAGTTTTTATTGGAAAACTCAAAATGTGAACCAGAATCACCAACTAACAGCACATTACTCTATGTAAGTAACTGACATAAGGCATGATTTAAAGAAATGCAACCATAAGTACCTGAGACAATTCTCACCAGGCATCAGAGTTTTCTGCCGGTAATTAATATACTCTGGATGGTATCTTCACACTTGAGAGGAAGACATCCATCTTAGACTTGTGGGAGCTTCACATTGAAAGGAACATACAGACCTTACAGGGCCTCCGGACCATTCTCTATCAAGAGCGTTGATAGGCATTTTCCTTTTAGCCTTTGGTCTCCTTGTCGAAAGATGTCTTTCAGTGAGCAAATTATCAGGCAAATGCCCTTCCGAGCTCCTTGCCCTTGGATCTGTCTCTCCTCAGCCAGGATAGATCTCTGCTTACACAGGGGAAACGCACACGGAAATGTCCCGCTGCTGGCGCATTGAAAACCTAACGCGGCTTTCCCTAATCAGAAAAACAAACAAACAAACAAAAAAAAACACCTTGTCTCTATCTGTCTTTCCCCTCCAGAATTTTCCTTGTTAATGAGCCCTTGTTTTCTCTGAACCACTCAGTATACAAAAAGGCACCTCTCCCAGCATATACCAAAAAGTACACTGCACGCTTCATACGTGTCAGCGCTTATTCACCCCTGAGACTGCGTGTTTTGTCCTCATTGTACAAGCGGGTGAACTGACACTTGGAGAAATTAACTCACCTGCGGTCACCTAGCTTACTAGTGACAGACCTGGTATTTGAACCCGGAGCTTCTGACTCCCAAGCCTGCTCTCCAGCCCTGCAGTCCTCGGAGTTAGCTCTTTGCACTGCCTTAGTCTAACCTTGAATCATTCAAGGTCCCCTTCCCCAAACTAACCAAAGATAAATAATTCAAGCCCCATACAATAAAGATACTTGGTGTTCTTATAAGAACAAAAATGATTTATTAAGAAACAAAATGTTCTCTCTACCAGGCTCGCTTTGGGCAGTGTATCACAAACTCCATGAACCAATAACAGGAGCTTTATTTAGGATAAGACTGATAGATCTGGGACACTGCTAGGGTGTTTCTCACCCCTTCGGAGTCTGGCAACCAGCTAAAACATCCACATCTGTGTTATTGGAACACAGTGCAATGAGAAGTCATGGATTATCTTTCATATTCATCCCTTAGAGTTTACTCGAATCTAGTGCAGGAATCTATGCATCCCAGTCCTACCTCGTACCCAACTTACGATCTGATAAGGCATCTATGATAAGTAGTACCATGATTATTTCTAAACTCATTCTATAATGCTTATGGTGGTGTCTCATGACATTTTTATTTTAAAATTAATTTTATCGAGGAATAATTTACAATATTAAAAATGCAATTGTTTTAAGTCTATCTTGGTACACTTTGGCACACTGTATGTACTGTTGTACATACCACCTCAATGGGTAGAAAGAGCATTTCTATTGTTCTGCAAAGTTCCCTGTGGTCCTCTGCCATCGATCCCTATGCACCTTACCCCAGGTCACTATCAGTCCTGAATGTTCTGTATTTCATGTCAATGGACTCACACAGTATGTGTCTAATTTCAGATTTCTTTCACTTAGGATAGTACCACTAGGATTAATTTGCACAGATAGCTGCATGCACTGGTAATGTATTCCTTTTATTACTAAGTAGTGTTCCATGTTATGGACATGTCAGAGTTGGTTTATCCACTCATCTGCAAATATACGTGGTAGTTTCAAGTTTGGGATCATTGGGAACAACACTATACACCAGTGCACAAATCTTTAGATGAACATATATTTTCATTTCTCTCTGCATATACCTAGGAGTAGAATGGCTAGATTATACGGTGTGTTGATTTTATAAGAAACTGCCAGACAGTTCTCCGAAGTGGTTGTGGGATTCTGGACTTCCATCAGAAAGGTGTAAAAGTCCCAATGTCTTCATCGTGTGCACCAGGTAATTAGTGGATTTTAACTTTATGATAATCTAGGTCTTTCTCGGTAGACACATGATTCTTGAATCAGGAGATAAATTGTCCCTAGTAAGCCTAATTTCTGTGATGCTGTAAGATAAACAACATCACCTCAGCTGTTAAAAAAAGAAAACAATTCTGTGGGTTAATTTCCAAGACACATTCTGTTCTCACCCAGGCAGCGAGGGAGTAGGGAATAGCATGGGGCAAGACGTACTTACACTGTCCCCACTCAAATCAGTGAGAGGCAAGGAGCTGACCACAGATCAGGAACTTCTCCCAACACCGTGAAAGAGAGGAGCTTTCATTTAATAACCAAGGGACTGTAATTAACCAAATGAAAGGAGGCATTCTCCAACGCAGGCAGCTCAAAAATCCCAAGGTAGTGGCACGACGGGGGGACCCAATTAGAGGCTATCAAGTAATGAAAATGGAAAAATAATGATATATCTGAAATCTAAGATATGAGAACTCCGGATATAATTTTTTGGCTTGTTGCCTGCTAAACGTTGTTTTGCTTAAAATATAATTTTAGCTGTAATGCAGGTGTTGATATAAGGCATATGATTCCATGATTTTAAAAAAAGTAGAGTAGAGTAGTAGCTCCTGATTTATAAAGTCTGGATTTGGACAGCAGGTGCAAAGTTCTCCAAAAACAACATAATTTATTGGTGGCCTGTTCAAATTATAGGTACAGATTGCCAATAGTTAAAAAAAAAAGTATAGGAGACCATTCTGCATGGCATGGGCCCAGCTCCCACTCAGAAAGGCCAGTGGAAAGCAAGGTCCAGTATGCAGGACCCATGTTCACGGATAGGTTCTCCCATGGGGAATCAGGCCTGCAATGTACCTAGGCTGCTATGAATCTTGCTTTTTGCTAAAACTCTCTCACCCCGAATTGAGACAGCAACTGTTTACTGCATATCTTTAAAGTGACTTCCTAAAATCTATGCTAAGCCTTCCAAGGATGAGTGTAACCAGTTCAACCACTTTTCCCTCTGCATTTGCAAATATCCTTCTTCTGTGATGTGATTAGCAGCACCCTCTCCTTTGTCTTCTGCAAAAGGTACCCACCTAAAGTGAACATGTGCATAATAAACGAGGACTGTCCGCAATGTAACGTGCCCAGAAAGACAATAAAAGCTTGTCAAGGCAAGGGTCGGCAGCTCTCCCCCTGAGAGAGTGGCCGTGCCGTCCCTTTTCCTCCACAGAAGTCCATAGTCCATGTGCATTTGTCTCGTCTCATCCATAATGCTCCGGACCCCACAAGCCAGGGTCTGCATCAACAAGACAACCCAACTTGGAGTCGTAGAGTCCTAGGATAGTACTACAAGAAATAGGTGGAAACACAGAAAAAAACCTTAATGGCAATCAGTATCTAATTTTTAAAAGTGTTTTCTGTCATGCTATATGTTTTACACATTTGTATAAACATTCATAACAACTCTATGAAATCGGTACTGTTTCTGCCCATCTCATAGCTAAAGACATTGAGTCACATACAGGCTTGGCCAAGTTCATGCACCTGAATCAGAACAGAACTTTACAAACCACAAATCTAACGGAACAAACTACCCTCGAGAAACAAAAAGAGGTGCCAAGGAAGATTTCACTTGGGGTGGTAAACACACAATACAACATACAGATGATATATTATATAATTGTACACCTGAAACATATATAATTTTATTAACCAATATCACCCCAATAAATCCAATGAAATATAAGGTACCTATGTTTGGCCCTGGCAAACAGCAGGCAGAGATCTCATGGCAGATCAGGGACAATTCTTGAAAGAAATGCTACAACAGAGGAACTCATGTTAGCAGATGCCCCAGTGAAAAATGGTCAGCTGGCCCTGGCCAGTGTGGCTCAGTTGGTGGGAGCGTTGTCTCATACACCAACAGGTTGGGGGTTCAATTGCTGGTCAGGGCACATACAAGGTTGCGGGTTTGGTCCCTGGTCAGCGCATATGGAAGGCAACTGATCTATGTTTCTCTCTCACACTGATGTCTCTCTTCCTCTCTTCCTCTCTCTCTCTCTCTCTCTCTCTCTCTTCTCTTTTCCCCTTCCTATAAAATCAATAAACAATTTTTTAATGTTTATTGGCCAGTTGTAAATACAGGGGCATCCTTCACATATACACAGCAATTCCTGACATAGAAAGAATTTCATACATATGATCTCACTCCATCCCACGTCTCGCAGGGCGGGATGGATCCCCTTAACCATTATTACTGCTCTCCACAGAAAAGACAGTGAGGTTCCCAGCAGTCAAATAACATGCTAATTCCCACAACCAGAGGAGTAAACTGGCAATGCAGAACGTTGTCTTCTGGGCTCAGTTTTTGCTTTTCAGTTTTAACTCTTCTTTCTTCTCCTGGTGGGCACACTGGGTGACAAAAATATAACTTTATGAACCTTCACCCAGGTCCCCTGAAGAGACTATTTTAATTTCATAATAATGATACAAATACCAACAGGTGTTTATTGAAGAATATATGCCAGATGTGGGCTGAATATTTTATTTTATTTTTTTTAAGATTTTATTTATATATTTCTTAGAGAGGGAAGAGAGGGAGAAAGAGAGAGAGAGAAACATCAATGTGCAGTTGCTGGGGGCCATGGCCTGCAACCCAGGCATGTACCCTGGCTGGGAATCGAACCTGTGACGCTTTGGTTCGCAGCCCGAGCTCAATCCACTGAGCTACGCCAGCCAGGGCTGGGCTGAATATTTTATATAAATCTACTCATGAATCCTCCTCACACAAGCCTATGAAGAAGCCATCATCATTACACCCATCTTACAGCACAGAAAACCAAGTGGACAGGAGCCTTGGCCTGACTTCCTCTCTGGCTCTTCCTCAGGAAGATGTACTGCCTCCTGCTGTGAATTCCATTGTTTTAGTTTAAGGTGGAACCCCTCCCACTCCATGAGACGTGGAACTGGAGCTCAGCGGCTGGAACAGGAGCCCTCATTGTGAATGCACAGATCAAACGTCCATGTCATCCACGAGCGAGAACCCACTGCCAGGGAAACAGGCCTGTCGGGCACTCCGGCTCCGGCACACAGGGGCGGCGATCTCAGTGACCCACAGGGGAGCTGGCCCCATTCAGTGCCATCACTCCAGACTCTGCTTGAATTTTTTTTCCTCAATTTGTTTCACCTTTTAATTTAAACAGACAGCCCAGGACACAAGGAGGACATTCCTGAGAGAAGACACAAAATCATTTGATTTAAGACATGCAGGACAAAAGAAAGTTTCACTACATGGGGGATCATTTTCCTACTGTGGAAACCTTCATTTCATATTTTTTTGCCACTGAGAACTAAATTCTACCCAGGTGTACAGTCCTACAGTACAGAATGCCAGGTATACGGTAATAAACAACAGTTCTGTTGCATTTGAATTTTCTTCAGGTGAACCCATTTCACCTGTTGAATCTATAAGCCAGAGGTAAAAATTTATTTCCCACTTTATGGGTGGCAGATAAGGGTAGTATGATGTCATGGGACATACTTATAGTAAGATAATTATGTCACCTATATTTTTATTTGCTAAATGCGGCAACTCTGGGTATTTGGAGCCAGACTGAACACGCTTCAACTTCTAGCTCCACCATCTACTAGCTGTTCCTTCATGTCAGCTGTTATGAACCTGTACATCCAGATGCCCAGTTATTTAACACATCAAATTCCTCATCTGTAAAATGGGGTTAATGTCTGCACCTGTCGTATAAGGCTGTGTGCTAAGAATTAAATTTAAAAATACCAGACTTAGTGTGGTGACCACACTGTAAATTATATAAATGTTGAATCACTGTCTTGTACACCTGAAACTAATATAATATTATATACCAACTATACCTAAAAAAGTAAAATTTGAAAAGTAAAAATACCTAATATATGCCTGGAACGTACTAAGCACTTAGTATATTTATTATTATTATTATTATTATTATTATTATTATTATTATTATTATACTATTATTACTATCATTGCCAGTCACATTTAGAACCACTGACTCATTTCTCCTAAGAATAATTTTAAAAGTATCAAACATCTTTCCGGAAACCTAAATGACATGATGAGTCAATGACACTTGACTAATAATAAATAGCAATTAATTAAATTCAACTCAATAAACATTTATTAGTGTTCTGATACACACGCAAGGCACAGAGCTAAGAGCTGGAAGTGCAGGAATCACCCGCTGTCAGAGCTGAAAAGAAGCTGGCACAATCATCTCCTTCAAGGCCGCTCACTTTGCAGGAGAGGAAACAGGTCACCAAGGCTGGCATAAGCAATTTACCCGTCATCCTTCAGCAAAGTGGTGGCAAAACCAGGGCTGGAGGGCCTGCCTGTGATTCTGAGCCCTGAGCACCCTTCACTAATCTTCCTGCCTGTGTTTGCAGAGAGAGCTCTTGTCCTTGGAGCACAGGCTCTGGGAGGGAAATACCGAACAGATGCAACCACCGCCTTCCTCACAAAAACCCAGTCAGTGAACAGAAAGGAAAGAAAACAGCAGGGACTGCTAACTTCACTATTCTTAGGAAAACGAAGGCCCCCAGAAGTCCACGGACTGACATGAGATTATGGGTCCGAGTCAGAGTCTGAAGTAGGTGCCGGACCTCTGCAGCCCCTTCCACTGGAACTGGCTGCCCACTCCCATAAACCAGAACGAAACACAGTGTGAAGGGAGTGGCCCAAGTGGGTGCTTCTCAATGAGAACACTTTTACACAAAACTGCAAAGGAAACTGGAGTAAGCCTGGAAGACCAACCAGAGGAAGATAGGTAATAAGGTTAACCAAAAATCAAAAAGCCCTTTACAAAAGCTAATAACCTGTTCGCTCGGATGGCCCATGAACAAACCCAGACCAAAACCAAAGAGCAGGACAACAGAGCCAGAGTCTGTAGACACACATCTCAGAGATGCGGGCCCGGGATTTGTCCGAGGACATCGAGCAAATCAGTGGCCCGGGTGGGCTCGAACCCCGGTCTTCTAAATCCAGTTCACTTTCCGCACGACCACACTAGCTCTTGTTCCTCGTCTGTAAAATGGGATCCAGCCCAACCACCATTCTGTTGGGCTGGCCAAAAGTTCGTTTCGTTTTTTCCATATGAGGGCTCTAGTAGTGCTAACTTGTTTTGAACTTCATTCAAAACCATTTTGTTAGACTGTATTGTGACAGCTGTCATAGTATGCATTTTTTAAAAACATCAAAATTGGTGAATTTTTGTGTAGCCATTTTAATATTGAAGATGGAAGAACATATACAACAGTTTTCGGACTATGCTTTTATTATTTCAAGAAAGGTAAAAACACAACTGGAATGCAAAACAAAATATTTGTGCAGTGTATGGAGAAGATGCTGTGACTGATCGAATATGTCAAAAGTGGCTGTGAAGTTTCTTGGTCCTATTGACATTTTGGCCAAACAATTCTTTGCTGCGGGGCTGTCTTATGTATTAGAAGATGTTTAGCAGCACCCCTGCTTCGACCCACTAGAAGCCAATAGCGGGAGATAGCTGACATACTCAAAATACCCAAACCAATAAAGTTATTGGTAAAAATGAGAAATGTGTCTTTTACTTTATGGAAAAAACTAAATGCACTTCTTTTTGGCCAATCCAATACTTTCTGTCTCTATTCATTTGCCATTTCTAGGTAATTCATATAGGTGGAATAATATATCTGGGATTTTTTTGTGTCTGCCTTATTTCACTTAACATAATGTTTTCAAGATTCATCTGCATTGTAGCATGTGACAGAATTGCATTCCGTTTTTTAAGGCTGAATAACGATGCACTGAGTGTGTGCACCACATTTCGTTTGTCCGTCCATCCACTGGTGATGCCCAGGTTGTTTTCCGTCTTTGGGCTATTGTGCGTGTTGCTGCCACAAACACAGCGTACAAATATCATTTGGAGACCCGCTTTTACTTCTTTGATGTATATACCAAAATGTGAAGTTGTAGATCAAATGCTAACTCTATGTTTATATTTTTAAGAAACTGTTTGCATATTTTTAAGCTAGATTTCAGCAACGAGGCCCAAGAACCATGCTTAATGATTCTTAGATTCATAAAAGCCTTACGGAGCACGGCTATATGCCAGCACTGTGTCAGGCGCAAGGAATCCAGAGATGCGTAAACACGGACACAGTCCCCTGAGTGGAGCTTCAGTACAGTGGGGCACCAGACAGCAAACAAATGCAGGCACAATGAGCTAATCCTAAGTGGGACTACAACTCAATTGCAAGAAAACAAACACAAATCATCAGGTTTAAAAGTGTGAAAAAGACCTGAACAGCGATTTGTTCAAGAAAACCATACAAGTGATCAACAAGTCTATGGCAAGGTACCCCATATCACTAATCATCAGGGAAATGCAAGTCAAAACCACATGAGATATCTCCTTATACCTATTAGAATGAATATTATTTAAAAGACAATAAGAAAAGAAAATTCTTGTGCCCTGTTGATGGGAATATAAATTATGATACCCATTGTGGAAAACAGTATGGAAGTGCCTCAAAAACTTAAAAATAAAACTACCATATGATCCTGCACTCTCAATTCTGGATATAGATTCAAAGGAAATGAAATCAGGATCTCAAAGTGATATTTGCACCCCCAGGTTCAATGCAGCATTTTTCACAACAGCTGAGGAATGGAAACAAGTCATGTCCATCCATGAATGAATGGGTACAGAGGAGGTGAAGATGTGATATATACACACACTAAACTATTATTTACCCATAAAAAGGAAGGAAATCCCACCATTTGCAACAACATAAATGAACTTAGAAGGCACTATGCTAACTGAAATAAATCAGGCAGAGAAAGACAAATACTATATGATCTACTTATACATGGAATTTTTAAAAAGTTGAATTCATAAAAATACAGATTAGGATGGCGGTTAGCAGGGGCTGGGGCTAAGGGCAACGGGAGATGTCGGTGAAAGGGCACTCAGTTATGAGATGAGTATGTTCTGGGGACGGACTGCACAGCACGGCGGCTGCAGTTCACACGCGGTGCTGCAGACCGGGGAGTTGCTGAGAGAGCAGATCCCAAATGTTCTCGCCACAAAAAAGGTAATTATGTGAGGTGATGGAGGTGTTAACTTATTGTTAAAATCATTTTTGTAATATATACACGTATCAAATCATCACACTGTACACACCTTAAACTTATACAATGTTACATGTCAATTGCATATCAGTGAAGGTGGAAAAAATAATCACGGGTGGGATAAGTGATATAAAGACCACTGAGAGAGACCCCGTCTAAAATGTCAAGGTGAGGTTCTCAGGGAAATGATGTTCGAGCTGAGGTCAGCAGAATAGCCCGAGGCAGTGGTCCGCAAACCACAGCCCACAGGCCAATCCAGTCCAGCACCTACTTTCATAAATAGAGTGTTACTGGAACACAGCCATTCTCATTTGCTTCCATGTTACCTATGGCTCTTTTCGTGACACAACAGCAGAGCTGGGTAGTTGTGACACCCATAACATGCCCCACAAAGGCTAAAATATTAGTTTCTGTTCCTTCACAGACATTTTGCAAAAAAAATGACCAAAAGGCTCTGAAGAGAGGGTTAGTCCGTGGAAAGCAGAGCAGGAGGGGAAGCAGTGCGTGCATGGGCCCACGGAAGGAGAGAACCCAGCAGTTAGACTCAGAAATCTGAGTGGCTGTATTAGTTCCCAAGGTGGCCGCAACAAACAAATGACCATAAATTGAGTGGTTTAAAACAGAAAGTTATTCTCTCTCAGTTCTGGAAGCTAGAAGTCTGCCCTAAAAGCGTCAGCAGGGTGGGTTCCCTCCAGGGCCTCTGAGAAAGAATCCACCCCGTGCCTGCTCCTAGCTTCTGCTGGCAACTCTCGGCATCCTATGACTTGTCCACGCACCACACCGATCTCCGTCTCCATCCTCACATGGCCTTCCCCTCTGCGTGCCTCTGAGCCCCCTGCTGTTCCGTCTCCTAGTAGAACACCTGTCCTTGTATCGAGGGTCGCCCAACCCAGGATGATCTCATCCCAACATTCTTACCCTAATTATATCTGCAAAGACCCTCAGTACAAGTAAGTTCACTTTCGAGGCTCCATGCGAATCTACATTTTGTGGGCCCAAAGTTCACACACTATAGAAACCAAAGAACTGGTGAAGGCCAGTGGGATGGGGAATAAGATGAGAGATGCGGAATGTCAGAAGATGAACCCAGAGAGACTGCAGGGGTCAGCTCTTCCGGGCCCTTGAAGGACACACTATTGATAGAGGAGACTAATCTTGGGGGCAGGGCAAGAACATTAATATGCAATCTGACACAACTAAAAAAAAAGTGCATCGAAAAAATGGTGCTATAATTGGTTCAGCCCATATGGGACTCGAGAAACACTTTTCCAATCATGCTCTCTTCTAAATGGAGGCCCCCCAAAGTACCAGATTAATAAGTAGCAAAAACGCTTGACAGAAAAATTAGTATTTGAATGATAAGTCTCAGATTAAAACCGTCAAGTTTTTTGAAATGCAATTTGAGTACTGTGGACACTATTTTTATCTAGTAATTCAAACTGTCTTTTTTTTCAGGGTTCATTTGTCAAAGGCTGGATCATTTAGACAAGTCTCAGGCCTGCACTCCCGCTTCCCCAGACTGAGGCCAGGCGACCCCATTTGTAAACTCTGCTCATCGCATTCGCTGTGGCCAAGCATGACCCTCGGAGGGAGGCCTGGAAGCAGTTTCCACCCCATGCTCAGAGGGCCGCATCAGGCCTCAGCCATTCCTAATTCGGCTTGACCTTGCCCCCTAGTTTGGGAACTCAGCAGCTTCATGCACTTCCCAGACCCCGTCCTCTCTTGCAGCGCAGTTCTGGTGGCAGGAAGCATGCCTTGCTTCCAGGGACCGGTGTTCTGAGCTGACTATTTCTTCTGTATATCACCCCTTCGATGCAGATGGCATGCCTCGCCCCTGCCTTCCAGATGGTTGCTAGGATACTGCCACCACCTGATAAACTTCCGCGGAGAGTACACACGGTAGATCACAAGATCAGAGGCAAGAAACATGACTATATTTTTCCTAAATTGAACTTAATTTCTATTCTGAGATTTCCTTTGCTGTGGCAGAATCTGAACTCACAATTCAGAATGTCCCCACCCCTCCCCTGCCCCAGGGCTACATGGGACCATGGCATAAGTGGAAAGGGACTGGTAAGGGCCACTGTCATTTATCCACATTGGCATGTTCCCAGATAACTTCATTTATCTCATCAAAAACACTGCTGTAGCCTCCTCTTCCCAAACCCAGGACCTCTGCAGACCTGGCCCTGTCAACTGTGGCCGCACCTGTCCTACCGCAGGTGAGACACTGAGCCACATCTGTGCCGCTCTGAGGTCTGGTAAGTTCGGAGATTCTGTCGTGATACTCCATGCAGTCACTGCTGCTCCATTGTGCCTGCTCCCATTCCAGGTGCAAGGGAATCCTGGCATCTTACCTGCTCCCTGGGAGTTACCCAGAGATGGGAAAACATTCCTGTTTTCAGATTCCTTAGAGCTCTTGGGGATGTTCTTGCTACCTCCAAGACAAAACTCAGGAGAGGGGGGACAGAATAGGAGGCCTATCCCTGGAGACCCGCCCAGGATAAAGTTCTTGCCCACTCTGATCATCATTCCCTACCTCTAGTCAAATGGCCTGTTTATCTAGTCCCAGAGAAAGAGAAATGGGACATGACTCACTGTCTCTTTCCACATTTTACTTGATACTTGAACCTTGGCTTTTGAAATTCCAAAGCCAAAATTTTTATTCTTTTTTTTCTGGTTCTGTTGCCCTCCCCACTTCTTTGAGGACAGCAGTTACAGAATATTCTACCTGCTGCATAAATGGAAGAAGGGCTACAAGATAAGAGAAAGGAGGAAAACCTTGATTAATACCAAAATAATATCCCCCTACTCTTCCCTTACACCAGCTGTGCACAGGCTACATTTGAATTCATTATGTCCAAGTACTCCCAGCCTGCTCAATCAACAAGCAGTAGCTCTTCCAACCCCTGGGTAGTTACATTCACGCTCCAGAAATGGAACCCAGTCTTCCGGGCTGCTTTGCTCCTTCTGTCGTTTCCCCACACATTCTTCCCCTCTCCACTCCACCGATGTGTGCATGTGGAGCTCCAGTGATGTGTCAGGCACTGTGCCTGGCACTTGGGATACAGAGGTGATCCTGAACACAAGGATGCTTTCATGAAGAAGCTCTCTGTTTCAGGGAGGGCTACTCAGTCTTGGCACTATTGACATTTGGGGCCAGACAGTCATGGAGAAGAACTATCCTATATACTACAGAATGTTTAGCAGGATCTTCTACCCACTAAATAGCAGGAACACCTTTTGATAACCAAAAATATCTAGCGACATTGCCAAATGTTCCTTGGGGACAAACTCACCCCTGGTTGAGAATCACTCCTCTAGCTGCAGAAGCAAGCACCTAAATTGACCCTTACAATACAGCGAGGCCAATGCATGGATAGAGACACACAGGTCAGCATGGAATCCTAAGGAAGGCAGTGGACCCTCCGCGGGGTGGGCTGGGGGAGATGGGCTAGTGATGCTCAAGCATGCGATGCTCACAGAATGTTTGAACCACAGTGCACGTCACCGTTCCACATTTCTGCTCTGTCATCCACCACATGCTTACTCATTCAATAAATACTTCTGGGAACTGAATCTGGACACACAAAAATTAGTAAGATGTGGCTGCTGCTTGCACAGTGGCCATATATTACTGTGGTTAGGACCAGGGGCTCTGGGATCTGACCACTTGATTTCAAACCCCAATCTACCACTTACCAACCTCTGATACTGGGCAAGTCACTTAACCTCTCTGATCTACAGCTTCTTGTTCTGTAAAATGAAGATAATAATGGTAATACTCTTTGAGTGAAATCAGATTAAATGAGATCATCCTTGTAAATCTCTTAGGATCTGGTCTGTCAGATGGAATGCATGGAATAAATGGTAGTTTTCATCAATGAGTGTCCAAGTTATATATTCTTTTTAAAGACTTTATTTATTTATTTTTAGAAAGAGGGCAAGGGATGGAGAAAGTGGGGTAAAGAAACATCAACGCATGAGAGATGTTGCCTCTCTCGTGCCCCCAACCAGGTATCTGGTCTGCAACCCAGCCATGGACCCTCACTGGGAATCGAACCGGTGACCTTTCAGTTTGCAGGCTGGTGCTCAATCCACCAAGCCACACCAGCCAGGGCCCAAGTTATATGTTCTTGTGGGAAGGCCTTGTTTCAGCCATGGACCCTCATCAGTGCCACTGCAGTTAACCGGATTATGTTTGGTCCTGCCCTAAGATGTGAAAAGCAGAGATGGGGTCTCTTGTCCATCACTGGATTTCCATTAAAATATCCAGTTAAGATTAAAAATACTATAAAGTCTTAATTAGGGGCATTCATTTCCAGAATAATAAATTTAAAATTTCAGGTCACCTACAGCAACTATAATAAACAAGGGGGAGGTGGGGAGAGAAGAAAATACTTTGAAAATGAAACAATTTCAGGTTTCAGCATTACTTCTCAGTTGATATGTTCAGTCACAAATTGTCATTTTTCTATTTTAATACACAAATATTGGTTTGGAGACTCCGTCTTCTCCCAGGCTCTGTGCGACTCCTCGCACACGTCTGAGCATAACAATCACCTCGCAAAGAGCAGCCTGGGGATGTTTTAATAGCAGTCTCCAAATATATGGGACGTTATTACACGGAACATGATGACCAGCTGTTCCCTCCCTCCACAGAGGACGGAGAAAAATAAATAGGCTGAAAATTACAGAGCCTGATAATTTGATGTAGATTCACTGAAGAACTTTGCAGACTAAAAAAATCACTGTGGATAACCTAAAAAAAGATGTAGGAAATATGGTACGGCCAAAAAAAAAAAAAAAGTTGACAGAGATTTGGGGGATGTAGGTTGTTGTGCCAGCTGAGAACCCACAGTCACTGCAAGCCACTGACACTCTTAAGGATATTTTCTAATCTGCAAAATCTTCCACATATTCCTTGTTTATATAATGGGGTTGGAGTGTAACCAGAACTTCCCTGGGACTCAATAGCCATGGGTACAAATGAGGTCACTTTAGAGCCATGTTCTCAACTGGGGGTGATTTTGCAATGACTGGAGACATTTTTCATTGTCACAACTGAGGGAGGCAAGGTGCTCCGGGTACCTAATGACTAAAGGTCAGGGAGGCTGCAAAATATCCTACAACACACAGGACATCCCCCCCCACAACAAAGAATCATCTGGTTCAATGCACAATCAGCGCCAAGGCTGAGAAACCCCGCTCCAGGGTGAGAATCTAACTTGCTTGTGATTGTACGCCTGTCCATTTAACCCTACATCCCAGGGTCCAGGTTTCGCTGATAATTTCAGAGCCTTTGAGTACTGTAGCTGTGGCTACTCATGGAGTATTTCCAGCTCTCAACCTTCTGGGTCATGGTAGGGCTGCCATTTCGACCCTCTTTTAAGTTAGGTGGCCACGTGACTTGTTTTAGCCAATTAAGTGTGAGTACAAGAGGGGTAGTTAACTAGTAAGGCTGCTGAATGGTTCTCTGTGTCCCTCCCCACTACTGCACCCATCTCAGAAGCACAGGTCCGGGGTCACAGCGACACCCTTATCCTCCTGGCTTCCTCGATCATATTGATGAGCAGTGTCCCCTGCCAACTGGCTGGACATGTAGCGTTAGAAATAAATGTTTTTCCTGTAGTTGGATGGAACCAAGAGTATGGTCATTTTAAAGATGGAAAAATATGATTTTTAGAAAAGCACCATATAAGAGTATAGGTTGTCAAGTCGAACTTCCATAATTCAAATCTGTCTCTACTGCTTAATCGCTGTGTGCCCCTAAGTAATCCAGTATGTCTGCCCTCCAGGTTTCTCGTGAGTAGCACGGGGGAGTAAAAGCCTCTTTTTTTTTTTTACATCAAATGGGAATATTCATGCAGAGCACTTAGTAAAATACATTGCTTATGTTATAAGCACTTTATAAATATTGACTCATTTAATTCTCCTAACAGCTTTGTGAAATAAAAATTGCATGAGTGACGTATTTTTTTACTATAAAATGCACCCCCCCAAAATTTGGGGGGAAGTGGAGGTGTGTCTTATAGTCCAAATGTAGCTTACCTGGCTCCCTGGGGGTGGGGGGCAGTGGTGGAGTGGGGTCACAGGAGACAGGAGCAGGGTTGCCACTGCATTTTCCTCCCAAATTTGGGGCGGAGTGGGGGGTACATCTTATAGTCTGAAAAATACGGTAATATCCCAATTGCATGGATGAGGAAACTGAGGCACTAACATGTTAAGTAACTTTCCCAAGCTCACTGAACCAGTGAATGACAGAGGCAGGACCCAAACTCAGGCTGTGTGGCTACAGAGTCCACACTACCAATCATGACACAATGACAATGAGGATGATGATGACAACGACAATGACAATGATGATAACAATAAACAACAACGTCATTGTCTTAAAAACACTACCTGTTGGGCCACACTGAGATACTGAAAAGTACAGGGCCCAGACTATACCCTCGGAGAGTACACAGTCTATTACAAAAGATAAGACCTGAACTTCTGAAATTCCCAGGCAAGGTAGAATGTGGTAAGTGCCATAAAACATATAAAGATAAGTACTTGGCAATCTTACTAAATCTCCCATTTAACCCTCAGTTAACCTGAAAATTCAATTAACCAGAATCATTACCCATATGTTATCATTAATCAAGGCTTTATAGTATCAGTTGAACTCATTTAACCTTAATAAGCAGATGACTGCATGTGGACTGCGAGGATTCAGGGGCACCATAACTCAGAGATCGGCTCCACGACTAGGTGTCCTCCTAAAAGCAGAGAGACCACCGCTGAACAGAAAGGGAGGATCGAGAAACAATGAGTGCTTGGCACAACACAGGAAGAAGGGGAGAAATATGTTGCTTTCTGGAAGACTAAGTAGGTCAGACGAGAAAGAAGGAGCCCTTGGCACCAGAGACGTTTGCTGGGCAGCGTCTGGCGGAACAGATGGCCCACTTTTCCAGCTGGCAGTCCGAAGGACAGAGACCGGTGCGACCAGGGGCGGCCGTCTACAGAAAACCAACTGTGAGCACGGGCCATTCCTGAGCCCCCGAGCGTGACTGCAGGGACGGTGAAATAATGCAAAAGGCAAGGAAATCCGGGACACGTGCAGAGCAACTGTGGTGATTAAGCTCTTTCCCTGTACAAAACGACCTCCTTTTCTTCCAACCTGGGAAAATCCAATTCACCCTTCGAGGCCCAACTCAAGTACCCTGGGAACGATCCCCTAATGCTCCTGAAAGAATCAAGTTGTCCCTTTTTCTAAATTCACCTTGTTTTTTCTATCTCTTCTGCACCACTTTTCACAGTGTAATTTACACAATGGGTTTTTCTGCAAAGGAGAAAAGAAAGTGGTCCCAATAGTTATAAAAAGTTTTGTCAAGATCAATACAGGGTGAGGCAAAAGGAGGTTTACAGTTGTCCATATGGAAAATAATACTATAATTAATAAATAATAATTCAAGAATAAACTCTGTGTTTTGTATGTTCATAACAGTAAACATCTTTTTGCCCCCCCCCATAGACTCCTGAAGGAGAAGGCCTGGGGCATACCTCTGTCCACTCAACTACGTCCCTTTGCTAGTTTAACAAGCCATGGCCGATGCTTGTGACACAGTGGCACTCGATAAGCATGACTCTCACAGTAAAAATTCATTTTATGGTGTTCCTTCCACAGTGTTCTTAGAATGAAATAACGCTGTGCTCCAAAAAAGAACGACGAATGTCCAGGCAGATACACAAAGTTCTGCTTCTCAGTACGGACAGAGGGGGTAAAAGGCAAGAATTCAGATGTCACGTGTGAGTAAGGCCAGTCCTACTGACAGGTGACAATGATGAACCAGCAGGTCATCAGACTGAAGCAGCTTCTTCCAGTCTGAGAGCATAGGAAGTCACGCCCAGGAGGGAGCCGGAACATGCTCCTTGAAGACCTTTTCCTGACCCCCCTCAGCTACAGTCTGTCTGCCCTGCTCCCATTGTCCCATGTCATTTTGTCTCTCCGTTTGGGTAGTTTTATTTGCTGTGACACCATCTATCTGCCTCCCCAACATGACAGCGAACCTCATCTGGCCAAAAATTAAACTTGACCTGTGTCTCTTGAACTGAATTGGAAAGATGACCTCACCCATCAGTTTTACTAATGACAAACGAAAACTAAGTCAGACCTTTCCTCTCTTCAGAGAGCAACGAAGGACTTCATTCTGCTACAAGTGGCAGAGGTGAGCCCGCCCCCCTTCATTAGAACTGAGGAATGGAGGTTATTGTCTACTGTGGTCACCTCTTTGAGCTCTGTAGCCCCTAAAATCATTGCAGCCAGAAATACTTACAGAAGTGGAAGTCCCCAGTTAATGTCAGTACACCTGGGCCAAACCTTCACTTGTGCACAGGAGTCACTCCCATTTTCCGGGAACCCTCCTAACCCGATTTTATCCAAATGGCGCTGTGAACATGTGGCTTTGAAGGACTCCTGAACAAATAAATGAGTTCTTGGGCTGGCATTTCCCTTCTGAGGCTGACAACAAGCTCATATTGAGTACTGAAGAGGAGACCTGAAGGCGACTGATGATCCCTCCTGTGTGTGTCTACGTGGGCATGCGGGTGCTTGCGACATGAGCCGCTGCATTTAGAGTTCTTGCTGCTTCCTACGGCATCATCTTCGCCTTCTCACTGAAACATGTTATTGCCCATCTCAGTGTCCATTTCGGTAATGGGATTGCTACTAATCCTAGGCACAATGATCTTTCCATCCAGGGCATCACATTACCAGCCACGACAAACAAAATTGAGCTGCAGAAGTGCTGGTACACAATGTGACCTCAAATTCTTTTAAAAAATCCGAAATTCCTTTCCTGTGACCCCTTCCAATGCTTTAGGAGAGAGGTCATGGCTTAAAATTACGGTGTAGATATCATCAACATATAGGGGACAGAAACGCTCGGAGTGTGGGTGAGATTGCCCTGGCAACCACGGCCCTCTCAAGTGTATGTCCGCATGCATTTTTTTTTTTTATGTTTCTATCCTGGATCTTCACTGCACCCTCGCCTCTGAAGTAAGCAAACTAGAAAATAGCCGGAATGACCCAGTCCACAACTTGCAAACTGGCTAATTCTTGGATAAACCATTGAACAAGGGATAAGACTGATTCCTGAAGCTGTGAGGGCCCCCAGTTGGGCTTCCGAGATCACTTTGGGCAGTAGCGAGCCCAGGAATCATCAAGGAGAAAAATAAGTGACTCAGAGGGACAAAAGAGAGCATCTCAGAGGCCCTGCATGGAAACGTCCTTACCTGCGGCACGGGACTCAAGGACCCAGATGGAGAAAGAAACAACTCCAGAAGGAGAAGGATATTGGCTCCTGGAGGCAGAAGTACCTCTGTCCTTGAAAAGAAGACATCATTTGTCAGTGGCTGAGTGGAAATGCATTGGAGAAGCGCACAGGACACATGTGTGCCTGCGTACAGACCGCGACCCCTGACCGCAATGAGGGGGGCGGTGCGCGGTATCACGCCTGGATGCATAAGCAAGATTTTAGGGGCACGGGGGCTCATCTTTAAATGAAATTGAATCCTACAAGGAGAGAATTATTCTTTTATCATTTTCTTTTGCATTTGCCTGATTATTATAAGGTCTTAATTTGATATTAGTATGTTTTTAATAACTCTCTGACACCTGCGACCTCCCTTTCAACAGACATTCTGGCAGGTACTGCAGTAATGAACTAGAAGTCCCAGTAAATAACACGTTTTCCTTTTCACTGTGTTCAGTTTTACAGCGGCCCTCTATTTACAGCAGGTATTTTTTAGTTGTGGCAATGAGAGATCCTTTTTAGACAACAACTATATAAAAATGTAAATGTCTTAATGAATCATTACATGAAAAGTTATGGAGGTTATATGCATATATGGCATAAAAATTGTGATGATGGTTTATAAATGCTAAAAGTGTGGGGAACCTTATTCTAAACCCTTCAAACAATCCACCTTCTGTCCTGGATCAGCGTCTTCTCCTGCGGTGGTAGGTGCACACTTCAGTGTCACACCCGCTTCTGGAGATCACTCTTGAAGGTCACGCTGAAGGCACACGCTCAGTGCAGAGTGACAGAGAGTGACCGGAGCAGAGAACACAATGATAACCACAGCGTAAGAACGTGAGTCTCGCGGGGCCTCTGGACTGGAGCAGCGGGCTGCCCTGAAGAATCTACAGAAGTGTCACGTGAATGAGACTCTGTGGGATGTGGTCTTTGCGTCCAAAAAGGACAGACATGGTTGTATCTACCTAGACGAGGATACTGTCAAGAAACACATTTCTGCACGACATATGGAACTTCTCTGCAGCACAAACTATCCACAGGTAGAATGTAGTTGCAAGAGGCTAGGCTTAGGGACAGAAGGTGAACCTGGGTTCTAGTCTTCCCACCAATAGTTCCTGCTAAATGAGATTGTAGACAGCAACTTAACTCTCCAAGCCTTGTGTTCATCATGCAGAAGGTGAGAAACTTGGACTAGATGAAAGGAAGGTGAGCAGGTCCACCTTGGTCATGCTGATTGCTTGCTATTTGCTGCCTGGAACTCCTTGTTGAGAAGAATTGGGGGTTGGGGATCACATTTGAGCTTTGTGGGAAGAGGAACTGATCAGCAACACCTACGAGGGACAGATCTACCAGCATACTTCGAATTGCCTCGGACCACATGATCATTATGACTCCTCTCAGCTCTGCAACACAGCATCGGTTTCCCATCCCTTCATTTAATTTACAAATAGGTTCACTGCCAGAAATAATTCCTGGACCAAAACAATGACTCATTATCCTTAAAAAAACAACAAAAATTTTTTTTGCTGTGTTCATTAGTGTCAACTTTGTTTATGGGTATCGATGCCTTTTCTACTTTATGGGATCATGCCGAAAGTCACAAATCAGGGACCAGTGCCTCCAGTGTTCTCAGCAGCTGACTATTAGATCTCTAGGACCTCCATCAATTAAAATGAAATAATGATTCAAAATTTACCTGTCCTATAGGTTTTCAAAAATAAATGTGCTGCTTTTGTTGGCCTGCCTGACTGATAAAGGGGAAATTCCATTCTCCCTTCACTCTCCCAGGATTGACCGGCACTTCTGAGGTGTGAAAAAATCCCTCATTCACTGTAAAGACATTTTTTAACAAGCGTGCCCTCTTCAGAGGGGGCTTCCTTCCCCCGACACACCAAGATGCTTTCTAGTAAATCTGCTTTTACAATGATTACGTGAGTTCCATTTTATTTTCTCTCCCTCATCATATATAACATGCGGGATAACAGATGATCCCGTACCCGAACGCCATGGAAAGATCTCAAAGACAACACATTTGTCAAAGGCCACAGCAGACTCTGCTGACCGCTAGTACTGTTCGAGTGTGACCACATTTCATTTTTCATCAGCATTCTGCTTAATTTACCACCAGTGTCATCTCCCAGGGCCGTCGGCCTGGAAAGATGATGCCCTCGTCATGTGGACTTCACGGGCACGATGGCTGGGGGGCTGGGGCTGCAGGAGAGGGCCATCACTCATAATTTCCCACGCAACTTAGTTGAGGCAGGTAGGTGCCCCGGAGCTGGAGGAGAAGAAGGACTGGAAGCTATGCTGATGGGCAGGCAATATCTCAGCTGCATCTGCTGCTGGCTGCAATGTTTCCAGCTCCTTGTCTTTGGAGAAGAGGCTGCACACTTGCTACTACCTAAGGTGTGATCCCACATTGTCCAGTCCTCCAGCCACTAGCCCTGCGTGGCTACTGAGCACTCGCGATGCAGCCAGTCTGAACTGAGATATGCTGAGTGCACAACACGCACGTCAGACTTTGAAGAGTTAGTACAAAAATAAATGCAATAATTTTCATTCTGATTCCACACTGAAATGATCATATGTTGGATAAAAAACTGGGTGAAATTATACATAGGATCAAAATTAAGTTTACTCAGGGGCTTTTTACTTTTTAATGTGGCTATTAGAAAATGTTAAATTACACATGTGGTTTACAGGAGGCTTAGACTGGACCTCACTGCTCTGGAATGAGAGTGCCACCGAACCCCAGCCCTTCCTTTTTTAGAGAGGAAAACCCAGAGCCTGGTTAGGAATGCAACTTGTCTGTGGTCAGTAGCCGACGCGTGACAGAATGGGATGAGTAACCACATCTCCAGTTCCCGGCCTTGACCCCTCTCATCCCACACCGTCTCCTAAACAGAAGCACATGACCCTAAGAGTGGGGAGGCCTGGATTTCCTCGCATACTCAATCCCTTAACTCGCTGGTGACAGTGTTAACCTTCCTATACCTCAGTTACCACTTGGCTGAAAGTCAAACACATTCCCCATGGTTGATGGAAACATGAGAGATATAAAAAGAGAGCTTTGGCAATCTTCAAGGACAGCACGAGGATGAGGCAGTCCGGCACAGAGCATCGAACGCAAACCCTGGAGCAAGACCCCATGGCTGGGTCTGCGTTCTGACACCACCAGCTCCATTGTGTGCTAGTTACTTACAGCCTCTGGGCCTCGGTTTTCTCATCTGTACTAGTCTTCACCTTAGAGGGTGGCTGGCAGAATTAAATTAGTTAACACATACGATGTACTTAGAACCGTGTCAGGCATATGAGAAGTAAATGACGAGTGTGAGAGATTATTAGAGATGATTGTTAAGATTAATAATATGATTAATGATTATTATTGGAGAGGACTATGCTATCTATTATTATTA
The DNA here is from genome assembly GCF_019186645.2 of Phyllostomus hastatus. NCBI lineage: Eukaryota > Metazoa > Chordata > Mammalia > Chiroptera > Phyllostomidae > Phyllostomus > Phyllostomus hastatus. Next base: position 16,435,715 of record NW_025333611.1, read on the forward strand.
GAGATGATATTCTACTTTTGTCATCCGATTCCTGTAAGTAAAACTCACAAAAAAGTAGTTTCTTAAATGGAAGCTCATGGGTGATCACCCACTCTGTGTGATTTTAGGGACAGGGGAATGACCCAATGCCCTTAAAAGAATGATTCCTTCCATGGTCTCTAAAAATATTAATGGTACTACTACTTTCCTGGGTTTTCGAGAGAATTAAATGACTATTACACTGCCTGAAAATAAATGCTAGCTTTCTTCTTTAAATGACAACAACAAAAAACTTTCTGTCCACTAGTGGATGTTTTAATACCATTAGCAATGTATCTCTTCAGTTTAAAGCTTTGGTTTTGCTGGGTCCCTTTACCTGTCTTCCTTCTCCCTCCAAACGTACAGAGAATTCCATCGGCTGCAAACGAATCTCAGGACTGGGGCATTCTTTTAACTTCAGTCCTCTTTCCTTCCAAATTCTGCCCAACTTATATGAGTAGATGGTCTACACCTATTGCCTCTTTTTTCCTATTAATAATGCCTTCTGATGCCTCAGCCCCCTGGACAGAGGCTACATCACACTTCTCTGCAACGAGTCTTCAGAAGCACCACGTGGCATTGCCTTTTCTTGGCCTTTGGTCCTCCTTGACTTCCTGTACAACCTCCTCCTAATTCTATCTTTGTTTTGCTACTTCTCTGACCACTCAACTTCTTAATCCCCTTCTTGGTTCTCTCTTCCACTCCCTCACCTTGACCTTCCTTAGGCCTAACATTCTCCTTTTCACTCTTCCTATTCTATACTGGTGCCTGAATTCTCCCCCAGGCTTCTCTCTCTCTCCCTCTCCCTCCCTCTCCATCTCTCCTTCCACCCCTCTCTTCTTCTCCCCCTCTCTTCCCCATACCTTCACTTTCTGCCCCCCTTTCCCCACCCTGTTTTAGGCATGTCCAAGTAAATGGTCTTCCTTCACATGAAGCCTGAAGTTCCTGTCAATTGACTGAGCTTTATTTCAGTTACTGAGCTCACTGTTCTCCCAGTTTTTCAGTATTGAAAACACATAGTTTTCTTAGATTCCTCACAATGGATTATATCTCTGAGCTCGAATCTGCATTTTCTATCTCACTAGCTGTATTAGTCTGAGTTCTCCAGAGAAACATAAGTAATAGGAGATATAAACACACACACACACACACACACACACACACACACGGGAGAAGAGAGCAAGGGAGGGAGAGGGGAGAGAGGGAAGGAGGGAGAGGGGAGGAAGGGAGATAAATTACAAGGAATTGGCTCATGCAATTAGAAAGGCTGAGAAGTCCCACAATCTACCGTCTGCAAGCAGGAAACCCAGGAAAGCCGATCATGTAGTTCAGGCCAAGTCCAAAAGCCTGACAACCAGAGGAACAAGTGGTCTAATTCCTAGCCCCAGGGCAGAAGCAAACCACTGTACCACCTCAAGTAGTCAGAGAGAGAAAGGGCAAATTCTCCCTTCTTCCAACTTTTTGTTCTGTTCAGGCCCTCAGTGAACGTCATGACGCCCACTCACACTAGGGAGCGTGAATGTCCTATCTAGTCTACCAATGCAAATGCTGATCTCATCCAGAGCCCCCTCACAGCCCACCCTGTGATGGCTAGCGCAGTACCTGGGCACCCTGTGACCGAGTCAAACCGACACGTAGAGTAAGCAAGCACACTAGCCTTGTAAGTGTGACTCAACCTCCTTGACCCCAGATTTCTCACTGGAAAATACGATCCCTGCAGGATTATAGAGGCTAAGGCCTTCAGATCCTTAGCATGTCTTTTGGTCTACCTTGAATATCACCCTCCAGATGAATTCCTATTCATTCATCAAGGTGAACTGTCCAGGGTATTTCTTTTTCCAGTCACAAACAAAAAATATTCATTCAACATAGGCATTATTTATATTATTATTACTCCATATTTGACTTGCAGAATTAACTTGCAGATTCTTTTACACTTGCAATAACTCATCGTGACTTGTAGATTCTTACTATGAAATGCTTTCTGTGTCTCTTTATACTTTTCCATTTTCCATCCCTACCATTTCCACCAGGCTTTTATCATTTCATAACAAATCTTCACTCAATTTCCAACAGTGTCTTCTAATCCTTGTCTCCATTCATCAACTCTGCCAGGCTAATTTCTTTACAACTCTACTATTATTCTGTCGCTTCCCTATTTGAAAGCCTTCCACAATGTCTCATTGCCTGTCTGCAGTTAAAAAAAAAAAAAAGGTAATAACACCTAGGCCTTCCATTATCTGGCATTAAATTACTTTTCTAGTCTCATCTCCAACAATGCTACAATATTCTCTACTCACGCTCCACTGGTCTATTTCTTGGTGTTTGAATCAACTCTGTTCTCCCACATCAAGACCCTTGTTAACAATATTACCTGTCTTGAGGAAGGTTCATACTTCTGTGCACTGATATCTTTCTGAGATTCTGGTTCCTTGAATCTTCCTTCCCCAGGTCACTCAAACTCACACCAGTTTTTACCTCCTCTATACCACTTGGCTGGTCATGAATCATGCACTGTTTTGGTCCTCAAGCTCATGGGCTTCAGATTAGAGATTGGGTTTGAATTTAGCTGCCTCCTACTAGCTGTGTGAAGTTGAGCAAGCCACATACCTCTCCGATTGTTTGCTCAGCTATGAAATGGGTATACAGCGATCTACTTCACAAAGACGGCTCTAAGATTAAATAAGGTACTGCATCTATCTTGTGTCAGCTATCAAGAAAGTAAATTGCACCTGGCTGGTGTAGCTCAGTGGATTGAGCTCAGGCTGCGAACCAAAGCATCTCAGGTTTGATTCCCAGTCAGGGTACACGCCTGGGTTGCAGGCCATGGCTCCCAGCAACCACACACTGATGTTTCTCTCTCTCTCTCATTCTCCCTACCTTCCCTCTCTAAAAATGGATGAATAAAATCTCTAAAAAAAAAAAAAATAAATTGCAACTCAGATTGGAAAAAATATCTGCAAGTCATATATTTGATAAGAATCCAGTACCCAGAATACATAGTAGCTTTTACAACTCAACCATAAAAAGACAAACAACACAATTTAAAAATGGGTAAAGGATTTGGACAGAAATGTCTCCAGAGAATATATACAAATGATCAATAAGCAGATGCAAAGATGCTCTCAACGTCGTTTAGTCATTAGGAAAACTAAATTATAGGAATGCAAATCAAAGCCACAATTAGGAGCCTCTTCACACACACTAGGCTAGCTGTAATTTTCTTTCTTTAGAAAAGGAAGTAAGTGTTGGCAAGGATGTGGACACATCGGACCCTTCATGCGTCGCTGGTGGCAATGCAGAATGACGCGGCTGCTGTGACAAACCAGCCTGGCCCTTCCTCACAGAGCTGAACACGGAGTCACATAGGACTCAGTAATTCCACTACGAGGAGAATTCATTTCAAGAAAAATAAAAACATGTTCACACAAAAATGTATATGTGAGTGTTCACAGCAGCGTTATTTTTAACAGCCGAAAAGGGGAAACGACACAAATGTCTACCAACTGACAAACGGATAATAAATGTGGCACATGCACTCGACGGAACCTCACTGACTCACGAGAAGGAATGAGGTGCAGGCACAGGCCACATACGGCATGCGTGAACCCCGACAACATCCTGCTGAGTGAAAGGAGTCAGACACAAAGTGCCACATAGTACAGGGCTCCATTCCTACGAAGTGCCCACAATAGGCAAATCCATAAAGACAGCAGATTAGTGCTTGCAGGGGCTTGGTGGGGAGGCAGAAGGAGGCATGGTGACCACCGGTGCAAAGGTGTCTTTTGGAGCTGAACTTAGTGAAATTCTAACTTGGATGTTCTGGGATTAGACAGTAGTGACAGTTGCAGGACATCGTGAATGTACTAAAAAAAAATACAAAAATTGCACACTTTTAAATCGTGAAAATTATGGTATGTGAATTGTACCTCAAAAAATTAAAATTAAAAAGTGGAGAAGAGAGTGTCAGGTAGTGCCTGAGTTGGAGAGACACTGCGTGGTTTGTGAGGTGTCCCCTGCCCTCAGTAAACATGGTGCAAGGAAGTCGGTGCTCAGAACCAAGACGCTCTGATGACACACAGACCACGCTCAGCACCGCCCCTCATCTCTGCCACACGCATGCTGACGCAGAGGGCCGTGGGAAACAAGTCTTTCTGATGGTCCCGTCATTTTGACCAAAAAGGTGTCTGCTCCATCGTATGATCGGTTGATAGTCATGAAAGAAAAAAGTTATTCATATCTCTGGTTCAACTCCATGAATCTGTGGAGACTGTATTCATAAAGGTAGCCAAATACACGAACATCGCACAGATGACTCGGAGGAGGGAGTTCAAGAATCAGGAAAGGCAGAGAGAGTATTACTAACACCACTTTTGCCTAAAGAAAACACTGTGAGCGCTGCGTTGGCCAGAGAGATTGTGAAAGGAGTTAACAAAATCAAATTAAACATTAGGGAAAGCAGGCTTGACAAACAACTTCTCAGTTCGAGACCGTGTATGAAAGCAAGGGTGGAGGGGGAACGGCAAGCCCCCCGGAGGGCCAACCGTGAAGCACGAATCGGATACACACGGCGTCACCGCCCTCCTCTGCTGCTTTCTCGGCCCAGGAACCTTGGCCACGCAACTTCACATCTCTATTCACCTCTTTCCTCTTACGTAAAATACAGAAAACAAATTTCCTCATAAGGATATTACTGTTACACGAAGGGCAACAAGCAGGGACCCTAAATGGCAGCTCTGATCATTAATTAGGACACAGGCCAGGAGCAGTGATGCCACCCAACATTTGGGTGGCAGTCGAGGGGAGTACCCACTTCCAGAGGGTACCCCCATTTCCCCGTGTCAAACACGAGCCCCTGACCACGGGCAGATCCCCACATCTGCCACTGACCAGGGATTTTTATTCACCACTTTAAAGGCTCACAAGGAAACATCTCTGTCCACGCTCTGTGGGAGACACACTGACTTCCTTTCTGTGTGGCAGACTAAGCTGACACACTTGGTGGTGATAAGGAGCCCCCTTCCTACCTCAAATAAGTACAAATATTTTTTAAGTTTCTCTCATGAAGATTTTAGGCCCAGACCATTTTTATTGTTCCTGTCGCGGTAACTTTATTACTCACTATATATTTTTTTAATTGAATTGAATTTTATTGGGGTGACACTGGATAATAAAATTATAAAGCTTTCAGGTATACAGCTCTATAATGCATCATCTGTATACTGTGTTGTGTGTTCACCACCCAAAGTCTCCTTCCACCACCATTCATCCCCCTTGTACCCTCTTCTAGCCTCCCCCACCCTCTCTCCCTCTGGTAATAAAGGAAGACAGAAAGACTACCTTACTGCACCATGTGTCTATGGACCAGGTTTGTTCTTTTTGCTTAATCCCCTCACCCTTTCCACCCAGACCCCAACCTCCTTCCTCTCTAACAGCTGTCAGTCTGTTCTCTGTATCTAGGATTCTGATTCTATTTTGTTTGTTTATTTTGTTCAGTCGATTCCACATATGAGTGAAATAATATGGTGTTTGTCTTTCTCTGCCTCATTTCACTGAGCATAATACTGTCCAGGTCCCTCCATGCTGTCACAAAGGTAAGATTTCCTTTTTATGGCTGAGTAGTATTCCACTGTGTGAATGTACCACAGCTATTTACCCACTTGTCTACTGATGGGCACTCGGGCTGCTTCCAATGCTTGGCTATTAAATGATGCTGCATGAACATGGGGGTGCATATGTTATTTTGAATTAGCGTTTTGGGTTTTCTCAGAATATTCCCAGAAGTGGAATCGCTGGGTCATAAAGGAGTTCCATTTTAATTTTTGAGGAAACTCCATACTGCTTTCCACAGTGGCTGCACCAATATGCATTCCTACCAACAGTATATGAGGGTTCCTTTTTCTCCAAATCCTTGCCAACATTTGCTGTTTGTTAATTTATTGATGAATGCCATTCTGACAGGTGTGAGATGATATCTCACTGTGTTTTTAATTTCTCTGATGATTAGTGACGTTGAGTATCTTATCATATGTCTGTGGGTTGTCTGTATGTCCTCTTTGGAGAAGTGTCTGTTCAGGTCCTTTGCCCATTTATTAGCTGGATTGTTTGTTTTTTTAGTGTTGAATTAAATAGAGTTCTTTATAAACTTTGGATATTAATCCATTATCAGAGGTATCATTAGTGAATATGTTCTCCCATTCAGTGGGTTGTCTTTTCATTTTATTGATGGTTTCCTTTTTTTGAGGCCCAGCACATTTTAGAAAGTAATATAACAAATGTCCAAAGAACATTTAAATTATAATTTATATAAAGTATTTTTAAAGATAGAGAAAGAAGACAACTGTGAGACTGACTTCATGAGACTGGGACATTTTTTATGCCAACACTGTAAAAGGACAGTAATAGGAGAGAATTATTGAGCCAACCTAATTTACATACATGGATATAAAATTTCTAAATAAAATACCCATTAGTTGAATCCAGCAGCATTTTAAATCTAAAAAATTATGTTCAAGTAGAGTTTCTCCCAGGAATGTAAGGCTGTTTCAATATTGCGGTATCTTTTTAAGAAAATCACAACCCCAGCAGACTAACGGGGCTGGAACCTATGATCACCTCAGCGTTTGCAGAAGAGACATTAGACAACATTTCACACCCTTTCCTGGAAGGCTTTTACCAAACAAGTAATAGCAAGAAAAATTCTTATTCTAATCAAACATACCTCCCAAAACTATACAGCAAGTGTAACACTTAATGACAAAATTTTAGAAGCATTCCCATTAAATTCAGAAAAAAGACAAAAATTGTCATGTTTAATTTCTGTGATTATCTTACTGAAAGTCTTAGTCAATGGAATATAACAAGAAAAGTAATTGGTATAAGGAGTAGAAATTTTAGGCATTTGCTAATGATTTGTTGACAGAGAAAATTAAAAGAAAAAATTCAAACTACCAGAACTTATAAGATAATGATTTTATATTCAGCAGAGTTTTATATATAAAAGCAACTACAAAAAAAAAAAAACCAAGAATTTTTGTATTATCAATAATCAATTAATAAAGATAATGGGCAAAACTATTTCCATTTACAATCATATTAAAATCAAGAAACAGATCTAATAAAATAATTGTTAGTACCTTACAGAAAATATTTTCAAATGTTATTGAAGATCACAAAAAATATCTGAATAAATGGAAAAATAATCATGTTTGTAGATGGCAAGATTAAATATTCTAGATATAAAGATTTTCTCTAAATTAATCTACAAAACTCAAGGCCATTATCATCAAAACCAAAGAATCCCTTTTAAAAAAATAACAATGCAGCATATGGCATCAGTGTGTAGGTAAACAAAGTGACTAATAACTAGCACAGGGAACCTAGAACAGACTTAAGCATTAGATGACTTAGAAAGCAGGAACCATGGCCTCTGCCCTGGCTGGGTGGCTCAGTTGGATGGAGCGTTATCTCATATGCCAGAAGATTATGAGTTCAATTCCCAGTCGGGGCACATACCTAAGTTGTGGGTTCGATCCCCAGTCAAGACACACATGGAAGGCGACCAATCTATGTTTCTCCCTCACATTGATATTGCTCTGTCTCTCTCTTTCTCTCTCTCAAAATTAATAAATATATTCTTGGGTCAGGATCAAAGAAATAAAAGAAAATATACCTTCATGAATCAGAAGGAAAACAAGATTATTTAATAAATGGCATTTCCATTTGAAAACAACAAAATTAAACCTATATTCTAGACTATACACAAAAATTACTGATGATTAAAAGACCTAAAAGTTAAGGGAAAAAAAATTAAATCTATTTGAAGAAACATAGGAAGAAGACTTTTTGACATTGGAATCAAAAAGAATGAGATAAACAAGACCAAAAAAAACCACACTTAATAAAAGAAACAATTGCTAAGTTTGACTATGTTAAAATTAAAGTATTCTGGGTGGTAAAGGTGCCATAAAGAAACAGAAGATAAGTAGCTAAGAGGAGTCACAACACAGAATAAGGACTAGTAAGAAGTATTTATACAAATGCCTACAAATTATTATGAGAAATAAACTTAAAAGCAGCAAAGGACATGAAGAGGTCATCGGAACAACCAGTGACCTATGCAAATGTGCAACCTTGCTTGCATCAAGGAAATTAAGGTTCTATGGAACCATTCCTCATCCATTTTATCAATCTCATTCAGATTAATAAAATCAAAAGGTATGACAATACCAAACTTTGGTGAGGATGTGAGAAAATAGATGGGATTATACATTATAACAATCACATCACACACCAATTTGGTGATATCCAGTGAGGTTTAAAATGGCTATAATCTGGGTATGACTTGCCAGTTGTGGTTGTTGGTATAAACCATAGAGAAACACTTTATATGTGTACCAGATATTTCATTCAAGGTCATTTATTGAAGCAATGTTTGTAATGGAGGGAAACTACTTTCAGCAACAGAAATGTTCACTAGTAGAAAAATTGACAAATAAATTATGGCTCCTTCATAGATGGAATACTACATAGAGATTCACAATGCTCTCATTTAAGTGAAGTAAATCTATATAGATCAGTACATTTCAAGCCATAATGTTGAATGAAAAGAAAAAGTTGCAGAATGATAGTAAATACAATGTTAGAGTTTGTGTAAATTAAAACACACAAATCAATACCACAAACCATTTACTGGCAATATAAATGTATATAGCCAAAAATATCGATAGAAATGCACTCCAAATAATATTGCCTCTGGGGATAAAAGAAACACAGGGAGAAGGTCTGACTTGGTATATTAATTGGAGGCACAGAATAAGCAGAGACAAGAGATGAAGCAGAAGAAATATTTGAACAGATGACAGCTGTGGATTTTCCAAACCTGAAGAAAGTTACTAGCTGAAAAGCAATATAATGACAAGAGAAATAGACCAATTGACATTTGGAGTAGATTTAAATACACCTGTTTCGGTAATTGACAGAGCAAACAGACAAAACATCAGGGAAGACACAAAAAAATCTGAACAACACAAGTAGCGATCATGGCCTGAGGGCGTGTAGAATACTGTTCCTAATAATGACACGGATGCTAATTGGGGTACTGTTATTTGTACACAGAAGCAAGGGGCAATGTCCCACCTTAAGAGTTTAATGGCTCTAAAGCAGCAAGAAGCAGACTTCAGTGATCCCTCCTTGGCTTTTCAGCAGCTGGTGGCCTCTGCAGGAAAATGCAAAAGCAGAGTAGTTAAACCTTGGGTACATTTGCATTTACACATTTGCTAATTAAATCAAATGGAGAAACCTCATCTTCCCAGCCGAAAATATTCTAACCTGGGAGCTCAGCCAGGGCACAAGCTAAGAGTGCCTTTGTACACCTCAGGGTCCAACAGAAATCGAACATGGGCCAAAACTGAGAGCAACCTACGCAATTTTAAATTTATTGGCACTCAAAAAAATAAACAAACAGGTAAATCGACTGTAACAATGTATTTAGCCCAATATATTGAAAATATTATCATTTTTATGTGCAAGCAATATAAAAATGCTGAGGTAGTCACATTTCTATCCTCGTACTAAATTTTCAAAATCCACTGTGTACTTTAGACTTACAAGCCTTAGGGGAGGAAAAGAGCTTTTCCTCTGCCCTCCTACATTGGGCAACTGAGGCCTGCAAATTAAACTGACAACTGACAGAGTAACAGGAGAAAGGTGTACAAGTCAACATACTTGATGTCAACAATTTAATTTTTATAGGCACAGAGGGCTTGATACAAAACACGGGAAGACCTGAAGAGGTGATGAAACCTAGGGTCTTAATATCATTTTAACGAAGGGTGATAAATTATGGAGAAGTGTCTAGACATAGGAAAAGGAGTTTGGGCATGGTAAGTTGTGGGAAGGCAAATAATAAGGGGGAAACTAATTGAAGATAAGGGTTGCTTGAGTACGGTTTGGTTTTGCAGACACACCTTTTTGCCAACTTTGTGTCTCCAGTAGTCACGGTGCTTTCCTCCTCCAGGTACAGGAGAGGGGAAGTGGAACACCTTCACCAGGGGAAGTTCATGCCCAGCTTTTAGGCAGATAAGGGAAGGCAGAGAGCTCACTGCATCTATTATTTCTCAACTGCCTTTAGATCAAAATAATCTTTATGGCAAAGTGGCACATTTTGGGGTGGCATATTGTGAACCCCGTCAGGGCACATCTCAATTTGGACTCAACACATGTCACCTGCTCAATACCCACACGTGACTGGTGGCTTCTACATTGGAGAGCACTGATGGAGAGTTTCCTGGTGTTCCTCAAATAGTAACTTCTCCAAGTACAAATGAAAGCTAGGATGTCAATCAGGCTACAAGCATGAAGTGCTTACTTCATGCTTGTAGTACCATAATCTCCAAATCACGGTAAGCTCCAGTGAAAAATAGCTATTCTTATTATTATTGTTACTGATCTTGGGTTGGATACTTTTGACTCGTTCTATACAAAAATCCCACACTTGAATTTTTATACCCTTCTATGGTCCACGTGGACAAAACATCAAAACCTTATTATATACAGCACTTGTAAATGTCATGCATACTATTTAACTACCTCTTTAATGACACGGATAGCTCAGGCTTTGGTCATTTTTGCCATATATCTGATTTGAGCATGCATGCATACCACCTGTACTATTCTTTCAGACATGCCTTCAAATCACCTTAATTCTTTAAATTGCATATTTGGGACTTGACCCTCATCCTAAAAGGTCACAGCCCTGAAATCAGGAGTTTGACACTCTAGATATATAGTTTTCTTAATGTTAAAATAAATGCATAACATGTACCTCTTCTGAAAATATCATATATGCAAAACAGAACACAACATATTTTGAGAAGCAGAAATTATATAACCACTATTTATACAGTGTCCTGTTCTGGCTCCTCTATCTTCAAGCTCTGTGGCCTTGGTGGGTTACTTAAGCCCTCCAGCCATGAGTTGCCTCATCTATAAACTGAGATTGGCAGGGGATTTTGAGCAGATGAGAGAATGCATATAAACTTTTAGCACAGTTCCTGGTTTGGTTGAATACCTTGAACAAGAAACGCTAGTTCTATTTTTATTATAAGGATATCTGCAGTGTACAAAGCATTTCTTGTGTATTATTTTCACAGGACTTCACTAAAGAAATCTACTTTCTCAATAGGAAAGCAATGCCTGATCTCTTGTCCAGGGTTAATAGGCCCGTGTATTGCAAAGGTAGACCTAAAATCAAGTATTTGCAGGCATGTTCGCTGCTACTTCCACTAAATGACATTTGCTGTGGCAGGAAATGTGCTTGCCTATTTTTATCTCTGCTACCTATTGCAAAAGGAATCTTCCCACTGGCACAAAAAAAAAATTGAGCAGAGGAAGTTGGAGAGTCTCATCTTTCATAACCATCAACAGGCATTTCGGGAGCCCCTGGAAGGTGCCCTTTTCCCCACACACATATGATTTCTGCTGCTTCCGTGACTGACCACAAAGCAGATCTCTGTGGAATCTATCCCTGGAGCAAACACTCGAAAGCACACCACAGTGAGGCCTTCACTTCGGGTCGGGCTACCTATCGCCAAGTGAGTTAAAGAAGCCGGAATGTGCTTCTGGAATTTAATTTCCAGCTGAGGTCTAATTCTTCATTGCACTCTGTGCAACTGTCGAGGCACCCAGCCCTGGTGTCTTCCATGGAGTCAGGGCAGATTCTGCCTTTCGACAGACCCAGGAAACCTTTCGAAGGAAATTTAAGTCAGAAAATCATGTCAGGAAATACTCCTCCGGATATGAGGCAGCTATAAAAAAAAAAAATGGGTCCTGTTCGTAAACACTGAAGAACCGCCACAATGTCACATTTTCTGTTTTTCTTCTCCAAGAAGATTTCTATACTTACACAAAAGTAGAATATGGATTATGACCAATCGCAATGTATTTCCAGAAGAGACTCACTTATTAAAGTCTAAAAATATAGAATCTGCAGCATATAATTTAGATTTTAATATAATACTTTTTACTGAATTAGTAAAAATTACTGAAAAAGTAAAAATACTTTTACTGAATACTTTTTTACTGAGTGACACTGGTTAATAAAATTACATAGGTTTCAGGGGTACCTATGTACCCCTATGACACATCATCTGTACATTGTATTGTGCGCTCGCCACCCCAAGTCAAGTCTCCTTCCGTCACCACTTCTCATCCCCCTGCCTTCACCCTCTTCTGCCTCCCCCAAACTCCCTTTCTGTTGCCTGTATCTACCAGTTTTGGGTTGTTTTTTTTTTACTTCATCCTTTCACCTGCTCCACCCAGCCCCACAATGCCCCTCCCCTCTGACAGCTGTCAGTATAATGCTCTTTTTTAAAGCATTTTATGTGTTGGCCATCTCCTCAACAAAACTGCAAATTCTCCTGAGGCACATATTTTAGGAGGCTCTATTGGTAAAAAAAAAAATAGTTGATTCCAAAATCACTTTGCCATATGATCCTGTTTCTGTAAAACGACAACTACATCTTAAACATCAGTTTTATATATATACACAGATATACATATATGTGTGTGTACACGCACACGCACACATCTGTCTGAAAGAGATTATACACCAAAATGTTAACAATGTCCCCTGGGAGGGGGCACAGATTTTTTTATATATAGCTTTGTGTTCTAAGCCAAACAATGAGCATGTGGAACATGTGTCACTTGTATGTTTTCCAAACTGTTTAAAAATGACACAGAAGCACTCTGGCCACTCGGTGACATGCAGATCGCCAGCTCCCACGTGGAAAGTAAGGCAGGAGGAGGAGGCTGAACAGCCCATGAAGCCCGTGGTGCAGCACACACCTGGGACAGACGCCTACGCAGACAGATCCCCATCTCAAGGCTCCGGGAGAGAAACCTGCTAGCCGGCACCTACCGGCACGCTGCCCACTGACCGGGAATTCTGGTGGCCTGACTGGCGTAACTCCCATGACCCAGCCTAGTCATGCGGGTCCATTCCCTCACCCGATCTAATGAGGACAACACGCGTCTACTTCGCAGGACTGACTGCGTGAGGATGTGGGATGCTCAGCTTGGGAACTGGACCAGAGGGAGGTGTCCGATGCACAGGAGCTGTCTGTGGGCAGCCAGGCCCGGGCTCAGGTCCTCTGCCACACCCAGGGGCGCGGGGGGGAGGAGACACCACCTCCAAACCCCCCAACTCCTCTCTCCCTTTTAAGTGGCATCGGATGGCTTTGAAAGCGCTCCCTCCTCCAGCTTACAATTCTCAAGTGCGACTGCTGAGCCCGGAGTTACCGATAAGATCAGAGACTATAAATGAAACAAGCAACAACAACCAAAAAAATCCTTCAGCAAAACTAACTTAACTCTTAGCCATAAAGGTCAAGAGCTAGAAAGCAGAATTAATTCTGTTCACAGACAGAAAATTAAAATTTTGATAACAGAGTTCAAAAATTAGCACTAAAAATGGATAATGCAAATCCACTGAGGGGAAAGTAATTGTCTCAGAAAGAAGAACATTTTCCAAAATAATAACAGCTAGGCTTAGAGAGGCTAATTCACCCAAATTCACACAGGTAGGGAGGGGAGATAGTGGGATTCAAAGTCAGTCTGATTCCGTCCGCTTCCTTTTCTTGTTATAGTTATCAAACCCTCAGGTTTGAAATGAATGTTAGAGGCTATGTACTCAGTTTCCCAACTCTCAGAGTACGTATAATATTAGATCGAGGAATTGTGCTCTGGTTTATAAATAAGTTCATTAAAATATAATTAGGGTTGCCCGAATTAGAAAATGAAAAATACAGGATGCCTTATTAATTTGAATTATAGATTTTAAAAAAAAACAAGTAATTTTAGTATTAGTGCACAGACATACTTATACTAAAAAATAATTGTTTTTCCAAAATTTAAATCCAATGAGTGTGCTGTATTTTATCTGGCAACTCTAAAATGATACCAGCCCAGCACTCTGCATACAGTCTAACCAAAGGGGTAGGGTTACTTGTAATGTTGAAAGGCGTAATTCAAGACAAACGAATGGTGACAATTTTACAGTTTTTAAACCTGAGACTTGACTACCTTTATTTCAGTCCTCCCAAACTGACACTTAGAGAAATTATGCTACTTGCTCGATGTCACAAGTTGAAAATCTGACATTTGAGTCTCGATAATCCAACAGTCATGAACACTGCTAATAACGTTCAGTGCAACTGCGCGTCGCTAATGGCCGCCACGCTGTCCATCGGGCACTGCATCAGCCCCTCGCTGCATCTCCTCCTCACGTCTGCACAGGAAAGCTTCTCGCTGAATCACACTGTCAGGGAATTGCTTCCCTAGTTCCAAAATGCTAATGAGCAACTAAATTGAGTACTAGCATGCTCTAAATACTTTAATACAAAAATTGGCTAATTTCAGGGAAGTTACTTGGACAGTCACTGTCTATTAATATTTATGCGCAGGTTCCTTCCCATAGGCTTAAGACCCTTAAGATGGAAAATGACTTACCCACCACACTATATCCTTCACAGAGGCTGGCGCCAGCCTCCTGTCTTTCACAAAAAGAAAGGATTCCAAAAAATTAAATGAACAAATGAATGAGCAGAAGTCTAGAAAGTATCAATTTAAGATTATTGAGCAGCTGAGACAATCTTTTTTTGGTAAATAATTTAAAACGATCACGGAGAGGTTTTTAAGAGAAGAAATTGCTCAGTCAGTAAGTAGTGCTAATCTATAGAACAAACCTTGTTCCTCTAAACTGTGGCTTAAACATTTATAGTTAGAGGAGGGGAGAAGCAGGACAGAGCCAAAGGGCTTCCTTTAATTAAGCAGTATTATGGCTTCTCAACAGGCAACTCAATTCACTGTGCAGCCAGCAAAACGCAAGGAGCGTGGTCCCAGGAAGACCCCGTCTGCCACTGTGGTCACAGGAAGTTTTGTTGTTAAGAGACTTGAAAGTGTCTGGTTAATAGCAAGATACTCAGACAATGGCTGAACTGAGGGAGAAGATCAACGAAGCCTATCACTGACCTAGTGACAAAGCTACTTTACCCCCCTGGTACAGAAAAATGTTACAAAGCGGAGGGAGGGGAGAAATACAGCAAAGGAAAAGGCAGCAATCAGTACCGAGGGAAACAGGAAATGAATTCAGCAGGGCTCAAGAGGGGTAATTCTAGCCCCAAATCTGCAACCTGCTAGGGACAGAATTTGACACGGTTCTTTTCTCCCTGGGCCTCATTTTCTTCACCTCCCAAATAGAAGTGTGAGACTGAGAACCCCATTTCCCAGAAGAATGTATTCCCTAGACCCACAGGATATAATTAGGTGGTATGCAAAAGGAAAAAAATGCATTTCTGGAGTTAACTGATCTTGAAAAATGCAGGATTAAGCAAAACAAAACAGGGTGCTTTATTTCACAATTTTCAGTGCCTTTGAAGTTCAAACATGCTTTCTCTTTTCATCTTTAAAAGGGGGTAATAGTGCCTATTCCATAAAGTTCTTGTGAGAATTAAATGAATCCATTCTAAGAGCTAAATAGCTTCTATTATTATGATTATCATCATCACCATAAATCTGGTAAGCGGGGCAATACAGAATATAGCATCTTCCAAACCTAGGAGACTCTAGACATGCCTTATTTATTCCTTTATTTGTTGACTATATCACTGGGGGCTAATATTCCCCATTAAACCATCTGAGAATTCTTGATTTGGAATGACCCTAAAGACACTTCCATCCTGATACCTATGACCTCACTGTAAATTAAGCTTCCAGACAGGCTGTTATATCCTTAGCAAGAATGCTCAAGCCACCCTGGCTGGCATAGCTCAGTGGATTGAGCGCGGACTGCGAATCAAAGTGTCGCAGGTTCGATTCCCAGTCAGGCCACATACCTGGGTTGCAGGCCACGGCCCCCAGCAACCACACGTTGATGTTTCTTTCTCTCCCTTTCTCCCTCCCTTCCCTATCTAAAAAATAAATGAATAAAATCTTTAAAAGAAAAAAAGAATACTCAAGCCCACAATACATACAAACTAAATTTTGTTGAATGAACAAACACATGAAAGAACTTTCCTGAAGCTGAGAGCCCACAAACTCCACCCGGCTCCCAGGCCCGGACGCCTCCAACCCAGAAGAGTCTTTCAGAGCCTGGGGTTTTGATATTCCAGAAGAGAAACATGAACGTCAGTGTACCTGCTAATGCTCAGTGCCAGCGCCTCCCAGGCTAATTTGCCCACACTCATCCAAGTTATCAGCTGTTTCATTCATTCACTCATTTATTCATTCATTCACTCATTTATTCATTCATTCAGATACCGACCAATTTCCCTTACAGTCCAAGCATTGCTCCAGCAATGAGGAGATTACAGCGATGCGCCCTTCACAGAGCAGGCCTTCACAGTAATTACAGTTTCCTTGCAGAGAAAAACTACGCACACTCATGGCAATTTAAGACAAGTGGCACTGAGAGAGGCGGCAGCTTAATGCAGTCACAGGTTACGGTCAGCTCTGAGAAGCAGGGTCGTCTTCAAAGGCAAAGCAAGGGGCAGTTAAAGTGGACCTCGGAGGACCTGGGCATGTGGACATTTCAGGCAGAAGGAACTCACGGGCAAAGAATCAACAGCGCACCACACAGCCGACCACGTGGCACAGCCCAGGGCTTCCCACATGAAGCCCTGGGACCACATCCAAGGTCTGGCGCATGCTAGTCCCTTGGATCCGTGAGCAAGTAGCCTCTATTTTCCTTATTGTTTCTAAAATGTGAATATTACTGTGAGATGAATAAGCAACAATAATAATTAAAATTTATTTAGCCCTTACAAAGTGCCTGGCGGTATTTTAAGCCCTCAGTAATTGGACCAAATCAAAGAATGATGAGGACTGAAGCCCAGATTTTTCTTCCCAGTTCTTTCTGACCACTGACCCAGGAAAAAAATCCTGATCATGGGTACTGGTATTTCTATTTCACCGGGGAAGGAACTGAAGCCCCAAACATTGAGAAACGCGATGGCTCAAGGTCCCAGAGCTAGTAAATGGCAGAGCTGGGGTTCAGACTAAAGACTGACTGGCCAGTCCGCGCTGAGGGCCCACATGTGCTCCTACAACAACAGCACCAGCAGCAGAGTGTGTGAAGTAACTTACAGTGACCCTACGAAAAACAGATGAGAACAGTGAAGCACAGAGATGTTAAGACACTTACCCAGAGTCACACAGCTAAGCCGTTAGGCTCTCAGGTCTGAACTCTCAGTGGTGACACTACATTCCTTCCTTTACAGAAAGAGGGAAGAACAGGCAGGGGAGGATTTTGGATTCAGTTCAGAACCCCTCTTCCCTCATTCAGAAGACACTTCATTTCTTCTTCAATTACAGGTGACAATCAATATTATTTTATATTCATTTCAGGTGTATAGCATAGTGGTTAGACATTTATATAATTTGCAAAGTGATTCCCCCCAACACTTCCTGTACCCACCTGGCTCCACACACAGCTGTGACAGTTTTATTGACTACATTCCCGATGCAGTATGGAAGACATTTAAATGATCTAAATTTCGTGAGTAACGTGCCTACTGTGCAAAGTGTTCCACTGGGAACTACTCCTCTCCTGATCTGGACCATTCATATGTTCATTACGTAAACTGCGCAGGAGTCAGGGAAAGGATTTCATTAGACGAACGATGGGGACTTTCTGTATGTTCAAACTGACTCTGTCTGTATGCACCCTCAAGAGAAGACAGTTTCTGTCTTTACCATGGAAGCAGGCGTAGCCAGTGTGGGATTGCCTTTGCGAGCACACACGCAATATGGAAAAGAGAGAGTGGAGATAGCTATTAAAAGCATGATAGCCAAGTTAAAAGATACACCTTAAAATGAGAAGAGATTAGGGTTTCCGAAGCCTAAATGAAAGGAGCCCTGTGGAGCCTTTTTACTTCTCCCATTTCACCTTCTTTTTAATGGTAGCTATCATCTCCAACGCGGTGGGCGTTTTCTTAAGCTACAAATGATCATTAGCTCTTAGAAGTAAAAGATGCCAATGACTGTCGGATAATCTGTCTCCGTTAAGCTATCTCCTGCTGCTCTCTTTGGTTTGTTTTTATTCAGGGTGCGAACAATGCTAGGCAGGTGGACTTCCTGTTGAAAACTGACGGAAAGATGTAGTCGGGCTCATCGCTTTGTGCAAGAGTTGGTTGGGAAATAAGAAACAGCATTTAATGGCAGAGTAAGTGGACAATTACTAACAAGCGGGTAGGAATTAAAAGGTGGAAAGATACCACAGTGCTCTCTGCTTGTAGCACGAGAATAAAAGCCGCGCTGCAGAGGCAAGGTCCTCTGCCCCCTTGTCCTACAGCTGGAGTCTTTTTCAATTAGTGGCAGGTCACGGGAAAACAGAAACCAAATCTATCATCCCTCTTTTACGTCCATTTGGAACTGCAATATGAGGTGGTTATTGGTAGACATAAAAAAGGTCATTTTCAAGCTTATTATGTGCATAGGACCTATAAAACATCAATAATGACATTGACTCAACCTATTTACATTAACTAACAATTCCAGAGGTTTACTGAGTGCCACGCACTGTGCTGCTTTCACGAGCATTCATTCATTCGGTCCCTACAATTTATGAAGGTCGGTGGTGGTATCCAATGTGGACCGTGGCTCAAAGAGGTGAAGTAATTTACCAAAGGTCATACACATTATCGGTGGTGGAGCAGATTCCACCATAGGGCCACCTGGCCAAAAACCCGTTTTCTCAATGGCCACTCTGCACGCCAGTTTTACCTGTTGTTATTTCTCCAGGCTTCAGCAATTCCCTAGAACCAGCAAAGAAACCTGGCAATGGCTAATTCACAGTCTAACAGTTGCATAAAGTGATGTTTCTCACGCTGGCACCTCTAGAACATAGGAGAGTGCCGGGGACTCTGAAGCTGCGGGTTTAAACGATGTCTATCCTGGGATGTTAGAGCCAGGCAATGGGTATTTTAAAGCATTATTTTTACATTAAAACACATATTATAGAGTAGAAGTCACATGAATTTTTAAGGTAAAACATGGTGAGGATTCCAAGAAATCTGGGTTCAGCCACACCCCCCAGAAGGGCCAGGCCCACACCCAGAAGCCTGACCCAGCACCGCACAGTCACCGTAACACGTCAGTCGCCTCTGTGGGCCCAGAACGTCCACCCGCACCCTTGCTCTGGTGGAGGCACAGGGACTGCCCTCCAGGAACCACCCCCACACACTCAGGCTCAGTCCATCGGTGGCTGACCCCTTCCCTGGCTCTGACGGAAGCCTGTGATCCAGACCCGACCAAGGGGACCCAGCACCAGACCACCAGGAAAGAGAAATCCTTCTGTCTGGACCTGAAGCTGGGAGGAGGGCTGCCTGGGGCTGCTCTGGGGCCATCTGGCCCGCTACAGGAACAGAACTGGCCTGAGAACTAACGCCAGCGTGGAGCAAATCGGGGCCAGGAGGTGGAGCAGCACCAACTCCTGCTGAAACTGTCTGAGCCCTGGCCGTGCCTGAGGCAAATCCTGAACTCACGAGTTATGCAAGCCAGTACATTCCCCCCTCTTTTTTTTTAATTTTTATTTAAATTGTTGTTGCAGTACAATTTTCTATCTTTTACTCCCATCCCAACCCACCCACCCAACCCTCCCTTCCTCCCTCCCATTTCCACCCGCCCCTAGTTTTTATTATCCATGTGTCCTTATACTCGTTCCTGTAAACCCTTCCCTCTTTCCCCTGAAATTCCCTCTCCTTTCCCCTCTGAACTCTGTCAGTCTGTTCTTTATTTCAGTGTCTTTGGTTATATTTTACTTGTTTCTTTGTCTTGTTGTTTAGGTTCCTGTCGGTGTCCGCCCCCCCCGCCTTTTATTTTTTTTTTGAGTGAACGTGCTTGTGCTCTGTCACTTGTGGCTGAAAGTATCCTAACACAATTATCTATCAATTCCTTCAATCATGACAGCAACGCAGATGTTAAGCTGTTGGCTACTAGATGAAGGGGAAAATCCATGGCTGGTGGGAATGATTCCCCAGTCCAGCTCATCTGTACATTGTGGGACCAGAGAAAGGACCAGAACCTCAGAAAAAGAAACTGCTCATGGAAAGGAACAGCCAGGACCCTCTACTTACATAAGTACATAAATGAAGCAATGAAATAAAAGCAATGTACTGAGAAAATGGCAGGAATCCCAGAATAAATAAATCTCTCTGTTCCCATTGTAATGTGACGGTGGATACGCCCGGGTGGCAATGACCTATGCAGTGAGACAAAGAGAATAAATGTGACTCATCCTACCCTCTAAGGAAATCGCTTGCCATTTTAGCAAAAAAGAAAGAAAATTTAGGAACAATACACACTTACAAATGTATTTATTCACACCTGCTCTATTCTTCAAAGGACCTGAGTCTAAAATTGGCTACAGTTTTATTTGTTGGGTCTCCTTCACTGTGAAACTTGCTACCTTTTAGGTCTACAAAAGTGGAGAGGTGCCAAAGGCCAATGTCAAAGAAAGCCAAGAGCTCTGAGGTCTGGTTCTCTCCTCTGTTCATTATTGTCACCTGGTCTTAGGAAAGTCGTTCAGCCGCTTTGACCATGGAGATATTCCCGGATCTGTGCACAATGTAACGATCTGAGCTTCTTTCCCAAGACTCAACACACTCTCACCACCCTTGCCAGATGGGTCTCCCCTTTCCGCACATCTCCAGACGCCTCCACACTCACTGTTCCACCTGTACCTGTCTCGCCTCCCTTGCAGCATCTGCTTCAAGCTCCACCTGCTCCATGAAGTCCTCCTTACTATCATAATTTACACTTACCTCTCTCTCTTCTGAGTTTTCACAGCACAGAATGTCAAGGAAGATGTTTTAAATATCATCTAGTCTAATCCTTCCCCTTTCCACCCAACCTGCGGTTTATGCATACAGCAAACTCAAATGCTGGCAGGGGGGCTGAAATTTGTAAAAATGCATGAAGAGTGCAGGATGTAAGAAACTGGGTGAAAAGTGTATAATTGAAAGTTACCATGATTTCTCAAATATTACACATACAGCCCTGGCCAGGTAATTCAGTTGGTTAGAGCATCATCCTGATATGCCAACATTACAGGTTCAAATCCTGGTCAGGGCACATACAAGAATCAACCAATAAAGGCATAAATAAGTGGAAAAACAATTCAATGTCTGTCTGTCTCTCTCTCCACCCACTTTCTCTCTCTCTAAAAATATCAATAAAAATTAAAATATTAAACATAGAGTAGCAAACCAAACGTAAGCGCAAACATGACTACCACCACGGTAGACCCTGACTCACAGCACTTCATCCGTGGCATGATCATGAATCCTAGGTGCAAATTAGTTATGCGAAGCATGCTATTTCCTGTTCCGAATTGTTTTGGCTCTATTAGAAATCCTTTGTTAGGGATCAATTAATACCTGGAGAATTTGCTGCATCGGGAAGCACCCAGCTCTCTCAAACCTCTTGCACCATCCCACAACTACTTCAAATGCATCATTAGTCTTACTCCCCCGATGGGGAGTGGAGGGTGGAGGGCCCCTGAGGCCAGGACACTACCTGTTAGGCGGCGCACGAGGCTGGTTGTCTTTACCTGACTCCTGCACTCTGTACCCCTGACCATGAGGACATCTTGTCTGAAGAGAATTTCTTTGGAGGCCTGTTTTAGCAAATGACAAATGAAGCAGTAAACCAATTAAATCCAGAATGCTCATCCATAGGATGTGGGAAAGGATCTCTCATTTCAGCCAGAAACGATGACTGGGGTATGATTTTTCTGTTTTGGTGAGTCTGCAAAGTAAAACTTTCTCAAGCATTCATCACCCAGCAATTATCCTGAAATGTTGCAATTAAGTTTCCTTTTTTCCCAAGCTGTTAAGTGTCAGGATTTAAAAAAAAAATAAACCACATTAAATCCACTTAGACAAGGCAGCTTAAAAAGAAAAAACCTTAAATGGACCAAAATTATGTCAGTGATTCTCAGCCGCTGTTTGACTATTTGACTGATCTCCTCTCGTTGCGTGCACTGAGTTTTTTCGCCCACGCCATCAGCCACGTGAGGCCCTGCTGTCTTGGGAGTGAGGCTCTCTGAAGACAAAGCAGCCAGCCTGCCCTGAGAATGCAGAGCTCAGAAACCTCAGGCATCTCCAGCAAGTGACGGAGGAAGAGGGCACACGCACTCACTTTCTGTTGCTGAAAAGGAAACGAAGGCACTTTCAAAGCTTCCTAAACTCTTTGAAAGAACAGCATCTGCATCCATGCCCAGAACAGAGTTGGCACTTCGGTACTGATCTGCAAAGGAGTGTTGGAGGAGCACGTGATTTCCTAACTTAGTTAGGTATTCTATTGGCTAGTTCTGCAAAAGCAAAGAAAACAGAGGTAGGCAAATGTAGAAATTGATAATCAATGGCATTTATTGTACTGTGGAGTATAAGTGAGAGTCACCGTTATTTTGTTCAAGTTGTGCACACATGTGTTTGTGTTAATGAGTTTACTCAATAAAAAAAGACATTTTTCCCCCAAATACCTTTCCTCTTGTGCATAAGCTCATGAACACCAATAAATAAAGTTTGATACTCTGGGGAAAAAATACTGGCATATTTAGGCTATTAATGATAATAACAATAACAATAACAATATTTATCAAGTCCTTATCATCTTCAAAGAACTTTACATGCGTTTCTAAAATTAATCCTCCTAACACTCATTTCAAATAACAGATATTATCCGCCATTTTACAGGTGGAAAAAACTGAGGCACAGACAGATTAAGCATCTTACCCACAAGGGTATAATTATTAAATAGTGGCATTGGGACATAAACTCAGACAACCTAAGTCCAGAGATGGCAAACATAAACATTCCATTTTTTTAAATCCCATCTGCACTGCACCAACCGGTGCCCCAGTGACCTGCTTTCACGGAACACTTGTGTTCCTAAAGCAGCACTGTCTTACATTCACAAATCAGCATCTCTAAGACTATCTTCCATGAGACACAACTGTTCTGCAGATACCGTTTATCAGCAGAGCAACTTGGTCAACTGCATTTTAGAAACATGGACGTAAGTCCGGTCAAACGGGTTGCCCTATTGCAGGGCCCCTCCGAGCCTTTAACATGCTGAAGTTCATTGCATTTAAGATGAAAGGTAAACGCCTGGCTTCTGCAGACCTTCCTGAGCTCCAGTCACTGCTCGCCCCTCCCACCCGCAGGCTCTAACCACGCCCCTCCCACCTTCAGTTCCTCCCACCAGTCAGCTCCCTGTAGCTCCCTGCGTCCTTCCTGCTCTTGCGGGCTGACTCCTCCCTCTCCCCTTTCAGGTCTCAGAGGAAACGTCAGTTCCTTCAGAAAGCGTTTCCTACCACCCCACCTGAAACCCAGGCAGCCCATCCCAGTTGTCCGTATCCTTTTACCTTTGTTACTTCTGTCATGCACCTTATTCATTACTTAGTTGATTGTTGACCTTTTTCTAAATCAAAGGCCCGTGATGACATGAGGTCAAGCGCCAGATGGACAAGGTCACTATGCTTTCCAGTGCTGGGTCCTCACTACCGAGCACAACCCCTGAGACATACAGGTACCCAGAAGAATGTCTGTCAAATGAATGAATACATTTCTAAGAAGTAGACCCAATGTATTCTGTTTCCTAAACCAGTCTGGCCATACATACAACTATCCCCTTCTCCTGTTGAATACCTACTACGTCTCAGAGAAAGCTTGTATTCCACGAACAGTTTGTGAAAAGGAAAACTAACCCAAATAAAGTCTCACTATTATTCAAAATAAGGGAAAATTTCAATTATCCTATCTCTGGCCTACCTTAAAATAGCTATTCGTTAAAATTAATATCATGGGATATTTCTGATGAAATTTTTATATGCACCTAATTAGTATAATTATGTTCCATTAGATTAATTTAAATATGTCTAGTACATTTTATGGTTTAAAGAATACAGGATTTTCCATTCTCGAAAATACACCTAGGTCAAATGATGACTCTAAAAGTGATGTTTTAAATACAAGCAGACTTACTGAATTCCCTGACTCCCCTTGTGCGTTAGCCCAGATCCCCAAGAAAGACACACTAACATGGAGGCTGTGGGTTTACCTGTGTTCCCCCCAGAAAATGTTGAAGTCCCAACCCCCAGTATCTATGAAAACAATGTTCTCTGGAAGTAATATCTTTGCAGACAACCAAGTTAAGGTGAGGTTATCTGGCTGGGCCCTGATCTGACTGTGTCATTATAAAAAAGAGAAATTAAAACACAAAGTCAGAGGAACGCAACGCACAGAGGAAAGATGATATGAAGACACAGAGAAAAGACCACCTACAATTCGAGGAACACTGGAGGCTACCAGAAGCTAGGAGAGAGAAGCCTGGATTCTCCCTCATAAATCCCAGAAGGAACCGAAACCTTGATCTGGGACCTCTAGCCTCCAAAAATGTGAGACAATTAATGCAAGTCTAAGCCATCCAGTCTGTGGCACAGACGTCCTCAAGGACTTTCATTTCATTATAACACTGATGAGATGCTATAGGAACTTAACTCTTGTTTAGAGCAATTAGCCTATGGTACAACTGGCTTTGCTATAGGTCATTTTACTTAAAATCTGAGAATCTATCCATGATATTAAGTGAGGACTTACTGGACTTTATTAAGGCAATCCTAGGAAACTCATACATTAGATTAGACCTACAAGAGATTAATATTCCTAAAATTAGTCAGAATGCCATGTAGGTCTGTTTCCCAGGAACCAGGAAAGGAGCGGGGAGGGAGGGAGAGAGAAGTGGTTGTTGTGTAGAAGAGTCTTAGACTGTATTTCAATTCTAAGAAAGTCTGGCAAAGCAGACGGGGAGTCCTCGAAACAAAGTTGCCCATCAGCAAAGTCCCACGTCTCCCAGGATGGGCCTGCCTTAGCTTCTTTGCCATGCTCCATCACTGGCTGGGAGCAGCCCATAGAAAGGGTGATTTTAGCACCAACGCAGTGATAAGTTTCAGTGCGTGGCAACTGGGACAGTTGGAGACCCGAATGATGCATTTCCACTCCCTCCACACTCTTGCACTGCTGGTATCACTGAGATCTTGCTGAAAGTTAAGCTAAAAGAGATTTTGGAATCCTTTTAAGGAAGTCACCATGTACACAGTAGTTCAGAGCTTGCTTCCCCGGTCAGACAGAATAGATCCGGGTGTTATGGTAGTTCTGGTGCTGCTACTTACCAGCTGTGTAATTTCAGTCAGTTAATTAACCTCTTTGGACCTCAGTTACCTCTTCTATAAAGTGGAAATAATACTAGTAATACTTATAACAGCAACTAACTCAGAAGGTCACTGTGAATTCTAAATTAGGTAACATAGGGAAAGTGTTCACCACAGTTTTTGGCATCATCAGTAACCAATACAAAGTAGTGCATGGTTATTAACCATCATAATTATCATAAATATTATTGACGCAGCAAACATCTTTGAGGTTTACTTTGTGTGTTTGTTTTGCCTGCCTCACATTTTTTTTAAATAATAAAAGTAGTTTTTCCTATACAGGTAGCATTGATTGGTCCCTCAGCACCTTCCCACTCTAAGACAGTTGTAAATCCTAGAGAGAGCCAATTAAAGGGTCCCATTCCCCTGCCATACATCAGCATGGTGATGTATTCTAAGTGGTCTAACCAGGGTCATCCTCTCCACCCAAGGTCCCAGGGAAGTGGCTCTTTTTCTACAAGGGTTGTACATCATGGGATGTGACATCCTAATTGTCATCTGCTTACCCCTACTACATCAGCTTGTGCTCCTCTCTCCCTTGTTCTCTACCCTCCAGCCACACGGGCCTTCTCTCAACTCTGCAGATGTCGGAAGTTCTATCCTGTTTGAGGCCTTTGTCCAGGACACCCTTTCCTCTTTCCCTGAATACCCTGCACTTGGTCAGCTCATCCTTCAAATCTTGGCCTGACCTTCTTTAAAGAGGTATTGAACTTTCCCTGAGGTCTCTAAAGCATCGCTAAGATAATGTGTCCAAATCCAAATCCATGACCATCTTCCCAACCTGGTCCTCTAGCTCTGTGAACAGTTCCATTATCCACAGAGATACAGAAGCTAGAACCACCAGTGTTCACCTGCCAGTGATCATCGTGCCTACCCCAATGGGTAGAGCCATCTGGGAGCTAAAGATGCAGGACCCAATCTCCACCTGTGACTGGACATGCTACGCCAATGCATCTGCTTTTCTTCTTCAACTATTACTACAGCCAACACAATCCAATGATATTATCATCATCATCGTCATTAATATGCTTGCTGTTATTATTGCTATGTATTTGAAGAGGAGCAAGCCCATCTCTCCAGAAGGTGTCCACGTGAACTCCTTGGCAGACCATGGGGTAGTCTTTATGACAAGTTGGAGCTCCATCAGATAAATGAGTTTAGGAGCTGGAACATCAGAGGTGAGCTTTCTCACTCAGGTTTCACTGCCCTTAACCTTCAGCTGTGCTCATTTTTCACATTCGCCGAAACCATTTCACTAAACTTTGAGTACTCCATTCATCCATCCACCTGGGTGTCACTGGGAGTGATTTAGAAAGATTACAAATCTCTGTGCCTTTCCATTGTCCTTAGAATAAGAGAAAACTCTAGCCTGAGATCCCAGGGCAGAATGAACTGGGAATACCATGACATTAAGTCCAATTTCTACTGGGGGATAAATATGATATGGGAAAGCTGGGGGGAACTCATGACCTAGACTAAGCCCATTAGCCCATTCAATTATCCTGGCCATGGTGACTGACTCAGCAATGAGCATGTAACCTCAGCTTGACCAGTCAGTTTAAGAATCACGGGAGGACACTTCTGGTCAAGATGGAGGCATAGGTAAACATGGCTCGACTCCTTGCACAACCACATTAAAACTATAACTAAAACACAGAACATCCATTACCCAGAACCATCAGAGATCAAACTGAATGAAAGTCTGAGAACTACTTAATTAAAGAAACTGCATCCAGACTGGTAGAGGGGGCAGAGATGTGGAACTGGCTGATCCCACATCCACACATGGTGGATAAAAATTCAGGAGGGATATCCTGGGAGCAAGAAGTCTCAGCCTCATACCAGGACCCCAGCTGAGGGTTCCAGTGCCAGGAAGGTAAGTCCCTATAACTTTGGGCTGCAAAAAACAGCAGGGATTGACTGAGTCAGTAGAAGAAAATTCTCGAGTACCAAGCAGTTCCTCTTAAAAAACCCACACACAGATTTAATCAAACTCACTCCCTCTGAGCTCTAGCATTGGGGTAGAACCTTGAAAGGCACCAGTGGCATACAGAGAGGAACAGAAGTGTCTTAGCAGCAAGACAAGAGATGGAGGACAGCTTTGTCCCAGACAGAAATGTGAGCAAAGGCAATTGTCCCTTTTATGCACTCTCCCTCCACAGATCCACAGAACCAGCAGGCTGGTGCCATATCTGGGATTCCATCAACCTGGCTAACACTGTTTGCCCTGCCCTGGAGATCCCTAGAGACTCTGTCCCACCCAACTTACAAGCCCACCCAAGCTAATTTTGCGTGTGAATGGCTGCTCTTGGCTCATGTTCCACATCCTAAACATGAGAGCCTAAGTCCTCTCAAACAAGAAACAACCAGCCTCAGTGAGCCCCCAGCTCCCACACCTCTTGCTAAGGGGCCCCAGGCCTGGAACTAGCAGCAACCAGCCTGGATTCACAGCTTGGCTATACATGGGAATCTCCAAGCCAAACACAAGTGCCACTGGGCCCTACAGGACACCTACTACAATTAGGCCATGCTATCACGACAGGGAGTTATAGCAGCTCTACTAATACATATAAGCAAACACGGCAGGGGGGAGGCTACGAAAATGAGGAGACAAAGAAACATGGCCTAAATGAAAGAACTCCAGAAAAAGAGCTAAATGAAATAGAGATAAGTAATATCCAATACAGAACTCAAAACACTGGTTATAAGGATTCTCATGGGACTTAGTAAGGACCTCAACATTATAAAAAAAGATCCAGTCAGAAATGAAGGATACATTATTTAAAGAACAACTTACAGAGAAACAACAGTAGAGTGGATGAAGCTGAGAATCAAATTAATGATTTATAACACAAGGAAACAAAAAACAACCAATCAGAACAATAAGAAGAAAGAAGAGTCCAAAAAAAAGAGGATAGTGAAAGTAGCCCCTGGGACAACTTCAAGCATCCCAACATTTGTATCACAGAGGTGCCAGGAGGAGAAGAAAAACAGCAAAAAATTGGAAATCTATTTGAAAAAATAAACAAACCTTCCCTAATTTGGTGAAAGGAATAGACATGCAAGTCCAGAAAGCACAGAGAGTCCCAAACAAGATGGATGCAAAGAGGCCCACTCCAAGATACATCATAATTAAAATGCTAAAGGTAAAGATAAAGAGAGAAAGTCTTAAAAGCAGCAAAGGAAAAGCAGTTAGATACCTACAGGGGAATTCCCATAAGACTGTCAGCTGATTTCTCAAAAGAAACTTTGCAGCCTAGAAGGAATTGGCAAGAAATATTCAGTCATGAAAAGCAGAGACCTACAGCCAAGACTGCTCTGCCCAGTGAAGCTATCGCTAAGAATCAAAGGGCAGATAAAGAGCTTCCCAGACAAGAAAAAAACTAAAGAAGTTCATCGCCCATATATCAAACCATTCTTATATGACATGTTAAAAGGACTTGTTTAAGAAAAAGAAGATCAAAACTATGAACAATAAAATGGCAATAAATATATATCTATCAACAATTGAATCTAAAAACCAAACTAAGCAAACAAGAAGAACAAAGATAGAATCATGGATACAGAGAGCATTTTGATGGTTGCCCAAGGGGAAGGGGGTGTGGAGAATGGGTGAAGTGAGGGGATTAGGAAGTACAAATAGTTACTTACAGAATAGTCATGGGGACGTAAAGTACAGTATAGGAAATGGAGTAGCCAAAGAACATGACCCATGGACATGAACAATGGTGTGGAGATTGCCTGAGAGAGTGGGGGATGCTTGGTGGAAGGGGGCAAAAGGGGAACATTGAGACAAATGTTTTCATAATCAATAAAATACAATTTTTTAAAAAAAGAATCAGAATATTTGTTGGGTATGCTAAGGCAAAGAGTTTCTCTTTCTTGCTGGGGGTTAAATGAATTAAGCATGAAACTCCAGGAGCTTATTACAAACATCTTGGGGCCTCAAGGTCAATCAGCCTCAGAATGAAGTTGAACCTGAGAAAGAAAGAGCAGAAAGGGAGACCTGGGCCTCCGCCATATTGTTGAGATGCCAGATCAAGCTTCCCCTGGAGCCAGACATTCCTGGACTTTTTGGTTACGTGAATCAATACATTCCCTTTATAGTTTAAGCCTGTGTCACAGGGTTTCCTATAACTTGAAACCAAAGCATCCTAAGAGATTTATTTTTATATACATTTTCTTTCTGAAAGAAGAATCAAAATTTCCACTAGATTCTCAAGATATCCCAAAGAAATATTTTAACATCCTGGACTCAAGAATTTCCAAGGTTTGTTATGATGTTAGTATTCTGTGATCTTCCAGTTGAATTTGTTTTAAATTCCAATACATAAAGCTAGGCAATATAAAAATACATTTGCAAATGAAATTGCACTTTCCTATTATAACAAGAAACACTTATTAGAAAAAATGTTTGAAAATATAAAAAAGTAAAAATAACAGAGAGGCGGCCACATTTGGGAGTAGTTTTCTATGCATTTTTATACATCCTTTTATGGAAGCTTTAAAATGGTTAAGCTCATAGTACACATACCCAATTTTTCATCCGGCTTTTTTTTTTTGGCCATTTGACATTATAGCAAAGCATTTCTCCAGATTATTAGAAACCTTTTGTAAACATCCTTTTAAATGGCCACATAACTTCCTACTGAGCACTATAATTTCTTTTATGTTGGGGAAAAATGAATTTGTTGTTTTGGCAATTACATTTCCCTTCTTTGAAGAATTCTTGTCGCCATGTAAAGGAAGGAGCGGCCAGTGGTGGAAGTGCTCGTCGCCGTGGTGTCAGCCGTGGGGAACATGGGAAGAACGGAGGAGCACACCGGGACACTCCTCTCTCCTGCTGAGTGTCTTCTTTGTCTTTCTCTTGCTGCAGAACACCTTCCCCTGGTCCTGATGCCACACAGAAGCTGATGGCCATTGGTAGTCTTTAAATTTCATGTCCAGCCCCTGGAAAGATTGACTCCAGGTAAATTTAACTTCAACTAGTCTGAGTCAGGCGGCCACCCTTAGTCCATGCAACTCTGCCGGGGTCGAGGGTACAGGGTCACATGGGCACAGGCTCTTGGAAACCGCCTCCGTGGATTTGGGTCTCACCCATACGGATGGGAGGAACGAGCAGTCCCAAGGGGAAAAATAAACCAGGGCTCATTTTCTCACGCTCTTAGAAAACAGCCCCGAATCATCCAACACGAGAGGCTATAATACATCACCACATTTTCACTCGATGCTCAATTTTGTCACTATTCTTTGCACTAAATACCAACCCTTATAAGAGATTTCCCCAGCAACTATGCATTTTCCTGCTGGGCCCCATGCAATGCCTGCATCAGAAGCTATATTTTTCATTCCCATGGCTTTTCCTACCCATTTCCTGCCCAATTTCTTCAAGACCACACTTAGCTGAGGCCAGCCTGTGCTACTGTGCAGGGCTACAATGGGTTTTCGCATTGTTTACAATAAAAAAAAATCTCCTCCAGGGTGTCCTCTGACAAAGAGCTAAAAAGTTAGCTTATTCTGGGTGCTGGATTCATTAGGCTTCTGATGCCTCCTGCTTGCCCCTGGCTACCCTGTGGGTGGGAGAGGTGGGGGATGCAAGCAGGCAGTTGAGAAAGGACGGTGAGAGAAAAGAAACAGAGGTTTTAAGGAACTCCTCTGGGCTCCACTGTGTGCCTTGTAAACATTCGCTGAGAACTCTCTGAAGTTTATGCTTTTGAAGGGCACAGTTAATAAATGTGTATCTCTACGGAGACATAAAAGTGCCCGGGCAGCCTGTTGCTTGCTGATGTAATCAGTAGCTGCACACATCTCAGATCTGTTAACTGTTCCCAGTCTGGATGGCATTGATTGAAGAGCTTCCTTCCTTCAACAGCCCTCTCTCCCCAGAAATTAATCAGGAACTGTACCGACACAAACAAAAGACCACATAGCCCAGCTCCTAAAGAACTTCCCAAGGGAACGGGGTAAGCAAAAGTCTACAGTGAGGTGCAAAGTGTAATCGGAGCTTGCACAAAAGAGGTGCTAATTCTGATGGTGAGATTAGAAACATTTGGAGGGGGAAATAAAGTTTATCGTGTGTCCTTAAGAGTGGATATTCTCTGCAAAAGGGGGGAGGGGTGGGGTGATGTTCAAATAAGAGAATAGCACAAAGTTAAAGAGACAGTAAGAAATAAATGGGCTGTTTGGAGATTCTTGCCTATTCCAGTAAGATCTAGCAGAAGGTGCAAATAGTCTGTTTACAAGAAAGAAAGCTGGAAGGACAGATTAGAGCCAGGCATCGGGCTAAGGCATTTGGGCTTTATGTCGCAGGCCATTGCACATGGCCTACGAGAAGGTTTTCCAGTTGGGGAAGAAATGGTCTTATTTTCATTGAAAGGAAATAACTGAAGGGAGTTGAGCTTGGAGATTGGGTTGAGATAGGGCAGGTGAGGGGTTGTACTGGATAGCAAGAATGCCTTAGGAGCAAATTTTGGCAATAACAAAAGAGAGACTGAAGCTTTGTACCTAGAGCATGCACTTGAAATAGCCTCCTTGTCTGTGTCCAAACAAAGGAGGGATTCATTTGGGCTGTATTTCTCAGAGAAAGAGGAGATAGGTCTGAAGTGAAAACAAAGATAAGATTTATTAAAACTGGCTGATGAGGCAGCACTCTGCTAAGTATTTCTATTCACCTCTAGTTCAGTTTAACATGAAGGATATACAAAATATGAACAAGGGGAAGATAAGAGAAGAAGGAAGGGCATCCTAGATGTTAGAGAGGCCTGATGTACAGTACCTTCTGGAAAAGCTCAGCAGGTCAGGCTGATGATCTTTCATCAGATGGATATAGTAGAATGGAAGGATAAGATTCCTGAATACCATGTAGGCACATTTGGGTGTGGGCTGAACGCAAGGATGACCCGTGGTGGTTTGCTGAGCAAGGAAGAATGTGGTTGAAGACGTGTCATAAGTCAAGTGGTCTTGGGGTGGTCTAGTATAAAAGATAATGTAACTTTATTAACTGATGTTACCCCCATACATTTAATAAAAATTTTCAAAAGAAATGTAAAAAGAAATATGTCACCTCCTCTATAGTTATTCCTTTTACCCACCAACCAAGACCTTCCTTACTGTACTGTAAGCTGGGAGGAAGAACACTTGTCTTCAGAATGACTGACCGATACTTGGGACGGCGGGCCACAAGCAAGCCTGGTAAGCAAGTCCCCGGGGATTTTTACTCCCTCTCATTTGCAACTGTACCTCTGGGAAGACAGCACTGGCAGAGGGGGAAAGTCCAGGCCATTCCTGCGGCGAGGACGGTCATCTTTGCCTGGGCGACGCTCCATGCGTGACATGAGGATGAACTGTCTGCTCCGTCCGCGTGAAAGGGCTCTCGGGAAGACCTGACAACGGAAGGTGTGTGCACGCGCTCTGGGAGGAGAAGGGACTCAGTTAACTGCACACAGGCCAGGTGATACTAGGGTCAAAATTTCCATCTGAGCGTATGCATAGTAACTACAAAGAAAACGAGAGGAAAAAAACAAAACAACCCTTTTTTCTGCACATGTAACATGCGCCAGGTACTACGGGGGAGATTTTACATGCATAATCTCTCATTTAATCCTTTCAAGAATTCTACAAAATTTTTATCCCTCGTTTGGAGATGAGACTATTGAGACTCAGAGAAGTTAAAGGCAAGGTCCAAGATTACACAGCTAGTAACAGAGTAGAATTTGAACCCAAGCCACCTGGCACTGGAGTTCAAACAAGTAACTTCTGTTCTACACTGCCTCCCAGAGACCCCAAACTCAGCAGGACACTTCACAGCTGAGCCCAGGCTCGGACTGAGCAGGACAGTCTCTCTGGATAAGATGACAGATGCTCCTTATATGGTCATCCTTGGAGCCCAGCTCCCACTGAAGGCATGTGGTCAGCCTGGGGACAGGCTGCAGGAGCCAAGAAGAAAGGAAGGATGAGATGCAGCCGTCACAAACCAGATAAATGAGGCGTGGGGAAGGCACGTTACAAGCGCAGTGGTATACACACGGCTGAAAGAGTAGAAAACAATTTGTGGCAGGAATAAATGGATGAATGATTAGGTGGATAAGCTTGTTTATTTACTGTTATGAAGGCCTCCCATTTTGCTGACAAACTGTCTTCTGCTAACATGTATTATTTTTAGATTCTTCTTCTTTTTACAGTATTACTATTGAAAAGTTGGAAAATGATTTTAGAGAAACAGACTGCTAAGATTACCGGTGAAAAGCACTAAGACCTTCAAAATGACACAGGGCCTTGCAGCCAGCCCTGGATGTCTCGCTTCTAGGCCCGGCCGATCCCAAGCTCCCCCGTTCGCTAGTCCGGTAACTATCCCACCCTTCAGGCTGCTGTGGGAAAGATCGGTCTCACAGCCCCCCACAAAGCAGCGTCCAGGGAAAATGTCAGCAGCCAGGCATCCACGTGGCTCTGTCACAAAGCAAAGAATGCCAGGAGTAAGTACATCTGTAGTGCCACTTTCTGTTCAGTATGTTCTGCACCTGGAGTAAAACTTCTCTACCTGGTACTTCTTTTATCTGTGGGTCGTATGGTTGCGGCTCTGCCACGGAGTGACTATATGGCCTTAGGACGGCCAGCACCTCTCCAAGCCCCAGTCTTCTGACCTGCAAAACGGGAACAAGAAACTGCTTCTCTCCAGGGTTGCTCTGAAGGTGAAGTGAAACAGTACGTGCTGAGCCCTCAGCTCCGCGCCGGGACCGTGGCTGCACCCCCCACACGGGGCCGCCCCGGGAGGAGCGCTGTTGTCACTAGGAAGCCACTTACGGTGGGCATCCTCCACGGCCCGTCCTCCAGCAGCTGTGGGGGAGAAGCGGTTCACCCTGTTTTACAATCAATCGTGAAGATGTTTCCTTCTAAACGTAAAAATAAAAAAAAGGGAACAGTAGTTTTTCTTTTATCACTACTTTACCTGAAGTGGCGCTGGTATCAGGTATCTCATACCTGATAAATAAAACAATTCGTGGCAGGAATAAATATAAAAAAGAACCAGGTGACTTGCACGCCGTCCACATGCCTACGATTGCAGGTGGGGTGTTGCCGTCTCAGCATGTTCCAGTCCTTCCAAGGTACCATGGAGAACGGGCGTCAGATACACTGCCAGAGACACAGGGCGCCCGATGGGAACAGCGAAAGGACTGCTGGGAGCAGAGAGCAAGGCTCTGTCCCTCTTGCATCCCACGGCTCCCACCAGACAATGCTACCGGTTCTGTCACTGCAGTAACAACACACGACAGCGGGCATAATGCCCCTGACTCGGGCTTTCTATAGTCTCTGAGGCCTCTTCCTTTTGGCGCGTAGTTACATTCTGAGGTAGAAGAATGCTGCGTCGCATCCCACAGCCAGTTCTTCTCGAGTCTCAGAGCTTCACAGACCTTAAGGCCAAGTACCTGGCCCGGCAGGTACAGGCTGTGGTAAGGTCCAGAAGGGCAGGGCTAGGATGGTGACAGAGTCGTGCCTGTGACAAGTTGTGGACGACAAGGGCTTGTGAGGCCATCTCCGTGCAGATGAGGGAGGGAGGGAGGGCGCAGGCAGTGAGGTTCTCGGTGGTCGCGTGGACCGCAGCACACTCACCCTGGAAAGGCTTCTGGGGGTCTTGTCATTCCAAGTGGGCACGACGGTGGCCTGCAAATCAGAATGAGCCCCCCCAAAAGGGGTTTTCCTTGACAAATATACTCTTTAAGATTAATTTGAAGGAGATACTAACACTTAAAAACTGGGGAAGTACAGATAAAAATCTATATTTCCTGGCTGCTCATAAAGAATCTGAAGGTGTTGGTAACTGTGGGCCCAGGGGCAACAATCTGAGTGTCAGCTGCCCCTTCTCGGGTTGGCCGGGGTCATCACCTCCAAAACGTCCCCCACGTCAGGCTGAAGGAGGCACCACGTGCCACAGAGACTGTGCTGCAGAAGTTACAGCAAACATATTCCCAGCAAAGTAGAATACAAGATAGCCCGAGAGAGCTTGTATTTTTTCTAGAAAAAAAGAGAGAGAACGAATTTATATTCAGATGTGAGGGCAATTTCTATGAGTTTAACATCCAAAACAAAGCTCATCTTTGTGGAAAGAAGGCAATTTCAGACAGACACCGTCTTGAAACAAACCTGGCCTGCTTGAGTCCTGACTCCCCTCTCCGGTCCCTGTTGCCATCGGAGCTTGCAGCCCTGGGCTCATGCAACCCCACCACTGTATTAGTGCAGGAAACAGAGGCAGAGAGAAGGCCCGGGATCTCAGGCACACAGAGGGTACTCGGGGCACCCCTGACCACTCTGGAGCCAGAATGTACACCTACGGAAAGGTAACTCGGAGTGCAGGAGCAGGTGCCCAAGCGCACAGTTCGTGCTGACAAGGCAAACAGTGGAGCCAAGCAGGCAGGCGGATGGGCTGAGGAGTAGGCTTGATGCAACGCTCAAGGGAGGTGCGCTGGATGTCTCGTGTGCAGCACTGCAGACCCCCTCGGTGGCAGCCAGCTGCACGCGGGCTCCAGTCGGCCTTGCGCAGGTCCTGCCCTGGGCGTGGCGTCACACGTGCACAAGCCGGAGTGCGGGGAGTGAACACTCCTCGGGACAACCCTTGACCAAAGGGGTTCAGGAACTGATGGGTAATTGTGTCCCCTCTTTACCCGCTCCGAGGGTACACTTCTAAGACAACTTCACCTGGCTTCCCAAAATGCCCCACACTATCAACAACGGTCTTCTGTAATGGTGGTCGATTCAGTGAGTGACGTAGGCCTCGTGTTTCTCTTCCTCCTCCCCAGTGGCTTAGTCTGCTTGGGCTGCTATGACAAAAGTACCATGGACTGCATGTCTTCAACAACAAACGCTCATTTCTCAAAGTTCTGGAGGCTGGGCAGCCCAAGGGCGGGACACCAGCAGATCTGGTGTCTAGTGAGGATTGCTAGTGGTCTAGTGAGGATCACTTTGTGGCTTGTAGACAGCTGCCTTCTCACCATGTCCTCGCACAGGGAAGAGGGGAGGGGAGGGACAGAGCGAGGGAGGGGAGGAGGGGAGGAGGAATGGAGAGGGGAGGAGGAGGGGGAGACAGAACAAAAGCTCTCTAGTGTCTTCTTATAAGGCGCTAACCCCACTCATGAAGCCTCTACCCTCATGATGTAATCGCCTCCCACCTGTGAATACCACCCCACGGGGGGTTATACTTCAACACAGGAACTTGGGGGGGCACACGAACATTCAGTCCATGGCACCCAGTCCCCTCATCACCACCCCGGATAACTGGAAACACGACCCCAAATAAACTCGCACAGAAGCCTTCATATCAGGCTTTGCTTTAGGGGAACTTGGGCTACAGCCAAGTTCAGTGGTAGGGGAAAGTAGGTATCATTTCAGATAGGAAGGCAGGTGGTATTCAGGGGACAGGAACAATGTAACTCTTTTGGCAAAGGAACACCTGATAATTGGTTTTCTCGGTACTACATAATACAAACCCTTGTGAGCTTTAATTAAAGAATATTAGAAACGCCCTAAGAACACTCTGTTCAGTGACTCACTGCAAAAAGTAGTTGAAACAGAGCTATAAGCTTAAAACAGTGCAGGGGTTGAATACATTATTTTTTTTTGCTTTGCTTTAATATGCAAGTCAAAGTATTCAATACATTTTGAATTGAATAGAACCAAGATTTATAACTCTTTCAAGATGTTTCCAAAAATTCATATTATGTCATTAAGACAGCATTTTTTATTTTAAGTAAGTTCTGATTCTATTGCCTGGTTTCACCTTTCCTGATAATTTCTTAAAGATTTTATTATTTTTATTTATTTTTACAGAGAGGGAAGGGGGGGAAGAAAGGGAGAGAAACATCAGAAACATCGATCGGTTGCCTCTCGCATGCCCCCTGTTGGGGATCTGGCCCGCAACCCAGGCACGTGCGCTGGTGTGGGATCAAACCGGCGTCCTTTCGGTCTGTGGGATGATGCATAACCCGCTGAGCCACAACCATCAGGGCACCTTTCTTGATCATTTTAATGAGAGAAATCTAGAGTTTCCTGTCAAGGTAAGATTCAGGACAATTTCTGAAGGTGCCCTGTCGGGAAAACATGTGTGTATACCACTTGACATTAGACGGAGATAGTTCTGCTCTATCCGTCATTTCCGGGATGAACTCAGCAGAGTTCCTTTCCCTCTCTGTGCCTCAGTGCCCACACCTGCAGAATGAGGGCCCTGACCAACTGTCAGGAGGAAATGTGTACATTTTGTAGTTTAATCCCGGAGCGTGGATCCCTTATTTAACATTCCAGAAAACCAACCGCCCCACCTCAGCATGACTACCTGCAGGGATTCCCCACTTCTGCCACCTGCTCTCCGAGGCAGACTCTGCCATGTTTTAGAGAAAGCCGACCTGTCTCGTGCTGGCCCAAGTGCCAGTGTGAAATGTGCATGAATGGAGAAAAGGTAGTTGTTGGTTTCTGTGCTTGCTTGCTGCCCTGCCGATGTGTCTGGTTTACAGCAGCCTGGCTCCGAATGTAATGCAATATGACAGGGAGGTTTCGCAAGTCCCAAAGTCCTGAATTCGCCGACATGATCAATGATTTTTCTGGCTTTTACTTTCGTTTGGGTGAGTTCTGAAATATTCTCTCTAAAAGCTCTCAGATTTTATAGCTTTAATTAATTTCCCAGTCTGGAAGACTGAGAAATTTTTTTTTTTTTTTCCATAAGCAGCATGACTCCTCAGAGCACTGGAAAGGAGGCAGCCTGACCGATGGTAGAAACATCCTGAAACCCCACCTCTGGGCCCGCACGAGCCAGACCTGACTTAGTTCTCTGGCCTTCCGTCCACCGTTTCACGGCCAGCATCGGGAGAGTTGGAACCGAGTATCAGTCCCAAACACTTGGCCTCAGAACAAGGCTTGAAAAACTCTTCTCAGACGCAAGTGGTGGAGAGTTCTGAACTGGCTCTCTCCTGGATTCTAGCCTGGGGAGGTCTGGGGTCAAGTGCTGCCTAACACGGGCGACATCCAGTCCTCTCGAGGCCTGGGTGCCATCTGACTAAGCATCTGTAGGGGTTGGCGCCTGGCTGACACCCAGATCTTTGCTTCTGGTTGGACGTCATGAGCCAAATGTGGCCTTTGAGCTCACATCTGTCCTCTGGGCTGGCCACACACTGGGTACTGGCATTTTGGCAGACTGTAAAAGCACCCCCATGACAGCTGTCCCTGTGTGGTCCTGCACATCCAACCGTCTTAATTAGCTGAATTGCCTTCAGCTCAGTATTTGGAATCCTGCCCCAAGCCCAACAGTGCAGTTTTTCTCGCAGAGGTTTTGCACATGTTTCATTATTCCTGGGTACTTGATCTTATACTTGTTCCTATAATGGTATCTTTAATTTAATTTTCTGTTTGTTTCTGGGTTTTTGAGACCACATCTGGATTTCTAGAGTAGCACTCTGTTAATAAGAGCCCAGCTAGTATGGCAAACACCAACAACCCATGGATGCTGAGGGTACACGCTACCTTTTACTATTTGGACTGGCAACAGCCGGAAGCTTCAACTTGAGTAATTCGAGAGGCACGAGGCAGCCGGCGGGAGAGCTGGTGCTGCCACTGTGGCAGGAATTTAGCAGCACTGTCCATAAAACAACGATATTTTTCTCATGGTGCATGCCAGCAGGGCATCTGATTGACATACTGCATTCTTTTCAGTCATGGTTTTATGAGGCCCATATTAAATGCTGAACACTGAGCTATATATTTAGAACAGTAATTAGTCTGAAGCAGCCCCTGTGCCTTACCTCCTGCTAAAGTTTTCAAGTAAACCAAAGATGATGAATGTTTAATGTACTAACCCTCATTGTCATCTGATAATAAGATTTGTTACAGGGTTATAAAATGTTATGTCAGGTTCTTACAGCACATTATTAATATTGTAAAATGTAGTCAGGTTCCCAGGCAGAGAGAGAGTTTCCTGACCAAAGGAAAAAAGAAGAAGAAGAAAAATAAGTAATATCAACCGTTTCCTTCAAGGACTTAGAAGACAATCAGCCAGGAGGTGAAAAGATGTAATTCAGAGTTGGACGCATTCACCAAGCGTTAAAGAGGAAAGAAAAAGAGACAATGAGGACAGGAAAGGCGAACAAGACAAAGAGGCAAGAAGATGACAGGAAAACCAAAGACAAGGGGTAAAGAGGTGGTTCGTTATGAGCAGAATCCAAGGATCAGGTGGAAGTTCCTATGGAATGGATACGAAAGGCCTTTTCCACACTGAGATTCTAGAATTCCACGTTCTCCCTAATGCTTTAGGTCAGAACATGCAAACTTCAAAACATGCCACTTCGGCATAAGGATTCTTCTGGGCCAAAAGCAATGGAGAAAAAGCAAACACAGGAAGTGCTCTAGGTCCTCCCCTCCCCCACAAGGCACGAATTTCCCAGGTGAAAGGGTCCCCCTTCTCCCACACCAGGAGGAGGGGATGGTCCTCATCAGTGAAGGCGGAGACGCCTTCACTGAGATGCCGCCGCACACACATCTCAGAACTAACTCTCACGTGTCCTTCATTCCATCACACGGTTTCCGGTCCGCAGATCCGCAATCTGTCACTCCCGGAAACCCACACCTCGCTTTTCCTTGGTGTCGTCGCCTCTCCGTATTCCTCGCCCTTTGTCTGAATGCTACACACGCCCACTAGTCCAGCCACTTCTCTGGCGCTTTACTTCTTTTCTGTGAAGCCTCCGTTGCACATACAATTTTAAATATTAGCATCAAAAAAGTACACAGTCCTTTTCTTCTGCTAATCTTTCATCAATTTCACTGGCGGACTCCAGCCACAAACCTAAGAGGGTAGAGGTAAAACTCTTCTATACCCCACAGTTAAAAAGAAAAAAATACTTCTACAACCACAGGAAGTCATGAGGCCCCTGATTCCATCCCACGATTCTCCCGAAGAAGCCAGTCGCCCCCCAGAAAGACTGCCGCCACCCACAGAGAAACGCTGGGAACGAACTGACCCTTGGCAACAGTAACAGTGAGCCAAGGGGAGAGTTCAGACACTGCCGGTTACTTTTATAGCCCATTTTGTCCATCACAGAAATAAGACAGAGTATTATTAGAATAGATATTAAATTCTAATCTAGAGATAACCAAATTCGAATCTAGAAGAGATATCAAATTCTTCTCTCAAAAGCAGCCCACGTGAAGATCAATCAAAAGGAACTAGAACCAGCCATGGATGGATTCTGGAAGAAACAGATGATAATTTGAAAAAGGGAAAAAAAAGAACTGAGGAATATCTGCACATACTCTACCCACTCTTCTTAAGACCCCACCTCCGGCAAGAATTTTCCACCGATACAAGATAGGTTTTGCAGCTAAACTGTTGAGTAGATTTAGTAGTAGAATTTAGTGAGAGAACGTTCAAGTTCAGTGCTGAGATCTGATTTTGTGGTATGCAGGGGGGGAAGCTTAGAGTATAAAGAAATACAGAGAAATACAAACATCATGGAAGGGGAATATAAAAGATTTAACATACAAATAAAAGGAGCTCCAGAAAAAGAACAGAGTAAGAGAGACCAAAATAAAACAAGAAAGATCTATAAAGATAATGCATTTCCAATCAAAATTCTCAAAGGCTCTTTGTACAAGCTGAAAAGCTGATTCCAAAGTTGACACAGAAATTCAAACACTTTAGAATAATCAGTACAGATTTTGATAAGAACAAAGGTGGAAGACTTACACTCCCTTATTTCAAAACTTACGTGGAAGTGAATACCACCCAAACAGGAATGCGCACAGCCTATTTATTCAGAGCTTGCTAGAGCAAGGGAGTTAGCCACCCACTTGTGTCTGGCAGACTCAAGGGCAGGTGAGGGGTGCTAGAGCGCCTCGTAGTGGAGAACAAGGGAAAGCTTTAGGTATGCCCTGAGTGGAGACTGGTGGCACGGGGAATCTGGAAGTGGGCGCTACTGTGTAAAAGTGTCTAAGAAAATTAAAGGGGGGAAATGACAAACTTCAATCACTGATACTGGAACAAGTCTCTGTCCACATAGGAAAGAAGAAAATCAACCATGACCTAACCCCATACAAAATAATTAACTCAAAATGAACTGTAGAACTAAAGGGAAAAGCTGCAAGATTTCTAAAAATCAGCAGTGAAGAATGCCTGTCCCTTTCAGCTAAGTAAAGCTTTCTTAGAAAAAAACACAAAATACACAATCCATAAAAAGACAAATGGATGCATTGGGCTTTATTAACATTAGAAACTTTTTTCTTTGAAATTCACCATTAAGAAAACAAAAAGTCAACAGACTAGAAGAAGATATTCTCTACACATCTACCAGGCAAGGGACTTGTAACAAGAAAACAAAAGAATTCTTATATTTTGATAATATGATGAACAACCCAATAATAAATGGGCAAAAGGTTTGAACAAAACTTCCATAAGAATATATATTAATGGCCAAAAAGCACATGAAAAGAAGTTTAACTGCATCGATCATGAAGGAAGTGCAAATAAAAATTGTAAGGAGATGGTGTGACATAACCATGATAACAGCTAAGGTTAAAAAGCCTGGCAATACCAAGGGCTGCTGAGGATGCAGAATAAACGGAGCTCTCCCAACAGAGGTGGCAGGAACGTAAAACAGTACAGCCACTTTGGCTGTCGGTTTCGCGGTCTCTTACATACAAAGTTACACAGAAATCTATTACACAACCCAGCCGTTCTATTTACCCAAGAGAAGTAAAAATATGTTCACACAAAACACTGTACATAAATATCCGTGGCCAATTTATCTGTAGTTGCTAACAGCCGGAGACCACTAACATGTCTTTCAACAGATGAGAAGATACATAAAATGTGGTATTTCTATATGACGGGACATTCTTCAATGATAAAAAGTTAACAAACAATGGGCATAAGTAACAATATGAATGTATCTCTAGTTTATTACTCTGCATGGAAGAACTAGATTTTAAAAATACTTCAGATTCTATCATTTCACTTATGTAAAATTTCACTTACATAAAATTTCACTGGTATACAATTCTCGTGACAGAAAGCAGATCAGT
Organism: Phyllostomus hastatus; assembly: GCF_019186645.2. NCBI lineage: Eukaryota > Metazoa > Chordata > Mammalia > Chiroptera > Phyllostomidae > Phyllostomus > Phyllostomus hastatus. The sequence continues at coordinate 16,478,055 of NW_025333611.1, forward strand.
GGCTGTCTGCCAATGTGAGTGGAGAAAAGAGTGAGTTACAAAGAAAGAAAACTTTGGGAAGTGATGGGAACAGTCGACATCTGGACTGTAAGGGTAGTGGTGGTATAACTACATCTACCCAAACTCGCCAAATCGTACATTGTAACAGTGGTCAGTTTGCTGCATGTAACTTCTGCCTCGAGAAAGTTTTAAAGCGTGGTGTAAGAGGTAAAGGGAGAAACTCACAGCCTTTCAATGGGGAATAAGTACACATTTTTACATGTTATATAATGTTTTCAAAAACCAGACTTGTGTTTCCTGCAAATAAAAATTTTTTAATTCTAGAATAAATATGAAATTAAATAAAACTCATATTTTATATATTATATACTCTTATAAATAATATTAAAAAGTCCTGGTTAACTTTAAGCCCAAAAAGAAATTATAAACTTAAAAAAACTTTACATTAAAATCTGGAGCACAAACTAAAAACCCTACTGAGAAAAAAATATATTTAATACTTTCATAATTAAAGAAAAAAGGTGAAAAATAAAGGAACTTACAATTCATCTTGGAAAAAGCATAGGAAAATAACAAAATAAACTAGGAGGCTGAAACTTATGTGGGTAAAAGGACTTGAATATGAAAACCAAAAAATGCAGAAAACTTTAAAAAGCTAATCTTAGGGGGAAAATAAATGCACATACACAGATACAGAAGTGATTAGGGATTACAAGAAAACACAACAGAGAAACAAGAGAGATTTTAAAAATTATAATGGAAAACATATTACAGGCCAGCATATGGCAATACATTTGAAAACCCAGAGGGAGTGGACAGTTTCCTAGCCAACATAAATTACCAGAGTTGACTCAAGAAATAATACGTAGGGCAATGTAATGTATGACAAATTGACGTTTCATTTCAGAGTAAGAAGGATAGATTGGTTTTTAATGTCATTGGCAAAATTGGCCATTTTAGGTGATGAAAACAAAATTGAATTCCTAACTTATATAATACAAATACAAAGATGACATGGAGTGGGGGGAGGGGAGAAGCAGAGGAATGCCGCGGAAAAACGCGTGACTTCACATACAATTTCATGGTGAAGTAGACCCTGCTCTCCAAGACAGGAAAAGAAGGTGTTTTACAAATCATATTTAGCCATACAAATAAGTTCAATTATTTATAGCAAAACATACAAATTTCAATGCTGAGCGTAAACATTTAGTACCTACCATATTAAAAATATGCAAGGATCTTTTAAATTGACCAGAGAAAACTCCTCAGAGAAAAATTAATGAGGTTATAAATAGAAACTCACAGAAAGACAAATCTCAAAAACCAGCAGAACGTGAAAAACCGCTCCGAATCACCAGCGGTCAGGACAACGTGAACGGGTCCAGTGGTACGACGCTGTGACTGCGTGCCCACCCGACTGGCAAAAGGCCGGCCCAACCCTCTCCAGACGGGTGTGGGAAGGGCAGGGTGACGCTCACACATCGCTGTTGAAGAGCAAATTGTTGCTGGCTGTGCTGGAATGTATTCTAGCAAGAATCATTAAAATTAAATGTACAGGGTCTGGCAGAAGTGTAACATCAGCTTGAGTGAAGTTGGTAGGGTCATAATATGGGCCTAATAATTTATAGTTTTAATTTGAACATTTCACCTAAAATGTCATATGGTATGCTTGAATGTGATAGTGTTTGTTATGTTACAGAATTACATGCTCCTGGTTTTGTAATAAAAGATTTTGTAATAAAAAGGGGGCATTATTTGTGCCAGACTCTGTATATACACACCTTAAAATTCCACTCCTGGGAATTTATTCCATAAAAAATGTCTCAGTATATGAAGATATATACAGGTATACATAGAGATACAGATATAGATTTATATTTAAGGATATCTAATACAACATTGTTTGAAGTGGCCAAAATAACAAAAGACAAAAAAAAAAACAACCCTCAAACCACTGGATACAAATTTAATACCTACCAACAGGAAAAAGGCTGAACGAGTTATAATAATCCGCACTATGAAACAGTGCGCTGTCATGATAACCGATTGGCGCTTCGACAAGACTTGAGTAACAAAAACAAAATGCAGAAAAGTATGTGGACCGGTTCAGAAGGCACCTGACTGGAAAGAAGAGCGAACCTCGTGGCCAACGCAAACAGTTTAGTTCGGAAATCCCCAGAGGTCAGCAAATGCGGCACCAACTCAGCCACTCAAAACACTGCCGGGCATCCCGGCTCTTATTACGCCACCACAAAGGTTCAAGCTTCTGCCCTCACACTCGTCCCATCACGGTCCAAACACGGCATTGTCATTTCGGCTAACCTTCCCACTTCCCAGGAAGGATGAAAAGGGAAGAAAAACGCATGAAACCACACGTATCCTGCTGATCAGGAACGCAAACTCTGCTCAGGGAGAGCTGACGAGCGCTGGCACTCTTGCCAGGCCCCTCCCAGCAGCAAGGACGCCAGCTTCACATTCACATTTCAAGTTTTCCCGCCTCCCTTAGTAGAAAAAGGCTAAGGAAAAGAAGTTTTATAATCTGTGTATCTCTTTTTTTTAAGATTTTATTCATCCATTTTTAAAGAGGGAAGAGGGGGAGAAAGAGAAAGAGAGAGAGACATCAATGTGCGGTTGCTGGGGGCCGTGGCCTGCCACCCAGGCATGTGCCCTGACTGGGAATCGAACCTGCGACACTTGGTTTGCAGCCTGCGCTCAATCCACTGAGCTACGCCAGCCAGGGCATAATCTGTATCTCTTATTAAGAGATATTTGTATAACAGAATCTTATTTTTGCAGATCAATGACAAAAGCTGTATATGAATATGCACACGTGATTTTGCCTGATTCATATGTGCATGAAAGAAAATAATCTATACACACATACTAAGTTTTTATGCGGTTTTCCTCAAGGCAGGTAATATGCATGAAAAAAGCATGGAGAGAGAGAAGAGAGCCTAAAAAACATTAACTGTATGTGATCGTGTGCATGTATTTAAATAATATTGAATATATAAAATATATATAATTTTTAATTTCCCAGCATATTAGGCTAAAATACTAATTTCCATCACAGAATGCTTAATGTGACACCACTTTTATTTATTAAAAGATACAAATGTTTGCATGTGCCTAGGAAAGTACCCAATATTTGCTGAGGTTTTTGTTGTTGTTTGTTGGGTTTTTTTGACATACAGCTTTTTTTTTTAAAGACTTTATTTATTTATTTTTAGAGATGGAAGGGAGGGAGAAAGAGAGAGAGAGAGAAATATCAATGTGCAGTTGCTGGGGATCATGGCCTGCAACCCAGGCATGTACCCTGACTGGGAATTGAACCTGCGACACTTTGGTTCACAGCCCGCGCTCAATCCACTGAGCTACGCCAGCCAGGGCTGACATATAGCTTTTAATCCTCTCCACAATGCTATGTGATGAGTAGCTGGTGTCATCACCACTTCACAAATGTGGAACTAAGATCAGTGACTTTCCCAAGATGGCCCAACAGATGAGTGAAACAACCCACATCACCACGCTCTCAACACCTAGGGCAGGAGGGCTGGACGGGGGAGGGGACAGGGCCTTCCACAATTCCCAGTGTTTACCTCATGACATTGTGACCAGTTTTACGATGAGTCTGTGCTTTTAAAAAGAAGGGTTGTTTTTTTGTTTTTTTTTAAGAGAGGTGAGAGTGCTCTCTCTCTTTTTTTAAAGATTTATTTATTTTTAGAAAGACGTGAAGGGAAGGAGAAAGAGAGGGAGAGAAACATCAATGTGTAGTTGCCTCTCACATGCCCCCTCCCAGGGACCTGGGCCCAAAACCCAGGCATGTGCCCTGACTGGGAATTGAACCATCCACCCTTTGGTTCACAGCCAGCACTGAATCCACTGAGCCACACCAGCCCGGGTTAAAAAGAAGGGCTTTTAAAATTTGACTTACAGTATGCCATAAAAAGTAAAGTAGTTTTGCTTTCCTTTCTATCCCCTTCCTATATTTATTTTCTCCACTTACTTCTCAGTATCATTTTTCGTTGTGTTATTTATGCCTCCTAAGAACAGTGCTCCGTCTCCTCAATTTTTCTCTAACTCTCATCTTCAAAGTTAAGCTGCACACCCCCACCCCTCTCACACGTCCCAGCCAGAACAGAAACCAAGCTCTGTAGTCAAGCTTACGGCGGATTACACATGTCAGACGAGTGCATTTTGATGGGAAACAGGTGTGAATGCAAACGGGTAGAGAACTGGACCATCGAGCATCATCTGAGGAGGACGGTAAAGCAAAACGCCTGGGGTCCCATCAGACAGAACGTACTGCCGTGTGTGGCAAGGAGGAAACAGAACGAAGGCCCAGAATGTGTACTCCTTCCAAGTCCCTGCACTAAAGCCGGCTTGGAATGCTGCATTCCGGTGTCAGACCCCACGGCAGGGGGAGGAAGTTTCGAGAGAGAAAAATCTCTTCAGCCTCTTAAGTCACTGCATCCCTGCCGCCCCTGAGCTCCCGACTAGGAGCGTGTTCCAAGCTCCAGATGGAAGAGGCGGATTAAGCACAGTTGGGCCTTAACACTTAAACCTTGAGCATTAACAGTTCAGCAAAGCAAGGTTTTCCCATTAGACCCGCCGTACTTCCAAGTCCAGCTCGAGATAAGCTCCCAAGTTTAACACATCTGTAAGAAATATGTATGCACGCGGGCCATAAACTAAAGCACACATCTTCAAGTAGAGTCAGGAGTCTAGGAAAAGAGCCAAGTAGAGCCTGCCTTGGCTAGACAAATAGCATTTCTCACACACTGCTGGGCTTAAAAGAATAAAAGTTTTCCCAACACCAACTTATCAAATATAGTAACAATGAGGCATTTCAGGGAAGAGAGCAGTATCTTTTAAATGCACCTGTTTCTAAAAAAAAAAAAAAGATTCCAAAAAGGTTACTATTTTCTTTTGCAGAAGAAAAATAATTTCCAGGAAGCATTTTCACACATCTGATTATTGAACTTGAACTCATTATAATTTTTATTGTAATAAATATACAGAGATATTATTATTATCCACAACAGACTCAGTTTCAAAAATCTTGTTATAACTTGTTTCAAGATGCTGAATGAAGTTTAGCCCTAGGTTGCAATATCCATGATCTCACGTTTTTCCTTAATAGCTTTTATCTAGAAATTTACCTGAATTCTCAAGAGACCATGGGAAGGGAGACATAGAAAAGGGGAAGTACTGTAAGAAAGAATTACTAAAATAATCAAATAAAGTTTCATTAGTGTAAAGGGAAATCCAACAGGATTCCCCTAAAGGCTAACATTTCTCCCTTGTCACTAAAATACACCTAGAAACGAGTCTGTAGTAGGCTCCATCTGGATGGCATTACAATGGGACAAGGGAGGGGAAAGGGCTGAGCACAGTGACCAGGCAGCTGAATGAATGGAGCAAGGCAAAGACAAGTATAACAGCATGTGCTCAGAACCAGTGATGAGGAATTTCCTTCTCTTTTGGAAGGCTATAGCAATAATCACAGAAATAGCTACCAGTCCCTGGCACCCACCACAGGCCAGTCACTAGGTCAAGTGCTTTCCTTACAAACCACACATGAATACTTTCAATCCTTGCATTTTGAAGATGAGAAAACTGAGACTCAAAAAAGAATGTGTCCTTGGTCACACAGCTAGAAAGTGGCAGAGGTCGGATGAAATCTCTCTCCTGTTTGGTTTTGAAGTCCTTACTTTCAATCACAGGAGAGAAAGAGATGCGGCTGAATATGAGAGACAGAGATAGACAGGGTACAAAGCAGTTGTGTAAGGTCTGTGAGTGACTACAAGAAGAGAGGGAGGAGTGAGGAAGGGAGAGGAGGAGAAAACAGGGCTTACTGCACAGCCACAGGAAATGCCCCAGCCGTGTCCATGGGTGGCCTCCCTGTTTGCATACTTCCCGCTGTGTAACTACTTCAGAGCCTTCTTCCTGCCTTATACTCTCCCGTACCTTACATATTTCTGCATTCCCACGGATGACTCAAAATCTTTGTTAATGAAACAAAACAAGGGGAAGAAAGGAGACAAGCTGAGATTCAAGTTCTTGCATATTCAAGAGATGAATTAATTGTGAGTTGTTGTGAATTAATCTTGACCTGGGAGATACATCTCCAGAACCCAGACCAAAGTTGGCACAACCCCTTTGTTAATTCCACCTGAAATAAACAAGGAGCTAAGCCATGATGCCCCGCCCTCCAGCAGGAATGTGACGGAAAACTGTGTCCAGAGGATCGGGGAACATGACATCTTTGGAACTGAGAATTTCTGTAACATGTCTCTGTATCAGTTGGGTCTCTCCTTGTTGGGTTTTATTTCTACACAACAGACCTGGCTCTGCCTACCTTAAGCAGAACAGCTTTATTGGGAGGACACAGGGTCACTCAAGGAATTAAAGCTACTAATGAGCCGACCTTAGAAGGAAAAAGTAAGCAGGCGCCCCACCAGCAGGAGCTGATGGACAGTCCGGGGTGGCAACACTGCAGGGCACCAGCTCTGACTGCCCGTTCCAGCTCACACAGCTGAACTAGCTCAGTGGTTAAAGTCCCCAAAATGAGAACCGAACTGGCCTTATTGGGTCACCTGCACTCCCTCTGGCTAGGGAAGAGCAGGGCGACCTGATTGACAGTACAGCACACAAGTCATAAATAAAGAAGAGATGATCATCTAAAAGAAAGCTGGGGAGAGAGTTCCCCCAAAGTGAGGCGTGGGTGGGAAACGGGTGCTGAGAATAAGAAACATCGCACCACAGCATCCCAGGGCTCTGAGGGACCTCCAGGAACTTCCCGTTTGCTCGTTTGGGCTGGATTCTCTCATCTGCTCATTCATAGTCTCTGTCTGTCCACCTCCCTCACTGTCTCCGGCAGGGAGAGAGAAGAGAAGAAAGGAACATTCAGAAAGAGCAATGGCTTTCAAAAACATTCAGGGCAGCCATTCTGGCTTGAAAGAATGAGCCTGCGACACAGGCAATTTATTGAGACTTTTGAAATGCTATACTAATAACAGAAATGTTTGTTTTGGCACCTTGAAACAGCTTTCTAACAGGCTGGCCTTTGATGAATGGGGGGGCCTTTGTGTGGCTGACACCTTGATATGCAAATGTGGCAGAAGAGATGGAGGAGGGGCGTGTTTCACAGACGAGACTGTGGAGAGCGTCAGATGACAAGGTGCGCTCGGCAGTCGGGAAGTATACCCAGGCCCTGCACACCTCGGACGGCTCGGGGCATGGAAGCTGAGGCCACCACTTCGGGAAAGCCATTTATGGTGCAAATGCCGTGACCAAGCTGAGTGAGGTCATCAGCAAAGCAAAACAGTAGAACACACATGTAGGGAGGAACCAGAGAGGACACGAGATTACCAGAATAACTGTCTTGGCACCCAGTCCTTCCAAGTCTAGCCTATGTCCCTCCTGAAGGATGGCCAGACTTGCAGGCATTGAGTTCAAAGCCATACCCCTCATTCCTTAAAACAAATCCCTATCGAATTGAACCAGTGCTATCAAGGCAATTCCAGTATAAGACACATACCTCTGGTTAACCTGGGGGTGAAAGTAAGCCCAGTGGAGACTGCCAACAAAGTGGGCCTTGAGTGTCAAGACGGAACGTTTGACACAAGGAAGAGAAGCCTGGAGGAGCCCCGCTGTGAAACTCCAGCATCAGAAGCTGCAGGGATGAAGATGTGAGCAGTGGGGTGCCAGTCCCCACCGATTTGCCAGCTCAGGAAAATAACAATTATAAGCAGAGATCTGCAACTTGCAGTAGACATCCCACTGCTCGCCCCGCAGCCGGTGTGGGGTGATTCATAGCGTTTCCCCGCCCTGCCTCCAACAGCCAGCCACCTGAGTGATGAAGACAGTCATCACTACTTCTCACAGCCCACAGTGGTGAGGGATTACTGTGATTAACAAGGACACCGGGTCCATTTGCATGATGAACTTGCGCTTTGGACGGTGAGGAATTATGGTGATTAGCCATTCGTAGCGATTAAAAGTTCACTAGGTAAGGCAAGGCTGGTGGGCGAAAAGTGATGGAGAAGGGGTGGCCCACTGCAAAGGGCGTGGCTGCTGATACAGAGCCGCTAATACAAGGAGCAGGAGCCAGACATCAACTGTCATTACTTTGGTTGCATCCACAATGACCTGTGATGAACTGAGCTTCCCTGACTGAAAGAAAGGAGGAGAAAAAGCAATAAGTAGCAACAGCGACAACAAAATGGTCTTGTTTGGGGGATGGAAGGACTGAAATCTTCTTTATCCTGAGCAAATAGGATTAACTCGAAAAGAACTCCGCTAACTCTACTTTGGCTAGATTCAAGGATGGTTGTGCCTAAGAAATACAAATGTACAGAAATGGCATTGAAAAGTCCTAGCCGAGTGATTAAAAACTTGGGCTTCGGGGTCAGATACATCAAGATCAATCATATTCTTTTACTTTCTGACTGGGACCTTGTGAAATTCACGCTAAGATTGAAAAATGGGATAAACATCGGCAACTCTCACCACACTCAAGAAATATTATCATTGATAACAACAAAACCACCTTAAAATCATTTTATCATCACAATCCTAAGGGATGACCCTACTTTCAAGTGCTCCAATGCAGGCTCTACCACCTGGGCATGCTTATCAAATTTCTAGTTGATACGATACTGGGAAAATATTCGATGAAACGGATGACAGAACTGCGATTCCAGGTGCTCCTGACCAGCTGAAATGCCACTCAACTCCGACACAGAAGAACTGAGTCCTGTAACTTACTCTAACCCAGCCATCCTACGGACCCCTGGGTGCAGGAAGACTACTGAGAAGCATGTACCCACAAGGGCAGTCTCCACGCATCAGCACGGCTGCGGGGCCACATGCGGAGGAAGGGTGTGCGGCCTCTGGGGGACAGGCGGGAGCCGGGAAGCCAGGGAGCCCCATCGCAGCTGAGCTTCAAGCAGAGGAAACACACGTGCAAATGAATAAAACATTAAATGTCAGGGCGTATTTGAGAAACTACAGTAAAAAGTGGTAAGTGAAAGGGGGAAAAAGATGGGGGAATAAGCTGGACAAGATGTTGAGAGATATCCAGTGCCATGTTAAAGGGCTTGGAATTTGTCTTCAAGGCAGCACACGAGGAGTTACTAGATTATTCAATAAATATATTTATTAGGCACCTATTATATGCCAGACATTTTTCTAGGCACCGAGAACATAGCTGGTAGCAGAGAAGAGAACCTGCCCTTCTGGGGCTCATATTTTAAAGCAAAAAGGGAATAAAGACAACGAGGATGTAAATAAATAAAACATTTCTTTTTTCAGGCAGTAAGAGCTACAAAGAGCAAATGTGCTACTAAGAAGGTGTAACAGGGGAAGGGAGTAGCAGACAAGATGCTCCTGGAGCCGAGGTGCTTTCCTGAAGAGGTGACATTCAAGCTGAGACCTGAAGAACGAGCAGAACCAAGCCAGGCGGAGGTCTGCTGGCACCGCCGCCCACGGTGTAGAAAATGCCAATCTCCCACTCGCTGTTTTGAGTGAAAGGCGGCAGTGAGTTTGGAACGTAGGGGGAGGACTAGTAGGAGAATTCACGAGAGAAGGTGGCAGGGGCCAGGTATGGCCAAGTAGCAGTTCGAGTGCGCTGTGGGGCGACCAGCTCTGCGGGCATCTGTGGAGCACCGTTGGAGGGTTCGCCACTGCTGCAATGACACAGACTCGCCCCTGGCACCGAGAGGGTGCAGGCCAGGGCTGCTGGGTTTCCTGTCGCACACGGGAGCGTCCACATGTCAAAGGGGTGTCACTCAACCTACACGACCTTCTACTGTCTCAGTGGACAGTCATTTAGATAAGCGGGGAGGGGGAGAAGGAGGCGACCACAGTGGCGGCAGCAGGGGACAAATCCAGCCACTCAGTCCGAACAGCAGGCTCACGACATTCGCCGTTTCCTCATGGGCTGCAGCGTGTAACAAGTGGAGCCTTCCCTTGAAGTCACTTTCTGGTCCGTCACCAGCCATCTCTTATCTGGCAGCAGACACGCCTTTCTTCCATGTGTCCCGTTGTACTTCTGCAAGGGGAGGGTGCTCCGTGACTTCTGAGCACCTCCTCACTGCAAGTAGGTCAGCAAAGAGCCCTCTCTGCTCGAAGATGTTAAACAGAAAGTTCAGACTGGTGGTGTCTGCCAGGCTGTGGATGTACTATAAGACACACAGGATCCCCTGTAATTCTGAAACCCTACGGAGCCCACGGGTCCTGTGGTCTTTCATCACTGAGTGTGCAGGTGGCTGCTTCTCTTCCTCCGCACCCGAGGACAGCTCCACGAAGCCCGTTTCAGCTACACGGCGCTGCGTAAGAAACAGCCCCAAAACACAGCGATGTCCAGGAACAACCATTTCATTGTGCTCATGATTTCTAAGGAACGTGGGCAGGAAATGGCAGGACTAGGCTGTCTCTGCTCCCCAGTTTGAGCCCCTCTCAGGAAGATATGAATGGCTGGGGGTGACTCAAATGTCTGGAGACGGCTCGAACCACTGGGGGCTGGAATCATCTGGAAGCTTCCACACCCCCGTATTTGGTACCTGCGCTGGGATGACTCAGAAGCTGGTTTCAGCTCGAACTGTTGACGGGGGCATCAGGAAGCCTCTTCCTGGGGCTTGGGTGTCTTCACAGCGCAGTGGCTTGAGAGTCGTCACAGTTCCTTCACGGAGGCTTAGGACCCGACAAGCAGGTGGTCCAGTTGAGCCAGGTGGAAACTGCAGGGTCTTTTATGGCTTGGCCTTGGAAGGCACCTATCCAAGGTCAGGTGCCACCGACTCCGCCTTCCGAGGTCAGAAACATCGAAGAGCATGCAGCTGCATTTTAAAGTTGCCACATTCCCTGTAGAGTTTGTTTTTACCTTTTAGATAACAACCAAGTTTCTGTTTTTCTTCCTCTTCTCCATTTTCTAACTCTGATGGAAGTTGTGCGCCCCTGTGTAGCTTACAAACAGATGCTAGGGCTTCTAAGTGCAACAGGGAAAAAGAGAGTGAACTGAAGCTTCCTGGGGACATGACATATTTTTCTGGAGCCAAGAGCGTGTATGCCTTTGGAATAGAACAAAGACTGTCATTCCAGACTGTTGGGAACCAACCTGCCTAGTATCAGAAGCTGTAACCCCTGCCTAGACTAAGGCTAAGGGAAACGCCCTTGGAACCGTAAGCCAGCAAGGAGACAAAAGCTTATCTCCCTGGCAGGAATGCTGCTTCTGCTGCTTCATTCATAACTGAACCCCAAAAAGCTTGGTCGGTTAGCCAAAGACGGGTAAGATTCCCCAAGGGGGGAACGACCTAAGGCAGGCACGATCATGTGGGAGGCCCCCAAAAGAAGGACTTTGGGGGCTACCGCAAAAGGGGGTGATGGACCCTCGCTCCTCGGCTTTGGCATAGCCTGAGTCCTCAACGTCTGGGAGAAAATCTCCTTGTCTCTTGGTTGCCTCACTTCCCTTGCTCCACCTAAGCCTGAAACAATGACAGGGTGGTGCAGCTCTGTGCTGAAAAGGGTGGATTCCCCAGGTGACCAGGCTTAAGAAAGAACATGTAAATTACTGTGAAACCTGCTTTGTTTAGAATGCTCTCAGTTGAATGAGAAGGGTCCAAGGAGGAAGTTAGTTTGTTCCTTAAAAGTCTTACAGCTCTTTGACCCTGACTCAAAATAGACCCGCAGAGTTCCTTGTTATCTATTGTTCCTTACTTCCTCACAATGAGTAATGTGCTTTACCTAAATTCTTATGCAAAATGAGCCCAATAAAAGCAGGTTTGGACAGTAAATCAGCACTAGAGGGGGTGGCCATCCCGTCCCTACTTCTCCACAGAAACTAGTCTGTCTGTGTGTATGTTTTTTTCTCGAGTTTCGATGAGCCATCCGCAGCGTTCCGTGATCACTGCTGGCCGGTGACCCACGCATCACCAGACACCTGCTGTTTCCTTTGAAAAACCCCAGGAGCACCAAGATTAAACTCTGCGGCACTCCAAGCCCCGGGAGAAAGTCTTGCTCAGACACAACTCACTGGGCACTGACCTCTAACCCACTGAAATTTGTCTGTGTTCTACACGTCTTTCGATGCTCTGCTTTGGCTGATGGAGTACCTAGACAGGTCCTCTTCCCCCCAGAGATGGCAAACATGCCCGAGCCCAGGAAAAGAGGTCCAAAGAAAGACACAACTGTGCTTCCCTCTGAGACCCATCAGGTTCAACTTCTGAGCACCAAAGGAAAGGAAGGAAAGCTACCTCAGCGAGGGAATTGAAATGCTGGGAGAAGCAGTCCCCTCTGGGCTGGGTGTATTGCCCTTCTCTGCACCAGCCCCCAACTAATAATTCCTCACTGCATATCAGCAAAGGCTGATCTGAGTAAAATCGTAAATCCGCCCCGTGTTTCAGTGGGAAGAGTATGGAGCTGGGTGTGCTCATTAAGGGGTACATCATCACTAAAACTGGGGGCTTTCCTCAAGTCACGGGCCTTCTCTCTGTTTCGTTCAAGCTACCAGCCTTCTGGGGTTAGAGATGTTGAGTGATCTTTCAGTTCAAACTCCAAACTGCTGAAATGGAAGGCAGGTTCCTAATCACCATCCCTGGCATTCCCAGCAGATGGGAGGAAGAAACGAGCATGTTATGTGGTCACTGGCCAGTCTTCATAATGGTGGTCAGTGAGTTTCAACCACGCTGACTAAGCATACGCAAGTGCTGCACTGTTGGGCACGTCTCATCTCCTTTGCTCCGTACATGACTCCCACTTTGCACTTACAGACACCGAGGCCCAGAGAAGGGAGGTAACCCCCCCAAATTACAGGGTCTGCACTGGTGGAGCCAGAACTTGAGCCAAGTCTGTATCTAAACCTAGGACTCTCACCACTAGGCAATGCTGCCTCGGCTCACAAACACATAAATGTGAGACTCCAGCTGGCCACATCCCGGGAGTCCGAAATGGAGGTGTCTTTGGGGTAAGAAGAAGTGAACCTGGCTGAGAAAGTAGAAGGGGTGCTGCAGGGAGAGCATTACAGGCACAAGGAAGGGTGTGGGCAGGGCCTCGGGGCTGCGGCAAGGCGGACTGAAAGCCGCTTACAGTCTGGAGTCACGTGTTCTCACCCACGGTGGAAGCCCTCGGTGCCTTGGACGTAAGAGCCACAAGAAGAATCAATCGAGTACAGTAGTCACAGGGATGGTCTCTGAGGTTGCACTGTGGGACTTCAAACGATGGGCTTCACCTCTGTGAACTCCGGTCTGACCCCCTGTGAGAAACGGGAGGTGACAACAGAGTCCGCCTCCTGGTGGGCAGATGAGAGATCGCGTGGGTGAAAGGCACATGTACCCAACCCCAGCCATTGAGTCTGAGCTCAGAAGATGGCGGCGGTGGTTGTTCACCACTGGAGCCCCACTAAGTCTTCGTCCAGGGCGGATGGGTGACGCCGGCGTGGGTGACGTGCTAGAGGGCAGTGAGGGATGCAGGCCAACTACGGAGGAGGGCAGACGGCGGCTCGAGATAGAGCTGGTGGGGAACGGCACGCCCCATCTGCCTGCCTTCCTCTCCCACCAGTCCACCATCCTCATGGTGACGGTGGGAGGGAGGTGGACAGAGGCATCACCTTGCGTTTACACTGCAGTTGGCACGTCACAGCACACTTCCACAGTCATCATGCTATTCAATCTCCCGAACCAACAACAGGGCAAATATACGACGTGCGCGTCTCGTCCCCATTTTGCACAAATCTGCAGAGGCCCAGAGAGTGTAAGTACCTGGGAAGAGCCAACAGGCTGATGAGAAACAGAAAAACAAACAAAGCCCCATTATTCTGACTCCTGGATCTTTATCCCTCCGCATGGGTGACACGGCCCAGCTCGTGTGAAACTGCAGGGACCTGGCTCCGATCAGAGAGCAGGAGTGACAGGCCCGCTGGCGAGTCACCGAACCGTGCTCCTCTTCCTCCTGGAGTGTGCCTTCACCACACTTCCTTCACGGCGTCCACTACCTGTTTGTGAAGCATTTAAAAATATTTGTAAGAAAGGCTGATGATTTTCTGTACTTTGGTTTTTTGTTACTGTAATTATGTTTCCTTCTTTTAAAAAAATCCATTCCAAATACCTAAATCCTTGAGGTGAAGAATTTTTAACTAAAAAAAAATACCAGGCTAGTATTTTTTAAAGAAAAAATGTATTTAAATTATTTTAGCTTGACACATAAAAATCATCTCTCCTTCTCTGCTCTGGTGAACAGGAGTGTACTACATTTACACATCATTACTTCTCACTTGCAGTTGGGTGTGACCGCGTGGGTTCGCTGTGTCAACAGGTCACACGGGCAGAATGATGTGGGGCGCTTCCAGGCCTGGTCCAGGGGGTCTTCCTCTCCTTCCCCTTCAGCAGCAACATTAGAAGAAGGTGACAAATGTGTAACATAGAAGGGAACTGCATTCCTAAGCTTTAGCTTTGGATGGAATTGGCCAACTGCTCTGAAACACCCATTTCGGAAATTAAATGAGCAAGAAATACATTTCTATTATGCTAAGCCACTGAGGCTTGTCTGTTTCAGCAGCTAGCATTACCTTCGCTAATAAAACCGTGGAAATGGATACAAATATTACAAACCCAGACATTCACTAAGATCATCTTCAGAATTCTCAGGCTCTACACCTCAATGAGCCTTCTGGCTCCTTATCAGAATTACACCACACCCCAATGCTGAAAGCAGGTGGTAACGGGTTAGAATTGCAAGACTGTACATGTACGTGGGGTAGGAGTCTTCGCTACCTTTGTGTCTTCAGCACCTCACACAGCATCAGGCACAGGGTAGCTGTTTAATTCAGGATGACACATAAATGACCACCTTGGCAAGCATCACCCAAGGAGATGACCACTGAATGGGACCTGAGTGACTAGGGTCTCCAAATGGAAGGGGGTGATTTCCTACAGGCGGCATCTTGCAGAACAGGAGGCCCACCACGACTTGGTTACAGGGCGGTAAGAAACTTCATTCATGTATGTATTCGCTTCTTCGAGGCTGTGTGTGGAGCACCTGTGATATGTCTGGCACCATTCCAGGGGTAAAGGCGCAACAACACAAACCCAGATGTGGTCTCCGTGTCCGTGGCTCTTACACTGGAAGGGAAATGCAATGCGCCAACCCAGAGTGCACTTCTCTGGGCTAACGATTATTTTGAGCTGATTTTTTTTTTTTGAAAGATCTTACACAGGGGAAGGTCTGAAAACAGAGAAGTTGCCCTTCAGTATGGACAATTGGCATCTGTAAAGGAAACCTGCATTTGTTAGTGTGTTTCCCTCTATATCAGGGTGCAAAGGGTGACTCCAAATCACGAGCGACTCTATCAGTGGAACAGGCACTGACTGCGTAACAAACTGAACCCTCGTGTTTGGCCTACGCAATCCCCAACATCTTGCTGTTGTGGGTTTTTTTCCTTTAGCTCAAGATGGTATTTAAAATGGTAGCTTGGGCCATCTCTGGGAGTTCATCAGTTTTTCTGGGTATCTCCCATGTATACATAAAATATACATGCTAATAACTTCCTTCTGTTTTTCTTTTGTGTCTTTGATTCCACAAGGTCTCAGCCAAGAACTCACAGGGTAGAGCAGGGGTGCCAAACTCATTTTCACAAGGGGCCACATCAGCCTCGCGGTTGCCTTCGAAGGGCCGAATGTAATGTTAGGACTGTGTAAATGTAACTACTGCTTAACTGGGGGCAAAGAGCTCGGCACTGCTGTCAGGTAGAAACAAGGTGCCGGGCCGGATAAAACACGGTGGAGGGCCGGGTGTGGCCCACGGGCCTTGTGTTTGCATCTGTGGGGTACGGGGAAAATGATTTTTCCTCCCCTATTCATTCTAGTGAATGTCTACATATGTGTCGGAACACTTGCACGCAAACCTGGGTCTCCAGGCCGCCTAGGTACTCAGTCCTCTGGGGACACATAACACGAGCGCGTCAGGTCAGCAGAGTTATGATGAGATGCACGTTATGATAATAGCCCTTCCTCTCACAGCATAAGAACACCTGCTCCGAAGCCGTGAAGAAAGGCAATCATCAACTAGAAGCTAGAGAACAAATTAACCAGATTTACCTTCACAAAGTTAAATCTCACGGGAGGAAAAAGTCACCGCAGCAACACTGAGTAGTAAAGGCTGGTCACGTAGTTGAAGACGGCATCAGTCCATTCTGCTTCTAAGCTCGTGTTTCCGAAGAGTTAATCATATAATTTGGCCGCAGCAACATGAGCCACGGCAGATGTGCCGTCCGACTGACCAGGTTAAGAAAAATAAAGGCAGATGGTTTCAGACTACAGTCTGGATGGCCGCGCTGCCGTGAGAACCGGCGTCCTGTCACCGGGCCAAGGCTCCTTCGCTTACTTCATGCTCTAAATTACCTGCCACCTGGCGGTCCAGGGCATCATTCAGAAGTTTAGTCATGGACAGCTGATGGAAACTTAACTCAGATTCCATGATTTCATTTAGGAAATATGTACTGAGGGCCTACTGTGTGTACAACGACACTGCAGGGCTGGGGAATGCAGCCACCCCCGGGACAGTAAGCAAATAGGGTGACCTTAGACTCTGGTAAGTGCCACTGAGAGAGTAAGACCGGGCGATGGGGGCAGCGGGGCACACAGCACGACCGTGCTCAGGAAAGGCCTCTGAGGCAGTGACCCGCGCCTAGAAAGGAAAGAGGATGTATTAGTCTTCTATTGCCACATAACAAATCGCCACAGGGTTACTGTCTCAGACTTCCTCTGCGCCAGGGGTCCAGGTATGAGTTAGCAGCTAACTGCCAGCCGAGTCCTCTGTTCAGGGCTTGGCGAGCTGAAATCAAAGCACTGGCAGGGGTGGTGGTCTCATCTGGGGTTTGGGGGTCTCGTCCAGGCTCCCTGCTTGTCAGCCAGATTCATTTCCTCATGGCTGCGTTACTGTGGCCCCCATTTCCTTGCTAGCTGCCGGCTGCAGACAACTCTCAGCTCTGAGACATCACCCTCGGGTTCTCGCCACTTGGTCCCCTTCTCTTACAATCTGCTTTCTAACGGGCCCATGGGAGAGCATCCCTCTGACCCTTCACCCACTTTTAAAGAGCTCACTTGATGAGGTCAGCCCCTGGGTGGCTCCCTGCTGATGAACTCAAGGGCAAATCATGAGTGACATTATCATAGACGTGACACAGCATCATATTCACTGATCCCACCCCCAGCGGAAGGGAAGGGACAATGCAAGGCAGGGCAGGGACACTGGAGGGTGGGAACCTGGGAGGTCCTCTGAAAGCTCTGCCTACCGCAGGTGAGAACCAGCCACTGAATATCAGATGGCAAAAGGCTTCCAGGCAGAGTCACCAGAAAGGGCAGAGAGGGAACTTGGTATTTGCAGGAACGGGGAAGGAGGCGGGTCCAGCGGAGCGCGGTGGATGAGGCAAGCGGGTGAGACCGGAGTCATCGGCAGGAGCCGGCCCTGTAGGGCCTTGGCGACTATGACAGGGATCTGGACTTCATTTTATGCGCAAAAAGAATTCTACTGATGCCAGCTGAGCCCCCGACGTGGTATTACACTCGCCAAAGACAGAGCGAGTGACGCGCCCAGTGTCCCAGGAAACGGGAGGCATGAGCCCACCGTGGCTGCCTCTCACTCAGAATGAGGGCCCATGCTCAGGGGTCTTTCCAAGTCTAACATTCCATGTTTCCTAAGTCCTGTTAAAGAGACTGCGCAGGTGAAAGTGAAAATAATATGAATGTAATCACTTTCTAGTGTTGGCTGACCTAATTAGAAGGGAATCTGGTTTTCCGCTTCATCCAAACATCTTCTAATGCCCAGGAATGCACCCCTTGGGGAACTTCATGAATTCTATAAATAACACTAATAATATTTCCAGAAGCAATATACCTTTTGGTCAGGGGAGAACTCATCATTAGTGTTTTTAGCATTTTCTAGCAATGCAGATTTTCAAAGATAATACCAAGGCAAGAGGGTATTGTTTAGAAATGATAGCTCATCACAGCCACGTTTTCTTCTCCCCCCTAAGCGGAGGCTGAAGGGGGCCCCAAGTCTGAACTACACACCCGAAACATCACTGCGTCCTCACTGACCTGCGAGTCAGAGGTGTAAGTGCTCTCTTAGCTTCTCTGGGTGAACTACTAGCAGGATTTACCATAGCTTCCCTTGGAGCCTCTGATCAGTAGGGAAAAATTAAGAAATGATACAACTAAGATTCTAAAACCTGAAGGTTCAATGAGAGCTCTTCACCAATTCCTGCTTTTTATTTTTAAGTGCCTCCTCATTAGTGTAATTTCCCAGGTTTCATTCGGACCAGAATGTGCGTTACCAACACAATGAGGCAATTTAAGATCTTTTCTCAACACCACTTTTTGTTCCCATGACTGAGGTCCTACATTGTAAAGATAATGTTACATTATTTTCCTCTCGGGAAGTAGGAAAAATTTATTCAGTGATGCGATCTAAAAATAACCCGTTCTAGAGCCAGTGGCTTCCATGGTTACCAACCGACCCTGTTGATTCTCTGCTCTGGCAGGCAACCACAAGTGGGGAATCATTTGAATTGGAAACAACACACACCCAAAATAGCGTGAAAGGCCACAGAACAGGGCTGTTCAGCCTTCCACTCCACTAAGTTCAATCTTCTTCCCCACAGCTCCATGAAAAACACGTACTAGGAAAAGAGGGCTATGCTTCCGACAACCAAAGAAAACTTGGCCCCACATCAATTCCTAGGTTCTGGGAACGCCCACAGGCGGTTGTGCTCTGTCAAACCCCGCGGTGGCTCACAATGTGGATTTTGCAAATACCGTCTTCCCAAATAGCTGCTTATCTGCTTCATTTCTGCTGAAGGCATCAAAGAGGCCTTAGACTTTTTCCCCTTAAGTAAAATTATGCCACGTGGCTTTATGTGAAAGCGACACACACGGTATGTCTTTGATGGTTGGGAATGCAGTAATTACGCAAGTGTTTCTACGTTCGAAAAACATACGCTCCTGTATTTGTGTGCTCCTTCACGCCTATGAAGTCTCCCAAAACTCTGATACCCCATTCCAACTTGTGTCCAGAACCAGGGATATAACAAAAATCTACTTTTAAAGGAAGAATATATTTTCATCACAGATTCTCAGCTCTAGTATTCCCAAAACATGTTTATTGAAATATGAGAAAAACACACACCAACATACACATTAAGCTTAATAGTAAGAAGGCCAAAGATGTAAATTCAATTAATTGATATCCCAGTGATCTGGACTAAAGTCTTGGGCAGTCAGATCTGACACACATTGGTTCAAAAAATTTAACTGGTTAATATCAATTACATTAGCTTAACTATTTTTTTTTGCAGCAAAGGTGGTCCTACGATGCTTTCTTACACTCAGCAACACCCAGCAAAGGGCTGCCATGTGCCAGCCAGTCTTCTAGGCATCAGGGTACGAGTGTGAGCAAGATGGACAAGGTACCTGCCTCCTGAGCTTACATTCTAATAGGAAACAGACAAACCAAGGAAGTTCCAAACCATAATGCGTCTGTAACAATTAGGGAAATTAAAGTGATTTGACAGAGAGCAAGCAGGGAGAGTACAGGGGAGGCTATTTCAGATGGTGAGGTCAGGCAGGCTTCTCTAGGGAGACTTTGAGCTCCTAAGTCTATAAAGCAGGAGAGTAAATCCAGTCCCTTCACCCAAATTGGCCCAAGAGCTCCCTTTAAAGACTCAGTAAGCAGGTGAGGCCAGCCATGAAAAGCATTAGAGGAAGAGCAGGAAGGGACAGAGCGCAAAGACCTGGGGGGTAAGAAAGAACCCGGCTCCACACAGAGCAGAGGAGACAAGCAACCCTAGGGAGAAAGGAAGCCCGGAGCCAGAACGGCCTCCGTGAGGAGCTGAGATTGCACTCTAAGTGCCTGGGGAATCCATTAGAAAAATTAAGCAGAGCAGTAATAGGATCAGAAATGAGCTTTTAAAAGATGACTCGGGCTGACTGTGTGGACAAAGGCCCACAATAAGCCAAGATTACCAGCACGGTGACTGCTTAGGGGGCCCGTGCGGTACTCCGAGTGGGAGGCGACGTCGACCTTGCAAGGGTGGCAGCAGAGAGGCAGGGAGGCCTAAGTGCTGTTCCCCAGACACTGCTGCAGGGCAGGCTGGGAAATGCTGTCTGTATTTTCCAGATGTGTGCAGATGACAGAGTAAGGACATCTTCCATTTATAAAAGAGCTGTGTCCCAAAAGTTTGTTTATCAGTTATTTTAAACTCAGGCCAGACTTTCCCACACATACGGTACCAGTAGCTCCTGGGGATTCATATGAATAATGAATCAGTCTGCTATTAATACTGGCGGTGAGCAGGAAAGTCCTCAAGTTCTGCCCTTTTCCCATTATCTGACCTAATCTCAAAGCAGAATGGCTTTAAATGGTCATACTTGTGCCTACTGGATTATTTTTTTTTTTTTGCTTATTTTTTTCTGTTGCCTGAACTAGCTGCTTTAGAATATAAATTTTATCCTCTATCTCTCTTCAATAAGAAACAATCCTGGCAATACACAATATTAAGGTATTTAGGCTCTCCAAAGAAGAATACCAAACTTCTTAATGGTCGTTTAAATTTTGGTGTACCAGAGTAAAAGTTGTTAGAAACTTTTCAAAGGAAGGGGAGCATAGAGAAAGAAATAGGGTGGGGGGTGAAGGTGGTATTGGGGCTCATTAAATCTTAGAGGGTGACTTGTTCTCCAAAAGTGTTTGGAAAGGACATGGTGAACACCCGGAGGCCGGTGAGGTGACAATATTTCTCAAGCTCGAATGTTCAGGAATTCCCGTGTGGCCTGTGTGGGGGGAGTACAGGGACTGGATTTATCCTCCTGCCTTAAACAACTACAAATATGGGGGAAATACATGAAACAAGGGTATCCAGATGCTGGACAAGGGGCAGCACAGGGCCGTGGTCCCTACGGGAAGGAACACCAGCCAGGTGTGCCCTGTGAGCTTCCTGGCATTCGCACCTGAGAAGAGCTCGGAGGCCACAGCGTTGGAAGGGGGACCGCCAACAGAGTGTGGCTGAGAACGGAAGAGGCTGAGTTTAAGGCGGCTGAATTTCACAGAGCAGAATACCGGAGAGGAGCGGGTGCTCAGAGAGAGGGAGCTCTGGGGAGCTGCAGAGGGTTCCTCTCCAGTCTGCAGCTGAGCACTGATGAGTGCATGCTCGTCAGGAAACTTCCAGAACCTGCAGAAGGGAAATGGGATCATCTCTGGAGTTCACACATGCTAGTCATAGTTGGTGATCGCACCAGCCAGAGATGGAAATACTCTGTAATATCTGAGATGTCAGGCAGAGTTCTCCATCTGAGGATGCAGAACAAAATTAGCCCTGGACTAAGGGCTGCTACTCTGGTTCCACCTTGCAAAACTTATTAAAAGCAGGTCTTGAAAGGATCAAACTGGTTCTAAATAAATTATGTCCCAGAACAAAGTACATAAATATTTAAAGGAATACAAAAATTCAACTAACGTGGTAAAATCTACAATGTCTAACATCTAATCAAAAATTCTAGGTAGGCAAATATGCAGAAAAAATAGCACCTATAATGAGAATTTTTAAAAATCAGCCAATGGAAATAGACTCAGAAATAACAGATAGAATTAGCAGACTAGGCCATTAAAACAGTTTATAAATCTACCCCATATGTTAAAGAAAGTAGAAGAAAGCATGAGCATGTTAGAGATATGAGAAAATACATTAAAATTAACTCAAACTGAACTTCTAGAAGTGCAAAATGCAATGACTGAAATAAAAAATATACTTGATAGGATTAACAGTGGTTTAGAGACACTGTTGAAGATAACATTAGTGAATTTGAAGACATAGAAACAAAAAGTATCCAAAATGAAACACACAGAAAAAAATTACAAAAAATACAAATGAACAAGGCATTAGTGAGTTGTAGAACAACTTTATACTGATATATATAGAGAGAGAGAGAGAGAGAGTGGGACACACACAAACACACACACAAAGTTCTTGACAGAGAGGAGGAAGAGGAACATTGAAAAAAATATTTGAGGAAACAATAGCTAGAAATTTTCCAAATGTGTTGATCTAAGAAAGTCAATGAACTCCAAGATCAAGAGCTAGGAAGATAATTACACCTAGATACATCATAATCAAATTGCTTAAAACCAACAGTAATGAAACAATCTTAAAACAGTCACAAGGAAGCTTCAGTGCGGATATGAAAAGCTATGCAGGTTCTGACTCAGTAGGTCTGGGCTGGCTCTCAAATTCTGCATTTCTAACAAGTTCTCAGGTGATCCTAATGCTGCTACTATGAACACACTTTTGAGAAGAAAATCCCTAAGATTCCAATGGCCAAACTGTTTTGTTTTTCTGAGTTAATTCAAGATACCCAAAGATTCACAATTGATAGGGAAGGGATAGATCTGGAGAAGCATCAGTGTTTGTTTTCCATCTGGTTTCACACTAGTTATACATCACTAAAGAGCTGCATCTAAGACCCAGTCTTTAAAAAAAAACAAACATTAAATTCCTTGGCCCAAGTATAGTAGATATTTTCTGGCTATCAGCTATTCCTCCTTATTTAGTGGTTTTACTCTGATTTCCCTTGGAGACTTGATCCCCCACTTACTCCCAGGTTATGTGCTTTGAGAGCATCGTCCCTCCAAATCAGAAGGATGCAACCTGCAATCCAGCCCTGCCAGTCACCGCAATGAATCTCAAAAGGGAACCTGCAAGACTGTAGGCTGGACCTGCTGCGGTCAGCCTCCTCCTCTGCAGGAGAGAGAGTGTGTGTGGGCACCGAGTCCACACAGACGAGGCAGAGCCAGGAGAAGGAGGGAGGAAGACTAGGTCCCAGTGTGTCAAGTTAACCCCTAGACCACCCCGTCACTGAAGTTAGGCCTATGTCTGAGCACCTCGGGTACATTAGCCCATAAACAGTCCACTTCTTTAAAGCAAGTTTGATTAATATTTTCTTTTTACTGCACATGATCGACCCTACCAGCAACCAAAAAAAATGTAAATTAAATAAGCCTTTGTGCCCTAGCCAAAAAATCTAATCACGATTTATAACACAATTTCTATTCATCAGAGCTCCGGATTCTGGAGACATCTCTTCCCTACTTGCTGTTACAGCATTTATGGATAAAGAGGAAATTAGATTCTTCCTGGCTGGGTCCGAGTGGATGGTGAGAGAGTCTCTAACACTTTGAGTCTAGCCCAACTCAGTGACTTGAGTGTCAGAATATTCCTAAAAGTAGATGTCACTCCATCTGGCAAATACAGCAAAAGAGAAGCATAAACACCATGGACACGAACAACTTGACTTGAAAAGAAGATACTCATTAACCAAGACAATGAGCACCTGATTTGCACTTATTTTTTTTCTTAAAAAAAAATTACACTGAAATGAGAGTCTCAGATAATTCTGAGAAGCCAGACACCTTAAAGCAAACACTATGCATTTCCTCTAACAAGACCGGAGGACACACAGAGTGGAAGAAGTGTGCAGGAAAGTTATTTTCACATTCTCTGGGCCTCGGATTCCACGGAGACTAAGCCAGATGTTCTTTCTTTATAGTGCTAAGTTCTCTGACTCTGGCTAATTAAGGGTACCCCAGCCTGAAACAACTGAGGCCTAACATTAATCACAGGCCGCATAACAGGCTAGCATGGAGTAAACTCAGGTGAGCAGAAAATATGTCAGTCTGTCTGCACCCACATCCTGTGCCAGACTCTGGCCATCTCCCCAGAGCTAAAAGGCGTGGGGTCCACACGACGATGACGACTTCCTTGTTGCTCCAAACCACATCCGGTAGAAGGCGTCTGCAAACATCTGGCCAAAGTCTGGAGTTCCCTCAGAGCACACCACTTGTAGTGTCCTCCGAGAGAAAGCCTCAAGGGGGGAAGGTAAAAATGGGGCCCCAGGGACACCGGACTATTGGCAGCTTCCCAAACCAAGCACAGACAAAACTTCAGGTGAGGACGGCATCGGAGATCTCTCCACCCATTTTGTTTATTGCGTGGGTTTTTGTGGAGATGGGAGGGGTGGTCGTGGAGGAAACTGGCGAAAACAATGTAAGTTTGTGTCATCACATCTGGAAGTATCTCATCCTGAGCCCGGGTCGTAGTGCCCGGTGTAGTCCCATGGTGAACACCATTCGCTAAATGATAAAACGGCTGGTGTTTGCTAGTGTCTAACGTCTTGGAAGTAACCCTGGGACACCACAGGTCCAAGCTGCCTGGGAAGCGAGTCTTCATCATCGTCATAATGTAGCTGCTTCCACATAAAATCATGTTGGCACCGTTTAAATACAATATATTAATATGTTTTATTTTTTTAATTTGTATTGATTGATTTTTAAAGAGCAAAAGGGAGGGAGAGAGAGACAGAGACAGAGAGAGAACATTGATTTGTGTTCCCCTTAATTATGCATTATTGGTTGATTCTTGAAGGTACCTTGACTGGGGATCAAACCCACAACCCTGACATATCGGGATGACGCTCTGACCAACCGAGCAACCTGGCCAGGGCCACAATATATTTTTAATTCTAATTCCCACCCACCGTCCTGGAACCCAATAGTGTCCTACAGAACTCACAAGTAACAATAGTGTATTTCCTTCTTTTATTCCTGCAGTAGAAACAACACTCCCAGAGAAACGAAGCCCATCGGGAGCAGCCCGAAGAGCACAGCTGTCCACAGTAAGCCCTGTGCACTTCGGGCTCGCTGTCTCCAAGCATCCCGGGTCCGACGCTGCCGTCTCTCTTTCCCTCACACACACAAAGAACGGTAGTGGGCGCACTGAGGCCAGAGCAACCATTGTTCTGACTGTGTGACTGGGAAGAGGCATGGTACCCTCCAGAACTCAAAAAAAAATTTTTTTTCTATGGAAGAGCAGTCAAGTTTCCACTACAACCCAAACTCGATCAATAGTAGACCACGGGAGATGGATTAGTGGATCGAACGCCTGCCCGTAGCTCTCACCGGGAGATTAACAGTGTTACACGTTCCTGGGACAAGGAAACCCAGACCCAGGAGCCGACAATGAGGGCTCTTCCAGTAGAGACCCCCAAATCCAACCTTGCCTCATCTAACAAGGAGTTTAACAAACACCCTATCTTAAGCCCCCAAAGAATATAGACTTATTACTGCTTGAGCCCTATGGACCAAACTTTTAATTCTCTCTCAGACAACTCCAGTTTCACAAATGATGAAGATCTACTTCTTATGTGCTCAGAGCTTTCCTGGCAGTGGCTCTAAGATTCCTCCTGTTAAGGAGGACAGGATGGTACCGCATTTAACGCTAAAGATGCTGCTTCTCCTCCTTGGAGAGAGAAAGAGAGAGTGTGTGTGTGTGTAGCTGGCATGGAGCTTTTGTCCCATTCCTCCACTTACTCATTCCACATGGATTTCGAGATTTCTCATGTACCAGGCAGGTACGACACATGGGAATGCACCAGTGACAACGACAGTCACCAGCAAGTCTCTGCACCTCATGGAGCGGACACACCAGTGTGGGAGAGAAGGGTAAGTATTCGAACAGGCACCTCAATAAGCAGTGGTGAAGAGAATGAAAACTTCAGCTCAAGGAGGACTGAGGCCATCGGGAAGCACCCCTGACTCCGGTTCGAGGAGGCAGGAAAGGCTTCCCGAAGGAGCTGGCCTCTGAACCAAAAAGAATGAATGGTGGAAAGGAGCCAAACAGGAAATAATGACGGAGAAGAATTTTACAGACTACGAGAACAGCACGTGCAGAGGCCCAGGGGAAGGAGCGACACAGTACACTGGGAAACCACAGGTAGTTCTGTCGGAGCAGGGCAAGAGCTGTGAGACTGGGGTCTACGAAAAGATGTGGCTTGAGAAGCAGTAGGACTCAAGACCCTTCCCAGTACCTCTTAAGAGCAAAGGAACTATATCTGGTTTAGTTACTACAATCCAAGCTGTTCGGCCAGCGAACTAAGGACGCTGATCAGCACAATAGCACAGTATCTTGTAGAAACAGAAGATCTGAGGAGGAAACTAGACTTTAGTGGCTTCACATGGTTTTGTCCCAAGGAAGAAGTGAGCTAAAAGCCGAGTTGGAACCTAATCACTCAGTGCTGTGGTCGTGGTGGGCAAGGAGGACACGGCACATGCCCCAGCCAGGGGTCCTTATCACGGGCCCCTACCCTCACCCCGCCTCGGCTTCGGTACGATAAGAAGAGCCACGTACAAATGAAGTCAATGGCAGTGGGGGCCCAGCACCACCTGACCCAGCTCACTGCACTGTGAGCAAGGTTTGCTGCAGGAGTTTGGGAGCGGGATGATGGAGCAGAAGAAGATGAATGCGGTAACAAGCAGACTGAGCCTAAGAAGGACCCTCTCGGGTTCCGCAGACCTACGACCTTTCCTAATGGCCTTGCTCACACCATAGCTCATACCCCAACGTGTCGGATTCAACACTGCCTCTTCCGCCCTAATGTTGCATGGAGGAAACCCCAGAGGGACCAGGTGCATGAATGTGCAACAGGTAATCCGATGGCCTCACTTTTACAGATGGACACACCTGGGCTCAGGAAGATGAATTAACCTGTCTGGTTTATGCAGCTAATCAATAAACTCTGGAGTCAGGAATCCAGCCTCGAGATGTCTGACTGCCAAGTGCATGCTCTTAACCACTGTGTGGGAGCACAGACAAGTTCTTTCCCAGGAAGCTCAAAGCAACACACAGGTGACTGGTACCAGCGTCACCTCCTTGGGAGCGTGGGCAAGAAGGCTGCAGCCACCCAGCCTTGGAGCACAGCCTTTCCTGTGTGAATCGCCATGTGGCACAGGCCACATCCGACCATGCCTCTCCCCTCTACTGTCTAGAATAAACCCAGAGTCCCCATGGTGGCCCGCCATATGCTCTGTGGCACCCGCCCACCTACCCCTCCAACCGCATCACATGCCATCTCCTAGACCACAGTGGCCCCCTTCTGGAGCTCTCGTGTTATGGTTTCACACATGCAGGACACTCTACCAGGACAGATGAGGCTTCCCCCTCTCCCTCCTCCCAGGCGCATGTTAAAGACCATCTCCTCTGAACAGCCTTGGGGGACAACCCAGTCTAAATGGCCCCCGGCCCCCCGCCTGCACTCCCCGTTGGCACTGAATGCGTGCCCACTGGCTCCGCGACGTCCCTCAGTCATGTACTGCTTTGTCAGCCCCCGATTCCTCTGACTCCCACGCCGGACCGCAGGCTTCACCAGGGCGGCATCGGGTCTTCCCCACCACACCTACGGCAGGACTGGGACACAGCAGGGGCTCAGGAGACATTTGTGAAGTGAACCAATGAATTTTGAAGTTCAAGGGATTCATATGATGCTGATTTTTAAACCCTCACACCGTCCACGGCTCTTACACAATACAACTGCAAAACCCAGTGTCCAAACTTTCCCGGGCCTCCCCTGTCCTGAGACTAATGACTTTGAGGGGCACACCACAGACGACTCCCTGCCGCCCTGCCAGGGGAGTCACTGGGCAGTACCAGCTGGGAGCCCAGGGCCGAGTCAGCGAACGTCACCAGAGTCTACGCCTTTATCTCTGACTGCAGGAAGGCAGAAGATCCCTCCTCCCACACCTCCCTGCCAATAACTGCAAAAACGGAATCTCTCGGTGCTCTGGGGGGCAGCGTTCCAAGCTCCTGCTATTCGGACTGGCTACACATGGTCCCACAGAGGAAACTGACCCCGGTCCCCGAAGTCACTGCAATAAACGTTATCTGTGTGCACTGAAGGGAATATTGACTGAAATGGATGAATCTTTTGTTGAGAATGCAACTGACTCTCAAAAAATAAATAAATGCACAGAGTTACTGGCAGGGGGCCTGCTGGTGGTGGATCTGAAAAGCGGTTAAACAAAATGATTTTTAACCCAGAGTTCTATTTTCTTAGGATGGATGTGACTGAAATTTGGTGGGAAATGATAGAAAAACTTAATGCAGGTGTAAGCCTACACCAAGACGGATGTTCTCCGTCAAGAAGTATGTTTAGCTTCAGCTTGGGGTTCTCCATCTTTACACAGTCAGCTTAGTCTTTCAAAATACAAAGAGCTCCAGGCCGTAGGCCACAGGCGAGAGGAGTGTGTGAGCACCCTGGATGTGCTGACGGAAGGGGGGGCATGCGGCCTTGTGACAAAGGAATCCGCTGCAGCCTGAACCACGGGCCCCCAGCGCAGGACCTGGAATGCGTGTGGCCCCAAGATCCGGGACGGACCACTGGGAGCAAAGCCCTTTGTGAACAAGGACTCCCCGCTGGTCGCCCCTCACGCCAGGCTCATTTCCGCATCCCCGCAGACACGAGAGAATGAGCACTGGGTGGGCGCGGGGAAGTGCGGTGACGTGGGACATACAGCCTGAGGACAGAGGCCCAGAGAGAGTCGGTGCTGGTTTTCCCTTCCTCGGCAAAGGTATTTTCTGGGTTTCGGAAGAGCATCACCAAAACTATACATGCACACTTGTGAGAGAACAGGCAGTGACGTTGCAGTCTGCAGAGCGTTGTTAAGCAGCCGTGGATGGGCTGCAGGACAGAAGAGGCCTCTTGGGCTCCCTGCGAGTCGGATGGACGGGGCAGGTGACGGGGGACAAGAGAGGAGAGCCGTCACTCTCTCCCATGGAGAGCTCGTCTGGAGGCTTTCATCTGGAGAGCTTTAAAAAGCTTATACATGTATAATTTTTCTGTTGAAATTTATTTTAAAAATCCTACTATTTTGTAGCATTGAAAGAGTGTCTACACACATTGTTTTCTAAGTTCATGAAGCTGTTCTTCACCTACAAGATGAGATGAGAATGCCTACCTTCCAGGAGGGCCGTTCTGAAGCAAAAGCAGGACACCGTTTGTACAGGACTGGGCCCTCCGCCTGACCCAGAGCAGGCTTGCAGCGAACAGCGGCCACCGCTGTCGCAGCTGGTGCAGTGCCTGGTGCAGCGCCTGCTGTGGTGCCTGCGCAGAGGTCAGCACCGTCGCGGTGGGCGCCTCGGGGCTGGAGGAGAGGGGAGCAGGGCTGGCAGAGGGAGGAGGCAGACTGCTGTTGGGTTGGCCAAGAAGTCTGCACGCTTTTCTTTTTTCTGTAAAATAAAAGACACATTTTTCATTTTCACAATAACTCGACTGATTCGGATATTTTGAGTATGCCGGTTATCTCCTGTGTGGTATAATGTTGACTGATCTCAGTTAATGTCTGGATTTGATCACTATCAGCTCCATCTGGTCTACCCAACCGTGCGGCATCATCCAGCGAGAAGTCTCCAGCACGAAACTTCACAAACCACTTTTGACACGTTCAGTCAGTCACAGCACCTTCTCCATACACTGCACAAATCTTTTTTTGTGTTTCACTTGTGTTTTTAACCTTTCTTGAAATAATAAAGCATAATATGCCAAAAATGTTGCATATTTTCTTCCACCTTCAATATTAAAATGGCTACATGAAAATTCGCCAATTTTAATAAGTTCTTTCAAATGCACTCTGATATGACAGCTGCCACAATACAATCTAACAAAACTGTTTTGAATGAAATTAAGACAATTAAATGCTACTTAGAGCCACAGGGGGGAAAAAAAGAATGAACTTTTTGGCCAACCCAATGCTAGTCCCAACAAAGGCCTTGGTCAGTCCCGCACAGCTCTGGATCGGGTCAGCTCCTCAGAACTGTCTACTGCCTGGGGAAAGGTGGCTGGGAAGAAACAGCGGGGTGCATCACGGACCTTACCCAATTGCTAAGTAAGGAGATGCTTCAAAGGGCATCTGAGACTTGTCCACAGCCACAGTAAGTAAACAGCAGTCTAGGAATGGACATTAAGTCTACTGACCCCAACCCAGTCCTCATCAGAGGCCCAGGACTGTCTGGACCACTGGGCATTTCTATCCTTTGTTGTGCCAGCCATGCCTCTGCCTCCTCTGAGCCCACACAGGACAAGGAGCATCTGCTTAGTGTGGTTCCCACATCTTTTCCTGAGACCAGGCTGTTGAGTTTGTTTAAAAAAAAGAAAAAACTATTAGGGAAATGTTGTTTTTCTAATGATGCTTATAAAGGTTCTCAGTCTTACCTGTTTGCCTTCATTTGAAACACACACACACACCCCACAGACCTTGAAAGGGTCTGTTTCAGTGAGGCTTTGGGCCATAGGCCCATCCAACTAAAATCTAGGGGTGAGGCCCTGTAATCCCTCCTTTCCACAAGCACCTCAATGAGGTCGCACACACCAAAGCCTACAAACCGCTGCCATAAATTAACCACATCACTGGTCCAAAGTTATCATCACGTGTTTTCTTCGTGCCTTTAAACTGACTCTAAAAGCAATTAGTAGAATCAAAGAATTCTCAAGTTAAAAGGCACCTTGGAAAGTACTGAGTCTCCATTTCTGAAAGGAAACCAGAGCCGGAGAAGAAAGGCGCCCTGGCCAGGGTGAGTGAAGGGGCCGATGACCAGCGCCGGGCTCCCACATGGGGCCAGGCCTTCTTATTGCTCTGAAAGCTCCAAGGGGGAGTTTCAAGTCACTTTCCCAGCAACGAAAGCAATAATTTTTTTTTAAAAAAATATGTGCCAGGACTATTCTCAGTAACATTATAATGTGAAGCATTCGTTTGTCTTAGTTATCAATACCCCCATTACCTATAATGATTCCCAATTTATGTACCTTTGGACTAAACACACTGGAAGCCTACTTATCTGCATGTGGCTTACCCATTGGGAAGAGGAGACCCAAAAGCCATTCATTCCAAAAGGAACAGTATTTCCTTTTGTAGCTTCTTTGGACTGGACCTTCAAAATCTGATTTATTTTTATTCAGAAGGGAGCTTGGGTTTCCAAATCTGTTCCTTGGAAAGGGAGGAGGCAAAAGGAGGGATCTCTGCACTTCAGAGTATGACCACATTTCAATATTTTGACATCGCTCAAACTCTGATTAATAGCAATGATAGTAACAACAATGCCAAGGATGATGGAAAAACCAGCCTACAGGGTCCTCTCTATTAGCCCCCACATTCTGTGACTCAAATAAACACAAACTATGAAAGATGGGGCTGCTTCTGTTGGCGTCTGTGGTTCTCCAGGTCCCCAAATGGTGAGTT
The DNA here is from genome assembly GCF_019186645.2 of Phyllostomus hastatus. NCBI lineage: Eukaryota > Metazoa > Chordata > Mammalia > Chiroptera > Phyllostomidae > Phyllostomus > Phyllostomus hastatus. Next base: position 16,509,159 of record NW_025333611.1, read on the forward strand.
GTTAATTCCATTTATAGCAAATTGAGGACATAAATAAACTCTTAATTTGGGCGTCTATGAAAATATGGCAGGCTGGCATGCCAGCGTAGCCAAAAACCTGCTTCAACTGGTTCCTGCCCATTAATTCCATTAAAAGTTGCTACACTCGGAGGCCAGCTTAGAGCCAAGTACAGAGAGCTTCTCAGCCGGTTTAGGGAGGGAATGGGGGGGCACTGCGAATAAGAAGTCAAGAGGATAAAGGCTCCATTTCTGCATTTCTGGCTTCCACCAACACACGTTATGTTTAGAAAACACTTTTTCTCTCCTGCTGCCTTCAACGGTGTGTCTACTGCTGGGTGACTTCCACCCTTGAACTTTCTCACCTGGAGTCATTCATAACATCTAAGGCTCGAGGAACTCTACAATATCACATGAACCACACATCTGTCTCCAAGACAGCCTGCCTTCTCATCATCCCATGGGTGGGGGAAAAGAGCAAATTTCCTTTTTAATTTAAAAATGCAAGAGGCCTTAGCGGTGATGTGGCCACAGACATGGGCTCAGAATACAGAAACCAAGGGACAGGTCACTTCTGACACTCACTGGTCACTTAGTGGCCACAAGTCCTTACTCCTGCCAGGAGCAGTCTAGATTGGAATCAGCTGAATATTACGATTTAACATAAAGTTCCTCAATAACAACTCAAGTCAGAAATGGCTTCTCTCTTGCCACCAAAAATATTTCCATTGAGAAATGCACTGGATTCAAAATAGATGCTTCCGAGGAAGCAGGAAAGGATCAGCAGTCAGTCGCACGTCAGCACAGACTTCAGAGGACCCCCGTTAACAACCCGCGCTCTGTGTGTGTACCCATAGGCACTAACCCTGGCTAACTGAAGGGAGAGAGTGGAATTTAACCAGAGGATCGGCAGGAACTCACAGACTTGAAGGACAAGACAAATAAGCCGGAAGGGAAGCGCACTGGCCTCAGGGCCACTCAGTGTCCATCCCCAGGAGAGGGAGCCTGAGTGATCGGCGTCAGCTGTCACCTGCCCACTGTCCACGCCTACCCTGGGCCTGGGGTGGGACCTTGGTCAGCAGCCTCAGCAGACAGCAGGGAGCCAAGGGAAAAGTAGTTCCCCACAGGGAAGAGTGCTGGGCAGGCAGGGGCAGCATGCCCCCACCCCACCGGTGCGAGGGTCGGCAGACGTGTGTGTTTACTTGTGGGCATTCTTCCAACTGTGCATGCCCTGCATTTGCATAGTCAAAAGTGTGATACAGGGACTTCTGATGAGTCTGGAGAGAGAGAGGAGTTCTCACCTTGTGCAAGGGAGAGGGAAAGGCAACACAATAAACACGTTCTGGAGCTAGGTCCTCTAGAAATAAAAATGTTCACACCTGCAGAAAAAGAAGTGGAATATCCATCCAAGCTACTTACAAACGTCCTTAGCTCCTGCCTCCAAATTACTCCTTGACTTGCTTAGAAAATGAAATAAGTGCTATTAACTAACCCTTTGCTTGCTGTATGATGCAAGACATAATCTGATCAGACATTAAACTCACCAAAGAAAGAGTGTCTCCTCCATACCAAGGCAAACATCTTCCAAGAAATCTTGAGAAAAAATATAACATATATGAAAGAGCTTTAAAAACTACAAACCAGTATCACAAGCACAAGTTTAAGATCCTGTTCTTCTGCTTTGTTATAGAACATTGTTCGGAGTAACACAAGGAAGAGAGCACGGGGTAGTTCCTGCAGCAGTGGCTGAGGAAACGCACAATCCCATGGCTGTGCTCTGTGCTGCCCTCTGCTGGCAGGGCACTCACAGAGGGCAGACCCAGCACGGCTCTGAGCGCACGCTGCTGTAACTGACGTGACACAGAGAGGAGTCACGGCCATCCCCCATCTGTATCTGAGTTTCTAAAAACATCAGTAGAACAGAGAACTGATAGAAACACTAGAGATACAAACTACACAATGGTTTAGTGTGTACCTACTTTGTTCCAATAGATAATAACTTGCTGCATTAGGGTTTCTGAGGATAACTAAGGAGTATTTTATTCCTTGACTTCAGGGAAGTTTTTCTTTTCTCTTTTTAATCCTCACCTGAGGACATGCTTATTGAGTTTTTAGAGAGGAGAAAGGAGAGAGAAAGGGAGAGAAACATCAGTGTGGGAGAGAAACATGGACCATACACGCCCCGACCAGGGACTGAACCCACAACCACGGCATGTGTCCTGACTGGAAATGGGCCCAGCGACCTTCCAGTTTGCGGACGACAGCCAACCCGCTGGGCCACATGGGCCACAGTGACTACAGGGAAGTTTTAATTTACCTGGAGTTTAATTATGAATTCATTAATCAGTGCAAGACACTGGATGCACACTGGTAGATGAAAAAGCATGGTCCTGGTCCTCAAACCAGCTTACAACCTGGTGGGGATGACAATGTCCCACTACGCCCTCCACAGACCACAGTGTGGTGGCTACCAGAGGGAAAGGGTGGGGTGAAGAGGGCAAAGGGGTTCAAGGAGATGGTGATGGAGGGAGGCTACACTTTGGGTGGTGAGCACACAATGGAATATACAGATGATGCATTACAGAATTACATACCTGAAACTTTCATATAATGTTATTAACCAATGCTACCCTAATAAATTTAAGAACAGATAAATGATCTTTTGGTACAATATTTGAATAAATCTAAACTAACACAAACAATCTACGATGAACAAATTATTATGGTTTTAAATAAAGGATTGGTAAAATAAATAAATAAATAAAATGCATTCCTCGCTTTCAAAAGCGGAGGGGGGGGGGTTAAATACCTTCTGACCTAGACTCGCTTATGCAGGGGCCCAGACCCTAACTCACGTGTCCCACCCTGCTCAGGACAGGACAGGTGCTGGGCATCATTTCCCAGTGTGCAGAGTCTCTGCGCTTTTAACTACCTCACTGACAGGCAAGGATGGCCCCCAGAGCAAGAACTGTGCAACTAACTGCCTCCTCAGTGTGGTCTCCGTGGCATGGCCATAGACAGCTTCTAAATTTAAGCTCGCACTGCCTTTTAATTGGGTGGTTAGTGTTCTTTCCCACCCACTCTTGCTACTAGCTTAGCCTCAGGCTGCTAATTAGCAGCAGGCCAGGCCAGTTGTCGCAGCGCACCAACTCCATCATCTCTGACATCCTCAGACAGGGACGGGCTCGCCCTTTTCCTTTTAGCAAATCTGGGTTAGCCGGTGTTTGGCTTCATTTTCACGAAGGCAGGATACCCAGTACTCCTACCCGCGACTTAAATTTTTTAGCTGAATTTTCTGCAGCTAAAATGTGCCCGTTCACTCGATATGTACTGATGGACTCGGGGTCTTCTCTGTACCTAGGCCTCCGCTAGGTGCTGAGCGTATAGAACAGGGTGCAGCAGACAAGGCCTTGCCCTCACGCAGCCAGTTCTCCAGTGGGGGAGATGGACAATGACTTACTGAAAAATCAAATAAATATACATTGTGGTCAGGGCCAAAAACAGACAAGAAAAAACGCTATGCAGGAAAGCAGGAGAAGCTAATTCAGTTGGAAGGGAGAAGGCAAGGAAGGCCTTTCCGAGGAAGAGATACTCAGGCTGAGACCTGGAGGACGAGACACTGCTGTTCCGGGAAGCGTGGGGAGCAGGGAATTCCACACGGAAGGAACGGCCGCAGAGAAGCCCAGAGGCAGGAAGGCTACTGATGGGTCCAGAGGATTGACAGAGGCCGGGCTGCAGCAAGGAGGGAAGAGAAAGCTGAAGGTGAAGTACAGGAAGGGCCCTGAAGGCCATCTTAAGAAACCTGGATCTGATTCCAAGTGTGACAACCACCCCTGGGGAGTTCGCTCATTCGCTCGCTCTGCCAGCCAACATCCACCGGGCTGCCTGAACTCCCACCCTGCATCGGGCACTATTCTGGGAGCAGAGACGACATCTATAGAACAAACAAACAAAACCCCTGCCATCCTGGGTCTTAAATTCTAGATGGGCGTCCAACACAGAGATGTTTTCCTTGTTCAGATTGCCACACCTGTCAACGATCACTCTGGTTCTCCATGCGGAACAGAAGTGGGGAGGCCGGGCAGCTGCTGTTGGTTTCTGCAGGGCGCGTGGACAAGCATGAAGCTCCCTCTGCCACCCTGTGCAGGGCAGTCTCCTGGCACCTCTTAGCAAGATGTTTCGTGCCACTTGTTAGCTGGAATGTCAACAGCTCCACATGTCACCTCTCCAGGGCTCAAAGCTAAAGTTGGACCACAGTCCACAACCCAGAATGACCAGTGCTGGGCGGCACCTTGAGACCCTCTGAAGCAAGAGAGAGGAACACCAAAGCTGTGTGCTGATACAGCCCTTGGGCTGCAAGAAAAAGAGATGGTTGATTATTCAGTCCACCCCAGTAAGACATTTCCATGGTTTTTTTTCTCTTTCCATCCCCTCACCTTACACACACACACACACACACACACACACACTTTTAAGGGAAAACAAATGCAAACTGGGCCCTGCAAGTGTCTGCTCCTCTCTCCAAGGTGAGGGAACATTGCATGACCTCTAAAGCCCCTTCCTCCACTGAGATTCAGTGACAGGCAGGATGTCACAATGGCTTAAAGGCTCTGGGATGAACAGGTCTAGGTGCCAGTGACAACTAGCTCTGCAACTCTGACAAGTTCTTTGAGCTCTTTAAACCTTAGGTTTCCTCATCTGGAAAATGGAAACAATGCCACACCGTATATTTCCTGTGAGGATTCAATGAAGCAGCAGGGTCAAGTCCCCAGATCTGGCCCATGCTAGGCACCTAATATATGGCAAGGGTAATGTCTGTCCTACGACTTTCTCCTCCTCCTTCGCCTTGGCTACAATCGGGACCTAGAGAGGGTATCAGAGAATAAAAAATGGGAAGAGATTACAGAATAACGGATACTTGTTCTTTCCTCTCTAGAAGAGAATGTTTTTATGCATCATCATCAGCATTCTAGGGACAACTCTGTAGCTCAGGCCACTCCGAATGGCAGCCTGAACCCCTTACGTAAGTGTGGAAACAGCTATTCCCATGGGGAAAAGAAGCGAAACTCCCACACGCTAGCCCTCTCATGCTCCCTCAAGGCTGCAAGCGCTGGGCTTGTCAGAAAACACCTCCTCTCTCCGTCCCCAGAGATCTTTCTAACCTAAACTTAATTTGCTGCCTCCGGGGGAGGAGGGAAGGAGGAAGAAAAGGGAACATGGCATCTACTGCCATTGCCAGAATTTAGTCCTAGTTTAAACTCGAAACCTAATAAAGCCAGAAGCCTCCAGAGAAAAATCGGCAAAAATAAATGTATATTATTCCCAAATGGCAGAAGGGAACCTAAGGCTTAGAGAAGCATGACACATTTTTCCAGACTGGCAAGCGTGATAAATCGAAAGATGGCCCCCTCGCCACTCTCCCTCGTCCGAAGGCTGTCTCCTTGCAAGAGCACAGGATGTTTATCCTTTGTGAATATGATCCTCCTAACGCCATTTTTAATTATCCTGAGTTTGGAAGGGGGGCGGTAAAACGAGATGTGGGTGGTTGGGGTGGAGGAAGGGAAGAGAACTGAAGACACGCTTTCCAAGCAGGCCCTCAGTCCGTAAACAGAAACACCGAGATGTCACAAACACAACCTGTGAATGAGTGGCACTGCTTCCGAGAGAGAATGGTGGCACGTGACAGGGCTTTTCTTTTTAATTCTTGAGCATCCTTAGGTCTGGGAGGTTATGTTTCCAGTTACAAGGGCTGCTGACTCGGCCCAGAACGTGTGTGTCAGCTCCCCTCACACCGTCTCCTTCTAGCAAGTCACCCTGAGACTCGGAACTGCAAATGGGACTACGGCCTGAGAAAGCTGAGCACTATGAGGCTCTCCCGGGTCACAGTGTTCGGACCCAGGTCAGAGTCAGGGCCCTAGCTAATCTCAGGGCATTTCCCAGGAATCCCTCTTTGTCTCTACGCAGGAAGCTGTGAGGAGGTGGCCTGGAAACTGCACGCTGCCACAGCCCTCGGCAGGGACTGTCCGAGGGAATGCAGCTCAAGCCCTGCGGGACATCTGAGATGCAAAGGGAGAAGTGACCCCAAATGGGGCCAGGTCCTGAGCTCCAGGCCCTGGTCGGCCAGCTGCTCTTCCTTTGAGCCAAGGAAGTATCAGCTTTCCCTTAACTGAAAGGACCTTGGGTCCCTATCACTTGAAAGCTCAACTCCATGGCCCCAAATTACAAAACCCAGCAGAACAGGTTATGTGCTATCTGGAATCCGAGCACATGAAAAAAAAATCACTCTTCTTTAAGACTTCATTTACTATAAAACAATACCATTTACAATAGCAACAAAAAATAAACTGACTAAAGATAAATGTAATAAAATACATAATGACCTGTACATTGGAAAACTACAACATCTTGCTAAGAGAAATTAAGACCTAAATAAACGGAAAATAAATGTAGAGACATAGAGCATTTACAGATGGGAACATGCGTTGTTTTTGAGATATCAATTCTTCTCGTCTTGGTATACAAATTCAACACAGTCTCAAACAAAATCTCAGCAGCATTTTTGAGGAAACTGACAAACTGATTTTAAAATTTATCTTGAGGTACAAAGGACCTAAAGTAGCCAAAACAACTGGGAAAACAAGAGCAAAGTTGGAAAACTTACACTAATTACCAATGAGTGCCCCTCTCCCAGTTCCAACAACCAGCCGTGTTTCCAGACACTGCCCGAGGCCCCCAGGGAGCAACCTCCCCCACCTCCACCTCGTAAGAGCCACTGAGCGGCGGTAACTAAGGCAGGGAGGTACTGGCACGAGGCCAGATGAGTAAACAATGGAACAAAACAGAGAATCGAGAAATAAAACCACACATATATGACCAACAGATTTTTGACAAAGGTCCAAAAACAATTCAGTTCCCCTCTTCAGTGAACAAAGACAACAAATGGCACTGGAACAATTACATATCAACAGACAAACAAGAAAAAACAAAAAGAGACTCAATTCATACCTCACACCATATACAAAAATTCAAAATGAATTCTGTACCTAAATGTAATATAAAACTTCCAGATTACAGAAAACTTAGAGAAGAATATACAGATGAAAATGTCTGTGACCTTAAGTTAGGCACAGCTTTTTTAGTGATGTCACTAAAAGCTGGTTCTATAAAAAAATAATAAATTGAATGTACTCAAAATTAATGACTTCTGTTTCTCAAGATGAACTGTTATAAAAAATGGAAGACATAGCCCTGGCTGGTGTGGCTCAATGGATTGAGTGCCGGCCTTTGAACCACATGGTCACCTGTTCGATTCCCAGTCAGGACACATGCCTAGGTTGTGGGCCAGGTCCCCAGTAGGGGGCACACATGAGGCAACCACGCATTGATATTTCTCTCCCTCTCTTTCTCCCTCACTTCCCCTCTGTCTCTAACTAAATAAATAAAATATTTAAAAAAATATAAGACACAGAGTGGGAGGAAATATTTTGGACTCACACATCTGATAAAAGGCCTACATATAGAAATAAAAACAATTAAAGGCAATAATAAGAAAATGAATAATTAAACATTGGTAAAGGACTGGAACAGATACTTCATCAAAGAAAACATACAGTTGGAAAATAAGCATGTGAAAAGATTCTCAGCATTATTAGTTCTGGGAAAGCAAGTTAAAACCACACTGAAGTACCACTTACATTCCTATTAGAATGGCTGGACTTAAAAAGCCTAACCCTGCAAGTGAGTATGTACAGGTGCAAGAACTCTTACACACTGCCACTGGGGGTATGAAATGGAATAATCACTTTGGAAAACAGTTGGGCAGTTTCTTAAAAAGTTAGGTGTATTCTTACATGATAAGTTTGCTAGGGCCACCATAAGAAAGCACCACAAGTTGAGAGTCTTAAGCAACAGAATCTGTTGTCTCCCAGCATTGGAGGATGGAAGTCTGAGATCCAGGTGTCAGCAGGCCTGACTCCCTGGTGGGCTGCCAGGAAGCCCCTGTCCCAGGCCTCCTCCCGACCTTCGGGTGGGTTGCTGACAGTTTCTGGCATTCCCTGGCTTAGAGAAGCTTCATGCAGTCTCTGCCTTCATCTTCACATGGCCCCTGTCCTGTGTGCGTGTCTCTGTGTCCAGAGTTCCTCCCTTGTCCAAGGACACCAGTTGTATTGGATGAGGGTTCCCCTCATGACCTTGTTTTAATGAGATTACCTCCAATAAGGTCCTACTCTGAGGCACTGAGGGTCAAAACGCCAACATATCTTTATGGGGTGACAAATTTCTTTCTTGTTGTTGTTTTTTTGAACACATTGTATTGATTATGCTATTACAGTTGTCTCATTCCCCCCCCTTTATTCCCCTCTACCCTGCACACCCCTTCCCACCCACATTCCACTCCCCCTTTAGCTTATGGCCATGGATCATACGTATAAGTTCTTTGGCTTCTACATTTCCCATACTATTCTTAACCTCCCCCTGTCTATTTTGTACCTACCATTTATACTGCTTATTCTCTCTACCTTTTCCCCCTCTCCCCCTCCCATTCCCCCACTGATAACCTTCCATGTGATCTCCATTTCTGTGATTCTGTTCCTGTTCTAGTTATTTGCTTAATTTGTTTTTGTTTTTGTTTTAGGTGTAGTTGTTAATAACTGTGAGTTAGTTGTCATTTTACAGTTCATGTTTTTTATATTCTTTTTCTTAGATAAGTCCCTTTAATATTTCATATAATAAGGGCTTGGTGATGATGAACTCCTTGAACTCAACCTTATCTGGGAAGCACTTTATCTGATCTTCCATTCTAAATGATAGCTTTGCTGGATGGAATAATCTTGGATGCAGTTCCTTCCCTTTCATTACTTGGAATACTTCTTTCCAGCCCCTTCTTGCCTCCAAGATTTCTTTTAAAAAGTCAGCTGACAGTCTTATGGGATCTCCTTTGTAGGTAACTGCCTTCTTTTCTCTTGCTGCTTTTAAGATTCTCTCCTTATCTTCAATCTTGACTAATGTAATTATGACATACCTTGGTGTGTTCCTCCTTGGGTCCAGCTTCTTTGGAACTCTCTGAGCTTCCTGGACTTCCTAGAAGTCTCTTTCCTTTGGCAGATTGGGGAAGTTCTCCTTCATTATGTTTTCAATGCCTTGCTCTTCCTCTTCTCCTTCTGGTATCCCTATGATTCGAATGTTGGAATATTTAAACTTGTCCTGGATGTTCCTAAGCCTCTCCTCATTTTTTTGAATTCTTATTTCTTCATTCTGTTCTGGTTGAATGTTTCTTTCTTTCTTCTGGTCCACACTGTTGATTTGAGTCCCAGTTTCCTTCCTGTCACTGTTGGTTCCCTGTACATTTTCCTTTATTTCACTTAGCATAGCCTTCATTTTTTTATCTAATTTTCAACTATATTCAACCAATTCTATGAGCATCCTGATTACCATTGTTTTGAACTAGGCATCTGATAGGCTGACTATTTCTTTGTTGCTTAGTTGTATTTTTTCTGGAGTTTGATATATTCTTTCATTTGCGCCTTTTTTTTTTTTTTTTTTTGGTCTGGGCATGCCTGTTATGTAGTAAGGGGCGGAGCCTTAGGTGTTCACCAGGGCAGGGCAGCCCACATGGCTGTGCTGTGATGCTGTATGTGGAGGAGGGGTCCGAGAGGGAACAATGGCGCTTGACCCACTCTAGTTTTCAGTCACTTCCCCACTACCCACAATCAAATTCGGCCCCTCTGGTGCTAATTCCTGGGTGGGTGGGTTTGTGTTTGTTCTAGGACTCTGTGGGTCTCTCCAACAAACTCTCCTGTGAGGCTGGGAGTCTCTCCCACTGCTGCCTGAACCCCCACTGGTATTTTCAATCAGAGGTTCGAGGCTTTATTTCTCCGCACTAGAGCCCTGGGTTGCGTGGTCTGTCTCACCCCCTAGTTGTTCCTCCCGGTTTATCTGCACTCAAACGTGGGCCCACACAGTCCGCAAGTCACCACCTTGCCCGATCTCCCCATGAGTCCTCTCCACAAGGCTGCCCATCTCCGCCCCTCCTACTGGTCTGGATGACTTCCATACAGTTCAATTTTCTGTCAGTTTTGATTGGTTTTTGTTTTTAAATTTGTTGTTGTTCTTGTTTTGGTTGTGCGAGGAGGCACAGTGTGTCTGCCTACGCCTCCATCTTGGCCGGAAGTTGCGAAGTGCTAGAACTGCGGGGGAAGGCAGCAAAAACAGTCTTTATTCGAGCAGTCATCGGCTCTGCTGTTACACTAAAGGCAGAACGAATGGCTATGGGGATACAAATTTCAATTCATTACACCTACCGTATGATCCAGCCATTTCATTTCTAGGTATTTACCCAAAAGAAATGAAAACACATATCCATATGTTTACAGGAACTTTATTCATAACAGCCAAGAACTGGGAACAAACGGAATGTGAATCAACAAATGAATGAACAAATTGTAGTTTATCTGTACAATAAAGTACTACTCAGCAATAAAAAGGAATTATTGGTCCACACAATTACAAAGACAAATCTCAGAATAATTACGCTGAGTGACAGAAGCCAGGCAAAGAGAAAGCCAGCTTTGGTGATTCCATTTATCTGAAGTGAAAGAAATGCACGGTGACTTTGTGACGGCAGCAAGCAGATCTGTGGCGGCCTGGTGATGGGGCAGAAACTTTCAAGGGTGAGAGAGGCGCTGACTATTTTGGCTGTGGCGATAGTTTCATAGTTTTAAACATAATTCAATACATAGCAAATCGTATACTTATATATAAGTACAGTTTCTCTTATGTTAATTATACCTCAACAGAGCTGTTTTTAAAAAAGCACCTTATGCATCAAGTATGTCACCTGGCAAGACAAGCAGTAAGACGCGGTCATGCTAACCTGACAGCGATTTTATGAAACAGTCGGGACATCCTCCAGAAATGCCACTCCATCACTTAAAGACAGGCTGCTGGTGTGTCACAGTGGTTATAGCCTTCCAACAGCATCTAAGACGCCATAAAAAGAAACGCTACCACCTAAAAGAGGGATGGTGCTTCGGGCTGGAGAAAGAATACTTGCAACCCCTGCCTATTCCACATAATTAAAGCAGAAACGAGAGGAGAAAGGGCTTTCCAGGCTGACTCGTCCTGCCAATGCCAAATCAACTCATTCATTCAACACACATACTGAGCTTTAAAAAAAGGAGTGTCTCAAGCTCGGGATGAGGGATGATTTTGACGAGTATCCTGCTTATAAGAAAAAGGGTGGAGGCTGCATGGTGTCGTGATGAATTTGATGTGGTCCCTGTCCACGAGGAGCCTCTAGTCTTTCGGGGAAGGGGCCGAGGCTGCACATTCCCAGCTTCCCGGCCCACTGCCGGACTAGGGCTCTGTGAGGGAGGTGTGCTCAGTGCCAGAGGAGCCCCAGGAGGAGGGGGGATGAGCCTGTCAATTCCGATTCTGCACACAACTCATCAGAACGTGAATCCATCACAAGTAAATAAACTGTCAATCTAGGTCAGACTAAGACCATCCAGATCAATGTGTCTGCGTCTGACAGTGATTTGGGCCAGAAGTACTGCAGGAGGGGGAACACACTGTTATCCTCCATGGCGCCAGTCTGGAGGTTTGGGACTATTCCCCACACAAGGCAGGGCCTTTATGTTCTGTGTCTGCAAATTAAACTTGAGCTGAGTTATGGGCAGGGAGGCTAGAAAACAGTGTGAGGAAGGATATAATTAAGTCTACAGCATCAACAGTACTCTAGATAAGATTAAGTTGAACCTGATATATCAATTTAGTGAAACCCATCAGTCAAACCAATATTTGACAACTTGCAGGCAAAACAACCAATTGATTTGCTATCTTTTTCTTTGTATAATTGGCTGCTGCTTGATGTAGCACAATGGAAGAGAACCTGAATATTTAATCAAAATGCCTAAGAAACAGAAAGAATGAATAGAGGACAAGCACTAGAATCGGAGACTCTCCATCAAGCTGTCTGACCCTAAGTTGATAAACCTCTCTGAAACTCAAATCCCTCACCAACAGAAACGGAGGGTAAGAGTACCTGTATTAAACAATCAATCTGAGGATTGAATGAGCCAACGACATGTGTGGTCCCTCATTCATGGTACTTAAAAAATAATTTTTTTGTTAATATTACTATAGCCACAGTTATTTGTGTTCTGTATAGGTTACCTGCTTTCTAGGTAGCCTAGAAAGGCTACCTAGCCTTTCTAGGTTAGCCTTTCTAGGTAACCTAGAGGCAAGATCCTTTACCCTTTTTGAGCTTTAATTCACTTATATGTAAAATGCAAATAATGACAGCTGCCCTACCTAACCCAACCAATTATTCAAGCAGTAGTTATATTACTTAACCGGTGTGCACCAGGCACTGAGGCTGCAGAGATGAGTAAGACGTGATTCCTGCTCTCCGGGAATTTCAGTCCAGTGAAAGAGATGGGCAAGCAGACAGTGGCCATCTAGAAGGAAGGTGCTGGAACAAGCAAGACACAGACTGGCATGCAGGAGGAGCATAGGAAGAACTCTTGCCTAGCAGGGGTCAGGACAGGCTTCTTGAAGGGGAGTTGGCCACAAAAGGGTTTTTGACAGAGGGAACAGATAGTCCAAGGCTGGAAGGCAAGAAACAGTTTGTGACTTAGCAAACGGCAAGAGCTCAGTTTGGCTGGCAGGTAGAAGCTCAAACAGGGAGAGATAAAGGAAATGCTGATGAGGGAAGCAGGGCCCAGACCATTGGCTGGCAGGTAGAAGCTCAAACAGGGAGAGATAAAGGAAATGCTGATGAGGGAAGCAGGGCCCAGTCCAGACAGATTTCTGATACTAAGTGGAGGAGGTTGGTCATTATCTTGAAGCATCTTGAACACAACGCTGGCACTAGAAACTAACATTAAAATATAAGTGAAAATACTCTGTAATTACAGACTTTTATTCAAATGTTGCTACTGTCACCAGGTACTCAGGAATTCCATGTAGGTGGCTGTGTACCATGTTGCTGCTATGGACTGAAGATTTTCGTCCGCCAAAACTCATATGGTGAAGCCCTCACCCCCAGCGTGACGTGTTAGGATGGGGGTGGGGGCTTTGCAAGGTGATGAGGTCCTGAGGGTAACACCCTCAGGAACTGGATCAGTGTCCTTATAAAAGAAACCCCAGAGAGCTCCCCCACCCCTTCCTCCACGGACAGAGACAGAGGGACAGTGGACGTCTACGAACCAGGAAGCAGCCCTCAGGAGACACGGAATCTGCCGGAGCCCTGGTCTTGCACTTCCCAGCCTCCAGAACGGTGGGAAATGAATTGCAGTTGATGAGTCACCCCGTCTGCAGTCCTGTTACAGCAGCATGAACAGACTGAAGCAGAGGCCCACCTCCTCATTTTCCCCACCCACATCACACATGTGTGCGAGAGCATGCACACACACACACACACACACACACACACCACAAAGGAAAAACATCGGCTGCCATATGATTGCTTGCCATTGTAAGTGTGACGTTCCATGCCTGCTTAAGACCTGCAAGAATCCTGGAGGCCACGAAAGGAAGGAACCATTGCTGCTTGGCAGGCACAGCAACAGAGGCTGGGCGTCTGTCTGTCCCAGGCATCAATCTGTCCCAGGCATCTGTCCCCCGCAGGAAGCAGGTTTGCCCGCAGCACTGAAAGTGTGTGCTGTCAGAAGGAGCAAGACCCGCTCAGTGTTAAACAGAGGCCACTCCTCTTGTCCTCGGGTGAGTCTCTGTGTTTGGGGGGGGGCTCAAATCCCTCAAGAACCCATGAGGAAATGGAACTGCTGGAGCTCCTGGGTAAAAATAAGTGGTGCCAATATGTAAAAATATAAATATGCCTTGGGACTTGTGACGTCAACTGTCCAGAAACGTTGCTGTTGGGTGGGCAGGTAGCCCCCAAACCCTGGAGAGCTGCCAACTAGTGGTGCATATTGTCGCTAATATGCTGTAAAGGCTTGAACATTTAGTTAAAAGGCAGAAATGGGGGGTGTGGGGAGAAGCCACAGATGTAAACTGGGGTTTCATGAGAGGAAAAAAAAGTCTTTGATGCCGGCCAGGGGTGTGGTCTACGGGCACCATTTTTAATTGTTCTTTGGGTTGAAACTGGAGGTGTCAGCACCTGAGCCCCTTCACAAGAAATGTTCGTCTGGAAAGATTCCCCACAAATGCCTCATATGAAAGTAAAGTATGTTCCCAAGAAGTTCCAAAAAGGCACCTACTAGCCCATCATGTGAGGTCGCACCTGTGCTTTCTATTCCGGAGAAAGAACTGGAGGATTTGCCTTGTTAATGTCGGAAGAGAGACTGCTTTTTTCTTCTGGAAGCTTTCCTCTTGTGAGTTCTCTATGCTTCAATAACTAGTTACTTAGTCACTTTGCTTAAAAATGCCCGTCTTCCTGAGGCTCCTAAGGCCAGAGCAATCATTATGAATTTATAGAAACTAATTTATTAGTTTTCTGAATCATTATAATGATTATTAGATTATGATAATTATAATTTATTAAAATTAATTATAGTTGTAAATAAGAGAAACAAATAATGACGCTGAGACTAGAAAAATCAAACTGAAATAGATTGCACCATAGTCTGGAACTATATACACCACATACCAGGAGAACACAAATCTAAGAAAACTGGCTTTAAATACATGCTTTCTTATAGAAAACTCTCTGCTTCCAGTTTAACAGGGTGTGTAGTCTTAGGGAATGGCACAGTGGTAAGGAACTGTTAGAAAAGTCTCCCCGCAAAAAACTCTTAGCATGATCAGTGTATCAGCAAGTAACTGACCCAATACCTTTGTATTATTTTAAATTATTGAGTTTCTGCCTTAGAAACCTTAACTTCTGATTTATAAATCCTTTCTATAGACTGCTTTTAGAAGTATAAAGACATTCACTGGCTTATGCAAAGTTGGGCTGAAAGGCCTATTCAATGCACATTTTCTCTCACATTGGTCATTTATGCTCAAGCTTCACAGGTTTTAAGAGGAGAAATGGAATGGATACAGTTGTCAATAGGTTAGAGAAAGGACCACCAAACAGTCAGCAAAATGCAGTGTTGGAACAGCTGCTTCCGTGGATCCTGTGAGTCCTGGTAGATTGAATAATAAGCAAAGATGTTGCACTGCACTTGACCTGTCAAAATAGCGTTGCCCTCTGCCCACATGCACAGTGGCCTCGCTGGAGCAACACAATGAGTTTCTGTTTATTACCATCGAGATGACAAGCCCTGAACTAAATGCTGTGAAAAACACAAACGCACAGGATATGAATGCTATCCTTCAAAGATTGCCATCTCCCTGGTGAAATAAGAGTTTAAATATCAAACCTAAAATAAACATAATCTAGTGCATAATAAAGGTCCAAAACACTCACCGATCATTAATGTATCCTACATTTGTTGAATGCCTACATGAAAAACACTATACTAGGCATTGGGCGGATAAAAAGAATTCCACTTAATCTCTACCCTCAAGAAAAATCATCGTAAGAAGTACAATTTCACAAACCATTTTCCATACACACTCAAATTCCCCAAATCACTTTGGCCATTGAACGCTTTTTTCTAGACTTGTGTTCTTTAGAGCAACTTGGGAAATGCTTGTCTCAATTCATGAATGGTATAAAATTCAAATAAAGGAAATTTATCTAGGTTACAGTCAGAAATCTCCACGGATAATACATATTTCAATAGAAAGACTGAATGATGGATAGGCTTTCGACTGGCGGGCAGATTCAAGACAAGGAAAGGACACGAGCAACGTGCACAGGCGAAGGAGGTGACAGGTAACACGGCAGACCTGCAGGCCTCTGGGTGGATAAAGGAAAATGAATTGCTAGGTGAGTTCAGACCCACACTGGAGAATCTAAAAACACAACTTGAAGACTTTATTCTTGATTGAGAAAGTAGCCTGAGAAAGCTGTATCTTTAAGAAGTAACCTAGCCATACCATTTTAGTGTATTCTCCACATAAAGAACATGGAATATACTCAAAGAATAATAGAACCTAAACTCTCTCTCAATCCAGAAACATAGATTAATATGACTATGGAAACAAAGGCCAAAAATGATACTTCGCACCCTGGCTGGTGTGGCTCAGTGGATTGAGTGCTGGCCTGCAAACAAAGAGTCGCCAGTTTGATTCCCAGTCAGGGCACATGCCTGGGTTGTGGGCCAGGTCCCCAGTGGGGCAAAGGGCGGGGGCATATGAGAGGCAACCACACATTGATGTTTCTCTCCCTCTCTTTCTCCCTCCCTTCCCCGCTCTCCAAAAATAAATAAATAAATAAATAATCTTTTTTAGAAAAATGATACTTTGTATAAGAACATATGCTAAAACTAGATACAAAGAAGATAAAGGACTAGAAAATTTTACTCACTTGTATATAGCACATATCAGTCTGGGGCATTAGAGAGGCGACCATCAATCATAAGAGCCAGAAAATACTGAACTTGGATCTTGAGAGGAAACACGATATGGCTACAAAACTTTTGAGCTGTGAACTTGGGCTAATTGGGTCCAAACCTCACGGTCATCATGCACAATTTGTTTTAGCTTCATCTAAAGTAGAACATTTGTTTTGGTTTTATACATTCACTCAATAAGTCTCAACAAAATATAACTTTAAAAATGTTATTGCTGTTATTTTTATACTTGATTTAATCTCTTAACAAATACATTCTAAACATCTCATATAGCAAGCACTGAGCCTGGCACTGAGGTTCACCACTGAGCAAAACAAACATGATTATCGTCCCCATGGAGCTCACATAACTATACAAAAGCAATGTTATTAACGTACAAAAAATTAAGAATACATCCCTCGCAGTATTTCCATAGATCAGCTCAGCACAGCAGATCTAATGCCTTCATAGATGTCAGAACTGAGCAACAAGCATTAATTTACTGCTGGTACTGCATCAATACCAGCAACTGGCTTTTGTTGCTCTTCGGGGTATGTATTCATCAGGAGCACTTACACACAGAATGCCAGAGTCACAGAATTCCAGAGAGTGGGAACCGTTCTGCTTCCCACTTCTGCACACAAAGGAACTGCTCCCAGGAAAGACAAATGGCTTGTCTAAGGCCCCATTGCTAGTCAGAGGCAGGAACGGGACAGGAGCCAAGTTACCCCTTACATCAGCCCTCTCCTCTTTCCAATGCACTAGAACGGGCACCATTCGTTAACACACTCGAAAGGCTGAAGATTTTGTGGCAGGCCTGTGATACGTAGCTGTCAATCGGCAAAGCTGCCCCTTTCCGTGTGCTGCATTCTTACTCCGCTCACATGGCCTGGACGAGGCTCATCCAGACTCTCTAACCTCCCGTACCACAGGGAGGTCCCATCACACAGGCTTTGTCAGTGGAGTGATTCATCCTCTCCAGACACACTGGCTGCCTCAGGGATGGGCAAGTGCCCCAAGCCAGGTCGGATGATGTTCTCTCCAGGAATTTTTGCCAGATTATCGGAAAAGATATTTCTCTGTTTCTAGAATCATGAATCATACGGAATCTGAACATCTCAGTCTCAAGCTCTTGGAACAGCAACCTCTGCCATGGGACTGGAGCCTGCAGGGGGAAAAGCATGTAAAGCAGGACCAGGGGATGGAAAGATCAGGCAGGAAATGACAGGACTAAGTCACCAAGACTGAGCCTTGCCTGAAGCTAGGCCTCCCCCTATCAATGAGCCAGCCAATGCCTTTCCTTAATCTAGTTGAGGTTTCTTCACTTAGAACTTTTTTTAAAGTCCCCCAAAATACACATACTAACATCTCCTTCCAAAACACATCTATTACTACCACCTCCAACTTAAATGTCTTTGTTGTACCATCAGAAAAATCAATAAACTTGCCCTGGTTAGTGTAGCTTAGTGGATTGAGTGCCCGCCTGCAAACCAATTCAAAGAGTTTGCAGTTTGGGTTGCCAGTTCAAAGCCTGGTCAGGGCATATACCTGGGTTGTGGGCCAGTGCCCTAATAGGGGGTGCCATGAGAGGCAACCACACATTTGAAGTTTCTCTCCCTCTCTTTCTCCCTCTGTTCCCCTCTGTCTAAAAATAAATAAGTAAATAAATAAAATATTTTTTGAAAAAAGAAAGAAAAATCCATAAACTTGATGGTCAAACCAAGAGTCTCTAACAGTTCTAACAGGAAATGTTAAGGATGACTTATTATTATTTATTTAACAAGTTTTAGAGAAAAGCAGTATAGTGTGGCGGGCAAGATCACGGCTTTGAAGACACACGTACTTGGGTTATGTGTCAAGTCCTGGCTCTGCCAGTTCCTGGCTGTGTGGCCTCAAGTAACACAGCAAGTAACTCAGTCTCTTGGTTTCTCATCTCATGAGGCCTAAATAACACGATGTGTATAGGAGGTGCCTTGCAAATTGCCTATCCTACAGTAAGCACTAAGTAAAAAGCAACTATTACTGCTGATATTGTTTTTATTATTGTTGATGTTCATAATAGTGGTGATAAGTACCAACTATGTGCAATTACTGTGCTAAGCATGCAGGATGCAAAATGGAATAAGGTGCAATTCTTGCCTTTCAAGGAACAACAACTGTTCAGAACACTGATGGGTGTCAAATAAAGGAGAAGAGCCACAGACATTCTGGAGTCCAGGGAAGAGGGAGATAACCATGAACTTGCATGGTTGGCAAAGATTTCATTGCCTGAAACTTGTAAGGAAAATGCATTACTGCTCCTACTTCTGCCAGCAAACATACGTGGGAGCCGATCTAAAAGCATGGAATATAAAAAGTGAAAGAAGCTTCCCGGGTGAGCCAGCCAAATTCCCCCTTTTACAGGCAGAGAGAAACAGAAGCCCCGAAAGAGAAGAGGTTGCCCGGGTCACACCACTAGCCACGGAGAAACCACGCTGAGGAAGTAATCTGAAGCTCCTGACGGCCGGCCAAGGCTTCTCTGGCGCCACTCTGAAAGGAGTAGCGACCCCACTTCTGCACGTAACTCACCATTTCTATACAGAACTCACCATGCCTGTCCACCACCTCTGCTGCGGTCAGTCCAAGGATCCTATCACTTCCTGTGGGCTCCGTTGTTGTCATTGCTTTAATTGACCTGAATTCAACATCTTTACCGCCGCCATTCATTTTAAAAGGTTCAATTGGCACTTTGCTGGAAGACACTTCATTTTTCTCCTAATAGTACCAATCTCGATCTCTAAATTGTTTTTCTCATAAGGGGTTCAGGGACAGGAAGCAGCATTGCTCTCCTGCTTTGATATTGATCTTGCTTCCTTGAGGGAGGATCTGCTCCTGGCGGAGGAGTCCAGCCCCCTCCACCTGAGATTTCAACTCCCGCCTGTGGGAGGCTGCCCCATGAACTTGAAACAGAATTCCTAGCACCAGATTAGCATCTCAGCCTAGGGGAAGGCCCAGTTCTGATTTACCTTGCAACTTCTTTTCTGTTGCTTAACACCCCAAATTTTTAGAATGAACTTTTCCCACAGTTCAGAGTTTCCGGAAAAATAAGCTCACAGTGTCTATTGCTGCTCTGGCCTCTCAGCCAGCCACACAGTCAGAAGCGTCAAGGTCAGGATGTCTTCCAGGACATCCTACGTCCCTGATCCAAACCCGGTCCACGTCTCTAAGGATCCATTCAAGAAAGTCAAACTATCCAGCCATGAATTTGAATTTATTTTCTGAGACGTCAGTCTCCCCGACAAATCACAGGAAACTGCACATCCCCCCACCCCCCCACTCTCTGACACCCTTGTGGCTCTCCGTTGTTCTGCCACCAGCTGGATTACGGTCCACTAACGGTGGTGGATTCCAAAGAGACAGAAGGCTGCTTTCAATCCATTTGTTATTTTAATGACAAAGAATCACCCCATAAGCCTTGTTAAAACCTCATTTACTCTAGAAAAAAGAGAGGCACCAGACATTGAAGCAGGAACACGGAAATATCAACATCCGTCAGAGCTGAAAGAGGGGAGGGGAGGGGACTGGAATGGCGGTCCGGGGAGGCTGATGACTGCCCCGGAATGAATCAGCAAGAGCTGCCAGCATTCGCGACCGCACCAGCTAGCCCTCGTTTTATCAGAAATCTAAAACCTTGCATACTTGTTCTCAAAATTGAGAATATAAGGAGTTACTTCTGTGCAGTCAAAACAAGAAGAAAATGAATGAATAAAACAATAATTCATGCAGGGATGTTAGAGATCACCCATTATACTTTTAAAATGTGTGAACTAAAGCCCAGAACGGAGAAGTAACCAAAGCTCTCTACCCGAGACTCTTTTTCAATGGCCTTCATGTCATTTGAAACACGATTTGCCAATACCTGCCCTTCCAGTCGTGGCTCTGTCCCTTCTTAGCTACATGATACTAGACAATTTGCTGAACTTCTCCATGCCTCGGTTCCCTCATCTGTAAAATGGGGATAACAAGAGTGCCTACCTCCTGGTGTTGTTGTAAGGATTACTGAAACACGCACATGAAGTGCTAATCGCATAGTAAGCACCTAATACATGAGAGGCATTACTATCATTCTTTACGACATACAGTTTTAGTATGATATACTGGGGAGACATGTCAGCCCAGACTCCTCTCCCCTACTCTTCTGTTTCTCAGTCTCGTCCCCGCTCTTCCTGTCACAGGTGGACCCTACGCACACAGGATGTGGGGTCGGGAGATCTGGATTTCCACCTCGGCTTTGCCAAAGACCATGCCAGGTGACCTTGGGCGAGTCCGTTTACCAATCTGGGCCTGGGACTTCTCATCGATAAGAGGGAGAAGTGGGACCGGTGTGACATATGTACCTGAACACCACTACTATTAAAAGGACTTTGAAATCCAGACCGTTGACCAGCTCCCCAGGCAACTTCCCTGGGTTTCCGGTCAGTGAGAAAAGCTCCTAGTGATGCTCAGCCCTACAGGGAGTGTCTCTCAGGGGCTGGGAGGAGGTGGCAGCTCTAAGCTCAGCTCTCCATGGCAACATCACTCTCCCGGAGTTACGTGGAAAACCAGGGAACAACTCCCCGTGGTCTGATAAAGCCTGGGCCTGCCGAAAGACTCCACCTATCTCAAACTCTCTCCTGTGGCGGATTACCACGGACACTTACAACGCCCCAGCACCCTGCCAGCACCACGGCAGCGTCTGCCCCACTCTTGAAGAACCCTAGGAACTGAGGAGTGTGAGGGCAGGTGTTGCGGAAAAGGCCCCCTATGGTCCCGCCAGGGCATTTCACTTTTAAAGGCCTTTGTTTGCAATAAATGGGTCTCACCAAAAGAGACAGAGCAAAGGCTGAAAATGAGATTCAGAATAATCGACTCCATAAGATGGCCTCTGATGCCCTACCAGATTTTATATTTTACCATGGGCATGGAGAAGTTCTTACATGCCAGGTGGTGTTCTAAGAGCTTCACCCACACTACCTCATTAACCCTTCACCACGGTCTTTAGAGGTAGGTGCTTTATTGACACTATTTTACAAATGGGGAAACGGAAGCACAACCCCACCACGATCAAGCCTGTCATTTTCCAGCAAATATTACTTACTCAGCCACTGCAACAAAGACTCAATCTGCCTGTCATCGTTATCTTGTGTGTGGTTTTGATATAGATTTTTTTCTTCTTTAGGCAGCGTGTTTGCCTACTCTGGTACGGGTTTTAATTGAGCCTTCTTCATGTCTATATAGTAGATGCATGAAATCATTAAGTACTATTGAAAAAACCTCAACAGGAATAACGATTTTTCCCCTACAGTTCTTCCCTGACATGGTTATTACTGACCATTTAGACATATGCACGCTAAAATAAATTGAGCTGGTATGTCCTGCTAAACACAATCTGAGTGATCTTTGATTGCCCAGTTTTACATCCTCAGATAAATAACACAGTGTTGGGGGGGTGGGTAAGAAACAGGGAAACATCTGTCATTTTTGCTAGCAATCTGAGATCGTATGATGCAGAGACTCCTTCTCTCTCTCTTTTCTGAATGTCTTTTCTAATGTAACTTATCATTTAAATGTAAGTGCCTTGGTTCCTGTGCTAGTCGGGGTTTTCCAGCAAAACAGAACCAATAGGTTGGAATATATATATATATATATATCTACTCCGAATCCAAAGACCCGAAACCAGAAGAAGTAATGTTGTAAGTTTCAGTCCAAGGGTAGGAAATACTAATGTCCCAGCTCATGCAGTCACCAGGGAGAGCAAATTCACCCTTCCCCAACTTTTTGTTCTATGCAGGCCCTCAACAAACTGGATAAGGCCCACCCACGTTGGGGAGAGCAATCTGCTTTACTCAGTCTACTGGTTCAAGTGGAGATCTCATCTGGAAACAGCCTCAGAGACACACTCAGAAACTGTGTTTCACCAAGCACCTGGGCACCCCTGGCAGACACGTAAATCCAACCGTTACAATTTCATAGTTCCTATAAGCTCAATGACACTGTTTAAGGTCAAACTGCACAATATTAAGAAATAATAAAAATTTAGAGTGTTTTTCTCTCAAAGAATTCAGGGAAGATGGACCATCTTTTGGGTCGCAGAAACTCCTTTAGGCCAGAAATCGTGTTATGCAGCCTGCGTTCCCCTGGAAATGTAGACCGGTTCTTAGAATGTAGAGGACCCAGCGTAACGAAAGTAGGAAAGTATGAAGTCATGAGCATTTTTATAGAATGATGAGATCAGCTCATTCACACCAAAATTTAATATGTAAGCAAAGCGCTTGTGAACAGAGGGCCCACTGTGTGCAAGTGTGGTGTTTAATGGCTGAACAATCAACTGGAATGAACGTTGCCCGTCCCAGAGAGGTCTTCACATAGATCTTCAGTTCAGACCAAAGGAATAGCAACTGTGGCCAACATCTTAATTTTTTTCCCTTGTTAAATTACTATGGAGATGAATTTTAGCAACTTAATCCACCCAGCTTAAACTAATTCTTCATTAAAGCGTAACTTTCTCCCATAGGGAAACTTCTAAATCCAACAGATATAAGCATGAACATCTCCAATTTGTTTTAATTATTTTTCTTAAATGAGAAGCTGAGCACATTTTGACAAGGATTAAATCACCTTAGGTCTCACAAATTTTTTTATTCTCAGACTAAATCCATGGTCTCTCATGTTGCAGTTCTTTTGCGGCTGGAGGAAAACCATTTTTGTATTACTATGGGGAAAGCAGCTAAGTGACCAAGAAAGGCTTAGACCTGCTAACATCTCTACTAAATTCAATATTAATATCCTAAAAGGCTATGGATTACATTTTCCTTAAATCTCAAATGAGCAAAAAGTTATTTTGAAAAGTGAAAACAAAAGAATGAGAAGACAAGTCACAGAATGGAGAAAAATATAAAGGGCTGTTAACCAAACTATGCAAGGAACTCTTAAAACTCAACAATAAGAAAATAAACAACCTAATTTAAAAATGAACCAAAGATCTGAACTGATACTTCACCAAAGAAGATAAGCAGATGATAAATACTTATATAAAAAGATGCTCAGCATCATTTGTTATTGGAGAATTGCAAATTAAAACAAGACACTACTACATGCCTATTAAAATGGCAAAAATCCAAAATACTGACAACACCAAAAGCTGGCTAGGATGTGGGCTAACAAGAACTCTCCCTCACTGACGATGAAAAGACAAAATGTTACAGACACTTTGGAAGACACTCAGGCAGCTCTTACAAAACTAAACATACTCTTACCATATGGCCCAGCAATCACACTCCTTGTTATTCACACAAACGACTGAGAACTGTGTCAACACAATAACCTACACATGATGCTTATGGCCACTTTATTTACAATTGCTAAAAGCTGGAAGCAACTAAGAAGTCCTTCAGTCGGTGAAGAACACCTAAGCTGTGGTACATACATATCCTGGAATGTTCAGTACTAAAAAGAAATGAGCTATCAAGCCACAAAGACATGGAGGAACACAAAATGCATAATATTAAGTGACAGAAGACCATCTGAAAAGGCTCCATACTATGAGTCCCCCTATATAACATTCTGAAAAGGTAAAACTATGGAGACAGGAGAAAGATCAGGGGTCTTTAACCAGGCTCTGTAAACTATGGACTTTGGAGGGGTGAATAGATGGAGGACAGAGGATGTTTAGTTCAGGGGAACTTCTGTAGGCTACTGTAATGGTAGATACAGGTCACTGTGTACTTGTCAAAACCCACAGAATGCACACCACCAAGAGTAAACCGCAATGTAAACTATGGACTTTGGGTGACAATGGTGTGTCACTGCAGTTTCATGGATGGTGACGAACGTTCCACTCTGGTGAGGGGTGTAGTACACCACTGGGTGCAGGCGATCCATGGAAACCCCCCTTACTTTTTCTCAATTTGCTGCAAACCTACAACTGCTCTAAAAAGTAGCTTGTTAAAAGTATAGTTCAAACACCTACTAAACCTCCACATCTACTCTCATAATGTATCTGAGTCCTTTCATTTTAAATATATCTGTTTATTCTTAATAAAAAATAATTTTTACAAAATCCATCATTCTTTCAGAATTACCTATTGAAATGGATTTTTAAAAAGTGTCTACTCATTGACCCAGCAATTACACTTGAGGGTAATAATCCCAAAGAAATGTTTTTACATATGGACCAGAAATGTGCCCTGGCTGGTGTGACTCAGTGGATTGCACACCAGCCTGCAAACCAAAGGGTTGAAGGTTCGATTCCCAGTCAGGGCACCTGCCTGGGTTGTGGGCCAGGTCCCCAGTGCATGGGCAGGGGGTACCACGTAGGAGAGGCAACCACACATTGATGTTCCTCTCCCTCTCTTCCTCTTTTCTCTAAAAATAAATAAACAAAATCTTTTTTTTTTAAAAAAAAGAAGGAAATGTACACAAGGGTGTCCATGCAACACTGCTTACAGTGTAAAAATCATTAAAGCAACCAAATGTCCATCAATGGGAGAACAGCTACATAAAATATATCGCTTCAGACCATACAATAATGAGGTGAAGCTTTATGAGATCATATGAGAAAATACTCAAGGTATACCATGTGAAAAAGGAAAACTGAGAAATAATACATGTACCACAGTTTCCTACTGGTAAGTAACTACATGAAAATCTATGTAGTTTGATAGTTACCCATTTTTATAAAATAAATTGAAAAAGTTTTAGAAGGATAAACCCCAAACTGCTATTAGTTTTTGCCTCTGGAAAAGGGAGTAAAATTGGGAGAAAAGTATACGATATAACAGAGCATTGTTAACGACAGCCCCCATGCAGGACCTTAGATCTCCAGAATGTATTCACCTGGCACAACTGAAACCTTGCACCCCTGGCTCTCCTTTCCCCAGCCCCCAAGCCCTGGCAACCACCATTCTACTATCTGCTTCTAGAAGTTCAACATTTTCAGATTCCACAAGTAAGTGGTATCATGTACAATTTGTCTTTCTGTGTCTGGCTTATTTCACTTAACTTAATGTCCCACATGAACTATAACTTTAAAGCAGCCTCAGAAAGATGGAAAAACTGAATTGGGAGGAAAGCACTTTTACCAAAACACTAAAAATTTTAATACCCACAATGGGAACACTGACCTCTAATAAAGCATAGACATCACCTTTGAATTATTTCCACTTTTTCGTGTGTGATCAAGCGTGAAAGTTTGCTTTTAATTTACTTTACAAGACCTTCTCCATACCCTTCTCCCCAAACTACACGGTGCATTATTAAAGAAATAAAATAAATCAGATTCCACGTAATTCAGCATCTAAGGCAGACCTCAAGAGCCAACCCAACAAGAAAGATCTTAAGAATGGTGGTATGAGAAATAGCCTTCACGCCCCTGAGCCTCAGTGTGAGCACCAACCCAGAATAGCTGCCCTTGTGGCCTTGTCTTCAAAGCTTAGAAACAAGGGTTAGACAGCACTTCCTGTTCAATCTCCAAAACAGCACATCACCCATGGGAGAGAGAGTATGGACACTTGGTCATTTTCTTAAAAATAAAGACCTCAGCATGATTTGATGGGCATCTACTTTGAAGTTTCAGCTAACGTTATTAGAATCTCTGTGGTCGGATGGCACTAGAGTAAGAACAATTTCTTAGAACCATGCTGTCCAATTATTGTCTGGTTATCAATGTGGATTAAATGGCACAGGCAGACTGAGAACGGGTCTTGAGCCTGCCTAGAGTCTATCCCAGGCTCACCCTTTTAGATTCTCACCTGCGAGCATGCACGATACCAGTTAGAGTAAGCACCAAACCCTCAGGTGCATCTAGAGACATGAGCTTTGAAGACACAATCATGTAACATCCCACTCATGTGATGGCCTGTCTTGCACTTTAAAAAAAATAAATTTAAAAAACTTGGACAAAAATCAAACTCAGGGATTCTGTATTTTCTGTACAAAACAGTGGTTCTCATCCAGGGGCATCTTGCCCCCAGGGGACAGTTAGTGATGTCTGGGGACAATCTTAGTCGCTACAACTGAGGGAGGAAATTGCTCCTGGCATCTGGTTGACGTTTAGCAACATCCCCCACTGCATGTGACCGCCCCTATCACAAACAATTTTCTGGCCCGATATGTCAACAGTGTCGAGGTTCAGAAACATGACTCCAAATTAACAGTTTTGTCATTTTTCCTTCCACTGCACAAGTAAACTTCATTGAAGACTTGTCCATCGTCTTTACCTGTGCCTCTCCACCTCCCACTCACAACGCATCCCACCCCAGCCTGGACGCCGCTCCCCTCATCCCCACAAAACAGGTGTCTCTGATGTCACCACCAAGTGCCCATCACCCAGTCCGGTGACTACTTCTCATTTTGCTTGACCTTCTTGTGAAAGAGTCTTTCCTTTAGCTTCCAGAACCCTAAATTCTCTTGGTTGTCCTCCTCTCCTTCTTCCCTGTCTGTCTCATGTTTCTAAGTTTACTTTCTTCGTGTGGCTGTTATGTGCGGAGCCCCATGATCCCCATTAACTTTTCTCAAGGTAACTGGACTAGTTCCCTATTGTTGTTATAACAACTTCACACAAATTTAGTGGCTTAAAACAACACAAGTGTATTTATTATCTTTCAGTTCTGGAGATCAGAGTTCCAAAATGGGTCTTACTGGACTAAAACCAAAGTCCCAGCGGGACTTTGTTCCTTTCTGGAGAACCAACATGAAAATCTGTTTTCCTGCCCTTTCCAGCTTCTAGAGCTGCTCCTCTCCCTGACTAGAGGCTCCTATCACTTTAAAAAGGCAGCAATGACTGGCCAGGTCCGTTCTACATCGTATGACTCTGATAACTGGCTCTTCTGCTGCTCTCTCCCATATTTAAGAACCCTTGTGATTATATTAGTACCACCTAGATAATCCAGGATAATCTCCCAATGCAGTCAGCTGAATAACAACCTTAATCCCATCTGCTGTCTCCCCCATCCCCCTTTGCTATGTAAGGTAATGCAGTCACAGGTTCTGGGAACTGGACAGGGACATCTTTGGGAGGTCATTATTCAGACTACCACAGTAACTTACCTTCCATCACCATCTGCACCCGATTCTAGCTTTTGAGTCTCTAGTCTAGACATCTCTTCTAAACTCCAGACCCGCACACTCAAGTGCTGGAAAGTCCATTCCCAAATCAAACGCAGAACCTTTCTCCCTGAAGATGCTCAGTCCTTGGCCAGTGTTCCCAGATTCGATGAACAGTATCACCAGCCATTCAGTTCTGCCCCTAGCAACGTGAAGCTGGCCATTCTTAGCAGCTCCTTTTCCAGTACCTCCATTTTCAATCCACTAAGTCTTTCTACCTTCTAAATACCTGTTTTTGTTTCACTACCAAGTCCTATAACTTTCTAAATATTTCATGAATTCATCTCCTGTTATTATCTCCATCCACCACCACTCCCCAATTTACCAGATGATCTTTTTGGAACCTACATCCAATCAAGCTACGCCCCTGCTTATGTTGTGTGAAGGCCCCCTGTTTTCCTAGGGGTAAACACAGAACCCTGGACTGTTGGGAACCGCCCTGACTGGTATCAGAAGCTGAAACCCCCGCCTAGCTAAGGCTAAGGGAACACCCTTGGAACCGAAAGCCAGCAAGGAGACAAAAGCTTATCTTCCTGGCAGGAATGCTGCTTCTGCTGCTTTATTCATGACTGAACCCCAAAAAGCTTGGTTGGTTAGCCAAAAACGGGTAAGATTCCCCACGGGGGAAACGACCTAAGACAGGCATGATCACTTTGGGAGGCCCCCCCCAAAAGAAGGACTTGGGGGGCTGCAGCAAAAGGGGGTGATGGACCCTCGTTCCTCGGCTTTGACATAGCCTGGGTTCTCAGCGTCTGGGAAAAAACCTCCTTGTCTCTCGGTTGCCTTAGTTCCCTTGCTCCACCTAAGCCTGAAACAATGACAGGGTGGTGCAGCTCGGTACTGAGAAGTGCGGATTCCCGGGGGTGATCAGGCCTAAGAAAGAACATGTAAATTACTGTGAAACCTTCTTTGTTTAGAATGCTCTCAGTTGAATGAGAAGGGTCTTAGGAGGAAGTTATTTTGTTCCTCAGTCTTACAGCTCTTTGACCCCCAACTCAATAGACCAGCAGGGTTCTTTGTTTTCTGTAGTTCCTTACTTCCCCTAATGAGTACTGTACTTTACCTGAATTATTATGCAGAATGAGCCAATAAAAGCAGGTATGGACGGTAAATCAGCGCGCTGCCCACTGGGGGGGTGGCCATTTCGTCCCTACTTCCCCACAGAAACTAGTTTGTCTCTGTGCATGTGTGTTTTTTCTCGCGTGTTTATCATCGAGCCATCCACAGCGTTCCATGGTCACTGCTGGCCGGTAACCCACGCGCAACACTGGACAATGGCTCTGACAGGTCCAGCCCATGCGTCCCTCCTCCAGCCTCATCCAGCACAGGCTCCCTCGGCTCCTCTCTCCGCACCCACCTCTCTCCTCCCAGGACCTGGGCACGCACTCCCCTGTGCCCAAAGTGTTTTTCATTTTTCTCTGGCTCTATTTACTTCTACTCACCCTCAGCTCAATTAACCATCCCCTCTTAGGGGAAGCCTTCCCTGACCGCTTTCATTCAAGCCTTAAAGCACCATGCCCCCCCTTACCCTCTTTTGTAGCATTCAGCATAGTTCTGATTTCAAACTTCCTTGTGGGATTACTTCATTAATAGTTATACACCTGCCCCCATTTCGCTGCATGCCCCATGAGAGCAGGACAGTGTCTGTGCTTGCCCCTAAAGCCCAGTACCTATTTGTTAAATGGGCAACCAAGTGACTGAATCGATGAGTAAGAAGTCTATCAATACACACAGTTACAGCAATAATCAACTAGTCATCTTGTTATCTGTTCATTCAACAAAGATTTACTGAATGTGCCTCTGTTTGAAATACCAGTGAGCCATTCGATTTTATTTGCTAGTTAGGTTCTCCGATTGTATGAACAAAAGCTTAACAACTGTACTGGAAGCTCAAGAGGAAAGAAAAATGCTCTCCCTGCATCCCCTGATTCCCCCTCAAGGTATCATTTCCTTCCCCTGAGATAAAGCTGGACCGCTCTACAGGAAACTGTCTTGACTCTCTGTCCTCCACATCACTGGCAACAATTCTGCAAGCTGCCGATGGCAGCTGTGGACACTCACTGGGAACGACAGCAGACTGTGACACGGCATTGACTTGCATGATGTTTTTCTAGGGCTTAAGGAGTTCAGTCATGTGTCAGAGCTGCTCATGTCAAGTGATCTATTAGGTGTCATGGTGTCCAGAAAGGTCATCTGTCACATTGTAGGCCAGAAGTGTCACCTCTGTTTAATGTGATAGGAAGCCAAACTCCCAAACTAACTGGGGAAGAATTGGCACATGTCACTGCTGACTGATCAAAAGCTGTCGGTCTCAGCTCACACCCGCAACCGCACAAATGAAAGCTCCCCACTTCATCCAGTGTGTAAATAAAATGTACAGCCATTGAAAAGTCTATGATGTAATGTCATTGAATTGTAATAGTTACAGTGTTATTGGCTTCATCTTATAAAGAGTATAAACTAATAATACCTATAATGATTATTGTTACAACTGAGATAAGTGGAAACTCTTCTTTTGGAGAAAAGCTGTCAAATAAAAACTTTTGGTAGAAGAAAGTGAAAATATTAAATTTGCCAAACAAGAAAGATTTTTAACTGTAAAAAGTCCAAGAATTTGTTTGCAGGTGTGGCTGCATGATATTTGTGAGGCTCTCAGGTCATTCCCAAGTTAGCCAAAGATAACATCTAGCTGAAATATCCAGAAATATCTAGCTTGAAAGAAAAATCATAGCATCAATTAAGTTGAAATCAAGTTTAGTGAAATGTCCCTGAGGAGGAGGAGATAAAGACTCTTCAAGAATGCTGCAAATAATTATCACCACACTCACCAACAATAGCAATTATAAGAATTAATTCTAAGGAAAAATAATACAAGTTAAACATATGTGCTAAAAAAGCATGTGCATGCAGTCTATCTGAGATAGCTTGACAATACAAAAGCTATGTGCTGGGTTCGCTTTTAGCCTTTGCCCAAGATATTTAAAAGTAAAAGAGAAAGTATGTGCTTCAGGCTGACATTTCGTCATTGATTTCCATAATCTTGATGTTTCCCTTTTTGTGTGTTTTCCTTGCTACAGTCCAAGTCATTTTGCCAATAACCTAGAAGGTTGTTAAGATGATTTCTATAGCTGAGATAAAAGTTGTATCCTTTAGAGAACACACAACTGTGTAGAACTTTCAAACAGACGAGGATCTTGCAGAGACTCGAATCCTCCTGCCCTTGAGGCAAGCCCTTGGAAAGACAAAGCAGTTGAGCTGCGTCTCCAGAACACAAAGTTGCTGCTAGTGCATGCTGGGACTGTACTCACCCACTTAGAGTTCTGCCCCTTTTCAATACATCATGACGCCTCCCACAGCACTGAATTCTTTCAGACGTGATTACTCTTTGTAGTCTTGTGCTCAAGCCGCATGACTGCCTCCTTGCACTTAAAAGAGACATTGAAAGACCCAAAGAGCACAAACCATAAAAAAGAACTGATAAACTGACAACAGTATAATTTAGAAGTTTGGTACCACATAGGATACCACAAACATAATAAAAGACAACCTATAGATTGAGAAGAAGATATTAGTAATGTCATAACTGAAAAAAGACTAGTCTCTAGAACATAAAAAGAGCTCCTACAATTCAAAACAGAAAAAAAATAACTCAACAGACAAAAAAAATGGACAAAGTATCAAGAAGCAATTCATGGACCAAGGAAAACAAATGGACAATGGACAAATGAAAAGATGCTCAGCCACACTGGTAACTAGGAAACTAAAAAGATGGAAAGTAAAACCATAGACAGAATCAATTTACAGAAAAAGTTCAAGTTTGACAACAGCCAGGACTGGTAGTGCTGCAGAGCTATGGGAAGTCTCGCACATCCTGCCTTCAGGAGCTTAAACTGGTGCCATGACTTTGGACAACCACTGACAACAACACATGGAGTAAAGGTGAAAATGCTCATACCCTACAATCCAGCAACTAGGTCAGTGGTTCTCAACAAGGAAAGGAGCAGCTCACATATGGGGGACATTCGTCAATGCCTGGAGACATTTCTGATGGTCACATCTGGGTTGGCAGGGGTAGGGGACAGAGGGGAAGAATATTACTGCAATCCGGTGGGTAGAGGGGCTGCTACACATCCTACAGCGAACAGGTCATCCCTACCCCCAAAGGTTCACATGACTCAAAGGGTCAACAGTGCTGAGGTGGGGAAACTGTGGTGGCTTGAAAGGTGGCCCCCAGAAGATTAGTCTACCTGAAATCTACACATGTGGCCATATTTGGGAAAAGGATCTTTACAGATGTAATCCATTTAAGGATTTCAAAATGAGAACATCCTTGATTATCCAGGTATGCCCAAAATCCAATGGCAAGTGTCCTCATAAATGAGAAGACATGGACAGAAGGGGAGAGACACAGAAAAGGCCGTGTGGAGACGGAGACAGAGACTGGAGGAAACAGCCTGGGGCCAAAGAATGCCAACAGCCACCAGAGGCTGGAAGCGGCAACCTGGGAATCTCCACGAGAGCCTCTGGAGGGAGTGACCGACCTGGCTTTGGCTTCTGGCCTGCTGCAGAGAAAAAAACCCCTTTGCTTTCAGTCACCCAGTTTGCGGAGATTCGCTGGGGCAGCCTAGAGAAACACTGTACACACTGTCCCAGACACACTCCAGAGAGACACTCACCTGTATGTGGGAGGGGAAGGGTGCAGGGTTGGCTGCCCAAGTGCGTGATAGCAAAAACCCTGGAACAACCTGAATTTTTATCAAGAGGAAGACTGAAAAATGTATGGGGGTATATTCACTTGGTGCTCTACAGCAACAGAAATTCAAGAAATTAGAGCTGTTTGTATCAGCATGAATTCATTTCAAAAATGCATTTAAAGAATAAAAGCCAGCCCAGAAGGATATATCAGGAATGAAATCATTTATATGAGGTTTTCAAATCTACAAAGCAATATTTATGGATATCTGGATATCTCAATCTGTGGCAAAAATATAATAATGTGCATGATAAACAATGAACCCATAGTAATTATTACTCCTATTATAGCCACAGAGGAAAAGGAGAGAGAGCGGTGCATAGCAAGCTCTCCATTTGCATCTGAAATATTTAATGTCTTTAGTTAAAATAAACAGAGCTGATAAAGATTTGGCAGGGTAACAAGATCTGATAAAGCTGGGTGTTAGGATAAAAGTTACTGTTCAATGTTTGTGAGACAAGGAAAATGTGTGCTGTGTAAGATACATTCAACTGAGGTTGATAGGTGTCGGGGGAATAATGAAGCGAGTGAGAAATTACGAGGAGACAGGATACAGGTGGGGCACTTGGTCCAAAAGCGATGGAGCCCTTGGGAGCGGGGCCATCACAGCACAGACGCTTCCCTTTCTACTGTCGTCTTCAGAGCGCCTCCTTCCTTCCCCTCCACCTCCCGTGTTACTTGATTTGGTGGAGAACATTCTTTTTTTTTTTTTTAACATAATCTCAAATCATTACTGACTGACTACCTACCTATCTATCCATCTGCGTTTTACTTTCAAAGAAATGTATACAGAAAGTATGAGTATATCTACTATAAAAAGATGTCACATTCTTACATCTAAGAATTTAGAGGCTGCATATTTTTTATTGAGTTTATGGGGTGACATTGGTTAACAAAATGATACAGGTTTCAGGTGCACAGTTCTACAACACATCATCTGCACACTGCACCGTGTGTTCCTCAACCCTAGTCAAGTCTCAATCCATCATCATTTAATCTCCTTGTACTCTCCTCCACCTCCCCCTTCCCTCCTCCCCTGGGCAATCACCACACTGTTGTCGGTGTCCATGAGTTTCTCATGTGACCTCCTTCTTTTTTTCCTTTTAAACCTGGTGCACAATAGAATCTGTGATAGTTGTTGAACAGCACAAAGAAAGAATGGGGAGACCTCCATCTCTGCTACTTCAATCACTAACAGCCAACCTGAAGATGTGCATCAGTGACTTGCACTGTACTAACCAACCCCCAGATCTGGAGGCGCTGCAGCTATATTTCACATGGGATGTCTGAGCACAGGAACGGAACTGTCTTATCAGCGCTGCTGGGTCCTGGCTGGGGTTCCTCTAGGCAGGCAAGATGTGTTGAGCAACATGAACGCTTTTGTGGGCCCAGAATAGCTTGTAATTATGCGCAAAGCACACTCTGGTTTGTGATTATGAACTTCATCAGTACACACCAAAAGAAGAGTCAGGAAAGGTATCTGACAGGGGAAAAATATAACGGAAAACTATGCTTCTGGTTTGTGGGGAAGACGGGCAGTGTGAAAGTTGTTTTTGGAAAGTGGAACAACCCAGACTGCCTACCAGCCCAAAATACCCAGGCAATTGCTCGCCCTTCCTTTTCATACTGTCTCTCATGGCAAACACTGGATTTTGGTACCTGAATGCTTGGCTTGAAATAATTAGGGAGAAAGCGCTGTAACATCTGTTCTTTTGGCCATAACAACTGTTATAAAAGGAATCCCTTCACTCATGAATTTTTATATTAGATGAGGCACTTCCAAACGTGGGATGCACACGGAGACACAGATACCTTTCTGTGGAAACACAGAGCTATTCTTTAAAAAGAAAAAAAAAAAAGTCTATTTCCATTCTTGCAGCTCATTACCTTTCTTTGTCCACTACCTATAATCTGTTCCAAGATTCTGAATTAGGACCATATTTATAGCATTATTCTTGCTAACCTTGATGTTAACCCCAAAGCTCCTGGACAAGTGCTATCTTTGGGCTTTGCACATAATTTATTCCCCCTCAAAATGTGCTCACCAGAGTAGAAATGAAATGCTTATTTATGCAATAAGTATTAGGCAGGGACAGCGGCTGCTTTGTTCAACTGCTGTGTGTATGAGTGTGCGGCACAGAGCTGGCCCCGTACTAGGTGCTTATAATGGACTGAATTGTGCCCCCCCAAAAAATCATACATTGAAACTCTAACCCCCAGTGGGACTATAGGTGGAGATAGGGCCCTTAAGGAAAAGTTAAGGTTAAAGGAAAAACCGTAAGGGTGGGACCCTAATCTGATAGAACTGGTGCTCTTAAAAGAAGAGGAAGAGGCCCAGCGTCCACTCTCCCTCAGTGTGTGCGCGAACAAAGGCCCCACAGCAGGAAGGCAGCCATCTCTAAGCCCAGAAGGCAGGCCTCGCCAGAAACCAACCCTGATGGCATCCCGATCTTAGACAACTAGCCTCCAAAACGGGGAGAAAATACATTTCTATTGTTTAAGGCATCCTATATGTGGTATTCTGTTATGGCAGCCTGAGCTGTGACATTGTTCAATAAGTTCTTGCAAAATAAATGGTGTTGTAATGATGATGATTACAATAAATCACAGGCTGACAGAATATAAAAGCTAAGTGCACAAAGGTATAAGCTATTGAACCAATTTTAAATAACTCAGATTTAGTTCTTCCTAAATACACAAAATAATTCTTATCTGCAGATCAAAGATATTTAAATTATGTTTAACGAGAATAGATGGAGAAAAACAAAATT
This sequence comes from Phyllostomus hastatus, assembly GCF_019186645.2. Classification (NCBI taxonomy): domain Eukaryota; kingdom Metazoa; phylum Chordata; class Mammalia; order Chiroptera; family Phyllostomidae; genus Phyllostomus; species Phyllostomus hastatus. Next base: position 16,544,201 of record NW_025333611.1, read on the forward strand.
CATTCTTGATTGGCTTATTCTTTAAGCAAATGGAAGTATTTCATCTCAATTTTTAAAACATACTTAGCCTTCTTAATCCATTTCGGTAATTTCCATGATTATTAAATAACAATTCAAAATGCTCATATGATTCAACAAATGTTGAGTAATTCTATGTCAAACTTCCTTGAATGCCTACGGCCTTTATACACTTGAACACAGAACTGAAAGCAAGTAATTAAAATTCCTTTAGGACAAAGGCATTTCTTGTTACCCAAATGTATATTCCCCGCCCCAGCTACATCAATTTTCTATATCTTTGTCTTCTCCCCTGTGTGCCATTTGCTTGCATCACTGCACGTATCACAATTAGAAATAATAGATTTATTTGTACATTTTAATCTCTTTCACTAAACAGTAAGCTCCACGAGGAAAGAAATCATATTTAATGTCATCCTAGCACTGTAATTCCTGAACCTAGTACCACGTCCAGCATATAATAAGCACTAATCATTGCTGGGTAAACAAATGAATTTTAGTCGAATAAGTAAGTTGTTTACCCTTTCACCATACTCTGAGGGCAAATAAAAGCCCTCATCTTCACTTGAATATATACAATCAACCCAATGAGGTCCCATACTTCAGAAGGACCATTTTAGAATGATATGCTCAGCTCGGAATTCCGCACCATGACCACAGAAACATGTTCTCTTGCCAGAGCCGAACGAATCCATCAAGAGAAATAAGTGCTCCCAGTGACTCCCAAACCCTCTTCTGTGCGGCAAAAAGGGGATAAAACTGGCCTTGCCGAGTGGACCAGTCAGTCTCTCTCAATCAACACTCAGTATGGTTGACTTAGCGCCCGGGAACTGTTCTCCGCAAGCCCAGAAAACACACACGCTTGCCTGATGAATGTGAATGGGTCTGCTTTGGCCATTCATTCTGCCTCACAGCGACTGATGTGGGTTACTATGGGTCATAAGGGGAAAAGAATCACAAAAATCTAATCATTGATACTTCCAGTGAGCTTCCCTTAGCCGAGCCCCCAAAAAATGTAACTAAGAAAGGTTCTTTTCAACATGCTCGGGTGACCTAGGTCATTATCCAGTCATTTGTAGCTCTGGAAAGGCCTTAGAACAATAAGCTGGGAGTGTTTCATGGTCTTTAAAATCAAGTCTGTCAGAAAACACATTGTGAAAAAGCAAAAAGTACATGGCATAAATCTCTATGTTGGTTTCCAGTTTAATAACTCTTCCCACATTCTCACCTTCTAGTCATTTACTCTGTGTACACAGGGAGGTGCGTTACACTCAGTGGACCCGCTGATCAGCGAGGAGGTGCACCGAGCCTTTCAGGTCATTAGAAGGCCACTGAGTTCACTGGAGAAGGTCATTTACTTACAGCGAGAGGTCAAGGTCCCGCTTGAAGATGCGCCATTTAATCCCAGCTCCCCCACACGATCCTGCCCAATATGCATTTTCCCAATTTAATTTCCTCTGTAGGTTTCCTTTTATTTACCCTATTTTATTTCTCCCATTTTATAGTCACGTCATCTAATTTAAACTTAATTAAAACTTTCAATTAGGGGAAAAAAAAGATAGTTCTGGAAACCTCCCAGGAAACACTTCATTAATGGGAACTACTTAATAAGCAAAATATCTCACTGCACAGACCAGATCCAAAGCTGTGGCCTCAAAGACCCAATGTGGTCTTCCAGAAGCTTAGCTCAAGTTGGCCAGTGAGGACGACTAATGTCTCAGAGCTGGAGAGTTTGGTGTGTAAGGTCACACAGATCTGCCCGAGATGCAGAAGACCACTTTGTGCACCTGAGCCTTCTGAGTGACTGAGGAGTGAGTCGTGGTCCAAAGGAGCGCAAACCCAACCCAACCCAACTGAACCGATGAAAGGACTTCTCCTGGAACTATTGGGACAGATGCTCTATCTTCTCTGTGCTTCTCAAGCTGATAACATGTAATTCTGGAACTTTTAGAAACCTAGGAAGCCTACACAGAGGAAGGCACAAGCTGAAAATCTGAGAGACAAATTCTTGAAAATGCTGTTTAAACACTTGGTCTAGCTGTGCCTGAAAAAAGCTACTATACTACTGCACTTTCCAGGTTTGTGTGGCGGCAAAAAGCCCCTTCCCACTTTGTGGGGTGGGGGGGCCTCAGACCTCAGAACTACTGAATCAGAATCTGCAAGATGCCCAGATAATGTATACACCCATTAAAGTTTCAGAAGCATGAGCATTAGCTCTTTGGAGTCGCATTCTATTGCTCGCAGCTGAAATGTTCTTAATAAATCTAAGTAGGTTTTAGTATTATCTCTATTTTTACAGAACAGGATTCTAAGATGTAGAGAACTTTGGTTGTTTAAGATCATGCAGATAATAAAAGGTGTAGGCAGGCTCAACGCTTGGCCCCCCCGGCTCCAAGGCACAAGTGCTCAGCTGCTGGGCCCGGCCCATATTCTCACTCTGACCGACTGTCTAGCAAGTGAGTCCAAATCTGATGAGCAAGGCCAGCAGGCTAGAGACTCAGAGTTGCAGTTCAAGACCCCTTCTTGCTTGCAGAAGGTCCATCTTTGTTCTGTTTTGGCCTTCAACCGATTGTGCAGAAACCTCCCATACTATGGAAAGTAATGTTTTACTCAAAGTCACCAATTTAAATGTAAAATTCACCCGCCCCAAAATGTAAAAACACCTTCACAAAAACATCCAGAATAGCATTTGACCAAATATTTAGACAACATAGCTCACAGCCAAGTTGACACAAAATTAATCATCACAATTAAGTTTATGGATTGACAGAGGCAATGTCTTTGCCTCCTTGTGTGGATCCTGGCAGACTCCACCATCTATGAAAAGTGCAGCAACAGATACCCCTACCACCCTTTCCAAATTACTTTCCCCTCCCATACGCGTCCAGGGTACTCACTTCCGGTTTGTAACACTTCCCATACATATATATACAATCTCCTGTTCAACGCCTGTCCTCTCTGCCCGATTATGAGCTCTACAAGGGCAGAATGACATTTGTTTTCTCACCAACATCCCCCCACCCCATACATTACACACTGCTTTGCACACAGCGTGTCCTCAGTAACGTCTGATGAACGAGTGCACTGATGATGAAAACACTCCCCTCGTGACACGGGACACAACGTTTCTGACGTCTTCCAGTTTGTTCTCCCAAATTTCAGAGGCCTTTTGTAGACTTCCCGCAAGAGGAAGTTTCTTTGTCCATGATGCCATCTGTCAATCACCTAACAGTGAATTGAATGCCCTTCCCACTGGGTCCCAGGCAGTGACAACTTCCCACACTCCTGACCTTTCCTGACCTTCAAGGGCCTGGTCTCAAGCCCCCGGCACTGCTCTCCCCAGTAAGGATCCTTGAGAAGCCTCCTCATATGTCTACAAGGTCATCGAGCCCAATTTGTGAAACGCTCTGGTGGTACTAAACAATAACACAGTAGATACATCTTAGTGCAGTGCACCAATATATCACCTCTGGGGAAGAAGTTTTTGTGGAGGATGTGCTGGTATCACTAATGATGATAATGATTATGATAATAATGACGATGACAGCTCTGACATCACAGTTATTTCTTGAGCACCAGGTCATTCTGACTCTATGAGGATGTTACTCTTACTTTACGGACAAGGAAAATGAAGCTCAGAACTTGTGCAGGTTCCCTCAGTACATAAGGACGAGGTATGATTCAATCTACTACATCAGTGTGTTTCTATACTGGTCGGAGAAGCACAGACATCAGAATTACCGTATTTTTTTAACTATAAGACATGCTCCCCCCCACCAAATTTGGGAGGAAAAATGGTTGTTAGTGCTGCTGTTGAGTTCTGTTTACATTTACATTGGTGAAATATTATGTTAGTTATATTATTGAATATTTTACCACATTTTTTGCTTCCAAATTTTTTTCCTATTTTCCTCCTCTAAAACCTAGGTGCATGTTATGGTCCAAAAAATATGGTACCTGGTGTTTGTTTAAAACAGGTTTCTGATATATACCCTAGAGAGACTGGAATTAGAATCTCTCAGAGTAGGGTCCATTAAGCTCTCCTTTAATGCACCTTAAAATTGGGGAAGCACCACACTAACTACAGTCTTTCCACAAACTGTCTCAAGTCCACTGCTTCCGCTGGTTCAGTTAACCTCTCTCTGCTCACCATATCCTCAAAAATGGGTTCTGAAAGGGACCAGAGGCCTTCCTTTCAGCCCCTAGAACCCACCTGCATCCCAATAGTTCTGATATGGATAAGAACGGAAGAAAACATAAAACGAACTGAGAGGTTTCACAGACATATGTGTGAACATTTATATAGTCATAGCAAAACGTCTTCTTTAATTTCTAAGTTTGATGTAAATATAGATTCACTGGAAGTCGCGAGAAAATGTACAGGAAGGACCAGTGCACCTTTCACTCAGTTCGTCCCTCCCCACAGTGTTAGCATCCTGCATAACAACAGCACAATACCAAAGCCACGTAACTGACCTTCTCCAGATACAAGCACTCGTTTGTGTGTGTGTGAGAGACTCTATGCAATACTGTTACAGGTACGGCTTTGTGTGAGTACCACGAAAACCAAGGTATAAACACCACAAAGCTCCCTGTGTGCCCCCTACAGGGCCACACCCCCTCCCATCCCTCACTGCTGGCAAACTCTAACCTTTTCTCTATCTCTGTAATTTTATTATTTTAAGACTGTTATATAAATGGAATCATACTGTATGTAGCCTTTTATAATTGGCTTTTTTTATACCTCAGCATAATTCCCTTGAGGTTCATCCAAGGCATGCTGAGTTATTGTGTATATCCATAGTTCATTTCTTTTCATTTCTGCGTAGTACTGCACAGAGTTTAACCATTCAACCACTGAAAGACATTGGGTAGTTTTTATATGGGGCTGAATAAAACTGCTATGAACATGCATGTGCAATTTCCTTGTAAACATAGTTTTGATTTCTCAGGGACAAATGTTCACAAGTATAACTGCTGAATCACATGGAAGGTTCATTTTCAGTTTACAGGGAACTGCCAAACTATTTTCTAGAGTGACGTTGGAACCATCTTACATTCCCACCAGCCAAATAAAAGTAATCCGATTTCTCCACCTCCCTGTCAACGCTTGGTGTCATCACAATTGTGCCACCTTCGAAGACAGACAGTTGTATTTCTTTTTCAATCTATATGCCTTTTGTCTCTGTTTTCTTGCCTTATAGTCACTGGGTAGAATGTCCAGTATGACCTTCCAGTAACCCACAGGAAAGTAAAAAGGAGAAACAGAAACTAAAAACAGAGGAAACACAGAAAACAAATAAAATGCCATACTTAGGCCCTAATATGTCAATAACTACTTTAACTATAAATGCTCTAAATACACTAATTAAAAGACAGAGAACGCCAGAATGGATTAAAAATCATGAGCCAATCGTGATATGAGAAACTCATTTCACACATAAGGACATAGGTCGAAAGCAAAAGGATGGAACGAAGAACATTGGTTTTTTAAAAAGTAAGAATGGCTATATTAATTTAAGATGAAGACGACTCGGGGCATAGAAAATTACAAGAGATAGAGAGGGACATTACACATGGCTAAAAGGTCGATCCAGGAGAAAACACGGCAATGTGAAGTGTGGATCACACACAACAGCAAAGCTGCAAAAATGTGTGGCAGAAACTGACAGAACAGGAGAAAGAGGTAAATTCATAATCATAGTTGGGAAATTCTAGCCCCTACTTGCTTCATTTAGACAGGAAATTAGCAAGGATTTAGAAGACTTCAACTACACTATCCACCAACAGGATCGGAATGGCATCTAGGGCGTATCCCTCCCATTGACCGAATACACACTCGTCTCAAGTGTCCATAGACTATCCTCCAAGGCAGACCACATCCTGGGTTATGAAACAAATTTTAACGAATTTAAATAATACAGAGTGTGTTCTCTAAACATAACGGAATCAAACTAGAACTAAATTACAGAAAGACAACAACAGTACTTTCAAACACGTGGAAATTGAGGATCTTCTAAAACCTCCCTAGGTCTCTCCTCTCTCCCATCACCTCCATAGACTGTTGGCAATAACCTTGTCTTGTCCACCTACTTACCTTACAAGATTCCAGGAAAATAATTAAAGTAAGTAAAAGGACAGAAAAGCAACGCTACACCTCCTACCTGAAAAACGTTTCTTACCCTCTCGTTTTAAGGACAGTGGAGGGCACTGACGGGCCCCAGAGCCGCAGTCTGTGCCTCAGCCATGCCTGCACGCTCATAAATGGTGTAGGTTCTCCAACTCACTCAGCTGAGATTGCAGGCATCAAGGGTGAAACGGCCCTTCTCCTCAGCTGCCCACTTCTTTCTGATGGCACACAACTTAAAGCACAGAAGCAAGGAAGAAATGGGTCCAATGGGTGGTAGTGTGATGATCTGTAATCAGGTGTAATTTCAGCAGAAAATTGCACTCGGCCCCTTTCCAGAGCCTGGAGGTAAAGCATGACTCCAGCAGAAATGGTTCGCTAGTGCCTCTCCAAGGACTGGGCCTGGTGAGTGAACTCTTCAATCTGTTCCACTCAAAGGAAAGGGCTTCGGAGTGACTTTAATCAAAACGCTGATGGGCAGAGAAGTAGCCCAAACAGCAGTGCCTTTTTCACTAGGGTCTGGGAGCCGAAGGAGAGAACCCACTGAAGATAAGCCCCTGGGGTTTCCGGAGGTGAGACCGACGATGACAGAGCAGGTGGGACTAGAGTTGTTTCTTTCTGCCTGGACCGAGACAGGCTCGAGGCAGTCCCAGAAAGCACACTGTGCTCCGGAGTGCAGGGCTCCCGGCGCGTCAGCAAGCACAGAGGGGCCTTCTCACCTCAAATTCTTTAATAAGTCTCTTTATGTGCCATTGGTTCCTACATGGAAAAGAGCTACTTGGTTTAGCTGGGGGGCGGGCGGGGGGGCGAGGGTTCTGATTAAAAAGAAACAAAAACAAGTGCTATCTGCTGTTTAAACCCCTTCAATGGCTCCCTGGTACCCTTGGAATGAAGTTGCAATTCCGTGGTGTGGCTCACGGCCAGTCCCTCATGAGCTACCCACACCTACTCTGTATCTTCCGCTCTGCTCTATAGTCCAGTGAGAATGAAGTTATGTCAGTTCCCCCAATGCGCCCTGTCCTTTTGCTCACTCCTTAGCACACACTTCTGTCTCTCCCCCTGACAGGCACTTACCCGTACTTTGAGCAAGAATGGGGGCAAGGTTTGGTGGCCGTGTGGCATTAGTGTAAGCTCCATCAGTAACAAGCCTGGCTCCCAAGTGCTACCATCAAGAAGACATGAAAATATCCCAGGAAAGGAAAAGCATTACAGAAGACCCTCCGATACTGAAACTTAAGAAACATGTTTTAGGCCTTGGATTTAGTGCATTTGGTGGTATCCAGTGGATTCCATTACAAAGAAGATAGAGGTACATTAAGTTGTGAGCTGGGCTAGATTATTCTACTAAGTTTTTTAACTCAGTCTAAGACTCCAAAGCACCCCAAAGGGTCTTCGATATTTTCCAAATGTTAGTCTCACCAATTGCACACACTCTAAAGAATTACATTTAAGCTGATCTTTATCAACGAGCCAGTGCATCTGTTGCCATCAAAATGTACCCCCAGGGGTTTCACGGCAACAGCTATGGCTCAGCAGCGGAGGAAGAATCTACAGGATAATCTATGTGCCCCAAGAAATCAGTTCAGGGGAGAAGACAGCCTCGAGGCTTTGAGAGTGGTTCTTATCAGGATGGGACTGGAGCGCCCAGATTTTCTGGTGGAGAGAAGAATCAGAAGCTGATTTTGCACAGCCGTGGGCCTGCAACTGATCTGCCACACTTCCTTTCCCTGGTGGCAAAATAGAGGGAGCTGAAAAATAAACAAAGTTTCCTCCCAGCCCCCACTTCCCAGGACTAAAATGTGAACTTGGTTCAGCACCTTGCCGTCCATCCGTGTGCCCCGAAAAGAGTTAAACCGAAGAGAAACTACCAAAGGAATAGTCCAACAAAGACGTAATTTGTCTTTGGAAGGGTCCACCATCACTGTAGAGAGAACTATTTCCAACGTTCTCCCCAAGTGGCTCCCCACAAGAGCCAGACTTGCACTCATTAAGGCTTCGTGACCAACACAGACAGGGAGACGCTATTGGCATTCTCACCCAGACTGTGGCATTCTTCATTCACAAAGGACCTCGCAAACACTACCAACCCTGAGCTCTCTGGATGGTTTACAATCTTATCTAGAATGAAATACATGAACTAAGTAAAGTCTGTGGTCTGTTAAGAGTCTAGGTCAGCATGCAGATCAAGATGGAAGCAAACTACTTACAAATACATTATTAAGGCAGAAAATCTGCTATGCTCAAAGAGGAACAGTGTTTTGAAGTTACTCACACCCAGTCCCTACTGGCTGAAAGGGTCCATGTTGGAAACATAACGCCTCTTCCTTCTAATGATATGGCTGAATCTTCCTGTGGGTCTGGGGTTTCTAACCGAGTGTCAGTCAATGTTTATTTCTACCACCGTGACACTGAGATGTCTGTAGATGTATCAGAAGAACCAACGAACCTTGACTGATTGTGGAGATTGGCTCCACTTCTCCACCTGAGAGGGTCCATGTGGGAACCACCCAGGATTTTCACAGTGCTGCTGGGGTCGCCCTAGTCACCTCTCCACATGCAAAGGTGACAAGCGCCTGAGAAATCAGGACAGACTGAAAAAGAAAAACAAAGACAGGGCATGAAGCGAGAGCACCAGAACATAGCCAGGACGCACACGGCAGTCATCTGTGTGTGTTAATAAAACGATCTGTGTCTTCAGGCGGGCTCATCATTCTCCCCGGAGCAGAAGTGCGGAGTGAAGGCGCAAAGCTCATTAACCTTTCAATATAGAAATCAATAATCTGCAACAAATCTGAGCTAATTTGTTGCCAATAAATCTCCCAAAATGCTGTGTCTTGTAGCTGGGAACGCTGGCGGAGGTAGTAAGCACTTCCACAGCCGCATCAAGGTGATCTCTGCAGTTGGCCTTTTGGTTTTCAGGGCCTTCTAACGTGAAATATGCTGCTGACATTTACAGGGGACACGGTTTTCCACAGGGGTTAACACTCTGTTTTTTAGTTGAGATCGCAACGGGACCTTTTCTCTTTCCATGACTCTATCGAGTAAATGATGTGAAAAGAGAGACCGAGCCAGGCAGGCAGGCAGGCAGGCAGGCATCCACCTGGCAGCTGCTTCTCATACGTGTGCCCTGAACAGCAGGGACACGGCCCGTGCGGGGGAAACGAGAGGAGATGCCTTGACAGCACGACTGTCTTCACCCACCTGGTGACCAGCACATAGCAGGCACCCAAAATACCCGTTGAAAAAATAAATAAATGATGGCCTTGACCTTTGAAAGTCAACTTTTGCTTGTCCAATATATAGATTTGCTACATATGTGTATCAAATATGCCTATTATTCATGTGTGTATACATATATACATACATGTATATACATATGTATGTGCATACATCTATTTTCTATATTTACATATATAAAATGTCTGAAGAAGAGAGTGCAATACTTGCCAATTTATCTTGTGAAAAAAAAAGACTGAGAAGGAACTGGAAAACAGGATGACAGGAAACAAAAAGGACCAGGAACCTGCGCTGCAGGGCAAACTTCATGGGCGCATCCCCTTTGCTGGGTTCACCACACAAGTTCCCAGCGCTTGAAATAGCACCTAGGATACAGTAGGCGCTCAGCCAGTGTTCGATGGTTACATGGATGGATGCATGGGTGGTAAGAGGATGAGGAAATGGCTGTTAGGTGTGGGAGAAACAGAACAGGTGTGAGTTCTCCATGGAGAGCAGAGAGTATCTACAAACTAAAGCAACAGGACCACCCTTGTACACACATAACAAGGGACCAGCCATTCAAGTGGCTCCATCTGGTGCTTCTGGATGCGCCTCCTCAGCCTGGGGAAGACTGCCTTCCAGCACAGCGCACCAGAACCACCGTGTCGAGATGTGAAAGAGCAGGCCCCTATCATGAGGTCTTACCTCAGGGGTGTTTCCTGTTTTAAGTCAAATGGAACCACCTCCCATATCTCAAAACACTACTGAGCCTCTGACAACCACACACCGCACTGAAGTACCCCCAGGAGGAGAAGCCACCCGGTTGCTCTAGCAACCAGAAGGAGGGCTAGTTATGCCCTCGAATGCAGATGCCCCGAGTTCAGTCACAACACTTAACCAGATGCTGCTGACCCTGTTGGTTTTGCCCCGACCCACAAGAAGTCCTCTGTACTAGCCGTTGTTACTCAATGAGCCAAAATCTGCTCCCTAAACACAAAAAGCAGAAAAAGTAGAAATTGTTGCACCAGCTTCAGATTTCCACCCAATAGCCTACCACTGCTTAGGTTGACCTGTTTCATGAAGAACCTCTAAAAGGATATTTCTCTAAATTGGCATACCCAGGCTACACCCACTGGCATCTCCTGGACAGCAGTTAACAATTCACACTGCCAGGTCCTGCTGCCAGTGGCTCAGGTAACAGGTCTCAGATAGGCGTCTGCATTAACAAGCATCCTAGAAAAATCAGAAGCTCGCTAAAGTTAGACAACCTCTGATTCAAAACCAAATGTCCTTCCCTCCTCCTCTACAAGAGTCGCACAAACATCTGGTCTTCACTGATATTATGAGAAGAGTGTTTCTAGAGAGTACAGTCAAGAAAAAGCACGTAGTCGATACGTATTTGCTCTGTATCTGCCGTGTGAGAGGCGGTACAGGGTGACAGGTGAGCTGCATCTTCTGGCAGGAGGCGGCCCGAGCATAACCCCCAGCTCTGCCAGTAACTAGCTGTGTGACCTTTAGCAAGTTAATTAGCCTTTCACATCTTACTTTCCTACTTGGCAAGCGGGGATGATACCACAGCACCTGTCTCATGGACTGTTAGGATCTGGTAAATTAATACAGATGAACTACTCCAAACACAGCCTGGCCCACAGCCAGTGCCCACTGAGAGTTTACTAGTATTACGACGTCACAGAACTGGGGGTGATCTGTCAAAGGAGTGCTTAAAAGTAACAGGAAAAGCAGGCATCGAGCACAATCTCTGCAATGTATTAACAGAAACACAAGTGTAAGAGCGCTCAGAAGGGGGACTGCCAGGGGACCGGCAGGATAGAGCTACCTGAGCCAGGACATGTTGGGTGAAAGCCAGGGGTAGCAAAAGGTTCTGGGAGTCTCAAGATTAAAATTCTAGTCCTCTCCCTGTCTCTGAATGAAACTGGTACACTGAGGCAAGTCCGGCCCCTTTGCTGATCTCAGGTGCCCTGGTACAAAGTAAGGGACTCGGCTGAAATGATTTCAAAGGCCCCTCCAGCTGTGGCAGAACAGGGGACAGAGAACAGGCTACCTGTGCAGAGACTGGCCGCCAGGGCAGGGCTGGGAGAGCCGAGGCTCCATCTGGGAGGGAAGGGGGGGGGGTGCGTGAAAAAAAAGCAGGGCACCCAGGGTTCAAAACCTCAGCTTGATCCTGCAGACACAGTGCTTTTGGTTAAAGGCATTCTTCTCAGAAATTGTACTTCTTAAGGAGGGTGATGGGAAAAACACGGCCGTATGATATGTGGGGGAAAGAGTACCTGGCTGACCATTCGGGTCTGTGGGAAAGAGAAGCACCCATTTTCAGGCCGCCACAAGCAACGGGAAATCAGTTGAGAAACACAGAGAGGGGAAGAGGAAATGGGGGGATGCTGGAAAAAGACAGAAGGGGGCGTGGGGAGGGAGGAAGGAGACGCCAGACGAATCAGCTGGAAGTCCGGATAATGCCAACAGAATGCAGAGTGCAGTTCGGTAGCTCGTGCACTGCCGCTCTTTCTCCCTGCACCTCCCATCAACGCAGAGTCCATTCTCCCTGCATCACAGAACCTTTCGGCGGCTTCATCTCTGCTCATGTGTTTCCTGAGCAGCAATTACAGATGAATGACAAGAGCTACCCACCAGCTTCCAAGGTAAAGACTGGAGACTGCTGTTATGTAAGTGAGAAAAATTTTTAGATTAACCTGTCTGCCTACATGAACTCGTTTTCCCTGTTATAAACATTTCCTCGAGCTGGAAAGAGAAAACAGTAGAAAGATGGAGTGTTAGGAGCCCGCCTCATTTCGCAGATAGAGAGGAGGCGGCCCCCAAAGAGTCGTGACAAGCATAGGGTCACAAAGTGAGGAGGTGGCAAGGCTGAGAGCCTGACACAAGTCAGCTGTCACCTAGTCCTAGTGAGACACAATCACAAGGACATGAGGAAGCATTCTGTGTCTTAATAGTCACATCCATATTGCAATATGCCTTAGTAAAATTAGCATATTGCATCTAGCATTTGGGGGACATTATTGCTTAGGGCAAAGCTAAATTGTACAGGGTCCCGCAGAAGTAAGGCCTGCTTGAGTATGGTAATAATATGGGTGTTATAATTTATAGTTTTAATCTGAACATTTCACCTAAAATGTCATAGGGTGTGCTTGAGTGTGATGTTGTGATGTTACAGAATTGCATGTTTATGGTTTTGTAATAAAAGACTTTGTCATAAAAAAGAGGGGCATTTTTTGTGCTAGATCCTGCATATCTATGCCTAAAATGTCAATCAATTTAAGGGACATTATCAGATAAAGTGTGGAACGGTTGATACATACATAACTGATGCCCCCTGACCAGATCTTAAATTTCTGAAAGAGACCATGTTTCTAGCCGTTCAGTGAGCAGTGGTGGGGGGAAGAATGAGACATCCATCCAGCTTGCAAACCTCCAGAGCATCCTCTGAAAAGTCAAACTCCTCACCTTGCAGCGCCTCCTCCCCTCCCCCAGTGAGCTGGGAAATGAGAGTTGGATGTTCAAAGGAGTCAGACAAGCATAATATTATATATACACTCGACATCCATCTCCTGTGTGAAACCTCATTGTTCCCGTGTAACAAAAAGTAAATATTTACCGTGAGCAGGAGAGGTAGGGAATGATCAGCATGCGGGCCATCCATCACCGTGAGCCGCGCTCCCATTCTAATAACTCTTGTGAGGGAGGGCAGGCAAGGACAGCACAACTGGCCAGGAGATAAGAGTTTATCAGAGGAGTCCAATCACTCAGAGCAGGAGAACGAAGCTGGGTTGTTCATGCGTGCAGGCGGTGAAGGTCCCTGCAGATGGGTTTATAAAGTTGAGGCGGGAAGGTGGAGTGGTCAGGAGCCCCGCTCTGCAGCTGGACAGCCTGCTTCTCCACCAACCAGTGACAGGAGCTTCGGCAAGACGGCCTCAGCCCCATCTGTAAAGTAGGGATAACAGGGTGCACTTCACCGGTGGCCGTGAGGATCAAGTGAGTCAGTGCAGGCAAAACAGGGTCATAGAAAGCGCTCGATCAACACCCCCAGGGGTGTAGGAAGATGGCAGCCTCTCTTGGTAGCAAGGTGGCGGCTCTGGGGTGGGACCCAATCTGTTATTTATGGGGCACCCAGCTGTCCAGGAATTCCATCAGCTGACTTAGAATGTACGGACTTGTCCAAGCTCACCCAGCCAGTAAGAGGCAGAAGAAAAGATCACAGGCATGTCTTTTTCTTTTCCTCTTTCTTTCCCCTGCTGTCCCCACCTTTCCTTCTTCCAGGTACAGGGACTGACTAGTTCTCCATGGGGAAATGAAAGTGCCCAAGTGAAAATAAAAGCACCAAGCAAGGCTCAGAAAACTTATGTTGTAGTCCCAAGTGGAATGATAGGAGAAACTGGGAATGATTAAACCTGGCAGGGGGGGATATTTGGAAGGTAGATGAATCTTTGTGTGCTGAGGAGACAGAGGTGTGATGATGAAGAACAGCCTTACTCCCCATGGCTCAAGACAGAGACCTAATTCCATTAAGCAAGAGGTGATGAGGATAGAGCTTCCAGTCCAGTATGAGATGGAACATTCCAGAAGATATCTCCCAGTAGCTGAGAACTTACATTCAAGGCAGACAAATCCCAGTCCCACCTCTTACTATTTGTGTGACATTGGGCAAGTTAGATAATAACCTCTCTAAGCCTCCATTTCTTCATCTAACTCGAAGGAGGGCTTAGCAGTACCTACTGCGTAAAACCAATGTAAGCTTTAAATGAGCTGAAGCGTGGAACCATGTGAGCGCAAAGCCAGGCTTATCATAAACCCTCAGGGCCTGTAGGCTGTAAAGCTGGCCCAGATTACGAACGAATGTAACTAAAGACAAGCATTTCTTTATGCTGTATCCCTCTCTAGAGATGTTTACGTTGAACATATTTTTGGAAGATCATCCATCCATCCTTTGGTTCACTGAGCAGATGAAGTTTCCCGAGCACCGACTCCGTGTGACACTCTCAGGGCAGAGCGCGTGGGAGTGAAACAGCCTGCTGACCTTGCAGTGAGAAGGAACACACACGAATAAGTGACCCCCCAACCGGCCACTGAACTGTGTTATAACGTGGGCTCCGAGGGGTAACTCCAGAGCTGCCACCAGAACTTTCACTAACAAAGGAACCGGCCTAGACATGAGTGGGAAGAGTGTGGGGCGCAGGAAACGCATTGTGATCCGGGGCCAAACACAGGCCTCTGTGAGCCCAGAGAAGGGGCCGCGGGTCTTGATAAGACCCAGGGAAGCTTCACAAATGACCGCATTTGAGCTACCGCATGAAGGAAGAGTCTCTTGTAAAGACGCAGAGAAAAATCTCAGAACAAGGGCTCAGATAATACTTTCTTAGGAGTAAAAAGCTGTTAGCAGAAATTAAAGGTAACAACTGTCCTTTAAAGATTTTCAATGCAGCGTTATTTATCAAGGAAAAACGGCAATAACCATGACAAACAGTTGTCCTGAGCTTGAGGTACTTTAAGCTAAATTAAGTCCAACAGGGCTTCCTACATAACACTACAAATACATTAAATAGTATATTCTTCAACAGCCTATAATAAAGTGAAAAATCTTAAAATACTAAGGAACAGCAGGGAGACATAAAATCACATTTAGAGTGTGGGCATCACAATCTAAACCTCCAAAAATTATACTTTTGGAAGTGATGAATATGTGTTAAGGCATTTATTCTGGTGATGATTTCACAGGTGTATACTTATCCCCAAACCTGCCAAGTTGTACACATTAAATAGGGTCAGCTTTTTGTATGTCAATCATACCTCAATAAAGTGGTTTAAAAAATGTAACTAAAAATTATACTAAGAAATAAAAATGGACATATAGAAAAATTCCTAGCAGGGTTTTTTTGGAATAAGAAAAATTTGATGTGTTTATTTCAACCCGTACATACTAAGTTTTCTGTAAGAGGAATGAATGTATTACTGAGTTTGTTGATAACAGAAATAAATATCTTTTCCCTTCTTTCCTTCCGATCAGCTTTCCCTGACAGGAAGACCCTCCTGCCATTATAGTTTCCCCTTGAAGGTGACGCCAGGGAGACCCCCGTGATCATTCCTGAACATTGGCAGATTTCTTTAAAATAAGAAAACTTGTCTTTGAGAGGTCACCAGTAAGTCACTCGGTACAGAAATGGTTCATGAGGTCAGCGGCTTCCCCCAGGGTAGGCAGGTTCTAACAGACTAGAGGAGCGAAGCTCGTTTTGGAGACTAGGGGAGAGAAGAAATACATGATGTGATCCAGGATCATAAACCCCCAGGAGTAAAGGAGTAAAAGGAAATGATATAAAATCCATTAGCTTGGCCCTCTTAGCTCAGATTCCCAGGCCTTCATCAGTTCTTCAGCCCTGCGAACAGGTCTGCCCATTCATGTGCTGGTCTGTCTGTCTCTCTGTGTCTGTGTGCCCTCTTTTTGTTTTTTTCAGATATTAAAGGCAAATAATGACCGAAATTCTTTAGCAAAGAATGGATTTCCAAGCAGCAGTTGTTTGGAAGTCTGTTTCTCACAAACTTCCCTGCCCGTCCAGGAAAGGAACAAGCAGGCCACCGTGGGGTCGGCCATCAGGCGAGGCGACAGGTCAGACACCACCTGGACACACGTCTCTCGTCTCTGGCCCTGTGACCGTTTTCTGAGCCAGGGCTCCAGGCCAAGTTCTCACCACAACATGGCTGACAGAATTAGCTCACAACCAAGGTCAATGAAATTCCCTAGGACTAAGCCACCCCTCCTTGGAGAAAGCCTACCATTGAAAGAAGTGGAACCTCTCCAGACTGATGGTTGGACTGGTAGAGTCAATGTGACCCCGTGTGATGTTTTTTAAAGGATGGCACATGCCTTCTGTGTCCACACATGTTACGTACTGGACAGGATCAACCTCCACAGAGAGAATGCCCACAAGAACCTCAGTCAACATGTCAAAAGTGCAACGCAACTGTTGGCCAAATCTCCATACCCCCTCCCCCCACACATACACATTCTGGGTTCCCTTCTATAAAGAGCATCACCATTCATCCAGTCCCCCAGCCTGGGACCCTGGAAGCTATCTTCCACTGCTCCCTCTCCCCGCCATACTCTGTACTCCATTAACTGCAAGTCCTGCCTACTTATCCTCAATCCCTTTCTTTCCATCCCCACCAATTCCATCTTACCTGGGCCACCCTAGTCCAGATCTCATCAATGGTCACCTAATGGGACTCCCAGGTCCCAATCAGTTCTCCACACAGGAGACAAAATAATACTTCTACAACACAAATCTTATCTACCACTCTTCACTCCTGTTCAAAGCCCTCTGCTGGGCTCCAACTGTGTCCATGGTTGATGGACCAAGCCCATGGTCCACAAGGCTCTCCAAGCATCCTTTCCTGTATCTTCTACCTCATCTCAAAGTCCCCATCCCCCCACTCAAGCTTTATTTCTCAGCCAAGCTGGGCATTTTTCAGATCCCTAAATGCACCAAGATCTCTCATATCTCAGGGTCTTTGCATATGCAATTTCTTGCCTATAACCTGGATAACTCCTCTGAAGATAACCTTTCTCTGACCTCAGAGACCAGATTAGACTCCCTTAATATATGCTCCAGTAAAATCACTCTTAATGCAAATGCATGTTGAATTGCCTACTTTCCACAATAGGCTATAAAGTGGGTGCTTTTGTTTATTACTCTATCTTTAATGCATTACAGATAGCTGAGCAGGTACTAAAATATTTGCTGAATGAATGAACGACTGAACAAGTAAAAACTGCTCAATGCCAAAGGATAAGAAGAATCCTACTAAATTCTAGATGACATTCCCTCATCCTTCCCGATACAGTTGGCCTCAGTTGGCTTCTCTTTAATGGCTCTCCCATAATTTCACTAATTTCTTATCACCTCCACTTTCCAAATTAGAGGCTAAGTAATCAGGCCTGATGCTTCCTGGGGCAGCTCATCCTTCAGAAAATTACTACAGTCTAATCCAACTCTGAGTCCTCATCTTCATCCTCCATCCCCTGCTTATTAGGGATTTTACTGGATAAATTGGACTGCATTAATGAATTGAAATCTTTTAGTTCACTCTCAGGTAATTAAACTTCCAAGCCTGAGCACACATGCTTTATCAGAAAAGCAGCATCTCAAGAGAACTTTCCTTGAGCTAAGTGGAACAGTGAAGCATTTTCTCCTCAAAACTACCCCGCTAACTGCTCTTGGGTTTCCGGGTTTAGGGAGCACTTTGATGTCAGACCAGCTCAGACCCTGGCCATGGAGAGGCTGGCTTGCAAGGACTCTGGGTAGAACAGTGCCTTCCCACATGTGGTCACTCTAGAACGGCATCAAAATAAAAAACTGGCAGTAAGCATGGAGAAACCTGTATGGCAATTAACATTGTCGAACTATCTGTATTGCATTTTACAAAAGTATCAATCTACAACAATTGGGAAAAAAATTTAAGAATACAGTCCTTTACCAGAGGTAGTTTGGGAAGCACAGGAATAGCAAGTCTAGGAACGAATTCACTATGAGTATCTTCCATTAATTATCGTCTCAACACCGTGCATAACTCTCTGTTCCACAGTTAGTTGTGCTGGTCAGCAGTAGCAGCAGCTCTATAAAAAGCTAATTTAACCACTTCAGGACAATTCAAAGAATCAAAAATACTGACAGCAAAAGAACCAGTCTCTTTCACCAGTGGGATTACCCAAGGTGCTCTGCCGGGTGCCCTGGTGTCATGTGGCGACGCTCACGACACTTAACAACTATGAAGCACCTCCATGTGCCTGACCACTTACATTATTCGAGTGCATTATTTACCCCTCAGAATTCTCTGCAGTACGTATTATCATAATCTTCATTTTAAGGATGAAATACTTCCAGACCAGATTAATTAAATTGCCCAAGGTCACACAGCTAAAAATTGACATTTTATAGATTGGAGATTTAATCCCAAGTGTTTAAGTAAGAGTCCAGAATCTGAGTCCCTAACCCTAAACCAATACTTCCCCTTTTGAACCCATAGTCCTTATTTTAGTCCCTTTCACTGCAATCCATATAATTGGCCTTTATCATTCAAAAGCAATACCTAAGTGGAAGTCCACAATGGCATTGGTGCAAGGAGACTCGAACTCGCCCCTCCCCCTCCCATGAACAAAACCAAACATACATGCATACAGGGGTTCGCTGACGCCTGTGCCCGCGAGGCAACCGAGCGCTGAATGCACAACTTCTGACAACAAGCAAAAGAAAATACAGAAGGCTCGGAAGCCCGGGGCGCCCTCCCGGAGCTATGGTTACTCTCCGTCCGGAGGAACAGGTGAGCAGAATGATTCATCTCCATTCCTTTCCACTTGGACGGTGCAGGAGCTCTACTCCAGGCCACGGCCTACCTGCAAGATCTCGGGGCGCCTTCACAGCTCCACGGCCTGAAGCCTCTGCCTCCCAATCAAGGAAGTAAGCAGGATCAACAGACTTCTTCACCGGCAGTGCCGCCCGGCCCAGGAGCTGCTTCTCCCGCAGGCAAGGCAGGGCCCTGGGTGCGTGAAGCGCATGCTCAGCTCTGAGCAACTTCCCCCAAACTACCCAGCAGGCAAGGCGACGCAGAGGTTGCTTCCGGCGGGGGGCGGCTGGCTACCGGAAGCCAAAGACAGACTGTATAGAGAAGACAGGGGAGCAGTGGGAGCTTCCTTCCCATCGCAGGGCCTGCGAACACCTGTTGACAACCCCCTCCACCTGCACAGGCTGGGCAGGGCCGCCCGCCAGCCGGGTGCTCTGTCCTGCCTGCAAAGTCACTGTAGTGTGTTCCGGGTCACAGCAGGACCCGTTGCCGGAGCCCGTCTCAGCGCCCAAACAAAGGAAGCAAACAGAACCAACAGGGCATTATTACTCCACATACCTGGCCTCTCCACCTGGCGCTAGTCTAGCTTTGATTGGATAGTGCTGTGGATACCTTACGTACCGGCTCTGCTCATATGCCACTGAGACTGGGAGACACAGATACTTTGTCCAATTTATATAAACAAACACAGAAAGTCAAACAAAAGGAAAAAACAGAAGAACATCTTTCAGATAAAGAAATAAACAACCAAAAAAAAAAACCCCTGGGGCAGGGGGCAGGGAAAACTCCTAAGGAAATGGGAATAGCAATTTGCCTGATAAAAAATTCACAGGTACGGTCCTAAGGATGCTCACCAAACCTGGAAATGGAACAGAGGTACTCATGGAGAACTTCAACAAAGAGTTAGAAAGTGGAAAAAAGAACCAAGAGTACAAGAACTGAAACGAAAAACACATTAGAAGGAATCAATTAGATTAGCTAACACAGGAAAACAGATCCATAATCCAAAAGACAGTAGTGGAAATCAACCAATCAGAACAGCAGAAACAAAAGAAATACCAAAGCAACTGAAGTACAGAATAACAGGAAAAAAAATACAACACTGAAATTGGAGTCAGCATACCTGGATGCCAGACCCATATTTATTACTAAATAACTGTATGATATTAAATAAATGGAATTCGAATTGCCCCTTGTGAAAAATGAAGATAACCATGTTGGCACCATCTACCTACTTCACAGAGTTTTTGAGAGGTTAAAGTGAGATCATAATGTCAAAATATTTGGAAAGTGTCAAGAGTTTTTGCCTCAGAGATGTCGCCATTGTTATTAACTTGGAAAACTGAGCCTTGTCTGTCAGAGGAGACTCAGAATTATCACATTACTATAGTCTTCTTACAACATAAACAGTAACATGGACTATTTAAAACAACAGTTACAGCCAGGTGCCTTTATTGGCCCTAAACTTTGCAACGATGTGTTAAGAGGCATAAAAAAAGTATATTCCCTGTCTTCGAAGAGCTTACCACCTTGTCCTAGCACCACTACTGAAACTGAAAATGTAGACGGCAGGGCAAGGTCATGCAAAGGATCACGGACTGGATGCCATGATATGGGCGCAAAAGGAGAACAGACCACTGAGAGAGGAAGTGATGAGGAAGGGCTTCAAGGAGGAGAAAGCCTTGAACTTAGATGGAATCATATAGTAACCAAATGCCAAGCAGGAAGAGAACTTAGAAATCTGTTCCCACCTTCAGCACATGGGGAAAGGGAAGCTGGATACAGGAAAGGACTTAGCCAAGATCTCACAACTGTAGGCAGACAAATCAGGATCATTTGACCACAGTGTTTCCTCTTCACCACCTCTGCAGTTCTGTTTTTCAAGGGAGCTACGTTCACTCAAAGCCATGAGGCCCCAGTGTGGGAACTTTTACATAAGTTGATGGACCTACGGCTGGCATATTTCTGAATAAAGAAAGGAGGGGTGGCTCACTTAGCAGGCACCTTCTCCTTCTATGCCAGAAGCCAGCTGTGCCTTAAGAGTTAAAGTAGGTAGTAATAATGCAAACTTCAAATGCCCTGCCTGCTGAAACACTGTCTTTCAGACAAATTGTGTCCTATGGGAGTCTGTGGAGGCACAAAATGTCTCCAGAGGCTCCTTATAAAGAACGTCTGGTGGCCATGTACAATTTGCAGCTGCTCCAAACTGCATCCCACCCTCACCCACCCACCTCCAAATCGAAATACTTTCTCCCTGCAAAAGCAGGCTTCCAGGACAACTCACTGAACTCTCTGCATCTGGACATGAGGCCACAACTGCAAAATGAAGCTGGAGAAGTGTGGTCGAAACGAAGGCAGAGGGTCTACAGGCACCCCTGAAACACACCATCACAGGTCTGGGTGGTGTTTCCCCAGGTGATGTTGAGGCCATTTCAGGGCAGATGTCAGACCAAAAAGGGACAGAAATTAAATCTGCTTTGAGCCCCTGAGGCATTACTTCTGACTCCATGTTGGCTGTCCAAAATTCAAGCAGTTTAGAAATGGAGAAATAAATGGCTACAGGACATCCTCCAACCAGACTGCAAATCCTTGCCCATGGAATGCCCCTTGTTCCTCTGCCCAGGCCCTTGGCAGGCAGGAGAGAGAGTTCAGAGCAAAAGCACTTAGCTCTCCAGGGTGCTCTGGCCAAATGGGCAAAAGGCTATTGACCAGTCAGAACCCCCAGCTTCTGCTGGGCCTTTATTGCATCGGGGAGCCTGATGCTTGTAAAATATTCCCTCCAGATGCAGCCAAGAGTGGTTGCCACGCTGTGACCCCGCTCTTCCCAAAGCACAATATCTTGTACCCAAACGTGGGGAGAGAGAGCAATGACATGTGAATAAAATGTCACATTTTCCAGGGCTTCTGGCCATTGCAGCAAACTGTGCCTAGTGATGACTGAGGGTTTCTCTTTCTTCTTTCATTTCTCAGTGGAAATTTCAGTAAAAAAAAAAAAGAACTCAAGATGAGAATACAGTTAGTTTTTACTAAGTAACGCAGTACTATGGTAGGTCATTTCTGGAAAGTTGAGAGCCTTGTCAGCTAAGTTCAAAGGGTCCAATCCCATGGCTACTACCTTGGACCTGGGGCTTATTTCTGCCATTGTCCCACATGATTGGGTCGGGGAAGCCGATTATATTTCCTTTCTCTTGCAAATTCCAATAAGTGGGTAGTAACTTCCTTGTGAAATACCCAGTTTCATCAGAAACAACTGCTGTGATGGCTTAGTTATGCCTTCGCAGGTGAGGAGTGAGACATGCATGTACAGGGGGTGGGACAGCCTCGCTCTTCTGCCCATCCCAGGTTCGAGGGCTCGGGACCTATACGCTGGACTGACAAGAGAGATAAACAAGAAGTTTACTAATACGCGCATCCTGCTTACACATGGGAACACCTGGTGATGAGTAACTCACAGGGGTAGGCAGGACTTAGTCTTACATGTAGCATCTTGTAAAAAAAAAAAGAATAAATTTCCAAAGAAGTGACAAGACAAAAGGAAAAAGGACCTTTGGGCTTTAAGGGCAGCAAATTGTGAGAAGGCAAATATATGAAGAAGCTAATGGTAGATAAGGCCTAGTTATAGCTGGGTTTATTGTGTGCATTTCTGGAGCGCTGTCTCTGCAATGATAAGGGTGTAGAGTTGTCTTCAGTAATTAACTTCTGTCCTTCCTGGGGGAGAGGGGAGGAGGGACTCCTTTACAAATTTATGTCCTGCTTTTAGGCAAATAGAGGGCAGGAAGTTTTGCCTGTATCTGCTTCTTCTCAATTGCCTTCAGCTCAAAATAATCCTCCTGGCAAAGTAGCATGTTTGGGGGTGACATATTCTGCTGCCCTTTACATAGCATTCTCCCACGTTGTAAACCTTCCCTTGTCTTTCATGCTCACCAAGGTCAAGGCAACAGCAAGCTTTCAGAACAACTGTTTTCAACATAGTAGGAGTACAGCACATAGGTCGAAGCTGAGTGATATAAGATTGTATAAGATGTTCTTAATAAACACAAACGAATGAATGAGGAAAAATGCACACAGACCATGTGTAGATCATCGGTCATGTGCAAAGAGAAAAAACACCACTGTGGTCTGGAGCACAGGCCTTCTGGGTGAGGCCCTGCCATTCCTGCCCAGTCGCTGATCCAGTCCTTCCTTTCCCAGACCCTGGTCTCCCTCACAGCCCGGAAGTGATATTAGCAGAGGTGATATTAACAGATTTCCTTCCCTGCATTTTCCTTGTAAACCTCGCCCTTCCCACTTTATCAGTTAGGATGCTTTGACTCCAAATAAAAGAAAAGCCCCAAGTACTCCAAATTAAACCATCAGGGATTTCTTAACTCATATAAATATTAATATAACAAGAAGTCTGGAGATAGGTTGATTAACCCAGTGACTTATCAGCATTGTCAAGACCGCAAACTCTTTCCATCGTAAGCAAGGAAACCTTTTCCAGCACCCTGCAGTGGTGGCCTTTCGTGTCTGATTGGCTGGGACTGCCACACTGGTCCACACTGAAACTAGTCACCACAAGGAGACTGGGGCCATGACTGGTTGGATATGGCTTAGGCTCTGAGTCACTGTGGAGCACAGGCAGATCGCCCGCCAAATACTGGGGTTTGCCAGGGAGGGAGAACGGAAAATGGTTGTTGGGTACGTAATGGCCCCCAAACAGCAGGGGCATTCACTGCTCCAGAGTGGGGGCTACAGAACAGAAGAACGCTCTGTGTGTTGGTTCTTATCTTTTAAAAGCCTAGGCGGGTCAGATGCAAAATGTTTAAAAGAATGTGAGATGAACGAAAGCAAACGCTTCCCTACCTCCTAGGACCAGATGGTGGTTAACGGAGTTGAGTAAAGGGGGCAATGACCAGGAAAGCCAACGTGTCTTAGATATGAGGTCTCCCATGCTCCTCGGTTCACCTCCGCTCCTTCCTGCCGCCGCCTCGGCCCAGCCAGAACCTCAGCAGGAAGGACTACAAGACACGGGAGAGGTTGAGGGTCTCAGAAACACGGAAGCAGAGCGCCCCCCAGTCTCCAGTGATGTAGGACTGCCCTCCCCACCCCCATCAAGCACCCAAAAGCCACAGGAATATGGGCCAGGGAGTCTGTGACCCTGAAGAGGCTTTGTGGCAGGAACAAGGGAGGAACTCAAAATGAGAAGATGCACAAGGCATGGGGCTTAATGACGGTGGTGCACCCCAATGCCCTATGAAGGTCGCAGGGCTCTGTGAATGCCCCGGCTTACTACTAGTCCTATAGAAAGAGGGGACACCTCAAGTTCAATGAGCGAAAGCTTCACGTCCCTTAACCCCCAGACACAAAACAGAAAGTAAGTTTATTGACAGAAAACAAGAGAAAATTACTCCTTACACATAGCAGTTTGTAGATGGAGATACATGCCAACCTGAGATATATTTTCTGCTGAGTTCCACAGCCATTCTCCAACCAATGTTTTAAACTAGTGTTTACTAGCCTTAGGTTCACATGCTCAGCAAGAGGCAGAGCCGGCCTACTTCTCAAACACCCCCCGACAATCCAGTCTAGAGGAGGCCCCTCTCCCCAGTATCCTCTCAGCAAACCTTACTCTTTCCTGCACAGCCCTCACACATTTTGGGATTACGTGTCTACTTGTTTGTCTACTTCCTGTCTCCTCCACTCTGCTGTAAGCTCTCCAAGCGGCTCTTCTAATCACCAACTTAGCAGAGTGACTAACACATACTACCTGTCAGTAAATATCTGTCAACTCAATCAATAAGGATTTGACTATGAGATATGCGCTTGTGGCCACTATGTTGTGTCGCATTATAGACTGTAAATCTGATCTTCCTGACAATTCTTTGAGGTTAGGATCATTAAAAACACCGACTCACAGCTAATGAACTTGAGGCCCAGAAGGGTTGGGTCACTTAGCCATTCACATCACTCCAGCCATGACAGTGCCAAGACTTTACCTCGGATCCCTGGACTCCTGATGGTATGTTTTGTCCACTGCACTACAGCTGAGCACCCAAGACCCAAGAGATACAGTGACCTGAGCCACCCCAGCCAGGGAAGATAAAAGTGGGCTTCCGCTCAGATCCCAGTATGGTACACTGCCATGAATTTCAAAACAAGCCATGGTGTTCCTCTGTAGCATTTCCAGAATGCTAACACAGCTTGTGATTTTAAGATACTCTCTGTAACGGGAACCTCAGGTGGCCAACAGCCCAGGAGGCAGGCTGACATTCCAGCCTCTATGCATTCCATCCTTTACCTCCTGCTGGGGCAAACTGTTAGTCCCAGGCTGGATGACTGCCCTTTGGAGTGTGTGGAAAAGACCACGACAAACTTCTCATGCTGACAAAAGGCAAAGTTGAAGAGGGAGAAAATAATGTGAACCCCTGCCGCTTCTGAATTAATTAGAAATGTCCTTTTCTTTCTTAAAAAAATAAAAGAATAGAACATCTTGTTCTTTGTAGTTGCTAAAAAGTTCTCCTTTTCATTTAAAATGTTAAGCAAAGCCACTTACATGCTTTTACATTATTTTTTTTTAAGAACTATACACTGTTCCTTCAAACTCAGACATTATTTTCTAGTTTTCCCGACTGGTCCAAAGCTGCATTGTATTCTTTGTGTTATTACTCTTAAGGATTCGTCATTGCATTATCGTGGTTTGGAAACTCACATACCAAGACTCGAGTGTGGGGTTCCTTAGGATTTGATTCAGTTTGACTTGGGGCAAAGTGACTTGGGGTACAGCACTTTTTAATCTTCACTTAAAAGTTTTCAAAGGAAGGTTCACACCAATTGATGTATTTTTGCTGGTTGGGAGAGATAACGAGTAGGGTCCCTATCCAAAATGCTACTGAAAATGAAGCTTTTCCTTTCATCCGAACTCAATCCCTGACCCAAATGCCCTTCTCAGTTAGCATGCTCAGTCAGCCACAATTGGAACACTGTGCATGGACAATACCTCTGCAACCTTTTTCTTCATCCATCCAAACAGCACTAAGGGCGTTCAACCAGCGATCCCAGAGAACAAGCACCAGACCCAAAAAATCACAAACACATTCCTGAGCGCTTCCATGTTGCCCCCAATCCATAGTTTCAGGAACATGCTGAGCTGGCATTTCTCTTGGTGATATGAAAAATAAACAAGCCAACCTTGCTGCTTCCACCAACTTAAAAATTTGCATAGAATTACCATCATATGTCATATGATTTTGTTTCAAAAAGATTACTTCCGACAGACTTGCCAATCTCAGCTGAGTATCTGTAGCATACGGAAGCTTCTGCCCTCAAGAAGAGCTTTGTTCAGACTACGCCTTTTAAAACATGAGTTAGTCGGCACATTTTAACCTCAGACAAGATCATGAGAAAAATTAATTTTCGTTTCTAAGAGATGCACATGGAATCGCATATGTCTTTCATGAGGAATTTAAGGTGGATATTATGTACTTTTTAATATAATTATAGGCTCTTTAAGGCCACCAGCATAACTTTTAAAACCAATAACTTTTTTCTTATCATATTAAATGTCAGACTATTGCGGACATTATTAAAGACATCCGAGGAAAACAGGAAGACCACCCCCACTCTCGCCCCACTGAGATCTCCATCTTCATGTTTATTTCCCCATGGTTTCAACAGGCAGGGAAATGTTGTTAATCCCATACAAATTGCTTTTTTAAGCTAGTGGAACAAGTTTGGTTGACTTGGCTTGCTTATGTCACTCTGTGAAGGGTCGACATCATGCTTATTCTCCTCTGATTTCTAATAAAGGCACTTTGCACAGTTCATTGTGCGAAGCTCATGGAGTAGTCACCAGATCAAATTAATGGTGTGTTCACAACATATAATTCTGATCAATTCATTGACAGCACCAGATGGGAAGTTAGGAGACCAACATTCTCATCACAGCTCTGTCATTGGGACAAGTCACCTCTCGTGCCAGTACCATTGTCACATGCTGAGTCTCAGTTTCTTTGTCTACAAATTAAAAGGGTTGAATTAAATGGCCTGGAAGTAACTTTCAGTTCTCTTGGTCTAAAATTCAATAGTCCACAGGGCCACACAACAGCTGACTGAGAGATGGGGTTGTCAGGAATGACTCCCTACAAGGCCAGGATTGTCTGGACCACAACAGGGAAAAATGGAGAAACCGTATTTATCACTAAGAGCCATTCCAATAGAAAGCACAGAAGGAGGGGGAAAAAAACAGTCTGTTCAATACTGTTCTAGCCAAAAGCATAAACAAACAGACAAGCATACACTGTGAAGTGTGAAATAAACAATGAAGTAGAATAATACATAATTTCAGAGACTGAAAAGTACTATGAATACCCAAAGCATGAAAAAGGAATAGAAAGCAATAATTTGTGAGTGATATAATTATCCACCTATAACATCCAGAGGAATAACTATCAGATTTAAGAATAGAGTTTACTAAGGTATATGGAAACTAGATAAACATTAACAATTAATGGGTTTTCTGTGTACTAGTAATAACAAACTTGAAGATAGAATGTTTAAAGTATTCCATTCATAACAGTGATAAAATAAACTATAAGCTACTTATGAGTAATCATAATGAGAAAAAGCAGGACATACTAAAAATAGGTAGTGAAGACAATACCATAAAACAATGGAAAAAATAAGTCTCAATCATAAATAGTCAATAGCTTTGACTATTATATGTGCCAATAAAACTTTCAGATACATTAAAATAAAATCAGTTATTTTTAATCCAGAGAAATTAGAGGTATTTTAAAATATATGAGTGGAAAATCACTTCCTAACATGAATTCAGTTGAATGAATCACAAAAGAAAAGAGCAATTTACTTAACAACCATAAATTTTATGCTTCTGTACTGAGTATGTGTGTGTTCACACAGAGAGAGAGAGAGACAGAAAATCCCGCTTCTAGCCCAGATGAGGTAACAGGGACCAGATTTTCCCTTCTCCCCTAACAACTAGAAAATTGGACCAAATATATGAAACCAGTTTACAGCTACCGAACAACAGGCAGCAGAGGACTGTCGTTCCTGAGATAACAGGGGTGAGCCCTGCAGTCATAAGCATGCCGTCTGGAGGTGATTTCTAAGCTGCAGTGCAGGGAAGGAGAAACCAAACAGAGCATGGTGGTCTTACTCTGCTGAGATAGAGATCAGATTTAAAATCTGGCAATCTGTAATATAAAGTTCATAATGTCTGGCATCCACTTAAAAATGACTGAGCACTCAAAGAAGAGTATAACCCATAACCAGGAGAAAAATTAATCCAAAGAAACAGACCCGGAGATGACAAAGATAATGAAACTAGCAAACAAAGATGATATAAGAGCTGTAATAAATATTGTTCATATGTTCAAGAAGGAAGATGAGCTTTCGAGCATAATAAAGAAAGGGAAGATGTAAAGAAAACCAAAATAAACTTCTAGAAGTGAAATATAGAATACCAGAAATGAAAAAAAAAATGAACCAAACAGGATTAACAGCAGATCAGACAAAATGAAAGAAATGACTAGTTGAACTTGAAGATCTCTAAACAGCCAGCTGAACAAAAAAGCTATCTAAAACACAGCATGGGTAGACATCATTAAGGTACTGGGGAAAAAACTGCCACCTCAAATTCTTTACCAAGTGGAGATATCTGGTTTTTCAGTTTTATTGAGAAATAATTGACATACATCACTGTATAAGTTTAAGGCGTACATCATAATGGCTTGATTTACATATATTATTAAATGGTTACCACAATAGGTTCTACTAACATCTTTTTATAATGAAGATTAAATACTTAGACAACTGCTGAGAAAATGCATAACCAGTAAGCCTGCGCAAGGAATGTAATGTCTTTGACATTCGAAACTCAATCCATACAACTGACCGTATTAACAATCTAAAACAGAAAAAATGATCTGAAGCAGAAAAGAGAAAATTCAACACCCATTCATGATATTTTTTAAAGTCTCTTTTAAAATTAGGGATTTTCCCAACATTTTCAAACAGCAAGGTCTTTCAAAGAACTAGATATTAGTTTCATTGATTTTCTCCACTGTTTCTCATTTTCTATCTCACTGATTTCTTTTTGGCTCTTTATTATTTCCTTTCTTCTGCTTACTTGGGATTTCATTTGGTTTCCTTTTTCTAGTTTCCTTAGGTGGAAGTCAAATAATTGATTTAAGACCTTTCTTCCTTCCTAATGAAGTCATTTAGTGCCGTAAATACCCTCTAAGTACTTCTTTAGCATCATCCCACACATTAGGGTGATGCACAGTGCTTTCATTATGGTCTTTTCAGTACAAAATACATTCTCATTTTCCTTTAGGTTTATTTTTGACCCATGGGTTATTTTAAAAGTAATTTAGATTGTTTCCAAATATTGGGGAGTTTTTCAGAGATCTTTCTGTTATTGATTTCTAATTTAATTCTCTTGTAGTTAAAACTTACTTTGTATAATTTTAATCCTTTTAAGTGTATGAAGACCTGTTTAGTGTCCCAGAATAAGGTCTAACCTGGTAAATGTTCTGTGTGCCCTGGGAAAGAGAAGGTATATTTTGCTGTTGTGGTGTAGCGCATTCTATAAATATTAATCAGGTCGAGAATGGTTGAGAGCGTTGTTTAAGAAATCCTTATTCTTCATTATTTTTATCCACCTGTTCTGCCAAGTATTGAGAAAAATGTTTAAATCTCAAACCATAATTGTGTAGTGTCTGTTGCTCATTGCAATCCTAATGGTTTTTGTTTCATGTATTGTAAGCTGTTATTAGGTATATAAACATTGAAAATTAGGCTCACTTGATGAACTGACCCCCTTTATCATTATGGAATCACCTTCTATATCCCCAATAACATTCTCTACCCTGAAGTCTGTTTTGTCTGACATTAACATAGCCACCCCAGCGTTCCTTTGATTAGTGTAGAATAGTGTATCCTTTTCTTTTTCCGTTTTACCCTATTCATGAATTTGAATTGGGATTTTTATAAGTAACATATAAATAATTCTTGTTTTTTTTAAGTCCAATCTATCTTTGCCTTTTAATTGGAATATTTAGACCATTTACATCTGATGTGCTATATTTAGATGATAGATCATATTCTATTGGTAACATATGTTCTTTGTTCTCTTCTCCCACCCCTCAGAAATCACTGCCACATAATCTCATATGCAAAATCTTGAAAACCCAGTGTTCTATATATTTGCCTAGTTTTTTTTTTTTCTTTCAGGTGGGAGAATAAATCCAGTTGCTGAACCTCCATGTTGCCCAGAGGTAGAAGTCTCTGCTATACTCCATAGGAACTTTATTCTTACAGCCAAAAGCTAGAGACAACCCCAATGCCTACCAACTGGTGAGTAAGATAAACAGGTTGTGGTATGGCCATGTAATGGAATACTACTCAGCAATGAAAACAACAAACTTTTGATGTGCATCAAAATATGGAGGAACACACTATGGTAACTGAAAGAAGCCAGTTACAAAAACTACTTACTATAGGATTCCATTTACACAAAATTCTAGAAAAGGCAAACTTATAGGGACAGAAGCAGAGTAGTGGTTGTCAGGCAGGAGAGGCAGGGGATGGACTGACGCTAGGTGGGAAGCGGGAGGGCACAAGAAAACGTTCGAGATGATGGCAATCTTCTATAGCTTGTTTGCAGTAGTGGTTACATGACACAATATTTTTGTCAAAACTCATTAAATTGCACACTTAAAATGAATAAATATTGTTTTAGGGAAATTATACTTCAAAAAAGCTAATTTTCCCATAAATATGGCAAAATAAAAAGTCTTCAGTATATAAAAGATCATGCAAACCCACAAGGAAAACACTAACATTCCATCCAAAAGGGAGCCAAATAAATAAACAGAAAGCTCACCGGACAAGAAGGAGGCAAAATATTCATTGCTAGGTAGGGAGGGAGAAAACAAACACTATCAAACCCTTCTGGGGGAAATATGATTCCTGGAAAGAGATTGGGTACCAGGACAAGCCTCTTAACTTATTCCTGTTCTTTGACCCAGTAAACCCACACATAAGATTCTCTCTTAAGAGGATATTCAGAAGGAGACTTGACTTGGGGTGGCGAACAGCCAATACAATATACAGAGAATATATTGCAGAACTGTACACTTGCCTATAAAATTTAATTAACCAATGTCACCCCAATAAATTCAATAAAAAAGAAAACATTTTTAAATCTTCAGAGACATAGATAGATACTTGGAAACATGAGTATCCACAGCAAAATTCAATATTAGAGCCAAAAATAGCATGAAAAAACTTGATATTTAATATTAGAGAAGTATTTTAATACCTTGTAATTTATCTTTTCAATGATATATAACATGATTAACAAAACCTGTATTTTGAAAAAACAGTAATATGTGAAGTGGTCTTGATATAATATTAAATGAATATTAAATAGATCACAAAGGCATTCAATTTCATTTTGTTATTTGTAATGAATTAAATTGTGTGTGTGTGTGTGTTTCAAAGTTTGTAAGAAACATAGAACAAGGTTTTAACAGTGTTACTTCCAGGTTGTGGAATTCTGGGGGGTTTTCGCTTCTTTTTATACCTTTTTTGAGTTTTTACATCTTCTACATTTATATTGCATTTCTTATGAAAGCAAAATAAAATGAGTGCACATATGAACACTTAAGTATCCTTAACCTCCAAAAATAGAAAATTAGTCTGGACTTGATTATTTTAAGGAGGTAAGTGAGAACATGAAAATAAATAGCATTATTTTTAAGTGTATCGATTTCCTGACAAACCATTGTCATCACATAGAATACACAGACTACAAAGTCCATGGCCTTTTGGAATTTTTTTCTGTCTTTTGCTAAGATTTGCTGATTCACTACTACACAGAGATGCTAAGTTAAACCCTTGATACCAAGATCTACAGGCTGAAATTCCCTCCCTCAAGGAATCCACAGGCTTATGAGGGAGGCCAGTGCATCAAGTTCCAACCGGAACTTGGTATCTGTAGACCACAGCTACCATAAGACTGCATAATAAAAAAGAATGCATTTATTCATGTACTCACTCATTCATTTAATATTTATTGAACCCTTACTAGCTTCATATACTCTGTCATTTCCTGGTTAACAAAACTGACGCAATCCCAGCCCTGATAACAATGGGGTGATGAACGAATAGAGAAGGACATAGGCTTTATACCTTGTGGAAGAAACCAGCTAAATTCAAAGACAGACAATAATGGAAAGAGGAGGGGTATAAGGGCAGTATACTGGAAACAGGTACAAGGATCGGGGCAGGCTTTTCCGGGGAGGTGGCATCAGAGCTGGCACCGAAGGATGGAGGCGAACCAGCCACGCTAGATCGGAGAAGGTCATCGGGCAAGACTGAGCTTGCGCTGTTCAAGGGGCCAGTGTGCTGGAGACAGGAGACAAATGGAAGAGTAGAACACACACACCGGAGATGAGGTAGGGACCAGGCCACGCAGGGCCTTGTCTTTCTCAACGCACAGAATAGACTGAAATCTGGGCCTCATATTTACATTTTTGGCATCTTCAAAAGACATTTTAGCAAGTGTGAATTTCAGGAGGCATTCTTCAAAACATTGGGGCAATGAGATGCCCAAGATGCTGTGTGAACTTGAACCAGCTTAGACACTCCATTTTCTCTCTCCATGAAACAGAAGCAATGTAGAGTAACAGTGCTGTTGTGAAGGAAACTGAAGATGAAACATGCCTTGTGCAAAAATACCACTTTTCTGCAAAAAGCAACAATCAGTTGAGACAGTGGAAGGGGTTCCTTTGCACTTGAAATATTAATTTATAAGCTCTAGTTGGATGTTATTGAATGCTATCAAAAATAGCACTTCAGCATTGATTCAGAGCCATGGGGTGCACTATCAGCATAATTAAAATGAAAGAATCTAAGCCATTTCCCCATCTTGTTTCCTTATTATTGTCTAATTGTTCAGAATGTCTGTCTGTTATGGAGACAAAGCAATTAAGCCCAGCAAGTCGCAACAATGGGGATCATAAAGCAGGGGCCCGCTTCATTAGCAACTTGGATATCAGCGTAGAAAACATTAAAGAAAGAAACGCAATTGTAATTGGAAATAATTGGATGGCACAGTTCGCTTAGCTGGGGAAGATACACCATCTGCATTTGCAGGCTTTTTTTTTCATTTTGAGGGTCTTTTTTCACCTGGGCTCTTTAAATTGCGTTCCCCAACATCATGGTATCATAGCTGAGGTACCCAGGGGCTCGCTCAGGAGCACCAGGTTCCTTTTGAAGTAATGGCACCCATCCCCTGGAAAACCAAAAAAAAATTGTCTCACGTTAACTGTCAACTGGCCCAGGAAGAAATGCTTCTGTTAAGCACAAATCACAGGAATAAAAATTTGTGTCTCTTCTGTCCTGCTTCTCACAGAGAAGCGCTTTCTTCCAAAACCCAAACTCCATTCTTGAAACACAGGTATTTTTAAATACTGGTCATCCTAAACACATTTACAATGCAAGATATTATATTATAAGCTGAAAGAATCACAGGCATTATTTGATCTGGGATTGACAGCAGTTCTGAAAGGCCCTCATTAAAAAATAAAACAAAACCAAGGCTCAGAGAGGAGACTGACATGCCCCAGGTAAAAGCGGCAAAAATGTAAAAACAGAATAACAATAATAGTAGTAGTAGTAATAGTAATAATAACAATAGCTACTGTAGACTGTATTAATGTCATGTGTAGACATTATGTTAAATGTTTCCTATATTTGTTGTATCATTTAATCCCATGAGGCTTAAATCCATATTGGATTAATCCCAAAATCCATATTGGAATATGGATTTTATAGATAAAGAAACTGGTGTTCAGAGAGGATATGCAATTTGCCCTACTGTGAATTTAAAACTAAGATTTTTTCAAAAGATTTTACTTACTTATTTTTAGAGAGAGAAGAGAGGGAGAGACATGATGTGAGAGAGAAACATCAACCATATGTACCCTGACCAGGGACCAAACCCACAACCCAGGCATGTGCCCTGGCTGAGAATCGAACTGGCGACCTTTCGCTTTGCAGGACGATGCCCAACCAAGCCACACTGGTCAGAGCAAAAACTAAGATTTGAAACTAGTTGTGTCTCAGTACAAAACCCATGCTGGCAACTGCTTTAACGATCTCACCTTCTTATACCAAGGACAAAACACCAAGCAGGTAATACGTCCTATTTTCCTTCCTCCAAACCAGAAGCAAGAGAAAAGAGCGGCATGGGTGAGAAAACTAGCCAGTCCCTTAGACCAAGAATCCACACACCACCACCTGCCATCTGTTTTTTGCACGGGTTGTGAATGGTTTCACATCTTTACATGGCTTCTAAAAATCCGAAGAAGTCTATTTGTCACACATAAAAATGATGTAAAAACTCCAACGTCAGTGCCCATGAGGTTTATTGGAGCTCAGCCAGACTCGCCCATTTGTGCGTTGTCTGTGATTGCAGGGTTGAGGGGCTGAAGTGAGCTGCGTGGCCCGCCGAAGCCAGAAACATTCACTACCTGGCCCTTTCCAGGGAAAACTTGCCAGTCCCTGCCCTAGACCGCACTTAGCTCAATTCACGGAAACCAGACCACGAAGACACATTCAGGGATTGATGTTCTGCACTCCTGGGGAGAGGATTATGTGGCCGGAAGAAGGGAAGGGGGAATGGTGAGCCTCACCTCCATAGTTGAGGATGCTTTTGTCTCCAGATATGGTGTGTGTCCCCCAAAAAGGGAGAGTAGGGAGGAGAGCCCTGGTGCCGAGCCAGTGAACACCCTGTCAAAGCAGACCCTCTAAAAGAAAATGCCTTCCAAAAATCTTAGTGGTGGTCATGGGTTGGGGGTGGGGCTCTCAGGCCAAAGAGCTGGCCAATACAGTGAGTGCAGCAGGAGAGCAAAGGCTCCCCTCTCTTAATAACAGAAAACACAAAGGAAAAACAGTAATCAGGGTGGGCACTGAACCCTACTACATTCTCCTTGGCACTCCCATAAATCCAGCTCCCTGGGAGCATGCGGTAGAAAGGCGAGGGCAGCTGGACATGAAAGTGATTTGTCCACCACTGGTCCGTGCAGCTCCCCGACTGCTGAACTCACAGCCCCTTCCCACGCAAGCCAGCAGAATGGCTTGCTGGCTTGGGAAATGAGTTAACCCTTCCGTCCACCAGAATCTTTGAGCAAATAAGCTTGGACCGTTTCTCCTTTCACAGTGAGTATCTCAGAATTGCTTTTGTAAATATAATTTGATTTCCCGTATAAGCTGCCTATAGAAAAATTACAGTGGTCTGCTGACATCAGCATTTCAGTTTGTGCAACAACTATATTTTCTCAGTGTAAATTGATATTCTGGTTCACATGCTCATTGGTCTCTGTGAACTACAAAAGCGATCACTTGTTGTCGAAATTCTGAAATCACTAAGACGTTAAAGACCAGACTGTGGATCGCACTAGATTCATTAACGATGACCCTGTGACCAGTGAATCCAGGCATCCGATCTTCCTTTCCTGGCAAAACTTCTCTCTGGAATTGTGTGCACAACACAGAGACGTTGCAGCATATGCAAATTTAACATATGCAAATTTGACGGGATGTGCCGAGAGAGAGGAAGAGACACAGAACTATTTACCAAGAATAGGTGATGCCATGGACCACTCCACCGAATGCACTTACCACCCACAGCTCAGGATGGGAGACCTAAATGTGCCGTTCCCCCAGTCAGGCTCCATTTCCACTCATCTTAATATGTGAACACTGCATCCTGTGGAGTGTGCTTAAAGGTACCTGCTCCTCAAACTAGATGGTGTCCAGATACTTGATCTGATTCTTACCTACAAAAATGGTGATAGGTCACAACACTTGAGGTAACACATGCTATATTGAACTTCTTAAGTGATGGCAAGTCAGTCTGCAATATAATACCCCCAAGTTGTTTTCAGAGAAAATGTTGACTCAGAAGCAATTTTTGTTTGATGCATGGACTCCGGTTCCCAACCCTCCTGGACGATATAACTTCACTGCAAGTGCCTTCCGCTTGGAAAATCTGCAAGTTCAAAGTGCAGGCAATTAAACCAATGCAATCTCCCATGGGGATGGGGATGGGGATGCAAGATTATGTTTTACCTGTTCCAACACAATGAGTCCCCTCAGACTGATGCTTCCTACACTGTGTTCTATGACACATTCATTTTCAATAGGTGTCCATTCAAACTAGGGTTCTGCAACTTTAGAAGTTTGGGCAATATGGCATATAGTCTCTTCTTAAAATTCACCCTGTCCATTAGCATTGCTATGGACTAAACTGTGTCCCCTCAAAAAATCTCATGTTGAAGCCCTACCCCCAAACATGTGGTGTTTGGAGACAGAGGCCTTTCGGAGGTAGTTGGGCTTGGGTGCAGTCACAAAGGTAGAGCCTTCCTGATGCCATGAGTGAGCGATCTTACAGGAAGAGACTCCCGGGAGCTTGACCTCTCTCCCTCCGCCTGCCACGTGAGGACACAGCAGGAAGGTGGTCATCTGTAAGCCAGGAAGAGAGCTCCCACCAGAAACCAACCGTGCTGACACCCCAATCTTGGACTTCCCAGCCACCAGAATTGTGAGAAAATAAATGGCTGCTGTTGAAGCTCTCCAGTCCATGGTATTTGTTATAGCAGCCTGAGCTGACTGGGAGAAACATGCTGAGAAAATCCTGCAGTGAAGAAATTGCCCCGGCTGGTGTGGCTCAGTGGATTGAGCACCAGCCTGCAAACGAAAGGGTCGCTGGTTCAATTCCCAGTCAGGGCACGTGCCTGGGTTGCAGGCCAGGTCTTCAGTGAGTGGGAGTAGGGTGGCTGCACAAGAGGCAACCACACATTGATGTTCCTCTCCCTCTCTTGATCCCTCCCTTCTCCTCTCTAAAAATAAAATTAAATTTAAAAAAGAAATCAATTTAACTTTCTTAGAACCAGCATTTTCCACATGCCATTGGAAGAAGACATCATCTATTTTCATCCTGCCTTTTTTTTTCCAGTTCTTTCCAATAGTAGAAAGTCGTAATCTGATTGCTCAGATCCATGTAAAGATTGGTCCCTGATTAGCAGAAGGCAGGATCACTGTTACTAAAGTCACAGATAGACCCACAAATGAGTGAGCGACCCAAGGCCTGCCCGCTAGGACATAGCTTCTCCCCTGCGAACATGCATACAAATCAGATGGAGATCTTGTTTTAAATGCAAGTTCTGATTGGGTAGGTCTTGGATGGGACCCCAGACTCTGCCTTTCTGACTAACTTTCAGGTGATGCTGATGTTGCTGTCCTAGGGACCACATTTTGAAGAGTATGGTGCTAGGAACAATCCCAATGACCTTGCTCCCACCTTCCCATCTCTTCCTGACTTGATATGAAGATTATCTGTGTCTCCCGCAGCCAACTGATGATACGTTTGGAAGGTAGAAGGGATAGAGGCCTTGTCTAGGCTAGGCCTGGCACCTGAGCTGACTGCTCCAACCCAGCTTTAGGCCACAGCGCCCATGGGGGTACAACGCACTAGCTTCAGTGGGAATAGGACTCGTCTCCATTTTCTTTGTCTCAGGTATGAGAGGTCTCTTCAGGAACCCCAGAGGGAATGTTGTGATTGACAAATTTTCCACCTGGGCCCTTTACACAATACTTGCTTCATGGTAGATCCCTGTTTGTATAGGACATCTTTTAGCTGAAGACCGAGGTGGGAAATGGAGCTTCTGATGTTTGAAAGTCTATTTCTTTACTCGTTTAGGGCACGTGTAAGTTGGTCACCTTCCATGTTGACTGAGCATAACATAACTTTCCACTCAGATTTCCCCAGGCTCTGTCCTCTCTTTCCATTTGGCAACTCAGATCCCACAGCACCCAGGAGGGTAGTTTGGGGTTTGTAGCACATCCTCTCACTAGAAAACAGGTGAGCATGTGCCAGATCTGCACATAAGCAACAGGTGACCAAGCTCTGCAATCTACCAGGTTAGTGTTTGCAAACAGAGCGATCCAGGGAACCCTCTCTGTCCCTGCTCAAAGGAAGAAACTGACCTCCTGGGACATGTTAGCTCAGCTGGAAAAAATGGGCATTTATTCACTGTCCAAATGCTGAAGGAGAACTGTGTGTATTTGGGAAATTCAATTACCAAAACAAACAGAAGGATCTTTCCCAGCTCACACCTGGCAGTCAGAAAATTGCTTCACTTTGCATTTATTTTTCTGCCCATGAGGAAATTATCACTGCTATTAGATGACAGGGAAGGTGATTCCCACAGAGGAGGAGGGAGAAGAGGGTCCAGGTGACCTCTCAAGCTGCCTTGTAATATCTGAAGCCTGGGTGTCTAAAAAATAGGTCTTGACTATTTCTAAATTTTCATCCCAGAAGGCAGACAAACTGTCTGCCTTACCTTGTTAGCTGTAAAGCATCAGTATTCCGAAGGATGGTTTAATAATTCCTTCATTCTGATTTCCAAAGCAAAAGGAAAAATGAGTTTTTTAAAACAGCTTTAATGTGCATTATATTGTTTGAAATGCGTGAATTCTTCAACTCAATAACAAAACAAATTTTGGATATATTGAAGGGGATGGCAGAAATGCTTAATGTTGCAGTCTCCCGGGGTCCTCTTCAACACAAAGACTTGTTTTTGGCCACTCGGTCGTTCTGCACACATGTACTGTCATCACACATAACTTCCAGAAGGGAAACGTGAACTCTGTCAAGATGAAGGTCTTTTTCAGTGTGAGTTACAGAGTCGAATATAGAAACCAGGAAGCATGGCTCCCACTTGGAGCTCTCTAACAGAATGGTTAAAAACAGACTTATGTCACTAATAGGCTCCTGGGTCAGAAAAGGTGACATATGTGTTTGCAGGGCTTACAGATGGTAGGAAGAAGCATTTCACTGTCAATTTGATGACTTAGAAAAGTGGGTGCACTATCATCCATTTGTATATAGAAGTGGCTGGAAGAAAAATCCTGGAAGCATAATGAGCACAGGAAGCTTTTAATAATAGCCCTCTACCTATGGTGTCTCTTCATTTTATGCAGAAACAATCCTTTGTCTCTTCATTTTACACAAAAACAATTCTAGAGATTTATACTCTTAAAACATTTAACATACAGAACATAGTTACTATATAATAATCTATAAAGTGGGCAGAACGGGTAATAGAATGCCCAGTTTTAGAAGCCACATAAAACATTTTAAATAAATGGGAAGTTGTTTTTGTATATTATTTTTCCAATTATAAAAATAATCATTTGAGGAATCCAGAAGCTAACCCACTATCCAAAAGCAAACAGACAAAAAGGAACATTTTGGTGCATGTCGCCTTCCTATGGATGTGCGTGTTCATGCTACTACCTGTACCTGTGCATTTGCATAAATTTTTAACCAAGTTGAGGTCTTACCCTATATTGTGTTCCTCTCTTGCTTTCACTCCCTATTGAAATGTGGACAGGCACCTGGGGTGATGGAGGAAGCAAACATATATCTCTCTATTAGTCTCTGTAAGCACAACTGAGGACTTTATAGAGAAAACACACATAAAGATGCTAAAATGTGGAGAAAATGATGCGGACACTGGCCCACAGTGTCTGTGGCATTATGGATGAGACAAAATAAATTCACACAGACTACCAAGTGCTGTGGAGGAAAAGGGACGGCACGGCTTCTCTCTCAAGAGGCAAGTGCCCCGACCCTTGCCTTGACAAGCTTTTATTGATTCAATTTGCACAGGAATACAGGGTATATATTTAAAGCTCATTAATCATTATCAGGCAGTAAGGATCAAACAATAGATAACATACAAAGAACTCTGAGGGCCTATTTTGAGTCAGGATCAGATAGCTAAATGGCCACAAAACTTTGGGGAACAAACTCACTTTCTGCTTGGACCCTTGTCATTTAATTGAGAGCATGCTAAAGAAAGCAGGTTTCACAGATTTTACATATTCTTTCTTAGGCCTGATCGCCCTAGGGAACCTGCCCTTTCCAACACAGGGTGGCACCCACCACCGGCATTGTTTCAGGCTTAAGTCAGGCAGGGGAAGTAAGGCAGCCAGGATATTAGGAGACTTCTCGCAGACAGAATGAGGACTCAGGCTTTGTCAAAGCCAAGGGGCGAGGGTCCATCACCCCTTTTCTGTAGCCCCCCAAGTCCTTTTCCAGGGGGCCCCATGATCATGCCTGTCTTAGGTCGTCCCTTCCTTGAGGAATCTTACCTGTTATTGGCTAACCGATCAAGCATTGGGGGCCAGGCAGGGTGAAGTAAAAGAGGCAGAGGCAGCACCCCTGCCAGGGAGATAAGCTTTTGTCTCCTTAGTGGTTTATGGTCCAAAGGTCGCTCACTCAGCCTTAGCCATGAGGAGGTTACAGCTTCCAAAAGCAGGCAGGGCGGTTCCCAACAGAAAAGACCATTTCGGAACCTCAGGACCCAGGGGACAACACAGTGGTGAGTTCCCCAGATTGCTGGTTTCTTTGCTTCATTTATTTCCGACTCGGAGCTTAAAAATAAAACCAGCAACTTAGAAATGTCAACAGACATAGATTGAAAAAAAAAAACAAAACACTCGGAGCAAAGCCTACTCTTCCTACACAAAGACCAGGGAAGGGGAAGCCTAGCAAGACAGAAAACTTTTAGACAACAACCACTCTATTCCAGCAAAACACCCCTGAAAACACTGTGGCCCCACCTCTACCCATGTGAGCAAGTAGCCTAGTCCTCTGCCCTTGCCAGGCTGCATGGAGAATCCCCAGGTGAACCCCCTCACTGGGGTGGAGTCAGGGACGACTAAAGGAAGCTGGACCTTTGACCCCAACGGGCACTAACAACTGGCCCCTTGTGTCAGTGGAAATGGGATGGGGAGACTAGACTCCCACCCCCACCCAGCAACAAGGTCCCCCCACCACCCACTGGTGTGGTGTCAGTGGAATCCTAACAGGAAGTCAGGACCTTTCCCACCACCCAGTGGTAATAAAACTGCTCTCGTGGTGTCAACAGAGGCCTTGTAAGGAGCAGTGGTAACAGAGCAGTTTGAACCCTCCCCAGGCAGGGAGGTATCAGAGGAGAATGAACGAGGAGCCACAGAAATCATCCCCTGCCCAGGCACCATGAGGAACAGCCCCCTGGACGGCAATAGAGGTCAGGCGGAGAACGGAAACCTCTACCCCCACCTGACAGTGCAGGGCAGTGCCCCGCCTGCCGCTGCCAGAGCACTGTCAGGAAAGGCTAAACAGAAGGTCAAAATAAGAGTCAAAGCTTCATAACACAATACCCCAAATGCCCAGGTTTCTATCAAAAACCACACATAATACAAAGAGCCAGCAAGATCTCAAAAGGGATTTTTTTTTTAAAGAAAATAATTAGATGCCAATACCAAGATGACAGAGATATTAGAATCATCTGACAATGACTGTAGAGCACACATTATTAAAATGCTACAATAAGCCATTATAAACTTGAAGCACAAGAAAAAGTAGACAACATCAACAAAGACATAGAAAGTCTCAGTAAATAAATAGGAGCTATAAAAAAACAAATGGAAATTTTTGAACTCAAAAGTTTAGCATCTGAAATGTAAAAACTCAGTGTATGGGCTCAATGGCAGAGAGGAGGGGACAGAGGACAGACTCACTGGAATAAAAGCCTGGGAAGGAGAGAAGAAGGAAGAAATAGGACTGAAAACCCCACATTTGGCAGAAAGACATAGATCTACAAATTCATTGATCTGAACTAATCCCAACAAAGGTAAACTCAAGTGATTCACACCAAGATACATCATAGTCAAACTTCTGAAAACTCAAGATGAAAAAATTCCTGAAAGCACTGAGAGAAAAATAACACTTTACGCAGAGAAAAAAATAATTCAAATAACAGCAGATGTGAGCAACCACGGAGGTCAGGAGCGGGTATCATTTGTAAAGGGCTAAAAGAAAAGAACTGTTAATCCAGAATCCTGTATCCAGTGAAACATTCTTCAGGAATGAAAGGGAAATCAAGACGTTTTCTGATGAGGAAAAGCTAAGAGAATTTACCAGTGAGATCTACCCAGCAAAAAAAAATCTAAGGGAAGTTCTCTAACCAGAAAACAAACAACAAAGAGAGAAAGCCAAAGCATCAGAAAGAAAGAAGCACAGGAAGCAAAAACAGGCACAAATACAACAGTCCTTCTTTATTCTCTTGAGTTTTCTAAACTATGTTTGCTAGCTAATGCAGAAGTTGTAACGCCATCTGACGTGGTTCTAAATGTATGGACAGAAAACAGGGAAGATAATTGTTTACAGAAAAGAGGTAAGACAATTGTTTTACAAACAGGGGATGGTAAAAGCATGTGAAAGGAGGGAAGGTTTCTATACTTGACTTGAACTGATCAATACCACCACCAGCAGTAGATTTCGATGTTGTGTACATGTAATGGAATACCTGAAACCACCAAAAAAGTCATACAAAGAAATAATACTAGAAACAATATAGAAAATCCAAATGGGATTTGAAAGCGTGTTTACATCACCCACTGGGCAGATTGTGTCTGGCGTGCTGGTTTTTATGTCTCTGCCTCGTAATCCTGATGCTCCCAGCTGTGTTTCTGCTTTTTCTCACTCACGCCGGGTTTTCTTTCTCCTCATAGATTCTGTAGTATATTTAAATATGCACATAGTTTTATATAACGATTTCTATAATGGGAGCTGTCTATGAAAATACTGTATACCCTAGATTTTAGGTATGCCCCTTCAGGGAAGTCTTACAGTTATTTCTGCTGGGGGCCTCCCAAGTGTCATCTGCTCAACATGACATTAAAGCACATGAATTCCTGGATCATTCGTGTAGTTTGCATTCAAAAGCCTATTCCCAACTGAGCAGGCCAGTAATTATGGTACCTCATTAGAAACCTGTTTTTCAGGTAAGGTTTCAGGTGAGACAAACGGCCTCGCTGACTCCCTCTGACAGTATACGGACAGTTCTCCTAGTCCACCCACCCATTCAACGGAATCCAGCTCCATTCAAAGTGCAAGTGCCTGCGCCCCACCTAGGACACAACCGTCCCCCTACGCTTGGCCATGAATATCCGAGCCCCATGGTAACGGAGATCAGAAACCCCCACCTCCAGCCCCGCCCCAGTGCGGTCAATGCTTTTGCTTGACATTCTCTGTTTCAACTTCCTCTCATTTCTGGCCCCTGGGGATTTCCCTAACATCCTTGTAATTGCAGTTATGCACTGAAACTTATTATGTAAGCATTGTTACATTTTCTCCAGCAATTCTAGGTGTTTTGTAGCGAGAGCTTTTCAGATTAACTAATGCACACGTATTACTAAGGTTGGAAGTCCTTTACCCTTTTCCAGCCTGTTTCCTCATTTGACATGAGAATCAGTAAAATGAAATTTGTAAAGTATCTGGGATATAGGTGATCAACGAAAGGAAGCAACTATTTTTGTTATTATGCCACAATTATTAAACACACTGCTGACTACGTTTATTCACTACTTCTATTATCGGTAACACTTGAATGTGTCTACATGAGTACAAATCCTTGTTCATTTATGATTATCTCCTGAGGTTAAACGCCAAGAAAAGTCATTCCTAGCTCTAAGAATATTTTCACATTTTAAGACTCTTCACCAAGCTGCATTCCTACCAGTCATATATATATTCCTACCAGGCAGTACCCATTTCACTCTGTTTCATCACTAATACAAGCCAATTTTCAAAATGTTTTCCAAATTGATGGGTAAAAATGGTACTGTGCTTTAAGATGAGTAATCCTTTTATTGCTACCATAAGGACTAAGCATGGGGAGTGTTATTAAGTGGTATATTTTAGAATTTCCTATAAAAGATGCCAATCTCTGTGACCTGAGAATACACTTCGTTGCATAGGGAGGCGGCACATGAAATTTGGAGGCCAGGTTTAAAGGGCGCAAAAAGAGACCTTACGGTTGCACAAGGGAGATCAAGTCTAGAAAGTAAGACCAAGATGAGGCAATTTCCTGGCACAGGTGCCTATCCTCCCCTTTCCCACGCTCACTAGGCACGCCTAATTGATCGGAGAACCCCTTCCCGAAGAGCGGAGAAGCATCTCAGTGCCCTCTCTGATACCACACTCCGAGCAGCAGGTGATTACAGCTGGCCCATAAGATAAAGCCTCTTTACCCTCCTTGATTTAGTACATTATAATTTCCAGGTCAAGACAGGAGGACGAGGTACATAATATTTAATGTTGCTTTGCATCTGAGCCAGCGCAGTTTGTAGCTGGGTACAAACGCTGTTTGTTGCCAGGATGTGTTTACCCAGCACAGAGCCAGCCTCATGACCACTGGCGACAAATTCTCTGTTCACGTGGCAGGACGACCGGAGAGAGATAAGACCAGGAGTCCAGGAGATCGTCTAAACAATGGTACCCGAGCTGCCCAGTTAGGGAGTGGGCTCCCCGTGGAAAGAAGAAAGTAACCGGACCATCTCCAAACGTCACCTGATATTTGGTAAAGGATATCTCCTTTGGGAGGCCAAGAAGAGGGGGGCAGGGAGCGAACTCCTGCCTCTGGGGTCCTCCCCTCGGGCCTGTGAAGGTGCGGGCTGGAGTCACCGGAGCGCGTCAACCCCAGTGCTCACAGGAAAGGAAGGACGGTGTTCCAACATGACTGGCAAGGCAGCGCAGGCTCCAGATCCAAGGAGAGGAGCGGCCCAGAGGGAAGCCCTGAAATGGAGATGCCAATTCAGGAGCACCGGAAGGGGGGTCCCTCTTCAGTCCAGG
This sequence comes from Phyllostomus hastatus, assembly GCF_019186645.2. NCBI lineage: Eukaryota > Metazoa > Chordata > Mammalia > Chiroptera > Phyllostomidae > Phyllostomus > Phyllostomus hastatus. Next base: position 16,588,684 of record NW_025333611.1, read on the forward strand.
GCTCAGTCTTGGCCACTGAGCTGTGGACTTGTGAGGCAGTTAACCGCCACCCTAGGGGCCAGCAGGGATCACCATCATTAACGGGCCAGTGTGACAGCATTCGAGTACCCCGCTCCCTCGTCTTTCTACTTCTGGCATCTCACCCCAGTGCGCTGCTGCAAGGGCTTCTGCTGATGAACTCTTAAGACAATAAATAAAGTGACTTATAAATCATAAAATTTAACCATCGCCTAGGGAACTCTTCCAGTATAAAGAAATATGTTTATAATCCTCCTCCACCCCACCGCAGCATTTATATGACGAGCTGAGACTGTACTTCCTGGCTCTTTGAGCCCCTCACATCACTTTGTATAAGTGCTCCTCACCAACGATGGTGATGTTCCTTCTCACTGTGAGCAAATTGCTTTACTCTACCTTGTACCTCTCTAATCATGCAAGCGACACCCTCTCATGACACTTTGTAATGTATGAACACACACACACTCTCTCTCTCTCTCTCTCTCTCTCTCTCTCTCTCTCTCTCTCTCTCTCTCTCTGTCCCTTGTCCAAGTTCTGCTTTTTTCTCATGTCCCACACTGCACTGCCCCCACCGGCCCCAGGATGGGGCTGTCATTCTCCCCACCAGGATGGGAGAGGTTGGAGCCAGTGAGAGCAAAGAGAAGGCACAGCAACCCTCAAGGAGAGAAGGTGTCAGCCCTCAGGATGCGTTATTTTATAGACAATCACAACTTTGCTCCACAGAGAGGAACCTCTGGTAGTATGACTCCTCTGCTGACTAAAGAATCACTGTCTCATCACTCACCCTTGAGTTTCACTCTAAAGGCCCCTTCCTGTTCTGAGCGTGCATTGCCTTCCATAGGCTAGTGCTAGGGGAGGAGGAGAAGAACCCAACCAGCTCATACATGCTTTCCCCCAAGCTGAAAAGTCTCCACCCCTTCTTCTCTGCCTGGAAGATTCCTCCGCATCCTGTCTCTGCTCAGCTTTCCTGCCAAAACACGGACCACCCCTGGAGACTTAGGCGTTCCTCCCTAATGTGCCGTCTGCTCTCTGCTAGAGCAAGTCCCTTCGTGACCCCCAAGTCTCCCACCTGCCTGCCTTCCTGCTGCACTGTGACGCACTGAAGGCAGAAACCTAGGAACCTCTGCATTTAGCCCACTGTTGGGCACTGGGATGGTATGTGATAAGTTTTGCTGGATGATTGGGTGGATGAATCCTCATGCCGATATTTTTTATCTTCTTTTTCCTAGATTAGTCCCTTTAACATTTCATGTAATAAGGGCTTGGTGATGATGAGCTCTTTTAACTTGACCTTATCTGGGAAGCACTTTATCTGCCTTTTCATTCCAAATGAAAGCTTTGCTGGATAGAGCAGTCTTGGATGTAGGTCCTTGCCTTTCATGACTTGGAATACTTCTTTCCAGCCCCTTCTTGCCTGTAAAATTTCTTTTGAGAAATCAGCTGACAGTCTTATGGGTACTCCTTTGTAGGTAACTATCTCCTTTTCTCTTGCTGCTTCTAAGATTCTCTCCTTTAATCTTGGCTAATGTAATTATGATGTGTCTTGGTGTGTGCTTCCTTGAGTCCAACTTCTAGTGCAACTATTAGTCCAACTTCCCTAATACCAGTGAAGAATCTGGGGAAGTGAATGTTGGAAAGGACCACGAGACTCATACTGGTCAATCCGTTCTTTGGTCAATCCGCTCTTTGCAAAGACGAAGTCTACAGTGAGATGACTTAATTAAGGCCACACAGTGTGTATGTGGCATGGCCAACCTGTGTCCAGACTCACAGCCTAGTCCTTCCTCCACTGAACAATATTTTTTCCACCCACTGATGGAAGAAAGACACACTGAGCATATCCAGGATGCCCAGCCCTGAAGATACCCTGGTGAAAAGGGCAGATGGTTTCTTCCACAGGTAGCTTGAAGTCCAGGTCCCCTAGACTAATACAGCTAAGCACTTGGAGAAGTAGACAGGCCAGGATCACAGGGAGGCAACTGAGAGGGCTCATACAAGTCAGGGTCAAATTCTGACTTTATTAAAAATGTTGATATTTTGTTCATCAAGGATTTTTGGCCCTACTTTTGATTTTTTTTTTAACGTTGTATAAAGATATTTTTTTATCTTGATTCCTAAGCTGTTTTGGCACCACCTTACACTCTGTTCCTGAGGCAACTGGCTCACCCACTGCACCCTAATCCCAGCCCTGTAAGGAGCTGAGAATTTAAAAAGGGAAGAAAGCAAATGACCAAGCCTCCACAACATGTATCTTCAGAGAACCTTCATGATTTTCTACGGTTGTCCATCTCTTTCAGAACAGGAGGAACTTTCAACCATTGGAGCATGTGCTTGTTAATTCATTGTCTAATTGTTGAGCAACACACATTTCCCAGCTTATAAAGTCAACTCTTAACACATGCCAACTTATTAGGTAATTTTTGTGGTCAACTAATTGTGCAAAATCATCTTATCTCCAGTAAATTCTCATAACTGCTAGCAGCTTCAATGACCAACATTCCCCCTGAGATTTGTGTCTCAAGGAGGGTAGCTAGGGTTGAAGTTTTGAAGTTGTTCAGTATTGTATTATTACCAATGATGTTGGAGACATTAAAATAAAAACAGAATACAAGTAAGAAACATGAAGCTAAAGAAAAATGCCAAGTTACCGCCATGAAGAGGTAAATGCCAAAGGCCACTGAAACACAGAGAATCTGCAGATCCCATGGGTAGTGTTTTAAATTCCAAGAGTATACAGTGCACTCGCCACACTGACGCTGCGTGCAGGTGCCCCCTGGTTCTAAGGCGACTCTTTGATCCAGAGGTTACAGCTCAGGGCACAGAACCAGATTTACAGGTCAAGTGCTGACATCACCACCAGCCTGCATAATGACCTTGAGCAAGCAATTCAACCTCTCCGCATGTCAATCACACTGCTATGTGGCTACTACACTGCTACTTTCCCAGGAACTTGCTGAAAAGAGGTTTACATAAAAAAGATCTTTAGACTTACCAGGGTGATCATTTCAAAAGTTATATAAATGTCTAATTACTATATTGTACACCTGAAACCTAATATCGTATACAACTGTAATTGAAAGATAAAAAAACTATAAAGACTTATAAAAAACTGGAAAGCATCAGGTTGCAGTGCTCAGAGAGAATCCATTTGGACACATGTTGCAGGGTAGATATAAGAAATGACCAATGGGGGAACATAGCATTACGAGTCCTCAGCACAACAGAGAATTTCAAGGCAATTTAAAGCAATTGACCTACATCAACATTAAAATGAATAAAAAGAATGCAAGTAGCAAAATAAAACTTGTTTATTTGGTGTTACTGGCTGATCTCATTTCGGGTGTTAAACCTCAGAGGATAACGGCATTAAGTCTTTGTCAGAACGATGCGTCTGCCCACTTACTGTCTGTAAAACCTTAGACAAGGTACTTGAGCATCTGTTTAAACAAACTTCATCTCACAGCACCGCCAATTCTTCCTGGGGGTTTTTTCTGAGGATTCAAGGAGATCACGTACATAAGAAGCACTCAGTACAATGCCAAGTGCATAGAAAGCACATGGTAAGTGTGGGTGAGTGAAGAAGCAGAGGAAGGAAAAAAAGGAAAATGATGGCTTATGCCTCCCTTAGTATTCCTCACAGCACCCCAACCAATGCCGGGCACAAAGTAAACATGAATAGATGTTGTAATGAATAATGAGTACTAATATGCTCCAAGTACTATACTAAGGAAAAGGAGGAAAATAAGAGCAAGAAAGAGATGGCGAGGGGAGATAAAGACAGACACCAAAGAAAACTTTCACTCTTTGCCTCCACCCTCATCCCTGGGGGGAAGGGTCATGTTACTGCCCATAAGTGCATATACATTTTAATCTCTGGCCACTTCTCCTTACACACCAAATGGGCAATCAGATACACTGCCAGAAGTCCACGCATTGAGAGGATGACTCTTTGTCGCTGTCCTTCAATCAGTCTCAAGATTTCAATGCAGCTGCCATATACCATGTAACCCTTCCATAAGCTGAGCTTGGCTTTTTCCCTCCTCTGTCACTTAGTCATAAAGAGTGCCTCATGCAGCCAGAGGTCTAGGCTGAGGAAAGGGCCCTCGTGGATGATACAAGTATTTGTACTATCTGCTTATGAGCCTTTCTGTAGCCTCTAGTCTTACCTGTGCTCAGTCCCAGATATATCCCTTCTGCTTTATGTTGCATTGCTGGGTGCTCTCAACCTTACTGCTTGGGAAATACAATAGCTAATGGTGGGCAATTCTGGACACGTGATATTATGGTAACCCACGTAGCTCCATATCTACCAGGCTGCGGTATTGTGGCAGGAGTTGTTTTTCCAAAGGTGTATAATGAATGGCATGTCATTCTTGTTCCAGAACCCCAAGGAAACTTTGTTGTGCTTCTCACACTGAGGCTTGACGTAAGCTCCACATGGCATTGTTTCCCACTGCTGACACCCCTAATACCCTAGGATCTTCCACATCATGTGGTTCAAATAGCAGGTTGTGTGCTCTCTAGCCCGGTTCTGCTGCAGAGCCCTCTCCTGCTCTGGGCCCCACTCAAAGCTGGCAGCCTTTTGCATCCTTCAGTAATGGGCTGGAGCAAAATTTGCAGCTACGGGGTAGGTAGTTTTCAAAACCCAAAGAGGCCTACCAGATATTCGGTACTCGTTTTAGCATCAGAAAGTAAAAACACTGTAATTTGTCTTTTACTTTGCAGGGCATGGTGTAGGTTGCCATTACCACTGGACCCCTAGGTATTTTATTAATATGTAGGTCCCTGAATCTTTACAGGGTTGATCAACCCATTCGGTGCAGACCATCTCACCAAAGCCGCTAGCACGCTAGTCACTTCTGATTCACTGGGCTTGATCTGCATAATAAAGTCAGGGCAGTAAATTAATGTGATGTTCTGCTTAATGTCCAGATGGTCCAAATCCCTTCAGAGGACAGCACAGTTTTAACATAGCTCTCAGGCAAAACTCTGTCTGTTGCTGACCACTGCATGTGAATATAAACTGTTTCTGATTCTCTTTTCCGACTGGGACAGGAAGAGGCTGTGTTCGCCATTTGCACCAGTGGCCACACGCTGAGGTCACGTTAATCTGCTCTAGAAGAGATGCCACTTCTGGAATAGCAGCTGCCGTCAGGGCTTCTAAGTGGCTGATTTTGTTCGGATCTTCACTGAAACCCCCAGGGCACATCAATTTCTTCAGGAGTTAGAACGAGGGACTAATTGCAGACTTGATGAGGACCACCACTGTAGCATCGCTTAGATGCATGCAAGTGACCTGAATGCCAGCCATCCCCCTTGCTGTGCAGGAGTGACACTTTATCTTTGATTTCCTCTATTTTGGGCCTGGGGTAGGAGTGGGTTTGCAGTTTTAGAGCTTCCACTTGGCCTTCCTCACTTAGCCCATAGGCTAAGGAACCAATGTAGGCAAGTGGCAATTACTAAGTATCTTAATCCCAATTTTGCCTTTCAAAGCCTTCAGATGGCTTTGTTGGCCAAGTGGACACTCTGTAAATTGGACCTTGGCCAAAATGTGTTGTATTATCTGAACCCCACATGCCTCCACTCTATCCATTTAGGCACGGAGCCACCAGACATCAAGATCAAATGGAGCCCTGTGTCCTGCGGTCCTCAGAAGCGCGGCATTCCCCCTCCCCCAGGTCACAGCTGTCATGGCCGGAGGTATCTCTGGGACAGGACTGGGGAACTCATCTTATGTATACTCGCCACGGGCTGCAGCGCCCTTCCTTTGGGAGACCCAGCCTCCTCTTCAGTCAGTGGGTTCAGAATCTGGAAACTGGATCAGGTCTAAACACTGGTCACATGATCAAGACTCTATTAGGGCGCTTATCCCCAGCCTCCTCAGGCCGCCTCTGTTGACAGCCTCCTTGACCGAGTAGCTTGCACTTGTTGGCAGCCCGTCTAACTCACCTGCAGGGCCTCTGTGTTCCACGAACAAATCACAGCTCAGCGTGGCCCAGGACCTCTTTGCTGCCACTCCGACCCTGCCACTCATAATAACTGCAGCCACCTGGCTTCTCTGGTTTTAGACCCTATCTTTCCCATGCTACCTGTGAGCCCATTTCTGCACCGGCTCCTCCTATCATCAGGCCTGGTTTTAGAGGAGAGCCGTCTTCAGCCCTCTCTCAACCCCCAGCTACTTAGGCTATGGCTGAGAATTCAGCTGGCAAGGTGGGAGGCTGGAGAAAGAATTTTTGTGAAAAAGCCATTAGAAATGTATGATATTTTTTAATCTCCCTCCCCCGCATTCTCCCTTACCACATAGCTGCCCCCAGAGAAATTGATAGGAGTGTTCTAGAGATCTAGAGAAACCATGGACCAATGTCAGTCTATAACTAAGGAGTCCAGAGGCTTTGGCTATGAACTTGAGGTGTCAGGGCAGAGACAGACCCATCTGCATTGGGATCCAGCCACCCATCCCCAATGGACAGAGGGCAAGTATACATGAAGAAAGGTCTCTGGGGTCCTAGATGTGAGCCACAGGGGAGGGAGAGAACTGACCTTCACCTTTCTCTGAACCCTGGCCTAGAGTACCATCTGAAGGGGTGAGAAGCTACTAGGGAACAGGGTCAACCATGCAGTCCCTAAGAATGATGAAGGAGATACAAAAGGCCAACAGAAAGAAAAGAAACACCTCCTTTGAGGGAAATGCACACAACTTATCTATCCCACTGTGGTGGCAGTGGAGGGTGGGGACACTGGGGGGGCCTTTAAAGAACCCACCATTGGCCGGCCACCTGTGCTATTCACTCAACCCAAGTGAAAATCAGCTTCAAACATGTGTCGAAGGCAGAAGAAGAAGCCAATGCCAGTCTCCTGAATCCATTTTTGACCTTTCCTACCCTACCTCGACCTCCCCCTAGCTAAGGAAGAAGTGGGAAGTGAAAGATGACTAAAAAGGTAGAGAAGTAGACAAGCCGCTGAGGCACCCACCCTCACCTTTCCCACTGGAAGTGGCCAGCCCCGGCCAGAGCTGGGGCAGAGAAGACAAATTAATTCTGAAGTCCAAGTCCTTCCTATTTCATGGGACAAGCGAGACATATTTATTGCTGAACTGAGACTTCTTAGGGAGCTAAAAGATCAAGTGAATTTTGTATAATCCAAGAGCATGACGATAAGCTAGCGGACCTGCCTGATCGCAGCCAGGGGCCTGGGAAGAGCTACTGGATGTGTGTGTCTGTGCACGTGTGTGCCTGTGCACACGTGTGCTGTGTACGCTGGAGCATAGGAGGGTGAGGGTAGCAGAGTGGGCACTGTAAAGTTGTCTGATTTGCACTCTATGAGCCATACCCATTTCATATAGTAACTACATATGGTTTAACATGGTTTTTCTTAAGCTAACTTTGGAGCAAATCCATTTTGTAGCTGCCACCTTGAGCTCACTTACCACGGTCCCTTTTCTGTCCCCTGGGAGGAAATACCTTCAATTCCTTGGAAGTGTTTATTGATTTCTTCCTTCAAGAAATGGAGCAAATTTTCAACTGTGTGTGAGACCACTGTTGTCTGGGTGTTTCTTTTTTTCCCTTGCAGCTGCTTTCGAAAAAACAAATTCTATTGAATTGTATACTTTATACTTCTCAGAGCCCTGGGTTTATTATCTATCAAACACTGTGCAACTTGTTTTGAAATATTTCTCATCGCTCTTCGGCGGGCTTTCCAGTCGTGGGAGGAAAAACAGCACGAAGTTTCTGGAGGTTTCAATTCCCTCTTCCAATGTGCAGGTAGCAGAGGCAGGAAGACTTTGATAAAACATGATGACTTTCTTATGTCATAATAAAATTGTTAAGTCTTCACAGAAATCCTCACACTAGGGCCTTTTCTCCTCCCTAATAGTAGGAGAGCAGATAAATAAAGCCATTAAATGAGTTTCCTCTTTGGGCGGAAAGATCTGAAAGAACCCCGGGGCTGAGGGAGAGGAGCAGGAGGGGAGGGTGCTCGGGCCTCTAGGAGGCAGCCAGATGCTATCAGCTCCTTCGTACCCTTCACTCGGCCGATGCAGAGGTGGGCCAGCTCGGCCCCTTTTCCACTCCAGGGCACAGAGCGATGCCTGGCACGCTGTAGGCACTCCGCACCTATTTTTTTACATGAAGGCAGCTAGAGTCATAGAGTGGGTACCAGGACACCAGCCTGAGTACCAGAGGGCTGTGTAGCTGATGCTAAGCAGAGAACCCAAAGGTTAAAATAATCATTCTAAATCATCGCATCACATCCCCCTAAAACATCACATTTATGATGTCTCCCTCACACTCATCATTATGTGAAATTATCTTGTTTATTTTAATAACAAATACTCATTTTATGCTATGATGACACATAATGCGTATCTATATATATATGCACCCAACCCAAAGACTAGCACCCGCATCTCACAAACACACTGCGGCCCCTGTATAGCTGTGTTTATTTCACCTGGCTACCTTGCTAACCAATCTTGTTTCCTAGTCCTAGGTCAGATTCCCTAAAATCAGACAGATTCAGGTACACCCGATTTATCCAGGGTATGCTTGCGGTGGGGTGGGGTGGCGTGGATGTGAGGACGGGAAGTTGCTAAGCAGGAATGTGGTCTCCAATCAAGTCCAGCCTTGGTTGGAGGGGGTGGGGGAGTAGGGGATACTCTGAAGCATAAATCACACCACAGAGTGTTGCCCCTGAGGCCGTATCAGTCAGGCCTTGGCTGCTCCTGGGAGGAGGGCAGATGGGAAATATAGCTAGCTTCATGCGACAGACTCGGCCAAGGGCAGCCTCCAGACAAGGTTCCATTGGCCACGGTACTTGCAGCTACTGGAGGGGGGTGCGGGGGAAGGGTGTACCAGAAGATAAGGAGGATCAGGATGGAGGCAAACAGCCTGTGACCTCATCCTCTCTGTACTGTGATGTCTACAGAATCATTAAGTCCTTGAGGGTGGGCACTGCTCTCGCTAATTGTTTCTAACTCCCTACATCCCTTAGTACTGGGTCTGGAGAGCTGAGAAACATTCTTCCCCCTCTTTGCAGGCTGTGTGGGAGAAGTCTCTGAAATGGAGGTGGAGAGCTGCCTGCAGGAGCGCCCGGTCTCTCGCAGTTTTAGCTGCCTGGAGGAAGTTCGAGAAACGAGGTCCCTCGGTGTGCCTGGTGCTTGGCCCCAGGGACGAGTTCTATCATCACCCATCATTACAGGGAGCAGAGAGCAAGTCAGACTCCAGCGGTTCTAAATGCGAACTCTCAGCCCTTCTTGGTGAGCAGCCAACACAAGGGCAGCTATCTTCGCCAGCCAGCTGGGGAGATATTTGCTCACAGTCAAATCCCAGACTTCCTGGAAAGCTTCTGTGCTCAGCCTGGCTCTCTCCAAGGCTGCTCAGGGGAATGTAAGTGGGTAGAGCCATTGTGGAAAGCCGTTCAGCGACCGTACACACAGCCAGTGTTGACTGAGTGCTTACTGTGTGCCAGAGACCATCCTAAATGCTTCACACATTGACTCATTTCATCCTCACCACAGCTCTGTGAGCGAGGTAATCCATTTACCGTCCTCGTTCTCATATGAAGAATTCTTCAGAGGTTCACACCCTTTGACCCAGGATTCAAATGGTCAGAATTCCTCCCTTAGGAAACATGACTTACTACAAATGACCTTGACCCACAAAGAAAGTCATCAGTTTCACATTTGTCACAGCCCCAAACAAAAAGGGAGGATAACAGCTAAATGTTTGGTGAGAGGGAAATGTTTGCTTTACGGTCCCGCTAAACGGTGGAACTTTATACAGCCATTAAAATCATGTTTATGAGGATTTGTAATAAAAATGAAAAAGTCTTACACATTTACATGGCATAAAAACGTACAAGATTTTCTGTTCAAAATGATCCCCATGCAGATTTGAAACCGTACACGGAGGGCTTTCTGGCTTAAGAAGGCGGGCCGAATGTACAACACTTTCACTGCAAAGGAAGTCCTGGTGGTCTTTTGAAATCTTACGTTATAAAAAGCAAAGCAGAACAAGACGTGTTAAATTGGGGAAATTCAATGTGATCTTAGAAGCCTGTAAACGGACATCAGCCGAAGCCCTGGCACCGGCACGGCCCGGGGCAATGCTGTGGCACACCACCGCCACTCACGTGCGCTCCCAGAGCCCGCGCCCCAGGGCTGCCAGTTACTGCCGGGAGCCACAAAAGAGAGGCCGTGGAGTGTACGGAAGGGAGCCGTACCACAAACTGGGAACAAATGGAGCATACCATGTTTTATCGACTTTAATACGTAGCAGTGTATAATACATATTGTTCTCTTTTTTGTTGCATTTTGGTCTGCAAAAGCAGACATCCATGTGGTACTGTGATACGATGATTTATTTGTGTTTTCTAGGTGCTCATGTGCTTAGAGCTGTGTGTGCACGTGGTGCAGCAGCTCTGACCAGGGCACCAAGCGCTGTCTAAACAGAATGAGTCCTGCCCGACGGAGACGCTGCTTAGAGAACACGCAGCACACCTGGGAAAAGCAGGAAAGCTTCGTGCCCTTTCCCGATCGCTTGCCCAGTGCGTCTCTTCCATCCGGCTGTTTCTGAGTTTTATCCTTTAGTGATAAACCAGTAATCTAGTAAGGAAGACGTTTCTCTGACTTCTGTGAGCTGCTCTACCAACTTAATCAAACCCAAGAAAGGGCTGTTGGAACCTCCAATCTATAGAGCGGGTCAGTCAGAAGCACAGGGGGCTCGAAACTGGTATCGGAAGGCGGCCTGCGATGTGGAGGGGGCAGTCTTGTGGAACTGAGCCCTTAACCCACGGAGTGCGAGGCTGTCTTCAGGCCGACAGCGTCAGAACTGAGTGGAACTGTGGGATGCCCAGGTAGGGCCCAACAATTGCTCGGTGGTTGCAGAACCATACTCCTAACATTGGAACTGGGTGCAGAACACAAACTGGGTACAGAATTGTGTGCAGACATGCACACACACATTTTTAAAGGCATGTGAATTCCCCCCCTAAAATGTAAGGAGAATGGTCCCAAAAGAGATAGAGACTATTTCAGGAAGGGCAATCAGCACTAACAATCATTCCTAATAACCAAGCAGAAGGAGATTTCTGCTCTTCATTAGCACCAATGATCACACACAATAACTAATTAAAAAGGAGGTTCAGCAGAGTGCTCCAAGATGAAAAATTAGCTGTGTTCCAAAGACTAAAGGAAACTAGGCAGACTTGACTCCTTATCTCCTAGAAAATTAAACCTCCAGCTGACCCTATTCATTATAATGAGGTCCTGATAAGCCATACATAAATTCCCAATAATGTTAACCCACCAGGACAATATACCCCGGTGGCAGAACAACGGGATAGATCCTAGCGGCCAGGCAAAACTTAGAGAGTACACTATGTCTGGGAAAGATGCTGGGTCCAATTTTTTTTTAAGATTTTATTTATATTTAGAGAGAAGGGAAGGGAGAGAAACATCAGTGTGAGAAAGAAATACCGTTCAGTTGCCTCTCGTACACACCCTGACCTGGCACTGAGCCTGCAACCTAGGCATTTTCCCCAGCTGGGAATCAAACCGTGGCCTTTGGCTTTACAGAACAACGCTATACCAGTCAGGGCCAGATTCAAATTTTTTTTTTAAATTCCGTATATAAATCCATATAAAAACCATGGCCTGACAAAGAAATCCTGGTTGTAAAGAGAAAGTTAGCCTCATGACAAATGGCGTGGGTCTGAATTACCTTGGACTTCATAACCAAGGCCCGTACCCTAACCACCCAGATTCAAAAACTTCTAATGATCTGAAGTAGTATTTTTTTTCTTTTGAGGTTGGTAAGTATGACTATAACCCCAGGAAGATGTAAAATAACATCGAGCAAAACTGCTGCAAACTGAAGAAGGTAACCTTTGAAAGAAATACAAACAGAGATAATGAAATACCAAATTTAAATCCACACTATCCAAACTGCAGATTGGATTTTTAATTATAGTATAATAACCAGTTTAGTAACCATTTAAAAATGTTTGCATATATTATTTTCTATATCTGAGGTACTTAATTTACTAAATTCATAAGTATTGACTTATCAACTGTGGAAGCAGTATACAAATATTTAGAGAAGTATTTAGAGGAATGTTTATTATTAAGGTAATAAGGTTTTAAAATCAGGCTTTATACCTAATACAAATCACAGTGAATCTTTTTTCCCCATGGCCAGGAGTCGTTTGGGTGAAATCTACTAATAGTTATTGCTTTAGCCTCCTGAGACACCATTAAAGCTCTAATAACAATTTTTAAGTTGAAACACACAATAGTGAGAGAAGGAGAAGGAATAAGAGAAGAATGGTACGCTTATGAATTTCTTGAACACAGAGACGAATAAGCACTGGGTGATGAGCAGAGAGGGAGGAGCTGAAATCCAAAAACAGCCGCCCGGGGGGAACTAGGTATGGCAGGGGGTGGCGGGGGGCAGGGTGGGGGACTAGAGCAAGAACAGGGGGCCTGACAGCCAGCCTCCCACCCACCCAATGCCACAAATTTAACCACCCACCTCCTGCTCCAAACCCTCGAAAAAGCACTCTGCAGACACTCGAGAAAACATCTGAGCGGAACGAGGGCAGTTGGCAAAAACATCTAGGTTTTAAAAGAGGACGCGAAGAGGATCAGAATGTGCCACTCCAAAATATGCCGCTTTGGCATAAGGATTACGCCGAGCTGAAGGCCTCTGAGAAACAGCAGATGCGGGGAAAGCTCCCTGCCCTCTCCCTTTCTGCGCGAAAGCAGGGCACACGTCTCCAGCCACACACGGGTCCTCTCTCAGCAGCAAGTCATCCCTGGGGACGGCACTAACTCGAAGCTACATATACACACCTCACTGCTAGACCCTTTGTCCTCCGTCAGTTCCTCCGTTGTATTTACCTTTTCACAATCCCCCCACGCCCACCCCTTCTCAGAGCCCAAATGCCTTTCCTTTTGTGTTGGCGCATCTCCACCATGTGTTACTCTCTGTTCAAATGGTGTATAAGCTCTCAGGTCTAACCACTTCGGGGTTTTCTCTTCTCTATGAAGCCCCATGGGCCATGTAAAAAAAAAAATATTAACATCAAATGCAATGAGTATATTTTCTCCCGTATTTTTGTCGGTTTCATTTGCCAGGCACATTGCACTGAACATAAGCGCGTAGAAGAAAAACAAATTCCCCTCCCTTACAGAAGAAAAGGCCATGGTGTAGTTCAGAGGACTCACGCACCAGGATGGGGTGTCCAAGTGCGAGGGGAAGAGCTGCCTCCAGCGTTCTCACCTCCACGGCCATTTGCCCCATGCAGCAACCAATGACTCCATCTCAGGGCCTGCTCATTCAGTTCCTCTGCCTCTTTTTTTTTTAAACCGTTATCTTCAAGAAGTATCAGTGAACATGAACAAGTTTAGAGTTAGAAGAGTTTTCAGACCTACTCCGGTCTACCGTCGCTGAGACTGCGAAGAGGAAGTCGCCTAGAAAAGCCAGCCGGCTGCGCGGGGGCAGAGCTGGGTCTCCCACACGCCCCTCAGCAGCCGTGCAAGCAGGGCAGTTAGATGAGGGGTTCACGCTGACCCCAGGAACACAACTAAAATCTCCCCTCACCGGCTCCCCCCCAAACAGGAAATCTCTCATGTATACATTCTAAACACATATGAAGTTTTTTTTAATGACCTGATGTTGAAATACTACCAAATTTATCGGACTACTACCAAATTCATTGAAACGAAAACATGTTTTCCTCACTTGAAAAATAAAAATCCTAAGAGCTCTTAGCATATTGTTCAGAGCCACAAAGCCACTGTTGCTTGGATAGACGAGATTCACACACTTTCATATACTTGAATACAGATGAACACAATTTGTCATTTAAAAATAAACTATACAGAAAAGAGAAAGGCTCAAAGTCCTTTCTCTCTCTCTCCCCCCCCACCCTACGCTTTCTTTCTTTCTTTCTTTCTTTCTTTTCTTTCTGTCTGTCTTTCTCTTTCTGGCCTGCAATGAATGGAAGATAAGCATAAGAATGATTCTCAAACACAGTCCACAAAGAATCAGCCTGGTGTGTCAGAAGGAACTTGGTTAAGAACCATCTAGTATGAACTGAGGACTGTCCACAGACCTCAGAGAACTCCACTTTCTTACTGAGTTCCAGGTTTTTACATCTGAAACTGGGGGGAATTGAACAGTGCAAAGGATCCTATGCATTTCTTTCCTAGTTCTTTCCATTTTTCATTAGTTCTCATTTTTATAAGGATTTGTAAAAAAATCCTCACCTGAGGATATGTTCACTGACCTTTTAGAGAGGAAGGGAGAGAGAAAAATCATCAATGTGAGAGAGAAACATCAATTGTTTGCCTACTGGACGTACATGCCCCAACTGGGGATCGAACCCACATCCTAGGTATGTGTCCTGACCAGGAATCAAACCTGCAACATTTTGGATGTATGGGACAATGCTCCAGCCAACTAAGCCACCCGGTCAGGGAGTTCTCGCTTTTTAAATGTCTCTAATTATTCTTGTAAGCATGAGCACTAGCTTTTGTACAAGTGCGCTTGTATCCAAAGTGCCAAACAGCTGGAGCTGAGACACGCTGGCCGATTACGCTCGACCCTGAGCATTTGCCCTTCCTCGTAGATTAAAGAACAGGCTGGGCGAGCCAGAAGCAGTAAAACTATAATCCAAAACAATATAAACGTTGGCACCTAGGAGAGACCTTCAGAAGCTTATGAAAAATCTTACTAGGAATCAGTCCCAAAACAATATTTCTGGAGACATAGTCAAGCTTATGAAGGGAGAACTATGCCCTAAATTTTGAATAGGACCTGGGCTGGGAATCAACTTTCTCCAGCAAATTTTCTTAAGTTTCTGAATTGTACAAAAACTTGTGCTCAAAGCTATGGAGGACGTAAGAAGGTGCAACATGGTCCCCCATCCCTGAGTTCAGAGCATAGTGGGTTTTGCTTTCTTTCCTGACTCCACCTCCTACTGGTGCTGTGAATGTGGCCAAAGTACTTAATCTTCCTCAGCCTCAGTTCCCTCATGTGTAAAATGGGGGTGATAACGATACAGGATAATACATCTAAAGCACTAGGCACAGTGAATTCTCAGTAAATATGAGTTCATGTGTTGTAACTGTTTAAACAAGAATGGGCAAAGCAGAAAGAAAGTCAACAGGTAACACAATCAAAGGCAAGATGGAGTAAGTGTTATTTTAAAGGTAAAAGCAATCTGTCAGGAGAGCACAGAGGCAGGGGAAACAAAGCCAACAATCGAGGGTAAGGATGCTCAGAACAACCGAGAACAGGTAAAAAAGGTAAGGAAGAATAAAGCTCTGCCTTGTTTCCTCTCCTGGGACGGAAGATCAAAGCTCAAGTTATCTCAGCATCCCCAAAGGAAACAAGCATCAGAAGTGGTCTCTAGCATCAGAAGTGGTTTAAAAGTCCTAACTGGCAGAGGAACTGGGACGACCGCAGGATGCTGAGGTCGAACTTGGTGCTGTTCGGGGACAAGAGGCTCACTATGCCAAGCAATTAATCATTACGATGAGTGAGATTGCAGTCAGAGTAAGTTGGCCCAAGGAAGACTAATAGGTGGGATAAAATATACCTTCCCCGCCATACTGTAGTTGGTGTGTTTGCTTCTACATGCAGCTCAGTCAGGCCAGAGTGATGTGTGATCTGTCACAATTTTCCCAGTAACAGAGAGCTACTAAAATAGCCACCACTTTATGAAGTAGCTATTACAAATAGGCCCATCTCACAGATAGGGTAAGTAAAGCACAGAGAAAGCAAACAACACACCCAAGGTCATGTAACCAGTACACGGCAAAAGGACCTGACGGGTGGTTCGCAGTTCTGGTGCCTGGAGGCGTAGGGAGCACACAGTGGGCCCTGGACAGACGCGGGTTGGATGAATGAGCTGAAGATCCTAGGGATTTGCCTTCAGCACTGCTTGGCTTGCCCACTCCACGCACTGCCTTTGATGTTAATAATGGATAGTCATGCGTCTCCAAGCCACACCTGGAAATCCACAGCCCCTAAGGTTTGGCCAAATGCCAACATAGGCTCTTTAACTGCAAATATCACTATTTGTTTTTAAAAAGCTAACATTTAGCGAACGCTTACCAAGTCCTAGGCACCACTCTCAGTACTCTGCATATTAATTCCTTTAATTCTCATATCAACCCTTTGAGCACATTACTATTATTATTCCCACATTCAAGAAGAAGTCTGAGGCGCAGAAGGGTGAAGAAAGCAGCGGAGCAGGATTCAAATGAGGGCAGCGCGACACCAGAGTCCACGCTCATCAGCATCTTGGCACACATTGTGCTTTCTCCACAATTTCACCACGGGCATCGGTCACGTTGCCTTTCAGTCCTTGGATGGAGAACTAACAGAGTGTCTTCTCTCCTCTTAGAATAAACATTGATGGGGAGTTTCCCAACAGTGACTTCTTGTGCGGGGGTGGGGGAGGGTGCTTAGCTGACACGGATTGTAAAACTGGATCCCAATAGGAGGTAGGAAGTGTGGCCAATGGTGGTGATGAATGGGTGGGATATTGAAGGTGAGCTGAGCAGCGTGTGAGTGACAGCAGCCGCCTTGTTAATCTTTTACCTGCCTCTCCTCTCCTTGTAAAGTACTCACCCCACTACATTTTAATGAAAAGGCTGATTTGGGCCAGGACTGAGTGGGTTTCTTTACATGTGTCTTTCAGAGACACAGCTTCTTCTGACCTTGGAAGTTTAAAGGTGACGGCAGACTCATCCCCACAGCATGGTAGGCAGTTGCCTAGGATGTGGGACTTCAGTGGGGGTGGGGTGGGCAAGGCTCTTTTCTGGGGAAAGGGGGAGGAGAGAACGGGGAGGAGCCAACCCTTCCCACTCTCTGAGACCTGAAACTCCGCCAAGAGGGGAAAAATAACTTTTATTCCACAATGACGGATGGGGCTTATATGCAAAAACCCATGAGAGAGGAAATATAGTGATTTCCATTAACGTGGTAGAGGAATGAACTCACATCAAAGCATTTCCTGAGAGTCCGTGTGCAGAGAAGAGAATGCGTGGGGGAGGAATGGGGATCCCACAGAGCAAGGGGGGAGGGCCAGGGGGGCCACCACTCATTTTGAACCTGAGACCCAAGCACCCTCCCTGCCTCTCCTGCTTCCATAGAGCTTTAAACACCACTTTACCCCATTAATCACATTAAATTTGTGAATGAAAAGGGCGCTATGTAATAAACCTGGCAACCTCAGTGACCCAGAATAACCACACGGGATGGTCTGAACATAAATTCCTAACTGGGCAAACCATGGCGGGTAGTCCCCTGCCAGGCCTATTGCTTCCTTAGCAAAGGTCAGTCTTTACCTTCAGTGAGCTCTGTCCATTGTTTTTATGCCTCTAGGATAACATGCCTTGGAAATGTCAAAGTCATTTTCTCTTCCTATCCCCCGAAGGCGTGAATGGTGGGACCAGACCACACGACCATCAAACCCTACACTGTCCTCTTGTTCCCCACATACGGCTCTGTGTGCTGTTAATTGTTAACTACCCGGTACACACCTACCCAAAGGAAGTATATGTTTCTCCATGTTGCTCTGTATCCAATCCCAGAGATTTCCCTGCTTTGCTTTCTCCTGTTTCCTTCATCTAAAACCAATGGATTTCAAATAACCCTCCTTATGTCTTCTCCTTTGATTCTAATGTATAAAATAAGTGGCAAAACAGCCATTCTCTGGAATATTTTCTCAATCTTGCTTCCAGGCATGTTCTGAAAATTTGGCTCAGATCAACTCTTACAGGAAAACTTTTGTATAGGCTGGATGTTCTTTTATCAACAAGAATAAAAAAAAAAAGGAGAGCGCAAGAGAGGGGGAAGACAAGAGGAAGGGAGAAATGCATCATGTGCTTTATTTCATGTCCGTACTACTGGGAGGTAGTGACTATTATTTCCAGATTACCTACGAAGAAATGGCTTTGCAGGTGGTAACTTGCCAAGGTCACAGACGTGGAGCAGAGCCAGCAGTCCACCCTGGTAGCCATCTAATTCAGTCTGGCTCTAGGCCCTCTTCCTCATCAGAATTTATCACCCAGGGTTTCCATGGTCATATTCCCTGGTGGACCATGAGCTCACTCCCTGGAACACAGAATTCTAACAAATGTATGGCTTTGTTTTGTGCCGTCCCTAGTTCAGTGCATGGCACAGGCTAGGAAAAGGTTTGCTGAAGGAAAGAATGAAGAGAGAAAGAAGGAGAAGAGGAAGGAAGCAAGGAATAAAAGAGCGATTTGATGAAGGAGATGGCAAGGGTGGAGGGGCCATCTTAGGGCTATCGGATGGTCAGGTGTGTCCAACCAAGGTCATGCCTGTGAGCCCCATGCAGGCTCTGCGGAGGCTGACACAGGCAGGCACAGGCCGTAACTGCAGATCCACTGGCAGGATCGCACTAACCCGAAACAGTGTCTGGTGCATATTATACCTTCTATCTGCTCTGAACACAACTCTTTTAAGGATAGTATCTAGTAGTTGGGACAACCTTGCTCTGAGAGAAATGCTATTTTTTAACAGTCACTGAGGCAGGCTTACTCAGTGTGCTTAAGGCAATGATTTCTAATTGCTTTGCAATTCTGACAGCCTATCAGTACTTGGCCGCGGGATAGAGGACCTCCTCTATGGGACTGAATGGCAAGCATTTTATCTTTATTGCTTTTTGCTGATTGCCAATGTAAAGTCAGCTTGGTGCGAGATTTCAAGCGATGCTGAAATGTATGGACTTATCAAGTGGAAGTTCCTCTGTCTTCTCTCACTCCCAGCCTCCCCTGCACCACAAAGAACCCCTGGCATGGACACTAATGAGTGTACATTCCTTTACACAAACAGGGTGCTACACGACATATAGTTTTTCTCACTTAATGGATTTAGGACCCCTTCCCATGCTGGTGTAAAATGCTTTTTAATTCTTTTTAGTATCTGCATCACACTCCACTGTGTATCATTATTTATTTAACCAGTCTCCTTCTCCAGATACATAATAGACCTGGTTCCATTTTTTCCTATGAAAAGCAATTCTGCAATAAAGCTCTCCTTGGAGATGCAGACATGTGTAAGAGTGCATGTATACGCATAGTTCTACATATAGATATATATAATATAAACAGATCTCTTTGACTCTTGTGCAAATATTCTGTAGTATAGATTTCTGGTGTGGGGCTTCTCGGTCAACAGGCATGCATATCCAATTTTAATAGATATGACAAGCTACCCTTGAAAAAGTTGTATGAACATATACTCCCACTGTGCACTGCACATGATGAAAAGAACACTTTGGGGAGTGTGATCCAGGCAAAACAATTCTTTCCTGGGAGCTTTGCTTTCCCTTGCTTTAAGATTAGAACACATTGAAGGTTCCAAACCTACATGAGAGCAAGTATTAGAAAGCCAACATGGAAATGACTCCTTTGAGAATGTAACTAGATCCCTAGTATTTTGGAAGAATTCAGGTGAATCCCAAAGGGCTTTGCGTGGTCATCCATGTAGAAAAGAGGTAAAAAAATATTTCCACTTCCCCTGCTTCCCAACCCACACACAGCCTCACTAACATGGGCTCATCGGACCCTGGGGCCCCAACCACGGACGCCTGATGGACCAGAAGAGAAGGCGAGGAACACAGGAGTCTGGGACATCCTGACTTGAGTGCTGTTTACGTCACCATCATCCAGAATCCCTAGTGTTAAGTTATATCATAGACTTGAGTGTTTGGCTATCATGTTTATGTGTCAGTTGGCCAAGGACAAACTAACTTACTAGAGAGAAAGAGCATGGTAAAAGTTGCACATCTTTTGAGGCCATCCTAAAATCTGGAAGTCAGGGTTTAGCTTGCTCGGCATGGCACGAATTGCCTGGCTCCGGCTTTCCTGCCACAGAAACCTGAAACCATTGCACTTATTGGTCTCTTGCTCCTCCCAGCACCTCCATCCTGTGCCCAAGCTCATTTTTCACTCTGATGCTGAGGGCGAAGAGAAGGTTCATTCATGTAGGTAATAAATGAACCCCTGACTTTGGAAGAGGGGTAATTAGTGCACATTATCACTCGAGCTAATGAGATCAGAGTGGTGCTGTCTGTGCTCAACATGCCTAATACGAAATTTAAATTAAGAAGTCCCACTCCCTGTGATTAAGGAGATATTCACTGAAACACTGCGCTCCTAATCCCTTTGTATTTCCATTCACCAACTCAATATCAAATGTTCTATGACAAGGAAAATATGCTTAGTTTAAAAGGAACAGATGCCCAAATCTTCTTGTGCTCATTTGGAGAGACGACTTGATTTCTCTTTATCTGGGGTGTGATCAGTCAGGATTACACATAGACGGCAAAGACACACAAGTAATTCTACCTAGATTTGGTGAGAATTGTTTTTTTTATGAGCTGTATAAACAAAGCTTTAACAAAAATCCTACTGCCACAAGGAGAAAAGGGGTTAGACTTAGTAGAGGGTGGAAAGGGATGTGTCTAAATTCTATTTTCATTAAAAAAAAACTCCTTATTTTATTTGGACAAGCATTCTGGCAGGGAATCATGTACCCTTGAAAAATCTAACAAAGTTTCCCTGAATTCTCACTCCACATCTGACCATTTTCTAGACACATTGAGTGGAGATGGTCTAATCTGACAGAAAGAGATCGATTTTTGTACTCAGACCTGGATTTAAATCTGTCTCCGCCACCTACAAGAAGACCTCACAGAGGGCACCAAGATGCTAAGCCTTAACTGCATGTCTTATAAACTAAACTACATTAAAATTAAAAACTTCTCTCCATCTTGATGGACAGAAGCTATTTGCAATAATTATAACCCAAAAAAATCTAGTATACAAAATATATAAAGATCTCCCGAAAACAAGTAAGAAAAAAGATAAGCAAAAAAAATAGAAAAAATGAGCAAAAGGCTTAGACATACACTTTACAAAGAGAAAAACCCAAATGGCTAATAAATGTACAAAAAGATACTCAATCTCATTAGATATCAGAGAAAAGCAAACCGAATGAGATCCCAAAATCCTATTTCACCCACACACCAGGATGGGCATGGGGAGGGATCTAGAAATATCAGATGGTAATGAGAATGTGGCGTAATAGAATATTTACGCAATGCTAGTGGAAGTGAATTTTGTTATAGTCAGTTTGAGAAACTATTTGGCATTATGTAGTAAATTTGAAGATGGACACACCCTGTGACCCAGTAAGTTCCACGTTTCTTCTTCAGGAAAGCTTCTTAAGAGCTTTCTTAAGAAGTTCTTTCAAATGTATGCTAGCAATCAGTATATATTTATGGCAGCATTGCTCATAGTAATAAAAATCTGGAAATAACCTAAATGTCTATCAACTGTAGCATTGCTAATCTGTGACATATTCATACTGTAGAGTACTATATAGTAAGAAAAATCAATTACAGTTACAAGATACAACACGAATGAGCCTCAGGAGCAAAATGTTAAACAACAAAAGCAAACTGTCAAACAATTTATATAGCATTCCATTTGCGTCACTTTAAAACATGCATAATTAAATCCTATGTCAAACTTGAGAGTCTGACTTCAGAGCCCATTACTCAAATGTAAGCCTTAATCTTCTGTGCGCAGTGGGGCAAGTGGGTGCAGAACAAAGGAATACAAAAGGGGCTACAGGTGAGGATTCGTCGGTGACTCCCACAAAAGGACATGACAGTGCAGTAGAGTGGAGTGTGGACAAAGAGGCTGAGGGGAGAGATACAAATCATGCCAGGCAGGTGACTTCAAGGGGTTTTTCTGATTCTGCCATGAGATTTCTTAATGCCTGGAGCCCGTTAGCCAGAGCTGAAGCCAGCAGGCTCTCCCAGGCCAGCCTAATGACAGCAGTCATCCTTCAGAGGGCAGGGGACTAGAAGGTGTTAGCTTGTGCCCACTCCTTAAGTCCCAAGTTCACACTGGGTTGCAGGAAAAACTCACACCAGGCCATCAGAGTGCCTCCTTCCTTTTTCCAGGGAAGGAAAATGACAGGAAGCACCTGCTATGGTCTGCATACAATACACAGGAGATGTGACTTCTGTGCACACTTTTGATTGCATCAAATCTGTGCTGTGGTCCTGGGCAGCAGCTGAGATTACTCCCATTTACCAACGAGGACATCAATGCCCACAGAAGTTAAGTACATCACTTGCTTATGGCCACAAAGCTAGACGGGCATTGAAACCTAAGTCTGCCAGCACCAAAGCCCCATAATCACCCTGTTAGGTATCAAAACCATCTCCTGGAAGTTTAAAGCTGGAGACCACATCGGGCAACAAGGATGGGTAGTAGAGGAGGTAGGGAGAGAATACAGAAGAGTATAAGGTAGCAGAAGTCACGTCTACTACTGAAACAAATGGCTCCTGGCTACTAGAAAACCAGCGTCCCCAAACACACTAACTGGAAGAGAAAAAACACAAACTTAGATGATTGTGTTGCGGGAGAGGATTCATGAGAGGATGAGTGAGGGCCCAGAGCTGAAAAGAAGAAAAATGAAATAAAAATTACGGGCTTAGAAAACTCTCTTCCCAACCCTTGTTGAGACCAGAAGTCGTTGATCTGCCTGTTTAAATCAAGGTGGCCATACCATTGGTCGCTAGGCTTTCTGCCCCAAATCTCTCAAAGTAAAGCCAGGCACCTCAGCCCACCCCACCCCTTCACCCTGGAGAAGAGAATAAATTAGCTATCAGAGGCTGTTTCTGTCTCCTTGCTCACCCGATTAATGATAATCTGCTGGGGGTGAGTGATGTTCAGGCTGATGCCGGTAGAGCGCTAAGGGAATTCCAATTACTTTCTCAGAAGCCAAGTCTCCTCCGACAGGTTCCTCTGCAGAAAGCCCCATGCATTTATCTGACCCAAAGCCTTTAGAGAAGGAGCCTCCGACTCAGGCTGGGCCTTGCAGTGAACCTGTGGCAGCAACGAGGGGTTTGCCTGGGGTAGGAAGCTGGGTGGAAGCCCCCCTGCCTACCTTCTACACCTCATTCATTTCCATGACCATCCGATCTTTCCACAGCCTTGATCCCAAACACTGCTCACGGCTATCATTCATGAAGTATGCACGCTGTGTCCGGCACTGTGGGGTATTGCGGAGGGGTTGGGAGCACTACTTTTGGGGTGAAACTGCCCCTGTTGGAAAATTGGCTCTGCCTTTTACCAGCTGTTATCTTTTCTTAAAATAATTTTTCTTTTCCTTTTTTTCTTGATTTAGTCTTTATTGTATTGTTTTCCATTATCACTTAGTCCTCTTATCCCCTCCCTCCCCCAAGCAATCACTACATTATTGTCCATGCCCATGAGTTCTCTTTCCTTTTTCTTCAATTTTCAGTACACATCCATGTGTTCACCAGAGCATTATGTACAATAGCCAAGATGTGGCAGCAACCGAAGTGCCCAGTAACAGATGAACGATGTGATACATATGTATGCATGTATACATACATACACATACAGACAATGGAATATTACTGAAACATAGAAAAGAATGAAATCTTGCCACTTGCAACAACACGGATGAACCTAGAAGGCAGTGTGCTGAGTGAGAAAAGACAGAGACAAATACCATACAACTTCATTTACACACAGAACCAGCCATGTGATCTTGAACAAGTTGCTCAACTCTTTGAAATCTCAGGTTTTTTATCTATCAAATGGTTACGTTAAATCTGTGCACAGAAAGATTACATGATTAAAAACCCCTAGGGCACATTCCAATGAGTTCCTAAGCAGGGAAGGGAGGTGGGGATGGCTGAGGTGGGAGGGGGGAGTGGTGGGGGGGAAATGCAGACAACTGTACTTGAACAACAATACAATAATTTAAAAAAAAACCTAGGGCAATAGATGGTGCAAAGAAATCTCACTAGATACTGACAGTTTTGATTATTATTCCAGTTACCTTTTTTAAGCTGGTAGAGTGGGACTATTAATACCACTTGGTATGTGAAGAATCCAAGACTCAAACAGACAAAGCCATTTATTTACCCAGTGACATAACTTATTCCTGGGTCAAGGTGGTATCCAGGCTTCTCTGGACTTGTCTCTGGTGTGTTTCTCAGATTTACTTGCAAGTCATCTTTCTGAAACAAAGCAAGGGAGTCTTCATTTGAAGACAGTCTTTTGACGCCTCCTCCGCCCCCCCACCCAGGGAAAGCAGCCCCTCTCCAAGAGATCCAGCACTGATCCCGAATCCAGCAGAGCAGGCATTCTCCCGTGAAGCTGGAGGAACCAGCCCGGGTGCACAGCATCCCCTAAGGGCTGGGTCACTGGCTGGCAGCTCTCGTTCACCCCAGCCGCCACCCCTTGTGCTGGCTCAGGCAACCGCAAGCACCACTCTGAGCAGCTCAAGGAAGCAGCCTTTCTCAGCATAGGCCTGATTCCAATTTCAGACAGTGTGGTAAAGCTCAGAGATTATGAAAGTCTGATTCAGAGGATGTAGGCTCTTTGAGAAAAAAAAATAAACGTCTGAAAGATAGCTATTATGCCTACAGATAATTTCTATGTAAGCCCAGTTTTTCCATTGGGATACGTACCCTTAGAACAGTCTAGGGTAACTGTGAGGCAGCCCAGTGCTTCATAAATGGTCAACTGCAATGTTCATATATTGGTTGTCATTCTGGTAGGAAGTAACTATGGCAATGCTAATTACACATGTAAGGAAGGAAATCATTATCTACTTACTGTCAACCTCAAAGGCCCCAAAAGATACCATTTTCCTTTAATAATATTGATGTTTGGGAAGCATCAATATTATCGCTAAGTGTTTCAAATGCCCCTCTGCTTGCCAATGTTTGTAAACTCCTTCTTCACATGCAGAAGAGGGCAGGCTCTTTCACGTCTCTCCAGTGGCCTTTCTTAATGCTAAGATGCAGGAGCAGGATATCATAAAGCTTATGTGGGAGGAAGCAAAGCGAATCATGACCAGTACACGGGAAGAATTCTATCCTCTGCACATCATCTCTTTAGTTCACCTTTTAAGACCCACTCTAAGTTTTATCTTTTTCAGAAAGCCTTCCTTAATGACCACAGGCTTGACTCCAGCCACAGAAGACCATAAAAAGCCTTAGAAACAGTCTCTATTGGCCCCTTACTCTTTACTGTTCTGTTCTATGATGATAATGATTTGGTGCACTATTTTTTCATCATTAGATGCTCACAAATACAGTTATTATGCATTAGCATTCATTGCTCAACCCTTGTGTGTATCTCCCCTCTTTAAACCGAATGCAAGCTAAGGAAACTCCCTGTTACTTACTATGGCTCATGATACAAAATGCCGTGGAGGGAGCATAGGTCACTTGAAGGGACATACCATTTGCATTTGCTTCTTGCCAAACTTCTTGTAGTTTTATTAAAGCTTTTATTAGTCCTGGTATTGGTCAAGGAAACACAATGGAGCTCTTGCATCTAGGCCAAAACTCTGGTGGAAAGAGTAAAAAGGTCCTGGCCTTCTTCCCCTGATAAGCCAAGAGGCCCTTCTCCCAGGAAGTCACTTTTACTTGAGTGTGATCGAGGAAACAGGAAACAGGAAACAGGGAGGGCTGTGTCTGGCCAGTGCTGGTATAGGCCTTATGAGAATAAGGTTTAGGGGACTCATGAGGTTTCTACATTGACTAGTTCACCTGACCAGGATATGAAGTTTTATTGTTCGTTGTGGGATACATTTCTCTCTTTAACTTTGATTGGTTCCAGGATGAGTACATGATCTGAGTAGAGCCAATTAGAATTCTCCTGTCAGGTTACTAGATAAGCATTAAAAAGGAGAAGTTCTCTTTCTGCTGTGGGAGTCCTAAACTGGGCTCATGTAAGCCTGGGTCTGTTAGACACCATCCTTCATGGCTGTATGGGAAGAATCCTGTCTGCAGTATGGTAGGACGGCTTCGCAAACAGAGAGCAGCAAAGACAGGAGGTAAAGGGAGAAAGACAGCTTCCTTATCATCTGAGCCACTGAATCCAGCCATGCCTGAATCCATCCACCTCTCACCCGTGGACTTCAGAGATTTTAGGACAACTTTATTCTCTTTTAACCTGTGCCAGCATAGTGTAGGTTTCTGTCATTTGCTCAGACAGAATCCTGACAAATGCAAGAGCAGCTGCAGTGGGAACAGAAAGGGTACTGCATGAGGGTATGGGCCGCACCTGCCTTGTTACCTACCATCCAGCTTGGTCATTATTTGGTAGATGAATGAATAAATCTCTAGGAATCTGGCACATCTCAGCAGGAGCTGGTCCAGCAGAGAAGAGGCAAGCGGCCCAGCAAGTATGTGCGTTATCACCACTTGCTCTTTGAGGAAGAGCACAATTCCATCTCTTTATCTGAATCTCTCCTATGAGATTTCCAAGAAGGCAACTGACAACGTATTAGTTAAATATTTCACCTTCTAACATGACTCTTTTCCTTAATGATGAACTCTGATTCTTCAGTGGTATTTGTCTCTGAGACATTCTGGGTTTTTTCTGCATCCGTCCACCTTCTTCAGCCCACCGCAGACCCTTACCCAACTGCAAAGCAGGTCTTGGGTAGGAAGTTGATCAGATGTTCTGAAATCACTTCCATCCCCCAAAGTGGAATCCTTCAGCAGTGGTAACTTAGCAACATGACAAAACACCTCCACATGCAAAGAGAAGCAGGGAACAATGGGTCTTCTGCTGTACTCATTTTCTTGCAACAAGTGTGTAACTTCCTGATAAGCAAAGTGAATGCAGAACTGCCGCCACACGTGAGGTCCCCCTGTTGGTGTTGACAAAGATGCACACACAGGAAGCCGACAGAGGCCATGTGCAACAATGGAGTCTAGCAAATCTGCACTATTCCTAAATCCCTCAGTTAATTTTCCAGCCCCACTACATCCATGTGAAACACTGGAGGCCTCAAAGAGAGAAAATATTTGGAATAAATGTGTAAACACCATCTTTTTCCTGTGCCTTGCCTTGGCAGGGAGGCATGGAATACCAAAGCAAAAATGTATATTCTGGGCACCAGGGTATCTGATGAATTCCAACAAAGTGCTTGGAATTAGGGAAAACAGGCTGAGGCTGTCACTCATGTGTTTGGGTTCTGCATCCATGGTTACTAAAAGGCCTCCCTTAATGAGACACTGGGTCACTGGTGGTGGTGGTGGGCACCACAGGGAGTCAGGGCAAACCCTGTGGAGCAGGTGCTTCTGAATAGGAGAGCTTATGAAGCAAGAGTATGTGTGTTTTGACTTCCCACAGGCCTTTTTGACACTGCTGCATGGTGTCCATGAGTAGCAGCCAATGAGGTCACCCGTGCCATCCCAACATCTGCTCAACACCAGAGAGCACGGATAAGACAAATCCAAAATGTCACCAGAGTGATCTTACTTATGAAAAATTAGTCCTTATCACTCCACTGCTTTAAAAGGTTTAAGGAACCCCATCTCCGCCAGGAGAGAGGCCCCGTGTCTTAGCATGGAACACACAGTCATTGGTGGCCTGGGACCTCTGCACCCAGCCTCAACTCACACCTCGTGGCTTCGCCCTTCTCTCTCCAAATCCACAGACTTCCCCAGCATCTCCTCTCCGTTCTCAACAATTCTGGCTCCAGTGCCTTCGTTCGTTCTCTTTCCTCTGCTTGACCCCCCCAGGCCACCTCGGCGGTCAAAATCACAGCCGTCTCCTCCAGGAATCCTACCCCCACCTCTCTCCTCCACCCTAGACGCCCACAGGCTGGGTCGGGTCGCCTTCCAGCACTCCCTAGTGCCCTGCACCTGCTGCCCTTGTTGCATTTACCACAGATCATTGTAACTTTCTGTTTATTAGTCTGTCTCCTCCGCTAGACGAAGACTTCCTTCTGGGTGAGAACAGTGTCGTAGGCAATTCTGAATCGCCAGTGCCTGGCACAGAAATCGGTATAAAGAGATACTCAAAAAATACTGAATAATGAATACATTAACTTCTAATTTTTCCTGAAGTAAATCATTATTCCCCTTAAAGCACACCCACGGCATTCACATAACCTTGCATACACACACACACACACACACACCCCTTATTATCACTTTTTAAAAGAGAGGAAAGGAGTTATAAAAGAATAAAATGTCAGCGTTAGAAAGTACATTGGTAGAGGTTAACCTTCGTTTTTGCAAGAATACTTTCTGAATCCAACCTAGTGAGTCATGTCCAACTTGTACATCTCCAGTGACTGACAGGCACCCTGCCACCCGCAGAAGCAGCCTTTTCTGTTCTTGGGTGACTCTGAATGTCAGCAGGTTCCTGCTTCTGATGACCTGAAGTTTGCTTCACTATAAATCCTACCAACCCACTGGTCCCAGCTCTGTTCCCTAGATCTACACGGAGCTAATCCTTCCCATATGGCAGCCCTTCAAATAGTCAAAGATGTCAAGTCTTCTCCTCTCCAGGGTAAACACTGCGAATTCCTTAAACTGATGCCCAAACACTTGAGTCTAGAGCCACCCTCCAGCCCTGGTCACGCTTCCTGGACGTGCTCCAGAGTCAGCCCTTGAAGTCACCTGTTAGAACACTTCGGCAGCATGAAACATATTGGTATGAATTCTAAAATGAAATTCTTAAATTTAATTGACCATTAAAATCACCTGGGGAATTTGTTAAACATGCCCCATGGGAGACCCTAGCCACCGAGAGTCCGATCCCATGGGTGCACGTGGGGCCCAGGACCCTTCACTGTGATAAAGCTGTTCAATCACTTCAGCCATGGGAGGTCCACAGACGACTCCTCCAGGAACACTCATCTAAGACGCCACCAATCTCAGTTTTCTCTTCCTCAAATCAGGGTTAAATTGGTCTTTCTCTTGGATCACAAGGTAGGTTGAGTGCTAACTCCTAAGTTGATTACAAAATACTCCCTAAATACCAAGTGCACATTAATAATGGTGGAATGGGAAGCGAGCATTCACCAGCCTTCCCATTCGAGCAAAAGAAATGATGGCAGATGGAGTCCCTCCATCAGAAGAAAGAGTTATTGGGGTTGTTCAAGGGGGTGAGAGAACAGATTTCATGCTCTTAAGTCTTTCCCAAGGATGGTCTTTTAAGCAGCATAAGGATAAGTGATTGGCTCTCTGTGTTTTTCGGAATGTGGCACAGGAAGGCCTTTCCCATCCCATAAATACTGATATTAGTAAATCAGATAAGCTGGAGAAGCACTTAGGCTTGACGCCAGGAGAAAAACTATGCCAGCATTCGTTCTCTTCGTTAATGTTTTTGGTAAATTATTAATTGCCACTATTGATGGATGCTCCTTAAAGGGAATCTTTCTATTCGCGCTATGGAGAACGACTTACAGAGAGTAAGGCGGCATAGAGGCATTTCCAGGGGTGGGGACGGGACTTCAAGGATGCTAACAGCTCGGACTGCAGAACCAGACAGTACTGAGTTTGAATCCCGCCCCTTCCACTGAATAAGTCACCCGTTCAGACCTACCGTCTTCTCATCCGCAAAATGGAATGTCTAAAGGTTCCCATGCTGTGACATTGTTATAAAAATTAAATAACAGTGCTAGGAAAGTCCCAACTCACTAGGTATTACTTACTCCCGTCTCTGTGTATGAATGTGTTTACTTACTCGTTCAGCATTTCTTCCACACCCACGCTGCACAAATCCAGTCGTCATACTACTGCCTCCATCTCACAGATGAAGGCCCTGAGGCAAAAGTTTGGTAAATCACCATGGAAACAAAATTCAGGTCATTCAGCCACAAAACCAAAGCTGCATTTCCCATCAGCCTCCCTCCCAGAACATTGCCCTGGTACCAACAGAGCCAGAGATGCTTCCCAGAGCAAACTGGTCCGATGCCCACACTGAGAGCACCAGAACCACATGAGGAAAGCTACAGGTCTTCATTCCATTCTTTTCCATACATTTAATTATTCCTTCATGTTTTAATATCACGAAAATACACAGAGCCCCTCTTCTGTGCCAGGCCCTGGGCTCGGACGGGGGGATGGCGGCGAGTAAAGCAAATCTGATGATCTCCATTCTCGCTTTGTCTCTGCTCAGAGGTCACCTCTCCCAAGGAGCCTCCCAGACTGCCCACCCATGCAGCAGAGGAGCCTGCCTCCCCGCCATGCCCTTTCTCCTCACCTGCTGCAGTTTTCTCCCTTCTCTCACATACTAGTTGTATTTCTTTTCTCCTCCCATCGCCCCTGTAACGGAAGCTCAGTGAAGGCAGGGACTCCTCTGCTTTGTTCCCTTCTATATTCCCAGCTCCGAGAATGGTGCCTGAACAGGTACAGGTGCAACAAGTACCTGTTGACTGAATAAACAGAGCAGGAAATCTCAAGGGTGAGGCGGGCAGGGAGAGGAAGCAGGTGGCTGTGACCTGCAAGGACTGGGAAGGAAATACACTGTGGGTGGCTAGGGCATGACGGGCAGGAGCCACTGATGCTGCTAAGTAGATAATGATTAAACCAGGGGCCTCTGACAAGGCCACCAGAGCCCAGACAAGGAATAAACTCTGCCCTTTGCTCCATGTGGCCTTAGGCCTGTCACTGCCCTTTCCAAGCTGCAGCTGAATCGGGATTCCACAATAGGGAGCAACCCTCACCTGTCGGAGCCCTCCTAGGACCTGGCAGACTGAAGAAGCTGAGGGCCGGAATTGCATCAGTATCACGTGCCTGGGCATTAGTATGCCTGGGACGTGACGCCCAAACAGAATGCCTCCATAAAATCCATGCCACACACCAGTGAAATCACAACAAAAAGTGGACTGAAGCAGGGGCTGGCAGCTCAGGGAGCCACGCGGCTCCGCAATGTTTTGGTGATGCTCTAATTAGTTGACAGCTAACGGTGCAGGTGTCAGATAATCCGCACTTACTAGAAAGACATCTTCAAGCAGCCACCAGCATAAGGGGATGCTGGGGAGCCAGGGCACCCCCACCCTTGGAAGAACTCTTCCATCCCCTGCACCAAATGCAGGGGGCACACGGAGGCAGGACTCAAAGGGATGCTTGTGTTAGGGACTTGGGTGGAGCTGGGGATCCAAGGATGAGCTGCAAAGTGAGGTCAGTGCCCAAACCAGTAGGGGCAGTGCAGCATGGCCGGGAAGGGCGGCCTGAGGCTCGCCATCGGTGTACTGGGCGGGGACATGTTTCTCATGCCTCTTGTTTTATTGAAAAATTAGGCAGTGTAAAACCATCACTACATCACTACATCCTCGTACTAGAAAGGGAAAGCAGGCTGAGGGGGAGAAGCAGCTCAGACGGGACAGGACAGCATTAACCGCACAGGCGCAGTGACGCCCTGGACCCCCACTGCCTTCCCTCCCTGCCCCCCTGAAAGTGCCATTTCTGTGGTGTGAATCACAGCACCCCAGGCTGAGAGTGCTCACACCTGCAGATTAAAACCACCACACTTGAAGTCAGAGACCAAGAATGATGTCCCCACTCCGGCACAGGGTGGCTAAGTGGCCCAGGCCCATTATTTTAACCCTGGACCTTCAAGGCTACACCACACAGCATTTAGGAGAGAGAAGAATTTCATACAAGATAATTCACATTAAGCCTTCATCACTCTACCTGGAATTCATTTATTAGATTAGCTTTGAAAGAGATAGGATGCCGAATAAACAGAATCAAGAGCATACAAGTTTTCAGGAAAATAAAAGTTTTCAGGAAAACAATGAAAATAGGGCCCTCTGCTGGGGTGAGCTGGCCTGGGAGAAGGAGGGTCTCAACCCGGAGACCCACTGGAGGCTGGACACTGGAAACCCGGAGACGAGGAGCTCAGAGAGGGAGACACAGATCCCCAAAATAGCGCTTTCTGCATAGTTTGGGGTGCCAGTCTTTCTACCAGCAAAATGGGCCTAACACCACCCATCTCTCACACCTGGGTCAAGATCAAGTGAAGAAGCCTTTGTCGAGCACCTGGCAGAGCGCTTGGAGCATAGTCGGCATTCAGCAAGTAAGAGCTACCTTTCCTTTCCTTCTCACAGCAGCAGCTAAATTTTAAAAGAGCAGTAATATGGCTTGGGGTGGTGATGGCACAATGGAATATACAGCTGTTGCATTATAGCATTGTATACCTGAAACCTATATCATTTTGCTAACCAATGTCACCCCAATAAATTCAACAAAATGAAGCACCACTCATGGTAATAAGATTATGACAGAGTAAGCCCGCAGAAAGGAACCTGAGTCCTGAATGACGATGTGACCGCATACATATTCAGGCCCAGACTTGCAGGACAATGGAGTTACAATCATTCCTCTGGATAAAGTGGCAGCTTAGAGATGGGTCGATGAGGCCCCCGCCACACACACACACACACACACACACACACACACACACACACACACACACTGTGACAAGATGTCTGTGGGCCTGAAGCATCTCAGGTTTGCCTGAGGTAGACAAATGTTCCCACCATATCAGTGGGTTTCTTTTCTAATTAAAATGCTTGAAATCCTGTAAGCTCCAGGTGCCCAGAGGAATGGGGAGGGTGAGAAGGAGAGAAAGAGAACAGTAAGCTACAAAGAATTAAAATCCAGCAAAAGAGGTTATTGCCCAAAAATGTACGAAAAGATTGTGATTGACCCAGCAGGAATGAGCTCTGTGGAGACTCAGAGACAGCCAATTAGGAGAGGAGAAAAAAGACAAGCATGAATGGCCAGCCCGGGGGGGCCCTTCCCCAAGAGGGTGGGGCCTCACTGTTTGGGGCTGGTGGCCCCAATTTCTTCCTGTGTCAGCTGCACTTTCCAAGTGATGACATGGTAGGGAGCCAAGAAGTTGCTCTACTAAGGACTATAGTTACAATAGTAGTAGTGGACCCTCGCTGTGTACTTACTTCCTTCATGCCAGCACTTCTCATCCATCATCTCGTTCCTTAAGACAACTCTTGATTTGATCTAATGATTATCCTCACTTCACAGATGAGGAACGTGAGGCACCAAAGAGGTGACTTTCTCGGGCCTCTTAGCTAATAGATGATGAAAGATCAAATGTAACCACTAGTAGACGGTTACAAAATGCTGGACACCCTGCTCACTCTTTACATCATTTTGTGTAATCTTCATACAACCCAAGGAGGTGGCTATTGTCATGATACCCATTTTATAGACACATAAGCTAAGCTTCAGAAAAGTTAGGTTCAAGGTTATGCGGCCAGTAAGGAGGGGAAACAGGATCAAACCTGGAATCCAAGCCCACCTTGTCAAAGGCCGTGCTCTGCACACCACACCAACTAAACGGCTGAGCAGAAAGGGGAGGTGAGGTCACGTGACTCTCACCAGCTCTGGAGCAGGCCCTAGAACCTGCACTGCAGACAAGCTCCCAGAGGATGGATGCACCCGGTGCTGGTCTGGGATCTCACTTGGAGAACAGCCGGTCCAGGGAGAGCGGCCTGAAGAATGAATGAGGGGTGGTGGAAGATGGGATGAGTCGGAGAGGAAGAGAAAGGGGAAGGGAGGGGACACTCAAGGGCAGCTGTGGTGTGGCACACCCTCTACAGGTCACATCAGGAGGCAGATGGAGGTTCCAACCGTCACTCTTTGTCCAGATGCAGCACTTTGTGACCCAGCCCCGGTCCTCTGACTGACCTTCCGTCCTGCGCAATCCTGGGTCGGATGCCTTGAGTTCTGGGAATCTTCTCCCCAAACTCCTCCTGAACTTTGAGTTAGGGGTACTCTGAAAGGCATGTGTTCCCTCCAGAACCAGCATCACACTGCACTGAAGGCACAGTCCACAGGTGTGTCCCCCACTATATCTAAGGTCTGAAATTATGGTCCAATATCACATGCAGGCTTGACATCTGAAACAGGGAAGGCTTCTAATGACCTAACCACAGGTTCACTGACACAAATAAGGTCCCCTTTGTCAATGAGACCAGACATACTTCCTGCTTATCCCCAAGTAGTGGGTTTCAGTGCTTTGCCAGTTCACAGCATAGATGCAACCTCACGTGGCCTCACGTGGCCCCACGTGGCATGCAGCATGCTGCTCCCCCATGCCGTGAGTAAAGTGACTAATATTCTGCTGTGGGTCTCATCTGTGCAATGTCAGGTATCACGTGTCCCTGTCCCCGTAACTGTAGGGTAGGGATCCTTCCCTTACCAACGTGGTAAAAGCAATCGAAGACACAGGAGAATGAATTGTTTCAAAACCTCACAGCGACCCCTCGTGGGTTTTTTTGACAACTGGAGAAACCGAGGCTTGAGAGCTGATGTGACTTGCCAGGCCTGCTCCCTGCCAGCCTGCAGCAGAGGGACAATGTCCTTGAGAACACGGGGCTGGCCTTGCTAAGCGGGCGGGGCTCTGTTCTCTGGACTGCCCTGACGGACCTACCACACCCCGTCTCAGGGGCTCAGTGGCCACAGAGAGGGGAAGGGAGGGGAGGGGAAGAAACACAACATCTCAGAAGGGAAGCCATGTGGGTACTACTTCATCAAGCTCACTTCAGCCTGTGTGTGTGTGTTTGTGTGTACACCATGAGGAGTGCTGTGAAATGAAATGATCGCGTGGGTCTCCATGGAAGGTTTGGAAACCACTGCGTCGAGTCACTTGCCTGAGGTCACACAGTCAGTGATTTGCGGAGTCAGAGTTCAAGTGCACAGTCTGTCTCCAGAGCCCACGCTCTTGACCTCTAAACCAGAGCTGTACAATAGAAATATACAACAAGCCACATATGTAATTTAATGTTTTCTAGTAGCCACATTTAAAAAGTTAAAAAGTCACATTTAAAAATTAATTTTAAAAAATATTTTATGTATCTCAATATATCAAAAAATATTATCATTTTGACATGTGAACATTAATTTTAAAATTAAATCAGTACAAGGTGGGGTTGTTTTTTTTTTTTACCTTTTTTGTGTCCTAAGTGCAGGAAACCTGGTGTGCATCTCACATTTCCAGCACGTCACAGCTCAGACTAGCCTCCCTTCACCTGCTCAGGGCCACATGCAGCGAATGGTTGTCATACTGGACACAAGAGCCCTAAACTGCACCATCTCTGATATCCCTGGGCCCTCGTCCTCAGATTTCATGAAAAAAGAAAAATCCTGTCATACTTCACTGACCTCCTTCACGCAGTTTCCAGAGCATCTACGCCCAAACCCAGTGCCTACGGCTATCGGTTTTCTCCTCACCTTGGCTCCTTGTAGATTCCACATCCTCGCTAAGCCTTCTGGGAGAAGAACCAGGTGGGAAAAACCACAAGCCAAGATGTGCAGCAACCTGGTGAGGACAAGGCCTGAGCAATGGGAATCCGTGCAGGGCTGTGACCCTCGCGTGCTGTTTGCAAAGCTGCAGGCTCTCTGGCTGCCGCACACCAGCTTTAGGAAAACATGCATCCTCCTGCTCAGCTTTGCAGGGACACACTTGATGCTTCACACTCAGCCCGGACAGAAACCAGCTGACCCCATTTCCATGTCTTTGCCAAAACAAGTGGACTGGGGAACTTGCAAAAAGACTGGCGTCTGGAGAGTCCTTAGAAGAAGAGGCAACTTCAGAGAGACTCAGGAGATAATCTGATAAATATCACACATAAATATGCAATGGCTACGTGGGCTGGGCTTGAAGCCCCAGGCAGCTGTTACCTAGGCGTGCTCCTGGGTACTGAGAGAGAGGCCTGGCTCAGGCAGGAGGGAGGGTGCCCTGCCCAGCAGCAGCCAGGCCTGGGGATCCAGGGGCAGGCAGCGCCTGCTTCCTTCCAGCTCTTTGCAATGTCTCCTGGACCCCTGCAGTCCACTGAGGAAGAGAGCCTTTCAGTCCCTCAGTTTGGTTGCTGAAGCACCAGGAGTGCTGAATGGGGGAACATGCACCTCGGGGGAAACCGGAAGACGGAGCAGGGGCTGGGAGAAAGCCATAGAGCACTTTCACCTGGATGGTATGACGTCACTCCTTGGGTCAAGAATGAAACTGGAAGTCCATGGGGTGTTGGCTCATGGCAGTGGAAGGGATCAAAATTCCCCCACCACTCATTGGCTCTCTAGTCATTAAGCAACTACTGGGGGCCAGGCACCCGGCTGGGCACTCAGAGATAGGCTGCCTGCCCTGCTTACGTCCAGGAGCTTGCACACCAGCCCACGACGTAGACTACAGAGAATGCAGTGCCGCAGGGGCAGCAATCGGGTGCAAACACAGGATGGTGCAGGCCTGGAGAAGAGAACAGTTCATGTTCCCGGGGAGGGATGGCTGACTGCTGCACACAGATGCCTATAACCTTCACAACTCACAAGAGCTTCTCATGAGCGATCCAGCCAAGGCTCAAGATATTTCTTAGGTCCAGTAGGATACACATTTCATCACTGAGGAAACAGACCCACGCGTCAAGGTAGTCATTTATACAATGGAGATAGAGCTGCCTACCTCGTGGGGCACAGAAAAGGCATTAGGTAAGCGACAGCCAAGCATGATTCTTTTGTCCCAGAGGTGCCAGGCATAGCTGCCCAGCCCCCCTGCTCCTTGTCAGAGGAGATTCCCTGCCCCCAACCCGCAGGTCTGTCCCACAGCCTCTGCCTAGGAGGACAGATGCCACATGACCACACCAATCAGAGTTCGCTCCCTAGGAAGGACCAGATGCTTTTTCTCCTCTCTGTGCACTACCTGGACTAAAGGGTTATATAAAGCCACCTAGACTGCTATTTCTTCCACATTCTTGGAAAAGCAAAAGTCAGTAATCTACTCATAATAGCCAAAATATGGGGACAGCCCGAACATCCCTCAGCTGATGGACAGAGTGTGGTACCGTGGAATGTAGTCAGTCGTGAGAGGAATGAAGTCCTGATACCTGCCACAACACGGATGAACCATTATGCCAAAGTGAAATAAGCCAGACACAAAAGACCACATATTATATGATTCCATTTATACAAAATGCCCAGAAGAGGCAAATGCAGAGAGAGAGAAAGCAGATCTGTGGTTGCTGGGGGCTGGAGAGGAGGAGGAATGGGAGGTGGCTGCTTACTTCACATGGGGTTCCTTTGGTTGGGGGAATGATGAGGACATTCCGAACTAGACTGCAGTGCACAACTCTGAACGAACTGCCAGCCACTGGATGGTACACTTTCAAATGGCAAAAATGGTAAATTTTTATGTCCTGTGAATTTTACTCGATAAAAAAGAAATACGCTAGCCTACATTGCTCTCTTGAAAAAAAAAGCTGGTTTGGGTAAGTTTGCGTCCATCACAACTTAAAACCGCTGACTAAAACGTGAGGACGGCAAATGTCTGTCCCGTGCCCTGCGGACTGCCGACCGAGCGGCTCCCTCCCTCCACACCTTGCCCTCCCTTAGCGAGGGGGAGGGAAGGCTTCCGCACACCTTGCACAGACAGCTGGCTGCCTCCCCCCGCCTGCCTGCAGGCAGTGAGCATCCACCCAGGGGTGTTTACTTTGGGTCCCATCAGCAGAAACCAGACTTTATGAAGAAGATGTTAGGCCTCTTTGCTTCCCGGCTTTGGGGAGGATTCTTAATGGCTGTAAGGCACATATGTCATTTCTCAGCAAAATCTAATATTTATGTCATTTCCAAGCAAAGAACGTTGGAGGCTCCTGCAATATATCACTCTTTGTTGCTTTCTACGGCACGGGCTGGACAAACCGCTCAGCCGTTTGTCAGTCTTCCCTCCCCCGCCTCCCAGGTGCGGGGTCAGGCCACGTTGGCAGGGAGTGAGCGAGGCGCCAGGACAGAGATCGAACCCGTGTGGCAGAAACCCCCTGCTCTGGTGTTTCACGGAATCTAGGAGCTGGGAGAGACCTTGAAACTTTCAGCAGTCACAGAGCTTTTGTATTGGGAAAAAAGAAACCCTCAAATCTTTGATTTAGCTATAAAGACTGAATGTTAAGTTTCTTTGTAGCCAGTGATTCTTCTTATTACAGCTTCAAGAATATTATAGCTAAAGTTTAAGGAAGCAAAAAATGGTGGCGTGGGTATATTTCCCTACTTTCAAGTTGCTTACAAGAAGATGAGGGGGCATGTGAGTATGCGGCGCGTACTAGGTTCACATTTTACCTGCATTATCTTGTGCACTGGGCTGTATTATCTGCCTGTAACAGATGAAGGAACTGAAGCTGGGAAGGCCATGTCATGTATCAAGTTCCAACATTAAGTTAGTGAAAAAGGCAGGTCTGATCTCAAAACTCTATATTTTAAGTCACCATATAATAGAATGATTACATATAATGACTATATAATAATGAATATTTTAGAGCTGCACGCTGAATGGAAGATATACTGCTTTATACTTTTCAAAGACATACTACTTTATAGTAGGGACGCCTTAGGTACAGGCATTGAGAGACGTAGCACTTCTGAGATGAGGAAGGTGGTAAAGGGTCAGAGACAACAGGTACGATCCATAGGCAGGGTGGGCTTTGAAGGATAGGCTACACTGTCACGATTAACAGGAAGGTGAAGGGGTGACATGGGATTGAAAAACCAGCAAGGCGAAGGTGTGGGAGCAGAGGGGTGACGAACAGCTGGCTGGGGCGAGATGTGAAACCCTTCCTTCCCCATTTGGAAGGTGGTCACTAATTATCACAAAGATACTTGCTTTGGGGTCGCTCCCTTATGAAACCAATAACGACAATAGCACCAGCTACCATTCAGTGAGCAGCTTATTATGTGTGCTTCTCTCAAAGCTAAATGCACCCCAGCTCCTCAGGTGAGCCACGGGACCTGGGCCTATACCCCCGGAGCATCATATGGAAATTGACCCTGGCCTCAACACTGTGACAGAGATGGACATGATGACCAGTCAGGACCAATGACATACGACATTTTCCCTGAAACAATACAGGGGTTGGAGCTACTGCCGCCATCTTGGTAAAGAGAGGCAAGGTTCAGCAAACAGTATTGGAGCCCTGAATCCATCCCTAATCCTATGTTCGTTTAATCTCTTCCAACTGAGGACGTCCTAATCAATACACTCGTGAATGGACCTCATTTAACCCTCACAACAACACCATGAGGTGAGTCTTATTAACAGGTCCTGCCCCCCCCACACCCTTTGTGAGATGTGGAACCAAGCCACAGGGTGGTCGAGTCACCTGCCAGCTGGGAGAGGCTGGATTTGAACCCAGACACTGTGGCTCTAGAGCCAGCACTCCCAGCCCCTGTACCAGCTGGCTGGAGCTGAGCTTCCTTCTTACGTAAACGTGGCCCTCCACAAAGCCTAAAATGAGTCTGTTCACTCAATATAGTTCCGAAGGCTTAAAATACCTTAGACGGTGTAAATTTTCTCAAGCTCCTTCAGGTTTGCGATGATCCCTTTTTGGCTTCAGTTGTCTCCCTGGAAAGAATCATTTAAGCAATAAAAATGTCTCTCCCCAAGTCATCCTTCAACGACTGATACTTCACTTTCCCAAAAATTACAGAAAACAACAACCATGACAGAAGCAGAGAGCACTCAGC
The DNA here is from genome assembly GCF_019186645.2 of Phyllostomus hastatus. Lineage (NCBI taxonomy): Eukaryota > Metazoa > Chordata > Mammalia > Chiroptera > Phyllostomidae > Phyllostomus > Phyllostomus hastatus. Next base: position 16,628,071 of record NW_025333611.1, read on the forward strand.
TGCTGGAACGGATCGGAGGGGAGGAGAGAGGAAACCCTGACCGACTGTTTGATGTGTCGGCAACAGGAACCTGGGGTCAACGCTTGATGGTAATTATAGAAGTCTACTCGGTAGTTCAAATGTGCTTTGTTTATCACACAAACTCTTGGACAGGTGGCAAGGGGAGCCACAGATGCCAGCTCCTGAATGCTTTGGATATTAAAAAATAAAATAGCCCTGGCCAGTGTGGCTCAGCTGGTTGGAGCATCATCTCGTACACCAAAAGGACATACGGCTAGGTTGTGGGTTCGATCCCCAGTTGGAGGGCACAGAACAGGCAATTGATCGATATTTATCTCTCTCTCTCCCTACCCCTTGCTAAAACTCAATGAGAATCAATAAAATAAAATAAAACTGGGTAGTAAGACGATTTGACATGCATGCCTTGTCTAGGCAGTCTTCTCTCTGAGTCCAGTTTTTCAGCAATGTGCCAGAGGCTGGGAAACTCCTTAAGGACGGAGTGAGAAGTGGCCATTGGAGTGAAACAGAAGGAGTCTGTGCCAGGCAGTAACCACGGCCTCCAAGAACTAAAAGCCCTTTCAGTTTTCCCAGGGTGCGTGGAAGATGCACTCCGGCCATGAGCACGGCTCTGCTCAATCAGAGGCATGCAGGCAAGGGGCTGGGACCTAGGAGCAGCAGAGAATTGTTCTAGTTGATGGCCACTAATTAATTAGACCCTCACGTCACCAAACATAAAATGGCCCATTAAGACTATATTGTTTTGACGGGTACCGTTAAATGGTGAAGAGGTTATACCGCACAGGGAGTGAAAGCACGAGCTTTGGAATCAGGAGGAGTTAGATCTCCACCTCAACTCGGTGATTCCGTCAGTGGGATGTTGAATATGTTGCCTAATCTCAGCAGTCTCAGTCCTTCATCCGTGAAGTTAAAGAAGCAGTGCCTGCTTCGTAGGGCTCTTGTAAGGGTTAAATGAGAAAAAAAACACTTAGCATAGCTCCTCATCCAGCGTTAAAAGCAACAAAAGATGAACCATCATTATTTTACTAGCATTATTAATAAAGTTTAAAATTCCATATAACCGCAAAAGCAACAATGCCCTTCCCCATCAGAATCCATGTCTGAATGCTTCCTGGAAAATGTTGTCAGTATAAAAATCTAGCCTTGAACATCAGTAGTTTTTGAAGGCTTTTTGTTGTTGTTGTTGTATTTTCACTATTCTTACTAAAATGCAGAGCTGTGAGTATGTCTGAATACTCCCAAGCACATGCTGACAATACAAAGACTTGGACTCGACTTGACGACTGTGCAACTTCAGGTGCCAGCAGATGGGCGGGTTAGACACGCGCCAGCGTCGCTGCCAAGCCTGGCCTCTCTCCAGCACAAGCCTTTACTGCTGCCTTTAAGGTGGTCCTGCGGGACACTGGGACTCTGGCCATGTATTAGTCGTGGCCATTCTCTCTCAGGGACCATCCCCTGTCATTTGCATTCTGTCCAAACGATTGGGAGAAAACATGTTTTGTCACCCATAGCTCTAAGAATAACCCTGGCAAACTTCAGAACCTAACAGCATCTGCTCGGCCAGAAACCTCTGCTTGTGACCAGACATTATGAAACTCCCAAGGCAGGGAGCCTAGCATGGGAGGGGGCATTATCAGAGGAGTCAGGCAATTGAACTAATTGTAGCTGTAGGCACAGCAGCTCCTTGTCTGCTTGTCTTGTTGGCCTCCAAGTAACACCCTCCAAAGGAATCTATCTTGATTACAGTAATTCACATAAATTTTCTAATCTCTGAAACTCAGTAGCTCTCAGTGCCCACGCCATGCGATTAGATATGTAATTATACACCATCCAGTGGTCATCTGATTGTCTCATGAGTTTCGATATACAGAAGACAGAGCACTGGGCCAGGAATCGGAACATCAGGTTCCAGCCCCGGTTCTGCGTTGACGCTCACGGGGCCACGGGCATGCACAGTAGCCGTGGAGATGGGCCACTCAGCTGCCAGAGGTGTAATTATCTGGTCGCCTGGAGCTGCAGTGCCTTCAGGACCCGCCCCAGTTTTTGAGCTAAGGTCGTGCTGTCCCAGGCAGTCCCCAGCCAGAGACTGGATGTGGCAATGGACCCAGGGCCTGACCATGTCCATTGAACATCAGATGCTTCCAGTGGACAGTCCATGCCCTGTTGCTCCTGGCCAATGTCAGATATGCACTGTGGTCTGAGGCTTTCATCCCCCCAAAATCCTGCTTTCCCTCTCTTCTTAGGTGTCAGAGAGACACCAGATCACCAGCTTTCTCCAATCAATCTGCTTCCTCCCCTTGTATCTTTCATGAGTGTTACCAGCGGACTGTGCCCCAAACTCAGTCTCATCATCTCCATCCTAAGACACTCAGATCACGCAGAATTAACTTTTCTAAACCTCTGCTGACTTTTCTTTAAAGCAGTCACCGTGATAATGAGGAGGAGGAGGGGGAGAAGGAACAGGAGAAGAACACAGCGGTTCTGCGGGATACTATCTTGAGGTGCACAAGCAGAGGGGAACCATCACTACACCACTCCCTCCAAGGAATTCTTTGCATCGGGGGATGGGTGAGAGCAGAAAAGCAGAGGAACTGTTTCTGAGTTTCTAAGGCGCACCTTTTGAGTCGTAAGAACCAGACTGTTTGATGTCCATACATCTAAGCCCTGAGGTATTAGAGACAAAGCTTGTGCCCTAAAAAAGTAGATTTGAAAGAGAAATCACTCCACCTCATGATCACTTACAGAAGGATTGAGTGAACTGGAAAAAAAAAAAGGAGAAGAGGGTAGGGTAAGGAGGTGGTCAGGGGAGCTTGGCATTACAGGGGCTGGACAAGGGACTAAACCTTGGAGGAGCCACCCAAGGTCAATCCGTGTAATCAGCATGACGAGAAGATCACAGAGCTTCCCTTTGAGGAAACGCCAGCCTTCTCCCAGCACTTGGGGCCCTAACCCACTGACCACCCTGCTCCTTTCAGCTGAGCCAATTCAGTGGGGTATCCTGAGTTGTCCTCACTCTGGGCGACCTCCCACTGATCACAGCCAGCAAGAGCGTCACCTCATGAATTGTGAGACTTTGATCTCCATCCAATTTTCCCTCCATGGATGGTGCTGGATGGTGGTGTGAGAAGAACAACCCCCAGCCCAACTTACGGCAGTGATGAAACAGAACTGGTAATAAAAATTATTTTATACAGTTCTGTGTGCCTGAATGTATGCCAGGCTCAGCGAGCTGTTCTTTCTGGACAGCACCCCATGGCTCCTCACAACAGCCCCTGGAGGAAGGTAACAATGCCATCTCCCTTTTGCAGACAAAGTAACTGGTGCTGCGGGACTTGCCCAAACTCACTCGGCCACGAGGGGAACAGCAGGTCCCTCCCAATCTGTGACATTCTAAATCTCGAGGACAAGAAATGTCCTGGACTCTGCTGCCTCCTCCCTCTCTCCCGTAACCCTCAGCCTAGCGCTACACACTTGGAAGAGTCTCAATAAATATTTTGTGGTTTGACCAACTGATTTATTTTCCTCTCTGAGGAGTGGGGCAGGGGGACTCCTGGAAATGTGCATTTTCTCCAGCCCGGCAGAACGGGAGCAGCTGCCTGGAAGGAGGTGGGAGGCAGAGAGCGCACCTCCACAGAAGAGATCGTATTTCAGTCTGTTCATTTCATTTGACAGGAGAAATACTGATTCAAATCAGCTGCACGTGTCACAAAAGGGTAACCGGGTTCTTCATTTTTCCTGCGCAGAGAGACAGCCCCAAGTGTGCTCCGGGAGAGAGCGCCTCGTGCATGAAACTGCTAATAGACACCATCTATCTGACGAATGTCTCCTTAATAATTTATATCACTTGATCTATTTTCAAAGGTTAGTCTTACATTAAAATTACAATTCTGAATAGGTCAGCCTGTTACTTAAGGATAAATTATTTCACCCCTTCGTGTTAGTGTTGTGTTTGGATAATGATGAGGTTTTCCTTTTGAGCCACGAATGAAACCGTGGAAAGAAATTGCTTGCTTGACCTAGCCCCACTCACCCTGAATCTTACTCCCGCCCCCGATCCATGCTGACTCACTGTCAGTCACCGGCCCATGTGTTTCAATACACTGTGTTCCCCATCTTGTCTTCTGGTGACTTTTCTACATTTCTCCCCCCAGATTGTGTCTGGCCAACTCTCCCCACGTCCTCTCCTCACCCCCTCCCCACCTTTCCAACAAAGAACAACCGATTCTCAGGCCCGCCCACTGGACACTCAGTCTACATTTATTTGTGTCCTCACTGGTCCACTCCGTGTCGTTCCGAACAGGTAACACTTGCAAAGAAGGTCCACGTAGCTTTCCCCAGGTTCTGACTCGTCACTCCCTTAGCAAAGAAGAAAAGAGAGGCCCTGTCACCGGTGGAAAGAAGAGTAGAGAAAAGCTAGTTTGAGTCCTGTGAAATCCAGGTGGTGGACCACTCCTGGTTCCAGTCTTCTCAGTGTGCTGGAAAGAACACAAGCGCTGAAGTCGGACAGTCCTGGGTTCGAATCCAACATTCCTCATCACTCAGCAATCTAGGGGAAGAAAATCTCTGAGAGTCCGTTTCTTCTTCTGTGAAATGAGGGGGATAATACCTTACTCAGAGGATTTTGCTAGAGTTGACAGGGTAAAGTGGGAAGAATGTCCCATATGATGCAAACAGAATAGGAGGCTGTTAATAAAAGTTTTTAAAATGGATTATGGGTAAGTGGATGATCAATAAACAACTGTTGTCATTGTCAGAAAAGTAACTGTTAATGAAAACTTTGCTAGGCCAAGATGACTAACAATAGCTAGTTGGAGTAAAACAAGAATTTGACTGTGTTGAAGGATGGTTCAAGATCATGGGCCCTCAGCCTCGGCTTTGAACCCTGACCCTACCACTAACCGCTGTCTAACCTTTGACAAGTTGCTTAACCTCCAGTTTTCTATTCTGTAAATGTGACAAATAAGACTTCCACTCCATTGGGCCTGGGGAGACTTGGATGAGAAAATGGCTGGGAAAGACTTGGCGCAATGCCCAGCATAGAATAAGCCCTTTATCAGCAGAAGGCAACATTGCTAAGATGAATAAATGTAAAACACAGTGGAACGGTCTCAGTTGTAGCTGCCACATGGCACCATTGTCAAGGTCAATTGAAAAAAAAAAATGCTCTGTAACCAGAAAGTATATAAGTACATGAGGAATTTTTTATTACTATTATTGGCGTAATGGTGGGCTGAATAAAACAACCAATGAGAACAAGCACACGCTCCACGAGGCCTTGCTCTAACTGACAAGTACCCACATGCGCCAATGCCAGAGAAAGGTATAGGGTTGGTCTGCTTAATTAAAGGGTAATTTCTGGTGTCGCTCTGAGTGTACGGAGTCATGAAGTGTGGATGTTTAGGAGACAGAGGCTGAAGTAGTGTGCGGAGAACTTAATTGATACTCTAAAGCTGTTGATAGTAAATATGCTCAGGAGGTAGAAAAGTTCACACTGTTTTATGGCAGGAAGGCTTTTTATCGGTAACTTCACGTAATTCTGAGATCGGAAGAATTGCTTGGCCGGAGATTTGCTGTGTATCCGGCAGGGAGTGTTTCCTGCTTCCCACTTTGAGGAGGCCCCGCCACTCCCATTGCTGAGCCACTGGCCATGAACTTCCATGTTCCAGGTAAAAGGTTTTCTCTGAAGAGGCCAAGAGAAGGTGTGCCCACATTCCCAGGGGTGTCCATCACTCATCAGCCTGTGTTTCTCAGGGTTCTTTCAGCCACCGGCATCAGAGAACCCCTCTACCCAGCCGTGCTGGGGGAGGACGGGACCTGACTGGGGTCAGGCCTCATGAACTGACACGAAGGGACATGTAAACCCCCTTCAGGCACCGAGGTGCTCGTGGCCTCCTGATTTTCACAGGCATGACTCACATGGGTGCTCCTTAACTCTCTCATCTGTCTCCTAGTGTCTCTGCTACTTCGCCTCCTTTTGTGGCTGCTCCATTCTCTCTCAGCAGACTGGCTCCTCTGCTCTCTCATGAAGGTGCCGGGGCATGGTTGCACCTCAGCTCCCAAGTGTGACTGAAGAGTTCTCACAGCTAGCAGAGAACTGGCCTTCCAGGAGAGAGGCTACTGGGTCAGGTGCCCGTCGTCTTCACCCTCTGGGCCACTCAGTCACAACATTACTTCTGGGGCTCTTTGCAGAGACAGGTCACAGGCTGGGCAGATATCCTAATAGGCATCTACCACACTGAGGTAGGGAAAACAGGAAGGTGAGTGTTTAATTCCTGGAGATGAGGTGTAACCATGGACTAAAAATGGTCAACTCAGAGAGTCAGTACTCACAACTTTCTAGCTCCGTGGACTTAATGGAGCTAAGACGTATGTGTGGCTCCCAACCCAAAGGCCATCTCCCATGGATGCTCAGAGAGACAGGAAGCATGTCCCATTGACCCTTAAATTATCCTCCAGCAATGGCTCTGTTTGGCATCGACTTTGTCATGTTCAGTAAGTATGACAAGTATCTTGCGGAAACCACATTACAGCAGAGATGGAAATGCTCATTTAGGTCAATGTGGGCTTGCTCTTTCTGCTTTGTTCCACAGCCACAGATAGAATCTGAGGACCTTACCTTGACTTCAGTTAAATCTACCCCACACAAAGCTAATCGGGTTAATTGTCAGTTGTGTTGCTGATGGATTTTCATAATGACCCCTTCCTTCAAAGAGCAGTATTGTAAAAGCATTATCTCATAATTCATTTGGCTTCATAAGCCAAGGGTTATTTCTTGCCATGCTACAGCTGACAAAACTTCCTCAGAAGAATGAAGTGATTTTCCAAAATCAACTGACTAGTAAATGGCAGAGACAAGAACAAAAATTCGTATGTTCTCATTTGTAATCTGATTGCCTTTTTGCTGTCCTGTTTTGCTTCCCCTACAGGCAAATTGCTTGGGGTTTTTTTTTCCTTTTGGCCCCCAGAGTACCCTCAACTTTTCTCCATCCTGCTCTGTGCCTGGGAGGATAACTATTGAGTGAACAGAGTCCCTTGGCCTCTACCTTCTATTGACTTGAGCCAATGGGAGGCACCAGCAAGCAATCAGACAGAGGTTGGAGTGCATTTTGTGAGTCCTTCCTCAAGGATCTATTAAAGGCCAGTCCACGGCACCTTTTGGACAACCCCTATTTTCTCCAGGTTCCAGTGACAACCCCCTCCCTTCCCTTGGCTCTTCAGGGCTAAGGTGGTGATATCCCCTGACTGTCGCTAGCGCTGAGCAGCTGCACCATCCCTTACTGGCTTCCCTTGGCCCGTCTCACTTTTAAGCTCACCTGAATTACTCCGTGGGAGGGATCCATCCTTCTTCTGCCAGAACTATGACTGCTCAAGACTCTAACAATGCATCTTAAATGCCTGATGATTGTGTAATCTAGGCTTATGTAGATATTTATTAAGAGTCTAAGTTGCCCTGGCTGGCATAGCTCAGTGGATTGAGCGCAGGCTGTGAACCAAAGTGTCACAGGTTCGATTCCCAGTCAGGGCACATGCCTGGGTTGCAGGCCATGATCCCCAGCAACCGCACATTGATGTTTCTCTCTCTCTCTCTCTTTCTCCCTCCCTTCCCTCTCTAAAAATAAATAAATAAAATCTTAAAAAAAAAGAGTCTAAGTAATATCCTTTGAGAAGGATAGACATTACAATCATCTACTTGTAACTCATCACCCACAAAGACTTTTTGGATTTTGGTCAAAGGGGACAAGTGCTTTCCCATACTGCATTCTAGCTTCTCCCCACCCATACCAAAGGAAATGTCCTTTGCTGGTCTGAAGTCCAGGAGGCACTCGGGTGGCTGGGACCCATTGCTACAGTTCTCATCCTTCACATGGACAGTTTTCTATTCCTTCATACAAGAAGCTCAAATAAAGAGAAAATACTGAAAGGACTTATCTATCTTGAGGGACATGTGGACAAAAGACTGGGATTGAGAGACAAAAACATAATGAAAAAACAGAGACAGGAAGGAAGAGACCTCAATGAGCTGTATATGGAATTGCAAAATCATGCACCCCACTTGTTCTGCCTGTAGATAGACAAGACTTGTACCTGAACTTCAATCAGTCATTTTCTAATATACTTTATTCTGCATAAGGTTAAATAGAGAGAGTGGTTTGTTTAAAAGTTGAGTTTTAAAACACAAATGTGGAGAGCAACTTTTAAATGGGTCACCATATTCTTTTCTCTTCCCTGAGATATACATACATAATAAGTCAATATTCCCCATGCAAATTACTCTGGATTGCTATTTTTGTGTTTACGGATCCCTGTCAGCCAACTGTGCTCAAAACACTAGCAACAAGCATGCCCCAGGTGACAAATTTACTCCATCAGAGCAGCTTTTCTACATCTCTCGGCTGCTCCGGGACCTCACACAAGGGCTGGCACACAGGAGGCATTCAGAAAATGTTTTTAGATAAAATTGAATGACAGAAGGATTTTGGAAAGTGCTAGAATCGTGGAATCATGTCAGAGAAGAAGAGAGGAAGGTGGAGAGAGCTCTGAGAGAAGCAGACGGCGCAGGACTGGGCCAGGCTATCTTCTGTACTCGCCTTTCTGTCCTGCCGTCCAGCCGCCCTGGGAAGAACTGCTACATGAATCCCGAACAATTCTCAGAGGGTGGTGCAGGTGAATCCGAGCTCTTCACACCAGCAAGCCACAAACCTGAAGGGCTGTGAGAAAAGACACCTCCAGCCCTTCTTGCCAGTCAGCACCTTCGCTTTTCCTGGGTCACGAAAAGACTCAAAAATAGTTTGCCATCACCGACTTGAGTCTCCACAAGGAATACAGAATGTCACTGAAGGTAAAATATTCAGCTCTCCTGAAAGCAGAATGGCAACGTGAATTCTTTTCCGCTGCAACAAAACGTCTTGTTCTACTCTCTCTGGTACAGCGAAGGGCAGAAGCCACCCCATACTCCCCGCCGGCCCCCTGCAGGGATTGTAGGCATAGTCACGCCACAGAACCACAGAACATGCCTGCTATTTCTTCATCTTCTGAATCTGGAGATTTCACCACAAGCAAAGTCAAGATCCATTTTTCTGAGTTCTAGAGCTAGGAGCTACAGAAAACGTCAAGATAAATAATGTTGGTCCTTACCCTAAAGGAATTTATAATCCAGTATTTCATTTCATTTTCATTTACTCATTTATTGAATGATTTTCCAAACTAAAAAGGATTAAGTTGGCTTTAAAAAACTGCAAATGCCACTATGAGGTAAAATAAAACTTAGAATAAGTTCGTGAAGACATGGAGGGAGAGGTGAAATGAGGACAAGAAGCATCAGGTGAAGCTGGAAGTGCCGTTAGCACCCAAATTGCAGGCTGTAAGAGTCTCTGCACTTGCTAGGCGTCATCCCCGGTTTGACTGTAGGATTTCTAGCAGACAAGACACAGCCTAGTGGAGGAGACAAGTCAGGTCTCCAGATAACTGCAGAAAAGACAGGTGTGAGCTCTGGGGCCACATCACCTGGGTTCCGAATGCCCGCTCCCAGGTATGGATGGGATCTTAAGGAAATCACTCAGTTTTCCTAAATTGCAGTTTTCTAAAGTGCACGTTTTCTAAATGTGTAAAATGGGAATGACAGTGCCTACTCCATAGGATTATTTGAAGAATAAAGAGATTAATTTCTGTAGGAAATACAAAGCACCTGGTATACAGTCAGTCAGCTGTCCATAAGCATTGGCTAGTACGAGACAGAATATGACAAATGTTACCACAGAAGTTCAAGTTCATTACTATAGACACATCAAAGGAAAGGACTGCTTTTGACTAGGGATAGGAGAGGGACATAGATTAGGGATCCTTTGTAGAGGCACAGTAACCAAGTGAATTAGAAGGAAGATTTGCACTACTAGATGGAAGGAGAAAAAAGGAGATATTCTGAGCAGAAGGAATGGTACAGTGTTAAAATAGAAAAAGTGCGGAGGGTGCTCAAGGAAGAGCAAGTATTCAGGAATCCAGAAATGAAGGGTTTTGGTTTTGTAAATCATCACTGCGTTAGTGAGGACACTCAGGATAGCAAGTGACAGAAACCCAGTGCAAACTGGCTCAAGCAACCAGAAAAAAAGGTGGGCTGTATGTCTGTATATAACTCAGAAGCTCAGGGGTAGCTCCAGTCACACCCGGATCCAGGACCTGCAACACTACAGTGTCAGATTTTACTTTCCCTCCTCTCGGCTTTACTGTCCCGCGTGTTGAATCCTGTCTCAGGCAGGAAAACTACCCAGTGGTTCCAGGGTTTCATCTACCCAACCTCAGGCCACTACAAACACATACATGACAATCCCTTAAGAGGGCAATGAAGAAATGTGGGGATATTTTGGAGAATAGCTCTGTCCTCCTGGGCATATGGTGGCACTGTACTTCCCCAGGTAATTTTTCAACCCTCAGCTGAATATATTTTTTATTTATTTTAGAGAAGAGAACGGGGGAGAGAGGGACAGAGAAAGACATATCGGTGTGACAGAAAAACATCAATCAATCAGTTGCCTTCGGTACGTGCCCCAAATGGGGATCAAACCCACAACCAGCTATGGGATCTGACCAGGGATCAAACCTGCAGACTTTTGGTGTACAGGATGATACTCCCACCAACTGACCCACTTGGCCAGGGTCCCATAGGCCTTTTACGAGAGAAAGGTGGCCATGTGACTGGCATTAGCCAAAGAAATATGGGTGGAAGTGATAGTTTTCACATTCAGGTGGGAGATTTTAGAGGCAGCCATACCCCTCCCCTTGCCATAAAGATTGTGGTCCTCTCATGGTGAGATAGGACTCTGTCCACCTGGGTCACCAGTGAGCAGAACTTCCGAGCTGACCTCCTTTGAGCATGAAGCAAAGCTGAGTGACTTTTTTTGTTGTGTTATGTCACTGGATTTTGGAAGTTGTTGGTTACTACAATATAACCTAGCCTATCCTGTTACAGAAAGAACCTCTAGTGGGATCCATTCAGGGGTGCTCCAGGAAGCCAGAACCAACAGGGCGTGTGACTATACAGAGGGAGAGGGATTTATTTTAAGGAATTGGGTACCATGATTATGAAGATGGGCAAGTACCAAAGCTTCAGGATAGGCCAGTGCCTGAAGACCCAGGAGAGTCGATTGTATAGTTCAAGTTCAAAGGCCATCTTCTGGCAGAACTCCATCTTGCTTATGAAAGGTCACTTTTGTTCTTGAAGGCCTTAAACTGATTGGATGAGGCCCACCCACATTCTGGAGGGTAATCTGCTTCATTCCAAGTCTCCTGATCTAAAAGTTAATCATATTAAAAAAAAATCCTGAATAATGTTTGACCAAATATCTGGGCAGGGTGGCTCAGCCAAGACACAAAATGAGCCATCTCAGGATACAAACCACCATGCTAGAGTAAGCAGCCACAAGTAAGTCCCTTGACTGGTACTTGGTCAGAATTTCACTTCCAAGGGAAATTATTATCAAACTCATGATATGAAGCTTAAAAAAATAAAAGCTTCATCTCTCCTCCCTCAAGTCATCCCATGATTCTCTCTAGTCTGGAGAAAGAACTCATCAATCTCACTTCCAGGATTGGCCCTGTGGCAACCAAGACATCCGTTTCTCGATGTCCCATCCTGGTTCCAGTCTTTGTGCCTCTCTTGAGCCCTGTCTTCTAGAAAAATGCTTGGTCCCCCTTCGACACTTTCTTCTCTTCCACAGATGCAGCTGCTTGTACTTCCCACCGGTCAAACACCAAGTACGACATGACCTATCGCAAAATGCAGGGCGGGAAACGGTGACTACAACCCTGTGGCCAGGGGGATTTGCACAGATCCCCGGGAGCTGGTCACCTCAGCCCTGTTTGACATGGCTTCCTTTAGGCTGTGGGTCTTTGGCAGGTGTGGGTCTTTCCGAGCTCCTCGTGAGCAAATGGATGCCCTTCGACTCTCCCTTCTCACTCTCGAACCGGGGTACACTTTCTGCACTTCCGTGGCTTTCCCCAGGAAACACCCTCAAGGTGTCTGCAAAGGTATCAGGCATGGGTCAGGTTGGCCAGTAGCACTGAAGTCACCAGCACTTCCTACTGCCCAGGGAAAACCCTTCCCTCATTATAAAGTAGACGACATCACCTTTGCTTGCTTAACACCTGGTCTCCCGAGCTCCACCCTGCTTTGCCAGCACAAACTCCCTCATTTCTGCTCTCTGCTGACAATTCAAAAGCCCCACGGATGTGCTGCAACCCCCCCGCCCACTCCCCTCATCCCTTCAGACCCTTCCCTCAGGTGGCCAGCAGAGAAGACTGTAGGTCGGACCCAGTCATCACACGATGGTATTAACAACTGACCAGGGCTGGATTGTAAACTTTCTGAAAGGCATTTGAAAGTTAAAAGATGGTTGTTTTAAGTATGGTCTTCATCAAAACTAAGCTCATGAAACTGTGATGTGCTCTTCATTTCCATCTGAGTGGTTCCTCCGTCTCTGTTAACAAAGCCCTGGACCCCGCATGGTTTACTAGACCAAAACGTGATCACCCGGCACAGACACGTGCATACACAGCTTTGTGCTTTCAGACAATTACCACTTGAGGAAACCGACCTTTCCTCCCCACTCTGCCATTCCATCTGTGTCCTCAAGGTAGAAAACAAAGGGACACCTCCTACATCATCGCTTATTCTTCCCTGCCCTTGAGGAGCTGAGCAGAAAACTGCAGAGAAATTGCAGTACCAGACAGTGAGGGCAACAAAGGTGACTGGAATGAAGGCCTGGGGAGCAGAGACATACACACTCATCCTGCCCTAACAGCACTGTCCTCTCAGGACTCCTGTGTTTACTTTAAATGCAAAAAAATAAATAAATAAAAGCCCAAAGCCAGTTATTACCATTCGAAATGGAGGCAGTCCCAGAGAAATCCAGGCTGCCATATTGCACACAGCCAAGGGACATCATTCACAATTTCCCAAGTAAATGGTGCCCCCTGGAGTTGTGCAACGGAGTGATGCTGTCGGGCGAATGTGGTCCAGTCAACAACAGGCTCTTTCATCACTTAGCAGCCAGTCCTATTAGACAGGTAAACCTCTTCTGAGAGTTAATGGAGACGGAAGGGAGTGTTCCTAGACCTGTCTTGACTTCCTGCACTCGTGGTACCTAATACGAGCCATGGCCAATCTTAGCAGAGGCACTATTTGTCTCTCTGACAGCTTCCCTTACGTTTCACCAATATGTGGCAAACATAAAATTGTTTCCAGGTGAAAAGAGCCTTTAAATTCTTTCTACATATTACCTAGAATCTTCTAGGATTCTTTTTTCAATTCTAAATTTCTTGATAACCGTTTTTTAGAAGAATTCATTGTTTCTCCTAGTAAAAGAGATCTTCCTCCTAACCCGGCCATTTGCATGCATGGCACCATCTCCATAGGGATGCAGCCACCCTGGCCGAGCCTGCTGCTCCCTCGTCCGTGCAGTTTAACACCCACTCAACCCGCCAAGTCGGCGGATTCTGTCTCTGCCAGTTTTCTGCCACCTGTCCCTTCGTTTCTACTCCCCAGGGTACCACCTCTCTCTCAGCTAGTTACCTGCACTCTGACCTCTCTCCTGTCCTGGGAAACCTCAGAAAAATTTTTCTTACTGCTCTGTCCCGATACCTGCAACAGCAAGGAAGCACAAATTAACTACAGCTCCTCATTCTGGCATAAAAGAGTCTCTACAATGTGGTCTCAGTTGTTTTATCTTCCATCATTGCTTTTAGCTGCTGTTTCTCCAAGTACAGCCCATGGCCTACTGATGGGTCCCAAGGATGCCTCAATGGGCCAGCAACTGGTACAAAAGGCAAATTCTTTCCTCAGATCTCAAGAGCTAAGTATGACCAATTCCATAAATGACTCTGTACATATGAGTGAACATTTTTACTGGAATCCAACAAATAGGTAAGGGGAGCAAAATTAGGTGGTCCTAAACTGCCATTGACACCATCGCAGGGTTTCTGGGACTCTAATCAGTATTCCACTCAACTAGATGTCTTCCACACCGCATTGAAAAGCTGCTGCTTATGCACACAGGTGGACGATGGAATTCCAATGAATATGCATGAGTGGGATGGGTGGACTGTGAGGGGTGTTGCTTAAAGAATGTAGGAAACACTGCTCTAGGGATAGTCTAAATTCCAGTCAAACTAACCAACTGTTCTGTAAGTTAGGTGGCTTTCCTGTCTCTGTTAACTCAGTTCTCTCACCTTAGGGTACCCTTCCCATATCTGATGATGTAAATAAACCTTTTGGGGGGCCCATTTCAAGAACTCCATCAGATGTGATGCTAATGTCTCTCTTGTACTCCTGGTGGTCCTTGCAAATTTCCTATGAGGCAACTCACCCTATCGTGCATCACCATTATTTATCTCCTTCTGTTAATCCTCTGCCAGATCACAATCTCCTTAAAGGCAGGTGTTGTCCCTAACTTATATTTGCACCTACAAGCACCTAATGTGATGCCTTACACAAAATGACCACTCCACCTTTTCACCAGAAAGAAAAATTCACCCACCACAAAGACAGAACCTACAACAAGCTCTCCTTGGGCTAATGGAATTATTTTATTTAATTGAGACACTTCAGCTAATATAAATGGAACTGTGGGCTGTTCAGCCCCAGAGATAGTTATCGCATATGTAATTCCACTGTAAAATTAGCAGTAGACTGGTATGAAATATTTTAGGAAAGTAGTGGCAGAGGCGTCTAAGGCTGGGGGCCATTGAGAATTACGGTACCGAGAAAATTTTCACTACAGTTTCCTGAATCTGAAACCTTCTCTCCACAGTTAGCCTCTACTCCTGCCCGGACGCACTCCTCCACTACACCCATGCACACACACTCACACATATGTATGCTCACACACATGCACATGAACACACAAGTTGCTGCAGTAGCTCATTTGGGGGGCTCCCTAAATGTTGCTTTTCCCATTATTTGCTTGTGCCTTTAAAATGTCTTACAGAATAGGCTACAAAAACTGCCTGTTCCTATAGGCCAACCTCTAAAACTGTACATGCCAATTGAGTTCTAGAAGGCGACGAGAATACTTGCCCTGGAATCTTGCGGCCAGGGTTTCGGTTCCAGCCCTGTCTCTGCCCAGCTGCTTGTCATTGGAGAAGTCATCCTCTCTGAATCTGCGTCCTCATCCTTAAGAAATCACTACATGCTTCACAGGGTTTTTTCTAAGAAGTCAACAGGATAATGAATACGGAATAGCTATGTGAGCTCTGAGGGGCGCAGGAATTATTTCTGCTCTGTTACTTAAGGAAAGGTAATCTACACCCAGGGAGTTCATCTGATTTTCACACTAGCGCCGAATAGGTCAAGTTTTAGTTTGTATGTGACCTCAGACCTTCTGGAAGGCAGCGTGGCTGAGAGTCTGGACTAGGAATCTGATTGGGAGAAGAGGGAAAACAAAGGCAGGGAAAGAAAAAAGAGTTCTTGATGTTTCCCACACTCTGAGCAACGACAGTGCTGCTTCGAGTCCATGAGGACAATTTCCAGTCCGGACAGAGCCGGAGCGTCGCTGCCACAGTCGCCGGCTCGCCTGTCACGGGCGCAGGGGTGCCACAGCTCCCGCTGAGAGCCCAGTGCCCCTCAACTCACAGCCACCTTGTGTAGGCTTCCGCTCTCAGGGATTCGGGCCCTGTCCCCTGGAAAGCCAAGAGCTCCCAAGGCACGTCTGCCAGCCTCCCTGCTCCACCCCAAGAGGCAGAGGGGGAGTGAAGTGGCAACCCTGGCAGCAATGGCTGGTCATCTAACCCAGTGGGAGGGGGCACATTCATCCCCCCCACCCAACACAGTGGGAGGGGGCACATTCATCCCCCCCACCCAACACAGTGGGAGGGGGTACATTCATTCCCCCCCCCGCCCCGCTCAACACAGTGGGAGGGGGCACATTCATCCCCCCACACACCCAACACAGTGGGAGGGGGCACATTCATCCCCCCACTCACCCAACACAGTGGGAGGGGGCACATTCAGCTACCCATTCATTCACTCAACAAATACGTACTAAGTCCCTACTATGCGTAGGCATTGTTTCAGGCGGTGGGAATGAAACTGACAAGAACTGTGCGGAGTTTTCTTTCTAGCGTGCACAGTGAGGGTGCTGGGGACAAAAGGAAGGTGAGTGAACGAATAATGAGGTAATGTCAGATGATGCTGGGATAAGGATTGCAGGGTGGGTAGGGTTTAGTTTAGGGGCTAAGGAAAGCCTCTCAGGAGAGGTGGCATTTGCGCGAAAAACCAATTAGCAGGGCCCAGTGGCACAGAGACCTGAGGGAAGAGCCTCCTGGACAGAAAGGGGGACGTGGCTCTGTGAGAGACCCCCTCCCCTATCTGAAATACATGTTTTGTTCGTGGTGCTTCCGCGACGGCATTGCACACACGGCTCCTTCACACTCCAGGGATTACCATGCCAAAGGAGGGGACTCCAGCGATCCCTGGGGCCTGGGAGCACAAACGGCCTGGACCCTCAAATCACCTCTTTGAGATGGGACGTTCCTTAGTCTTTCAGTGTCTCTTTTCTCAGAAGGTCCTCAAAAGCATCTTAAGGGAGCGAGAGAGAGAATGGTACATATGTGTGTGCATACATACGTATTTTATATGTACACACAAGCATGCGTATACACATGGACACCTGTGTATATGAGAGCCACAGGATGAGGAGTCTGGGGACACGGCCCGCATGACAGATTGGATTCGCTGGTGCCCAAGCCTGGGACGGAACCACTAATATAACATTGGGCTAGTCCTCCGGCAGCATCCTCCTCTCGCCCTGTCCGGGGCTCAGAGAAAATACATTCCCCCTTTCCAGTTACCAAGAACAGACTAAGAACCTACCCTGTCCCCGAGGCCACCTCCTCCATGAAGACTCTGACCCCTGTCTCCTCAAAGACACTGCCGCCTCCCCGTGGTCCTGCCCGTTCCTGGTACCTGTGGGTCACACTCTGCACAGAGTGGGGAATGGCGGCTACAGACACCAGCTCTGCAGCAGCTCACCCACCCCGAGGGCCAGATCGGCTGCCTGTGGCTGTGGGACCCTGGGCAAGTCACCTAACTTCTTTCCTCCACCTGCAACAAGGAGGGAAAGGCTAGTCTTTACTTCCTAAGGGCCACGAGAGGAAGAAGAGAAAGCCCTCAGCACAGTGCCTGGCCCCTTGGCCAGAGCTCAAAGAGCAAGTCGCCCTGGTTACCCTTTGTCGAATCAGAGCAGGGCCAGCATGCAGGGTAAGGGGTCCAGGGTTCACCAGCCCCTGCTGGCCAAAGGGGTCGGTGTGAGCAGACAAATCCCAACCTTCAAAAGTGCTCTCCTTGCCGTCTTCAGCAAGACAAACAGGGAAGGGCCCCGGTGCCTGCCCAAACTTTGTCTGGTAAATAATGGATGTCCCGCTGTGTGTTCTTTTATTCAGAAACGCCTTTGAAGCTTCTCCTGGCCCTTGCCACAGGGATTTGGGGAGGAGGCGAGCGGGGAGGCGGGGAGGGAAGGAGCCCCAGAAGAGGAACGGGCAGTGTGTGATCAGCAAGATGGAAAAACTAAAGTCATTTCTGCTGTCTGTTGGGGTCTGAAGTCAATAAGTGGAACTTTTAATCAAGCAAGGATTCCTAGCCGCCGAGCACCAAAAAGGGAAGATGGGGAAGAATACAAAAGCGATTCCGAGGCACAGCTGTGGGTGCCACACCGACAGCTCCCTCCTGGGGAGGTGACAGTTGGTGGAAACATTCAGCAGCAGGCAGGAGTTTACCTGGGCGAGAGCAGCCAGCCGGGCCTCGCAGGGACTAATTATGAAAATATGATTATAATGGATTAGTAAGCTTGTCAATCAAAGCCACATGCCAGGTAGCACCTGGCAGTGGGTGAAAATGCCACAGGACAGAAGAATGTAATGCTGTTCTTTTTTAATTTATTTATTTTTCAGGAAAACATTCCTGCCCAGAAGGGAGGGCTGTACTGAGCCCCCAGGATGAGAGGGGACGGAGGTGGTGCTGACGGGTCCTCTGGGGAGGAGAGGGCAGGACAGCCTTGGCATATCTGAATAGGACATTCTGGATGGCGGTCTCTCACTGTCACCCAGGAGAACTGGCCCACATCTTGCTCCCCGTATTATGCAAGCCTAGAAAGGAAATTAGTGTTGTCTTCCCACGGAGTCAAGGAAAGGGAGACAGAGGTTAAGAGATGATGGTATTGGTGGAAATGCTAATATCACAGCTGTCTATCCCTGAGCACATGGAATGCACCTAGCCAGGCACCCAGACCTTTCTCGTCTCTGTCTCATTTAACCCTAGGAACCCCTGTGAGAAAAGCACCGTTCCGCTGCTGAATATGCTGAAGCCTGGAGAGGTTGTTACTTGGCCAGCGCCATACCACAAACACTAGACCAGCTCATTCTCTCCATCGCCAGCTTCTGTCGCCTGTTGCAAAATGGTAACCCCAAACCAAAGCCCTCCCCCACCCCGTCTCCCTGTGCTGCTTCAGTCCTGAAAGCCTTCTCCAGGTCACAGCAACAATCAGAAAAAAAGAGAGGGAGGGGGCAGGGTCTGGAGGATGAAGCACGGAACCGGGAATCAGAAGACCTTTATTTCCTAAGCAAGGCTGAGAGGAACTCCTGCTAATTGAGTGTTTACCATGTCCTGTCATTGTATTAAATGTCTGCATTGCTTGTGACAGTTATTCCTCAAAGTGAATGTACAAAGGAGGTGCCATTAGTCTACTTACAGATAAGAAAACAACATCTTGGAAAAGCCGGACAACAGCCCACACGCTATTGGCAGGAGTCAGAAGAGAAATTCCCACCTGGTTGTTCTGGTCCCCAAGCTTGGCTTCTCGGGACTTCTTTCTCCCGGGAGACGCACGTGAGACTTTTAACCGATTCTCATCAACCCTCTTTCCGGCCCTGTGTGCAGAGCACTGCTAGAGACCCACTGACCTGTGCTGTTCTCAGCCCCTCCCTAAACGGGGGTCATGTCGGTCTGGGCACTCGTACTGCACCATCATGAGGGAAAGTGACCTGGGGTGGCCGGAGATAAAGTTCTGTCCGAATTCACAAAATCGTTTTTAGTGAGGGACGTTCTAGGGCAACCTAAATTTCATCACACTTTTTTTTTTTTCAGGGTGGTGGTTTCATTTCCTTTTTTAAAAAAAATTATTTTAATTGTTCAAGTACAGTTTTCCACCCTTTACCCCCATTCTAGACCACCCCCCAGCCCTCCTCACCTCCCTCCCATCTCCACGCCCCCCTTGCTATCGTCCATGTGTCCTTTAGACTTCCTTCAAACCCTGCCTAACGCTGAAAGAACAGAGTGAAGAAAACAGATGTTCTCCAGTTTATGATTGCTAGGGTATAAAAAATGGAGGTGTGCTCAGCTACGCTTACCAAAAAAAAACTCTGTTTCACAGTGTATACATGGATCAAAACATCACGTTGTACTCCATAAATATATTATGTAGTTGTCAGTTATACCTCACTAAGTTTGAGGGGAAATTTGGCAAAAAAGAAAAAATGGTAAATCCACTGACAAATGAGTACATTTCTAGTTAATATAAAAATACACTGTAATCATTGTGAATAAAAATCTGTGCTAAAGAAAAAAATGAATGTGTTTTTGTAACACTGTGATGGCAAAAAAATGCAAGAATAATAATATATCAGAGGAGCAGGGGTGGGGCTTCCTTCCATGAAAGCGCTTACCGTCCACCGCTGTGATTATTTATTTAGATGATCCGCACTTCTCCAGCGCGCACCTGTGAGCCCGGGATGTAAATCACGACCTGCGCGCCCGACCTCCCCTGCACCAGCAGAGAGCCTGGTGCGTACTGAGCAGGTACGTGGGCTCCCTCCAGCTGGTCCTGGGAGAGACAGAGAACTAAACTAAACAGTCTCCCCACTTCCTTTTAAGGCTTCCCATCCCAGTTCTGGGAGAAGTGAGTATAAGTGATTTATAGGAGGCATTCACTCCTAGGACTTGTACTCGCTGACCTGAAGGAAACAAACCTCTAAAAATAAAAATTAAGAAAATAAAAGCTGTGTGCACACTGGCCTTTCGCAGTGACAGATGACACTATCAGAGACTCGAAGGGGAGCATGAGCCACCACGAGGAAGGATCCCTTGTACATGAAGTGCACAAAGGAACCAGAAGTCTGTTCTGGCAACCCTGATAGATTCCCCTGGTGTTCTGCAAGCAGCCACGATGGAAGCAGAATCCCTATAAAGCGGCTGATGGATGCGCATCTGATGCTTTGAGTAATACCTGTGTGAGAATCCTGGGCGCTGGAGGTTGAGTCTGCTCACGAACTCAGCAGAAGCAGGCACGCACCCATAGCTCAGGAAGAGCCTTGAGCGGGAGTGTCTTCACAGCAAACAGCGCCCCTGAATATGTGATTCATGTTATGAGCCTATTTCTGGGCCTCCTCCTAAGCCTGCAGAGTGAAACCACAGTGTTTCAGGTCAGGGAGGAAAAAAGATCCTTAACATAGCTGAATCATCCCTTTGAAATATGCTGGTCACCCCTGTCCAGACTATCCAGACTTCAAAAACAAGGGCGTTTCAAGAAACACCCTCTTCCAGTTCTGAAAAGATGGAAATCACGCTCTACATTCAGGTTAAAGGAAATGACTTGTGAGTTTTCCTCATGGTGCTCCACACAGCTCAAGAGCATCTCATTTCCTCCAGGAGCAGGTCTCCTGCCTCTGCCTAATGAATGAATGGCTTTTGGGTCTCTGCCTAACAGTGTCCCAACCCCCTTGCTCGGCAAATTCCCTTCCTCATCCTGCATAATGGACAGGCCATCCTCTGCCATGTGCCCACCGACACGCCTCTGTTCATGCCATGAGCATTTGCTGGCCTCCTCTGCCCTGCAGGGAAATCACAGCTATCCCTCCAAACCATACCAAGTGCTTCCTCCCCAGAAAAGCCTTCCCCAAATGTCTGGGGCTATATGATCTTTTTCCTCCCTTTCGTATAGGCCCTGAATCCGATGATGAGCCCTCCTGTGATTTAATGGTTCCCTAAGTCCATACCTTTGATCAGTCCAATGAGGTAAGAAAATCAATAACGGATGTTTACTGAGCACTTAATACATTTTCAGACATTAAACTAAACCCTTTATAAACACTATCATATTTAATCCTTAAAACCAATCCATGTGGTAGCACCCACTCTTATCCCCATGTTACAGATGAGGAAAACTGAGGCACGGAAATTTGAGTGTCTGGCTCAATGTCACACCACCAGGCATGAGTCCGGGTCTGTTGGACTCCAGATCCTGTGACCTTAGCCATTAGCATAACCATAGCCTGAAAAAGCTCCTCAATGTGTCATGGAAACTTTCGCCTACTCACTAAATTTACCTGTAACCCCAAAATCAGTACTCATGGTGCTTTCGCAGACATGCTCAGAGCAGAACAACACTTGAGGTGCCCAAGGCATATATCCAACTTGAGGCCAGATAAACAGATGCTATTTCTTGATTCATCTCTCATACTGGAGACACGTGACCTTTTCGAGGTCTATTTAGTGCCACATTTTTTGGCACATTTGTTGGTGATTTCACTGTTTAAAAATAGCCCCCACGCCTCTCACCGAAGTGCTGTTCAGCATTCCTAAGCACAAGAAGAGTAATGTGCCTTATGGAGAAAACTTGTGTCAGCGAAGTTTCCCTGACGCATGAGTTAGTTACGCTTCCCTCAACACCTCTGAGCCTCAGTTTCCTCCTCTGGGATAAAGCAGCAGTATCTGCCTGAAAAACAGTTATGAAGGTGAAATGCAATTATTAGTCAAGGTCCTCCAAGCAGTAGATGCCAAGTCAGAATCAAGTAGTAAGAAATGTATTCAGGCGGGAAACACTGCACAATGAGCAAAACATTTTCTCTTTGGGGTGGTAAAAAAATTGGAAATAGTGGTGAGGGTTATACAACATTGTGAGTATAATTAATGCCACTGAATTCTGCACTTAAACATGTTGAAATGGCAAATTTATATGTGTGTGTATT
Source organism: Phyllostomus hastatus (assembly GCF_019186645.2). NCBI lineage: Eukaryota > Metazoa > Chordata > Mammalia > Chiroptera > Phyllostomidae > Phyllostomus > Phyllostomus hastatus. Next base: position 16,650,097 of record NW_025333611.1, read on the forward strand.
TATATACATATGTAAATATATATATATATTACTGGAATTTGTAAGAAATGGATTTATTAAGGGAAACCACCTTCTATACCATCAAAAATGCACTGCCAGGAAAGATTGGAAAGACAGAACACGTGTTTTTGGAGGGAAAAAATATTGTTTTTAAGATTTTATGATAACAATGATTAATAAAAACATAAAAAAGATTTTGTGATACTTAATAAGTAATAAAAAAGTCAGTTTGTGCAGTTTTTGATAATAAATTCCCATTGGGAAGGAAGGGAGGAAGAAAAGAAGGAAGGAGGGAGGGAGGGGAAGAAAGAAAGAAGGAGAAAGGAAAGGAAAGGAAAGGAAAGGAAAGGAAAGGAAAGGAAAGGAAAGGAAAGGAAAGGAAAGGAAAGGAAAGGAAAGGAAAGGAAAGGAAAGGAAAGGAAAGGAAAGGAAAGGAAAGGAAAAGAAAAAAGAAAAGAAAAGAAAAAAAACTGCAAGATGAATGGGGAAGGACTTAGGAGAGGCTGGGAGCATCCTCAGACTATGGCAGGTATGACCCCAGGTGAAGAAGAGAGGAAAGTAAGGAGGCTGGGTGAAGGGTCTTAGACTAAAACCTAGCTCTGAGAAAAGTTCAGCAAGGCCATCAGGGGATCCACTGTCTCCCAGGGAGGGGCCTCCTTAGCACCCCTGCTGCTCTCGGCTGGTGGGGAGCAGCCCAGGGAAGCATGCTGTTGGCCAGAGGGCATCGACAGGTTTCAGAGCACAGCAGCTGGGGCCATGAGCCGGTGTGTTCTGTGCAGCTGGAGACCCGAGGGGCACATTCCCATGCAGCCCCAGGGATCGTACATGTTAAGGTTCACACCATCAAGAAAAGACAAAGAGTAACAGCAGAGCTCATTTTTATACCAACCCTCAAAATCATTGTCAATTGTCCTCCCCATGATCTTTATCTCAGTAGAAGTTTGTTCAAAGCAACATACAACCAATTCTAATTAAATCTTTTCCAACGTTTTGTGCGGGGTAAGTCTTATTGATTGTGATGCTCATGTGGGCACCTTTAACTGTAAACATGAGAACTATTAAACCTCTGCATTTCTTATAGACACAGGAGGGCAATCAGGTGTGACACAAAGAAAAAATACAAGTAAAGATTATGAGTAAAACTTAGTGCCTTCAAACCCTGAAGCCTTCAGTTACTTTATAAGGATAGCACTGGCCTAGCCTGGCTTGGGGACCATCATATTGCACCTATTATCTGTCTAAACCACTCACCACCTACAATCCAAGCAACCAGGCCTGAGAAATCAGGGTGGACTTGCCCTCATCAAAAGTGACCCAGGAAGCAGTTTCAAAGTAGGTAATTCCATCTTGTTATTCATGGCACCAAGATCATAACCCTGCAACTTCCCATTCAGACACCTGGGGTAATTATTTTGCTCTGAAGTCAATACATGTTCCATTGCACTACCCCCTTAAGAAAGAAGAGTATGGCAATCAAATATAATGGGGAAAAATCTTTTCTCTGTTTTCCCATAAAGAGAAGTTAGTCAATTTTGTTTAAAAGTCAGAGCAGATGACTGGAAGAGAAAGGTATTCAGAGAAAGGTATATTTGGACAGCAGTTCCACTCTTGAAACTGTTAGCTTTCCCCAGTCATTTAACTAGACAGAATCCTATATCTTTTGTCTGTTCCTCTAGAAGAAAAAAGAATCTGCAGGAGAGCAGTAAAATCTCAAACAACAAAGGTGAATGTTCCTTTCTATTGTCATTTTTTCCACCAAGTAAAGGCTGCTTCCCATTGTCTTCCCATTATGATACTCTGATTCCTCTCCCTTCTTATGAAATACCTAGATCTCTAAACTAAAGGATTAGCCACATGATCCTTGATTGGCCCAGAACAGTCATATGACTCAAACAGACCAATGAGAGTCCTTCCCTGATATGTTTATATACTGAAGGGGAGAGGGTGGGACTGAAGACCAGACCAAGAGGTCCTCTCTTTCCTCTGGGCAAGGTGGTAACTAACCTTGGATTATTTAAGTCTAAACTTCCCTTACCACATGAAGAGAAAACAGTATGTAGGAGAGAATCAAATGAACATAGAAAAAGAGAGAGAGAGAAAGAGAAAAAAGAAAGATCTGTCAGTCCTTGCGATACTTCAAACTCTTGGTCCAGTCCATTCTCAAGCCAGCTCCACTCTCCCTATCCCCACTCTACATAGTATGTGAGTTATACCATATAATATATTGAGAAATCACAAGAAAAAGAGTGGCTACCAGACAAGAGTCCTGAAGATGAAGGCCCTGAATTGGGGAAAAGGTTTACATTTATAGAAGATGCTTCCTACAGCTCCTGATAACTGCCCCTCTGCTTACAGTGGAATTTGTGTTAACATGTGAGGGGAAGGGACTGAAGCACTTCACAACTATAAAAGACATAGTGATCTGGAGGATGATGTAAACCATCTAAGTCTCAGTCAGGACTTATTCCTGTAAGATGAACTAGAAATCTACCCTGGGCAGTATGGCTCATTTGGTTGGAGCATTGTCCTATAAGCTGACGGGTCATGGGTTTGATTCCTGGTCAGGGCACATGTGTAGGTTGTGGGTCTAGTCTCTACTCAGGGTACGCAGGGGAGGCAATTGATAGATGTTTCTCTCTCGCATCTCTCTCTGTCTCCCCCCATCCTCTTCCTCTTCTCCCTCCTCCTCCTCTCTACCTCTTTCTCTGAAATCAGTGAATATATCCTTGGGTGAGGATTTAAAAAAAAAAAAGATGAACTAGAAATTCAACATCACTCAATCCCTTGGTACCAGTAGACATAATAAAAAACAATTAAGTTTCTTAAAGAGTCTGCAAATCAGACTGGTCCTAAGAGAGGTCACAGTCATTAAGAGAACCCATGATCAACATTTCTGACCCCAAGAAGCCATTAATTCCAGAATTACTAGAACTAAGATATAAGATAACCAGCCATAACAAAACATAGACATCAGGGCTCAACAAAAAACTATTGCTCAGCTCTTCCATTTGAAGATAATAATGGGCACCCACTTGTCCCTTTGGATGATTTGATCAGTAAGAGGTGAAGCATTGGCTTTCAAACCCTTTTAAAAGGCTTTCAGCTCTCCAGATGCAGAGAGAAATAAAGCCTTCACAGTTGGGTGTCTTCCTTCTCACCCCAAGCAGGATATGGTACAGAAGACCAATTCAAAGCCCAGAAAGCAGGTGCAAAGAAGGGCAGGACTACACCACACTGAGCCTCAGGTGTGGCCAGCCTGCTAGCTTTGGTGCAGCAAAGAGACCGACACCCACAGGCCACTCAAAGAGGATGGTCACACCCACTTTCCATCCCAGCCCTTCACAGCGCTCGCCTGCCCAAAGCTGCCAGAATCCTCTAGACGGGGACAGGTACCTGCTGGCTGGTTACACTGGATGACACCATCTGCTACAAAAGGAATTCCATATACAGAACCCAGGTTTCACCTGGAAAATGTGGGTTAGATAGGACAGTCAAATAATACAATTTTAGGACCTGAGAGATTGGTCCAGTTGTTGGACATAAACTCCACACTGCCCTCAATTCCACCCAGAGCTCAGCTATCTATCATAACAAGCCAGTGTCTCAATTACCACCCCCCCAGGGGTCTTGCTGGTCACAAGAGGAAATGGTGAGATGTCCCAATTTTCATAGTTACCAAGTAAAACAGTAATAAACCTGAAAAGTCTCATTCCTTACAGCCCCTCTTTGCTGAGAAGGGCACTGCAGGAAAGAGACAGAATCTGGCTGGCCAGACCCACCAGGAAGACATGCTGGGCCAGCCTAGCTGGGCCTCGCTGCTCTTGGCAGTGTGTGGACCTCCTCACTCACTGTCGGACCAACAGACACCTTTACCTTGACTTTAAATTGCAATTCCAGTTGCAACTCTTCTAAACCATTCACATTTATTTCGAGCCTCCAGCACAACTTTATTACTTTATTCTTAGCGCAAGGCCCTCTTTCTTCACTCTACAAAAGTAGGGTATCTGCTCTGAGCCTCCTTATCTCACATTTGTCCCCACTTTTCTCTTCCCTTTGTTACCCTTCCACCCACCTCCCACTCACCTCCACTACACAGTGAACATAATAGCCTCTTAACAATAACTCTCTCCTTCTCTCTCCCCCCGCCAGACTCTTCCCCACTCCTATCTATACTGAATACTGCCTGCCAGGTTAATATTATTACAGCACTTCGTTAACCATTTCACAAACATACTCCATCATTTTCATTGGGTCCTTGTTATCTAAAGAACATGTTAGCCTGGCTCTGAAGGCCTCAACCTCCCTTTCCTCTGCACCATTGCTCAAGCCATTGCTGCTACCTCCGCTTCCCTCTCCTCGTTGCTCACTATTCCAATATTCCCCACAACCTCAGGCTTAGGCAATATGCTGCAGACTACGTGAAGTCCTTCCCAATCACTCCTCTCACCTCTACATGCCCAGAGATTTTTGTAATACTATGGATTCATACATAAGCATATAATTACTGAGAGGCATCCATACGCCAGATGCTGTGTTAAGCACTACCATAATAGAAATAACAAAGATAGAGAGTTGGAGCAGGGCGGAGAGTGAATCGGTAGTTAGGAACATGAGAGGGGCAAGCATGGGATCTGTGGGATCCACATATGTGATCCCGTTAAGTCTGCGTAGGAGCCAAGGTTTCTTGGAGGAAATGACATACACGTATCAAAGTTAAGTGCTTTAGGAGAAGTGAGAGTTATCCACATGAAGAAGTGGAGAAATAGAGGACCAGTTTTCAGCTCAGAAAATAGTATATTCAAGGAACTGGTATGCTTCAATACAGCTGGAGCAGTAAGAGGAAAGGCTGGTGACAGAATCCAAATGGCTCATAAAGAGGCTTGTGGAGTATGTGAAAGAGCTAGGACTTGGTCCTGAGGACACTGCAGAGCTACCAAAGAACTGCAGAGGTGTGCACAATCCCACTTGCACATGGTGAAACCTTTCTGTGCGGAGTGTGAGTTAAGAAATCAAACTATTATAGCCAAGTAGACAAAAGACAGAGGTGGCCCCCAGTTCCATGGTGATAGAAAGAGGTAGATTGATTTGAGGGCTACTATGGAGACAGAATCAACATGACTAGCCACTGATTAGGTGCAGGTGGGGAATGAGGATCAGGCCTGGTGCCCAGGTCTCTTGCTTGGACAACTGTACAAATAGTAGTATACCTCACTGAGAGGGGAAACTGAGATATAAAAGTTTAGAATGAGCTGAGTATGAAATGCCTGTGAGATTTTCAAGTCATGTTGTGCAATTCACTAACAGATAAATAGGTGTAGAGTTGAATAAAATGACCTGGGCTTAACTATTCAATTCAGGTACTATCATTTAGAGGTAAATGGTAATCAGTACACAGTAAATGAATTAAATCAACCCAGAAAGGTGTGCATGAGGATAGATGAAGGTCATGATAAGTACAAATAGTCAAAGAGTATACAGGGGGACTGTTTCAGAAGGAAGACAGGAAAGAGAAGCCCAACATGTAGAAGGAACAGCCAGGGAGGGTGACACCATGCAAGCCAATGAAAGACAGGAGTTCAAGGAAAGACTGCTGGGAAGTCAAGTAACACAAGGGCAGACAATCATCCTTTGGATTAGCACAGAGAGATCACAGAGGACCATGGAGAAGGTGTTTCACGTGCATTGATGGGGCCAGATGCCTATCACATATACCTGGACGTGAGTGAGTCTGTCTCCTGACAGTCCTTCAAGACCCCCAACTCTGACCAAGGACCTGCAGCATCTCTACCCAGGTGCCTGACACAGCACCTTGTACACAGGAGACAGCCAATAAAAACTTGGAGAAAATAAATGCAGATAGATGTTCCCACCACTAAAAACTCCACTTGGAAGCAAAGGAAAAGTTACTTGAGAGAGAAGAGAGGAAGCTGCTCACTGACCTTGTGTGGCATTTGCCTATCTCTCTGTCACTTCCAGGCACTAAGTTAATCATGTCCTTTCTTCCCACTGCTATACCTGGGCCAATAGACAAGGTCTTTCTGGTCTAGTTAGACTCCTAAGTGAACTCTAGAGGCTTAACATGGAGCCTAAACTAAGGACTCCACTGTTCCTTCCTCTCTTCTATCTAGTTGTGTTTAGTTGATGCTACAAAAATATAAAAAATTGGCTGGTTTTGCTTCTGTTATTTTCTGTCTGGGGTCTTTGTGACCTCTCTCAGATGACACAGATGAGAGCCACATCAGCAATAGGCCAAGCAGTCATCCTTAATTAAGCACTTATTACGAGTCAGGTACTGTGTTGACCCTTGAATAGAACTCAATCACATCACAGTTCCACTCAAGATCCTCCTTGGCTCCGCATTGTCCAAAGGGTAAGTTTAATTTGCCTCTATGTCTTATTTAATGCCTTTAAATCATTCTAAACAATACAAAAGGAAAACCACAACAGGATACATTAAGTTAAAAGGCTATTATCAGATTATAAAAATACATTTGGGCTAAAAGTACCCTATTGTTTGTACCTCTAACAAAGTCCATCCTAAAAGCATATCCTCTATAATTAAAAAGACAGCAAAAAAAATGTCTCTCCTTTCCTGGTTTAATCAATTTATCAAGCGTGGCACTGACCATATTTTGTCGTTGTTGGGGCTCATTCTCATGAGGAATTACACGGCCTCCAATACATATCACCTTACAGAGAGAAGGCTCTACTTAAAATTGCAAGGTAAAACACAAAAGGGAAAAGGAAGTGTTTAGTAGGAGATGCTGAGCATCAGTTATTATCGTGGATGACTCAGAGACCTCACTCCAGGGGAGCCAAAACTGAGCATGGTGACAGATGCTCAGAATTCAGGATCTGTTCCGTCACCATTTATACCAGGTATCAATTTTCCACCTTTTGCTCCAATATCATCCTTCATTACCTGCTCTGTGAAAATTAAGTTGTGTTCTTTAATTTCCATTTGCCAGCTGGCATGCCGTAGAGACTTGAGCAGAAAGGGGTTTTTCTTCCCGGTCCCAGTTGTGCTCATGGGGCGGACACCCGCCACACAGGTGGCTGTCTCTCCAGCGTCCAGCTCCCAAGGCTGCCCAGCTCCTCCAGTGCCCACTCCACAGGGATCAGCTTCCCCAGCTCCCAGCTCCCAGCTCCCATGGCGCGTCAGCTTCCTGGATGCTAACCTTCCGCAGACACCATGATCAGGAGTGCTCTTAGGGCAGATGCCTCCAGGGAGACACCTCTCTTGTGACAGATTTCCCCAGCACCAGAGAGGATGCACTGCCTACAAGGTCCAAAGAGTGGGTTTCTAGCAAGTTCTCTCAACACAGCACCACAACACAGGCTTCTTCTCTGTCATTTAGCAAGTCACAGCCCCGTCCTCTCCAAGAACTTCTGGGTCTCAGCCTATAGGTGGGAGGGAATGAATCTTCCTACGACGTTCTATCTCAGTGCTCAGGGTAGTGACTGTTCCTTATAGCCGCCAACATTCCTATCTTCTTTAGAGCCCTCTTACTAGCCAAGCACGCAGTACTCCCACCCCCTGTAATAGTTACTAATTCTTCATACTAAATTTTCCTTGTTCCAGTCACTGTATGACTGCTGTCTCCCGGCTGGCTGACACACCATCACTGCATCCGTGTGTACACACACGGTGCCTCCTGAGTTGTCAAATGGGCGTGGACTTAGGTTAGGGATGATTGTATCTAAAATGTTTTAGCCTCACAATAGCTCTATAGGACAAGTATTTTACCCCCATTTTACAGATGGGGAGCTGATGAGTAGAGTGCTGCTAAAATTACTCCCTCCCCGGTCCCAAAGCCCCGTGGGATGCTACAGTCAATGAGGGGCACGAAGACTGATGGCTGCATCTCTCCAAAACTGGAGAAGTTATTTACCGAAGATTAAGGATCATTCTTACTTTTTTTTTCTCCCGAGCCTTCTCCTAAAAAAATTAAAAAAAAAAAACCATCCGCAAAGCATTTGTTGAGGAATTTTTAATGATTTGTTAAACCCCAAGTCCTTATAAAAAAAAAAAAAAAGATTCACGTCTGCAAAGGCTTAAATATTGTGATCCATTCTCCTCTCTCTAGAACTCACATTAACCTCCAAGAGTGGTGCCAACAGATTAAATAGACAAAACACTGAACAAACAAGAATGTTTTGAAGCAAAATCCTTCCTTGTAAAAATAAGTACATCCTTTTTTTAAATTTCAGCTAAATCCTGACCTAGAAGTCTTTTGCTTGAACCAAAGACCGAGGTGGCCTGCCAACTATGGCTCCCGGAGCCCGCTGGAGGAAGTCCAACCCCACAGGCTGGAAGTCAAGGCCTCGGGAGACTGGCTTTGTCTTATTGGCACAACAACATCTCCTTCACTCCCACAGCTTACAGCCAACCAGAATGCACCTGAAAAGCTCCTCCAATTGGTAAAAACCCCAACATTTCTGTGGTAGGTAAATAGCTACTTCCCCGAGACCCTAGCCCTAACCCTACCTGCTCACAATCCACCACCTGAAAAGTTAGAAGCTTGGCACAACCAGGAGACCCCTGAGACCTCTTCCAAGCCTCTGCCAGCATGTCCATAAGTGTCCCTACCAGTCAGCCCCCAGACTCCTGCTTCTTGTTGCCAGAGCAGCTAAGGGCCTCAGCTGAAGCAAGGGCACCCTCCACACTGGCCCATTACTGACATGCAGGTAGACAAATGTGCAATACACATGTATCCCCCTGAGGCCGGGACCAGACATACCACCGGGCTTCTCTCCCTGGGGTTCATCTCCTGTAGCCGCTGGTGGTGATTGCGGCCTCTGGGGGACTTGAACTCTGAGATATTCTGGGTTCAACAAGGAAAGAACGGAAGAACTAGCAGTAAAGTGGTCCATCCCAGAGACTGGCCGAGCACTGTGAATTCTCTCAGTCTAGTGGGTTCCATGAGGCACTCAGCAACAAGTGGAGGCTACAGATAAAGAGACTGAAGCCAAGGGAGAGGTTTAGGTCAGGTGCTACAGGTGGCCCCTCTACAATGTCACATGGAACTTCAGTTCCCATTTAACAGAATGAGTTAAAAAAAAAAAACCTTCTGAAGTCTCACCCACCATGGGCTGTAACAACATTAATTTTATTCGTTGAAATGAGAGCTATCATGTACATAGCAGGAAACAGGCTAACTGCATATGAATTTACTTGGGACTATAAACATCAATAGTATCATCCCCATTTTACAGAGAAGTAGCTGAGGCACGGAAAGGCAAAATTGAAGAGGCAGAGCCGAGAGTTAAACCAGGCATTCCAGCAACAGAGCTGCATTTTCTCTCTTCTGGCCTGGAAGGATTATGTTTGACCTAATCAACTGTGGCACTCCAATAAACTTCGCGTGACATGTTTGATAATAGAAATATTGACTATTTTAAAACTTCCGACAGTACTCTAAGAGCTGGGGAATCTCGAATGTGACTGGTGTGTGTTCAGCGGCAGCTGAGATTTAGCACCGTGAATATTAATGGGAAAGTCATTGGAAGGATACCATGTAGTTCCCTACATCAGATCATGACTCACACAGGAGCATTGTTCAGCTAGCGAGCCAATTAAAGATCCCAACCACTTCTAAAATTTTTTTTAAATGTATGGAAATTAATAATCTCATGGATGATTTTTACTACAAATGCTATTGGTTGGCAAGCAGTTTTAAACATAAATATAGTTGAGTTATATTAGAGAATAAAGGGGAAGTAGGTCACTCATTTTTATTTACATGTTAACAGTGTCACCACATCAATAAATGTTTTCATTTCAACCCTGTCCATGCCTCACTACCACGTTCTCCTCCGCTCACACTAGTATCTGTCTGCTCACCGGTCTTCACCCCCACGAGGACCCCATCAGTCCTGTTACGTCACTTACTTCATCCATTTGGACATTCCTGGAAGACATTCCTAAGCTCCTCCCCAGAGTTCCAGTCAACCTGGCCCTCTTCATCTTCACCACCTGTCATGGGTTGAAGAGTGTCCCCCCAAAATTCATGTTTACCTGGAACCTCAGAATCTGACCTTACTTGGAAATAGGATCCATGAAAACGTAATTAGTTAGGATAAGGTCACACAGGGTTAGGGAGGGGCCTAAATCCAGTGACCAGTGTCTTGATAAGAAGAGGAAATGACCCACAGGTGAACACAGGGGAAGCAGCTGTGAAAACAGAGGCAGAGACTGGGGGGAAGCAGCTCCAGGTCAAGGAATGCCAAGGAATGCAAGGACTGCCGGGAACCACCAGAAGCTGGGAAAGAGACATAGGACCAATCTCTCCCCCTCAAAGAACCAGCTCCTCCAGAGGAACCACTCGGCTAACACCTTGATTTCAGACTTCCAGCCCTTTGAACAGTGAGAGAGTAAGTTTGTAGCTTTAAGCAACCTGGTTCATGGTGATTGTTTATGGCAGCCATTAACATCCACGGGTAATCCCCATACCTCAGTGTGTACGAGAATCACCTGGAATCTTGTTCAGACACAGCGGTGGGCCTCAGCCCGCATTTCGGACTCAGCACATCTGAGGTGGGGTCTGAGACCGAGAGTGTCCAACATGTTCCCAGGTAATGCTTATGTTGCTGCTCTCAGGACCATGTTTGGAGAACCACGGGGTCTACTGCCCATTTTAGCATTTAGCTGCATTCCGTGGAGAACTGCATTACCTCATCTGTGACGTCACGTTCACAATCGGTTCACAAATACAGGGTCTGCCTTCCCAGGGGTCCCATGAATGCCACAACACCCAGGCTGTAACCTCCTTATTTCCCCGCAGGACACGGTGGTAGCTGGCACGTTGCTAAATTGAATGGTCCAAGCCTAATGGTTGAAAGCATTAACTTTATGCTCTTAAATCTTGTTTCGTCATTTGTCAAAAGGGGTTAGTTGGACTTAATAGGAATGTTCACGAAGATTGAATGAGACAACTCACACAAAATGCCCGTGAGATTGCCTGGCTCCTAGACTGTGTGCAACAAATGTTAAGTGTTATTTTTCAGTGTTTTTATTAATACAAAGAATTGCTTATAATCCTAGATGGAATTTTCTAAAACAATGGACATACCAAAGCTGAAACCCAGAACTTCTCAGTCACCCAGCTCTTTCCCAGTTCCATCATGACAACGCCTTTTCTTATAGGCAAGTTTCAGCTCCTGATTATTCTCCCTCCCTTTGTTTTATTCAAATCTCTGCCTTGGTTCCTTCCCCTCAAATCCAGTTCTTTGCAGGTCTTTATTCCCATTATTGTGTCCCCGTTTCTGCAGCTGAGTCATCACTACCTCCTAGAAGCTAAACGCCCACCTCCCCCAATCTCTGCCTCTCACCACACAGAGACTGGCCCGGGCCAACCACCTACGGCCGAGACCTCTCCTGACCCCAGGCCCTCTGTCCCTGAGTCAGTCTTCTCCCCATTCATCCCATAAGGCCGACTGCGGTCTCAATAAGCCTTGGTAAGGAAGAGGCCAGTTTTCAGGACCTCAGTGTAACTGGAATAGAGGGAATAAGAAATAAAGTCCAAAGGAAACCAGAGGCAGAGTCCCAGAGCCACCCAAGAACAAAGTGTGCTAGCAGCAAACAAGAAATAGAGCTGATGTAATCATGACCTTTGACCAGGGCAGAGATAACGTCACAGTCACTCGATGTCCAGGCTCCTGGTATCAATGGACTGCGAGTCCTCGGCCACCACACTGCGCATCTCGTTCTTCCCCCACGCCCACTCCCAAGAGACCATGACCTCCTGGCTGGCAAATAGCTCAATGGAGCACATGGAGACCTTTCTGATGCTTTTTTTTTTTTCTAAATCAGGTGCCACTGAAAGTGTAAGAAAATTCACATTGCAAGATACTATGTCATGCAATCATCACCGTGGAGGGAGACGATAATGAAAAAAGCAAGTCCTGACAGAAATCTTGATGGCACCATGAAGCACAAAAATGAGGACGTGGGCGGGCCTCCAAGTAAGTGCATGTTCATTGCCAGAGTCCCTAGCAGACCACTGAACTAGGAAGGTGATATTCGGGTAGTCCACCCAGAAAAGCTTCACGGCAGGTATGAAGAGGAAGAGACTACTTCATTCAGCTTTTCCGCCAAAGCCGGCGATAAGAAGTGACGGCATGTTCACACAAACTTTAGTGTCTGTCCTGGTCCCTCTCCTGTGCTCATCCCGCCCTGTCTTGTCCCTTCCCTCGGGCTCACTAAAGGAGGACACCAGACTGTGAGTGGGCACACACTCCATGCCAACAGCCACAGTGCCAGAGACTCAGCAGTGACGGGACATCTGTGGCCTCTGCCTCCATGAATGCTGGTTGGGAAGATGAACAGGAATTTTTAAATAATCATGTAATGACACTGACAACATGTGCTGAGGAGGAGACAGGAGGAAGGAAGTCAGGGTATGTTCAGCACAGCCCGACTCTCCTTAGCCAGGGTGTAAAGTGCTTAAGACATTCCCCAACACCCAAAGTCACACTGCTGGTGTGCACCCTGTATTGCATGGGGTGTATTTAAATCTCTGTGAATTTAACTGACCAGTGATTTCCACGGGTTCAGTCCCTCTGTTTTCCAGTTGGGCAACTTTACAGGCTGTTGTGATCCTCCACAGCTTGCAAGGAAAGGGGACTGGCCTTTCTTTTAAATAGAGCCCTGGGGCTCTCTGGGATTTGAATATTGTTTCAGGAAACGCCTAAAGCATGAAACTTAAAACCAGAACCAGACGAAGAGACTGCAAGAGACAGATGGAGTCCTAGTTCCCACTGCAACATACTTAATCTAAAAAAGAACGTGGCACAATGGAAAAAAAAAATAAACTGGGAGAATCAGCCTTAGATTTAAGACCGATTATAACACCACCATGCGATCTGGTTTTCACTCCGCCTTGGTTTTCCAAGCAGTAACATTAGTTTATTAACTTCCTTCAAATCTGGTTTGAAAATTATTGACTCACAATAAAAATGCACTATCTTCTGTAGAAATGTTTCTTTTTATCTCAGAGATCCCATCTAACCCCTGTGGACTCTCTCAAGCCACCCTGCAGACAGGACCACGGACACATACTAATCACCATCACGCACAAAAGGACCTATCCGAGAGCCAATCCAATACAAATTTTAATTCTGCCCACAAAACACTTAACCTGGTAGAGCTCAGCTTTTTTTCTCATATCTTCCAGTCAACCGGTGAAGCCATGAAATTAACTGGTAACCCACCAAACACGCTCTGAAAAAAGTGCTCGAAATGAATAAGGATATGGCTCCTTCAATCATCCATGGTCTCTAGATTCTCAGATACAGTCCAGTGATTCTTAATATGTTGCAATGAAAACAGTGCAAATGAGTTCAACAGATTCAGGTGGGATTGCACACAGCACTCAAAAAAAAAAAGGAAGAAGAAGAAAGAAAAGAAAAGAAACCCATTCATATTGAATGAAAAACACGGATCAGTTCAATCAAGCGTTAGCTAGAGGCCCATAACATAGCCTTCTCTTTTCAGATTGGGGTGGACAACAGCCAGTGCAGGACAGGGAGGAGGAATCTCCAACCTGATTGCCGTGGCACCTGTGGGCAGTGAGATGTAGGGAAACGCTATGTAAAGTGCCCATCTCCAGGATGCTGGTTAACCGTCTGCAAGAGGCTGAGGAGTCTGGGTCAGGAAGTAGAACAAGGTACTACTTCCTTCTTTGAGAGAATTTTGCCCCACCCCCTTTAAAAATGTCATCTGGCCTCGTGACATAGTTGGCTGGCACACTAGTTCAAGCTCCTTACACCATCGGGATGAGTAACGGGTCAGGGATCTCAGCCAGTGGGTCCTCAGACTGCACCGTGAGTGGAGCTGAGTTAAGGAGAAAGAGCTCAGACCCTGGGACAGGAAGGGGGTGGTGACTGGGTGTGAGTCACAATTTCAATACTTCTGTCTATGCAACTTTGGGCAAATGAGTCTCCCTGCCTCAGTCTACTCATTTGTAAAATGAAGCCATTACTACCACCTGCTTCATTGAGAGGACTAAATGGGAAGGTGTCTCAAACACTTAACATGGAACCAGGCTTATGACCGACAGTGGCAGAATGTTACTCACCATTACGATTAGGGGCCTTAGCACCCCCCCCTTAATATGCTAGAGTTAAAAAGAAACTCAGAGTTCATAGTATCCCTTTCAATGCAAATGAGTTCTTCCTCCCACGACTTTCACTCCTTAGCACACAGAGCACAGAGGACGAGTACACAAGGTGGTACACGGAAACGGTGGCTGAAGGTCAGCCTCCCTCGTTCTAGCTCTCAGCTACTACAGGGACCCCTGGGGCAATCCGTGGATGTCCCTGAGCCACCATTTTTGTCATCTTTGAAGCTGAAAAAGTAAAACGAGGGATAATGCTTTGGTAAGAATAATATTACTTCTGCAGCATATGCCACGGCCATAGCCTCCCATAAAACCGTGTCTGTGAAAGCAGTTTTTTTATTGGCCGCAGAGCGTTCCCCACAGGAGCAATTCAGGCAGCTGAAGGAGCACCCGTGTCCTTCCTGGTCCGGAGTCACCGGTCTCCAGCTCCTGGACGGCTTCCACTGCAACGTGCCCCTGTGCTCCTGAGCCAAACCGGGCAGAGCGCTGAGAACGCAGTCCCCAGGCTGCCTCACTGTGGATCCGTGGGCTCCCCCAGCTGCTTCAAAGGACCCACTCCGTGAGCCAGCCAACCACCCATTGTGGGAAAGCCACTTATCCCCGGGTCGGTCCCTGGGCACCAGGCCCTTGCAGGTTGGCACCCTCTCGGGTTTTGAATCTTGTTGCTCCTAATTGGTGGTAAGGACCACCTTCTCCGTAGGCTGCGGAATATTCTCCCTGGGTCCTCTCTTGCCAAATTTCCATGCTTGCTCCCACTGTTATTCACTCTGGAGTTTGGGGAAACCTTGTGGACTTGAAAGACTAGGAGACCTTAAAATGTCGGCAGGTAAGAGAGAAAGTGACAGACAAATAAATAGACAGACTCGTCTGCAAAGATATTGACCTGAAATTGGAAACACTCCCTGGGCAGGGAGGGAACAGAAACATCCAGTGAAGGGGAAGGGCGGGCACTGAGATGAAGTTTTATCCTACAGGTAGAATTTGGTATCAGGAAACATCAGAAACGGCCCAGGTCAAACCTAAATGTGCATAAAAATTACCTGGGTGATCTTCCTCCTTATGCCCCTTACTCCTTGCAGCACAGAGCGAGAGAGGACAAATTTATTATGAGCTACAGAGAATCAGTAACTAGAGCAGTGTCTCCTTAAGATATAAAGAACGATTCAGTGGGTCTAGGATTCTGAATTGCTAATCAACTCCCGGGCCACGCCCACGCTGCTGGGTTCTGAGCAAGACAGACCCAGGTGGCTAATAAAATGTGTGGTCCATGAACGAGACAGGACAAGAGGCAGATAGGCTGTGTTCCAGCCCGATTCCAGGAGGACCATCATGAAAAAGTCTCTATTTGGCTACAAGGAACACTTGTAGGTTCCTACTTTGTGGGAGGCACATGCACCAGCAGCTATCCTCTTGCATACAAAGCAGTGAGCAGGACAAAATAGCCTCTCCCCCATAAGGTTTGTAATCCGATACCAGTCTGTAACTTCAGCCCACAGTAGACAGTGAGAACTCAAGCACCCTGTGTAGGACTCCTGCATCAGCTGTATCAGCGGGCGCCCTGAGCAGCACCTCCAAAATGAAATGCCATGCCTCAGCCCTGACCACCCTCTCTGTCCCTGCTGCTGCCTGTGTCCCAGCACCAGCAGCACCACCAGCTCCACCAGCTCCTGGACCAGGATGGCCACAGACATCCCGTGACTGGTCTCCAGGCCTCCCCTCTCCCCTGCTTCCAGCTCACTCCCCCTCAACAGCCAGGAGCAGTCTTTTCTTTACTTTTCTTTTTTCTTTTTTCTTTTCTTTTCTTTTAAATGTAAATGAGAATGTTGCTTCTGCCCAAGATGGGGTATCAGAGAACAGATTTACCTTCCCTCTCAAAAACAAATAAAAGATAAAAAATACATGAAACAATGGTTTTGAACCCACTGAGCATCTGAGAGATGGGGAAAAGCAAACAAATGAAGCCAGCCCCGGCCTGTTCCAACCTCACTGTCTTGGGACGGTTTCCAGGCAGGGGTGAGGGGAGGGGGACCCAGGCAGAGTCCGAAGGGCCCCCTGAGTTGAGACGGAGCTGAGTGAGGCCTGGGGAGACGCAGGCAGCTGGAGGACAGAGAGGTGGGAGCTGCCCAGAGGGAAAGCTGGCTCTCTGCACAGAGGCCCCACATGCACACTCAGCAGAGCGCTGATCAGCACATTCACAGGAGAAAACTGCTGGTGGCAGAGGGGAAGAACTCAGAAAGGGTTAGGAAACAGTTCCCTGTGATCATTCCGTGGGAACTCAGGCCAACCCCAGGCCTACTACTGAACCCATAACTGCAGGGGCAGGGCCCAGAGATCTGTGTTTGAGGTTTGTTTGTTTGTTTGTTTGTTTGTTTGTTTTGGGGGGGGCAGGTGGTTTTAAATTGATTTTAGGGGAAAGGGGAGAGAGATCAAGATCGAGAGATCAATTTGTTGTTCCGCTTACCTGTACTCATTGGTTGATTCTTGTGTGTGCCCTGACCAGGGATCGGGGGAACAGGGATCCAACCTGCAATCTTAGTATATTGGGACGACGCTCTAACCACCTGAGCTGCCTGGCCAGGGTCCAGAGACCTGTGCTTTAACAAGCACTCCAGTAATATCCTGGTGCGCACTCAGTTTTGAAAACCACTGCCCTAAGACAGGGATGCTCCATCCTGGCTAAATACTAGAACCACCCAGGAGATCGAAAAAACCCTGATGCCCAGGCCACATCGAGAGAGCAACCAAATCCGTCTCAGACTCAGTACGTCTGGGTGTGGCCTGAAAACCTGCAATGCTAACAAGTTCCTGGGTGGTGCTGGAGCTGTGGTCGGAGGACCTCTAGTCCAGGGTCTGAGAAGGACTGATGCCAGCCATTAGGAACCAAGAAAGATGCCACAGCTAGGAAACCAGACAGAATGTGACAGATTGTCTTGAACCCTTCTAATGATGGGGAGGTCACTACATGCCAAATTATCCTATTTGGGGACAAAGCTAATTATGACCAATTTCTTACTTAGTGAACAAAATCTAACTCCCTGTAACCTTTCAATTGTGAATATGTATTAAGGGTTTATTTTCCCTTTCCTGAATTTATTTTTCTCCCCTTTGAAGGGATTAAACCATAACTGCTCCCAAGTTACAGTTAATTATTTTCAGTAAAATGATGCTGTTTGATTGTTTTTGTCAGTTTCTTAATATTCTGAACCCTATTAGGGCTGAGGTACCGAGCCTTCAACACACAGAGTAAACACACGGGAACCTGCTAAGAATGCTAATACTTGGGCCCCGCCCCCACAGCTTCCGGTTTAGTAGTCTGCTGTGGGCCACAGCTGCCTGCAGTTTTATGAATACCAACCAGGGGCCTCCCACAGCCACATTCAGGGACCCACAACCCTAGGAGCCCTCTCTCAAGTGCAGTACCCAGGGAAGCACTTTCAGAATGGGTTCTTCCAGTGATTTTTAAACAAAGATACAGCACCCCAAGACCTCCTGGTCTTACACTGAATATTCTGCTAAAACCTCAAGTTACAATTTGCCAATTAGGGCCCCTGCTGTTTCCAGGTGGCCGGGACATAAGAATGGCAGCCGAGGTTTAGACACACAGGAGGTCTCCCACCACCAGGCAAGGTCGGGGAGGGGAGCCCACTGCCCTGGCTAAGGGCCAGCAGGCTCAGTGGCCCTGGTGACTGATGGAGATCACATTCATTTTCTCCCACCTTTTTCCTAATGTTTCCACACGTTTTTTCCTTCCCAGCTCCCGTCCCTCTTCTCTCCACCCTCTCACAATGACAAAAGCTACTATTCGTGGAGCCTCTGCTTCATGAGCTGGCACCCAGCTCAGAACATTACACACTCTGCCTCCTTTAGTCTCCGCCAGTACCTGCGAGTTCAGCCTTGTTTTACAAACAAAGGAGAATGTCAGGCTGTTCTGGGTCACAGCCAGTGACTGGCAGTGTGCGCCTCTGATCCCAGAGCTGCTGACCCTACAGCCTGTTCTTCGGCATCCTCCCTTCTTTTCTTTCATTCCCCCTGTGAGCCCTTCCTCATTCACTCCCTCTTCCACAGCACCTCGTCATCTTTCTCCACCAGCCTTGGGACAGAAGGCACTGCTATGGCCGACAGCAAGAGCCCAGAGCTTAACTTAGCCTCATGGGGCAGCTCCGGCTCCTGTGGAGGAGACACGGAGGGTGCAGGCTGCCCCAGGTGTATGGGAGCGCCTGTGTCAGGGACCAGGAGGGGCCTATGTCCTTTGTACACTGGGGGGGCCCCGCAGCAGACACAAGTGAAAAGCCAGTGGTTAAGTGTCCTTGAGGCTTTGACTGGATGCTGTCTGACACTCGCATCCTTCCCAGATCACAGTCCCATCCAGCACCCTGGCCCAGGGACTGGTTTCCTGCTTGCTGACCTGCAGAGTCCCTGGTCTTTCAGCAGGGCCTCATCTGCAGGCAGTGTACGTACTTGGCACCAGCGAGGGCAGCCAGTCTGGGCGACAAGAGTCAGCAACGAGAGTTCAGGGGCTGGATCTGCCCCGATAGCTCTCCTGGCCCAAATGAGAGCTGAGTACAGACACAGTTGGCAGAAAAGCTTCCATCAGCTCCCTTGCCAAGATGTGCAGGCCATGCTGAGCAGATCCCTCAGCTTTCAGCTGCAGCATTTTAGGTTCCCTTAAGTTAATGGTTAATGACTCATTCAGCTTCCTCGGGTGGTTAGAGCCCAGCTTCAGACACAGTTAGCTACAGTGCTCGCAGTCCCAGCCCCTGGAGGACTTCCAGGCAGGCTGGCTGCAAGTGGAGCTCAAGGACCTTCCAGGAACTCCTTTCTCCTGGGGAGCCCTGGGAGCTACGGGTCAGAGCCTCCAGAACACATGAAAGCACAGGATTTTTCCATCCAAGTGGCAGATACCAGTAGACTTCACGTGGAAGGGAAGATGGCCACTAAACACAAAGAGTCTCTGTGCACTCAAAGCAGATTTCAGATAGCCACTGAGTAGCAGGGTGAGGAACAGGAGTAAACTCACAGGCAGGTTAGGACTTTACCCTGGAAAGTAACTTGATAAGGTCTCAGCTTAGTCTAGCCAAGGTAGGTGCTTCCCAGATCACGTTGGAAAACCAATTAGTGTTGGTTTTTCATCTACGAAGATGACTTCATATTCAAGACCCATCTATATAACTTTGGGCAACTCCTTAATTTTTTCTAACTTCCCAGTCTCCAAGTCTCTATCGAAGGGACAGTATGCCCTGGCCCATAAATCTCCAAGCTTCTTACAACCATAGGACATTGCAAACTACAATCCTTGAGTATAAACAGTGAATACCACTTAGGCTTTGACAATATGTGTTTCTTAATAATCCCCTCTGCTGTCCGAAGAAACAGAACCAATAGAGTATATATAGATACACCTAGGAAGAGGTTTGTTATAGGAACTGGCTCACTCAGTTATGCAGGCTGAGAAGTCCCGCAGTCTGCCATCTGTGAGCTGGAAAACCAGGACAGCCAGCGGTGTCCTCCAGTCCGAGTGCAAAGGCCTGAGAAGCCCTGGCCAGAGGTGTAAGTCCCAGGTGAGTCTGAAAGCCCAGGAACCAGGAGCTGTGGTATGCGAAGGCATGAGAAACCATGTCCCAGCTCAAGCAGAGACAGAGAGAGAGAATTGGCCCTTCCTCCTCCTTCATTCTGTTCAAGCACTCGACAGACTGGGTGATGCCCTGCCGCCGGGAGGAGGGACATCTGCTCTCCTGCCTGAGTAGGCCCGAGTAGACTCAGTCTACTGACCCAAATGGTAATGTCTTCCGGAGATACCCTCACAGACACACACCCAGAAATAATGCTTTATCAGCTCTCTGGGCACCCCTGGGCTGTCTAAGCTCCGTCAAGTTGATACATGAAATTACCCATCCACAGGAGACTTTCCTTATTGATCATGGTGTTACCCATGCCCACAACCCCATCTAAAGAAAACTTCCCTGCCTGTAGTGTTTCATCATGGGACAGCCACGTGCCGTACCTGCTACCCCATCACTGTCTTCCAATGACTCTCGTTGGCCCAGGGTAACACATACGACCCAAGGTAAGCAATTCATGAACTGGCTGATGGCCCTGAATTCTCATGAGGATAAAACCTTCTGGCCAATCTCAGGAATTTAAAACGGGAAAAATGGGAGGGTGATCAAGCCATTAGGAGGAAAAACATAAAGCAGCAGAAACCATGAGCAGGAGAACGGAGGCAGAGAAAAGCTGTAGCAGGTTTGGGAACGACAGTGACGAAAGGAACTGCACTCAAAGAAGCCGAGACGGAGAGAAGATCTAACGTGAGCCCGTGACGAGCCACCAGAGTGCAGAGCCGCCAACAGCTACTTGCCGACACCTCTACAGACGTCTCTAGCCCAGCTCCTGACTTTAAGAAGCCGGATTACACTGTGGTTTGGCCTCTGGTATTTCCTGGGAAATCCCTGTTTCCGCGTGTCTCCTTCCCTGAGCTGGGTTCCCACAGGTCTCTGTCTCTGGCAGCCAGAAGGACTTAGTTCATCTGACATCTGAGCGTGTGAGAGTCTGGTCAGACATTAATGTGCCAGATACTAAAAGGGGTCTATCCCCAGTCATAATTGCATGGACCCCTTCAAAGCCTGGCCATTTTGCTGAGTCGTCACAACCTGGGGGAAGACATAATCTTTTTTCTTAAGATTTTATTTATTTATTTTTAGAGAGAGGGGAAGGGAAGGGAAGGAGAGATACACAAGGCAAAAGAGAGGGAGAGAAACATCAATGTGTAATTGCCTCTTATGCACCCCTTGCTGGGGACTGGCCTGCAACCCAGGCATGTGCCCTGACTGGGAATCGAACCGTGACCCTTTGGTTCACAGGCCCGAGCTCAATCCACTGAGCTACACCAGCCAGGCTGAAAGACAAAAATCTTCAGGATCCCTGTCCTTCAACTTCCTGCCAGGTGGCAGGCTAGACTTGTCTGAGGACCTTGGACATAAACAGTCCTACGAGGGTGGGTACTGATTTGCACAGTAGTTACACCAGAGCTTCAACACATTCCCTTTTCTCTGCAATGGATCATGTTCTTAAAAAAAAAAAAAAAGAATAATCAAGGGAAGGGGCCTTTAACGATCTCTATTTTCTCTTCCCTGTTTAACGCAGGCAACCAGGGAGACGAGAATTTGTGGACTAAGCACTTTGCTGGAGTGGCTGTTAAAGTGATGTGTGGAGGGGACAGCGGCAAAACCTGCTTAATGCTCAGAAACACCTGCTGGGAAATATTTTTTCTGCATGGGTTGCAAACAGCATTAAAACCATTTTCTTGCCTTTAACAAAAGAGCAGTGAGTGTAAGGGGCAGCCATGTTTCTCCGTGGGCCGGCATTGAGGAGCAGAACTGGAGAGAATTAAGAGATAAGCACGAGGCCCAGGGAGCGGCCAGGGGGTTTCTGGGGAACTCTGGCCTGAGCACTCGGCCATGCTGACCCCTGTTCTGCAGCTCTGAAGGCAACTTCTGGCTCAGACCATAAATTCCCACTCAGCCACCCTCATTTCTGAGCTCTAGGGGACTTCAGAGTGCCCTCTCCGCCTCAATTCCCCATAGCCAGTGTGGCCACGGCATTTTATTGAGAGTGGCTGCTGAGCAAAACACATGCGCAGCTCCTCCTCTCTCTGGGGAGGTCATGAGCTGACACTTCCCACCCCACCCCGCATTCCTCCTGCCCTAGTTCAAGTTCTGAGCATCTTTCAGCAGAATTACTCCGGTAGCCACCTAACTGGTCTCTCCATTTCCAGTTGCTCTCTGCTCCCCTTCATCCTCCACACTCGTCCCATAACCATCTAAAATGAAACTGATCCTATTGGCCCAGTGTCCACCAACATCTGTGGCTTCCTCTCAGCCATAAAGTTAAGTCCTAACCTCTGAGCCCTACCTGCCACAAGCTGGCTCAAAGCCACTGGTCCATCTTTACCTCTTCCATTGGGCTCAGACGCTCACCTACACCCCCACAGCACGATTCCCTGAGCCTTCCTTGAGGGTTCTTCCCTCTCTGCCTTTGCTCTTGCGATTTATTCTCCTTGAAGCACCTTTTTTCTGCCTAAACGATTCTAAATGTCAGGCCCCAGGAGACTGAGAGATAATCGCATCATGGGCATAAATAGGAAAGTTGAAAAGTAACAAGTTCAGAGTCATATAATGTTGAGGTTGAGGCGATACTGGGGTTTCCAAAAAATGCCCAGGGGACTGGGAAAGTGTTTACAGATCCAAAAGGCACGTCCAAGCCAGGACTATAGATTTAGGAGTCATTGTCTAGAGGACAATTAGTACTTAAACCATGGATTTTATCATGTTTGCTAAGGAAGCAGGTGCTTTCGAGATGGTGCATCTCTGCCCAGCTCTGAGATACAGTGACACCTCAGTACTCCTCGTTAATTCCTTCTGGGTCTCCTAACAAGGGCTGAAACCAGCGAGGACAGAATGATGAAGCGTTTTCTCTTGCGAGGAAGCGTCGTGACTCACACAAGTTCTAGCCAGTGCGAGGAGTCCGGAGCAAGCGCTGAGCGGTGGAACATCTTTTTGTAGTCATAATGCGACAAGTACAGGGTTTGATGAGTTCTGAAGCTGCGGAGTACTGAGTTATGACTGCACTTTTATATACACGAAGCTCGTTTCACATATTTTCCTTCTCCAAATTCCATCAGGTTAAACTGGGCCACAGAAGAACCTGAATAATGACATGCTGATGAAGAAGAAAGAGTAACTGGTGTGAAGCCGCAGAGGAGCGACACTTTGTGAATTGTGCCAACGCTGATGTTCCGCCATGGGCCTCTTCTCTGGGGCCGTTCCTCGGGGGGTCAGACACAGCCACAGCGGCAGCAGTGAACTGCATTATTTCTGTGTCTTTTCCCCAGAACACACACAACCTTGCCCCTCATTGTGTCCTACCTGCCAAGAGCCACACCAACGTTGTAAGTAGTGCTCTTACCTGTGGACGTCTCCTCTTCCTCAAAGTGCTACCCTCTCGGTGGAAGGAAGTCAAGGGCACCCCCAGCGCTGCTAACAGCGTGGAAGCCCATGTCAAAGAACACCTTATAGGTGGCCTTTCCTCGGCCCACGGAAAGTCCCTAGGGCAGAGCTGGTGACACCTGTAGCCAGACCCCCTTTACCAGACCCTGGCATCTCAGAGACTCAGGGGCAAAGCAGATTCAAATAACCAAATGAACTGAGGAGGGAGCAAAGGACAAATGCTGGGTGAGACCATGGCCAACGGCTTTGGGCAAACGCGTGCATCCTCCTGTTGCCATTTTCAAAAGACCGGAGTCCTCTCAGCACACTAATTCCTCCCTGGATCACTGCTTCCCAGAGCAATCACATAAATCCATCTAACATTTAAGCAAAAGGATATTGAGCTTGGCAGATCAGTACAGTGTATGTTTGCCTCCTGGAGTGATAAGGTCACCTACCAGGAAAGGCGGGTGGAGGTGCTGAGCGCCACAACGTGAGGTGGTCAGACAAAAAATAATAATAATTGGGGAGAATCAAGCCAGAATCTCTAGGAAATGCAAGCTTGGGGTGTCCAGCTACCATTAAGAAGTGCAAAAAGTTCAAGACAGGTCAAAATGCAGCCCGGTATTGCAAGGATATGGAAATAGGGCTTCTTAGGTCTGGAGCCCCCCCAAAGAGGCAGGTTGTCAGCCCTAAATTGTTGAATTTCAACTGCTCACACCTGATCAGGTGATTTATTTGCATGTCGGTTCATAGCCTTCTGAATCTAACTTGCACCCAAGCTTTCAGACAAAACACCCACGTTTTCCTCATTACAGCCTGCCATGGGAGCTGACCGAAACCTCTCAAAGGTTATGTCAGGAAACAGACATCTTCTAGTGCTGTTGACAGGAGCGTAAATCAGTGCCACCTTTTGGGGGAACAACTGGGCAATGCCAACAAAATTTAAAATAAA
Organism: Phyllostomus hastatus; assembly: GCF_019186645.2. Lineage (NCBI taxonomy): Eukaryota > Metazoa > Chordata > Mammalia > Chiroptera > Phyllostomidae > Phyllostomus > Phyllostomus hastatus. Next base: position 16,674,153 of record NW_025333611.1, read on the forward strand.
TGTTACATTTCATTTGGAAATTCCACTTTTAGGAATTTGTCCAAAAGACACATTTGCACATGGACCTACATGCGTACACACTTGTCTCATTGCAGCCATTGTGTAATGGCCAAAAAACTAAGAACGTTTGAAATGTACATCAAACGTTTGAAATGTTTACATCAAAAAGTAATATACTTAAAACATGACAATGAAATACGGAACTCACCATTAAAAAGAAGGAGGTGAGTCTAAAGGCATATGACAGAACAGACAATCTCCTAAATGTATTGTTAAAGGAAAAAGACAAGGTGCAAGATGGTGTGGTAGCCTGTTATTGTTTATGTAAAACACAAACAAAAATAGGATATAACATACACATACACACAGGTATGCACAAGCACATATACACACACTCATAGCCCTGTACCCACTGTCTCCAGAAGGATGCATAGAACCTTACAAGGATACACAGGTAACAACTGCTGCCTTCCAAGTATGGAAGGAGAAATTTCCTTTAGGATGTTTGAATATTCTACCCTCTGCAAATATTATGATAGATGGGGCGGGGGAATGTTAATGTAGATTCCTTTGTAGGTTTCGTAAGCATGCTAGCTACGGAGACCCTTCAAATCTACACATCCCAACCACCTCCAACCCAGCGGGAGGGTAGAAGAGGGGTTGAGGAAGAGCTCGACCAAAAAATATAAACCTGCAATCATCTGTGCACATAGGCTATGATTCTGCACATGATCCACGGTGGTTTTTTCCATTCTCAGCCACATTAACCCTGATGCAACACCCTTTTCAGCCACTTCGGCACACCATTGGTTTGCAGTGAAAACTAATTTTCACATTAGCCTAAGAAAATAGGATTTAGAAAGGTGGATCCACTCACCTAGGGACAACATGTTCAAGTCAAATATAAGTAGTTTATTGGAGCTGATGGTGTGCCTTGAAACTCACAGGGATGGCCAGCCTACAACTTTCAAGCTGGCAGGTAAGAGAGACTTGCGTGGGGTACAGCTTTGTGTAGTAAACCTCCCATGCCCCCCACCCCCTGGCTTCCAGTTAAGGCGCTACTTCCATCATGCCAACCGGCACACCACTTACCAAGCATTACAACTGCCTGTTTACGTATCTGTCCCTCGCCCTAGACTGTGGCTGTGCCAGTTCAGAGGCCACATCATCACAGCTTCCCCACCACTCAGCATGCGGCAAACACAAGATGCTTAATAAACATTTAATATAAATTGACTGCAGCAGTCTCCCAGCAAGACAGGTAGTGCTTGTCAAGCTCGCTCTGGGTGCTTATGACCTTTGCACTGTGTGGAATGTGGCTACCTTTTACTGTTACTTTTTCCTTTTGAGTCTGATACAGGGGGCTTTAAATGACAGAACGTGCAGGCAGAAGTTTGAATCATTATCGCCGTGCTACCTGAGGCAAGTTGCTTCATCTCCTGGAAAGTGTTCATGAAACAGAGACATCATCTGCCTTCCCAGATGGAGGTGAGGAAGGAATGACATTGTGCATGCGGCTACCTTACACATGGCAGCCAGTAATGAAATGGCAACTGTTCTTGTGTTTTTTTATATTTCACATGGAGTAGGTATTCTCTCTTCTAGAGTAGGTATTCTCTCTTACTCACCTGGCACCTTCCACATGTTCAGCATGTACTAATATACTTTGAAGCTGTCAGACATGAGTTGGAATGTAGGATTTAGCTGATCATTTAGCCAACTGTCCCCAGGTAAGTTACCTCACCTCTGAGTCAGTTTCTTATCTGTAAAGTGGCTATGTTCATACTTACAGGTTTGGGGTAAAGATAAAATGAGACAACACATTTAAAGTGTGCAAAGCCTGAGTGTAAAGTGTCACTAAATAGTAGCACTTATTATAACCTATAGAAAAACACAAAACTGCCTTGACTGGTGTGGCTCGGTTAGTGAGGCGCCATCCTGCAAAGCAAAAGGTTGCCGGTTCAATTCCTGGTCAGGGCACATGCTTGGGTTGCAGTCAACTGATTGATGTTTTTCTCTTGCAACAATGTTTCTCTTTCTCTCTCTCTCTCTTCCCCTTTCTCTTAAAAACATGGAAACCCCTTGGCACAGTAGAGCTTTGAGGCATGAACACGGCTCATGATGTTTTACTGCTTCCCTTGGAAGGAGACAGAGACGACATGCAGAATGATGAGACGCATTCTGCTAAAAACTAAAAAGTTGTCAGGGGCTGTGATCAGCCCCAGGAGTGAGAAGGAAGATTTTTCTAAGGAATCCCATCACTGTGCTGAAGGTGGTCTCAGAGGACAGCCACCAGCAGGCCCCACTGGAAAGCTAGGCAACTGCCCGGTACGCTGGGTACTGCACCCCCATTCATGGACACAGAAACCAAGGCTGACTAACCAACCAGACACATAAAAAGTAGCAGAGCTGAACTTTAGACCTAGAACTCTAGACAGTTAGCCCAATGCTCTTTCTACTACATCATCATCTGCCTTTGGGGGGAAAAAAATGAAAGAATAATAGTGATCATAACCTACCCAAATAATAATAAAAGCTGAAATTTCTCTAAATATAATTTCAAAAAGTTAAAAATATGACCCTCCCATACAAAGATAAAGTGAAAGAAAAGAGATTTACATAGGCAGGAAAAGATGAGACAAAATAAGTCCACTACATTTGTTAAGTGCGGGTCCTAAGGGGTAATGAAACTTTAACCTTTGAGGTAATCTCCTTCGGTGGACAGAGATTATTTGAACCTCTACTGAACAAAGATCCACAGGTTATTGTGGAACTTCATGGGGTCTGGTTCCTGATAAATGATAAATAACAAGAACAAAGGTTCAGGCTCTGAAATGAAATGACCCTTGGCCAATACAACACTGAAGAAGGGACACGCAGTCCTCTTTCCCCGGGTCTGACCAATCTTTTAAATGTATGAAGTTCGCTTACTTTTTGGAAGGGCCTGTGTTAACATTTATGTATATTGCTGCAAGTGATCCCAACCACAGTTCTATGAGATGGTTGCTATAATTATCCCATCTTCACAGATTAGAAAAGCGAGGCACAGATGGGGCCCAACTGCTAGTACATGGTGCAGCAGAGACTCCAGCCGAAGCTGATGAGAGAACCCCCTTAACATGCCACTCTGTCCTGCCAAGATGAAGCACCGTGGCATCGGCCTTGACGAGGGGACTATACCTCACTGTTGTTGAATCCCGAGCACCCAGCCTAGTGTCAGACAGACAATCAATAAGTGTACATTTTGCTTTTCGAATTGGCAGCCAGGACTAAAGAAACCTCTGACCCGGACCATGAACTGTCAAGACCCGGTATGTGCTGGGCACTGAGCTGATGCGTGAACTGACTCCAGAGTGAAGGCGAACCACCCAGCAGCTGACAACTGCTAAGTGAACCTAGGAGACAGGGCCCCGTGCTCACAGAGCTCACCGTCCAACGGGGAAAACAAACCTGGAAGAAGCGTGACAGCAAAGCATGGTGTGCATTGTGACCGGGAGTCCAGGGTGCTGTGTGGGACCATGGAAGGTGCGTTTCATGTGGTCCAGAGGTCACTGGAGGATGACCTTTGGCCATCTGTGACCCTAAGGAACCATCTCTTTCCATTTCAGGCCAAAGTCAAAGAAGAGCTGACATGTCAGCTTAGTGGGCCTGTCCCTTCCTATCAAACCATCCAACCGTGCTGTGCATCGTCAACGTTCAAATAGTATTTGACCAGTTCATCCACTTGAACAGAGGAATGAAGTATGACCATTTTGGGCAAAGACTAGACGCAACCAATAATATGTTAGAGCTAAAAAGACAGATTTGAAGACTTCATCTTGAAGCTGAAGGAAGTATGAGCTGTCACTGAAGTGTCATCTGCTCCAGTGAAATGACCCCCTGCTGCTCCTGACCACACAAGAACCCAGAGGAAGGGGGAAAAGATGGTTTTTCTCCAGGAAGAAGGAAAGGAGAGCCGTGCTTTTAAGGGTTCTGACTCATATCTCCTCCTGAGAGAGGAGCCTCTTGCCAGCTCTGAAGAAGAGAGCTGGACCCAGTCAGTGAGCCTGGCAGGGAAGAAGCCAGTGACATATTTTTTTGATTGAAGCTGCTCTGTGTTTGCACAAGCCTTTATGGGCCTTAGCTAATGTAGCACGGGCCAGCGGACAGGAGCTCCAGACCAACACTCAGGAGTTCGCCTAGTGGGCTGGTGCTTCCCACAGCCAGCCGACACCAGGCCCCGGCTCACCTTCACCCTTTCCCAGAATCCACAGCGTACACCTCTCCGCACACTTCCAGGCCAGAGGATTCCAAAGGTGTCTTATCCAACTGGGCATCACCCCAAGAGCCGACCCCAGTGCCTGGAGCACAGAGAGACCTCATAAATGCTTATCCTCTCCAGGGGGTGCCGGCTGTGCCCGGCAGGGGGGGTCTCCTGGCCTGGGCAGGTCCCTGTTAGCAGTGGGGCAGCAAGGAGCTTTGTGTCACGCCCTTCAGCTTAAAGAAGAGCTTTGCTTCCTTCGCTGTGACAGAAAGTCAATGAGGAGCCATGTGATTTGTGGAGCCTGGCTTTATCGAGTGGGGATGGATGGCCCAAGGACAGGCTGGCCTCTGGGGGAGGGTGGCATGGGGCCAGTGAGCTCTGCTGGGGGGGGAGGGCGAGGCAGGCGAAGGCTGGCCATTTGTAATGCAGCTCTGGGCCCTTTCCGTGGGGAATTTACTCCTAAAGCTTTGAGCGTGGGTCTCTGTCGCCGAGGTCTGCGTCTTTCCATAGTGAGAACTCCAAGGTGGCTTCTGAGAGGAGGTGAGGGATGTGATTTTGAACCTTTTTTTTTTAATTTCTTGAGGTTGATGCTAGCTAGATACATCTAATTCTCCAGGTGTCCTGCAACATGGGTTGAAGTAGTAAAAATGTGCTGATTATTGTAAAGCCCGACAGTTCTTTCTTATTGCCCAATCAAACCAGGGCTTTCAGAATGGTTTGTCTACCCTTCCAAGGAGCATGTCAACCATGCTGATAGAAGAGAGTTTGTTTTTCCAGGCTCTGGAGTTTTATGTAAATAAAATACCCAAAATCTCTGGGCCAGAGGTTCGTAGTGACGTTTTATTGGGACACAGCCATGCTCCTTCCTTTACGTGCTTCCCACGGCAGGACTGAGTGGCATGTCCGACACAGTGGGATCCACAAAACCTGAGACTTTCGCTACCTGGGCCAGTACCGAAAAAATGCTTCCCACCTCTCCTCTGGGCTACCACATATTTTGCATTCTTTCCAGGTGAAAAAAGCCAAGGCCATTTCCTTGACACACTACACCAGAAACTTGAACTGATCTTCTCCACCTTTGATAATGTGAGAAAGTATCATCGGAAGCATAACAATGATAATTTTGTAGCTATTCCACAATGCATTTTAATTCCCCCCACCCCCGCCACCCCCTCCCCCCACCCCCACCCCAACTCACAGCCTGTTGCAGCCTCTGAGTGCTTTGCCCCAAAGCAGGAGGGCTCCTTTGCCAGTCTTCTGCAAGACAGTAGGTGTGGAGGTCAGGCTGCTGTGAGGGAGGATTTTCGGTTGTGAATGGGCTTGATAGGATTCCCAATTCACTTGTTTATGACAAGAACGAAGTTGTTTTTAACAGTGGAGGAAGGTGTGTCATCTTCGCATCTGCTGTGGTCAACTGCTCAGTAGCTCAGTGGCTGCTGGGGGCTTATCAATATAAAACATTTGAAGACACAGCTACAGCCAGGGGACATTCAGGTTGTAAATACTCGTAGTTGGAGGACCGTTCAAGGGTTTCAATCTGGGCAAGGTGTCTCTTCGCTGACCTCCATAGCGCTCCAAGCACGCCGGGCGCATTAGCTCCTGCCCCAGTAAAGGCTGCGCTCTCACGGGCAGTGGGGAGAACCTGGCAGTGGCCCTCGAAAGATCGCTTGCCCATGGATACCAGTGCCATCCTCCCCCAGCAGCAAGGGACTTCCTGTGCTTTTCTGCACTGGCAGCCGCACGTTGGCACTGGGTGGACGAAGCCATCTCCCCTGAGTACCAACTCGAAAAGATACACCACAAACTAAATTTGGACTTTGTGCTTCTCATCTCCCCTTGCCTGGAACAATGGTGTAGCTAATCTATCATTGCTTTCAAGTATTTTTATTGGTTTATTAAAGAGGCATTATCCTGTATGCTATTGGCTTGTGAAATGATTATAATCTCTACAGCGAACCTGTGTTGAATAAAATACGAGCAAAACAATCTCAGTCTCTGAGCATAATTTTGCTCCCTGAAACAAAACAGATCCACACCCGACCCTCGATGGTCAGTTATACCCAGAATGAAGAGACCACAGTTCTCCTGTGCTGGCAGGACATTGCAGCCCTGGTTAAAGGGAAACTGTTGAAGCCACTTGGTCAGTTGCTTTTTGGACAGTATCTTCTGGTTCCTGCTATTTGTCGCTGGCTCAGTTTCCCTAGTTCCAGGCTAAGTGTTGATCTTCTAGGCTCTGCTCAGCCACTGCCAGGGCCAGAAGTCACATGTGGATACAGTATGTAAAGGGCAATGGGGGAAGAGGCACTAAGTATCAGAATTTATCAACACCAAACACCAACACCAAAAGTGGTTAAGCCTACACATCACCCGATAAACTTGTGGTTAGTTCACTTGTTCTTCCTTTGATTCATTCGTTCACTTCTTCATTCAACAGATATTTAATAAACACCTAAAGCATGTCAAGCATTGACCTAAATTCCGGGGAGATGAAAATTAACACAACAGACAACAGCTCTACCTCCCGGGCTTATGTCCTGATAAGAGGACAAATAAACAAGTAAATGAGCAAAATTTACACATTGTGATCGCTGCTAGGAAGGGGACCAGCAGGGAGAAATTATAGAGAGGAACAGGGAACCCACCAGCAGTCTCGTTTCCTAGCATAGCATACGACCTGGCACCATACACAGAACATGCGCCGTTTTAATCTTAAGTGATCAACTGTGAAACCAAATATTTAAATTGCTGTATTTGCTGTCACTCCTGTGGGACCAGCTCAGGGCAACTTCGATTTGTAGACAGGACAAAGAGGAAGAGAAGGAAGGCTCAGACAGCACTCCTTGCCTCCAAGGAAATTGCAGCGTACAAAACAACAGTCTCCTCCCAGAGAATTTGCAATGACAAGGCACGTGCTTTACAGAGATCTGACCCGACAAGCTCCTCTGGAAATCAGAAGTGAGCTCAGTGGTCAAGAGTACGTCCCAGGTCCAATGCCAGGCTCCGATGCTCACCCATTATGTAACTTTGAGCCAAGTCTTAACGAGTCCGAGCCTCAGTGCCTCATCTTTCAAAGGGGTGGAAAACCAGTACCGGCTTCTTAGGGTTGTTACAGGAATTCAGCGACTCAGCATCATGAAAACCACATAGCTGAGCCAAGCAGGTCCTGTGCATTCAATAAATGCTACAGTTCCTTAGCCTCCGTGTGCCTGTCTCCTCACCTGTGCGAAGAAGCTAACATCCCCACCTCACAGAGACATTGAGAGGATTAATGAATGAATCTGCATAAAGCACCTACAGCAGTAAGTGCTCAATGCGTCTTAGCCAGTATTATTAATAATAGGATTCATTTGCCAGTGACAGTGGATGTGAGCCCAGCCCATTTTAAAAGCAGAAATGAGGAATTTGAGCCCTAAATATCCGAGCAAATCTACAAAGGAATCGGATGAACTGAGCCAGACCCACCTAAGCCACTGATGCCCTTGGAATAAATTCTTCACCACTTGTGATGGAGAGGATGGCGTGTGGGAATCCAGCATTACTCTAAGTGTCTCAAAGTTCATACGCCCAACGTGCATTGATCACCTCCTCTGAGTTTATTCACGTACCCAACTTTCACTTTCTAGATCACATTCTTCTGGGTATTATTATACTGAGTCCTCAGGAGTTCCTGCTACCGGAAAAAGGGCCAAGCTCGGAGCAATCACACTGTCTCTCATCTCTTCACTCTGCAGGTCTATTTCTGCTTGATCCCGCAAGTTCCATGCGGACAGGAGCCACGCCTGCGTGGATCTTGCTGTGTCCCTGATGCCTAAGAGGCACCTGTGGGGCTTGGGCTGTGTATGTATCCTAAGTGCAGAATTACAGAGGTGGGGAGGAACAGAAGAAATGGGTGGTGAGGGCCCTTATAAGGGTTTTTACATGAGTCCCACACCTTCTGCTGAGAATCTGTACATGTGACCCAGGTGCAATCAAGCCTTGTACAAGGATGGGCACATGATTTCAGCTGAGCTGATCGCAGGGCCTCCTCCAATTTTCCCGGCCAGAGCTGGTAACAGAACTTCTTTTCCTCTCTGGCCACGAGCTACGAGAAGGGAAGCCGGCAGCTGTCTGGGGGCACATTTTCCCCTGCACGGGGAAAAGCCTCATCGGAACGGAAGCAAGATGATGCCACACAGAAGATGCTGAGAGAAGTGAGAATTCAGACAGGGCTCACGTCCCCATATCGAGCCGCCACGGCCACCTCTACGCCTGCCTTTTTCACAGCTTCCGTCAATGAAAACCCAGAGCTGGGCAATAGCTGAAGTGGTAAAAACAGCTTTTATTCAGGAACTTTCGCATCTGGGGACAAGAGATCTTGATATAGAACTGGGCTCAGTTCTGAACACGTGTATGTCAGGGGCAAGTGGAAGTTTGCAGCCAAGAATCCAAGAGGAGAAGGGGGGCTGGAAAATTACTAAAAGCAAAACTCAAGGGGCGGGCGTAAGGGGGATGCTGGTGAAACCCGAACAACAAGATTCTTGCTGCTGGCAGGCCAGGGTGGTCAGACATCACCAGGGGGTGGTGGAGGGTAAGGTCCCAATGACATATCAAGGGTGGGAAGATGGGGGACTCTGGGCAGAGTTCTTGCTGAAACTGGATTATACGGGGCAGTGCACAGACGGGCTTAGGAGACATGGCAGGGGCCTGGCGGAAGCCTGGTCAAGCAAAGAGTCTTCGTCACGTACTTAGACTGCGACTTTCCATGAGTGTGCTGCAGCGCACTGGCGTGCCACAGAGTTTTTAGAACACGCAGCAGCCGACTATTTAGTCAGAGGAACTGACCTCTTTTCTCTTAGACTGTCAAATTAAAAACAAACAAACATTGATTCCCAGCCAGGGTACATGCCTGGGTTGCAGGCCATGACCCCCAGCAACCACACATTGATGTTTCTCTATCTCCCTCCCCTCTCTAAAAATAAATAAATTAAATCTTTTTTAAAAAAAGAAACAAACAAACAAACAAAAAAAGACAACAACCAACACCACAATAGCCATCTGGTGTGAATGAGTCAAAATCATACCTATTTTTTGTCAGGTCAGCAAAAAAATACAATATATTTTATGGTGTGCTGCAGAATTTTAGTAATTAGTTTATGCATGTCATGAGATGAAAAAGGTTGAAAATCTCTGATTTAGACCAATGTGCTCCCCTTTTGCTTAAGCTAGTCATGTTCCTCTTCCTTCCTTATATCTCACTGTCTAAGAAGACTCAAAGAAGAGATGAGCCAGTCCATTATCCACAGTAAAAATGACAACACAACTGTCACCGGTTGAGGGCTTACTCTGTGTCACACACTGCACTAAGTATGTTTTCTGCATCGTTTCATGAAATGCAACTCTATGAGGTAGACACTAACATTACCCCTTTTTCACAAGGGGAAACAAGCACAGAGATGTCAAGTATTTTGCCCAAGGTCACACAGCCAGAAAGTGGCCGTGCTGAGATTCAGACCATGTCCATGTGCCACCAGGGCCTACCACAGAGACACGCCAGTGCTCATAGGCCTCCGAGCGTGTTTTCTGGACCACCTGCAGTGGGGTGACTGGGGCGCTTACTTGAAGTGCAGATTAGACCCCAGCCTCATTTACTGAACCAGAAGCTCAGTAAGGGGATTAGACACTATTGTAATAAATTGAGGGGGGCTATGTAGGGACAAACCAGGACATGCCATTTTCTTAGCAATACATTCTCACCAGTATACTCACTATTCACAGAAATAGACCCATCAAACCAATGCTGATATTATTTCCGTCTTTCCCATGAAACAAGATACCAACGTAGGAAAATCAAGAGAGCATCTCCCCAGTCTGCCCCCTCTCATCCATGTCCAGGTGGAGCCACTGACTTAAAAGATATCAAGGGTAAACAAGTTTAGCGACCTCACTTACAGAATATTGCAAATAGTCCTCCCCCTTTTCTGCCTTCAGCGTGTGGCTGAGAACTCCAAGGAGATAAGCAGTCTTCATGTTACTTCTTTAATTTAACAGTCTCAGACAGAACCTCTGAACGTACTTCGAGCTCTAAGAAGAATTTAGTTAGATAATATAACAAGAAGTCATTCAGTGTAGGTTCAATTCTGTCTTTGTCATTTTTTCCCTTCTGAATTGCTTTGCTTTCTCTCATTCTGCAGAGACATTTTCGTATTATTCTCACATCTGAATTTGTTGGAGTCCTCACCCCCACCCCACCCCCTACCCCTCCCACCCTGGCTCAGAAATCATGCCTCCTTGCTGCTTCTCCGTTGTTTTATTTATTATACTTCACCCCTCATTAAGTTTCTCCCCGGAAAGGTTTTATCTGTACGTTGCAGACTCACCTCTCGCCTGACCCGCCACCAGGAGATGATGGGCAGCTGTCCTAATTATGTGTCACTCTCCGCCAGCAAGAGCTGTGCTTGCACGGGAAGGGAGAGGGCAGAACAACGACTATGAATATAGAGTTCAGCACCTGCTTGTCTGAGCGACAAGAGATCATGCCTGGGTTTGCAATTCCATCCTGAACCTCCTCATTTTTGTTATAGTCGGTAGGAGGTCCTGAATCCCGTTTCCGCCACGGCTATGGCCTTTCCAGCAACACTGAGGGCACAGTAACCCTGGGAACTCACAAGAAACACCAGGAATTTCAGCAGGGCCCATGCATGGTAGCCCGAGCCCACTAGAGGAACAATTTCACAGATTTTTCTAAGTCTCAGTATTACAACATCTCCGCCTATTTCCTCCAAATCTCACCACTGGCCCCCCTTGCCCTCCCCCCCACCCCCACCAGTCACCAGGGCAACCCACCCAGAAAGGAGAAATTTCCTCCTGCGTATGCATTTGGGGTCTTATTTGTTATTTCCTGATTTACATCACCATCAAACAGGTCTCGGCCAAACTCTGTGACTTATACCAACAGCAGACAGGAACATAAAACACAAATATTTACAACCCTAAATAACTAAATTCAATATATCTTATAAGGTGTGCTACCCCCAAGCTCCAAGACCATAGTGCAGACATCTTAAGGCAGCGTGGGGAGCCAGAGGAAAGCCGTTTTGCAAATATATGGTCCTTGAAGGCTCTTAGGCCTTGAGGAAAGGTCCGACACAGAACAGAAGGACGGGGTGGGAGGAATGGGGAGGCTGTCTTCCTGTCGTTTCACACCAGTTCCCTCTGGGTATTGAGTCTCTGAAACTTGACTGACTTGATACCCTCCAACTCATTTCCTAACTTGGCCTCCTAAGGCAACAAATAAAGCAATAAACACTGTTTTCTTGTTATCATTTTAACCAGGAATAATAAAGGAGTAAGAATCACCTCCCCTCAGCTAACACCATTTGGCCACTTTGCTGCATGGGTTGGTTGATTCACAATGGAGTTAACGAGGGAGGGGTTTCCCACAGTGATGCTGGGTACTGTACAAGGAACAGGCATGCGTAGTGTCACCTGCCAATGGCCTGACGTCTACTGACACTCCCGGGCCCAACTGAGGACTATGTTCTCAGGGCCAACGACACAAAACTGAGGACCAGCCTACCTCAATAGGGAGCTACAGGCACTTTGGATCTGATCAGACATCGACACACAGACTTCTACCTAGCTTCGATACAACTTCCCTCACAGTCTAGACCTAGCTCTTGTTGGAGGAAACTAAAGCACCTTTCGTGAGGCATGTGAATCTCCCTTGCCTAGCAAGCAAGCAACACAGCTTTGTTCCGGACTATGTAGGTGGCCTTGGGTCGGTTCTGTAATAGTCCCAGCTACTCCTTCAATTCTACGATATTAACTGTCCAAATACATAGGCTTTATTTATCACAGATTGGCACATCCATTTGTCCATCCATCCGTATAGTTATTATTCCATTCATCCAACAAATGCTGCAGTACTTACCAACCTTTCTCACATCATACACACCTTGGCAACTTTAATTCATACTGGAATAAACAGAGGAAGCTGCTAGAAGGTGGGAGGAGACTGCCCCAGAACCCTGAAATTCCCTGTCTCTGCCAGGACCCCCCACGGGCTGAGCCATCAGTAACTCAGCACACCCATTACCCCTCAGAACACACATTTGTGCCAAGGCATCTGGGTGGGCATGGCAGGGAGAGGCAGGGGGTGAATTCTTAACAACTGTATTCCAACCAAGAACTGGGCCCAACCTGCACATACTATGAACAAGTATGGTCCTGGCCCTCAGGGAGCTCTCAGCCAAATGAGGACAAACCATGAACAAATGATTTCAACAGTAACAAGCACAAAAAAGAAAAGTTAGGGGGGTGGTTCAAGCCCGTAAGAGGAGGCCGGCCGAATTGGGGAAGCCTGTTGATCAGAGCTCAGTGACCCGGGGAAGGGGTGGCCAGAGCTGAGGCAGGGTTAGCCCTGCGGGAAGGTGAGAGGCGTATTTACAGAGGCGACACTCTGGAAAGGAGTGGCTCGGCCGGTCAGTTCTCCCTCTTTTTGAGATTATCATAACATCTGACTCCTTCCTCGCTTTGCGGTCATTGACCGGTGGACCATGGCTGCAGATCTAAGCTATTTCCCAAACATAAAATAATCTCCCAGGTATGTTACACTGCCCTTCACATTTGCATGCCGTTCACACATTACCCATTATAAGAAAACACCACCGCCCTTATTTGAAAGCTGCAGAACACTGAGAAGCAGGCCAGTGGTGCATAACATTTTTCAAGTACTTAACAGTTCTCTAGCACTTAACACGCCCCAGCCATGGCGATGAGCGTGTTTACACAGGCTGTATCTTCCGAGTCCTCACAACAACTCGGTAAAGCAGATACTGTGTGTTTCCCCATTTCCAGACGCAGAAACTGAACTTGAAACAGAAAGTCACTTACTTACCCAAGGTTGGCAGTGATGCAGCTCAGGTCGAAAGCAGGCAGCCCAAAGCCAGAGGCGTTTGTGACATTTGGCGAAACCACCTCCACTGTGGTGAGACCAGAAAAACTGAAGACCACAGGTGCGAGTTTACAATCAACACGAACACTCATTTTCCTACGGTGATACTCACTCCCCAAGTGCTCATGACCGCAAACACTAGCTCTAAAACTTGAGCTCTAGGCTGGAAGTTGTCTTTACATGGCACCCCAGTATTGGACAGGTAAACTGATTTCTATGGCGCAGGAACTGTTACACTGACACAGAAATGCCAGGAACAGTGGTAGGGAATCAGGCAGAGTCTTGGAATCACAGACTTAACCCTCTGCAAGTGACCTCGGAGAACGGGAAGGTCGAGCGGCTCTGGTTGTCCTGCCGCCTTAGCTCTGGCGTCTGAGCCCGGGGCCTTCACAACGGAATCACTCCCAGCTGTTCTCACACTTGCACGCGCTCCCAGGTGATAACCATGCTGGTCTCAGGCCACAGTTCCAGCTCCAGAACACGCTCCTCTTTTAAAGATGCAGAAAGTGAGGGACAGTGGGATGAAATGACTTGCTTAGGATCACATGCCAGTTTTTGACGCAGCCAGAAGTCTTCTATTATGAAAACACAGAAAACGCACTTCCATTATGTCTCCCCTTCCTCTTTTCCCCATCTAAAACCTATATTTTTTCTATGCATTATTTTTCCTTTGTAACAACAGAAAGCTTGTCCGTCACTGGAGTAAATATGGAATTAGGAAGTGATTACATTGAAAAATAAAGTAGGACCATGCTTCTACAATAAACTATCTTGAAATATAATACATAAATCCCTCTCAGTTTTTCACTGCTATGTTTAAAGATTTTACTTATTTAATTTTAGAGAGAGGGGAAGGGAGGGAGAGAGAAAGGAAGAGAAACAATGATGTGTGATTGCCTCTTGCACACGCCCCAGTGGGGGACCAAAGCCGCAACCCAGGCGTGTTCCCTGACCAGGAATCGAACCAGTGACCTTTCACTTTGTGGGACGACACTCAACCAACTGAGCCACGCCAGTTAGGGCACTCTTGTATTTAACGAGCCCTCTCATGCATTCTACTTGGCGCAAGGTCAACACCAAGGAAGTTCAATGTCAGAATCAGGAATCCTAGTTTTCAACACAAACCTGAAGACTCGTGTTGTGTCTCCAGTGATTCTCATGTCAGAAAAAAACTAGAGCCCATCCCCAGTTCTAGTTTTCCTTCGGGTTGTCAGTCCCCTCTTCTAGCCTCAGTTTTTTCTTTGTTTGCTTTTGTCTTTTACGTATAAAATGAGGAGTGCAGCATCTAAGTCCCTCGTGCTGCTCCAACTCTCTACAAAGCTGAGCAGGGGAGGAAGCAACATGCCTGAACCATAGGAAGCCTGAAGGGCGGAGAATCTGCTTCGATAGCGCTCCCATCACACGTAACCACGGGGAAGCCAACTGTCCGGGGAGAGTGATGTCACGGGGATGGATGGCGGTGAACAAGAGGCGGGATGGGCAATAGGGAGCCCTGCGGATCTGGGCCTGAAAAGACGGGAACCAATGACTCGGCACATTCACGGGGACTCATTCTGTTTACCCTCCTTCCTTCTCCCTCCGGTGGCTGAATAGATGCAGACACGTGCAAGGGCTTTTTCAGACCTCGTTCACTTACAATGATTTTCTCTTTTCCGCTTGGCCAAAAAGACCAGAGAGGCAAAGGAGGCGAGGGCACTTTACAACAGAAAAGACCCTGTGGAGGAGCTCTGAGCCCTGCTGGTCCCAGGAAAGCCCACTCCCCGCATAGCAGCAAAACACACGCCAGGCGGAAACCTTGTGAAGCCACATCTGCCCCCTTTCCAGGCAGATGGATGAAACTGTCAGAAGACTACAGCCCTGTCATTTTGGAATTAACACCTGTCAAGGAGAAAAGAAAACTATTTTAGGTGCATAATCTGTCGGAGAGTCAAGGTCAGAAGCAAGCAGGTCTTTCTTATTTTATTCATTTTTTTCCACAGGTATGAAAAGATTCTATCTAGCAGATGGAGGCTTTTAGCATAAAATAAGCTCTGTGGCTGCATTTACTCACACCCACAAGAAATATATAGCTAGAGATGGCCATCTGCTTCTTAATCTTAAGGTAGAGGGCAGAAAAAGTATTCAACTTTAGTTTTGGGGATTTACTGAATAATCATTATTCTTTTCAAGCAGACACCATTAACAGCTCACCTATGATATTGTTTGTCATCTAAGGTCTTGCATATTGTATGAGGGTCTTTGCCAAAATGATAACACCAGGCGCCGACATACATATCTCAGTGGCCCTTTAAAAGAAAAAGGTGACTATATTTGCAAATTAGTACTGAGTGTCCATTCAGGTTCAGAGTTCAATTTGCTTTGAGCATTCTTCTTTGCTCTGAGTGATACACTTACCCAGAAATGGAGCCGTTTCCAACATTAAGGGAGATGAAAAGCTGATGGGATTTATTGCCTTTTCTTGAGACTTCCAAATCAGATCCATGACATGTTAAAATAACCTCGTCTCTTTGGGCACAATATTAGGTCAAAGCATTTAAACCAACGGTGTCCAGGAGACTAAAGGTCTGAACTGATCACTGACTCATGGGAAAGTCATCATTGGCTTTTATACCTAAAGTAGCACCACTGGTCCCTCAGAAGAACCAATGGGAAGTTCACTATTTCTCCCTGCTCCCCCTTGCGACTACAGGCCAGCCCTGCTTAGCGGACCTTTCTTCCTCTGTTGGGCCAAAGATCTGTCCTCCTGGGGCTTCAGAAAAGCAGGCCTTCCTTGCTATAAAGTCAACTTGGAGCTCCATCAATTGGTATTATTCACAGCTCAGTCCTTTGCACCAGTATTTATACCGTGCTGATGTCTATGCTGAACTTTTTTTTTTATAAAATAATTACTGGTGCTGGCTTTTATCACCCCTTCATGCAAAACAACAGCAGGCCATTAATTCTTAAAAACAAAAACATCTTTTAGGGGGATGGAATTTTGTTGATCCTTAGCCTTTGGGGGGTATTCTGAGAACTAACGTTTTGAGGTCTGCAGCTGTGCTATTCTGTACAGTAACCACAAGCCACATAAGGCTGTTTTAATTAAAAAATAAAATTAAAATTCTGTTCCTTATTCACTATTATACTGTCATGTAATAATGCCATATTTCAGGTCCTCAATAGCTGTGGCTACCATATTAGACAGCATAACATAGAACATTTTCATCATTTCAAAAATTCTATTACAGCAGCACTAGCATCTTAATTTAAAAGGGATCTTTCAGGTATCTCTAGTTCTAGCTGCCATTTCATCTAGGACTTTCTGTATAACATCCCAAACGGAGTCAAAAAATACAATTTGAAGAGGGGGAAGTGAAGATGTTTAAGGTGTTTCTGAGGAGTTCACCAAAGTGATTAAGACCCCAGATTTGAGGGTGTGAGCTTCGTTCAAAATCTTGTTCTCCTACCTGCTGCTTCTGTAATGTGGGCATGTCACCTCACGTCTAAGCGTTGGTTTCCTCACTGCCCACGGCCTACCCAGTCTCTCTCCACTTCCTTCCTCCCTGGTAAGAGAACCCAATATATTTCAGTAGTTAACAGAAATCTCTTGATTTCAGAAGAACAGATTCCACCACAGATCTAGGAGAAGCCATGCTGTATGATGAGATGTTGGGGGAACTCTGCTGGACAGGAATTCCCTGCCCAAATAAATGGACAACACCTTGTGAAGACAAAACTTTCCATCTCCTTTTTGTCTGCTGTGTGGACATAATGGCTGGAGCTATAGCAGCCATCTTGTAGCCACGAGGTGTCAAGTATGAGGACAAACGCCAACATGCTAAGTGTGGAAGAACAGAAGCGATTGGTCTCTGAGTAGCATCATTGAACAACCACATACTTCTTTACTATTTATGTGACAAAAATAAACCCCTATGTAAGCTTCTATAAGTTCTGTTTACATTTACCTATATTCAAAAGCATTCCAAATCAATATTTCATCTTCTATCAGTTAGAGTTAGGTTTGGCCGTTTGAATAAAAACCTAAAACAATGGAAGCATTAAAGGTAGAAGTTTATTTCCATCTCAGGTAAATCACATCTGCGATACACAGCCAAGAGAAGGTACAGCTCCGTGCTCATCAGAGCCTCTTACTGCCTCTCTTTCTATCACCATTCCAGCACTTGGCTTCTATCCTCAAGTTTGCTTCATGTTCCAAGATAGCTACTAGAGTACCAGCCCTCACAAAGGCATTCCAGGCAGCAGGAGGGAGAAAAAAGGAATAAATGGGTACTTCTTCCACATGAGTTAGCTTCATGTAAGCAGCCAGTCTTAAAAGTTCCACACAGCTTCTAAGTTCGTCATTTTTAGCCATCTGTCCGATCAGTCACATGGCATTCCTGGTTGAAAAGCACCCTGGGAATGTAGTCTTTCAACGGGAGTCATGACCATGCCAGTAAAATCAGCATCCTTCTCTTCAAGAGTAAGAATTCTTCTCGGGTGACGACTGCTGTAAGATGAAATGAGCTGACACAATCCAGTGTTGGGCACGGTGTACGACACACAGGAAGCCCTGGATGACAGTGGAGAGTGGGCTAGGAAGTGAAACATCTTCACCTCTGAGTCACTACACAGCTGGTTGGTCTCTGTGGCATTAAAGGTGTTCCCCGAACTTCAGTGGCTTGTGGACCACCTCTGTGATTTTCCCGCATTCGTATTCCACCTGTGCTATTATTTTCTTTAAATCAACTTGACTCTTAAACTTGAATTTAAGCACACTATTCCCATATGTAGGAAACAAATATTCTTCTAATAAAATAAAAATCATAGCTATTAAAATAAAATATTCATTTTGGATATTACCTACAACCACCTCACGTTCCCCACTTCAGAAAACATTTCTCTATTGAACGCTCTGGAATAAATGAGTTCTGTGATGGATTGCCTCTGGTTTGCTTAGGTCATGAATCAATCTTGGCTGCTATTTATTTGCTCCATCTAACATTGTACGGTGGAGATTATTCCTTAAACATCTTTAGTAATTAGCAAAACTGGCGTTTTCTTTAGGTTCAGCCAACCTTTAATGAGAATTGATGGCAAGAAGAATATGGTTGTGGGACTTAACAGAAGGCTGACACATTCAGCAGCTTTCTTTTCTATTATTTTTTTTAAGATCTGGACAGAGTCCTACTAAGAAATAATTATTCAACACACTGTCAACTTCCATGTCTTTCCTTTTTGATCTCTAATTGGTCTGTATTGAACTTGCGCAGCCAGACGTCCTGCCGTGACACCCCCCGGTCTCCGGGGTGCCTCCCTGCGCTCCCCCCTGCCACGCCCCACGCTCTCGTCAGAGCAGGCCTGGCATCTTCCAGCCTCCACGTCGCTCCTCATCCGCTACTGGAATCACGAGACCCTCACACGTAAAATGGCAGTTTTGCCTTCTGCCTCATTTAATCACAAAGCCTGTCGTGACAATAAAGTAAGACCGTCCAGGGAACGTTCTTGGGAAAGTGAGAAGACCTATACAGTTTAAGAGGACATCACCTAAGTCAGACTGAAGTGGTTTCCAGTGTGGTCTCTGCAGCCAGACCACCTGGCTCAGTGTCATTTACGTGCTGTGTGACCCTGGGGAAGGTCCTGTACTTCTCTGTGTCTCAGTTGATTCCTTTCCGGAATGAGGATAGCACACAGGCCACACAAGGTCATGTGAAGATGCAATGGGTTAATACATATAAAGCACCTAGAACAGTGCCTGGCACACAAGCAGTTCTCACAGAAGCTTGGCTACTATCCTTACGATCCCCATAGTGATGTGTGGACAGGTCACGAATCCACTCACGTTGCTCTCCCACGTTTTAAGGAAATGGCATTTCTTTATCCATCTCCCTGCCAGACCTGTCTTTCACACAGCCCTCACACAAGACAAGACAACAAAAACAAAACAACAACAACAACAAACCAGCAAATTTAGACCGACACCACAATTTTAAGTTCCTTGGAGAAAGCTCACTCTCTCACTTTAAATATAAAAGTTCACCCCAGCATCTCACTGGCCTCACTCTAGTCCCAGCCCCTGGGCAAGACTACGCTGGTCCCAATCTGGCCTTGGGGGCATGAGCCAGCCTGCTGGGGACCTGGAGCTGTGGCTGGTTCTGTCCTTGGAGTGTTCTGCTACTGCTGAAATCAGTGCCTGACACACCTGCACTGAGGTCTTTCTGTTTTGATGGCAGTTTAGAGAGGTTCTCTAGCCGGTGTGATCTCACCTCAGCTCTCGCTGAAGCTGCTGAGTCTCAGCACCTCTTCCGCCCCGAGCCCAGAAGCAGGCGGTCCACCCACACTCTCCGCAATGCCCTGCTGAGGTCCCTCAGACCACATACGCAGGGTCCACCCTCAGGAGCACGCAGGAAGGCCGGGGGTCCCCCCATACCGCAAGGACACAGTCCAGAAGAGCTAAGCGTCGGCTTCTCTCTCCCTAACTGCACGGGGCTGCCCGGCTGCCTTCGGTGTGGCTATGCTCCAGTCTGCAGCGGGGCAGACTGGAGGCCCGGCTCCGCCCAGAGCCCCGTAGGTGCCTCGAGTCCAAAGCCCTTGACCTCGTGAACCTCCTCAACTAACCCCCAGCCTCTCCTGCTCCAACCCAAAGTCCACAGTAGGGAGATCGGGGCCCAGGAGCCTGCCCTGCCTCTCCTGTCGCTGCTCCCCACAAAAGCCCTGACCGGAGGAGCAGGATCCGCCTTTTCCACCGAACGCTGCTGTGTCTTCCTGCCAACCTGGGGCAGGAGGCCGAACAGCTGGGCCAGCAGGTGGAAGAGGTTTCTTTTCCACTCTGTGGAAGAATTATGATCCAAATCCTGATCTGCTAAAAATAATATAAATAAATAAATAAATGTCCCATCTTCCTCCCTTTCCCTCTCTCTACACCCCCGCCCCAAAATCTGGCTTTTACTCTCACTGTCTTGTCCCCAAATCTTTTCTTGAACGTCAGAAGCAGGTTAAGTTACTCTTCCATCTTTGTCGCTCTGCTGTGATGGGCCTCACACCCGTATCCATCACCGAAGCGGACAAATGGCTCAGGATTCACTGGGGAGTCAGTCACATGCATAGATGTGCCCAAGAGGAGCGGCATTCAACAGTTTCTTGAAATATTACCCCTGTTGCATGTATCACCTTGGGTCAGTTTCATCATTCTTTCATTACCTGAAGAAAGAGAAATTATAGTGATTCTGAACCATAAGGCAACTGGGACCAGTACAATTTTGTGTGTATACAAAGACGTGTAAGTGAATAGTCACAGCGGCATTCTTCATCATGGTCCAGAACGGGAGACCATCCAAATGCCCATCAGCTGGTGAATGGGCAGACAAGACATTGCATAGCCATACAATAGAACACTGTTTGGCAATAAAAACAAATAAACTACTGATGCCTGGTACTATGTGAATGAATCTCCAAAACATTCTGCTAAGTGAGAGAAGCCAGACTCAAAGACCACAGATGTGGGATTCTGTGGCTCTGCAGTGCCCAGAGCAGGCAGGTCCATGGACACCTGTGTAAGCAGGCCAGGGCCGGGAGTGGGCGTAAGGCCGAAGGCCAGCGGTGCCAGAGAACCCTGGGTGACGGGGACGTGCTGAAGCAGGTCTGTGAGGGCGGTCGCACAGCTCCACCAATTCACTAAAGTCACTGAGTTGTCATTTGCAATGAGTAAATACTGATGCATAGTTACACCTCAATGACGTGATTTTGAAGAGTATTTTTGTGTGTACGAGTGTGTTTACACACCCAGAAGGCCCCATGTGCACTCACACACACACGTGCATGCACGCACACAGTGCCTGTCACAGAACAGTCCCTTAGAAGACGTTGGTCACATCTGTGACCATATTTTTGAAATGTTCATCATAGTTATTAAACCTCCCGTGTCACGAAGCCATCGTGGCACCTGCTCGGCTCGGCCTTTGCAGACAGGGAGGGGCCCACGCACCAGGAAAGCCCGTTTGCTGCAAAGCCCTGAGCAGGACTCAGAATGTGTCATGCAGTGATTTTAAAACTTAATTTTTATTTTTTTAAAAAAGGAAAAGCACAGAAGAGGGCAGGAAAGGGTTTTTTTTGAATGGCAGATATAGTGGATCTATTAGCAGAATACAAAAAAGTATAATTTTTAAAATCCTTTTAAGGTGTCATTCTTGTTTTAACATTGAGAGAGTCTAAGTTGTACAGTTAAAGACTACAGTTAAAAATTCTTTTAAAAAGAAAATAAGAGTGAAAGTAAATGCATTTGCCTCAAGGCGAGTTTTTACAGACATTAGAAGAAAGGAGGGGGATTGGGCTCCCGGGAATGGAAATTGGAAACATCCAAGGAGCACCTCTGTCTGTCAGGCTCTCTGCTGAGAGGAGGGGATCGCCCCCTGCACCGCCCAGCCACTGTGCTTCCCCGCCCCCAGCCGCCGCAGAAGCCTCCCAACAGCGGCCCCTGTTCCCATTCCCACCCCGTGCACAGCAGCCAGAGAGCCTTCTGAGACACGAATCAGCCCCCGTCCCTCCCGCACTCAACTCCCCACCCCCAGCACTGCCACCCCACGCAGAACAGAGTCCACGGTCCCACCCCGGACCTGCTCCTCCTTCGGGGCCTTTGCACCTGCTGCTCCCTCTGCCTGGAACCCTCTTCCGGAGAACCACCGGCTGCCTTCAGCACTTCCTCGGTCTCTGTTCAAATGCACCATAACAAAGAAGCCACCTACCGGAAACAGCACACACACACACACACACACACACCCCACTTCCTTCACTCTCTCCCCCCTTATTCTTCTTTATTTTTCTTCATACCTGATGTATCGTATTCTTGTTTGTTAGCCTTATCTTTCCTCAAAACTATTAGCTCCAAGCAAGCAGAGATTTTCTGTTTCATTCACTAGTATATCCTCAGTCAGCATCTAGAACACTGCCCGGCACATAGTAGGTGCTCAGTAAAGGTTGGTTGGATAAAATAGTTGTTAAATGAATACGGGAATGTCAGGTGCTAAGGATACAGAAAGATAGGCTACAGGTCCCTGCCCTGGATGAGCTCGCACTGGGTTCAAATTTCTGTTCTTTCTCCAATGGGGAAAGTTAAAATGGGTGGCAGATGTCAGCTCTGCAAGGTGTCTGCCTCTCTTACTCACATTCAGGAACTGTACAAATATGTTGGTACCTGAATCGTTTTTGTAAACTGTCTGGTAAGTCAGTGGGACTCGTAAGGACAATTGCCTTAAATTCTGTGTCTCCTTAAAAACCAATCTGTCACCATTCGCCAGAAGTGGCCACACTACTTCTTTCTGTCTGAGGGTGGAGCCAGGAGTCTGGAAGTTACTTGATAACTGACAGGTGACTTTCCTCAAATATTAGTCCCAAGAAAACAGGCACAATGTACCTTTAAATGTGATGTACCTTTCCTAACCGCAAGAAGGTCAATAAGATTTATGGTTTACCTAACGTGTAGAATACTTCACTTTACAGCGATTCCCCGGAGAACTGGAAAATACTCAGTAACCTTCCTTCCGTGAAGGCGAGTGAAACACTCATTACGACCAGACATGCAGTTGGCTCGGGAAGGGGGGTCGCGCACCAGAGACTGACGTCAGCCATACTGCTCCATACTGCTCCTCACACTCCCGTGTGGCTTGCTTTAACAGAGGTAGCACGATGAAGACGTTCTCTCCCCCTGTAATGGGTTGTGCAGTGAAGTGATCTTAAAAACACTCAGTCTCCAGATCAACGCACTCTTTGCATTATTTGTTCCCTTGATTGCTGGGCTTTTATACACCAGACTCATGAGAAAACTTAGTTTTTCCATACAAAGCACAGCCTGTTGGTAAAATATGAACCAATGGTGGCTCAGCAAAGCTGAGCAGCTCCGCTGCATGTCCCCCTGAGCTAAACCATAGGCAGCAGACCCAGGGACACGACAGGAGTCCTCAGGTACGTCCACCAGCAGGCACCCCAGAAAGGGGGGCTGCGAAGTGCTGTTAGCCAGAACCCACCAAGATATGGGCTACTGACACTGAAATAGAGGAAGGCGGGAGGAAAGCAGGGAAGGAGGGAAAATCTTCTGCTGACATGTCCTCAAATGACGCAGATCTCTCTGTTTGTCTTGGGTACAAAGGACAGAAAACAAACAGGATGCAGAGAGACCCTAAATATGAAGACAGAAGTTAGCGGTTCTTGGGGAGAACAGGTTAGGTGCCTGGGGAGCCTCTCTCAGTAACATTCTGGTGCTCGACTTGGTTCTTTTTCTGAATAATTTGTTGGTAGAGTTTCTGAACAGATAAAATATGAGTGGAGTATCTAGGAACCAACAGACCTTATAAATGAAACCAGTAGTTTTAGGGGAAAAGCTCTACAAACATTAGAGAAAGCAGTAGGGGAAGACTTCACAGAACCCGAAGAGTCTGTATGGACAGAAGCACCCCAGAGGGAGTGGGGGGCCCGCGCAGGCTGACCATAGCCCTACCAGCCCACCCCCAGTAGTGTTCCAGTGGAACTCTTATGAAAGCATGAAGTCCATCCAGGTGAGATGGGTCCTTGGACTTGCAGGTTTGTCCTGTTATAAAATGTGTGAGATTAACCACATGCCCTATCAGCCTGGGACCCTGGGTGCATGGGAAGGGGGAGGGAGGAGTACTCAGCACCATCAACCATTAAACAGCGTTCATGGGTTAGGAACTCAGACACACCTCAGTTGTGAGCTCCGCTCTGCCACTCACAAGTGGAGGGACCCGAGCGGAGGGGCCCCAGGGAAGGTCCTCACCCTCCAACCCTCGGTTCCCCCACTTGCTCTGACTATGCCCACCTCACAGACACGTTTGAGGGTCTCTGTGGGAGTTAAACGAGATGGCACGAGTAGAGCACGGGGCACAGCGCCTGAAGCAGACTCGGCCCGAGGTGCCGCCGAAAGGCAAGGGGCCACAGCATGTGCACGGCAGAGCGGAGCCACACACAGGAGGCCAAGTGGGAAGCACCATCCCCGAGTGGAAAGAGGAACTTGGGATTGTTTCCAGACAGAGTGACTGAAAATGACCTGAGGACCACGGGTAGGCGAACTCTGAATCTACATTGCAGTCATCTTTGGCCTGCGGATTTGTACAAGTCCGCCGAGGGGAGGGCTCCGCGTACCTTCCTCAGACCGAAGTGAGTTTGCGAGCGAGGCCGGACTTCAGACTCGCCTCCAGCAGGATCCCACTCGGTACCCACAGCTGCTGTTTTTCATTTTCGACGCTAAGTGGAACACTTCAGGGCTGACTTATTCCCTTATTTACTGTATACAACTAAGAATGGTGTGCACTAAATATTTTTTAAACTTATTCTTAAGTGGCCTCCATGTGTCTCCAAAGAGCTGCGCCCCGCGTGGCGGGGAGAAGAAGCAAAACAAGCAGGGCCTCGTTTTACAGAGGGAAAGAAAATCTAAGTGGGCACATAAAATATCCAAAGTATCTAGAAGGGATGATGTGGCCTTTAACAGAGAAAAGCAACAAGAATGTACTGTTTTGAAATAGAAAATATCTCTTTAAAATCTACCTTTTAAAAAAAGGTCAGAGAAGTTTAAGGTTTACTCAAGTGTAAATGTCAATTGGAATAAGTGATACCTGTGAGAAAGTGGAGGGACCACTGACCTTTTATCCAAGAGGAGGCTCGAAAGGATGTCTAAGAAGGGTGAGGGGAGAAAAAAATTGTAAGGATTTTGAGCAAGACAAAGAAGGCAAAATAAAGAAAACTCTAATTAGCTGAAATTGTTAGTGCCACACAAAGGATGCTTTTAGTTGCAAAGGATGCTTTTAGGTGATATATTAAGGTATTAATATGTGAATATTAATATTAACTTATTAACATAATATAACATTGAGGTTTTACTCTCAATGTGACCCCAGACTTTCTCTTTTAACTGAGCTTCATTCTCAGACACATTTTCCCCTGGAAATGCCAGAAACTTCCATATCCACACAGAGAGAATCTGCTCGTGGATAACCTAAATAAAATCCTAGAGTTCGGTCTTCTCTTGATTGCTCTGTAGGGGGACTCTGCCCTGTGAGCTCCTTGTTTAGCTTTCCAGAGTCCACCGCGTCGCCTCATTCAGACCAGGCCTCCAGTCAATTTCACCGAGGGAAGGAGTTCATTGCCGTCCCGTCAAAGTGTGGTGGGCTCACCCAGTCTTCTTGTCCTTCCCACCTTCTAGTCTCACACACGGGAGCTGTACGTCCTAATGCATGATGAGCAAAAGTCCCCTGTACCTTGAACGATCTTCTCTCCATGCCGAACAAGTCCATCTATGACAAGAAAGCTGTGATGAATGGCTTCTCTGCCAAGTGATGCTTGCTTAAGAGGTAACACGGCCCATATTTCACATGAGTTTCTCTAAACTTCAAGCACAGGGACTGGAAATCCAGACTTCGCTCCATCAAGCTGCGGCTCCACGTTGTGTGGCCTTACCCTCCTCTCGCCCTGATTAAGCAATAAAGACTTGGAGAGCAAAACCTGTAAAATGCACTTCTCTGTACTTGGACTCTATAAATGTCCTTCCCACAGAGTACTCAGCACAAAGCTCTGCAAAGACCTGTTGAGTGAAGGAATGAAAAAGATTCATTTCCCCTGCTCCGAAGCTGCAGTCCAAACAAACCGTGTCTGAGTGGCGTTCTTCCACTGAAGGCTGGCAAGCGCTAGGATACATATAATTCAAAGGCATGGCACAAACTGTTCTGGGGTAAGTTTTACCGAAGATGGGTAAATGTCAGTTCTGCATCTTTGTACTTAATATTCTCCTTTGGATTCTTCCATCCGAAGGGCTGCTGGACTTGGAAAATATAAAATCGAGGTTCTTGCCCAAGTTTTGCTATTTATTAACATTTAAAAATGGGGATAATAACATCTCGGAAGCTGAGCTGTAAAAACTGAGGAGTGGACAAATGCAGAAGCAACTCCGAAAGTACAAAGTCTGAACCCAATGCCTCTATTCCTATCGCAATGATTCCCACTCAGGTGAACACATGTAAATCTTATGCTTAATACTTGGAAGAATAATAACAACAGATTTTTAGCTAAGGCTTAAAGGGTTCTAGGCTATAATATGATTTAATGCTCACACGAAGGGCCTGTGTGTTAGGTCCTGTCATCATCCCCATTATACAAGGAAACTCTGAGACTTATGACATTAAAGGCTAAGCTGAGGTCACATAGTCAGTGACAAAGCTTGCATCCAAACCCAAGCAGCCTGGTGTCAGAGCCCCTGCTATGAAGCACAGCACTCTGCCATCTCTTGAAGGGAAAGCAGAGGTTTTGGTGAATCTAGTTGTGAGAAAGCTGGTTAGAGAGTGAGATCATAGGACATCTGAAGGGTTCTGCCCTTGACCATGATGTCTACACTGTCCCCAGATGACCTCCTCTACCCTTACTGCTTCAACCATCACCTAAGGGCTAAGAGGATCCACACCTCTGTTATCCTGGCCTCTGGACACATCTATCTGCCTAACCACCCAGTTATTCATTCAGCAACTTCACTGAGAATCTACAAGTCAGGCCTGAGCTAGATGTCACATGGAGTGTAAGATAAATAACAGACCTGATTTCATGGAATGTACTTTATGCTGGGTGGAGAAAGGCAATGAATAAGTGCATCAATTAACCACATCGATTAATAAATAAATTAATTAATACCATCATTTCCTATAGGAGTATGTTGCATGAATGTCTCAGGGGTGAGCATCCTAAAAGAGAGACAGCCTGGTGGGAGCTGTATTGCCTTTTGTAACATAGACTCCCAAGTCAACAAAGTCGCTCACCGCATTCTATTCGTTAAAAGGAAGTTAGGAAGGCAACCCCATCTTCGAGGGGAGGGAAATTGGGTGGCACCTTTTGATGGAAGGCATGTCAGAGAAGTTGCTGATCCGCTTTAAAACCACCACCCCAGCCATTTTCCCCAGCCATCAGAGGGGTATGAGCATCTCGGCTCCCGCAGTCAAACCTGCCAGCTTGACGCAAATCTGTTCTGACAGCCCGAGATAAACCCAACTCCTCTGAAATTCCAGGGAGCTGGCTCTGTTCCTCCTGCCCACTGCAACCCATCCCCTTCCGTCTTCTGCGCTTAGAGCCCCCACTGCCTCATCACGGGGCTGCCTCGATGGATTTTCCACATTTCAGCCCATATCCACACAGAACGCTGTCCTTCTGGTCCCCTCATCTAGGCCATAGGTTCCCGGAGGATATTCAGTAGGCGTTATACGTACCGTTTCATTGCTGAGCATCTTTTGCAGTATTTTAAATGGAGCTATTCTCATAGATCATGGAAGAGGAAGAAAAGAAGAAGGAAGTTTTTTCCTCCTTACTTTCTGAGAATATCTGCCCCCCTAAACCTCACTCTAGCTCCTACACTATATAAACTTGGAAGACACAACCTTGCACACATGCCGGGATTCACCCCACAAGTGACATAAAATTTCAGATTCTCAGAGACCTGGAAAGTCCTTACTGATCACCTAGAGCACAACCATCCTATTTTTTTCTCGAGTTCTACAAACATTGCCTTACTTAAATCACACAAACCCACGAGGAAAACACAGGTACTAACCCCCTGTCTGCCATGGGGGAAGTGAGGCTCAGAGCATGATATTCCCAAGTTTATACCAGTCAATAGTGAGAGCTCAGATCTGGGTCTGCCTGACTCCAAATCCAGAGCCCCACCAGTGAGGAGTCTCAGGTCCAGAGAGAGGCTGGGACTTGCCCAAGATTAGGACTTGAGCCTCCCAATTTCCAATCCAATGTTCTACTCATATAAGTGAGAAAAAAAACTATTTTCTCTCTAAATTCAAAATAGAGTCAGTTCACCTCCAACCTGAAATTTCAGATCATATCTCTTGTCTTCATTTTTCCCCTCTTGGGTCTGAATTCAAATAATTGGGGAAGGGTGAAAGGTCGAAAAATCATAAAAAGAGGGAATTCCAATAATACAATATCTTGCCACATGAAAAGGTCAAATGGTGCTCTCTTTCAGCCTGTAATAGGCTACAATTTGAGCAATCCCAGCCATGAAATACCAGGCAATTTCCTGACCTTTTTAGCTGTAGCTGCAAGTGTTTTTGATTCTTGGGACATTCTATATCTATATTTGAAACTAACTAAAAAGAAAAGAAAAACATTGTTTCTAGATACTCTACTCTGATATAAAATGTGACCTACAGGCATGTGTGGTAGACATTGTTTGTTGGTGGTTTTGTTTATTTTGCTGTGTTTTGTTTTAGTTGCAATATTTCTGAATGCCCTTCCTATGACAGCAGATCCTCTTCTTAGGAATCTTGGTGGGAGGCAGAATCCACCTCCCACTATAGAGGCTGAAGAGGCCAGACCAGCCTCCCTTGCAGCTAGGGCATAAGACCTGAGTTCAATAAATCCGCTGCCTCTACCTTGGACTCTGAGTAAGGACCCAGTAAGAGAAATAAGCAGAAACAGAAGAATCTCTTCTGGAGCAACAATGGCAGTAGAAGCTTTCAGTTTCTGAACTCACCAGAGTTGGGGATAGCATCCTCTCTTCATTTACAGTGGCAGAGCAAATGATGGCACCCAGCATTCTGCAGAGGGGTTAGCCCTGTCTTCACAGAGTGGTCCTTAGCATGATTTGGGCAGGGGTTGCTGTTGCTGCCATCATCCCTTGTTTCCATCCATACTCTGAGCCTGAATCCCCAGGATTCTGTGAGCAAATCAACATCACTGTAATAAGCTCCTTTCCTGTTTAACTCAGCCAGAGGCAATTTCTTTTGCTTGCAGCTAGGAACCCTGATACACCAAAAAATAAGATTAAAATGTAATAAAAATGCTGGCAGGGGGAGGAGGGGTGGGTGAAGGGGGAAGAGGGGGTGGGGGGATAAATGGCGGCGGGAAAAAAGCATGCAATGACAACAAAACACCGGGCATGGAATGGAGTGGAATTTCTTCTAAAAAATTATATTCAAATGTACTTGATGAAAAGTTTTACTCACACTGACCTGTGTATAAAGGAGCTGACAGCTGCCTATGATCCCACATTCACAATTTGTAAATCAGGATGAAGATCTGGACTAACTTCCCATCCATATTCAGGTCTCCATCAGGAGAAGCTCTGCTTCTGCCAAGGATGCCATCCATTTCCTCATCCCTCAAAACCTGAAACCCCACAACTATCTTTATCTCTTTCTTCTCCCTTATACTTGTTAACCAAACATTTTCTATATTTTCCCTGGTAACAAAGGCACCAATTTCCCAATGGGACTTTATTAGTGTCTTATAAACTATCCATATGTTATGCACAATACCTTAGAAAGTTTGTTTAAAACCCACAATAACTTGTCCTACCTTACACTAACTTAGGAAAGTTATTAAAAATCTACATCCTTGGGCACACATGCTTCAGGAATTCTATTCCAGTGCATCTGGCATGGGGTTCGGCATCATGCATTTTTATTAAACAGCTGGGTGTTGCTTGTGTCGCTGATGCAGTGGGTCCATGGCTCTAGCTTTGAGAAACCCTGCCATAGGTAATCATTGTGGGGTATTGACCACAAGACCTGGGCTTTGTTTCTTCCAGCTCTGCCACTCACTTGTTGCATGACTTTGAATAATTATTTTATCAATCCTTAGTCATATCCTCTTCAACTGAAGGAAAATGGAGATGATCTAACTTTCACCACAAATCCCACTCACCAATGTCCTAGTTCAGAAAGACCAGACATTCTCATCTCGCACATTCAGACAGTTCAGTTGGTAATGCCTGCCTGAAGCTGCATGCTCTGAGGGATTCTGAGGGGCTATTTCAGATCAGTAGCACAAATAAAGTCATCATAAAGAGACGTGTATCATGCATGTGTGAAGGGGACTGGGAACATGTGCTCTGAGTATTTGATGGTCTCAACATAGCCACACAGATCTATTTTCCCTTGTCCAAACAGACCATTCTTTACTGAAATTACCCCTCTAGTTCCACTTCAGAGGCTCCATAAATACTTTCTTGTCACCCCTTTCCACATCCCAGTTTGTTTACTTCTAACAAGTAATTGCTTCATTCTTCCTCGTAACATGGTTAGTAGTTTATCTGCCTCTCTCTTCTTTAAAAGAAAGTAAGGTCACTGAGTTGTCGTGAGGTGACACTGAAGAAAAAAATCTGAAGTACCTGGGAAACGGGGGCTGGGTGGAGGTGGGTAAGGGGGTGGGGAGAATAGGGGACATCCGGAATAGTGTCAACAATAAAATATTTTTAATAAAATGCTTAGGAAAATAAGTCAATTTAAACTAAATAAAATAAAATGCCTAGAACACAGTAGAAATACAATTATTATTAATTGCAACCTATTCGACTCTGAAATAAAAGTCGAGATTTCCATGGTAAAAGTGAATCAACGCTGGAGACGGGTGCCAGAGACAAAGAAGCTGGAGAGAAAGTTGGGGTCAGCACCTTGGACAGCTCAGAGCGCTTGCCCCGCATTCCCGCCGCAGGTCCGACCCAAACCACAGCCTCTTTCAGCCTCGCTCTCTGTAAGGTGAACACCTCACAATTACAGGACCTGCCAGTCTCCAAGAAGAGGGGCATCCTTGTTAATTAGGGACCTGTAGTGTATGTCATGGTCTAATTAGCCCTCTCACTGAAGAATAACAGTGAAGTTAAAATAATGTTATTAACCAAAGTTACCCCACCCCACCCCCAATAAATTTAATTTTAAAAATAAATAAATAATAAATACAGGGATGGGCAAATGTAAGTTTACAGTTGTTTGTATGGGTGACAATACCATAATTAATAAATAATAAAACAAGAATAAGCTCTGTGCTTTGGGTGCTCACACATGTAAACCTCCATTCGCCCACCTCTGTATAAGGAGTACAGGCTCTAAGCCAGCCCTTGACTTCAAATCCTGCTCCGCACTTACTAGCTGTGTGACAGCAGACAAGTTGTGTGGCATCTCGGTGCCTCATTTGCCCTCTCTGTTAGATGGGGATAATTACAGTAACTACTTCACAGAATGTTAGTGAAGAAGACACACACGGGGTTTGTAACAACCCAGCTTGTACCAAGTCCTCGGTAAATGCTAGCTGCCAGCTGTCACCATAAGGCCACAGAACTGGTTCCCTCCGGGCCCTGCGATAGACTCATGTGACCCCAAGAAAGGGCTTTGCTTCCTCAACTGTGAAACAAGAGAGTTGGGCCAGAGCAGATATTTCCAACATGGATCACACAAGCCTGGAACTGCCATCTCAGGTCCCAGTAACGTTTTTCCACTTCTGCCCCTTTGGGCAGTCATTCTTGGGTGTGGCCAAGAGTCCGACTTAGAGGAATCTGGGGATTCTGGGCACCATGACCCAGCCCTTCAGTCCAGGCCCCTTGACATGAGTATTTTAAATTTAGGATGACAAAAAGAAAAGGAAAAAGCATGAGGTTTTCAATATCCTCCTGGGCCCAAGTTTTCTGAACCTTCCTCAGGCTTAACGACAATAACCAACACCAATTACTGAAGGAGCAGCCTTGAGAAGAAGGGAGGAGGCGCAAGGCCCCTGTGTGCCCAGGCCATTGCCCGGCCCTCTGCTCTCCCTCAAGGTCTTCCTCGGGCCGTGCAGCTCTTCCTTTCAACAGCCCCAGCGGGTCACTCCGAGTGGTGGGTCGGCCTGCAGATTTCAGTTTTCTATTGGGCCTTTCTTCCCGAGAGTTCCCGAAACACAGCCACAGAGCCCCGAGTCCCTGTGTGCAGACCTGCTTATGAGTCTTCCCTTTAATCCCCGGCACCGTTGCCCAAGTGCTTTTGGAAGTGTTAGGAACCCAGACAGTTCCCTGGCCCACTCAGCTTCTACCATGAGATCATAGCTTTCAATCTCCAAGTCACGGTGTACCTGGTCATTCATCACAGTGGATTGCAGCTGAACACAATGCTCTGGTCCACTGCCAGCAAACCCAGTTCAACATCCTCCAGGGTGTGAAATTAAAAGAAAAAAATCTGAAAAGCCCAAGGATTTCTGTTCATCTGAACTAGAGTTTTTAACTCCTTCTCTACACCTTCCATTAACTATAAGATTGCTGCTCTTCTGGTTCAGGCTCATTTTTTTTTTATTGCTCCTAGGGCAAATGACTATTGTTTATTCCTCTTTGTAGCCTTGGTGACTCATGTATAATAAAGGCTTGTAGGAGGTTGGCTTACTGATCAATAACAGTCACTTTCTCCTGTTCTTCCCTTCCATACAAAGAACAAGTGTCAGCGATGCTGGGCGTGGCCATGTGTCTCGCTTTGGCCAATAGGATACTAACAGCTGTAATACAGCCAAGGCTGCAAATGTGCTCATGCAGCTGGATCCGCTCTCCTGGGTCTCTGCCATGACCAGGAGAAGGAAATTTCCAGGCTCGCTCACTGGTGCCAGAAGGAGGACAAGAAATATGGTGAGCAGAACTCAGTGACTCCTGCTGAGCCCAGAGTCTATCCCACTTGGAAAGTTGGTAGATATGACCTACAATTTTGTATTATTAATGAACACCAGGTCAAGGAAAGAGACAAAGTGTTCCAAGTTTGCTATGTACTCTCTTTCCTTCGCTGACCTTGTCTCCGTCCCACAGGAAAGCGACCCCCTTTGAGATGGGCAGGAGTCTCCAGAAGTGCTGTGCTGGGGGGAAATCGAAGCTCTGCTGTAATAAAACTTCAGAATTTATGAGATTCTAGAATTCCCACTAAGCATATAATTGAACCTGTTTTTACTACCATGGTAAAACTGGACTGGAAATTAAAAATTCATTACCTACTGCAGTTTACAAAAGCTATGTTTCAGCTCCTTGGAAAAGGCTCCCAATCCACTCAACATAGCAAACATAAGAACACAAAAAATTACCAAATCAGGTCAGATCCCTAGTACCCTACAGCACAGAGTTCTCTGGCAGTTGAAAAACACAAAGTCGCCCTTGATGAAATGTTAGGTTGCAAGCAGAAGAGTTCTGGCTGCTGTTAATAAATCACCTAGAATCTGTCGTTCAGGTAAGCTTCTGAGAAAAGTATGTGGTACCAGACTTTCCCTATGCCATAAACAACGACTGAAAAAAAAAAGACAAATCAAAGAAGTCACTGTTTTTAGGTATTGAACAATAGCACAAGAAATGCAAGTCCTAACAGACAGGGAACTCGGGCTATGCTGCCAATTCACCCCAGCAACAGGCCTAGGGACAATTCCTCAGATAAGACACAATGAGCTCAAGTCCACGCAGAGCAGGGTGGTCCTGCTGAGCTGAAGTGGCAAAGATCGAGGTTCGAGGCAGCTGAAACAGCTAGAAACTGTGGAGCCGGGCACCGAGAGAAGAGAACTTCAGCAGAAGGGCACCCCAGAAGTGTATGTTGGGGTCCTCGTCCACGGGCTGAGCTCACATGCATGGGATGAGACTGGGCTTACCTGAGACTGGCTGCTAGAAGCCTGAGAGTGGAACTGTGATACCGGAGATCAGCCAGTACTAGAGGACACTGCAAGTCCAGCCTGACTAAGAAGAAAGACCTGTCAACACCTCATTAACTCCCAAGGCACCAGGCTGACGACATGCCAGAAAATTTTCCTCTGTGAGTAAGGACTTCACCCCTAAACTTTGACAACTATGACCCTGTTCTCTGTGGTTATAATGTTGCCTTTTCTCAAATGTAATCTAAATGCAACTGTGCGGTATGCAACTTTTGAAGCCAGTGTCTTTCTCTCAGCAGAATGCCTGTGGGAGTCTACTGTGAACCCGTCCTCACAAAGCCTTAAGCCAAGTCCCGACCAGATCCAAGGAGGAAACAGCTCAGAATGTGAGTCCCAGCAAATGAGAGGGGTTTGTGAACTCACTCCCTGGAGCTTTTCACAGATCTGGCATGACAAAACCTGAAAGCAAGTTTACACAATTATGATGCGCTCGCCCAATAATTAAACTGTCTGTTAAAGGTAAACCATCTTCAGAGAAAGACTACAGAATCAGAAGCTACAAAATATCATCAGTGAGTACACAATAACATACTATATATAAGATGTGTGTAGGTGGGGGGAGATGTGACCACTGTGAAGAAAGATCAGTCAAGAGGAGCTGACACCCAACAGAAACGAAAACGTACATTCGCACAAAAATCCGTACACAAATGTTTACAGCAGCCCTATTCATAATCACCGAAAACTGAAAACAACTCAAATGTCCTTCGGTGGGTGAACGGATAAACAAATCTTTGCACATCCATCCAACAGAATGCCACTCAACAGTAAAAAGAAATGAGGTATTGGATACTTACAACAACGGGATGACTCTCAAAGGCATTCTGCTGAGAGAAAGACACTGGCCTCAAAAGTTGCATACCACACAGGTGCATTTAGATTACATTTGAGAAAAGGCAACATTATAGCCACAGGGAATAGGGCCATAGTTGTCAAAGCTTAGGGGTGAGGGAGGGTTTGACGACAAAGAGGCAGCATGAGGGAATTTTCTGGATGACGGACCAATTCTACTCCCTGGTTGTGGGGTGGCTACAAGAGCATGTATGGATGTTAAAAGCTCATAGAACAACACACCAATAAAGTAAATTTTACTATATGATGCTTAAAGTCTGCTAGGAAATGGGCTAGTAAGGGAATACCATAAACATCTTCAATAAATTCAATAACAGAAAATTATTATACATCTGAACCGATCAAAAATAAATGAAGGCTATAAAGAGAAAATTCATAGAAAGGAGACACAAATTGCTCTTAGATATGTGAAGATAGGCTCAGTCCCACCTTTCCACTCATGAACTTGACAAAGATCAGAGAGAGTGAGAATGCTGGATGTCCGTGAGACTTTGAGGTCAAGAGACATGCTAATACATTGCTGGTAGAAAGGAAATTGGTATACACCTAATGGAGAAAAAATTGGCAAGATCTATCAAAATACTTTTTAAATGTATATGCCATTTCACCCAGCGTACAATGAAATACAACGCAGTCATTAAAGTAGAAGAGAAAGCCCTCAAGGTCTGAAATCTAATATTCTTAAGTGAATGTTGTTAAAGTGGAAAATGCAAGGTAAAAAAAAAACACTCTGAGGTAAGCTATTATATAAAAAAATAGAAAAAGGATCCATAAACAGCATAAAATGTCTTTAGAAAGATACACAAGAAACCAGTTAACCCCAGCTGGTGTGGCTAACACTCAGTCTACCACTCAGTGGACTGAGTGCTGGCCCGCAAACCAAAAGGTTGCCGGTTGGATTCTTTGTCAGGGCACATGCCTGGGTTGCAGGCCAGGTCCCTGTTTGGGGGCAGGCAAGAGGCAACCAGTCACTTGATGTTTCTCTCAAACCAAACATACTTTCCCTGGGAAGGGTGGCCAGGCTGCTGTGACCTAAAGCCAAGTAAGAACATAATCAAGTACAAAAGAAATTCTTTGTGTCAAGGACAGACAAGCATTGCTCATTTTTTATTCACAAAGTCGGGCATTCCACAAGGTTTATTTTCCCATTTTAAAATTAATTTGTGGAAGGTTAATTATACTTTTTGATGGAGGTAATAGCCACTTCCAGGGTCTAATACGAGATATTTTATATAGGCCCCTAAATTTTGCTCCAAAACATCTACCTTTGGTATGTTTGGTATGTGCTGACACATACAATTCTTAGAGTCATCATAATAGCAACAGTAAAAATAAAATAATAATAATCGCTAAAATGTATTGAGCAGTTATCACGTGCTTAGTACCTGTGGTAGGCACTTTGTTATGCCCTATAGGTGAACCATTTCCATTTCAACTTCAGCTGTAATTCTTTGAGGTCGTGCCGCATTGTGAAGGGGTGGGGAATTTACAGATCAGTAGGAAGGAAAATAAACACACAGCCAAGCATTCGACACACACTCCACATTTTAAAATGAGGAAACTGAACCAGAGGGGAGGGGAGGGGATAACAGGGGAAAAGGGGAGGAGTCATCAAGGAACATGTATAAAGGACCCATGGATTTAGCCAAAGGGGGGTAGGATCGAGGGTGGGAGGTGGGGATGGGAGGGGAGTGGGAGGAAAATGGATACAACTGTACTTGAACAGCAATTGAACAAAGTGAAAAACTAGAATTTAAAAAACTAATAATAAAATGGGGGAAGTGAGGCTTAGAGAAGTCAACTTGCATAAGATGATCTCATTATCGGTACGTCCAAGAGCTCCAGATTCAGACATGGGCAGCCTGATTCCAAAGCTCATGCAGCACCTGTTACCCCACACCTCCTGTAACTGCAGGATCTTTGCACCCGAGAACGTCTGGAGGTCCTCTCATTAACTCCCCCAGTCACTACCAGACCCACTCTACAACGAGCTTGACACAAAGCCACCCAGCCTCTGCTGAGTGACAGGAAGCTCGTGCTCTCCTGAGATACCCCATTCCATCACAAAACACCTCTAGTTCCGGAAAAAGCGCTTCTTTCCACGGAGCTCAAACCAGCTGCTTCCCTGACTCCCCCCTTTTCTCTCCTCTGGAGAGACACACACACGGGGTGTCACTCTGTCCTCATGGGTGTCCTTTCCAGTCTGGGGTGTCAGCTCTCCTGTCTCCTCATAGTTTTCCTCTTCCCATGGGTCCCTGACTCTTCCTGTAGAAAGGCTCCAAGATTCCTCAACATCCCAGAGGCCCTCAATTTCAACACCTCTTTGGGGTTTTTTAGATCTATAAATCAACTTCATGAGGCATACCTTACATATAGGAGGAAGCACGGGCTTTAGGTACAATGTTATAATTTAATGAGCTTTGCCAAAATGGTACACACCTGTGAGACCCACACCCCTATTAACACACAGGCTGCCTCCAGCTCCAAAGGAGTCCTCGGGTGTCCTCCCCCAGGGAGTCCTCCCCCGCCCCTCCCTCGGCACCCACCGATCTGATTCCTGTCGCCAGAGATCAGTTTGACCTACAATCACACACTAAGTCCTCTCTTGCATCTCGCTTTTTTAACTCAGCATAATTTTTTTTTTGGTTCATCGTGTTATAAATTACAGTAATGTGTTCCATTTTCCTTGATGGGTAGTATTCCACAGTGGGAATATATCATAATTTATTTATCCATTCTCCTGTGCATGGACGTTTGATTATTTCCATTTAGCAGCTGCTTTG
Organism: Phyllostomus hastatus; assembly: GCF_019186645.2. Lineage (NCBI taxonomy): Eukaryota > Metazoa > Chordata > Mammalia > Chiroptera > Phyllostomidae > Phyllostomus > Phyllostomus hastatus. The sequence continues at coordinate 16,711,408 of NW_025333611.1, forward strand.
AATAAGTAAAGTTGCTATGGACATTCTTATACAAGTTTGGATATATTTTTTTTATTTTTCTTGGGTAAATACTCGGGAGTAATAACTGGGTTCATGGGGTACATGTGTTTTGATTTTCAAGGAAATACAGTTAAAACTAACAGAGAGATACCACTTGACACCTAGTGAAACTATAGGTATAATTAAAAAGACGAAGGAAAAAATGAAGACTGATAACCCTGAGAATCGGTGGGCCCTCCGCGTCAACTCGTCAGCGGGGCTGGGCTTTGTCCTGCCTCCCCCTGACCTGGGCGCCGGGTCTCATGCCGAAGACCTTTCCCACACTGCTGTTAACCTCATCCCATCGAACCTCTTGTGTGCAAATGATTTTGCTAATCCAGGTGCTGGCTATAACAAATGATATGTGTCCCTATTTTTTAAACGTATTTCTTTACATTTAGAGAAAGAGGCAAGGGCAGAGAGAGAGAGAAACACCAACTTGTTGCTCCATTTATTTATACATTCATTGCTCAGTTCTTCTGTGTGCCCAGACTGGGGATCGAACCCACAACCTTGGTGTATTGGAACAACCTCTTTCCAGCTGAGCTCCCTGGCCAGGGCACATATCCCTATTTTAAAGGGGAAGTCACTTTTTCCCATCAAAGCAATCCAAAAAGCATATAAAAAGTGAAATTAAAATGTTTATAAAATATCTACAAAATAATGTCTTTAAAACAAAACAAAACCAAAAAACTGCAAAATAAGAAAGAGAGAAATGCAAGTGATTGGGAATTTACAAATGCATTAACTACTTTTAGTCTAGAAAACACTTCCTAAGGATGGTCTTATTTCACATCGCCTCCACTCTGTCAGGTAAGGGCTTGTATTGCTCCTATTTTGTGAGTAAGGAGGCAAGTTCAAAGAGGATAAGTGCTGAAGGTCACTAATAAGATACAAAATCATGACCTAAAACCAAGTTTATGGCTGCAGATTACGTGGCATTTTTTTCCCACACTGGCACATTACACCCTGATTACTCTAAATATCCCATAAGTAACCCAAATCCATTTGACCAATTTGCAGTGGACTTACTGAAGATTGTCTCTGGCCCCTATTTTATGACCCTTGATGGTTAGAGTTAAAATATGATGTGTCTCTACAGCACTTCGATTAGCATCGCCTTACTGACAAAAAAGTCCAGAGACTGGACTTCGGGTCCTGCCTCAGCGATGGCAAGCTCTAGGACTGTGTGTGGAGAAAATTTGGTGAAGAAAAAGGACTTTTGGGGGCTGTGGGTCCCCAAAATAGACCTGGGTTTGAGCCAGCTACTCGGTAGCCGTGATAAGATCACTTCACTTCTCTGAGACTTAGTTTCCCTCACCTGTGAAATAAAATAATACCTGTCTTGCAGAGTTACTATGAAGATTGCATGAGGCCACAGAAGTAAAGATCACATGAGGTTTACCATCGTAGGGGCTCAAAAACGGCATTTACGTCATCACTACCGTCATGGTCATGATCATCTGACTTATTACTGTCTCGAGGTGGCACTAGATGAGCTTTAACATCATGGTTGTCTCTGTCTGACAGTCTTTGATATTTTCCAACCACATCTTCATATGGATAACAGGAAACTAGTTGTCTGGAAATTCCTTTGACCCAAGTTCCAAATAAGTGAACAGTTACTGTCTCTCTCTGGAATATTCATGTAGAAGTGTTTTCTTGACTCCTCCATGCACTCATCCATTATTGCCAACCTACTATGTGCCAGGCACCATGACAGGCAGGAAATGAGCATCCATTGAACCTGACAAGTAACCTGTTTACAGAAATAAGATTATTTTTCCCTGCAGGGGGCCACTAAGAAAGCTGTGCAAATCCTTTCTAAAAGTAGCATTGCCTTTATATATGTGTTTTAAATCCTAACCCAAGGATATATTTTTATTGATGTTAGAAAAAAGGAAGAGGAGAGAGAGAGAAAAAAACAAGGTGGGAAAGAACCATTGATAGGTTGCCTCCCATACGCACCCCAACCAGGGATCGCGCCCGCAACCTTTTCGGTGTACAGAGCAATGCCCAGCCAACTGAGCCGCCTGGCCAAAGCAGCGTGCCCTTTTAATGTCTGTGACTGTCCACTCCCGATAATCACAACTCAGCTAGAAAGACTCATCAAGGAAGCTCCTTGTTGCTCCACAGATTGCATGTTTTGTGAAAAGGAATTGTTAAAAATGGGCATTAGTTTGACAAGGCTGAATATTTGTTCGGATTAGAAGCTCCTTCTAATAGGACCCATAAATGCAGAATGAATAAAATGGAAGTTGGATGTCAAGGCTAATGTTAGTCCTAAACAAAAACAGCTCAGAATGCAGAAGCACAGTGTGTGTTTTTTCTCTCCCAAGGATCCACAGGTGCGCCTTGCTCCACAGAGGCCTTCCTGAACAACTGTGTGCTGATTACTTCCTAAATCAAAGTCCACTTCGAATACACCCAAAGAAGCTATTCTTTGTTTTTGTTTTTGTTTTTTTTTTCAAGGGCATGTTTATTAAACTGGGTACAGTGAGAAAAAGGAAGGTCTTAAGCCAGAAGAGGCGAGATCACAGCAGCAGGAGTGGGCCGACACTGGGCCGCGTGGGCCCAGGAAAGGAAGTTACAGAGGCAAAGGGAGGCCCTTAGGGACAGGTTCAGGGTTAGTCCGGGACTAGCTGCTGCTGCCGGACGCTCCCCTCGCTGTGAGTCTCCCGGGAACCTTTAGCGCTCAGGAGAAAGCAGGCAGAAGTACGTGCCTAAGGACGGGGATGGGCCGTGCGTGCATGTGTGTGCTCAAGCAAGAACACGCCAAGAAGCAATCCTTTAAAACCAACGCAAATGCTCTGCAAAGCTAAAAATCATCTTGAAAAGTAAAGAATGACTCCTGAAGTACATTTTATAAGACTAGACTTCTAGTAATGTATCTAGTTCTAGGCTCGTGTATCAAGGATGCTTAATAAAACAAGGTATATGTTCACTTTCTGCAGAAGTTCCATTTAAACCTTTCTTGCACATGATTATTCATCATTACGGTCTGCAGCCACCAATGAAGCCCAAAAATAACTCATTTCTCCTTCATTTCGTGAAACAGGCGCATTATGAATATGAGGCAATAAATGGCAATTTTCATAAGATTTAGCTCTTTCGTGCAATAGATTCGCAGGAACTGGGAGTATCTGAAGGTTGAAGTCAACGAACACCTCCTCTCTAGTTGGGAAGGAAACCACCGGAGGAGGGCCTGGTGACAGCGGGGGGCGTGGGCCCGGCTTCCAGGACAGGAAGTCTGTTTGACTACCAGTCTGCAAACTGCACCTTATTAAAAACGGAATTACCAGCCCTGGCTGGCGTAGCTCAGTGGATTGAGCACGGGCTGGGAACCCAAGTGTCCCAGGTTCGATTACCAGCCAGGGTACATTCCTGGGTTGCAGGCCATAACCCCCAGCAACTGCACATTGACGTTTCTCTCTCTCTACCTCCCTCCCTTCCCTCTCTAAAAATAAATAAATAAAATATTTAAAAAAAAAAAAACAAAGAAACAAAAAAACCTGGAATTACCCGAGGACTCTTACTTGCAAAACCTGCTAAGGGAGTATTGACAGCTGGAGCTGCATTAAGGTCTCTGAAGTCATCACAGAGCACAGGAACCTTCCCTACCCGGTTTAGTGTTTGTGAAGAGCTTTTCTTCTCCTCAGAGGGCACGGAAAACCAGGAGAAATGTGCTTTCTGACCACAGCTCCTCGGGCCAGTTACCAGAAAAGGGGGGAACAGGTGCTGGGTTTGGGGGCCCCCTCCTTGGCCTCTTTCTTAGTACCTCTCCATTCCACCCCCAGCCCTGGACCGGCTTTGTGAGCGGGTGTGCAACTTGCGCACAGAGCCCTGTGCTCTGAAAGGCCCAGTGTTTGCTCTCATGTTCCGTCGCTGTCTTTGAACTAATAAAATTTTGAACAAGGGGTCCTGCATTTTCATTTATCAATGGGCCCCACAAATGATGCAGCCAGTGCTGCCAAGCCTCACCACCTGCACGTGCGCGCGCAGGTACAGGCAGGCACGCATGCGCGCACACAGACGTCTTGTGCAGGCCCTGATTGCAACCACTTGTTCCGATCTCTACGAGGTCAAGTGGGCGGAACCCGGGTTTGAAGCTAGAGTTCTGAGTGGGCTGCCTGGGTTCGACTCCTCCTTTCTAGGATGAGCCACGAGGCCTGATGTCTTCATCTGCACGGCGGGGGTGGCATTCGTCCAACCGCACAGAGCTGTTACGGGCGTTAAACGAGGTAAGGTGCAGAGAGCATGGAGAGTGAGTGAGCGCTCCTTACAGATGAGAATTCTCGCCTTGGGAAGCAGGCGCTGCGCTCGTGGGGAAAAGAGGGAGAAAGGCTACTGCAGCCCTGGGAAGCCCCGCCTGCCCTCCCAGGTGGAGTTCCCTGGCCCCGCCCCTGCGTGAGGAATCCCAGTGGGTGCAGCACCCCTGTCCTTCTCGCCAAAACACAGCATTTTGAAACTTCAGCTCTTCATGTACCCCTGCCAGGATCTTCACTCTGTCGACGACTTCTGCTGCTTACTCAATAGATCCGTCTGGATTACAATAGTTCTACCTTAGAAACAAATTTTATATCACCACTCTAAAGGGAAAACCAGTGCCTCGTATCAAAAAGAGAAGGTCATACACGACAGCTCACGATGTTAAATGGTTTTTTTTCCACATAGCACCTAAGATCCTCTTAGGATACCACGAGTATTTACCCCGATTCCTCTTCCACCAGGCTCTGAGCTCTGTGAGCGAGCAAAGCAATCAGGATCTCATTTCTATTCTACCTGCTGGAGCACAACGCGCCGTGAACAGCGGGTTCTCCAGAACTGACTGCCGAAAGATTACCTGATAAGAAACTGGTAAGAGTGATAGCTCCTTTGCAAAAATGCTTACACTGACTGGAGGCTATCCTAAGGCCCTAAAACCTTCCTATCCTGAAAGCCAGGGATTTCTCTACTGCAGCATTTCCCAAAATGCGGTCTGAGAACCGCCTGCGCCGGAGTCGCCCAGCGAAGTTGCTACAAAGACAGATCCCTTTGACCCAGTCTGAACTGACCAGAGTGGAGCGTCTGCACCCAAAAGGTGGCCTGGCATTAGAATCCGAGCCTCTGACATAAAGTAGAAGTAATGGCAGTACTAAAATAACTAACTTATTATGTTCTTCATATGGACTGGAAATTATGCTAAGCATTTTATATATACTATCTCACTTAATCTACTTAACAAGTCTGTGAAGTAGGTATTTGCCAAAGTCACAGAACCATTAAGGGGTGAGGACAGGATTTAGCGCAGGCAGCCTGGCTCCAGAACCAAGCGCTTAGCTGTCAGGCTATCCTCTTGGGGGGAGGGGAAGCTTCTGGAGGAAGGCCTTACCCAGGCATCCACCCATGGGTCCTGGGGCTCTCACCATACATTTTTTTAGTTTATAAGCAAAGACCTGCCTATAGTGTGCTTATTATCTGAGCAGAAAGTATCACACACACACACACACACACAAAAAACTATTTTATCTCATCATGTGCATTTACTGTGCATGCTTATCAAAGTTGCCTGAACACAGCTGGAATGAGAAAGGGTCCCCCACCGTCAAGGCCACGGCACCACCATGACTGCCCCTTCCAGATTCACACTGAGGAAGCCAGGCTCGCAGACCACCGAGGACTGGTAGAAAGTTCTCCTGAGAGAGCTCCCTCTGTCTGGCGCTGCAGACGGACACACAAGGGCTAGATAATCACTGTCCAGATATTCTAGAGATTTCTGCCCCAGCTGGGGAATTAAAGTCGATCAACTCCTGAGTTCTCTTCCCAATCAAAGTGTGCCTGGGATTCTACGACTTTTTTTCGCAACTACCAAAAAAGGAAATCAATTTAAAAGCATTGTTTAAAATAAATACATTCTGTTCTGCTTTTTTTAAAAAAAGAAGAAAAAGAAGAAGAGGGAAGAAAGGGAACACGGCTGACTGGGGTGAGGAATCATTAAAGTCTCACAAACACAGAAGCACAGGCCAGGTGCAAGCATTGCTGAGCAGGCACATTATTAATCACGAGTCAAAAGGAAACAAAAAACAGCCCCACCGAGTCGGGCGACATCCATCCTGGAAATACTTAGTGCAGCATGGTTCCTGCTGAAGCCCCAAAGCAGGAATTTACAGCTCAGTGCCCCATGGGGACATTTACCTTCCCAGAAGCTGAACTCAAGGCATGTCGCTTGTTTTGTATGAGTCTCACTCTCAAAGTAAATAAAAAGATTTTTAAATCAGTAGACAAAAGGGTAACACTGTCTCTTCTTGGGTTTTCCGATTTAATTCAGCCGGAGGGGTGGGAGCCACCTTCGTCTGAACTAGGTTAGTACACGGGTGATCAGCGGTTCTTGCAGGGGCCAGCGTGGTGGGCAGAAGAGGAGAGAGTCGATTCAGAAACAGTCACCAAGAGGAGAAAGTCCTAGAATGAGTTCCTTTGGTGTTTTCTGAGCTTGTGAACTTCGTTTGGAGCCTCGGAGGAAAAACCACACAGACAGGCCCTGTTCTGCGGGGCTGCTGCTAGGCTGGGTGTTTCGACATTAAAAGTCACTTTATAAGTAAATTGTTTTGAAAACTCAAATCTTCCCTCTGTGCTATGAGGCATTTGTGCGGTTCAAATGGCTTCCTGGCAATAAGTGACAATAATGGGCATGGCCATTTTTTTCTCCTTTTTAGTATTTTTGTTCGCTTAGCTAGTTCTCTGTGTAGTGAAGGCGTTTTTTCCCCTTCTGCTATTTTCTCATTGGTTTCTAAGTTAACTATCTGCAGTATGAAACATTTGGAGTTACTTTGCATAAATGGAGTTACTGGGAAGTATATTCTCTGGGACTTTTGCATTTCCTTTGGATCCCTCGGGCAGAGAGCACATCTTCCCTGTGTATAAAATTTGGGGGTCGGGCCTCGTTCACGCACTTCTGTTTTAGACATTCAAGTACCGACATGGAAACGAACTTGATTTGTGTCCTTGTAAAATAACCTCTTTCCTTTGGTTCTCTCTAATTTTCTGTTTGTAAGTCAGTCCCTCAAATTGAAGATCCTCACCAGGGTTCGTCTCCACATAGATTCCATGTAAGATTTGCCTGAAAAGCCTAGGCAACGCCCACCTTCCCTCCAAGTATCTTTTAGTTTTGGAATGTTTCCTTCGACGGTCCCTTCACACACTGCTTATGATCTGCTTGCTCTGTAGCTTCTTTAAAGAGTCCTATTCCTTCTAGGTAACGTTTGTCATCTCTGCCTTCACATCTCTCCCTCTTTTTTTCTTTGCTTTTAATAATTTATTTTTTATTGTTTTTTTTTCCATTCCCGTGATCACCTGTCTCTGTGTTCTGGGGAACTTTCTAGAAAGTCCCCCTGTCCTGTGACATATTCTACAGTGGAGTCCCCACTTCCCCTGCTGAGGATCAACAGCCCCAGATGGGAGTTTCATCTGCAGGCATTTACACGTCTTTTCATCCCAGACATTTTAAGAAGTGATATCCTCTCCGCTTATCTCATGCAGAATAAATTCTCACCTCCGTTTTGCTTCTGTTAATCAGGAGGTTGCTTTCAAGAGAAGAACTTCCCTCTGCATCTCCACCTCTCTCCTCTCCTGCCCTCGCTGCGCATCTTCTCCTCCCTGAGTTCCCCATTTGGAGGGTGGTTTCGTGGGCATTTGTGCAGTCTCCTTGACTTGATCTTTCTTGGCCTCTGGTTTGGCTATGTTCTCGCTCTCTTAAATCCTCTGCTCACAGAGGCATCCTAGCGTGATGAAGAGCTGCAAAATATGCCACTTTGGCAAAAGGATTATTTTGAGTTAAAGGCACTTTTAAAAACAGGGGCAAGGGCATTCCAATCTCCCCCTTTTCTCCCTGGAAACAGGACCCAAAACTCCCCCACACAAGAGGAAGAGAAACATTCTTCCACAGGGAATCACAGTCAAGAAGATTTTGCACCAACAACCATTGTTTAAAACAATTCTTATCTGCCCTGAGCCTCCCCAAACAGTGTAGTCACATTTCCACAACCGCCTCTCTTTGTCCAACCTCGTGTAAAAACATGTAGGTGTTGCCACTTGTTTGGGTCTTCATTGCCTTATGAGAGCCTCCTGGCCACCTAAAACTTCTATTAAAACCATTTGCATGCTTCCCTCCTGTTAAACTGTGCTATGCAGGTTTAGGTCTTAGGTTCGGTCCAAAAAATACTCTAACAGAGTGGAGGTAAGATTTTGCCTCCCCTACAGGCTAACGGTTCCACACTCAAACGCCCACAGCACGGGGTGGGGTTGGGGGGACAGTTGAAAGCCAAAGCAGCACAGGGACATACGTCCTGCCCAAAAGCACCACCGCTCAGCTCAAGGTGGAAATCTGGATGTTTCGACAATAAACCCAGATGTTTACATATTAACAGCTAATTTGGAAATTCTTTAAAACTTGGTCCAAGCCAGCCAGGCAATGCATATATATGGACAAGATTCAGCCTGGGGGCTGCTTGCTAATATGCTGAGTTAACAAACCCTGCTGAACTGGATTTTTCTTAAACAGACCCAGTCAGGCTCTCCCCTCACGGCTTAGGGACAAACAGGATCACAGCAGGAATTCTGAGAAGGGGCTTGGGACAGAAGCTGTGGGAGGTGGGGGCTGGGCTGCTCAATATTCCAATCTCAGGTCTAGGTTTCCTTGACCTTCTCAGTCCCATTGAGAATCTCCCACCCACATCCCCCACCACCTACTGAAGTCCCCCTGGCCCCACCCTCTGGTTATCCTTAGGGTCCAATGTTAGCTCATCTTATTTTGCATCTTTCCTTCTACACAGTACTTTTCTTTTAACTATCTTATTATTTTTCACTCTGGATGTTATATCAATATGTAAGCCATATAGATTTATTAATGGAACTTTTTTTATAGCAAGTTCTCAATATTATCTCCTTGTAGGTTTTCTCAGTTTTTCCTGGCCAGGTCTGGAACTGGCTTTTGGTATTTATTAAAGTGAAAAGTTTTTTTCTGCCATTTTAGACAATAAGAACAAACTTTCCCATTTCCATCTCCCATATTTAAAGGATGAATATTTCCACAGCCAGTTCCCCATCACATCAGCATCTGAGCCCCAAAGGCTGGTCTGCAGCCAGTGGTCCCAGCTGCGGAAGCCCTGGACGGTTATCACTTCCCACCGTTACCAACTCTCTGGCCCCACCTGCTGGCCACTCAGCGCATCCATCAGTCACAGGGAGTACAAGATGCAAGTCTCTGAAGGTGAAACAGGATCCATCTGCCTTTGAAGAGCAGAAAAATCTTTAAGGCGAAGAAGATGTAAAGGCTCAGATGGACACAACAGGAAATTCTGCCCAAAAAAATCTCCTCCTTTCTCATCCATCCTCTGATTTCTCAGGTTAAAAACTTTTAAAAAAATAAAGGTAGATTTTTTAAAGAAATATTAAATTGCCCAGCCTGTGTGGCTCAGCGGGTTGGTGTCATCTCACAAATAGAGAGGTCGCCAGTTCGATTCCCAGTCAGGGCACATGCCTGGGTTGCAGGCTTGGTCCCCAGTCAGGAGTGTACAGAAGGCAGCCAATTGACATTTCTCTCTCATATCAATGTTTCTCTCTCTCTCTTCCTCCCTCCCTTCCCCTCTCTCTAAAACAAAAAATAAATAATAAATTTTTCAGATAAAAAATAGTATAAATGCGTGTGAGCAGTAGAAGAACCGCAACCACAACACCACAGGCACCACCTAGTGCGTTTGCTATGTGGCCTGCACAGCGTCACCATGGATGATGCACCATGCATGATGCACCATGGATGCATCACCGTGGATGCAGAACGGTCAGGGCTTGCCCAGGAGGATGGAGACTTGTGTCCGGTCCCTCACAGACCGGGCACAAGTCCCTCAGCCCCATGACTCTGATATGGGGACTTCTCCCTCGGGGGCCAGAAATGAATACAAGTGCACTGGACACTGAACTCCAGCTCTGAAATAACCCCATGGAGCCTCGAGCACTAGCATCAGGCACTCCAGGGGCCCTCCCCACATGTACTGTCCAACGTGGAGGCCACCGCCAGGGCGGGGCTAATCGAGAACAGGAAAACATAGCCCATCCAATCTAAGATACACTGTAAATGTAAAACCTACACTGAATCCGAAGACTGAGTGTGAAAACCAAATGTAAAATATTGCATCTGTCATTTTTATATTGACTAGCTGTTACTATGACAATACTTTGAATATACTGAGTTCAATGAAATGTTATTGAAGTTAATTTCACCCGTTTTCTTTTTATTGTTTTACTGTGGCGCTAGATAATTCTAAACTGCCTGTGTGGTGCACATCATGTTTTTATTGGACAGTGCTGACCCAAGCAGCTGAACGTTTAAAGCCCACCGTCATATTATTTATCAGCAGAAAGAAGAGTATCTCTAAATTAAATTTTAATTTCTTTTAATTTTTAAAATTATTTTTAAATTATTTATTGTACCCTTTTTGTATGAGTGTCTGTGACAAATAAAAATATGTGGATCCCCTGCTCACAGGTGGTCACTTTTGTCTGTCAGCACCTGTAAATTTTGAAGAGGGTGCCCCTAAAGCCGCAGCCAATCTGCCGGGGACACCGTGTGAAGTCTTCTCTGGAAGAAGCCCTGAGCGGGTGTGAGGTATATCAGAACGCGCTCCGGCCAAGAGGCATAAACACAGGGGCCAGGAGCAATTCAAGGAGAACTGTTCACAACCAATAAATACGCCCATGAAAAAATGTTCCCCTGTGCCGGTGAGCCAAGGAATGGACATTGAAGCATGAGTTCTTCGGAGGTGGCCCATCAGGACAGGGACTTGTTTAAACAAGGGTCGCCAGAGTGCGCAAGGGTGTATAAAACTCAGGGTGGCGGTGCCCTGCCTTTCTAGAGGGTCACTTAACAAGGTGGGAAAACAGCCTTCAAAGCGCGCAGGCCCTCAGACCTAGTGACCCCGCCCCCGGTGGTCCAGCCATGCAACCGTCACTGCTGTGCGCGATGACGTTTCTGTGGGGGCACTCATCATTTTGAGAATTATAACAAAGATGACCCCAAACCAAGCAATGTTTTAAATTAGGCACCCTGAGAAAATATTTAGAATAGTGTGTCACCATTAAAAGTTTGGTTGCAAAATATTCGATGATTGAGTCCTTCTCTCCTCTCCCCACCCATACTCTTCAATCCAGCCTTTGCGATCTTTTTATAGTGAAGAGCATGTCACTCCCTGTAAAGTCTTCACTGCCGTCACTGTCATTAGGCGGAAGCCCCATCTACAGACTAGGGATCAGCGCCTGCCTCTCCACTTTCACCTCCTGCCGGGCTCCTCCCCCTTGCTCACCTCCCACGGGCTCAGGGCCCATGGTTCAGCCCTGCAGCCCCGGACACTCTTGCCGGCTCGGGGCCTTCACTGGTCTCACTGCGCCAGGATGCTGCCCGCACCCTGCCCGCACCCACTCCTTTCTGCCAAGTTCTCCTCCTCCTCCGGTTCTTTCTCCTCCCCTCCTTCTCCTCCTCCCTCTTCCTCCTCCTCCTCCTCCTTTTCCTCCTCCCTCCTCCTTGGAGAGTCCTATTTTGCCATGTACAATACACACTTTTTTACTAAATTTCTCAGGGAAAAATAAGGATGCACACTACACATGGGTAGTACTAACTTGTTACTAGTACATAAAATTGCTTGTACCTTGTATCTGCTCTTGTGTTTTGTAATTATTTGTCACGTAAAATTGCTTGAACCATAGTATGTTCAAAAACAAATGCTAAAATCCCTTTATAATACAAAAAAACAAGTATCTAAATATAAATAAATAATTAAATTTAAAAAATAAAATGAAAGATTGTTTCCCCTAAAAGTTTGGGCCAAGAACGTGGGTGCGCATTATACACGACAAAATACGGTACTGGGTGTCAGGGGCCACTCCCCCAGAAAGCCATTCCCTGAGGTCCCCAGCTACATCCGGTCTCCTGGTTTCCTGCCTCCCGGTACTTTCTCCCTCCTCCCTGTGACTTGTCTCAGTCTCCGACTCTGCATGTATGACTGTGATCACTCGTGGAACGCCAGTCTGCCCACCTGATTCTAGGACCTATTCACACCTGGCATACGAGAGATGCTCCTTCGATGCACGCCGAATAAATGAGTGATATTCTAATTAAGCAAAAGGCAGGTTCTGTTGCAATAAGTCAGACAGAAAAAGACAACTACCATATAATCTCATGTATATGTGGACTCAAAAAAAAAAAAAAACCTGAATAATAAACACAAAACATGTTGGTGGTTGCCACAGGCTCGGGGTGGGGGGCAGTAAACAAAATGCATAAAGTTGGTGAAAATAAAAGAAATGCGTGCTGGGGATGTAGTGTACAGCATGATGACTACAGTTGATAACGCTGTACTGTATATTTGAAAGCTGCTAAAAGAGAGAAGATTTTTACAAACCTCATCACAAGGGAAAAAGTTATAACTATGTGGTGATGGACATTAAGTAGACTTACTGTGGCAATTATTTCACAAAACATACAAATACGGAATCCTGCGAAAGTCACAGAATGCTCTATGACATTATATCTCAAAAGAGCAGGTTATAAAATGGTACGTGTGATAGGATTTCAACAGCAACACAAATGTGAACCTGTATATACTTGTAACATATCCGAACATGGAAATTAAACAGACCGAAAGAAAAACCAAGTGGTTAACAGCAAGTAGCTCTGTGTTGTGATTTTATCCAGATTTTCTACAGGGAACATCTCTATCTTTCAAAATCCGGAGAAATTTTATTTTAAACGTAATAATGGAAATGAAAGTCGGGGGTTTGAGTCGCCAGTCTTGGTAACAGTTTGATCTTGGGCAAGCTCAGCTCCTCGAGGCTTCCTCGTTATAAGTGGGGTGAGGACACCTCCCCGGCTCTGTCACAGGAGAACTGATGGAGCAATATAACGATTTGCACGTATTTCACTGAACGCACCAGGTGCTCGGGGGAATGCAAACACCACGCAGGGTCAGTGTCTGCCTCGTGGTCGTGTGATTTGCAGATACCGCAAGGAGACGACCGTGGAGTAGCCGGAACCCAGGTCTTCTGATCGGCATCTGGACACTGGTCCCACCGGGGAGGTGAGAAGTGGCAGCCTCGGGGATACAGAAGGAGAGTCAGTCTGAGGAAGGACACGGGTGGCATTGCACGGGAACAGGACATCGCCTCTCCTTTCGCCGGGGCTGGGAAACAGGTGGCCTGCAGAACCCAGCCGAGGTCCCCGTGGGGGTGAGCAAAGTGTAAGTGGAAACATGAAGTCATTGGGAGAGACGGCATGTTTCGTGCTGAATAACAACTTGATGGGCCCATTCTTCATGCGCTCACAGAAGGCAGCACCTCATTCCGCTCCTCCTGTAACGAGTTACTGAGCATCTATCACGTGTTAGGGGCCCTGCCAGGAGCAGAGGCTCGGTGAATGGACATGGCACAGCGCCTGCTCTCAGATGGCACACACTCTAGTCACGGTGAAGTTCTGGCCGTGCGCTCCCTCCGCCTCCCCCTGCACTGCCCATTTCATGGCCGTCTTGTGTCCCCACGACACTCGTTTCAGCACCCAGTCCCCTTGGAGCCTCTCCCTGTGAGCCTGTAATCCGGAGACCACGGGTTCTGAACCTGTGTCTGTAGCACAGGGCCAGGATACATGGTTTTCAGTGAACGAGTGACTCATTGCCTGAATAACTTCGGAAGCGAATGCCAGTGAGACGGTAAAGATCATCTAGAAAGGGAAAGTTCAGTGAGGCTCATGTTCTGGAAGCTGGGTAGAGGTGGGTGCTCCCTGTGTTCACACATCCTTTCTACAGTAAATAGACTGGAGGTGGAAGAAGGCAGGCACAGGGAACAAGGAGCTGTCTCTCCACGGCTCTCTGAGGCAGGCGTTCCCGCATGGACCCTTCTGGTCCACATCCCAGAGAAGTCCACAGCTGACAGGGTGCCAACAGACAAAGAGTTCCTTTGAAGAGAGGTAACTGCATTTATTGAAAGCTATCATCAAAACATAGGTCATTCCTATCCCCAATCATCTCACCCGAAGGTGTTCAACTGGCCAGAACTAGTACCCACAGCAGCTTGCTCGTGTCAACGAGAGGTACTCAGAACGGTGAGGACCCTGCTCAGGAAAACAAAGCGAGGAATGGAGATGCTTAACTCACGAGAGACAACAGTCCGGGATGCGTAGCAGCCAACTGAAAATATCGGAAAGACCAGGGTACAGAAATGAGGCGACATGTTTTCCTTGCGACTGCCAAGGTCAAATCAAGGCTCCACAAGTGGGGGTTAGAGGAAGCAGGATTCTTGGCTCAAGGGGCACATGGCAAGAATGTACAGTCAACAATGCAAGTTTATAAGTCAAGGTCAAGGGCAGTGATGCAGAACAGAAATGCCTTTGAAACGCTCTTTCAAAGTTTACAGAAAGAGTGCTGGGTATACATGCTGAGGATACAAAACTCAATCATTGTGTTCCCCGTCTGCCAGGAAAGAATGCTAAACTAACATCCTATGAGAATGTTCTCCTCACGTTGCTGGACTCACAGCCCTCTGAAGGGGCCTTGGCGTTTCAGCAACCTGCCCAGCTCGTCATGGCTCTAGGTACCTCGAATTCACTTATGACCTATCCAAGTCCGCCGAGCCCAGCTAACACCTCCATAATGAAGTGTCCACAGGTGACTGCAGGCCACAGCGATCCCTCCATTCTTTTACGTTCTCACCGTGGGGTCCCTCTACTTTGACCTCTTCAGACTGATCGTTTCAGCTGTTCGAGTATTTGTGTCTGGCCCTCGCCTTTCGGTTCTGGTCTCCTTAAAGGATGACGCTGTGTGCTCTTCATCCTCAGGAGCTAGCCCAGTCTCTTGCATTCAGCAGGCTCTCGGTGCCCATCCTCAGATCTGGTGCTGCTGGACGCGAGCCAGAGAATGAAGGGGACCATTCCGTCAAGGTCTTGGGAAACATCTGTGATTTTTCAGTGCGGCGTTTGCCATCCATCACAGAGGAGATTGAAACAGAAAGAAGTCAAGTAAAGTACAAGGTCATTTGCAGGAGCCCCAGAAACTCCATTCCCCAAGGTTGGAATGTCCTATCCCTCTCTCCAAACAGCAGACCAGATGGTGTCTTTAATCTTGGCTTTGGTGGTTTAACTCTAATTACAATGTTAGTTACAAATGAGTCCAATGATTCAAAATCACTAGTAGATTGTATCCAGGCAGTCAAGCACTTTTTTTTTTCCTCTCAAGAACAGGGTGGCTTTGTCATCAGCCTTGCTCTCGTTCCCTGTATTAAAATTGCTTAGCTATTTAGAAAATGCGATGAGCCCCAAACTACCAAACCTAGCTGGAAGCAGCGAGTGCTCCAGGAAACCTGAGGGAGCGGCAGCCAGATGGTTAAGCGCCTCCCATGATTCCGCAGTCAGATTGAGACACACAAATCAGGAAATGCTCCTCGACGGCGCCAAGGGCCACAGGCCAGGTGCTGAACACAGAGGTGCACATGTGTTCGCCTAGACGTGTTGCCAATGTAGGTGAGAAGAAACCCTTAAAAGCCAGTCCTTGGAATTGTAAAGGTGGGGAAGAACTTTTCAAGGTCAACCGATCTAGATCTTTCCAAATACACAGACCAGGTTCTGTTCAAACACTTCCCACGGAGGAAACCCATGACTGTGAGAGGCGTCCGACTGGGAACAGTTCTCAGTAGCGTCTGTTTTCTCTACACGCTCAGCACCACGATTTCAACTCCGACCGGTTGGGTCTTGTTATACTCTCTGAAGCTAAGCAGGAAACAAGGGCCTCCACATCCATGGGACAAGTCTTTCAGAAAAATTAAGGAAGCTCTCAAGTCTCCCCTAAATCTTTATTTCTTTAAATAGTCAAAGGACTTAACTGCTCATTACTTGATTTAATCTCAACTTTCTGCACTTAACCCACCTACATCCTTCCCTGGGGGAATCCTTTCCCTGCCAGAGTCCTGGTGAATCAGCCTGATTAGGTTCCAAGCCCCATGACTCCACCTCCTCGTCACATTTGATTGGTCCAGGGGTGGATGCCTGGTACAAGCACAGCCACCCATTGGTATCCTGTGACATCAATCTGGCAAAAAAATAAATAAATAAACTGAAAATTATTAAAAATAAAAATAAATAAATAATCAGGTAACTCTCCTGAAAACCGGGAAATGAGTGGCTGAGAGAATGTCGTCACCTGACTGCGTGTGGGCTCCTGAGCTGTGGAAAGTGTTGAACGCCAAGATTCTTAAGCAAAGGAGACAAAACAAGAATTTTGCCAGAAGGATGGAAACAAAGAAAACCAGTTGGGAATCAGGTCAGTGGTTGAGGAGTCATTGCAATACCAGGGGGTTTCAACAGCCCCTTCCCCAAAAGTGGTGACAGTTGCTCGCACGCTCAGTTGGCTACAAGAAAGCTGAATTGCGTGAGCCTGTTCAATATCACCTTGTAACATGCTTCAAGGAACCTGTGGCTACATTTATCTTTTCTACCCATTTCGTGTATTTCAAGCTAACTGTGGCATCCAGAATGCCTGAATTCAAGTACTTCTCATTTCTTTGGGTTGGGGGAGGGGGTGGTCTTGTGAGAGACGCCAGTAATCAATGAGTCTATGAAGTTGAAGGTGGAGGTGGAGTCTTAATGTCAACAGCCTCAGAAACTTCAGCTGTAGTTTGACCAGGCAGAAGGTGACGCTGAGCATGCGCCGGAACTTCAGGGAGGTTCTTCGTTCAGTTGGACTGTGAACATTGCACTCTCCCCTGAACCAGGAGTTTTGAAATATTGCTACTTAGTTTTGGTCAGCTGAAAAGATGCATTCCTCCAATGGGACAGAACCCACATGAATTTACAGAAACATCCAGGGGTCGAAGTTCAGCTGCATCCACCCTAGAACCCAGAGGCTGCACCGAAAGACCATGGTTTATTCTCATCCATAGCCAACTTCTAGCTACCCCGATGGCAGGTTAACACGTTCGGTAAAGTCCAAACAACCTGTGAGAGGTTCTCTCCTTCCAGATTCGAAGATTGCCTCCAGAAAGGTAAGCCCCAGAATAATCTTGTTTTATTCCCCAGTTAACTGCCCACTGTGAACAAATGCCTGGGAACCTTCCTGCCCACACAGGAACTCACGAAACAGAGCTCACGTAGAGGCAGGGAGGTGGGGAACATGCAAGGGAGGGGAAGAGAAGGCATTTCAGAGGCAGGAATTGCAACATTTGCTGACTAAGCGTAGTGACAGAAAGAGAGAAGGGACAAAGATGGACATTCACTCTCAGTGTGACGCAGTGTTATTCAACGCCTCCGCTGGGTGTCACCTAAAATAACCTCGCATGATACACAGGCCACACTCGGGGTACGCGGGACAATGGATTCAAAGCACTTGTCACTAGGCTTGTTATGAAGTAACTGGGTAAGTGCTTGTTTTTGTTACTATTTATTGTTAACAGAGCCACGCCACTTGGCCCTGAGCCAGATGCCTGCACACCCCGTCCACCCAGGGTGCTGGCAGCCTGGCCACATCACTGCAGAAGCCTCTATAAGTGGCACCGCCACTCCCTGCCTCCTGTGTTTGAAAACCACCTAGTCAATGTCTCCCTGCTATACCCTTAATGCACCCTCTTCTGTCCCCTTCCATGATGACCCCCCACCCTACAGCCCCGGTTCCTACACCAACCTCTCCAGCCTCCTCACCAGAGGAGATTCAGCTGGGACCACTGCTCTAAGAAGCTTTTCCTGACCCCTGACCCCTACACCAGACAGAGGCTGCAGCCCTTGTCCTGTGCTCCCTGGACTGCGGCACAAGCTTCTGTAGTAATAAGTGCCTGGCGACATTATGCATCCTGTTTGTGTCTGTCTTGCCCACTCAAGCATTTCTAGAAGCAGGGGCTGTGTTTTGTTCACCTGTATCACTCAGCTCATAATAGATGCTCAAGTTAGTTTTCTAATATAGATGGAAGAAAGAATGGATAGAGAGAGGGAGGAGGGAGGGAAGGAGGGAAAAATGGATGGATGGATGGATGGATGGATGGATGGGAGGGAGGGGATAATGGTGAATCTGACAATGGGAGATCACATTGCTTCTGACTTCACTTCCTCAGACAGAAGAGCAACAAGGTAATTCAGCCAGAGTCGGCTTGATTCCCTCTTCTCTGACTCCTGTGCATCCCCTTCACACACCATCCGAGCATTTTCCTCATCTTACAAACACCTGGGGACTCCGGCCCTCACAGAAACTCCCCTGGCTCCTCGCCAGGAAACAACAAGCCTAAGAAGAAAAGAAAATAAATAAACAACGACAGCGACGTCTCATACGTTGAGGTCTCCTATGTTGAGGTGCTGGAAATGAATTCCAAGTGGGAACTGCACTCAAAACCAAATGTTTGGCTTTCAGTGACAACCAGCTACTTGGCTGAAAGCCCCAGCACCCCCGAGACCACTTAGGAGCGTGGGCCCAGAGCGCTTCCTGAGAACCGCAGCCTGCCCCACGCCTTCCCGAGGCAAGGAAGGAATCGCTGCCAAGAGAAAACAACCTGGCTTCCCCCTACTACCTCAAGGCTGTTTGTGCTCGCTGTTCTTCTACCTTGGGAACGTTCCAAATAGCTCCTCGGGAATCAGACGGCGGCGTTTGGAGGGAGTTTACTCAAACTGGCAGATCAGCACCTGTCCGTGTGTGTCTCTCTCTCACACACACAAAATCAGACTCTCACCTGATGCCTTGCTGCTGCTCGCATTCCACGGGAATTTATGTCCAGCAGCATGGAGCTGCTTCTGCGCCCTGAGCCTGGGCACAGGACAAGCTTCTGGGGAATGCATGAAATTGGGAAGAGGAGCTGAGGGGCACTGGGAGGGGGCCCTGGGGAAAACACGCAAAGCGAAAGAAAACATTTTCCATGCACTTGACTCAGCTAGACGAAGCTCCTGGAAAAATGCTAATGAGGCTGCTCTGGCCCACGGTCACGGAAAGCCAGGTTCAAGGCCTCAGTTCCTCTGTCCAGTGCTACAGCATTTGGGTTTTGCCCTTTTCCTTTCATGGATACCCCCTGTGGCAAGGTATCCATGACAACACAGCAGGCCCACCTTCCCAACTACTGTGCTTGGTTTCAGCACAGACTGATGACAGCACCACACTCTAACTACGTGTGACGGGCACACGCAGACCAGGGGAGTTCCAGAGCTCAGACCAGGGGCAGCATCACCAGCCACACGTGCATGTTAGCAAATGTGTTTCCCACGTGGGGTGCACCTTCCACAGCCTCCAGTGACGGAGGTGCCCACTTCAGTGGGCAAACCACACAAGCCTGGATGAAAGACTGGCAAACTTCTTCCATGTGTCGCTGTCCCTGACACCCTCAGTCACCAGGCAAGGGCAAGAGAACCAATGGAAAAGCTGGACCCAGGCAGAAGCCTTGATTGCATGGACAAGGCGGCATAAACACAGGAGGACGCTGCAATGTTTTGTTTTTCCAGATTTAAAGAAATCTTTTCTCTTAAGCTATCAACAATTTGGTAAGATATACCTTTGTGAACAAAGATGAAACATTTATTTTTCTCCTTACTTGATCCCTCCAGAATTCAGAAATTCTGTGAGCCTTCTTATTTTTATGACAATATATTTATTTGCATAAGTTCAATAATAATCTCTTCTCCTTGCAACAAAACACAATGGGAAACACTGGCTGTGTGGCTGAGGCTTTGACTGGAATGTTGTATTTGAGGGAGATGTGCGTGGACTCAGATATGATCAGACAGCTTCAAGGAACTGCTTTGGAAAACCGACCTGGTGCCCTGCCTTACAAGGCCCCAGAAAAGCAGCCTGAAGAAGAACCTACATATTCTCACTACGCTTACGTAAGTAATCAGGCCAAACTTAATGCAGACAAATTTAGTTTCACTGAGATTTTCTTCAATAAAAATATATACAGGTGATTTCTGCCCTGGCCGATGTGGTTCAGTGGGTTGAGCGCCGGCCTGCAAACCAAAGGGCTGCAGGTTTGATTCCCGGTCAGGGCACATGCCCGGATTATGGGCCGGATACCCGGTTGGGGTCATGTGAGAGGCAACTATTCAATGTTTCTCTCCCTCTCTTTTTCTCCCCCCCCCTCTGAAAATAAATACATAAAATATTTTTAAAATATATGTGTATATATATGGGTGATTATAGAGAAATAGGATGTTTACACCATTGTAGATATTAGATTGTGGTGCTGTTCATCGTCTTTGAGGCTTTTAAAATACCTGTAAACGGAACTGGATGCTGAATAGGAGTTTCCTCGAGTATCTGGCTACGACTCCCCAAGGTACTGTTTCCAATTGTCCTCCAGCCTCCTGAGTGGGAAGCACCATGCTCCTCGGAAGGGACTATCCCAGGGCCTCCTCACTACCCGGGTGGCAGCCAGACTTTAGGTAGTTGAGCCGTAGAGGTATCTCTTACAACTGAAAAACACCTCACGTGACCCCTGGTCCTGCCCACATGCCGGAGCCTCCAAATCAAATCGACGTGGAAGAGAAGCGACAGACATCAATGCTGGCTGCTTCCGCCTGAGACGCCAGGTCAGTACTTCCTGCTTTAGCTAAACATGAGATCCTTTCTTCTTCCCTTTCTTTCCTTTACTCTGGCCTTGGCCTGGAGTGATAATGCCGCCATCTGTATCTCCAAGGCCACCGCAAAAGGGATGGGTAACCTCTGAAGTTGAGAACAACTTTTAGTTCAGGCTGGGAGAAGCCCCTACTGACCCCTGCTTTGAACGGGCCACTGTGCACCGACAGGATTAGTCTCTGAGGTGCTTGTTATTCTCCTTGGGTCTGTGAATGCCTAGATGGCTGGTGCACAGCTGGCCTACGCCTCTGATGATCTAACTATGCCCCTAACTCGTCTAGAAAGGACGTACCAGGAGGCATTCATGACTCAGCAATTGCTTCCTTTGGCAGGGCCATATTTTCCTGGTTAGGAATAGATACAACTGGGAATATGATCAGAAACCCCGCCTTAACCCTTGGATGCTGCAGATTCCTGTGCTAAGGTGTTAACTGCCCGGCAAAGATCCTTGGACTCTCTGACCAAAACTGTTCTTGACAATGGAAGAGCCCTTGCTTATCTTTAGCTGAGCAAGGAGAGGTCTGTGCTTGGCCGACACTACCCGCTATACCTGGGTCAGCACTGTGGTTACGTAAGATCACTGAGCGAGCCATTTGGCTTAAAAGGATGACTCCTCTCATGGGGTCTTTTTTGGATCAGTTTGGGTCTTGCCGACTATGGCCCTGAAGTACACTCCGAACAGTGGGAGTTATCCTGCTTTTGTCATCATCATAATTGCCCTGGTGCTGCGTTCTCTCAGAAGTTTGGAATGCACGTTTATAGCCACTAACTGCCAAGCAAGTGATCTCCCTAAGACATCAAACAGGGAATGAAGAGAAGGACCAATGTGAGGATCATGAACCTGAAAGTGTGACCTGTGAATGTCACAAAGACAAAGCCAAGTGTCAGGCACTTGGCCACAGATCAACCGAGTTGCAGAGAGTTTGATCAGAGATGGGACTTATTGAAGGGAAAACATGGGCCCAAAATGGCATCCCTTGTGCCAAAAGCCACGACACCAAACCCAGATTTAATACCTGATTTAACTGCTGTTTCAACCTCTACCAGAAATATCATCTTCATCCACCAGCCTGAAATCTTCTGGTCAGCACCACTGAGGTCATCTGTCACATGGGCCCCTCTGTTCCCCACAGAAGAAGGAAGCAATCTGCACAAAAACCCTTGCCATTCCCTCCCCGCTTAAGATGTCCTTGTGTAAAACAATCCTTTCTTTTATTAATAGCTCCCTTGACCCACCCTTCTTCCTGTAAACACCTTCTATTTTGTACAACCCCTCAGAGCACCATTCTAGTTGCTACATAGGAGCTGCCCAATCAATAAATCACTTAATAAAGCCAATTAGACCTTCAAATTCACTCAGGTGAATATTGTTTTATAACAACAGGTTTGGGAGTGATACAGATCCCAGCTCAACTGTGCAAATTACTTCACATCTCTGAGCTCGAATTCCTTATCTATAGCAATGCTGCTTGTCTTAAAGAACTAAAGATGATTAAATGACATTATATATTACTATATAATGCAAGGGCCTATTAGCAAGTAGGCACTCAACAAATATTTGTTCAGTGTTGAAAGAATGATGGGCTCCCCTGTTCTGACCCCTTGCTAGAGAAATCCGAGGAGATCTTGGATGCCCCAAGAGCAGCTTGCTCCGTCCATCCCTGGCTTCCATAAACAACCCCTTCTCACCACATCCCCCAGAGTCTTACGACAGATCCTGAGCTTGTGCTCAGAGACATATAAAGACAGGCAGTGGGAGAAGTTGGCCCTGTGTGCAGATAATAAAGGGGTATATTATCTTTAGAGACTTCAAAAATAAAATTCAGTCTGATTTTGTTATTACCATGCACTGCAATTCTCAACAGTGTTGATAGAATGCTCCTTCCCACCCCCACCACCCTCCTGAGTCCCTGAAGGGTATGCACCAGGGGCAGGCCAAGTCCATGCTTGGCCCTACACTCCCATCAGGACGGGTCGGAAGCTAAACCCCTGGACTCATGCAGCAACTGGAGGTAGTTCTAGATCCTTGCATCTATGTATCCAGAGAATTCCTGAAGCCTCTGGCCCCAAACTGTCTTGAGTGCAAGAGGTGAAGCCACTGTAGGCCAGCAAGCGTGTAAAGAGGCCCAGACCAGAATAAACGGAGGCCCCGGTTCACCGGGCAGACCCTTCCATCCTCCTCCCTTACTGCTGCTGGGCTGCTGTGGCTCAGCAAGCCGTGAAACTTGTTCAAGTTCCATGGAAACTGAAGCTTGACCCCTGAATGGTCTTAGGCCTCTACTGGGCTTTTAGAAATACTAAGAAAAGAGGGTGGGGGTGTCACAAGACAGAGCTGGAGCAGCTACCTAGTTCAACTCTTATAAACGAGGAAACTGACGATGTTCAGAGAGGTAAAGGAACCAGCAGAAGGTCACACAGCGAGGGAGTGGCGAAGGGAAGAAATGAGCCCCGGACCGCGGTGTTACGAGAGGTGAGACAGAGCACATAAAATGCCCAGCTCTGTGCTGGCACAGAGCACGCAATCAATAGGCATTAACTACCACTTTTGTTTCATTGTGGTTGCTGTTGTCGATAAAACGAGACCAGAACCTACACCTCCAGACTTTAGGGAAGGCTCTTCCCAGCATGCAGCTCAGTGACCATCCAACTGAGACACCCCCCGCTCACCTCTAGTCCCCTCTATTAAACAGCTCTGCTTTATAATGAGTTAATTTTAAAAATCTATCTCCTTGTCCCTTGTGCCCATTGGTTGGTCTTAGATGTAATCTCTCTAGCAGTGTGCCTTTTACAAAGAGATTTCAACATGAAATCAGCATGTGTGGGTCTCTGGATAGAAACCATCCAATTAATCTGACCGGGGGGGCAAATATATATATACATATCTTTCACCAGTCATTCACCTGGAGAAAGAAAAGGTCAGTCTTTATCTTAATAACAAAGAGGCCGCCTTAATCATGGCAAACCTGCTGAATCAATCAAAACAGGAAGTGTGCAGGAGGCAAATGCTCGCTAGTAGATAAATGAAGATGAGCACCCAGTGGGTGCCCATTGCCCTGGCAGGAGCGGGAGGAAAGCTTGTCTCCGTCAGCCTTCTCTCTGACAAGGCAGCACTGACCAGAAAGGACACACGTGTCTCTGAAGGGCAGGAGTGGGGACAAACCAAGGGGATGCCTCAGATGCTGCCCTTGCACTCGGCCGCACGGGGAACATCCAACACCATCTTACAGCCTCCCCCCACATTGTGTACTCCAGAGAAGGGTGCGTCATTCTGTCTGGCCCTCCAGAAAATTCTGGGGTGTAAGTAAAGAAGGAGCTTGGCTTTACAGATAAGGAACTGAAACAAGGAGTGGCCGAACATGGGATGGAAGAACCATTGATTTGTGCATTTGGCAAATTAATAAATGCCAAGCACTGCACTCGATTCTGCAGAGGGGATGGTGAGCAAGGCACAGCCTCTGCCCCCACACCCCCCAGAGAGGAGGAAACAGAAGATCAAACATACTCTTGGGGTAAGTACACAGGCAGGGGAAACAGACCTTCAAACCTGGTCGAAGGTCCTGACGGATGAATGGGAGGCAGCCGAACGGAGACTTTACCCCTAGAGAGCAGGCTTAAATGAGAGACCCGGCTTCCGGCAAGATGGAGGCATAGGTGGACGCACCGTACCTCCACGCACAACCAAGATTAGAACAACAACAATTTAGAGGCAGAATAACACCCAGAACTGATAGAGAATGTATCTGAATGGAAGTCGGACAGCCAAGAAGTTGAAGTAGACCCGTTCATCCAGACCGGTAGGAGGGGTGGAGAGGAGGAGCCGGGCTCAGGGCGCAGCATATGGAGAACAGGGAGAACTGGGTGCTTAGGGCAACCGGGAGTGCGTAAGGCATCTGGGGCGCACAAGATCGCAGCGGGTGGACCCTGAGTACGCAAGCAGCAGCTGGCGGACCCAGTGAGGTGGTGATTGTGGACCAGGTCAGAGCACACAACCCAGGATCCCAGAGAAGGGACTGCAATCCCAGGAGAACGGAGCTACCGCCATTGTTCCCTCCCACCCCTGCCCCCACATACAAGGTCATAATCCAGAGACTGGGGTGCCCAGCCCCGGTGAACACCTAAGGCTCTGCCCCTCACCGTAACAGGCACGACCAGACCGCCCCCCCCCAAAAAAGAGAGAGAGAGAGAGAGAGAGAGAGAGAGAGAGAGAGAGAGAGAGAGAGGTCTCAAACAGAAGAACAGATCAATGCCCCAGGACTCATCCTTTTGAGCGACCAAGAGATAGCCAATCTATCAGATGCACAGTTCAAAACACTAGTGATCAGGAAGCTCACAGAATTGGTTGATTTTGGGCGCAATTGAGATGAAAAAATGCATGTTACCATAAAAGAGATGAAGGAAGATGCACAGAGAACCAATAGTGATGGGAAGGAAACTGGGACTCAAAACAATAGAGTGGACCAGAAGGAAGAAAAAAACAACCAAGCAGGAAAGAATGGAGAAATAAGAATTCAAAAAAAAACGAGGAGAAACTTAGGAACCTCCAGGACATCTGGAAACGTTCCAACATCCGAATTACAGGGGTATCAGAAGGGGAAGAGGAAAAGCAACAGATTGAACACATATTTGAACAAATAATGAAGGAGAACTTCCCCATTCTGGCAAAGGAAATAGACTTCCAGGAAATCCAGGAAGCTCACAGAGCCCCAAAGAAGTTGGACCCAAGAAGAAACACACCAAGGCACATCATAATTACATTAGCCAAGGTCAAAATGAAGGAGAGAATCAAAGAAGCAGAAAGAGATAAGGGGACAGTCACCTACAAAGGAGTTCCCATCAGACTGTCAGCTGATTTCTCAAAAGAGACCTTACAGGCAAGAAGGGGCTGGCAAGAAGTATTCCAAGTCATGAAAGGCAAAGACCTCCATCCAAGATTGCTCTATCCAGCAAAGCTCTCATTTAGAATGGAAGGGCAGATAAAGTGCTTCTCAGATAAGGTCAAGTTAAAGGAGTTCATCATCACCAAGCCCTTATTTTATGAAATGTTAAAGGGACTTATCTAAGAAAAGAAGATACAGAAAAAACATGTATAGTAGAAGGACAGAAAACTCACAATTGTTAACAACCACACTTAAAGCAAAACCAAAAGAAACTAAGCAAACAACTAGAACAGGAACAGAACCACAGAAATGGAGATCACATGGAGGATTAGCAACAGGGGAGTGGGAGGAGGAAAGAGAGGGGAAAAGGTACAGAGAATAAGTAGCATAGATTGTAGGCTGAAAATAGATAGGGGGAGGGTAAGAAGTATGGGAAATGTAGGCGCTAAAGAACTTATAAGTATGACACATCGACATGAACTAAAGGGGGGAATGTGGGTGGGAGAGGGTGTACAGGGTGGAGGGGAGTGAAGGGGGGAAATGGGACAACTGTAATAGCATAATCAATAAAATATATTTAAAAAGAGAGAGAGAGAGAGACCCAAGCAGCGCTGGCCAGGTACTCAGTTGTTTAGAGCGTCATCTCAATTCACCAGGTTGTGGGTCTGATTCCCGCACCAGGGTACATACAAGAAGCAACTGATGAATGCATCAATAAGTGGAACAGCAAATCCATGGGGGGTTTTTCTCTCTCTCCTCTCTTCCTCTCTCTCTCTCTCTCCTGCCCCCCCCCCCACACTCTCTCTCTGTTGCTCTCTCTTATCAATAAAATGTTTTTAAAAACTTTAAAAGGGAGACCCAAGAACATGAGGCAGGGAGGTGAGAGGATAAGAAACACCAGCCAGGCGCACGCACACACAAACATCTGTCTACAGGAGACCTTGAACCCAGGAGACAGGAACACAGAGTGGTCAGTCTAAACACTTGCATATTCCACAGGTTCCTAGGGCCTCAGAATGTTCTGGAGTTCCATAGCGTTCATGGTGAGCAGTAAAGAGATTTTTCTGCAACATTTGAGAGCAAAGGGCTGCTTCTTCCTCCTGCCAGGTGCCTCCCCTGACCTTCTGGTTTGCCTCGCCTGGGGGCCCGGATGAGGCAGAACACACAAGTCCCAGGATGTCCCGCCAGTCTCCCTGCCTGTACAACAGCCAGGACGTGCCGATCTGAGGGGGCTTTGCATCTCACCAGACCGACACGGAGAGGAAAGGGGCATGTACCTCCTGTCTCCATCTCTCAAGCCCTGCACCTCAAGTGACATGCGTAGGCCAGGCAGAAAAGGATGGCAGGCATTCGGGATGAGCAGAGACTTCCAGACCCTCTGACATGGTTTCTGTTGACACTTCGAATTGCTTTTTCAAAGAGCAGGAATGAGAAATTTAAGGTATCTCTTTTGGGGGGTCAGATTGATGGTGTGCCTTTGGTGAACTACGTGCGTTCGAAAGAGTTCACACAGGGTATTTTATCCCCACCTTTACTCCCATGATCGGGGGGCCGGTGGGGGGAGTCACAGTACAGGTGAACGCAGCCTTTGGCCCTCTGTTTGGCTCCTTGAGGTTCTATTTGTCTAACTGCTTCCAGTGCTTCTCTCTTCGATGTTGAGCTCCCTTCTGTAAACACTCTCTCCCATTTGGAGTTCTAACCTTTCTAGTTCATTTTCCAGAATTGTAAAATCTTTGCCCTTCCTCAGTCAACAAAATTTATCGAGGTTTTTTGCTCTTAGGTTGCTGCTCCAGCACCCTCGTCCAGCAGCCATGAACTCCTAACGGAACACCTCCCCACTCTGTTGCCGTGCACTCTGGACAGCTGTGACGACATTGCTCCAGGTGCAGAAGCATTGCCAGGGAGCTCGGAAACATGAAGGAACAAAAAGCTCCAGCCACAATCCCTGGAGCCAAACTCCCACTCAATCAGGCAAATGATGTTTCTCTTGTGCCCCATGGGAACTCGAAGATTGCAATGGCTGTGGTTCTACCCTTTATATTCTTGAAAGTATCTACTGTCCACCTGTGGTCTGGGGCCACTGGTGGCCAATAGACGTCTTTATTGATTTACTTAACAAGTATAGCACACTGCTATTTATGAACTGCGCGTTCTCTCAGTTTCTTTGTATGAAAACACTATTTTCACTGCACATACTACGGTCTCAAATTATATTTTCATCTTGGTTGATTCTGCCTCTCCCAACAAACGTTCCATGAAAACAAGGACCTCGCCAGTGTTTCCCAGAATGGTCTCCCCAATGTACAGTGCCAGACACACAGGAGACACTCAATAAATATGTGTTGGATGGCTGGGTGGATGGACAGGTGGATGGATGCACAAAGGTGGAGGCCCCATAAGGACTACTTGATGCACTCAAAGATTTTACAGATGGAACGGCCGGTTTTTTATGCCCTCATGTTTACAGTGCAATCGTGACTGGGTGTTCTCTCGCACATAAATCTTTTCCCCCGCACCAGGCACCATGTCACTTGGCTCTCCATCCAACCAGCACCTCTCTTCTCTGCCTTTATGAGGGGAACTCGGACACACACGCTGGAGGTCAGTCTTCAAGATGTCATTGGTGAGGCTGGCGAGTTCGACGTGCTGCGGGAGTCTAAACGCTGCCTTCTGAGGACCAGACGTCTGAAGGGTGTCTAATTGAAATGAACATACCTAGTGCCATTTCATCTACACTAAGAATCTGGTTGCTTCAAACAGCGTAGCATCACTTTATTGTACCAGGTGGCATAAAAGGTTCTGTCAGGGAAAAGGGAGTTTCTCAGGTTTTTTTTTAAGAATCTAAAAACCCCTTCTATAGATAATACCTAAGGTCCTTCCATTTCTAAACTTCCATTCTCCTGTTTCTACTCAAGGCCTCCAAGCTCTTTTCCTATATCTTCCACACTTAGAAAGTAAACCTATAAACATATTTACAATGGAGCTCTGAATCTTATTTACGCTGATCTGTAAATCCTTCAAAATGGAAATGTAACCATATGTTATACAGATTTCCATACTTCTTAATCTTTTTTGATCTTTATGACAGACTTTGAATTTTATGTGATGGACCTTCTCCCATCCCCCAGTGGGCATTTGTGGAAACTGGAAAGCTGAGCTTTCTCCAAAATTGCATAGTACGTTACAGCTAAGCCAAGACCAGACTCAATTCCTTTTCTTTTTTTAATAAACATAACAAACATATATTTATTTATTCTTTTAAAGATTTTATTTATTTATTTTTAGAGAGGGGGAAGGGAGGGAGAGAGGAAGAGAAATACCAATGAGTGGTTACCTTTTGTACACCCCCTACGGGGGACCTAGCCCATAACCTAGGTATGTGCCATGACTGGGAATCGAACCTGCAACCCTTTGGTTCACAGGCTGGCACTCCAATCCACTGAGCCACACCAGCCAGGGCCAGGCCCAATTCCTCATCTTGCCATCTCAGTACTGGTTAAGGATGGCAGGATGAATGGCACTCTCCCCCTCCAACCTGAGGTAAGCATTCCTAACCAACCACTGCCCTCCTCCCTGTGTCTGAGCCAACTTCATTTGGAAGCCACTACCAATCAATAGCTGGTCAAAACCTGAGAGCTGAAACCTATTTGCTTTCATTGTACTAACCAAGTTCCCTCCGCAAATTAGGAAGCCCCTGGTGAAAAGCAATCCAGGGTGAAAATTGCTGCTTGCAAAAGGAGAATGAGTATTAGAGGAATAAAAGGAAGGTGAGTTAGTAGGACATGAGATGGGGTGAATTTTGAATTTTCCATTCCTTAGTTGCCTGAAAGTCAAAAGACCGGGTTTAATTTTCCTCCAGTTGCTGCAGAAAGCAGGAATGAATCATTGTCACCACCATGAAATATTCAACTGTTACATGCAAATGGTTGTTAATTACATTCTCTGCTTCCATTAAAGAGGTAAATGACTATTTCAACCTCTCCCTGGGTGACCAGTATGTACATATTCCGCCCCTAATTTCTCCATGAAAACATTTAAATGGTGCTTTTTATAATCAACTCAGCTTTAAAGGGGGCAGCTTTAGAGGTGAGGTGCTAACTCTGGAATAACATCATACATAAACTCAAATGATCCTTTGTTAGGGGAAAACAAATGCAGGTGCGCCTCTTAGAATCTTTTTTTCTTGGATGATTCATTCTTATTCTTAATTTAGCAAAAATGTTAAATAATAATGAAACTGGTAGCATACCTGAAGGGGTGAGTCAGCCAGCACCGAGAAATCATTTCCTCTGAGATGGGCTGACCGCACCTTTCCTATTTTCTCCTAATAAAGAGCTTTAAAAAAAAGATGCTTCTTAAATTAGCATTTAGCAGAAATAAAGACTTATTTATTATTTGCTGGAAAATTAGAACAGAAATAGAGTTATGACTGTGTCCAGGGATTGATGTGCTTCCCTAAATCCCAACCTAAATAAAGGTTGTTGAGATCGTCTGAGTGTGAAATTCTCCTTTCATGTTCTGCAAAGTGGCCCCTCTTCCTTAAAAAAAAAAAATCTGGAAACTGGAAATCAACGTTTTCCCTGCACTGACTAATATCTGTGCCTGACCTGAGCCGGCGGGGCGTCAGGGTGGGTCTACAGCATGAGATCACTGAGTCTTGTCCTATTTCATTGCACTTTGAAAGCAGATTGTATCCTCAGGTACCGGTGGCCACTGGCATGCGGGAACTTGCCCCTCATGTGTGAGGAGGCTCTCCAACTTGGAGCACCCGCTTCAGCTTTCCATATGACCTCCTTCCCCAGATGATCCTTGAAGGCATGAGTCTGGCACCTCCTGGGCATCAGACCGCCTTACATTTTGACTCTTCTAGCTAATCCTCACACTCACGTCTCTCTAGTTCGGCCATAAGAGCTGCCATTTATTAAGCACTGTTATATGCTTGGCACTGCCCTCAAAGCTTTATGGATGTCATCTCACAAGAACCCTAAGAATGAGGTAGGTGGCTAAGGTCATCTCCGTTTTATAAATGGAAAACCGAGACTAGAATAGAGGAAATGCTTGCTCCTGAGTCACTCTGCTGGTGAGTGGCAGCGCCTGAATTAAAAGCCAGGATCCAGAGCCTTTGCACTAAATTCTGTGTAACCTTCCCTCATAGCCAGGGACGTGTCATTCAGACACTCGAGGGAATGGTGGAGATCGGGGACGCTGTCACGGTCCTTCAGCCACCCATGCTGCTGTGTGGAATCAACTGAACATTTTTACCATAGGATTAAAACACCAAGGACACAATTTTCTCACTATCACCAACAATGGCTTAAAATGAAGATGTTACAGGCATCTGTACTTGGGTGACTCAGCAGATGAAATTTCTTTTCATGCTTGGGGAGTTTTCTGCACTGAAGCTTCTGGCTGAGAGGTAGAGCCAAAACCCTTGATACTTGCCTTCCCCTCCTCCTTTGACGGTTGGACGTGGGACATGGCCTACGTCCGTCTGCTCACATAGTTCCACCAAGGACTTCAATTTCTGTATTCCATAGTTGTC
Source organism: Phyllostomus hastatus (assembly GCF_019186645.2). NCBI lineage: Eukaryota > Metazoa > Chordata > Mammalia > Chiroptera > Phyllostomidae > Phyllostomus > Phyllostomus hastatus. The sequence goes on from NW_025333611.1 coordinate 16,742,472, forward strand.
AGACTCCCACTCAACTCAAGCTCAGTTGGTTCTGAGCGATGGTTGTTCTATATTCTAGTTGTAATTTTGCTGTGGTTGTGTGAAAAGGTGAGCCATATCTGCCTACTCTGCCACCTTGACCGGAAGTGTCCACTGAGGACTTTAAACCAGCAGGGAAGAGAAGCAGAGAAGTGGAGACTGTGATGAATCTAAGGACAAGTAGCAGAAAAAAACCCTCTGCCCAGGGGAAGCAGGGTAGGTGTCCAGCATACCAGCAGCGACCACACAGGCTGTGGAGTCCAGGGTGGTGACAGCAAGCACTAGGACCTCCCCAGTCTAGCTCAGTGGCAAGGGTCCATCTGCAATTCCAGCCTCGGCCCCACCTACCCAGCTACCCAGCCTTTCAGGCCATGGCGGGACTTGCCCCATGCTCTGTCCATCAGTTTCTGCTGCCTGCTCTGACTACGCCAGGGAAGCAGAAATCTAGGATCACAAGTCTCCATTCTCCACACCCCCCTGATAATCACTAAAGGGGCAGGGGTGGATGGGAGAGTCAGGAGGCTCTAAGTTCAGGATAAAGTCCAGAATCTGGAATTTCTACACCTCTAGGTAAGCTTGTCTGTCTAGGAGTAAAGGTCAACTCTGAAATAACTCATGCGAACTGCTGTGCCATTTACCAGGTCTGCCGCCGCCCCAGCGGTTTAAGTTTCTCCCCAGCAGCGTGGAGCTGGGTCCCAGCAAAGACCATAGGGTTTGAAGAAACACAAAGGATCCTGGGGAGCCACATAATGTGTCTCCACATTAAAGAGAAACTATTCCACTAAACCTCAAGAAGGCTTTTGCGAAAGAAAACATTCTTCAAAAGTCAAGTGGATAAAAGCTGAACTACGAAGGGTGTGTGACTCCTGTGCTTTGTGCTCCGAGGCTCCTTACGCTTTCAAGGCTGCGTGCCTCCATGGAGCGGGCTGTAAACACGCTCTTGCTGCTACAACACGGTGCTCAAATGTTTCCTGCCCAAAACCTCACCCCTCGACATTCCCAGCTGCTTACAATTGCTTTTCTGGTGAGATAACCTGCACGTATGTGCTTCCTTCGACTGGAATTCACCAGACGTGCTCCTTGCGGTAAGCACTTTGCCGGGCGGAAGAAAGCAGATGAAGCAGGCGGGGCCTTTTCCCTGGGAACTCTTGGGCTATTTCAGAAATGGGCTCATGAACAGATACTCACAATGCAGTGTGGCAAGAGCCGGCACAGGGAAATACAACGTGAGACAGTAACAGTGGTGATGAGGAAGGAACAGCCTGGGGAAGCTGAGAAAGACAAGGATACTTAAACCTCAAAGGAAAAAATATTAAGAAGTTGATTCTTAATGAATAAGTCACCGATTCTGTCGTTTTTCCTGTGACAGGTGCCTATGTCCAAGTTCTCCATCCTGATAACGCTCTGATTTCCTTCTGGAGATTGATTCACCAGCATACCATTGTGTTTAATGCAGGCTGGGTAACCCTAGGTGCCCACCTCCCAATACAGAGGCTAAAGCCACCAGAGCCTTCCTCTCAAAAGAGCCAAGAAGCAGACCCGTGGTCTATGCTCAGCCAGTGGGACCTGCTTCTGGGAACTCGGGTCTGAAAAAAACAAACGCTGTGGAGAGAGAAGGAAGAGCTGATGGTGGACCAGCCAGCGGACAAGTCATCCTCTTACGGCCATGAAGCCGTTGCTGTGGTTCCTGCCACCCAGTCTTCCTGAGCCCTGTTTGGTTCCTGCCCTTCCGCAAACCTGGTCCTGGCGTCTGTCTCATACTCTGAGCACCTCCCAGACTTTCTCCCTGTGAAATCTAGCCCCATTAAACTCCCATTAAACGCCTAAGAAGCCAGAGTCCCTGCAACCAGACCTAAGATCCTTTGCGGCCGGATCTCTTACAGCAGTGTGTAGAGACCCCCAAAGCCCTCCGCAATCCAGGTCACGTCCTCCTTGCCATAGACCACCAACCATTTTTTCTACCACTGCTACCCTCACACCCCTCTCATCCTCATCCACCCCATCGGGTATTCAGCAGCTCCATTCCTCATTTGAAAATCTACAGCCTCAACACTCAAGAAGCTATTTCACATGGGAACGTGGGGCCGTAAGTAGGCACTGGTGGAGGAGGAGCCACACAGACAGCCCCCCAGGACTTTGAAACCACGAACTGGAACGTCACAGGGTTGCCCCCATGTAGAGCCCTGAGCTGGAGAACGAGGTCAGACCTCAGGGACCCTTGCTTCAGCTCTCTGGGTCATGAGGCTGAAAGTGCTCCCAGGGCTCAAGGACACAATGAAGCTGGACGTATGGAATAGAGTGTCCATCCCCACAACTTGTTCCGCAAGGTGCTGAGGGCTCACTGTCCAGACGGAGTGGCCACAGGAGCTTCCCGTTCAGTCTCGGTGCACAGAATAAATGGGCTAACGGCAGAGAGTCACTGCTGAGAATAACCAGCAGTTAGCACTGCTATTTATCAAGGTTTTGAGAGGGCAAGGACAAGATCTACTTTGTTCACTGCTGAATCCCCAAAGCCCAACTAACACATTGGAACAAGTACTCACCATTTGTGAATCAATGAATGTCAGGCATAGACTAAAGGCTTTGTCTACATTATCTCATTGAATCCTCTCAACACTTGGTTTGGTGGGATAGAGCAGGCTCTGAGAGTTTAGGCAGCTACCAAGTAATGTTAGGACTTGAATCCAGGCTCAAGTGACTCTAAGGCTTATGGCGTTAAGTGCCATGCTGTGCTGTGTGCCCAACACTGCCCAAGCACCAGCCCCCGGGAGCCCACTGTCTAGGGGAGGAGGTGGAATGAACAGATCTGTTACTGCAGGCAGCTGAGCAGCAAAGAGTTTAAGAATGAGCCACAGGCAATGCTCACGTGCCCACTGCCACTACCTTAGCTGACGAGTCTCATGTGACTGTCTACTGCCGTCCCTCCTTACTGATTTCCACTTTCAGGTCTGTTCACCTCATATCCATTCATCGCACTGCTGGAAATGGGCTATTCCTACCATACAATTGGATCACTCCATTCTCCTACCTAGAACTTTTGTTTGGTGTTGCCATTGCCCTTAACATAAAATCAAAAGCTTTGCTACTCAAAGTGTGGTCCATGGACCAGCAGCATTGTTGTCAGCTGGGAGCTGGTTAAAATGCAGAATCTCATTTGCACTCTGGACCTTCTGAATCCAAAGCTGCATCTTTAACAAGATCTCCAAGTGACTCATACACAGATTAAAGCATGGATCTGAAGTGCCTAATGAATCTCGAGAGGTCGTGTGGCCTGGCTACTTCTGTAGCCAAATTTCCAGTGTCTTCTCACCTCACCGCAAGGCCACTCTGAGCACCTCCCTGCTCCTGGCACACGTCAGCTCCCTCCACGCTGCAGTACTCCACGTGCACTGTTTCTGTCCTCCTATGCTGACGTAGCTTTCCCTCGGCAGCACCTTCCTCACTCCTTCAGCCTCAGGTTTTAAGCATCGGTCTTCTCCAGAAGCCACACTGCCCATCATCCCGGCCCCAGCCCAGCTGTTCGGTGGCCCTGCTATGCACGCTCAGAGCCCAGTGCCATACCCACTTGCAGCTGGGTGTTCAGGTCTTTTGTAGGGTCTTTCTGCAGCAGAACAAGGAAGGGATCTGGTCTGTCTCTATTCTCATCATATCCCTGGTGCTTAGAGCAATGCTTGGCATAAAGTACTTGACAAAACCATGCTATTGAAAACCAGTGTTCAATTCCCTAACTGCACTGTCATCCAGCCCACGTTTCTACCTTCAATCCCCCCAGACTGAAAAAAAAGATACATGAAACCTATTTAAACAGTCTTTCTCTCCCCACTGACTGCTATGAGGAATCAGTAACAGAGGTGGCTGAGAGCAACACACACCCTCGTGCACGCTCACCTACACAGAGCGCCAGCAATTCTTCATTCAGATAAAGGGAGGAGGGACTGTATACACTCGAGTCAAAAGGGCTGGGTGAAGGAGCGTTAGAAAAGAAAATTAAATCCATGCAGCATGTGCTGAGTCACGAAGCTATTGTGGGAAGACCTACAAAGCTTTAAGAGGAAGGGATGGAAAGGCAGGAAAACACGTAACAGACAGGGCACAAAAAAACGCAGTGCTGTGGCCTGATCCGGCGCCATCTGTCTCCAATTTTCCTAAGAGCTCAGCTGGACTCTGGGGAATAAGTGAAAAGTTAGAGGATTTTTTAAAAACTTGTGACAAAACACAGCCAGAGAGAGATTACATTAAAATGGCAGAATATGGAAGATTCTTCACAACTGTGCTGACAACCTAAATCACGTCTTTATCCCAATTCCAATAAGGCTGTCTTTGCACCATTTTGCACAAATCTGTGCATGGATTAAATAAAGTTACTGACACGTTCATGTAACAGAACATAAAGTTAAATTGGACTGTCATAAAATCCCCTAGAAAGAGTGAGAGAAGAGAAACAGACTTCAAAACTTACAAAGATGTTGCCCTGGCCGGTGGCTCAGTGGGTTAGAGCATGACCCTCGGTCAGGGAATGACCAATGAGTGCGTAAGTCAGTGGGACAACAAATCGATGTCTCTCTCTCTCTCTCCATCTCTTTTTCCCTTCCTCTCTCTCTCTAAAATCAATAAAAATGAACAAAGTTAAAAATAACGAACAAAGACTTTACTTTCAGCAACTCCCAAGCCGCCAGCCCCTGCTCCCGGGCACCGAGTCTGACACTGTGTGCCCGCATCTCCAGAGGGCCGATCAGCACCTGGCAGGCATGTGGCAAGTCCCTCTTCCTCGTGCCCACAGCAGGTACCACCGTGGTCTTGGCTCCCTTACCAGGGTGTGACTTCGAAAATCTCATCCACGGGACTGGCACCCAAAACAAGCCTTCTTTGCCTTTCCTCATTTACAGCACAACGCCCTTCTCAAATGGAAAGCTCATTTTCTCCCTCCCTCCCTGTAGCTGCGTTTTTGGCTCAACTCCCCCGATCCATCAACCAAAGACTTTTGTTGGCATCAAAGTACCCTTTCCCTGTGCAGCTTGAACACAGAGGTCTTCTCTGATTCAGGTCAAATGTTAATCCATTTAATGCCTTTCTTCTTATTGTGTTTTTAGCTTTTTTGAAAGCATTGTAAACTACACCACTATTTCACTCTCAGGAAATCCCTGTGGCCTGTGCTAACCAAGTTGCATTATCTCTAAGAGAACCAAGGTCCAGAGAGATGAAATGAATCACAGAAAATCACCCAGTGAGTTGGAGGAAAAACTATGCTGAAATCCAGGCTGCCTAGCTGCCACTCCACACCCTCCGCACAGCACCACACTGCCTTACATCCATCTGCATCTTCAGGAGCGTGCCTCCTCCTCTCAGCATATTCTTCTCCACTCAAGCTCCACACACATGCACATGCACACATGTATGCACATGTGTGCACAGACACTCATGCAGTCAGAGTTACACACACGCCCACAGACAAACCTGTACACAAACAGAAGCACCTGCACAGAGAGAGATACACCCACCTACACACAGACACATACTTGCCCAGAGAAGGAGACACAGGGAAACAGACAGACAGACAGACACAGGACAGACAGAGACAGACACATATACCCAGAAAGACACACAGAAAAAGGGAGACACACAGAGACACAAAAAGATGCACACACGTATACACACAGAGACACAGAGACACACAGGGGTGAATTTGCACAAAACAACCTACACACAGAGGCACACATGTGTACAGATACACACATGCACATGCTTTCTAACAACTTTCATTTCACCAGCCCGGTGTGGAAAATCCCCCTTTTCTAAGGGATTTCACCAGTATGAGCCATGGAGGACACCCAGCCCCTGACTTTCTGCCCTGGAGAACGGGCCTCCCTCCTCGAGCTCGGTGGCAAGAGCACGTTAGGTGGGAGACTCCGGCTCTTGGCAGAGCTGGCGCGCGACGACCCGTGCAGCTCTCATGCACTTACTGATCCATCACTCATAACCTGGTTTGTGCTGAGATATTCTCAGAGGCTGTTATGCTTATTACAGTTAATCAGGAATGCAGCGTAGCTGTCACACTGGGTTCTGATGACCCCATCTGGGGGCTGAGTCTCTGCTGTAACTGTCATACTGGCTTTAAGAACACGCAGTTTGTGCCATCATCTCATTTCCCAAGAACAGAAGCGTTGGCTCGTGGTACTAAAAGGTGTAATGGGTCTCTATGGAGAGGTCAGGGGAGAGAGGGGCCAAATAAAAGAGAGAGAAAGTGTCAGAGTCATACTGAATTCAAATTGAGGTCCCTTTTAGGGTCTCAGACTACGGAAATAATGAAAGCCATTCTTTCTTCAACACTTCCTAATTAGGCCAGGCTCTACTGATGGGAAGTTTATGCAAATACTCTTGGTCAACCGTATAAATCCATTTTCTCTTGAGGCTGTCCAGTGGATGCAGCATTCCAGGCTGAAGAGAATTTGCCTATCTCCACGAGACCTTATGCTCAAGGAAAGCCATCCTATCTTTAGGCTAAGCTGCATACAGCTCATTACATTTGTTTTGCCAACGACTGTCTTGGGAAAGGCACAGAGCCCAACTCTGGCCATGAGGTTTGGGCAGGGTAGATTTTTGGGGAAATGTGGGGGTTTTTATTTATTTTTAAACAAAGGGGAATGGAGTGAGAAAGAGAGGGAGAGAAACATCAATGTGTGGTTGCCTCTGAAGAGACCCAAACTGGGAACCTGGCCTGCTACCCAGGCATGTGCCCTGACTGGGAATCGAACCAGCGACTCTTGGGTTCGTGGGCCAGCACTCAATCCACTGAACCACACCAGCCAGGGCAGGAAATGTTTTCTTTTTCTACTCTGGACGTTGATGTGCAAGATGACAATTCACAGAGCAGCTGCCACCCTCCGTTGGCCACGAGAGAAAGTAGCACACAGGCCGAGCAGAGACGGCTGATGTTTTCCAAACAGCTGAAAATTCTCCGACTCTCCTCCCAGGAGGGATGGTACCAATGTTCCCCAACTGGAATTTGGGAGGGCTTCTGAAAACTTCAGCCAACAGAACATGACAGAAGTGATGCCAGATCACAAATGCCCAAGCAACTTCTGCCTGGCTCTCTGGGAACACTCACTCTTGGCACGCCCGTGCCGAGGAAAGCCACCCGCTGTGCGAGGCGTCCAGCCACCCTGAGGCCATCGCACCACGCTGCAGGCGCCACTGTAGCCGCCCCGGCTGGTGGTCTCGGCAAAGCCCAGGCCTCTAGCACGCCAGGGCTCCAGACGTGTGAGAGAAGGAGCCGTCTCAGAAGCGGAGCGTCCAGCTCTTGCTGTCTCGGTTCCCAGTCATTTGAGTCACCTTCAGTCATTCAGGCCATCTCAGCAGAGGGCTCAGGACCATGAAATCCCCGTGCCGAGTCCCAACCCACAGAACACATGAGTAAAATAAAGCAGATTCCCACACCACTGTGTTTTGAAGTGGTTTGTGGGGTCAGCAAAAGCAACTGGAACAAATAGCAAAGTAAAAAACAGGAAAACCCCGGCTCCTTGATGGCAACACCATGGGGTTAAATTAACCAACCCTGGAGCTGCCTCATCTCCGGGCTTCTGGTTACTGAGCTAATTATTTCCACTAGCGTTGAAGCCCTCTGAGACGGTGTATGACTTTGCCAGGGCTGCCGTAAGGAAATGCCACAGAGAGCGTTCCTTAAATAGGTTTGTTTTCTCTCAATTTTACAGACTGAAAGTCCAAGATCAAGGTGTCAGCAGGGATGGTGTCCTCGGAGGCCTCTCTCCACGGTGTGCAGGCGGCCGCCTTCTCGCTGCGTCCTCACACGGCCCTTCCTCTCTGCGCAGCCAGGCCTGGGGTTTCCCTATGCACCCAAGTTTCCTCTTCTCCGAAGGCCCCAAGCCAGACTGGAGTAGGGCCCACCCCAGTGGCTCCATCTTAACTGAATCACCTCTAAAATGCCAGCCACCCAATGGGCACATTCCAAGGTACTAAGGGTTAGACCTTCGACATGAGAATTTGGGGTGGACACATTTCAGACCATAATAGATGGCTTCCTTGCTGCTGAAACCATCCTGAAAAACAAAGTGAGAAAAATAAGGCACTCTAATGTCAGCAAATGCTGGGACAGCTCCAGCATTAAAGAAAGTACGACATGACAGAGCAACTCCAAGAATGACCAGAACTGGGGCGTCAGTGACGCCCAAATACATTCTCTTCTCTCTTTCACTCTGACATCTGAGTGCCTCTGGGGTTCACCTTCATTCTCTCAAGAGCCACCACACTGAGCATTATCCTGTCACTCTCACACTGAAAGGCATCAGTCTCCCAGTGACTTGTGGGAACGCGGAGGGGGATGAAGCTAGAACCAGCAGAGATCCGTGCACCTGCTTCCGGAGAGCAGCAAGACTCGTGATGTTACGTGAGAGGAGTAACCAAGGCATCTTGGCTTCCGGGAGCTGCCTGTCATATGCCTGCCCAGCTTCTGTCCCACCAAAGGCATGCTCCACTTCATGACACCAAGAGGAAAGTTAACCATGAACTAGTTTGGTGAGAGCAAAGACACACGGTAGCCTTCCTGGAACTCACAGGAGAAAAGGTATTGACAACTGATGAAACTGAGGCTTCTGCTGTTCATGAGCCTAACATCTCATAACACAGGTAGACTTCAAACTAATTCTCTCCCTTAAAAACAAAAAACAGAGAGCAACCTAAGACCTGAAATGTGAATAAATTATCAAGTGTCCACAAAAGAATATTGGGCATCATTTACGAAGAAAACAGCACCTCTGTGTGGAAACATCTCTGAGATAAAAGCAAGGTGCACACATACGAGGGGGGACCCAAAGTGGAATTTATTTATAGAAAATGGTGTATTTATCTTACATGTTTAAACTTCAGTCAACTTCAAAGTACTCTCCACTTGATACAATACATCCATTGAGATGTTTTTTCCACTGCTCAAACCAGCTTTTGAACTCATTGATTTTGATGCCTTTCAGTGCTTCTGGCATTTTTTGTTTCACCTCTTCTTCATTGGCAAAACGTTTCCCTTTGAGGACTTTTCTCATCCAGGGAAACACAAAAAAAGTTGCTCAAGGTGAGATCAGGTGAATAGGGAGGGGGGGCACAGAGGTCATGCTGTTCTTGATCAAAAACTGCTGAACACTCAGTGCATGCAGTATGGGCAGGTGCACTCATAAATCACTCATCATGTAATGAGCAAATGCATTGAAAGAATCTCCAAAAAATATTCACTGAAGCAGAACACAGCCTCTCACAACAACGCCAGCTGGCACACTGATAGAGGTGGGTTCCTAAAACACTCACCTAGTAGAGGAAGCCTGTACTACGAGGGCCCCTCCTCATATATATAGTATGCCACTATGGGGGGAGGGGAGGAATATATATCTATATCTTTTTAAATGTATGCATAGTCTCTGAAAAAGAATGCCTACTGAACTAACAGTAGTTGCTTCAGTATAGAGAAACTGGGAGACTGAGGCACAGAATGAGGAGAGAAATCACTAAATAGTAAGTAGTCCCCCCTTATCTGAGGTTTCACTTTCCACAGTTTTGGATACCTGTGGTCAATCACGGTCCAAAAGTTATTACATGAAAAATTCCAGAAATAAACAATTAATAAGTTTTAAGTCACATGCCATCCTGAGTAGCGTGATGAAGTCTTGTGTCTCTGCTTCATTCTGGGGGGAACGTGAATCACCCCTTCATCGAGCATCTCCGCACTGTACATGCTCCCTGCCCACCAGTCACTGAGTAGCCATCTCAGTCATCAGATTGACCGTCACAGGACCACAGTGCTTGTGCTCCAGTCACCCTATGACAGCTTCCCGCGGCGTCACAACGCCTACATCACCCACCTCCATCCATCTCATCCCAGAGGCACTGTTGCTTCTCACGTCATCACAGGAGTGCGTACGGCACAACAAGGTGTTTTGAGAGGGAGCGAGACCACCCTCACCGAGCTTTTATTACAGTACACTGTTGTCATTGTTCTATTTTACTATTAGCTGTCATTGTTCATCTCTTCCTATGCCTAATTTATAAATTACCCTTTATCATAGGTATGTATGTATAGAAAAATACCTAGTATGTATAGGTTTGGTGCTACCCTTGGTTGGGGGTCACGAAACATATCCCCTACAGGTGATGGGTGATGCCTGGGTACCATTTTGGCAGTATGTTAGACACTGCAGAATAACATATTCATAAACTTGAAGACATAGCAGTAGGAACTATCTGAAATGAAACATAGAAATAAGACTAGAAAAACAAGTAAACAATATCAGGGAACTGTGAGACAGTTTTAAGCAGTCTAATATGTATAATTTGAGTCCCAGAAGTAAGAAAAGAAGAAAAAGGTACTTAAAGAAAAAAAACAACCAAAACATCCCCAAATTTGCTGAAAACAATAAACTCACAGATCCAAAAAGGTTCAGCGAGCCCCTAACAAACACACCAGGGCACATGATAATCAAATCGTCTAAAACCAATGATGAGGAGAAGACCTTAAAAGAAGCCACAGGGCGGCGGGGAAGATACATTATATATAAAGGAAGAAAAATAAGAATGACCACCAACAGCCAGAGGACAGTGGAACAACCTCTTTCAAGCACAAAAAAAAAGGCAATATCCAGTGAAGATATCTTTTGAAAACAAAGGCAAAATAAAGACTTTTTTAGATGTAAAAAAAAAGTTAAAGGAATTCATCACCAGCAGTTACACACCATAAGAAATGGAAAAGGAAGTTCACCAGGCAGAAGAGAAATGGTACCAGATGGAATATGTGGGTAAACATATAGAAATTTGTTATTTTTTAATCAAAAATGTTTTAAAAATAAAAATAAGGTATCAGAATGCATTTTACTATAAAATTATTATATGAATTCCTATATGATGACAATACCCAAATACTTTAATGGTCAATAAATTGAAAAGAAATGCTAAAAAGCAACTGAATTCAGCCCAGTTGGTTGAGCATTGTTCCAGAAAGCGAAGGGTCATGGGTTCAATTCCTGGGTTTGGTCCCTGGTCAGGGGGTGTGTGAGAGAGAAACATCAATTGTCGATGTTTCTCTCACTCTCTTTCTCCCTCCCTTCCCCTTCCTCTAAAAATAAATAAATAAAATCTTTTTCAAAAAGTCACTGAATTCAGTAACAGTTTTCAATGGATGTTTTTAAACTTTATATTATATATATATGTTTAAAAACAGTCATGCATTGTGTGTAAATGCATATCTGTAAATATATTTATGTACATTACTTATTCTTGCCAGCCACCCACTGCCCAGAGTGTTCTACAAGCCCCAGGTACAGGGAATCGGGACTAAGATTCTTTCTTAAATCAGACAAGAACTCTACCACAGGATCAACACTGACACTTTCCCTCTCGTGAGCACCGTGGTAACAGACCATTTTATATATTTGGATGTCTAAAGTCTACTTGGTCATCACATCTGCTACACCATAAAGCAGAGCCTTCCACATAACAGGCACTCCATAAACAGTTGTCCAATAAATGCATAGCCTCTCCAATATCAATACGTGGCCACTATTTTTCTGCTGGCTACTAAAAGCAAACACAAAAACCATAAATCCTGAGTCCCAAATGTCAGGACCAAAACCTACCCTTGAGTTTCTCTTCTCAGTTACCTCGCCTTTCCCATTGCACTTCCTCAAGCTCTTCCTGCCGTGACCCCAACCGCTGCAGCCACGCTCCCCGGGGCCGCACCGCACTGCAGAGCCCAGCGCAGTAAATCAATCTTCAGAGATGGACTTGAGCGGATATATTTAACACACACACACACACAAATGCAGGTCAGAGTTGCACTTATGATCAGTGAAGCAGACCTCAGTGGGTTGTACATAATTTAAATGGCTGTAGGACTGATCTGTATAGAGCAGCTGTATATAACATCTCTTTCTGTAGGAGCATAAAAATGAGACATGAGCCGATTGTTGTACCTAGGTGAAAACTTGACCTTGAGATAACTTTACCATTTCCATGGCCTGGTGATGAAGACTACCTGTCTCACCTCTTGCCTTTGCCCTTGACGATTTCAAGATGTTAGACATAAACCACTCCAAAGGGTCCAAGGTCGTGGCCTGGTCTGAACTCACACAGGCAGACTTCCTCAAAACTGGAAGGGGGATGAAAACCAAGACCTCTCCTCTGGGAAGCTCAGTGTAGAACCTGCCTGCAGGGAACAATGGGTTCCCACCGAAGCTTTATTTCATTCACACCTACTCGACTCCCTGCCTCTCGGTTTTCTCAGCGCTGCCCCGCCCATCCCCACCACTCCGCTGAAGAAATTATCGTGCCATTTGCTCAGCCGTCTTCATGGCAACGAGGAACCACTCTCCACACGCTGCCTATAACACTGGCTTAGGGAGAGCAGGAGCAGCTAGCGAGCCTCCTTTTCTTAATTCTGTATCGGGTTGTACAATATTAAAAGAACTGGTAAAGTTATGAAACCCCATGCTCATAGTAGGTTTAGGATGGGGTGGCTAAGGATACATATAAAAAAAGTTATTTTATTCTTCTTTTCTTAGTAACAACATCTGGCACTCAGAGAGTGCTTTTCATCTCCATCGCTCTTTGTAAACATTAACCGCACAAGTTCACTGCACTAACTGCAAAGAGTGAGTCAGAAGTGGCCCTGCAATTTTGTGGTCAGTTTGGGGGCATGTATTGTCTCTCAAAATGATATACTATGCCCCAGAGTCTGTGTTTTACCCTGGCTTAAGGTAGGAAGGTCAGAAAAAAGGGAAGGAGAAAAAAAGCCATATTTTAAAATAACAGAGATCTCAGAGCCTACACAGGATCCTAGGGTTATATCTTACAGATTTAGAACATGGAATTGGAATAGTTAGTGAGCCGAGGGACATAACTGAATTTTGAATTCAGTGTTAAGCTCTGTGTATGACAATTTGTATTTTTTCAAAAAACAGCAAATATTCCCAAATCCTTCCTGGAAGAGAAAGTGGCTTTGAATTTAAAAACAAAAAAATTGTGTATGGTGAATATATGGATTTAACATAAACCAAATGCACACTATTATTGTTGTCACTGTGGGTAGTTCTTTTCTAACTCGCCTCCCCCTTTGATCATGGTTTAGGGAAAGACCCTCCAAACCATGGAAATAGTTACCATTTGCTGAACGCATATCATGTGTGAGGCACCATGTTAAGTACTTCAGATACACTGATTCCATCCAGTTTCCCCACCTGCAGATCCAGAGGAGGGATCCTAGAACGACAAGCCACGGGCTAAATCCAAATCCTGTATTTGTAAACGAGGCTCTGTTGGAACCTAGCCACGGCCATTCACTCACAAATTGCCAGGACTGCTTTCCCACCACAAGGGCAGAGTTGAATGTTTACCTCAAAAGCCATAGTGCCTGCAAAGCTTAAAATATTCACCATCTGGTTTCTTTGTTTGTTTGTTTGCTTGTTTTACAGAAGAAGTATGCTATCCTCTGATCTGGAAGTTGGCTGCGAAGAACCTTCAAAACACTCCCATCCCATCCTTCTTACTCTGTGCTGCAAACTCTCTCTCCGCTGCATCATTGTAGCGGAGCACCACACAGCAGAAACAGAATGCTGTCCCAGCATTTTGCCTGCGTGCTGTTTCATAGGCTTCTCTATCAGCACCGGTTCCTTAGGAAAATATTCTTTGTGTTCCTAATTCTGTTAATTCACTTATCAGCCCATTGTTGAGAGCTAACGACTTCAGTTCATCCGATCTTAAATTGCGTGCTGTTGACAATACCCACTTCAACTATTAGTCAGTATAATTTTGGGCCTCCAATGAGTTATACCAAAAAGGAAAAGAATACAAAACTCTGTCACTTCTCCCCTCATACTCTCAGGTCATGGCTCCAGCTTCTGCACATTCTCTGCCATCATCACTGCACGTGGGAACTAGTATTACCACATGGAGCATCCATGGAGCATGGAGCATTCTGAGCATCCTTCAGCCCAGTCCTAGGCACAGAGTAGGAGTCTACACACTTGAAACCCAACTCACCTTTTTGAAAGAACAAGAGCTAGGGATAAGAAGCTTTCTTAAATGTTTTCATTGATTTCCGCAACCAGAAACAATCAAGGCCTATCCCATTTTTCGCATCCTCTCATGTTTGTGGCTAATTTTCACACGGGGCCTAAGAGGAGACGATCTGACAGAAGCATAATTGGTACGGGGATTTATAAGGCATTAAGTAAGCATCCTTGTCACCATGGTTGCTGTTTTTAAAAGGCCTGCGGATGCCATGAGTTCACAAATAATTTGATTTCCCACGCTAGCTCAGGTTCTGCCAAAAAAATAAATAAATAAAAGAATCGCTGAGCGTCCGAAGCCACGGGACAGAGAGGACGGGAGCCCACGGTGACACAGGAGGCTGCTAAGTCAACGCGGGCAGGCACAGGACTCTGCCTCAAACACGCATGTTAACCTCGGTGAAGATCAGGTGCTGGATTGTAGTATTGTTCATGCGTCAAAGACGCATGCTAACCTCAGTGAAGATCAGCTGCTGGATTTTAGTATTGTTCATGAAGATTCTTTTTCCTGTTTACCCTAAAATAGTAGTCATTCCTTCAATCAACTAAATCTCTAGCTTTTTCATCTAAATTGGTTAATAGCTTTCATCGGCGTCACTCTGAAATACGTCAGGACCAACCCACTCGTCATCTAGATTCGGTTATTAATTGCAGATTAAGAATTGTAAGAAAACCCTCTACCTTTGTTGTTTCATTCCCACATAGGCAGTTACCGCCTATTTTCAAATGTGAAAAAGTGTGTTCCTGGAACTTTCCAGAACCTGACCGGCCAGTCCCCAGCTCTGACTCTCTTCTATCACCTCCCACCCTGAGTGGGTCCAGAAAGCAAGGGGCTCAGACATCAGAGTTCAACTCCAGTGGCTGAACTTCCCAGCCCCCATTGTCCACATGCCCCCCCACTTCCCATCTGACTCAAACTCAGGACTCATGCAGAGCTCAATTCTTCTGAACTTATTTACAAGTTTTATCATTATACTTGCCCACATTATGCAAGCAGTTTGCAATCTCCCCTAATTCTCTGACTTTAATTATATAATTGAACAATCCCAAAACTCATTTTTCCCAGGAAACATTAAACATTACCATCTTAATGAAATTCGTAATGAAATGGTCCACTATGCATGCAAATGACCAGTAGAGGCTGGGCCACTGGCTTATCGCCGGGTGAGGCAGTAAGACAAACGCTCATTCTTCCGTCAGTCCCTGGAGATGGCCGCTCTCACCGCACTTTCGGCCGGGACAATAATTCCACAAGACCAGAAGATGAGCCTGTGCGAGACACATGGATATAATTAAGATGGGACGACAAGACTTTAAATGAAGTAGGAACTGATCTGAACCTACACAAATCAAAATTTTCAAAGCTGAAAGAACGCGCTTAAACTTTTCTTGCCAATTAAAAAAAAAAAAAAAAGTAGGTTATCAACTGTCTTCCTTTCTCCAGGGACCAGAGGTCTGAGAGATTAACAGTTCTCTCAATTCACTTTTCAGGACTGAAGGCAGGAAATGGGCAAGATGTAAGAAATGTGGGAGCCTTATGAAATGTTCGGCATAATGAGTGGATGACTCTTCAAGTATCCGTTCCTTCCCAGCTGCATTTTTCAAGTACCCTGGTTTCATAAAACTCAAATCTCTTACCCACGATGCATTGCCCTCATGCCAAAGTCGCTGCTTGCCAAGACAGAAGGCAGGCAGGCCTGTTCACACTTTTGTCTCAATAGCATGGACAACAATGTCCGGTGCCAGGTAGACACCAAATTAAACTACTTAATAATAGCCACTATTCACATAACAAATGCCCAGTGCCCAAGCTTTGTCAGATTGATTCATTGCCAGAAACACGTCCAGATGCCCAAAAGATTCAACACAGAACCTTACCCTAAACATGGGTAGGACTGTATTTCTTTGTTTTGCTTTTTTTATTGTGCACGTGTAGTACTTTAGAGAAGAGGGTATAATCACTGCACCTATCACAGTACCTAGCTGAATAAGTATCATTTCCCTTCCCCTGACGTTCCTCCATTTTTCCACAGAAAGACTTGATGGCAAAGGGAATTTATGTTTGTAAAAGTTTTAACTTATTGGAATATAACTCACATATCATAATTTACCCATTTAAAGTGCACAATTCAATGATTTGTGGTGTATTATATTATTAATTTTTTAAATTGTGGTAGAATATATGTCATAAAATTTGCCCTTTTTCAGTGTCTGGATCTGTGGTATTAATTACATTCAAAATACTGTGCAACCATCACCGCTGCCTATTCTCAAAGTGACTCCATCTCTCCAGACAGAAACTCTATAACCATGAAGTGAAAAATCTCCACTCCTCCTCCCACAGCCCCTGGAAACCTCCATTCTACTTTCTATCTATGAATTTGCCTATTTTAGATATTTCAGATAAGTGGAAACTTACAGTATCTGTCCTTTTATGTCTGGCTCACTTCACTTAGCATATTGTCTTTAAGGTTCATCCACGCTGTAGCATGTAACAGAATTTTCTTTTTATGACTGAAGAGTATTTCATTACAGGTAGCTACTACATTCTGTTTACCCACTCATCTGTGGATGTTCAGTATATTTTTAAACAAGTAACTAATTTCATACCTCAATTCATGGCACACTGTTGTCATCGGTCAACACATGCCGCCCCCCCCTCGGGTCCATTCAATTTTTCATCCCCAGAAACCCCTCCCACCCCCTCTCCTCCAACCGGCATGCATGCTAACGTATTCCATGTAGGTCCTTAACTGTGGGGGGCGAGGGTTGTAAAATATGCCACTGTGCTGTTTTAATTTATATGAATGCATTTAATTTATATAAATCTCACTTGGTTTCTTACTTTTTCACTCGACTCTCTGTTTTTCAGATCTATGCTTATGACTATACCTAGTTAACTGCTGACTGCGTAATGCTTAGTCTCTGAAATACGGCACAGAGAGGTTAAATGGTCTCGTGCTGTTCTGTATTCTCCACTGAGGAAGCCAGCCCCCAGGGTACTCTCTGTACCTCTCTGTGAGCACTGAAGGGATCTCTTAATCTCTCCAAGTCTTAGTTTCTTTGTCTGTACAAGGAGGGGGTCACACCAGACCAGAGAGTCTTGATGGGTAGTGTACCTCCAGTGACCTCAGAAACTTTGCCAAAATGATGTACCCAACCCAACAGCAAAACCCAAGGCAGTAAAACCCTAGCAGAAACAAGTATTGGGAGTGGGGGTTACTTTCCAGATGATTCTGGTGCGTGCCCCTCGTGAAAACCCCTGCCCAAGACAGATCTCTGAAGTCCCTTCCCCGTAATATGCTAAGATGCTATGATTATAGGGGAAATCTCTCGGCAAAAGTCCTACAGGAAACCAAAGGCTAGAAGCTGGCAACAAAAGTGATGCCTGTGTCCCAGCCCTTTGTTTTCTAAATATAAAATCTATTTTAAAAGCATTTGCGCTACTTTATGGCTACCTCCTGTAAGTATATTCCAAGGATTAACTGCTTTCTGGTTAGCACACTCATCCATTACTCCTCAGGGCTCAGTCCTTCCTTAGCTTGGATCATGCCCTCTGGTTCTTGTATTTGATAAAAGCTGCAAGAGCCTGGGAACATTTTTCATCTCTATTCCCATCAGAAATTTGTGTAGCTCAATAGGGTCACCTCTGAGTCTCTGCTTTTGCAAGGAATACAGATCTGGTTTCTATAGTCTGGTTGAAAAAAGAAAATGCTTGGACAGTTATACACACCCGAACGGTGCTGCCCTGTGTCATCCTCCAGGTTTCGCTCTGAATTCCACAGTCAGAACTAACCCTCACATCTTTCTGGCCCCCAAATAATATCATTTAAAAATGTGGAAATACAAAAAAATAGGAAGAAGAAAATAAAAATTACTATAATCTCACTCGGTGAACTAATTTTTTGTTCTCACAAATATGCCCGCAACCCACTCATCTCAGTCAGCCCAGGCTAATAGAACACAGTTCCATATACCGGCTGGTTTATAAACAGGCGTTTATTTTCGCACAGCTGGAGGCTGGAAGTTCAAGATCAGGGTGCCAGCATGGCGGGGTTCTGGCGAGAGCCTCTTCTGGGTTGCAGACTGCTGACTTATTGAATCCTCTCCTGAAGGAGAGCAGGGACGGGGATGCGAGCTCTCTCGTGACTCTTGTAAGAACACTAGTCCCATCTTGAGTTTCCACCTTCATCACCTGCCAGCCAGCTCCCAACGGCCTCCCCTCCCAAAGCCACCACATGGAGGGATAGGTTTTCATCACATGAATTTGGGGGCAACACACACATTCATCTAGTCCATAACATTCTTACTTCTTTCAGTTAGTGGTACTATATTGGCCCCATGTCAGGCCCCAAACTCAGAAATTATGTCTGTCCTCTCTTGTCCTTACTACCTCCAACCCAGCCTCCAAACAGACCCTGAATCCATCCTTGTCTTTCTGTTTCCAGTCCTACCGCCACCGGCCAGACTGCCGTCACCTCTCCGTCAGGCTGTTCGCTTAGCCTCCCTGCTAAACTGCGGAAGGAATGAAAAATATCGACTGACAGACTAGGCAACAAAATATCCAGCCTGGCTTGAAGAATTAGGTCAGAACTACGGAGATTAAATTTAATACAAATAAATGGAAGCCTCTGTATTTACTTTCCAAAATTCCATGGCACAAGTTACAAGATGTATAAAGGACTCAGGTGATTTATTTGACTGCAAGCTCAATTAGAAAAACAATGTGATGTACCCAATTAAAAAACAAAGTTTGTACTGCTTTGGCTGAATGAATAAGAAGGCAGCATCCAGTACTAAGGGCATAATATAGTCCTTTTGTGCTGGTCACATACAGTGTTTTATTCACATGAGAAACATAGATGATGATGATAGATAGATAGATAGATAGATAGATCAGTTGAATGATCTCCAGAACTGATTGAGAGGGACTCTGAGCAGTTACACTGGGTCACATGAGCAACAGCTGAAAGCGCTGGGACACCTGTCTGGAAACAAGTGGGCGAGGGCCTGGAGGGCACGCTCACACCCGGAACCCATGAACACACCTCTGCCAGGAGGACAAGGCTCCAACCAGGCAGCTCCAAAAGGAGGAGCGGACTTTGGTTCAGAAGAAATCCTCACGTCCTTCATAGCTCAGCCGAGATGCCTCCTCCTCAGAGAAGCCTGCCCCGATTTCCCTGCCTCAGCAGCCCCATCCCTCTCCACCACAGCACCGTTTCATTTCCTTCTTTGCACTCAGTGCCAGCCAGAGTCAGCCTAGTTTTTGCTTAGGCATATGCTGCCTCCTCGACTTTAATACACCATCTGGGAGAGCTGGGAGCTTGTGCATCCTGTTCATCATAGCATTCGGGACCCAGAACTGGGCAAGGCACAGAGTAGGAGCTCAATAAATATCCACTGAAGGAGTGAGTGGGTAAATGAATGCCTTCCTCTCCACAGTTGCTTCCAGCATTAAAGGATCACGAGAAGCCATTCCCAAAGAGACCTAGTAAAGCCTTTGGGCCTCCTGCTGGGAAAAGACTTGCAGAGAGCTGGATTCATTCTCTCCTGCCTCCTGGGGCTGTCCCCTCACTCAGAAGTTTTCATTCTGTGACTAGTCTGCAGATCCACAAGAACAGATTCCTGGGCCTGGCCTTGGGTCAGAACCTTACTTTCAGCTCTCCCCCACAGCGAGCTCCTGCTCTCCCTCTGGATTCGGGTGGGGCTTCCTGAAGTCCAGGATGTTGTATCCAAGTTGCGAGCGAAAGAAATCTCCGAAGACTGAGATCAGTTTGATGTCAACTTTATTGGCCAAGCTTAACCTGCGCAGGGGCGAACTTCCCAAATGAGACCGTAGTCTCGCGGCTACGCAGAGCCGCCAAAATGGAAGTCGCGCCTGGCTTACAAACTACTGGGGCTTTATAGGGGCTAGCAAGCAAGCGAGGGTTACAGAAGCAGATGTGGCTGTTAGTCATTGGCTTATTCACACAAAGCAGAAACCTCTGATTGGTAGAGGTTGTTGTTGGCGGGCAGATCTTGGCGGGTAGTCTCTAGGGCAAAAAAAATAACTCTCAACTAGGAGCGGTTAGTTGTTTATCTAATCTTTGCCCACCACATTCTGGTGCACTCTGTACTTTTCCATTTCCTTGTTTCCCTTAACCTTCCCTGTGGTTTATAGGCAATTTCGATGGATCCCACATTCCCTCCTTCTCTTCTTCATTCGTCAAACCCTTGACTCATGTTCCTCTTGCGGGAGGATTGTATAGGGCTGAGATAAGACCATGAGTTTCACTGTTTCAATCCTACTCTGAATAAAGGCTAAAAGCTTATTCAGAATTATTGGTCCTAGGGTTAGGGCTAGTAGGAGGAGAATTAGAGGTCCAGCTAGGGCTGATATCAGCGTGGTTAGCCAGGGTGAGGTTCTATATAGGGAAGAATACCAGGAGGATGACTCAGTTTCTTGTTCTCTGTCTTTAAGGCGTTTCGTGAGCACTTTTATACTCTCTCTAATAATTCCTGAGTGGTTGGCATAAAAGCAACAATCTTCCCCTAGGGCTGCACATACTCCCCCCTTGCTGTAGGAAGACTAGGTCCAGCCCCCTTCGGTTCTGGAGTGCTACTTCTGCCAGGGAGTCTACTTGACGTTCCAAATATTCTACTTGCTCCTGGAGCAAGGAGAGGTCTTTAGAGAAAGTTTGTGATAATGTTCTAAGACTATTTTCTCCATGAATTAATGCTCCGGCCCCCTACCGTGGCTGACCCTATGACTCCGATGGTGGCCACGATGGGAATCAACAATGGGACTCGCTTGACCCGGGAGGGGACTTGTATCAGAAAATCTGGGTTTCCTCCATATAGGTATACTTGGGGAATGATGTAAGCACTAACACAAAGCTCAGGGTTAATAGGTATTAGGCACTTAAAGATACCTTGAGTGCAGACAAACCATACTCCTTCTGGAGCTACTGTGATAGTCAAATTGCTAGGATCTGCCGGCAGATACACCTGGTTGAGGCAATAATCGCTGTAGTTCGAGGCCAGGGTATAGTTCGCTAGCAAGTAACAAGTGCCTTGCCCATGGAACTCAGCTAATGTAAGGGTACTTTCAAATTCACACTGTTGCAAGCCGCTTACCAGGCCGCTCGTGGGAAGGGGTTCTGCTCTGGGCAGTTCGCTGGTGATATTGACCCCTAAACCTACATAGAATGGGGGTCGAGGGCTAAGGCAAAGCCAGCAAGACTCAGTTATGTTAGGCTGGGTGCTGTTAAAGTAAGGAAATACCTGCTCCAACAGGCTTAATGCTGACTCTCCCTTATGGTGCGGTTTCTTAGCATAGGGGTCTCGATCTCCCAGGGGAGGTCTTGAGTCATCTAATTGTGATAGTCCCTTGGTCTCACTCTGGCTGGTACTAACCTCTGCGGGTGCTGGGGCCGCTGAGGGGACCCCCTCCTCCTGGGCTAGGGGCCGGCCTTGGTGGTCGTGGTGGTAATCTCCCTGCACCTCCCCTCAGTAGCGGCCTCCCGCGGGTAGGCAGCAGTTTAATTGTAAAGAAAGTTCCTGGGTCTATACCTGTTACATAAAGTCGGAGACTCCAGGTGCGGCCTCTTATCCACGCAGGGTCTTTTGGGTTCAAAACTACTACGGAAGTAGGGTTGCACTTGCCTGCTCTGCAGTTCGCATCTTGCATGGTTTTTGGTGCCTTATTTTTATATCGGATGAGGAGAATGTGTTTGTCCTTTCCTCCTCCTGGGTTCCAGCCACCATCAGTAAGGGTCTCACAGCCCCAGGCCTGTGATTTCTAGTATCTCATAACCACTCTTTTCACTCATACACCATCAGGCCGCGGCACACCTCAGTCTGTCCACACACACACTTCGCTAGCGCGTTCAGTCGCGGCGCAAACCGAAATCAATTGCCAAATGCGACCTAGTCGCGGGAGCAAAAGCTCCGGTTCTCGAGAGCGTCCTCTCCTGAGAACCCCGCGGGTGGACTACCGCGACGCCTCGCCTACCACCTCGCGGCTCTAGTGAGTCTAGACTCCCAAACCAAATTCCGCGGCAAGCTTACCCGGGTTTCACTTTCTCAGCCTCCGAAGACTCGCCTTCTATCTCGCTGGGGCCTCCAAAAATGTTGTATCCAAGTTGCGAGCGAAAGAAATCTCCGAAGACTGAGATCAGTTTGATGTCAACTTTATTGGCTAAGCTTAACCTGCGCAGGGGCGAACTTCCCAAATGAGACCGTAGTCTCGCGGCTACGCAGAGCCGCCAAAATGGAAGTCGCGCCTGGCTTACAAACTACTGGGGCTTTATAGGGGCTAGCAAGCAAGCGAGGGTTACAGAAGCAGATGTGGCTGTTAGTCATTGGCTTATTCACACAAAGCAGAAACCTCTGATTGGTAGAGGTTGTTGTTGGCGGGCAGATCTTGGCGGGTAGTCTCTAGGGCAAAAAAAATAACTCTCAACTAGGAGCGGTTAGTTGTTTATCTAATCTTTGCCCACCACATTCTGGTGCACTCTGTACTTTTCCATTTCCTTGTTTCCCTTAACCTTCCCTGTGGTTTATAGGCAATTTCGATGGATCCCACACAGGACTCTGTGACCTTGCGCACTCTTCACATTTGATCACGTGGAGGTGCTTGAAGACCCAGGTGTTGTGGAAACCAGGTGGAAGTCTCCAGAACACAGCTCCCCACAGCCTGGCACTTCCCCTCCTAAAAGGTGAACTGAATCCAGCAAGCAGATTGTGTCTCCGGTCCCGTCTTTAAAAGGCTGCTTTAAACGTACAGCCATTAACATAATAATGTCACCTCTGCCTATAGACATGAAAACCTACCAATGGCATATTTTCAAATTAAAAAGCAAGTTAAAAATAATAGATGGAATATAATCCCATTTTTGTTGTAAAATAAAATACATATAAGAAGTCTGGCAGCCCTAGCTGGTGTGGCTCAGGGGACTGAGTGCCAGCCTGCAAACCAAAGGTTCAATTCCCAGTCAGGGCACATGCGTGGGTTGCAGGCCAGGTCCCCAGCTGGGGGTGTGTGAGAGGCAACCACACATTGATGGTTCTCAGCCTCTCTGTCTTCCTCTCTCTCTAAAAATAAGTAAATTGTTTTAAAGTCTAGCAGGAAATATACCCAAATGCCAACTGTGTAACCACTAGGTAGGGAGAACATGGACAGAGCCAGCAACTTGCTGAAGTCACGCTGTGTAGTAGGGATGCGATCCGAATCCTGCTCTGCCTAATCCTGCACTGTGCTTGTACAGATGAGACACACTTTCTCCCCATAAGCTGGCCAGCCTGAGGCTGGGGCCACAGAAGCACCCGCCCTTGGGTTTCGGTGGATTTAACATCAACAAGCCTCAAAGCCTTAGGTTCCTCTGTCCATGATCAACGTCGTTACTCACGAATGGCACACAGTGGCACGGATGGCACCTGGGAGCTCGTTAGAAATGAAGAATCTCAGGCGCCATCTCAGACCTACTGAGTCCGAATCTGCTTTTTAACAAGCGCCCAGGTGATTCACCTGCACATCACGATTTGAGACGTGCTGCTGTAAAAAACGCCTCCCCGGCCCCAGTCCCTACCAGATTGCTATGGAAACCACCATCCCCGGCCCCTCCTCCCAATGTCCCTTCCCTTGTCCTAAAACAGAGTGCTCTGTCAGACACTCAAGCATGCCTTGGGGCGCAAGACGAGAAATGCTATCTCCAAAGATGCTTTATTAATCAAAATAATGCCTGGCACTTCATGGCTTATATGTTTGCCGCAAGGCTAGCTGGACCCCATCCCCCTACAACAGCCAGATCAGTGGTGTGTTGATAAATGTGTAACAACTGCTTTCCATGGAGCAAATACTCCCACCAGGACCAATTCCAAGCCACCACGATGATGTCACGGCACGTGGGCTTGAGAAAGGACACGCACAATTGGCCCGCACCAGCGGGTATGAGCAGGCGGCCGCGGCTCCAGCACACCACTCGGCTGGAGCCTCGTTCTTCTGAGTCAAGATCCTTCATACGAGAGGGGAAGCCACAGCATCATCTCAGCTAATGAGGACATAATGTTTTATTGTTGGCTTCCACAACCACTTAAATTTATCCATCTCTAATTAGTTTTGGCAAACAGAAAATGACTCGCCAAATATACTCTGCAACAGCCTGTCAGACCGTAAAATTGTGTGTGCTGGCTGTTCTCTGGGAAAACAGAGGGCGTCTGCATCTTGGGTTTGCAGTGGAGAAGGGCTCGGAAGCCTGGGCTCAGCCTCATGAATTAAACATTTCCAGAAGCCTCTAGGTGGGAGGAGAAAGGGGTTCAGGCAAAGTCTGCGCCATGAATTTTCCCCAAACTCCAGTGTCCACACTTGTCATCATCTTTCAACAGGCACAAGGCGCAGCAGCAGGGCAGTCTTGAGTTAGGAAGACAGACAGTCCAGTTGGGAATCCAAGGAGGAGTTTGATTGACAGAGAGGAGAGGGCAGATCACATGGGCAATGGGAACTGGGAACACGATATAGAGGAAGGGACTGAGAACTGTTTGGAAAACACTGAGTAGATCTGTTTGGCTGGAGGAGAGGGCTGTTCATTATTGCCATCATGGTTAGTTACCACTTACTGAGCATTTGCCATGTGCCAGGCTCTATGCTAAGCATTTTAAGTCAATTATCCCAATAACTCTTCACAGAAATCCTGTATCATCATCATCATCATCATCATCTCTATTTTACTGGGGAGTAAGCTGTGGTTTAAAAGTTTAAGTTCTACTTATTTATGCATTCACTGATTGATTCCTGCATGTGCCTCAACCAGAGATCGAACCCACACCGTCAGCATATCAGGACAATGCCCCAAATGAACCGTGCAGCTGGGACTAACATGTGAATTTTGAGGAGGATAATTTAACCCATAACAGACATTGTAAGTTATGACTTTTTTACCCATGCATTTAATTGTTCAGTGTCTAACCTCCATTAGATTATAGGTGCCACCAAGGCCAGGTCCAAGTCAATTTCTAACATCTCACGGCACCCAGCACCTAGTCCAGGGCCTGGCAGGTGCTCTTGCTATTTGGTGCTTCATTAGTGTTTGCTGACCAAGTGGGGGGCTCTTGGAATGAATGAGCTGCCTTCAGAGGCAGTGGCTGCCTACCCTGGCTGGAGTC
Source organism: Phyllostomus hastatus (assembly GCF_019186645.2). Taxonomy (NCBI): domain Eukaryota; kingdom Metazoa; phylum Chordata; class Mammalia; order Chiroptera; family Phyllostomidae; genus Phyllostomus; species Phyllostomus hastatus. The sequence continues at coordinate 16,767,689 of NW_025333611.1, forward strand.
CTTGGGACAGAGGTTGGGTGATCAGCAGGTACTGGGTCATCAGAGCCAACTCTAAACCCCTGTCCCCACCCTGACAGTTTGTCACTCTCCGGAGTCCCTGAAATAAGCCCTGAAGTTCCTTTTGTTCTGCTGCAAACTGGCAGAGCAACCTCCTCTTGTCCCTCAGTTCTGCCGCTTTCTTTCTTTCCATTTAAAATCCTCCTTCCTCAGGGCTGCCCCTCAGGGCTGGTTCTGTTGACAAATTCGAAATCCTACTGGGTTTGCGGCCTGATACTGCTGTGAGCCGTCTGAAACAACAACCAGGTAATAATTCGTGTACTTTTAATAAAGCCGGGGTTACTCAACCCTCTTCTCTCCTCCAACCCCCTTACAGTCTCCTTAACACAGCCAGTTGGCTAGGGAATGACACCGTGTGTGAGCACAGACCTTCTGCACAGAAACCAATAAAGCCTCCAGACTTCCATTTGGAGGAACTTGCAGGAAAATGGCAAAGGTGTAGAGCAGGCTTCAGTCTTCCTCCTTTGTCCAAATGCTGATTTGTGTTGGAACCTCAGAGACGTCTTTCAACCTGTCTGGGTCAGAAACTTCAAGTAAACAAAGAAGTTTAAAAACAGTCAAATGACTTGGTAGGGTGGTGGGACCATGCTTGTGTTTGGTTTTCTTCTCTTTCATTTCTGCTTCTGTTGCTGTGATGCTGTTTGTTCAACAATTACAGTTTGCTTTTCATCAGTAAACTAGGTGCAATGTTGAAATGCCCCAAAAGGGAGTCAAACATTTGCTTGCAGGTGTTTGCAGAATAAACTGCTTTTTTTTTTTTTTTGCATTTCTAGAGCCAGTGAGGGCATGGTGAAGTGGGAAGCTGGGTGCAGCATAAACTTTTGAGCCCTTATAAACTTGGCCTTGTAGTTGTCCATCAGGAGTGGGCAACGGATGAAGGGAGAAACTGCCTGCTGCCTGGCTGGAAATGACACCACAGCCACTACATCTGTCGCGATTTCTCACAGCAACAACTCACACATGCACAGTGTCTCACTGTTTTTAAAGCCGTTTCACACATGTGATCTCATTCAACCCTCACAGCTCCTCTTGTGAGGTCCTTGGTTATGTCGTGCATGTGTCACAGAACGTAACCCGACTGGGAGAGATCGCTGACTTCATTCTTCCCTTGTGCAGCAGTGACGCACCAACAAAGGGGGTGATGTCTGTGGCGTAGGACTGTGTTCCTGGGAAGAATGCTGCACCATGAACTTTCTTAGCCAGGTCGTTAGAGATGGGTTCTCATAACTCCACGGCGATACGAAGGCTAAACTACCAGCCCACACAAACGGCCTGATCATGAAGCCCAACGGGCTAGTTCAAGAGTTTTCAGGCTGTCCTGGCTGGCTAGTTCAGTTAGAGCATTGTCCCAGTAGGCCAAGGTTGTGGGTTCGATCCATGGACAGGGTGCATATGAGTCAACCAATGAATGCATTAATAAGTGATACACAAATCAATGTCTCTCTCTCCCTAAAATCAATAAATAAATTAAAAAGAAAAAGAGTTCTCAAGCTTTTCCCCGTTGAGACACAGAGGATGGATGACACGCGCATGTGTGACTCACCTCCATGAACATCCTCAGGGTCACATACAGTGAGTTCCCAGTCGCTCACTAGCAGGACTCTCTCGTCTGGCCTGGAGAGCACCCTACAGCACAAGGAAGCCAGAAAGTGAGAAAGTAACTCATGGGAATATCTCGACAGTGTCGCAAGTATTAGCATTAGGAGTTCTGCACGATGGCTAAGAGCACGGCCTTTAGAGAATGGCCTTTAGTGACAGACAGAACATGGCTTCAAATACTAGTTGTAATTCTTTCTAGCTATATGACCTTGAGCAAGTTCATTTACCTCTCTGAGCCTCAGTTTTTGTAAACTGGGGATAATAACACCCATCTCATAGGATGTCCCAGTAAGAATAAATAAGATAACACAGTTGTGCCCCATGTAACAGCATTTCAGTCGACGACAGACCATAGAGACAATGGTGGTATACCAGATAGCCTACGTGTGTACTGAGCTACACCATCCAGGCTTGTGTAGTAAGCACACTCGGAGATGTTTGTCCAACAATGAAATCACCTACTGATGAACTTCTCAGGATGTATCCCTGTCATTAATGGATACATGACTGTATGTACGTACGAAGTTCTTTCCAACAGGCTTAGGACACAGCATGCATTCCGTAATTGCTGGTTAATTATAGCAGCAGTAGTGCTACTAGAAATTACTTGAAAGCTCCTTCAAAAATGACCACAACACACTAGACGAGCTCTGGCTCTGAGTGACCTTGCTCCCAGACTTTTGCCCACAGAGTCGAGAGTTGGCAGTCAGTGCGATCAAGTTCAGGATGAAAGCTGGACCATTCCAGTAGAAACCCTGCCAACTTCTGCGGGGCTCCCTCATCAAGAATTAGACCTTATGGAGGGTATAGAAGAAAAAAGGGTCAGAGAACCCATAAAGAGGCATGTTGATAAATCAGGGGTGAGAACTTGGCATGCCCAGCAAACATTTACAAGCAAAACACACATACAAATCTCTTTGGAAGGCTTCTGAAAGGAGAAAGGGGTTGGCCTTGAAGTACAGGGAAGATCTGGGTAGCAGAAAGAGGCAGGGCAGAGCCAGGTATGAAGGAGGAACACATCGCCAAGGCAGGGAGTCTGTGCCAGGACACTGTGAGCAGAGGTTCCTTTGCCACCTTCTCCTCGCCTCCTCCATCGTCCCCTGTCCTTCCCAAAATAACTCAGCCCTATGGCTAAGTTCTCAGGATGTTCCCCAGCTAGCTAATTAAACATAGCAAATTTAATTGAATCATAGTGAAGCCCATGGCTGACGTCTCTACACCCGGAGGGGAAAAGGTGGGGTAGGATGAAAACTAATGGTGTGGTACCGGTGCCAGCTAGAACTCTGCAGGTATTTTCAAACCTCAGCATAAAAAGCAGGCTATTTGAGGCAATATCATGTATAGATTAAAGTAATCTCCCAAACAAGAGAAGAGAAGATATCCCTTCTATACAACAACAGTTCAGTAAATTTTGTTTAGCTTGCGTAGGATACTGTTAATTATAGTAATTTATCAAAGTGGCACAAGGTGGTATTCACACACACAAAGAGTATTTTCCCACAGTGGAAAATCCTTAGTTTTATATAAGCTGAAGCTAGTACTAATTGAATTTTCACTTGGGTAGATAAAATCTTTAACAACTCCTGAATAACTAAGTGCTCTTTGCTCACTGATGTGGATCAGGATGATTTACAACACCTTTCACATAATCATGCTAATTTTGCTTTCATATGATTAATTAAAACAATATGTTCATTCTTCCTAAAATGGAATTAGGGCACCCAAGGAGTTGGCTTTTATTACCCACTTCCCTATCCAGCAATAAAAGCAATCTTCACACATTGTCTTCAGGAAAGTGGTAAGCAAATGGGGCCCTGATGGAAAGACATTGTCAAGTTCAGCTTTGCTCTTTGGAAGGCAGCAGAGGTGAGTGTGATGGGCAGATAGAGGCTTTTAGACCTCAGAGCTGAAAAGGACATTAGAGGCAAGCTCATGGAAACCTCCCTTTTCCCAGATGAGAAAACTGAGGCTTGGTGAGGCCAAGAAGTCATCCCCAACTTTTAAGTCCCCATTTCTGGCAAAACTGGTATCAGTATCCAGCTACCCTAAGACTGAGCCCAGTCTTCTGGGGAAAGAGCACTGGGTTAGGAGTCAGCAAACCTGCATTTAAGACCTAATTCTGCTGCCGACTCACTGGGGGACCTTAAGAGGCCCTAAATCTCTTTCCCCTTCTGCAGAATTGGGCTGATGGCATCTGCACTCTCAATCTTCCCAAAGGGCCATGAGATGGACGACTCCTCCCTAACCCCCATTCTCCCCTACATTTCCCAGACCCCTCGGTCTCAGGGCCTTATAGCCTCCACTCCTTAGAGCTCTCAAAAGGGTCCCTCTTGTTTTTCCAGCTGCAGAAGCTGGGGGCTGGGACACAGCAGGGCCCCCCAGCTAATTAGCGGCAAAGATGGCTGGGAGCTCACAGCCCCTATGCGGCTTCCTCCCCACACCTGGTCCCTCAGAACCCTCCGCGCGCTCTGCCCTCCATGTGCTCTGCCGTGGGCGGGTGACAGTGGATGGCAGCTCTCCTGGGGGATGACCCTCAGCACTGAGGAAGCCCTGTTCACCCTGAGGCACCGGCCCACCTGACCAGTTAAAAAAAAAGAGACCCTTTTTTAAAAATCAGGACCTCTGATATGAGACTCAAATTCTTGGCCAGTTAAAGACAGGAAGTGCCTCAACCACCTTCACTTTACAGATGGGGAAACTGAGGTGGGGGGTGGGAAGTGCCATTTACCAAACACCTCTGCTTTCTCAGGTATCACATTCAAGGGCAAAAATGAGCGTGTGATTTACCCAGGGTGGTCTGGCTGCCAAGGGCTTAGTCAAGACTCACTCAGGACCACTCTGCTGTACATGCAATCACCAGCTCCCCACACAGCTTTTTACACGTACTAATTCAGCTTATTCTTCAAACCACCCTCCACAGAGGGCACTGCTCTCACCTCCGCTGGAGAAATGAGAAAAGGGAAGCACAGAGGTGAAGTCACCTGCCTGAACTCACATGACCAGTGAGGCGAAAGGCTGAGATTCAAATCCAGACCCTGTGTCCACAGTGTGACCCTGAGCCCGCCCTCTATTGCCGCCTGCAATGTGCTGCCTCGCCTTGAACTTCTGCTAGGTCTGCAAGGTCTATGGACCTTAATGGAGCAATGCTCTCCATACAAATGTAAAATAAAATCCATTAGGAGGTGCCAAGTACCAGCATCACAGGCCCTCAGACCAACAGTGGCAGAGATTTCAAATGGACCTTCAAGAGTTCTTGCTTCTCCCACAGAGTTACCTGGCTCTGGCTCCAAGGATGTCATTAGCATAATGACAGCCCGGCTCTCAGCCTCAGGCTCCATGTTGATGGTGCCTGAGTGGCTGCCTCCTGCCTCTCCCCTCCGCTTCATGCTCCACTGCAGAGGGCAGACAGCCAAGTTCATCTGTGGCAGAAGTCTTAAACCCACTTGGCAAGTACACAGCCAGTTCACCAGAAATACCCCTAGGTTTCTCTAAGCCGGCTTGACAGTCAAAAGTAGGGGAAACAATAAAATAAAAATCATGGGCAATGTGGGATAATACAGCAGAAAAAATGGGAGCTTTATAATGAAAACATTCATCAATTCACCTATTAATTCATCATTTTTATTATCACAACTTCTCACCTTCCCAAACTCAATAATTGGTAAGCAAAGTCTTAAATTATACAAAATAGCCCTGGCTGGTGTGGCTCAGTGGATTGAGTCCCGGCCTACAAACCAAAGGGTTGCTTGTTCGATTCCCAGTCAGCGGACATGCCTGGGTTGCAGGCCAGGTCCCCAGAAGGGGGCACATGAGAGGCAACCACACACTGATGCTTCTCTCCCTCTCCTTCTCTCTCCCTTCCCCTTTCACTAAAAATAAATAAAATTTTAAAAAATAAATCAATAAAATAAAATTATACAAAATAATCAAATGTTTCTTCTAGACACTTGTAAAGTAAAAAATTATAAGGATTTGTATTTCACTTCTGCAGAACAGAAGGAATTGTACATATCTCTGCAAAACAGACAAATTGTTTCACCATCTTTTGATGATAATTTCAGGCCGAGAAATTTCCTGCAAATCATGACATTGAGACCCATCCTCACCTGCTAAGACTGTGAGCTCAGGAGGCGGGCTGCCTAGGTCTTATTCCCGTCCCTCCACTTAACAAGCTGTGTGGCCTGGGCAAGTGTCTGTCCTGGCCCAGCCTCACTCTCCTCCTCTGCAAAGTAGGGATCGTAAGTATCCAGATGTAGTAGAATCCTTCTGAGGACAGATGATGTGTGTAAAGTTTCCAATACGTGCTAGTGGTTATCAGCATGCGAGCATTTATTTTTGTCGACAAATACATTTGTTATATTAATGAGAATTCTTCTTATTGGAAGGAGCAGAAACCTGCTGAAATAAGCGTAAACAAAAGGGAATATGCGGCTGACGCATCTGGAGGCTCACAGGCGGTACTGGCCCCAGGCCAGTCAGGGACCCGGAGCTCCAGCAGCATTAGAATCTCTGTTCAACACCCTGCATTTCATCCGGCTTGGGTCTATGAGTGTCCTCAATGTCTCGGCCCCCTTGGGGACATGGCTTCTGGCATCAAATCCCACCACTAATGACACAGGGGGCAAGATGGATTTACCACCTCCACCCTCCCTGTGGCCAGGGAACGGGGCGGGGGGTGGTGCTATAACCAGCTACTCCAACAGAACCACACTGGGCAGGAGAGAAACTTTCCAGAAGAAGAAGGGTGCACTGCTCTGGGTGGACTGGAAGAATAGATGTTTGTTACACCTGTTCTTAATATACGAACCAGAGTATACACTAACTATATAGGTCTCTGATACTCAATTAATACACATTATTCAACAGACATTAGACATGAACCATAAGTTGTACACACTTTGCAAATGGAGATTACATTTATACTTTCTTCGATCCTTCACAGTGCCCAGCATAGAACAGACACTCAGTATACAGCAAGAGTAGAACGGATGTTTTGGGCACCTTTGAAAATCCAATATGGAGTCTCCGTCAGCCATGACAGTTATGTCAAGCCTGAGGTAATGGGGTGTAATGGGAATGCCCTTAGGAGGGGCCCAGAACACCCCAAAACCGCAAGTCTGCACCCTGGTGTCCAGACTCCATCTGGACTCCGATGGGAGAGGGACCTCCTCCTCCTGGGGATATAAGGGCTCAGAGCTCCAGCCACCCAAGGCTCGAGCTTGGCTATACCACAGGTCACGCTCAGAGCACTGCCAGACTCCCACTGCACAGGACACCTGCGGCCACTGTGGCCACCTGGCTTGAAACCCATGCCCGCCTCTCCACCTGCAGACACCACCAGTGACTGGAAGTTCGAGCTGGATGCTTGCTTTACACGATTCTACCGCGTAAGCTCCTCCTCTCCATGTATAACCTGAGTGTGACTCTATTGGCTTACTGGGGGGGGGGGGGGGTCTCCCCTAATAAACCCAGTACTGTGGAAAGACACCAGTGTGTGTGAGTGACTCCTTTCGGAGACGCTCCCTTGCCCACCACACTCTAAGGAGCATTTCTGAAGTGACTAATAACTTAGCTGTGGAACGAAACTATGTCACTGTATTATCAGCTGGGATTAATTAGACTATGGTTCAGTTCAAAAAACAGTAACCCCCAAATCTTAGCAACTTAGCACAGGTTTATTTCTCACTCACACCAAGTCCACCACACTACAGGTGAGCCCAGGGCAACTGTGCTCAGAAGCTCAGACCCAGGTGAGTGGAGGCTCCCCATCCTGCAGTGCACCCTCTGTGCCGTGCAGCCCTGGAGGGGGGCGGTCTCCTACTGGCAGCCAAGTCCTTCACTCCTGAGTGACCAAGTGACCGTGTCATTCTGCTCATGGCCCACTGGCCAGACCCAGATGCCAGCCCCACTTACTGCAAAGGATGGGGGAATGTCATCTTCCATATGCCTGCAAGACAACTGTCCCTGCAAAACTCAATTAAAATAAAACTGTGTTCTATAAAAATTCTACCCCAAAGTTTAAATATTAAGAATATGTGAAGAAAATTGCCTGAAACCTATTAATATGGCTTTCCTACCACCCCATCACTGGGCGCCACTCCTCACGCTTCTGACTAAGCCCGTGTTGCAGGCCAGCAGAGACTACTTTCATTTGGAAGTTCAAAGTTTATTTATTTTGCACATTCCACTCTTAGAAATGACCTTCAAAATCCAATTGGTCATACAATGTTCCTAGAGGCAATTGGTAGTTCTTTGCAAAAAAAAGAAAAGCCTCTAAAAAAAATAGGCCTCCCCTCTTCAACACTGTAATTCCATTGCTACGACTTCACCTGAGAAAACACGCATGGGTGTGTGCACACATGTAGCTTCAAGGATGTCCCTCGCAGCCCATTTCTAACAGGGAAAAGTAAGAATTAACCGAAATGCCAGCAAGAGTGTGCTGGTTGAATAAGTTAGAGCGTGTCCTCACACCAGAATAACATGCGTCCATTAATAATCGCACTGTGAAGGTGCATTTATTAACACGAAAAGAAGCTTGTGGCACGGTAAGTGGGGAGGAAAGCAGGCTGTAAAATGGTGTGTATATCGCATATGCCTGGGAGGTTGTGGAAGAAAATATATCAAGGAATTAATAATGTTTGCTCCTGTGCGGGCAGGATTATGGGTGTTTTCATTTTCTCCTTTTTTTTCACTAGACTATTATTTTCTTCTATTATGCATATTGCCACTGACATAAGAAAAACGAGGTAGTTTAAATTATAAATAAATAACATCCTTGGGCCTATCCCACATCCACTGCTCAAAAGGGGACTTTTATCTTAGGAATTGACGGCGGGTGATTAGGTTCTTTCTCGTCTTTACTGCTCACAGTCACTGCTGATGACAAGAACGCAGGAGAATTTGGGGGAGACAGCACCTCCCAGCTTCAAAGCCCTTTCTCATTCACATGCCTCCCCAGAGCCGTAAGGAGAAGGGAGCACAGGCCTTGCGAGACTCATTTTCCAACTGAGGCTCAGAGGCACCAAGTGACTTGCCCGAGGTCAGGAACCCAGACACTTCCAGGCCACAGTCCTGTCCCACTCTAGGGAACGCCGCTGGGCGCCAGGAGTGCTGTTCACAGAGAGCAACTGGACCCCTGGAGTTGCGCAGGGTCCAGTCCTGCTCAAACCCTCACTGGGTGGCTGCGAGCCCTCCTGCCCTAATGCGACAGCCTCTGTCCACAGTGGATTACGGGGAAGTAAGCAAATTACTTTCCAACAGACGTTTGAGCCTCCCTATAAGTTAGTACTATTAGGGCACCTGAAACAAGTAAGTTTGGCCTTTATCCTTTAGGCAACGAGGAGATATGTAAGGGTCCTACATGGTAGGGTGATGTGATCAGAGCTGTGTTTTAGAAAGGAAATTCTGGCAGAAATAAGAGTTGGTAGAGGTGAGCAAAACCAGAGGAGGCAGGGAGGCCAGCGAGTTAGGAGGCTGCAGCAATGGTCTGGGCAGGAGAACACAAATGCCTAAACTAAGGAAGAGGTCCCCGGGTGATGGAGAGCATCAGCGTCATTTCGATGTCAGTGGTAGCTACCATTTACTGAGCACTTACTATGTGCCCTATGCTCTGCTGGTGAGTTACATAATGACCCCATTCAATCTTCAAACTAACCCTATTAGGTGGGTGCTATTATTGTCCCCATTTCCGAGGTTAGGGTTCAGGAGAGTTAGGTCACCTGCCCAAGGTCACACAGCAAGTCTGTGGCTGTGATTTCAACTTAGGCCCATGCGACATCCAAGCTTGTCCTCTGAGCCGTTGTGCTAAGAACCCGTAAAAGAAGGTGCATGGCTACATGGATGACAGTGATGCCAGGAGAAGATAATAAGTTCACCCCCAGAAACGTGAGACACTGCAGAACATCCAAATGGACAAATCCAGTGGGCACGGAGAAAGGCTGGGGCCGGAGTCGAAGCTGGCGCCATGAGAATGAACAAGCCCGTGGAGACATGGAGAGAATGCCAGGGGCGGACAGCCTTGAATGGAAGCCTGGAGACCTCAACCTTTCATGCTGGGGAAGCTTCTTTTAAAATCAATCAGTCAATCAAGGCAGGAGGAAAATTGGGAAAGAGTAAGGCCAACGAAACAATGAGTGCAAAGGCTCCAAAAAGCGTAAGATAAACTTACTGGTGTCAAGTGCTCTGCATCCACAGGGGCTAATATTTTTGAGCACTTCTTAAGTGTCAGGTCCCGTTCTAATGCTTGTGTTTACTATTAGTTCATTAACCACAACAATCCCATGAGGTAGACACTAGCTGCCCTTGACCAATCAAACTACCTCATTCCGGGTCCCATGGCTTGTAAGTGGAGGAGCGGGGGGTTCAAAGCCAGACAGGCTGTGGTGGTGCCCACAGCCTCTAGACTGCATTGCCCTGCTCGGTAATCTCTAATGCTTCCACCACACTCAGCAGATGCCAGGCACCGTTCGTATACCAACTCACTGTACCCTCACAATTGCCTCATTAGGGGGGTACCATTGTTAACCCTATCGTACGGATGAGAAAACTGAATCACAGATTGCTTGCCCAGGATCATGCAGCTGGAAGGACCACAGAGGTAGGGCAGACCATTCGTGAGGAAGTTAAAGAATGCTCAGTCAGCACTTGCAGGGGGAATGCGAGTGGACAGGAATCCTAATCAAAGTGAAATGTAGACATGAAAATGCAAAGTTCTAGGAAAGCTGAAGAATTACACAACTTTGGCGTTGGAAGCGGACAGAGAGAGGCTGTTCACCAAATGCCGGGCACCAGGAGGACGGCACTTCCTGGCCCTCTGTGTTTCGGTGGGGCCATAGGTCCCGGTCCGTCCAATGAACTGTGAGGGGACAGGGCTCACGTCACTTCCAGGCCAACTGATGGCCAGTGAGGGACCCTCAAGAACATGCTTTCCTTCTGCCACGGCAACCCGCAGCCACAGGGAGGGCAGCTGCTCCATCACCCTGCTCCACGGTGCAAGGGGACGTGTGTGAAAACAAGCCCCACTGACCCACAGGAGACATGAGGCACAAAGGAGAAATAAGCCTGGCTGATACGAAGCCTTAAAGGTCACCTCACGGGAAAACTGAGGAGCCGAAAGGACAGGGACCTGCCCCACACCACAGCGCCGGCCGCCTGCACGCACCAAGCAGCCAGAACCCCGGTCGCTGCTCCGCAGCTCGTCCCGCCCTCTACGCCTCACTGGATACGCAGCACACCTTGCAAGTCACTGCCCCTTCCGACCCAAAGCCCATTCTGCTCCTGTACGTTAATGGCGAAGGCTGAATTAAACGAATCGTTGCCTAATTTTTACAAACGGGCTCCTAGTACAACACGTTCAGTACCCAGTTTTACCAAGAGGTAGAGGGAGAAGGCAGGGGGTTCTGGAGGGGTAGGTGAGGGTAACTCTGCTCTATTATTTATGGAATCAGGGCTAATTCAATTAAGTTTTAACAGAAAGTACTCAATTTCACAGACAGTTGCCGCCGCCCCTGCTGCAGTCTAGGTCTCCTCGTAGCAATGGACTCGGCTCCATCTTCTTACTTGATGTATGAGGCTCTAAAACAGGGAGTGAGCAAGTCACCTTTGGAGAGACCTTTGTCATTGCAAAACTAGAAGTAATTTACAGGTACCTGGAATTTGGGTTCTCCGTCTCTGACTCGGCAATAGGCTGAAATTACCATCTGATAGCTGGCAGCCAGTCAGAAGGTCGAAGTGACTCTGAAAAGTATCAGGTCTTCTAGAATCGAGGATAAGGAAACACCAGTGTGTGCACTCAGCCAAGGTTTTAGACCCAGCCTGCCTCTTGGTCATTTGGGATTTACTTCATCTTTGGGGTATCCTGGGATGCCCTCCCTCCATTCTGACCACCATCCAAGTCCCTTCCATCCTTCAAGGCCCAGTTTAATCCCTGCCTCTTCCAGGAAGCCCTCCCTGACTACCCTAACCTATGATGTGTATACTCTGACTTCGCAATTCTCTCGGCACTGTCACTTCTCCCTGGTTCTTTGTGTTTGTATGTCTAGACTCTGTCAATCGTGCTTCTTGTAGAAATAGTTTCATCTCGTGCTAACTCTGATCAGGTAGTGGCTGCCTAGAGTGTTGCAGGCAGAACTCTGAGGCTACGTCTGGGCTTGGTGGTAAGAACATAGTGACTGATTAGCAAGGTCTGCAATGGGCAGAGCCAGGCTTAAAAAAGATGTGTGCAGCATATGAATTCTTTAAAGGCGGGCCCACAACATTCACCTCCTTACATTCCCAGGAGCGTTTGCACGGGCACACAATGCCCACTCAGAAATTATCCGATGACTGCACATCCCCATTCTAGCCAGGGCCTAACTCTACAGCATTCGCCGCATGTTCTAACTGTGGTTCTTTCAAACGGCCCCTGGCACACACATTGGTGTAGACCTGACTCCCATCAGAGATTTTCCCAAAGCTGGATTTGACGTTTCTGACACACCAGCCCCCTTTTCTGAATCTGAAAATATTAGTACTTCAGGAACCCCTGGTGCTGTGCAGTTATGAATGACTTTCAATGTTTTTGTAACTAGTAGCTCATCTGATTGCTGCACGAGTTTAACGAGGTAAAAAGTTATTTTCATTTTCCTTGGAAGACTTGGAACTACTTGTTTAGTAGCGTTAGGATTAGTCAGGACCGAAGAGCTAACCCACAGACGTTTCCCGGTTCCCCACCAAGTCAAACACTTCGGCTCTAGCCCAGTGTTCCCCACGCCGTCTCCCCACAGAACGCCAGGGCTTGTCAGGCTACCACGTGGTTTTTTGTAGCCAAATAAGTGTGGGGAACATGAACAGGTTGTCCTACAGGGGGCTGCTCAGAGCTTCCCCTGCATTAATGCGCTCGGGGAACTGCACCGAGGCCCGCAACATGAAATATTTCTCCCTCATTTGATTCCAGGAGCCCTTTTGACAAGAAGCACCGGAGTTTTAAAAACCCTTTGGGAAGCGCTTGTCTGGGCTCACGGAACTCCTGACCTCACACTCACCTGAAGTCACTGGCGGGGACAGCACTGGAGTGAGGAGCCTGACCTCCACAGTCCTCCGGGTGTGGGCTCTGGCTCCAGCGCTCTCTGGCTGCGACCTTCGAGGAGTCCCTGAATCCCCGGCTGCGCTTCCCTGCCCGTAACACGCAGATGCCAACAGGGCCTCATCCACAGGGCTGCCGTGGGGACTCAGGGGAACGGGCCGCTCGAGTGCCCAGCTCAGGTGCGCCCTCCATCGGCGGCGGCTGACACGACTGCCAGGGAGGAAGAAGTCCGGGCGGAATCTGTTTAAAACAGAACGAAAGGCCGCAGGGCGGGCTCCTCAGAAAGCAGACTCCAAGATGAAGTTTAGCGTGCAGGAGGTTTAATGAGGAGTGGTCCTCAGGTCAACATGGGCGGGAGGGAAGGGAAGGAAGAGGGAGGAAGCCGAGCTGTGATGCAGCTCTAGCGGCAGCCACCCCACAAGGAAAGAGCTGAGGGGAACCCACTGCTCAGAAATGACTGTTCAGAAATCAGGACTTCATCCCCGACCCCCCAGGCGTCGGTCACTGGATGCAGCCCCCCCCCCCCGGGGAGGGGCTGACCTTGGCTAAGAGGACTCTCTGCCACTTGGGCAGTCCCTCCAAGGGCCACCTGCATTCCCAGAAGGCGGGGCAAGTCCTCTAGCAGAGGGGCGACCGAGCAATACACACAATGTGCCAAACACGGCCACTGAACACACACGTACACACACATGTGCACACACACACGCACACACAAGGCAAAGCACAAGCGGCCCCTGGCCCTCGGGGAAGGAAAAAGGGCAGTCTGCAGGCAACAACCGAACCCAGTCACCGATTCGCTCATCACTTATTAACGCCTCACCATATGCCAGGCCCGGGCTTAGGGCTTGTGAAACAGGTACCGACTCCACAGCAATAACAATAATAACGTTTCCTCTCAACTTCTTAAGGCATGGAAATAAAGTCGGGGAAACCCAAGAGGAAGCGATACCACATCACTCGGAGCCAGGATATCGTCTCAGGTGATCCGTCACCTGTCAGCCCAGTCTGGAAGGGTGTTAACGTGAGTGAAGGAAGGCACACGCAATTTCCCCCCAGCGATACATTAAGTTGTTCTCCCGGTGACTTAGCGCGCTCGGCAAACTGTGTGCGCTGCACAAAATTGAATTCCCAGGTTTGGGGAAGCCTGGGCTGGCTCTAGGTGCAGAAGGATTTATTGCTTTAGGTACTTAAAATGCCTCCCACTAAATTTGTTGTGACCTTCTCCCCTGGCCCACAGCCCCACATTACCCTCAGCCTGGGGCTGATCAAAGGTTAACAGCGCACCCAATCAAACAAAAGCAGCCCCAGAGGGACAGGTCCCTGCTGGTGCGGGAGCAGGGCAAAGTCCTTCAGGTGCCTGGAAGGCTTGGCTGCGTTCCCCTCCCCCTTCCGGCAGCAGCTTTCAGCCCTAGGGCACCTCCCTACCCTGCCCTTGACCCCTCTCACCCTCTCTGTCTTGTCCATCAATACCCCCTGGGTATTCTCCCGAGGGGCCCCTCGAGCACTGTTCTTTTGCACAGGATAGCTCTTGCTTTTCTCAGTGACTTTCTCACCAGTTTGTGCCTTGTCTTCTCAAGAAGGTGGCAACTAACGTTTCACATTTGCACAGGACGATACATCTTATGGCCAGCTTCTGGGCCTCGCCACCGGCGGAGAGGCAGGCCCTGCAGGGAGGACCACCTCTACTCTGGAGGTGAGGCGAAGTGATGCCCAAGGTCACAGACCAAAAGGGCAGGGCAGACGCCGGGCCTTCTGTGCCACAGACTAGCCCCACTCACTGCCTCTCAGCCACGAGACCAGGCCATGCGTTGGCGACGTGTCTCACGCTCAGTAGGACAAACGATGCAGGCGACAGGCTGCAGGGGTTACCTTGGAATCCACTGCGAGGACGGTCAGCCTCCCAGAGGCACCCCATGCATGCAAATATCTAACCCAACTCCAGCTCACCGGGAGAAGCCAAAGGGCTTTTTTCCTCTTTGCATTATTACTATCAAGCCAAAGCAACAAGTTAAAATTTTGGAGTGAAACATTTTTTTTACCTTCATTGTCCCAAGTGGTTTTAGGAAATATGACCCTCCAAGCCTGAATACTTTTCTTGCCAGTTAAAGTTCTTGTGTTAAAATTTTCCCAGGCATCCCTCTCCTCTAAGAACAAGTCCATGGCAGATATTCACTCTGCACCTTTCCTCGGACTCAGCGAACACTCACTGAGCACCCAGCTTGGCCAGACGCTGTGCTGAGGGCCAGGGTTCAGCTGCGGACCAGGCAGGCAGATCCCTGCCCTCAGGGGTCTTACAGTCTGCAGGACAACACAGTTATTCAACAAGTAAGTACAGTGCAGAATTTAGAAACATTGCTCTTTGCAACACTGTTGGTGGGTGTTGAAAATAGCGCGACCTTTATGAAGAGCAATTCTAGTCAGAGCTATAAAAATCGTAAATGTGCAGGAGAGGATGCAAGATGGAGGCATAGGTGGTCGCACTGTACCTCCTCGTGCAACCAAAACTAAGGACAACAACAAATTACAAACAAAAAACAACCAGAACAGAGAGAAATGAACCCAACGGAAGTCTGAATACCATACATCCAGTCCGGTAAGGAGGGGCGGAACCCGAGGCCTACGGAGAGGGGTCGAGGGGTCCCGGCAGGAAAAATCGGTGGCTGGCAGATGCGCGTGCGCAGGGTGCAGACCACAGCTGACGGACCGGTGGCAGACCCTGGGTGCGGGAGGCAACCAGCAGACCCAGCGAGGCGCGCAAGGCAGCTGGCTGTCTGCAGTCGCACATTCGCGTGCAGAACTTAGCAAAAACAGGCAGCGTGACACAGACCGCACATCCCAGGGACCCAGCGCCAGGAAACAAAGCCTGAAGGCACCGATTAAAAACACCTGTGGAAGTTGAGGCTGGGAGATTCTATCAGCCTCACAGGAGGCTCCTTGGAGAAACCAACAGAGTCCGAGAGAGTGCACAAGCCCACCCACCCGGGAGCCAGCACCAGAGGGGACCAATTTGCTTGTGGGAAGCGGCAAGGGGGACTGGAGTCCTGGTGAGAGTGGAGCGGATGCCATTGTTCCCTCTCAGACCCCGCCCCCACATACAACGTCACAACCCAGCGACTGAGGTGCCCCGCCCTGGAGAACACCTAAGGCTCTGCCCCTCATATGTAACAGGCGAGACCAGACCAAAGGAAAAAAATAAAATTAAATTAAAAAGATGGCTCAAACAGTTAAAAGCCCCAGAGCCCATTTTTTTAAGCAACCAAGAAATAGCCAACCTATCAGATGCACAGTTCAAAGCACTGGTGATCAGGATGCTCACAGAATTGGTGGACTTTAGTCATAAATTAGATGGAAAAAAATGCAGATTACAATAAGTGAAATGAAGAAAAATGCACATGGAACCAATAGTGATGGAAAGAAAACTGGGTTTCAAATCAATGGAAGGGACCAGAAGGAGGAAAGGAACAACCAAAGAGAAAAGAATGAAGAAACAAGAATTCAAAAAAATGAGGAGAGGCTTAGGGACCTCCAGGACAACTTTAAACGTTCCAATATCCGAATTATAGGGGCACCAGAAGGGGAAGAGGAAACACAACAAGTGGAAAAGTTATTTGAACAAATAATAAAGGAGAACCCCAATCTGGCAAGGGAAATAGACTTCCAGGAAGTCCAGGAAGCTCAGAGAGTCCCAAAGAGGTTGGACCCAAGGAGGAACATGCCAAGGCACATCATAATTACATTACCCAAGATAAAAGTGAAGGAGAGAATTCTAAAAGCAGCAAGAGATAAGGGGACAGTTACCTACAAAGAAGTTCCCATCAGAATGTCAGCTGATTTCTCAAAAGAGATCTTGCAGGCAAGAAGGGGCTGGTAAGAAGTATTCCAAGTCATGAAAGGCAAGGACCTACATCCAAGAATACTCTATCCAGCAAAGCTTTCATTTAGAATGGAAGGGGAGATAAAGTGCTTCCCAGATAAGGCCAAGTTAAAGGAGTTCATCATCACCAAGCCCTTATACGAAATGTTAAAGGGACTTATCTAAGAAAAAGAAGATAAAAATATGAACAGTAAAAAAAGACATCAAACTCACAGTTAGTAACAAGCACACCTAAAACAAAAGCAAACTAAGCAAACAAAGAGAACAGGAGTGGAACCACAGAAATGGAGATCACATGGAGGGTTAGCAACAGGGAAGTGGGAGGAGGAGAGAGGGGGAAAAGATATAGAGAATAAGTAGCATAGACAATAGGTAGAAAATAGAGGGAGGGCAGGAATGGTGTGGGAAATGTAGAAGCGAAAGAACTTATGACACATGGACATGAACTAAAGGGGGGGAAGTGGGTGGGAGGGGGCGGGCAGAGGGGAGGAGAGTGAAGGGGAAGAATGGGACAACTGTAATAGCATAATCAATAAAATATATTAAAAAACAATTTTAAATGTGCATCACTTAGGACCCAGCAGATGCAAAAGTGACACAAAACAAACTAAAGTAAAACCTCAGATACTAAGCAAGGGCATAAAGTTACAGATAAAAAAATATTCATTTCAAAGAAAAAAAATATTCATTTCAACATTGTTAGTAACAGCAAAAAAGGGGGAGGAAGGAGGAAAAGATGGAGGGAGAGAGAAATATAGATTTTTAAAATTATGGTACATTCATACAATCAAGTTTTATGATGTCAAAAATATGAGACATATCTTTCTGTACTGACTTGGGGAAACATTTATAAAATACGTTAAGCAAAAACAAGCAAGTTGGAAAACAGTGTATGTATTACACATATCTGTGTATGAGAACATGTAGCTAGCCATACCTATATAGGCACATATGGGCATATGCCCAACGTATGAGTATGGATTTAAAGTCAAAGGAGCCCTGGTTGGTGTAGCTCATTTGGTTGGAGCATCACCCCGCACACCAAAAGCTCATGGGTTCAATTCCTGGTCAGAGCACATACCTAAGTTTTGGGTTCGATCTCCACTCGGACAGCATATGGGAAGCAAGTGATCAATGTTTCTCTTTCACATCGACGTTTCTCTCCTCCTCCCCCTTCCTCTCTTTCTAAAATCAATAAATGTATCCTTGGATGAGGATTTTTAAAAAAGCACTTTAAAGTCAAAGGAAAAAAATCAGAAAGGATACAGACCACACTGTCACCAGGGAATCTCTGAGGAATGGAATGGTAATGGTTTAAACTGATAAACTTCTGAGCTACATGCAAAGTCACATTACTGTTGTAATTTTCAAAACCCAATTTAGCACACTAAGGAGTATGAAATGCTCTGACAGGGAAAGAAAAGAGTGCTATTTCTGAGCACTAGGCAAGAGTTAGTCACCCTTCACTTCCTGTCGTTTGAATGGGTGTATCCTCTGACCTCGGACCTGTCCCAGGAAGGCCCCAGGCATTCTGCAACTTACAACCCCACCTAGTGGCGAACACAGCGAAGTTCCAGCCGCCAAACCTCTCAGCAGGGAAATACAGTGTTTGGCACAAGGAGGGTGGATGCGATGGGCTGCTTAGCTAAACGCCACGAGATGCCTGGTGACTTAAAGGGGTCCTGGGGCGCCCCACTTACCTCGCAGTTTGCTATGAGGAGGGAATGAGCCGAGTGTGTGTCACGGCTACAAATCCCAGTGCACACACATGCTGCGCAAGAAACACAATCTCTCTCATTTTTGTATAACTCATGAAAACTTCTGTTTTGAACTGGCAGAAACTTGTTTTCAGTCGCTACGGTACCACCAGCTCTATTCCCACCCCCACTCTCGATGTGCATGTTTACCCAAGAGTCACAGGAAGATTTCGTCCAAGCTCACGGGGGCGGGGTGTCTGGGAGCCGTGCTGCTAGGACTAGGGCCCAGGCCCACAGGGGCTGCTGTAAGATGCCCCTGAGCCTTTGCACATGCTCCTCCAGGCCCAGCAGCTCTCCCCGGCTCCCCCAAGATGGGCCACACCCCTTTTTGCTTTGGCTGTGCTGAGCCCAGGGGCCCAGTACAGGGCGTCCCTCTCCCAGACTCGCAAAGAGCGGCGGGCAGTCTCATCACAGCCTCAGTGCTCCTCTCCACACGGGGTCTTGGTCGAGTCTGGGTAGGGCTGCAGGGAGTTGCAAACACCTCTGTCTTCCAACACGATGGGAGGTGGCTGGTGGGAGCACAGAAGCCTGGAGGGTCTGCCCGACCTCTGCTGGGAGGAGGGAACACGGGGCCCCGCAGGGCACCGTGCAGGGACCAGGAGAAGGGAAAATGTAACCGATGCTAACACGCCCTGTGCAAACATGGTAGCATTGCTGGTGTTTGGTTAGGGGCACATGACTGCCTGGGCTTCAGTCCCCACTCCACCCCTCACAAAGAGAGGTCAGACGATTTCACTTTTCTTCAAGGACAATAGCACCCACCTCAGGGGCATGGCAGGAACTGAGTGAGGTAGAGGGATGGACACTGAATGAATCTCATCCCTGTCCATTCCGCTTACAAATAAAGACCAGAATTAGGCATGGGTCCATTGTAATTCCATTCAGAACGCTTTGCACACCACCCTCTGCCCGGGGGTGGGGCATGTCAATTGCCTGAACATGAACCTTGGGCTGATATATGGCTTATTCTCCTGAGGGATGAAGAACAGAGAGTATTGTTGTCTCCTACAGCTGAGCCTCTGTAAGGAGTCTCCAGGCCAACACCTCTTCAGGAACTACAACTTCTCCCAAGGCTGGAGCTGCTGGTTGGACCTCACAGCAGTGTCTGCTCACAGCCTCCTCAGGGCTTACTCTCCCAGGCTTGCTCAGAAAAGCCGACCACACACTCGTACGAAGCCTTGAAGGAAGGACCAAACCTCTCCCTGGAGCAGTGGAGGCAGAACCATCGGCAGGCTTCTTGCTGACACAGCGGGCGGGGCTCTGCCCCTCGGAGGGCTGACTCTGTGGTCTGCAGTGGGGGCCAGGAATCTGCATTTCTAACAGGTCCCTGGGAATGCTGCTGTGGCTGCTGGGAGACCATGCTCTGGGGACCGCTCAATGAGGGGAGACGCAGCTCAGTAGGAAGGGCCAAGAGGAGCTCTAAGTCAGAGATTTGCACGGGGAATCCACTCTCCCTTGGGGTGAGCTGCCAGGTGTCTCACGGGAAGGGGTGCAGCTCTCTCAGCATACCTTGCTCACTCTCACACCTCTTAGCACTCATTATTTTCCCATTAGAATGGAAAATGTTGCATAGCTGGGGCCTAGGAAATTCCAGGCCTCATTGGGAAGACTTTTCCCAAGTGTCCCCAGATACTAGTCCAATATAAGCCACCAACACAGGACCAGGGGATCCATTGTTCCCATAAACCCTACCCACACATTTCCTCCCACCCATGTTCTGACAGTGAAGACAATGCCCCAGGCCACTCTTGCCCTCTTGTGGATCGGGCCCTTCTTCCAGGCTCAGGAAAGCAAGGCGGCCACTGGTCTGGACATCTGCCACTGACAAGTCGCTTCTCTAGACACTTCCCCCATGGGAGGAGATGGGGGGGGGGGGACCCTACTCCCTGCCACTTCAGGTTAGACCAGATATGAATAGACCTGACCCAGGATCACCCAATCAGACTCACTCCTGGGCATTTGAAATTGGGATTCAGAGACATCCAGTCGGCGTCTGAAACTGGCTGGAGCGACCATGATGCGGTTGCCAGAATTCACCAGGCAGCCTGACAAGCAGAAGAAACTAATCTATAGAAAAACAGAACAGAGCAACTGCAACAGCACGCAGGTGGAGACAGGACAAGCATATCCCTGTGGCAGTCCAGAACCCGGCTCATGTCCCTCCCTGAGGTGCTGGCAAATCCCTGGGGCCTTCCTCGCCCGCCCCCCCCCCACCATTGAGCTCCATGTGATACTTTGTGTCCTCACCATTGTTTTCTGTTTCCTGCATTAGCTAGCTCCACTCAGAATCTCTCATTTCCTCTGTTACCAGCTGTTCCTTGAGCATCCACTCTGAGCCAGCCGATGTCCTTGGTGCTGGAGAAACTGTGGTGAACACGACACGCATTTAGACCCTGTGGAACTTACCTGCAACCAGGTCCATCATCTGCAACCCAGGGCGCCAGTGTAGAGAAACGCACACACAGAAAGAAAAGTTGTAGAAAAACATATACAATTTATTGAGCATCTACTATGTGCCAGGCACACTGCTAAGTGCTTTCTTTACATGTACCTTCTGTCACGATTACCCTATGAGGCAGGTACTATTACCATCCTCCTTTTGCTCAAGGACACATGGGACTCACAGGTAGAGAGTCTGAATCTCGAGAGCCATGAAGAGCATTTACACTCACACACCCAGAAAAGCCAGGCCAGCTATAACAGCACAGATAGGTGTCCTTTTGTTCTTTGTCAGGTGCTGGCCTCTCTGCTGCATCTCCACCCTAGAAAGAGACAAAAATCAACCCTTCCCTCTTTGGAAATAACCTTGAGGAGCGGTTGGGCTTGGTAATACTTTAATTGGACAACAGCCTTCCAAATGTGGCCTCCTGAGAACAGCAGGGATGCATTTCCACCTGCCTTTTAGAAAACGCTCCCTCCCCGGATTGCATGGGAATGCTTTTAGGGAAATGCCAGAGAATCACTTCAAATGCTTTCCCCCAGCGGGTCAGCACTTACCCACCGGATGCCTCCCCGGGAGCCCCATTCCGGCTCCCTCTCAGTTCCCACCCAGTCCGCTCCCTACCACAGCAGGGAGCAGCTCTGAGCTGGATGGACGGAGGTGTGGAGAGTCTCTGCCAACAGCCTCTCCCCGCTCAGTGTGGAGGAGCAAAGCACGCAAAGGCCAGCCCGGGCTTCAAGCCTACAGAGCCCGGGAAGGACCCAGGCTTGTAAGAGGCGAGAGAGAGTGGGGAAGCAGGGCGCGGAGACAGTGTGTGTGCCTCGGCTTCCTCGTCTTGCAAAGCTGGGAATCTCAGACCTGCCCCGCCGAGGAATGCATGCCGTTTACTGAGCATAGACACAGCGCTAGGCACATTTGCACATCATTTTAAAGAACCCTAGTGGGGAGAGATGACTCCTGCCCCTTTAGAAGGGACAGAACTGAAGTCCCAGGAGATGAAACTGGTTCACGTAGCTAGCAAATGGCAGAGCATTATTTTCCAAGTTCCGTGCCCTTAGCCAGTAGCTGGCTTCCCTCGACTTGTTTGGGAGGACAGACGTGGCCGCGAGGAGGGGGAAGGGCAGAGCCACCAGCATGTCCTCATAACTTGGCAGCAGTCAGCCTGCCCCAGCTGGGTCTCTGCTTCCTTACCCCTCCCTGCCCCTGAATTAAATTATCTCCTAACCCAGCATGCAGGCTCCTTGGAACCGTTTCCAGGATCCTAAAACCAGAGGCTTAACCCCAGAAGGCCTCAGCTGCCGCCCGGCCCAGCAAGTGTGCAGAGCTCTGACACAAGCATGCTGACAAACCCATATCCCATCATGGCGGCTAGAGATCTTTAAAGGCAGAAATCTGAGGCGTGCGGGGGGACTGGGAAGTGGGAAGTGGTATCCAAGTTTAGGCTTCGGACGCTTCTCTGAAGAACAACAGGAAGCGTCTGCCTTAAAGCCTCAGTGGGGCTTTGTGATAAATTTGGGAAAACCTCTTGGAAACCCTGTCTGCCTCCCTGTCCTCCCCGTGGGTGGGTGAGACCATTCACACTCTCCATTAGTATGTTCTGCTTTGCTCTCACACAAGCTTCAGCGCGATCTCTCTCCCTCCCTCTACCTTCCCCACCCCCCCCGCCCCCGCATTTGTCCTTCTTGAATTCTCAAGGTTCTCAGCAGAAGACAACAAAAACTGAAACTGCCAAATATCCAGTTGTCGGTGGGAAAAGGAATCCTCATAGACACCTGTCTGGGAAACAGAAAGCTATGCTTTTATCTTACATTAGATCAGGTACGTTTCCATTTACAGAAGAGAATAACCAATATGTTAGAGCTAATTGTAACTCTGATATAGTTTGTCCTTGTCATCCAGAGAAGACAGAATGGAAGCTCCATTATGCCAGGCAGCATTGCCTTTTTCCACACTGCTCCACCACCAGTGCACAGGATAGTGCCTAACACACTGTAGGTATCCAGTAAATATTTTCTAACTCTTCCAGGCTCCATCCAGAGCTGTGA
This sequence comes from Phyllostomus hastatus, assembly GCF_019186645.2. Classification (NCBI taxonomy): domain Eukaryota; kingdom Metazoa; phylum Chordata; class Mammalia; order Chiroptera; family Phyllostomidae; genus Phyllostomus; species Phyllostomus hastatus. Next base: position 16,790,523 of record NW_025333611.1, read on the forward strand.
ATCAGAAACTCTGAGAGTGTGTGTTATAACTAGCCTTCCAGGTAATCCTGATGCACACTCAAGTTTAAAAGCCACTGGACTAAGGCCTGGGCAGTATGGTTCAGTTGGTCGTAGCATCATCCCCTACACTGAAAAGTTGTGGGTTCGATTCCCGGTCAGGGCACATGTCTGTGTTGTGGGTTTGATCCCTGGTCAATGTGCCTGTGGGAGGTGAGCAATCAATCAATGTTTCTCTCTCACATCGATGTTTCTCTCTCTCTCTCTGTCTCAAATCAATAAACACATCCTCAGGGAAGGATGTTTTTAAATATTACAAATAGAACTACCATATGATTCAGCAATGCCACTTCTGGCATTGCCACTTCTGTCCAAAACAATTGAAATCAGGGTCTCGAAAGATATCAGCACTCCCATCTGCACGGCAGCACTATCCACAACAGCCACAATGGAGAAACAACCTGAATGCCCCCGGACAGATGAATGGATGAAAAAGTGTGGTATATACATGCAATGAGGTATCATGTGGCCTTAAAAAGGAAGTTCCATCACATGCTACAACATGGACAGAACGTAGAGACACCATGCTAAGTGCAATAAGCCAGTCACAGAAAGATAAACACTGCACGATTCCACTTACATGACGTGTCTAAAATAGCCAAATTAATAGAATCGCAGAGTGAAACAGTGGTTGCCAGGGGTTGGAGAAAGGGAGAAAGTGGGGAGTTACTAAGCCATGGGCATAAAGTTTCAGTACAGCAAGACCAACAAATTCTAGAAACCAGCTGTACAGATTTTACACCTATCGTCCACGAGACCACTATTGTACACTTAAAATTTTGTTAGGAGGGTAGACAGACCTCATGTGGAGGATTCTTACCACAATAAAATAAAATAAAAATTTAAAGAATTATTATTAATAATAAATAAATATATTTTTACAGAAAAAAAGCTTTGAAATCAGAGAGTTCAAGTTCCACCCCTGCCACTGACTGGCCAAGGGACCTAGGGTGGCTCTCCTCCTGTATTTCTCCATCTTACAAAAAGCGGGTGCTAGCCCCCACTTCCAGGGAGGCTAGGACCAAGTGACAAAGTTCACGTAGAGGGTAGTGGGACCCTGGCCTTGCCCACGCAGCACCCACAGCCGAGGCCACCCCACTGCACCCACGGAAGTGGCGGAGGCTCAGGAAGGAAGCATGGCTGCGCTCCACCTCCTCCTCAGGGGCAGACGGGCCGAACCGGGGGTCTAAGACTCGGCTGCCCACAGCCTGGTCCCCTGCTCCCGGACGGGAGGCCTTCCTAATCCCATTCAAAGTCCCTGAAAGGCTCCTTCCCAGCTTCTCCCCGGTTCGCTCGTCAACTCCCACCAGCTCTGCCTTTTATTCCACTTTGGACAGTTTCCAGGTGGCTGGTGTGCGGAAAAATTCTACATGCTGCTAATCCGCAGTTTGCATATGAACAAAGGAAACGTTTTTCATTCGGACTAACACCTCCAAAGACCCAAGCCAGGGGCTCACGTAGGAGGGCAGCGTGTCGGTCAGCACGGGCCAAGCGGACGGCCTAGTGGTGTGGGGAGAGCCAAGGGCACCATGGGAGGCCCCGAGACGCTCCACACGCCAAAGGTAGCAAAGCCCCAAACCAAGAGCACCACAGACTGGACGACAGCAGGCTGAAAAATGCTGCCTACAAATCAATCCCCCGTCTTTGCCGTTTCCCAAATCATTTAGCACAGCGACATGTGTGACACGGGACCTTCTGAAATGAAAGACACGGCCAAATAGCTTTGACAAGTCGTGAGCCCATGTATTGTGGTTTATGGCCTCTGCAAGGGGAAAATTTGGAGCTGCTCTTTAAAATCCAGTGCTTGTTTAAAACTTCGTTCATCCGGCATTTACTGCTCTGCATCAGGCACTGAGCTGGAGCCTGTGGATACAGCAGCAAACAGAAGGGAAATGGGTCCTACCCTCAGGGAAACTGTGTTCCAGTGGCACAGGCAGACAGAACAAGCAGACAAAGAAATACAATAATTCCTAATTGCAAGAAGTTCTGCAAAGGAGGAGCTGACGTGGAGAAAAAGAGTGAAGTTGGAAGAAAGAAGAGGTAACATTTCAGCTGAGACTCGAAGAACAGGGAAGGAACGCCGTTACCAGAGATATGGCTTTGTATCAGTCCGCGCATGCGGGGTGCCCGGCAGGGCACATCTGTAAGCACAGCAAAGAGACCGCGGCTGCCGCCTGGGGCCGGGAGGTGGGGATGGGGCTGGGTGCAAATGAGCATGAGGTGTCTTTGGGGGTGATGGGGATGTCCTAAAGTTATTTTTGGTGGTTGCACAATTCTGTAAATATACTAAAATCATTAAATATATATATTTAAATTAGGTAAACGTTATGGTGTAAAATTATCTTAATAAAATGAGAGAAAAAGAGGTACGGAGGGATGAATAGACAATGATAGAAACGGACAGACGGATGACTGGAATGATAGAGGACAGACAGAGAGAGAGAGACGAAGACGGGGAACCCGGGGGCAGTCTACTCTGCAGGGCCCCGGCCAGCCCTCACCGAGCTCTCCCAGTGCCTCGGGGCTGGCCAACAGTCTAATCCCTGAACTAGAGGAACCCTATAGAACAGGACAGGTGTTTTCTATCTCAATTATCTTTCAGGTTGCTTTGATTAAACATGAAGAACGTATAGTAATTACTAAACGTGCTACTTAACCTGATCTTGTCTGTATTATAACAAACTGTGCCTGAATTCTGGTTAAAATACAAAAAGATGGAAACAGAGACAGACAGAGAGAGGGTGGGGAAGGTCACTGCAGGTGGCGGGGACAGCACGTGGGCAGGCTCTTCTGGGGCAGGGGCGTGGCCTGTGTGGGGAACAGGGAGGAGCCACCGTGCTGGATGCAGCGAGAGGTCGGTGAGGAGAATGAAGAGAATGCAGACCCGAGACCACCCCAGGCCTCAGTGTCCACGGCGAGGAGAAAGGTGCCCTCACCTCTATGAGTCCCTCGGGTCATTCACGCTTTGGCGAAGAATGAAATGCAGAACACACAGGCAGGCATGGTACACACTTGATGTTTTACGACCTGCTGCCCGCTTTTTCTCCGACCTGCTTTGCCCAACGACCCACTCAGAGGAACTGGTTTTACCACCTTCAGTTACCAGGTGAGGCCCCTGACACACAGTGAGTTACAACGACTCTCTTCAGCTGGGCGCAGCTATTCATATGGGACCTAGGAATTACCTTTACATTATGGGCAAAATCTCTCCACATTTCAAACATCTACTTTACCAAACCCAGATTACCAATCTCTTTATATCAGTTCCCTATCAAAGCATAACACACCTCCCCAAAGTTTACAAAAGACAACCCTTGATTTTGCTCAGGAATCCACGGGACAGGTGGACAACGCTGTTGATCTAGACTGGACTCAGCTGATCCTCCCTGGTCCACTCATGCGTCTGCAGTCTCCTGGCTGGTCCGCTGGGACCCGCTGGTCTGGGGTGACGTCACTAGCACATTGGGCAATGGGCTGGCTGCTGGCCGGGCAAAGGGAGTGCCTGGGCCACGTGTCTGTCATCACGCAATAGGCTAGCAGAGGATTTCTGACGTGGCCACGGTAAGTTTCCAAGAAAGCAAGTGGAAGCAAGCAATGCTTCTTGAGGCCTCAGCTTAGAACTGGCACCTACCTCTTCTGCTGCATTGTGTCAGCGAGCCCAGAATCAAGGGGAAGGAAAATGGATTCCACCTCATGATGGGAAGGGGTACAAAGACGCACTGCAAGGCCATGAACACAGGGAGGGGAGAAGGATTATCGCCACATTTGCAATCTACTCAAATCACATTTCCACACACTGCAAGAGGTGAATTGCCCCCAAAGAGCTAATGATCAGGAATGATGCCCAGAGTCCGCCTCCCCTCTAGTCCCTGCCAGGTACCCACAGACACCTCTGGCCCAGCCCCTCTCCCCTGACCTGATGGACGGACAGGACGGGCCATTGATCCCGACTGGCTGAGGCCGCTGTAGCGAAGTACCACAGCTGGGCAGCTTGAAACAACAGAAATTTGTTCTCTCACAGCTCTGCAGGCTAGAATCCAAAGTCAAAATGTTAGCAGTGCTGGTTCCTACTGGAAGCTCCAGGGAAACTGGTTCCATGCTTCTCTCCCAGCTTCTGGTGGTACCTGGCGATCCTCGGCATCCTTGGCTTATGGGAGCATGGCCTTAGTCTCTACCTGTCCCCACATGGTGCCCCAGTGTCTTTCTCCTCTGTTTCCTTGTAAGGACCGCAGTCATTGGATGAGGGCCCATCTTAATCCAGTGTGATTTCATTGCAATGAATTACATCTGCAAAGACCCCATTTCCAAATAAGGTCACCTTCTGAGGTTCCAGGTCAATGTGCATTTTGAGGGGCAACGACTTAACCCAATGCCATGATTCTCTGTTCCAAGCATTTGGAATCAAGACTTGGAAATACCTATTTGTCTTTATTGGTTTTTGAACAGGAAAGACATTTAAGAAGCCGAGATGACCATTACCTGCCATGCATGCAAAAGCAGAGAAAGTCCATCTGCATAGAGGAAAAGAGTGAAGCAGATCTTGAGAAACGGAGACAACAAATCATGCAAAACACGCTGAGACAGACCACAAGACAGACAGAGAGAGGCAGAAACGCTACGCCTTGTTTTATGAGGGTTTCCAGAGCCTTGGCTCAGTCCCTCATGGGGCCAGGTTGCATTTCCTAACCTTGAATTCCAAAAGCTACTCTGTATCCTTGCAATAAATTTCCCTCTTTGATATAAGTTAGCTTGAATGGATTATGTTTATTACAATGTAAAGACCTCCATAAAGCCAGAGATGACATCATTGTCCTGCCAAGATGCTTCCTGGAGCCAGCCTGGCTACCGCTGCAGCAGGAAGGTGTCAGTCATGAAGTGGGAAGTCTTGTCCTGGGTGTTGCTGCTGTCTCCATTCATTGCACGACGTTACCCATGAGAGTGAGGTTCCCAGGCTTGCCACCCAAACCTCTGTAATCTTACAATGCTATTAGCATGCCAGCTCAGCATAGACAAGTAGGTGAATGTATAAAACCACATACAAATAGTCAAATATATTCGCACAATCTCTTTTAGAGCCTGCCAAAATTAGGAATGTATCTGCCCTCTGTATTTAAATGATTCTTTGTTTTGTTTTTAATTTTCCAAGAAACACAGAGACACAAAGTGCTTTCACTCTCCTTTGAATCTCAGCTAACTGCAGTATTTAGTGATGTCACAGCATATAATGGTCATTTTGGCCACTCCGTATCTTGTGAACATGTCATAAAAGTCTATCTTTGCCCTGGCTGGTGTGGCTCGGTGGACTGAGTGCCAGCCTGTGAACTGAAGGGTCACCGGGTTGATTCCCAGTCAGGGCACATGCCTGGGTCACAGGCCAGGTCCCCAGTAGGGGGTGTGCAAGAGGCAACCATACATTGATGTTTCTCTCCCTCTCTCCCTACCATCCCCTCTATCTAAAAATAAATAAATAAAATCTTCTTTTAAAAAAAGAAGTCCATCCTCTCTGAGGATGAAGCCAGCACTCACCCAGCCTTCCTTGCAGCTCAAGTTTAAGCATGCGACCTAGCCCTGCCAATCAGACATAAGCAAGACTCCACATTGAAAATGAACCACATGAGGAAATGGGCACAAAGCCAGATCCATGCTTTAATGAGAGAGGTAAGGAAAGTGTCTCTATTCAGGGGTCAATAGTGGCAACAGCTCTGTGGTCCAGTCAGTAACGCTATCAGCGGCAGCACCAGTATTTATGCCGAGTGGCCGTGCTGCAGCCCTGCTGAAGCACTTCCACAGCGTGAGCTGGGTTTGCTCCCGAATGACTAGCCAGCCTCAGGCTTCATCTCTGGCCTTCTTGTAGATTCAGTGAGCCTCCTACACCCCTTAGTGAATTCCTTCCTCAAATAAGCCAGCAAAAGTGGATTCTGTTGCTTGCAACTAAGAACTCTAATACATGGTACTTCTGGCATTGCTCCCACCTTCCTTCCACCCGAAGGAGCAATCCAGACTGCTCTGCGAGCCAGAGCTGGCTCGTCCCACACAGCTGCAGGTACAGGTGACGGGACTGCTCTGACCCCTCTCACTGTTCACCTGGACGGCAACTTAGAACACACTCCTGCCCCGTAGATCCAGACACGGTCATTACTTCACTCACAGAGAAGACTGTTTTGTGATTTGACCATCGCTTTCAGTATAATGGTAAGTGTAAACAACACAATGTAAAACTGCATAAAACATAATGATCCCAGTTTTGTAAAAATCTGGATGCATAGTCACATTTTTTGAATAGGAAAAAGCCCAGAAGGAGTGACTATGCTGACAGATGTCATCTCCAGCTAGCCAGGTTGTGGTTTTACTGCAGCTGGTCCCCTGGTCACCTAGCCGGCGTGAGGACAAGGAGACCACACTCCCCATTTCTACCTGATCCACCCAAAGACAAGACGAAATGCGGGTTTCTTAAGAATCAAGTGGGACTTATTTATTGGAGTTGCAGACAAATAAAGATTTGGCACCAACCCTGTGTTTTTCTAGATGTTCTACTCCAGGTCCCAGCAGGATGTTTTCAAGATTCTAAGCATCACCCTCAAGCTAACGTGGCTGGGGGCAGTTGCAACATTCACACCAGGCAAAGAGAAACAATATGGGAGTTCGCCTCACCACGGAGTTCCTGCCAAAGATACTTGCTCTAGGGAAACCAAAGTGGTCCAGGTGGCCTCACTGTGCCACCGGATCGAATGGCTGTGACCTATGGCACGCAGCCCACCACCTGAGCTTTGTCTTCTCACAATGCCCACCTTGCTCCCAGCATCACTGGTCTCCCTCTCACCGAATCGTCTCTACAGAAGCAAGGGCATAATGTTCATTGGTTATTCACTCATAAACAGGAGTAACAGTAAGACAGCTAACAACCTGACAGACACATCTGCCATCCAATCAGAACAGGTGCAGGCAACAGCTTTCAGGGAATATCCCAGAGGCTTCCCTGTGCTTGGCATTGACCTTTTAGTTGTGGATCATGGGAAGGGTCAGGGCAGCGGGAGTGCTGGGGTGGGGTCACTCGGGCCTCTGAGCAGCATCCACTACCAACTGCATGGAGGTAATTCAATATTTTAACAACCAGGAAGGTCATACGAGTGCATAGTACCACCCATAGACCTGGGCAAGAGGGGTTCCTGCTCCGGCCCCGTCATTTTAGAAGGCTTCACATGTCACAAAAAGAGATATATATATTCATTTTAAAATACCTTCATTAAATATAAGCACCCTCACCTGTCAGGGCTCGACACGAGGATGCATGGCCTATCCCCTAAACACCTGCTGTCCAGACCAGCACTCGCAGGCCCCAGCAAAGCCGTTCTGCTCGGCCCTCGCCTCGTGTCCTTGAACAGAGCCTGACCGAGCCTGAGCGCCACGGAGGCTTGTGGGCTGTGCCTCTGCTGATACCAGAGACGGCGATGCAGACTGCGAGGAGGATTTGTGTGGTGGGAGTGCTTAGGTTAGAGCAGAGACAAGTTAATTAATTTGTCTAATCTTTCCACTAAGATAGCATAAATGTGATAGACTCTTGAATAATGAAGCATCATTTCCCAGTAGTGCTGAGCATCCACTTTTTTTTTTTGCTTCTTTTTGTACAATATGTTATTCCAGGGATATGTACAAATTAGTGTGCATTCATGACTGTAGATGTAACTAAGCATATTTGCCATACTAAATAATTTATCTGTACACACTATCATGGAAAGATGGCCAAAATTCATTAGGTAACAAAAAATAAGGTGCAGAACAGTATGTACATTATGATCCTATTTTTTATTTTACCTACACGGAGATATACATTTGTAGGGTCATGGTAAACTTCTGGGGACCCAGTGACAGGGGACCTTACTCAATTGCATATGCTTCTGAAATGTCTGAATTTTTTTACTGTTATAGATTTCATTTTCAATTAATAAAACATGAACTTCCTTATACATTGAGTAAACTTCGTTTTCTTTTTTATCTGTGTTTTCTAATTTTCTATGTTGAACGTATTATTTGGTGACTTCTAAAAATGCACTTCCAGTGACCTCATGGAAGTTATGGAAGGTTAGTCACCGGTCACTTTCCCTTATTAATTAGTCCGATGTGCTTCCCAGGGTTTTCTGTCTCCATAGCTGAGAATAGGTGGCCTTCTAGTTCTGCTAGGAAATGAAGCCACTGTGCAGGCTGTGTGTCTTTCTCTGTGTGAGACAGACAGACAGACAGACAGATAGACAGACAGACAGAGGAGGCAAAGGCAGGGAGAGAGACAATGACAAACTAATCACAACATCTGCTAAATCTCCCTGGATGAGTGAGCCCAGGGAAGCAGCAGCGATAATCATGCTTCCTCCCGGTATGTGCGGAAAACCTCGCCAGCATCACTGTCTTCCAGAACTGACAAGTCCAGGGCCATGGGGGGGCATGGAGATTGCTAACAGGAGCTGAGGCAGAGAAAGAGCACAGTCCCGGCCATGAAGGCAGGTCCTCGGCCACCCTGTAGACTGCAGACCATTCACACAGCCACCGGCCTGCCGGTCCTCCCCAGTCCCAGGTCACTGCAGCGCACACTGCAGCCAGAGGGCTTTGCGCATGAGCTGTCCAAAACTTTGCAAGCAAGAAGTCTCCACAGTTTTGGGCTTCTTACATCCAACTCCAAGTCCCTCAGCCTTCTCTTAAAAAAAAATGCCTATTAGCTCTATTTCATTTCTTCTCATTCTAAAAATCCACTAATTCATTTGGGGACAACAGAATTCTTTTGATCTCTGATTGTTTGGCCATTCTTAATTAATAACCTGCCTTGAAAATAAGTCACCATTAGCTGTTCCACTTCCAATGCCCCAGAGCTTCAATTATGGAAGCCTCACTAGTTGAACAAAACTGTATTCCAATGAGGTGAATCATTGTGGGACAGGGGGCAGGGGAAGAGCAAGAGAAAGAAACAAAGAGAGATGGAGACAGAGACCCAAAGTCTGACCAGCAGACACAGGGAGGGAGGAGGCAGAGACACGGAGAGAGGATGAATTCTGCAAACCCCCAACACCCAAAGTGTCAGCCAGAAAGGCTTTCAAACCCTCCCGGTTGTTTCCTGAACTCGGACTCGGTGGAACTCCCCAGGCGCTTCCTCCTTGCTGCACCACAGATAAAAATAGGAAGGAGTACTCCTTTTCCCTGTCAGCTCCGGGGCGCTCGCAGAAATGCTGACCTTTCCAGCTCGCTTCTCCACTCTCCTAAAGGCCTCAGCATCCAGCAACCTTCAGAGCGAGCCAAAACGGGGCGGCGTGGTGCCCTTGAGGATGCTTGAGCTGTGGAGGCTTAGGAGCAAAGCAGATGAGAATGGGGGAAAGGAAGCAAAAGAGGTGGTTTGTGGGGTGGGCAGCAGTGGGGGGTGGGGGGCGGCAATCTGGGAACAAGTTCAAAGGAAATAGACTTTACTACCAAGAACTTTGAAGTAATCAGCTCTTCTTAAAAGAATGCTCTGTTACTATGTCATTTATAGGCACCTTGGGTCCAATTTCACTACTCAAGAAATATGTGTACAGCGTTCAATCACACCACCTCTGGCAGGAGTGGAATGCTTAAAATATCTGAGTAGAGGGCTTTTCTCTGGAACAGTGTACTGCAATGCAAAGCAACGTGTGCCCATGTGCGTGCGCACATACACCGAGCGACCTGACCCCAAGGCAGTGTCACGGGCCCCCAAAAGCCGCGCCGAGGTGACTGGCCACACCAGGCCTTATGTACGGGGAGGCTCAGTGGCAAAGAAAGTTGGAACTCAACCCCCACAAAAATGGCTTGCAGATCACTGCTGCAGCATCTACTTAATTTTCATCAATTTGCTTCGAAAAGCCTGACACAGGCATTTTCGAGCCCTAGTCCAGGGTGACTGCAGCTCCCTCGGAAAACTGGATCAGCAAGCTCGTTGCTGGAGTCAGAGTCCAAACCCCTTAATCAGGGGAAACGTGTTTTCAAAGGATGATGCCACCTGGAAATGGCACCGCACCCTGTATTTTCCGAGTGCCTCCACCTGCACGGTCTCGTGGGACCCTCCCCCAGGGCTGGTGCTGGAGTCTGGGCTGAGCCCAAGCCTGTGCACCTGGGAAGCCATGTGCCAACTGCACCCTGTGGCTGAGTCAGGACAAACCCTCAACTTCCAGGGTCTTTCTGTGATGCCCAGGAAACCTTACACATTGATGAGTCTTACAATTTATTTTTTTAATTAAATTTATTGAGGTGACATTGGTTAATCAGAGCATAGAGGTTTCACGTGTACGTTTCTGTGATGCAAGAGCCGTGTGCTAAAATGTCACGATTCTGCTAGCTCAGGGGGCACTCACACTCGGGTCCCCCCTTCAGGGTCTTTGCTCCTCCTTCCACCTGGAACAGCCACTTCTTTCTCAGGATTCAAGTCTTGGCTCTAAGGCCACCTCCTCAAAGAGGTCTGCCCTGACTGCCCACACTATGGCATTGCGTGCTTCGTTGTGTACGTAGACGAAGATCGACCACATAGCACACTGTGGGATCACTTTCTAGGTCAGGGACCCTGTTGACGGCCTGTTCCCCCACGAGAGGCACGGACAGGAGTCACTTGTTCACTCTCCTGCCTCACACACCTACCACAACAGGTGCCCTGGAACATCTTCTGCATGACTTAACCACTTCCCTACCACTCATAAACAACCTTGTAAAACAAACAGGAAAGCATTATCATTCCTACTTTACAGATGATGAAACCGAGACCCGGAGTGATTACGTGACTTGCTCAAGGTCACACAGCTAGACACAGAGACTTGAGAAAAGAACCTGGGTGTCTGACATCAAGTCCAAGGCTACCTGCACCACGTAGCTTTTTTAATAGCAAAAGTTTGGGAAATGAGAAATTCTCATGAATCAGGAATTACTTTATGTGCCATTCATTCATTCAACAAAAATCCTGAGCATTTACTACATCTACATAGCCTATTAAACACTAAGGTAGATAAAAGGATGTAAACAAGATATACTTCCTACCGGCAAGGAGCTAACCGTCTTCTAAGGGAGTTAAAATAAGCACGCAAACACCAATACAAAACAGAAGGTTTTAAGTGCCATTGTGGACGGAACTGTGCCTCCTCCACCAGATTTACCTGTCGGAGTCTAACCCTCCGCCACCTCAGAATGCAACTTTATTCAGAGTCAGCACCTTCAAAGAGGTCATTAAGGTTGGGGGGGGGGGTCACATGAGTGGGCCCCACTCCATGTGACAGTATTCGGAGATACCACCTTTGAAGAAGTGATCAAGTTAAAAACCAGGCCCTATGCTGGGTCCCTAGCCCCACGGCACTGGTGTCCTTATTGGAAGAGGGAGAGACACAGGGTGTGCGGGCACAGAGAAAGGCCGTGTGAGGACACAGCAAGGGAGAGGCCGTCCGTGAGCCAAGGAGAGGGGCCTCCAGAGAAACCAGGCCTGCTGACACCCTGACCTTGGGCTTCTAGCCTCCGGAACACTGAGCAAATACATTTCTGTGTTGAAGCTGCCCAGCCCGTGGTAGTTTGTCACAGCAGCCCTAGCAACCTAATATGCGTGCCTTGACTGAAATGGAGAAAGAAGTTCAGAGGCCAGTGAAAACTTTCAGCGAAGAAGACACCCAGCAATTTCTTAAAGGAGATTGAGTTTGATTTAGGGTTTTTTTTAAATAAAGATTTTATTTGTTTATTTTTAGACAGAGGGAAGGGAGGGAGAAAGTGAGGGAGAGAAACATCAATGTGTGGTTGCCTCTTGTGTGCCCCACCTGGGAACCTGGCCCACAACCCAGGCACATGCCCTGACTGGGAACCAAACTAATGACCCTTTGGTTCGCAGGCTGGTGCTCAATCCACTGGGCCACACCAGCCAGGGCTGATTTAGGTTCTTGAGTGGCAGGCCGAATTTTGATATATGCAGATGGAGGGGAGCGGGGGGTAGCCAGCTTGATGCTGCCTTTCAGGGCCAGATTAAAGGCGGGGACGGCATTCTGTTGCGGTGGTCAGGTCGAAGCCAACACCGAGGGGCAGTCCTGTGGCACTCTGAGTAAAATGGGATGGGGGGGAAGAGGAGGAAAACTGGAAGGGCAGTCGGGAGATTCTGTCAGTGCTTCAGCCAAAAAGAGCTGGGGGCCTGCCACCGGGCATTAAAAGCTGGCATGGACACCTGTCGTCCTTGCCTTTGCAGCCTTCGGTCCCCTTTTCTGGTAAATGCTTCCCCGATTCTCCTTCGGGAATCAGCCTTCCCGCCCTCATAGCTGAGCTGTCGGAGGGAAAAGGACGCATGTGACGGAAGCGTCCCCAGGCCCGGCCAGTCTCCTGGTTCCATTCTCCTGGCCACAGTGCTGTCCTGGTTTCTCAGGGCTGGGTGACTCCAGACAACGGAAATGTATTTCCTCACAGTTCCGGAGGCTTGCAGTCTGAAACCCGGGTGTCGACAGGGCCACGCTCCCTCAGAAGCCTCTAGGGAGAATGCGCCCAGGCCCCCCCCCCAGCTCCTGGTGGCCCCGAGCACCCTTCGGCTTGTGGCAGCGTCACTCCTGGCTCTGCCTCCTGGCCACCTCCTCTCCGTGTCTCTGCGTCTCTGTGTCTCCACACTGGGGCGCTCCCTGTCTCATCGCTTCCTCTTCTTACGAGGACACCAGCCACAGTGGGCTCACGGCCCACCCTATTCCAGTTTGTCCTCATCATAGCTAATTACATCGATAACACTATTTCCAAATAACATCACATTCTGAGGTGCTAGAGGTTAAGGCTTCATATCATTTTAGAGTACACAGTTGATTTAATTTTATCCAAAGAGACTCTATCTAGAACTTTTTCTGGAAATAATGGGAAAGACCAGCCTTATCCCCACATGGCTTGATGTAAAGATTATGTAAACCAAGAGCTATCAGGGCCCCCATCCCACCATTAGAAAGGGACTGGCAGAAAGCAGAGCCCGAAGAAGGAGAAATGGAGCAAGGACTGATAGCATTCTCTGAGCCCCTGGATCCAACCATGTCTGATGCTGGACTTTCCAGTCATGCAGATTATTACATTCTGTTTATTAATCCAACACAATTGGATCACTTAAAGCCAATAGGCCTAAGAAAATAGAATCAATAAGACTTGGGAAGTATCTGAAAGCAGTAAGAGGAAAGCCAGAGCTACCTCCCAACCTGAGTTACTGGGAGAAAGTAAGCATAAGAACGAACAGAGGGAAATTTCTAAGAAAGCACATTTTGGAAGAAAAATAATGAGGTTAATTTTGGGTTTCTTGAGCTTAAGATTCTAGGATGACATGAATGGAGCTATATTCTATAGGATGCAGGAAACATAAGAATAGGATCCAGGGAAGGAATGATTATCACCTGTCCTAAGTGTGGTTTGTGCTAACACAGAGCGATGTGAGAGTTCAGTGCCAGAAACAGAAGTCACCACAGACTTCTGTTTAGAAGCAGAAAGAGGTTTAGTACAGGGAATCAACTACTCCTGAAAAACAGCATTGAAGGCCAGAAAGGGCAGCAGTCAGGGCATCTCCAAGGGACTGTGGAGCTCAAGGCCATGCTACCATAGATAGAATCCCAAGGTCAGCAAGCTGCTGCCACCACTGTCCCTTAAAGCCCTGGAGGCTGTGGCTAGCCATTGGAATGCCGCCTTTTAACACATCTCCACCGCCTCGTCTCCCAACAGCCACAGCTGCAGACAGATCTCACGCAAGGGCAAATAACTGGTGGAATTTACCTTGTATCTGAAATTCTAGCTGCTAGAAAGATGGCTTAGCTTGCCAATCTCTCCAGGTAGAAGAGGAAGAGGAAATGGCAGTTGAGAAAGGCACGTGGCAGATTCTGTCACGAGGGATGAATGAATATGATGAATATGATGAAGAAAGAATTAGTTGTCAGCATAATCCCTGTACAGCCTTCAACAGGTGCCTTTGGGTGCTGCGTCTCCGTTTCCCCGTCTCCGAAGTGAGTCAGCTGAACTCTGTGGTTTGCGAGGGTCTCTGCAGCCCAGAGACTTTAAAAGCCTGTGCAAGACACTTCCAGCCCTGACTCAGAGCTAAACAATTGCCTTCCTGGGAGCATTACCTTCCCAGTCGACAGGCCAGCCCCGCACATTTGAACATGATCATTACACACCTGGTGAGAAAGGCAGCCCCGCATACAGTTTAATAATTCACATTCTGATCCAATTACTGCGAGTTCCATAAACAAGTGCTCATTAGAATACAGTCGTTTCCTCTGAGCAAGCAGGGTTTTTAGAGGGGAAATTGCAATGATTATCTTCAAGATACAGACATGAATAATACAATCATCCCTCCTCCCCCCGTTTCCCTTTCGTGCAGCCTCGGCGGGGAGGCCTCCAGCCAGGAGCAGCTCAGTGTAGCCACCTGTCCCACTCTGGACCCTTTCGTCCCCTCACTATAAGGCCTTCCCCGTCCCCCTGTCTCCTCATCAAAACACATCTGACCTGGGTCCAGGAGGAGCTTAGGGGTTTCCTGAGGGTCCTGTTTATTCCTTACTCAGCTTGCACTGAACTTACTGGTGTGTGTGAAAGTGCAGGGGGTCTGGCAGGGGGTGAGCAGGAGACTGATGGGGAGACAATGAACTGTGTGGCTCTGAGCATCGGTGGCCTTTTCCTGGGTCTCAGAACCCTCAGATCTGAAATACGGGGATTGGACTAAACCAGGAATCCTTAACTTGGGGCGCACAGGCAAGCCTGGGGGAATTTCAGCACTAGCCTAAATCATAAGTTAGGTGTGAGGGACCCTCAAGTCCCCAATTTCTATTTAGAGCATGATGTGGTCCCAGAGACACTAACTCCATGTCAACCCCAGGGCAGAGCAAGAGGTCCAGCCAAGACAATCAGTCCTCTCTATTTCCCAGCCGAGGTGTTGGTTCAGAGAGGAGCATGTGCCTCAACCTTACAGTCAGATCAAGTCTTATGAACTTTGCTGGGAATAAGAGACGCTCTTTCATGCTAATCATAAATGAGTAAGAATGAAATGCCAGGAACTTCCACCAGCTGTCCTGGAAGCTACAGGGGAGCCAGCCTTGGGATGAAGCTGACATTGTAGGAAGCAGAGCAGAGAGACATCAAGAAATGAGAGTCTTAGTGAAATTGTTTGAGTGCTGGATCAAGCTTTACCTGATTCCCTGAAGTTTTTAGTTACATAAACCGGTACATTTCCTCCACTGTTCAAGCTGCTCTGGATAGGGCTTTCTATAACTCGAAACAAGGAGCAACTTAAATGATAGTATGTTTATTTGTGAAATGTCCTCAGGAGAGAAGCCATAGTTTCTGGGTGGGCTTCAAAGGAATCTGTGACCTACAAAAGATTTAAAATCCTTAAACTAGGAAAATCTCTAAGGTACCTTACAGCATTAGCATTCTGTAATTGTATGAATCTATAAGTTCTAAATTTCTGGTTTGACTGATGACATACTGTAACCTTTGCCATAGTGGAACAGTTTTATTTTTTAATAAAGGTGAGTTTTTCCATTACAAAAGAAATGCACCCTGGCTGGTGTAGCTCAGTGGATTGAGCGCCAACCTACACGAACCAAAGGGTCACCAGTTCAATTCCCAATCAGAGCACATGCCTGGGTTGTAGTCTAGGCCCCCAGCAGGGGGCACACTAGAGGCAACCACACACAAATATTTCTCTGCCTCTTTTTCCCCTTTCCCCTGTCTAAAAATAAAATAAATAAAATTGTTTTAAAAAAAGAAATGCATACTCATCACAGAAAATTTGTAAACTAAAAGAAAAAACTGAACAGGAAGACCACCACTGTTAATATTTTGGGAATTTCCTCTTCAGTTTTTCATTCTTTCTATGCATAATCTTAGGGAGGCTTTCATGCAGCTGAATTCATATTGTATGTGCAATTTTGTATCACGCTTTTTTTCACCTGCCATTACCATGTAATTAATTCCCACATCAGTACAAATCTTTTGTAAACAGCCTTCTAAAACGACTTAACATTCCATTGAATGGATATTCAATAATTTGCCAGCCCCTCAAATGAGGCCGAGTGAGGGAGAGGGGTGTTCATTTGCATGCTTAGTTGTTCTGCGGTTCCATCTCTTTTGTAACCAAGGACTCCTCACTGAATGCACAGGAGGAGCCGCCAGCCCTGGAGAGCCCGTCACGGCGGCGGACCTCGGGGCGGGCGAGGGCGCCATCCGCACACGGGGAAGCCCTGCCTTGCGGCGCAGACAAGTCCTGTGGGACACAGAGCTCTCCGGTTTAAGCCACCCCGGTCCCTCTCATGACTTTTCCTCCATTTG
The DNA here is from genome assembly GCF_019186645.2 of Phyllostomus hastatus. Taxonomy (NCBI): domain Eukaryota; kingdom Metazoa; phylum Chordata; class Mammalia; order Chiroptera; family Phyllostomidae; genus Phyllostomus; species Phyllostomus hastatus. The sequence continues at coordinate 16,806,870 of NW_025333611.1, forward strand.
GATGGAGCTCCACTGAGGCGCTGCCGGCTTCTCTCCCCGCAGAGCGGGGTCGGGGCGGGGGGGCCGCCCGCCCTGATGGGTGGGCTCAGGAAAGAGCCCCCCACCGAGGGCCAGCGCACCCTTCACGCTGTGAGTCCAGCAGGAACAGGCCCCAGTCTGGGCAGCTTGGCAGCGGCCCGTCTGTGTCCACGACAGGGTGAGAAGTCTCACTTCAGGGTTCGGTGACCAGAAGTCCCATTAACCTTCAGAATCAGCTGGATTGGTGTAAAGGTGACATTTTGGTCACCTGTCTCCTTAAGTTTTGCCTCATTTCCCCACTGGTTCGGGACTCAGGCAGGGAGGAAGGACGCTATTCATCCGGCCCCATCAAAACCACAGCTAAGCCACTAACATCTTCCACTGCCGGCTGACTCTCTCCCCTTCCCCATCCCACGAGTAGGCTGTTGGGTTTGGGATTCCCTTTAGCGGACTCAGCTGAAGGTGACCCTGCTCGCCACTCTGCACCTAGGCAATCAGAACTATATCTGGACCAATACCACAGACAACAGAATTATTACTGACAATAGCCACTACCACTTATTGAGGGGTAATAACGTGTTAGATGCTTTAACATTGAGGTCATGCTAACAAACCCCTATGAAGTGGATGTTGTCACCTGTATTTTACAAATGAGGAAACTGAGGCTCAGAGACTCACACTTAGATGAAGGTCCAGGAAGCCCATCCTCTTAACCCCCTGGCGCTGGGGCAGGCAGCCCTGCGGCTCCTCTGGGTGGGGAGCGAGTTGGGGGGGGCAGGCCGGAGGGTGTGAGGCGCCCGTGCCCCCAGCACACTCCCCCAGCCCCGGTCCTCCCACCAGGCACGGAGCCCAGCCACGGCCCTGCCTGATGTCACCGCATCAGCGTGGTTTTGAGGGACCTGGGGGGCAGTGGCTTCTGTTTTGAGGTACAATTCCCATAACACAAAATTCAGCATTTCAAATTGTACGACTGAACGGCATTTGGCACAGGCACGCCTTTATCTGGTGCCAGAACATTTTTAATCGCCCCCAAAGGGAATGCCGTTCAGCAGTCGTTCCCCACCCCCCACCCCAGGCTCTGGCAACCGCTGACCTGCTGTCTGTCTCCACGGATCCACCTGTGCTGGATGCTTCCTACACCTGCCGCCGCCCCCGGGAGACCTCGCGTGGGCCAGAGCAGCTCACACCGCGCTCATCGCGCAGAAACGGAGCAGAGGAGAGAGAATCCCTCCGCTCTCCCGTCCTCCCCTGACTTCCCACGGGGCCCTCGCGGGGCCTCTGGGCCTCCCTGGCCAGCTCTCCCCTGAGTCTCCCCTTCACCCCACCCTAACGCAACAAAACAAAACCCTTCCCAGCCAGTGAGCGAGGAGCTGTCTCCTCCTGGGCAGGTGACCTAGGAAATCCCGTGATTCAACCCTTTCTGTCTCGGCTCAAGAGGGCCAAGACCCAACGGCACGGGTTTTGGTGAGGGCCTGGCCGGCCACACAGCAGCGTTCAGCCTGGGCAGGGGGCTCGCCCGTCACCCGCGCGATCGGTGGAAGGGCCGCCTCCTCTCCCACCCCCGGCAGCGGGGCACAGGACCTCTGCAGACAGCCTCCATCCTCATCATCGTCGTGTGTTAGTTCTTCTTTCCACCCGGATTCCGGTGCTTCCCACAGTCACTGTGGCAGTGAGCAGTGAGACGGGTCGGGGCGCAGAGAGGGAGGGGCTGGGAAGGAATGGCTGAGGGGAGGCAGCGCTGCGGTGCTGGAGAAGGACTGGGAGTCCTCTCAGGACCACCCCGCGGAAACGTGCGTTCAGACGAGACCACCTGGTACCCGTGGGAAACCACAGGGACACAGGCGCCTCCCTCGCAGTACGCCCCGGTGCTCACCTGACTTGAGGAAAGCGGCACATCCCAAGCATCTCCGGGGTCTGTCCCAGTCTCTCTGCCCTGCAGCCCAGCAGGACGCCACCCCTGTTCCCACGGCAGGGACGGGCAAAGAGGTCGCGCTCACGGGAGAACCCGGACAAAGGAGACGCAGCAGCCTCTGCCCCTGTCCAGCTGTGTCCCCTCCTGCCTCTTCTGAGTGTCATCTGGAATGTCCACTCCTGATGGTGAGGCATCCTGGCCCTCCTCGGTCGTGGTTCTTGTGTCCCCCAGCCCCCCAAAAACGCACACCTCCAGCATCCCCGTCAGCAGGCGAACACTCAGGATCTCCCGAGGGGCTCACTGTGCCGCGGTTGCACTCCTAAGTCAGGACGTGAATGTTCTGTGGCCCACGGCCCTCGCTCGCCTTAGAGACTCGGCTGGGAGCCCGAACCCCCTCCACGGATGTCCCCTGCGTCACTTTCCTCGGGCTGCCACAAGTGACCGAAAACTGGGAGGCTTAAAATGACGTAATTATCGCCTCACAGTTCCAGAGGCTAAAATTCCAAAATCAAGGTATTGGCAAGGCCGTGCCGTGCCCCCCACCCCTGCCCCCAAGGCTCTGGGAAAGGGCCCTTCTCTGCCCCTTCTAGCTTCGGGTGGTTGCCTGCAACCTCTGATGTTTGAGCTGTGCTAGGACCACTCCAGTGTCTGCCTCTGTGTTCCCATGGTGTCCCTGCCGTGCATCTGTGTGCACAACTCCCTGCTCTTAGGACACCAGTCATTGGGTTAGAGCCCACCCTTATCCGGTATGGCCTCACGTTAACTTCATTACATCTGCAAAGACCCTACTTCCAGATAAGGTCGTGTTCACAGGTCCTGGAAGTTAATATTGGAACATATCTTTGGGGGCAACACAATTCAGCCCACCACACCCTCTCATAAGGACCAAACTAGAGGCCTGTCCTAATAAGGGCGAACTAGAGGCATGTTAACAATACAAAGATTTTCCTATTGTCCATCCCTGGGACCCAAAAAATACATACTATCTTCAATATCAATAAATGCTGAGCACTTACTAAGTGCCCAACTCTGTGCTATTTTATATGAATTTTCTTGTTAATCCTCGTGTTCACCCTATAAAGCAGGGACTATTATTAGCTCCATGTTACAAGTGAGGAAATTGAAGCTTTAGAAAAATAAGTAATTTACCCAAGGAATATAATGATCGATCCAGGATTTGAACCGGACTCTCTCTAACCCCAAAAGCCCACCAGAGTTCTTCTGTACTTTACTTTCACGCTAAGCTGTGTGACGTTGGGCAAGTAGGCACCCCTCTCTGGGCTTCGGTACCCTTACCTGCAACAACCGAAGCCCCCCACCCCCAGGTTTCCGAGGGCTGTTCCTGCTGTGAAGCCGCTGCTTCCAGTCTCTCTGCCCGATCACTCTGGCCAGCTGAGTCACCCGCGAACCTGCTGCAGAAACGCCTGCTTCCTCCCCACCCCTCCCCAAGAGCAGCCAGACACCTTACTGGGTGTGTTTATGAAAGATTCAAATCAACGGGACATCGAACACCTTTCCCAGATTTCTGGTATCGGGCTCCGGCAGCCTCATCAGAGGCAGGGATCAGCGTTATCATCTGCACTTCTGCTGCAAGGAGAGCCTCACTGACCCACGGGGAAATTCCAGCTCCACCACCAGCGCACGCATCTTTGCAGCACTTGGGGGAAAAAACCCTTGCATTTCTAATTTGTTTCTTATCAGCAGTGTGCTTCTGGACCTGAGCGAGAACATCAAGTTTGCAATGTCTTTCACTTGACTTAAATGAATAGTTCATATTCCAGTTCTAGAGGGCAGGCTGATGGAAGGGCCTTCCATATTTCCTGATCCCTGCCACCATGCAGGGCTGTAGACATCACGGCAGGAGGGAAGCAAGCAAGGGAAGGGGGTGGGGAATGACGGGGTCAGAGGTGACCCTGACTGGGGAGAAGACAAAGAACAGTGCTAAGTGCAGCTGGAGCCAAACCGATCCCCACATCCTACAGTGAGTCGCTTTGATTGGACACCATGGGTTCTGGGCGTCTTCACTTGTGCTGCTCTCGGCAGTTCTGCGGAGGAGCTGTGTGATGGTCCCCTTTGCAGGGGCGAAAAAACAAGGCTCAGCTGGCCAACGAGGTTCAGGACCAAGTGTGGCTGATTCCAAAGCCTCTTTGCTCCCCAGCCCAGGGGCCCAAGGACCACAGAGAATAAAACGGTCACCTCCCGAGTTCTAGAATTTACGTTGCTCTCGGTGTCACAGCTGCCAGCTTCCAAGAGAATGTACTCTTTTTATTCTTTTATTTTGCTCATGGAGGAGGAGATGAGACTTTACTCCAAGAAAGGCAGTAACAAAGAAGGTAGGTTACCTTAGATCCGGGGTCTCGGGCAGAATCAGTGCTGGAGAAGGATGCAGGGGCATGGGGGGAGGGTGGCCCTCTTCGCCCCAGGTCCCCTGCCTCTTGCTCCTGCCGCAAGGTCAGGGTCAGGGGCTGAAGGATCTCAGCGGCCTCCTAAAGCTGTAAGCCCTCCCTCTTGCTCCCCACCACCCCGCACACCGGCACTGGACTCAGGCAGACCTCGATTCCAGTCCCGGCTCTACAAGCCTCCCTCATCTGTAAGGCGAGGTGGTATTCCTACCGCCTTCATAAACACCCCGACTCCCAACATGTCTCATTCCCACCACTCTGGGGCCCCACTGAAGCCCAAATCCCTGCAATAACCCCCCAACCTCCCCTCCTCCACTCATGCCCCCGCCAGCCACATCCACTACCCACTAGGTACAGCAACCATATAAAATGCAAAATACTTGTAAGTCTCGTAACTGTCTTGCTCAGAATGCTTCAGTAGCCTCTCATCTTCACTGCAGTTTAAAAATCTCTTTGTTGTGGTCTTCCATGCCCCCCCCTTGCCTGCTTCCCTTACACTCTCCCCCTCGATCCCTCCACACCAACCATGTGGGCCTTCTACTTCCTGAAACATTTCACGGTGAGGATGGTAGACCACTGAATGAGCATGTGTACTGTGTGGTCATCACATTGAAAATGAATGAGTGAGTAGAGCAACAAATCTGTATCAAATTTTGCACTAAGTTTGAACATTCCTCCGTGGAAACTATTCGGATGATTCAGAAGGCCACAGCCATGGGCAAATGGTGATCGGCAGCTTCATCACGACAACACGCCTGCTCACGCGTCACATCTCCTGGAGAGGTTTTTGGCGAAACATCAAATCACCCAGGTGACTCAGCTCCCCTACAGCCCAGATTTGGCGCCCTGCAACTTCTGGCTTTTCTCCAAACTAAAAGCGCCTTTCAAAGAGAATAAATTTAGTTTTTCCCAAAACAAAAATCACCTTTGAAAGAGAAGAGATTTCATGATGAGATTCAGGAAAATATGAAGGGGCAGCTGATGGCGATTGGGAGAAGTGTGTGAGGTCCCAAGGTGCCTACCTTGAAGGGGACTGAGGTGTCATTGTCTTGTGTACGATGTTTCTTGTGTCTTCTTCAATAAGTGTCTCTATTTTTCATATTACAAGGCTGGACACCTTCTGAACAGTCCTCGTATGTCGTATAGATGGTGCTTAATAAATACGAGTAGCATGAATGGACGAATGAGTGAGACCATGTAAGTTTTGGCCAAGACTGCTAAGTGTTCTCCATATCCATCTGCCCCTCCTTCCTTTTAGTAATTAAAACCCTGGGTTGTAGTTGGACACATTACTACCCACCTCAAGGCTAAGTTTTCAAGACTCTTACAGCTACATGTGCCAATTGGACCAGGTTTGGGCCAACTAAGGTCGCCAGACGAGACACAGAACGCCAAGTTTACAGAATGTCCGATAAACAACCAATTTTTTAGTATAGTATACCCCAAATTAAAATTCCAGCCATTGTTTTAGTATAAGTATGCCTCATTCGGAAAAAAAATCGTTGGTTTTTTTTACATGCTCAAAGTGAAACATAGTCACAGTGTAAAATTAAACAAAGAAACCAGTAAGATTTTTGGTTCTCCCAACACTGGTTCCCAGCTCCCTGGAGACACGCTGGAGTTCCAGAACTCACAGCTTCGGGCTCTTGAAATAATCTCACGTCTGGAAATTTGGGGAGAAGAGAAGGAACCCAGAGTCCCTGGGCACGGGGGCTACCGTTGGTCGGCCCCAGGGCAGGGAGCAGCCTCGATGGTCTCGGTGGAACGTTCTTCTTCCACACCTGCCGGGGCTGCCGCCTGGAGCCCGCCTGCCCGCGCCTTCACACGGCCGGCCCTCTCTCTCCCTCCCTGGGGTCTCTGCTCCAACGTCATCTCTTCAGAGGGGTCTTCCGTGACCACTCCATCTAAAAGAGAAGGCCCCGTCACCCTCCATCCCCTGGCCTGGCGTTGTTCTTCTTTGTGGCAACTATCACATCCTACTTGTTATTATGTGTCTCCTGGTTTATGTTCGGCCTTCCCACATGAAAGGTCAGCTCCAGGAGGACAGGGAATCTGTGTCTCTTGTTCACTGCTGTCCCACCAGCATCTCAAACGGTGCCCAGCAATGAATAGGTTCTGGATAAATATTTCTGAATAAGTGAATAAAAGATAGATACAGGCATGGCTGTAGATGTAGATATGAATACACAGATGGATACACTGGTGTCACCAACAAGTCAGACAGGCTTTACCAATGACCTCCTTCCACAGTGACAAGTGACAGAACCTCTGTGTGCATTATGAGGCTGATGTTTTGCTAGAGAAAAAGCCTTTTAGCATGAGACTTGACTCCCACGTGACATGGAAACCTGCGCCAGGTGGGTATAATGTTTCTACAGAATGTCAGGACTAAAGGGATCTGCAGTCCAAGCCCCTACCGAGAAAGCAGAGCCCAGGGAGGTGATGGGGGTCACGCTAGGGCAGCAACTGCGATCTGCAAAGCACTTTTTAGTGTAGGAAGCACCTTTTATTCACATCATTTTTTTCTCATTTTATCCTCACAATTCCACTGGACAAGTGGTGGTAATATTGCTAGCATAATAATTATATTGAAATGCAATCTATTAGCCTCCTGAACTATGCACTTAAAAGTGGTTAAGCTCTGGATGGTGTGGCTCAGTGGATTGAACACTGACCTGCAAACCAAAAGGTCTCTGGTTCGATTCCCAGTCAGGGCACAGGCCTGGGTTGTGGGCCAGGTAACCAGGTGGGGGCGCACGAGAGGCAACTGGCTGATGATTCTTTGGCACATTAATGCTTCTCTCCCTTTCTTTCTCTCTCCCTTCTTCTCTCTCCAAAAATAAAAATCTTTTTAAAAAATGGTTAAGATGGTAACTTTTATGTGTATTTTATCACAAAAATAAAAATTTCATATATATAAAATCTGTGGCAAATATTTTCATATTTAACAGCCACGACTCTACTTTGCACAGGAACCAAATAAAGCTCAGAGAGGCTGTCAATCACGGAGAAGCTGGCCTCCACGTCGAGACCTCTGAGACGGGCTCTGGGCCTGCTCCACAGAGAGAGGGCACCTTCACCCCACAAGCCTGCCAACAGCCACGTCCAGCCACAAAGCCAGTGCCCTGAGTTTCCTAAGGAGTCCCCAGATAGCTTCATCCAGCACAGCTGCTCCAGCACCCCGGCTGCAGAGACCTGCCCCTTCCTTGGCGCTGTGCCAAGGGGTGGCTACTCCAGCCAGACCACAGCTCAGTACTGACCATGTGTCATGTACACTCACTTTTGTGACAATTAATTTGCTTGGGGATCAAGGGTGTTCGGTGGTTAGATTAACACACAAAGAAAAATTAAACATTCGTGTGTCCTTTATCTCTTCGTTTCTCGACAGATAAGTCCTATCCGTGTCTACAAGATATTCTTATGGACAGTGTTTATCTATTCGACTTGCCTCCAAATTACACTTGAGAAACAAGAACACACCACAATATTTTTGTGCAGAAGTGGTGACCACAGGGGGCCAGATATTAGAGAAAAACGTTCTGACTTGAGCCTCTAGTACAGCAACAACTCGGTACCATGTGACAGGAAGACTCTGGCCCAGCCGGTCAGAGCTCAGGAAAGCCCTCTGGGAAAAACACATCTGGGGTTCCCGAGTCCCTGTTTAATAGTAACTCTGTGCTGGGGGTACAGAAGGGTTTCGTCTCATGCGCCAGCTTTGTGCTAATGTCAAAGCACTGTTCGGAGAAAGAGTCAGAGGCCTGATCAGAAGAGTTCCAGTCATAGCATGGAGCAAATTGTCATTTCATTTCCTTGTCCTCCACCAGCTTCCCCACGTCCTTGAGCCTGTGCTTATCTCGATCCTGTGGGCTGCCCAGGGTCACTTCACTATCAGGCTTCTCAGGGTTGGGCTGCATAAAGGTTAACTTTGGAACAGAGACCTGCGTCAGAATCTCAGCTCCATCGTTTACCACTTGTATGATCTTGGGAAGTTGCCCACCATCACTGGTCTTTTTTTCTTATCTCAAAAAGAAAAAAAAAAGGTGGGGGGATAATAATATCTCCCACCTCATAAGACTGTTGTGTGAATTAAATGAGATAATATGTGCCGAGCACTGGCTTGTGCAGTGCCTGCAACAATTACTCAATAAATGGGCCATTACTAGACACCCACCATGCCTGCCCCTGTGTTAATCACGCAGTACACTTCCACTTAGTGGTTACCCCTGGGTGATAGGATGAGTGAGCGTTTAGTTGTTTTTCACTGTATTTTATTAATAGTAGGAAGCATTTATCGAGCACATACCATGTGCAAGACCCTGTTGCACATCTTTTCTGTGTCTTAACTCACCTAATCCTCATGGAGTCCAATCATGCCACAGTGGGAGGGGCAGGAACATGCACCCAAACAGGGTGGCTCCAGCACCTGCCCAGTTGGCCACTCTCATCTTGCTGCCACCGCCAAGGAGTAGCTGTTACTTAAAACAATTTAAGATGCTGACTACACGCTTGTTGAGTGACTGTCAACTCCCATCTGAATCTGTAAGAACCTCAAGATTGGGAAATTGAAATGTCTTTTAATTCAGACTGAAATTTTTACCGAGAGCAGGGTGCTAGGCACTGGGCTAGACGCTGGAAAGTGCAATGGAAGTGGTGTCTCCCTTCAGGGTCTCGTAGCTGTGGAAGGTGAATCAGCATCGCTAGCGGCTCACATGGGTTTAGTGCGTACCAGGCGCCCGCCACTGTGCTGAAAGCTTTGTCTACTTTATCTCATTTAATCCTCAGAACAAATCGATGAGATGGGTACCATTAATACCCCATTGTGCAAGTGAGAAAACAAAGTCTTCAAATGGTAATACCTTGCTCAGGCTTCCAAAAAGAAATACCTGTACAGGCCAAGTGCCACGCACTACCACGGGAATGATTTCTGTCCCTCTCTCCTTTCTCCACTGTGTCTTAAAAAGCAAGTCACCTGCCAGGTGCTGGAAACACTCCTGGCAAAGTGAATACCGACTTTTGAATACACTCCCATCACTAGGCACCAGTGCATTTACCAGACAGTAAACTCCACACACACACACTCACAGAGCTAGCGAGTTCTGAAGACGCCCACTCCAAGTCCACGGACCTCTTCTCACATTCTCCCCACCGGCACCTCTGTCCCACCTCCGGCACTTGGAGATGGCCTGAAGCCCAGAAGATACTGCTGCCTCCCTGTTCTTGCTTGCTAATTCTCAGTTGCAAGATGCTCTATTCCATCTGATTTATGGCCTAACAGGGCTCAGTCTAGCCCACGACCTTGACCTTGTAAAATGCATGGGGGAGTGGAGGGAGAATTTACTAATGACTGTGCTCATCTTAATGCACTGTAGGGAATTTTTTAAGTGAAAAAGGCTCAAGAAGCAGGGACACTGCAAACAGCCAATTATGAATAACAATTGTGGGATGGCCGACTGCAGTTGATCTTCCAGCTCCTTGGGTTTCATCTAATTAAATCTTTCATTTCCACCAGGCAGCGTGCGATGCAAGCCTGTGTCTGCCTTTGTCGGCAGGAGATAATCAATAGGAGAAATGTGGATGCATTTCAGCATTTATTAGCAGCTCAATTGGAAGTTGTTTTATTTTAATAACATCCTTGCCTTCTTTCTGTTCAGGGTAAATCGACAGCTTTGATGAATAAGAGACAACAGAAAGCTGGTTTATATTATCCCATTAAGAGTGAAGAAATCAGAGAATGAAAGGGAGCCGAGAGCGAAATTGAACAACACTTTAAAGCTGCATTTTCTTTGTTCAAACAAAACAAAACAAAAATGCCTTCCATTCACTTTAAAAGATCATCAAACCTATCTGATTTCAGCCAGATATACCTTCCAAGACCCTACCAATAAATTCCCTCTTTTGGAGGTTCTCCACCAATTCTATTTGCAGCTCATACGTAGTTAATCTTGGTTAACTTCCACTGGAGCTGCAATGTGGATCAGAGAGAACCAGGCACAAGACGAAACTTGTTCACCACAAGTGAACCCCAATGTCCAGACGCTCACAACCCCACCCAGCTGGGTGACCTCTCTCTGGAAATCCTGCCTGGCATAGCGGAGCATTTAGTTGACAGCATCATGGGAACATCTCTCATCCAAAAATCAGACCATTTTGCCCCAATGAGACACCACTTCACATCCATTAGGTTGGCGATTATCAAATACATCAATGACAAGTGTTGGCGAGTATGTGGAAAAATTGGGGCCATGTGCCCTGTGGCGGGGGGGCGGGGGGGGCATGTAAAATGATACAGCCACTGCAGAAAACAGTCTGCTGGTCCTTCAAAAAACTAAACATAGAATTACCATATGATCCAGCAATTCCACTTCTGGGCACATCATACCCAAGAGAAGTGTAAGCAGGGACTTGAACAAATATTTGTACCCCAAGTTCATAACAATTATTCACAATAGCCAGAATGTGGCAGCAACCCAAATGTGCATCAATGGGTGAATGAACCTTAAAAAGGGGCGCATACACACAATGAAATACGCTTCGGCCTTAGAAGGGAAACTGACGCATGCATGAACGGACTCTGCAGACACGGGGCTGAGTGAACTGAGCCCGTCAGGTCACCCGAGGCCCCCACCCAGAGCAGCGAAACCCGCGGAGGCAGGGAGTCGAATGGCGGCTGCCCAGAGCGGGGCAGCGGGGAGCACGGCGGGAGCGTCTAATGGGCGCAGAGCTTCAGACGGGGAAGACGAAGACGTTCTGGAGGCGGATGGTGGCGACGGTGGCACGGCAATCTGAATGTGCTTACCGCCACCAAAGTGGACATTTTAAAATGGCCTAAACTGTCAGTTTTATGTTATATATTTTTGACACACACACACACACACACACACACACACACAAATCTGAGCATTTCAACCCCCAGGCGTGGTTATCCGCTGTTATTTCCCATCTGAGCATACAGCGCATCCGTTCACCCAGCAGCTCAAGCCAGATGCCTGGCACCAGCCCTGACACCTGCCCACTTGAGAGACCCCCATTCCCAAACGAATGCCCAGTCCACTTCCTGTCAGGCCCCGCCATCTCCTCTTACCTGGATTCTCACATGACCTCCTACCTCGTTTCCCCAGTCAGCTCAGGACACCCCCACCCCCAGGCCATTCTCCTCCAGCACCCAGACCCAGCTTTTACAGACGCGAACCAGGTCCTGCCACTCCTTGGCTTCCACGCTTCCCCTCGCCCTTGGAATCAGATCCGGACTCCTCTCCATGCCTACCTGTGCTGAAGCCAGCGGGCCTCTCTAGCGCCCCCTGTGCCACGTTCCCCCTCATTCTGTCCTTCCCCTAGCTCCTCAGATGGACTAGGTTCCATCCCCATGCAGGGCCTTGCCACGCAGCACCCTTGTCCCTGGAACATTCTCCCCGCGTCGCTGGCCTGGCCAAAGACCCCTTGGCCATCAGGCCTCAGCACAAGTGGCACTTCCTCGAGGGTCCTTCTCGGGTGCCACATTGGGAAGCGTCCCTCTGCTCCGTCTGGAGCACTCTCTTCTTGGCCTCCAGGGCACTGGTCACACTTCTGTATTTGTGGATCCTCCCAGCCTGAACCAGGAGACTGTCAGATCCCTGAGGCCGGTGCCGTTGTCCGCCTCGGTCAATATTCCCAGCGCTGAGTCCAATACCTGGCCCAGGGTAGGTACTCATTCGTCCGAGGAATGAATAAGTAAAGGGATGCACGTTCTTTCAGGTCACAACAACGAGAAGCAGAAACCCTGCCCTGCACCCAGACGGCCTCCACCTTTTCCGTTCTCAGGGGCCGGGACTCTGACAGCTCGCAGGGACCTGACGCCTGCTCCACCCACACACCAGCTCACAACTGCTCGGTGCTGGACCTACCCGCCCAAAGGTCCCCTCGCAAGGGGCCTTGCTTTTCCGAGATGGGGATACGAGTGACGCTTTGTCAAAGACAAGGCACTGTAATTGATTGAGTTGTTTCCTGCGATGATATAAATCCACTGACAAATGCCACGCAGCTGTTCAAGCTCCTTGGTTTTCAATGCCGCGCACCCTGCTGCGTGAGTGAGCAAATTCCTTGAGACAACCTGAGACTGGCGACACAGCTGGAATGCAGAATCAGGTCTGCCGCTGCCAGGCTCCCCGGAGCGGCCGATCCCTCACCTCAGCAGGCATGACGAAGTGGGGCCCCCTCGCAGCTCTTCTCCCCCCGGCACACCGTTGTCCCCGGGGTCTCGCTCCAACAAACGGTAACTCGGGGAATGACCAGCGCTACAGTGATTATTATTGTTATTACGGACTCTATTTTACTATCATTTAATCAGTAATTATTTTAAATTACACGGCTAAAGAGCTGCTACAATGGGTGTTTCCCGGCAGTCAAGGGCTATTTCCCCATTCGTGCAGAAATACGGGCAATTCTGAGTTAGGTGGTTAGAAGCTGTAATGGCGAACGCCTCTCGATGCCGTATGGCACAGGTGGCAAACACAAGGCCCGAGGGCCGAATCCGGCCCTCCACCTTGTTTTATCTGGCCCAGCACCTTGTTTCTACCCAATGGCAGCACCGAGCTCCTTGCCCCAGGTTAAGGAGCAGTTACATTTACACAGCCCTGACATTACATTCGGCCCTTTGAAGGTAACTGTGAAGCTGATGTGACCCTTGGTGAAAATGAGTTTGACGCCCCTGCCATACGGTGTCCTCTAAGCTTGGTGTCTTTTTACAACAGTCTCACTTCTATCGCCACTGAAGAGAAATACATAAAACTGTTTTCTCTCTTGACAGAGCTCCCGCACCTGCGGACCTCGAGTGGAGTGCCTGAGTGGAGGAAGCTACTCCTCCACAGCGCGGTAGGCCAGTTCCCTTCCGTGCGCCACGGGGAGGGGGTGGGGGGGGGGGGCCCAAGGTGGCTGCTGACACTCATCGGCCTTACAGTACGCACGTCGTCTGTTGGAGGACACCGAACGAATCTGGCGACAAACCAGGGTGAAATCGCAAACCTGTGTGGCCAGTGGGTGCACGTGAAGCAGCCTGGATAGCACTCTTTCATGTTCTTCAGTATTTTAGGAGTAGCCTTGTTTCTACACTTAGGAATAGCCCGATTTCTGCGCATAAATATGCTCTCTGCAGCCCTGGCTGGTGTGGCTCAGTGGACTGAGCACCCGCCTGCGAAGCAAAGGGTGGCTGGTTGGATTCCCAGTCAGGGCACAGGCCTGGTTGCAGGCCAGGTCCCCAGTAGGGGGCGCATGAGAGGCAACCATACACCGATGTTCCTCTCCTTCCCTTCTCCTCTCTCTCTAAAAAAATATAATTAAATAAGTAAATAAATAAATAAAATATGCTCTCTTCGAATCGCTGAACCCAGGGGGACAAATAAGCACTCCAACAATGACGACGGAATGTCCAACGGACACAGGGACCAACTGGAAGCGGCTCCCACTGGCCAAAGCTGGGAGATTTTGCACATTAAAATAAGTAGTGATCGTAACAGGTTATAATCCATTGAGTAAAGTACTCGGTATCAGTACCTATACTAATGGAAATAAATAAACAAGAAAGAAGAAAAAGCTCTTCTTTATAGTAGAAAGAAAACTAATGAACGTGGAAGGAATGACGACAGTATGAGAAGTCACCCTTCGTTGACATTACAGCGGTAATTCAGCCAACAAACAACGGTGGGTGTTAAACTCTAGTGGGTGAACGGTTAGCAAGGAAGGTGTTTGCATAGCCTTAACGATCTCCTCACAAGACACTATTAATTATAAAAGGACTCCACAGTCACTTTGCCTACAAGACACCTGGCACACCCTGACATACGTGCCCCAGAGTAAAACCATCGTAACCAAACAGACATCACGTGCCACTGCATGGGGTGTGACGAACAAATGAAAACACAGCTTCTGGGACATCCCGGCCACGATGTGCGTAACCTGAGTCTGTCCGTGAGGAAAGAGATCAAGACCAAAATAAGGAAGATTCTACAAAGTGGCTGGCCTACAACTGTCCACCGTGTCCATGTCCACCGTGCCCATGCCACAGAACACCGACTCACCAGCTCCACTTACGTGCAAACACTCCAGAGAAGTTACAGCAAGGACTCAGGCACTTGCACGCTCATGTTCATAGCTGCATTATTCACAACAGCCAAGAAGTGGAGGCAACCCAGTGTCCAATGATGGCTGGGAGGATAAACAAAATGTGGAATATATGCACAATGGAACCTTATTCAGCCTTAGAAATTCTGACACAGGCTACAGTATGGATGAACCGTGAAGATACTATGCTAAATTAAATAAGCCAGTCACAAAAAAAGAACAAATACTGTATGATTCTACCTGTATGAGGTACCCAGTGGTCAAACTCATAGAAACAGGAAGTAGAAAGCTGCTTGCCAGGGGCAGGGGTGAGGGAGAAATGGGGAGATACTGTTTTATGGGGACAGAGTTTCGACTGGGGAAATGGAAAGTTTTGGAGACGGCTGGTGGGAACGATTGTACAAAGAGAATGTAATTAATGCCACAGAAGTACACACTTAAAAATGGCTACAAGGCTAAGTGTTACATTGTATATATTTTACCACTGTAAAGAAAGGAATTCAAGCTTTCAAGTCAAACCTGCAGAGGGAGAAGGAAGTAATTTTTGGAGGTGGTAAGTAATGGCACTGATGCTGATGATAGTTTTATAGGTGTGTACTTCTCTCCAAACGCATCAAGTTGTACATCAAATATCTTTAGCTTTTTGTATGTCAATCATATCTCAGTATAGCAGTTTAAACAAACCTTGGTTCCTATTCTGACTCTGCCACTTACTAGCTGTGTAACCCTGGACAAATTATTTAATTTCTTTGAACCTCTATGTTCTCATTTATAAAATAGAGACCCTATTCAAGCTGAGGAGGAAGGTAATTTACTTAGCACAGTACCTGGCACACTGTAGGCATTTGAAAATACTAGCAAGACTATCAATGCTTAGAGACATAAAATAACATACCATGTGTGTTCAGAAAACTATAGCTAGTTTGGTATGGTTGGCATATGTGGTGATTAGCAGTGATGCTAGAATGAAAATCGGCAAAATAAAGAGTTTAAACTTTGTCCAGAAGCTCATGGAAGGCCACTGGAAGTTGCGAACAGTGCGGGGAAATGCTAGAGAAGGCAGCAGAGAGAGGAGGGAAGAAAACCTAAGGTCTGGTTTTAGGGACATAGAGTCTGTATATTTCACTCAGTAATGGGCTTTCTCCTCTCCATTAACACAGATAATTAGCACCATTGGCTTAAGAGAAGACAAATCATTAAAGGGAATGCCACATTTAACACTCTTACTTTGCACCCAGCTCTCAGAAGAGGGAACTGGATACAAGGTAACTGGCTGCATACTAAAGTCAAGTTACATCCAAGCACCAACTCCAGAAAGACACTCTCCCCTCATCTCCCACTCCAGTCGCTGGGTGGAGGGGACAGGGGCTTCCCATGCTTCTGTGACTTAACCAGAGCTTCCCACTGCATCTCCATCTGTCCCCTGCCTTGTGCCAAGCTTTCTTTGGACCCTGAACATCTGCGATGAGCAGGGCTGGGTCAGAAGAGTTTTGCTCACAGTACAACCTGCACAACAAGGCTGGCCTGTGTCTCACAACTAACCTCCTCTCGTTTGGACTTTCTAACGTGGTTGTTTGCACCACCATCAGCGAAGCGAATGCTGTTCTCGATAGCTGCTCGCCACTGACTTTTCTCTGCATCTGTAAAGCTTAAGCTTTCATGTGAAAGCTCCAGGCGAGGAAAAGAGGCCAAAAGCACACATTTCTCCTGGGAAAGCTGCATTCTTGATCTGGTTCTGCTCAGTCCTCTAAGTGAGATTTGTTTTTTATTTTACTAGGGTTTTTTTTTCTGATTACATAGGTAATACACATTCCACCTAGAAAACAGCAAAAGTATAGAAAAACACAAAAATTAAAAATAAAAGTTGCCCATAATCTTAAAATATTACTATATATCCTAGAGGGTTTTGTTTTCCCGGTTTTCTTTCTATGCATATCTGAGTTACTCATTTTTAAGTTGGGCTCACGTTGTGCACACTTAAAAACTTACCTTTTAAAAAATAGCTATTCCTACATACCAGAAAATATTCTTAGCACTCCACATGCTTTTGATTAACAGTGTACTGTCAACACATGCCTATGTCACTCAAATTATAAAAACCTGTTTCCATGGCTACACAGTACCGCATCCCATTGTGTGCACCAGGATCATGGTATCCAATGTATGGGTGGTTCCCCGCACACGCCATGGGCCTGGCTCAGGGTGGGGACTGCCTGGGGAAGGAGAAGGCACCCTCTCTAAGTCACACGGTGGTACCATTTGGGCTAGTGAATGCCCAGGCATACAAAAGCAGCATAACCTGGCCAGTTTCCTGTCACGAGAATGCTTTAAGTCATTTCCAATGATCACGATTGTAAATATCTATGTGCACATCTTGTTAAATCAAAGAAGAGACCATTTTTGAGGTTCTGTTAATGTTGCTGAACTTGCTCCCCTACAACTTCCTGATACCAGAGGTTCCATCACTTTCAGTCCCGGACAAGTGGATGTGGGACAAGTGCACACTTCTAACACACAACTATTTGATGACTAGAGAGAATGACTCTTTTTAAATGCTTCTTAGTAACACGTATTTCTTCCCTTAGAACTGGCCTACCCATATTCCTTGTCTGTTTTAGTATTGGGCTATTCTTGGTCTTATTGATTTCAAGGACTCTTTGTATTTAAAGAATGTTGACCCTTTAACTGCCACGTATCTTAACAATATTTTCCCCAATTGCATATTGTATTTCAATTCTGCTTTGGTGTTTTAAAACCTGTACACCATTTTTAACGTAGGAGTAGTCAAACCTGGCGATCTTTTCCCTTTATGGTTCCTGCATTTACTTTGATATGTGAAAAGGCTTTCTCCATTGCATGTCAGATGGAATTCACCCATATTTGTTTACATTTTTTATTAAACATCTTATACCTGAGACCTGGGTTCTTTTAAACCAGCCTTGGTTTATAAGGCTCAGGGTCTGTTAATTGTGCTGAATCCTGTGGCTGCTCTGGCTGAGTGCTTTGGACAGGGAATGGGGATTGGAGGAGGAGAGGGCAGAGATTAACCTTCACCAGCGGACGTAGCCTTTCTGTGCCTCGACTGGGTATGGGTGTAAAATGTAGGAAGTTGCATTTGCGCTCCAGTTTACCTCTTTTTTCTATTGGTCTTTATATAGAGGGCTGCACAGTTGATGAATAATAACAAATGTCCCTGTAATTGTCCTCCATATCGTTGAGACAGAGAGACAGACAGGCCGAGGGTGAAGGTGAGGAAGGGGTGGGGGAGGGAGGGACTTCTGCAGCGGGCCCTTCCTCAGGGGCACACTCCTCCTGCCTCCCAGAAACCACCACCCTGACTTCTGTGTCTCCTCCATGCCTTTATCTCCCATGCATTCATCACCGGTATTTACTGCGTGTTTCTAAGTTTTTAATGGTTTTATTTTTTCATTCATACCTATTATCCATTTGGAATCTATCTTACTATATGATGTAAAGAGTCGAAAGTTATTTTTCCCTAAATGGTTTACCAACCATTTCAGCACTGTTTATAGCACCGAACTGTCTTTCTGAACCTTTTTTTTTTTACATTTTTGGTCAAGTATCTTGAGATGTAATTCATCCTTTTAAGAGTAGAGTTCTATAAACTCTGACAGACACACCCAGTCACGTAGTCACCACCACAGCCAGACGAGGAATTCCCATCATCCCCAAACGTCCCCTTGGGCCCTTTCGTAGTCGATTCTCCAGTCCCACCCCACCACCCCCACCCCCGGCAACCTACACATAAGTGTGCATTTTCCTGAACATCGACCGACGTGATCACACAGTGTACAGCCTTTCGAGTCTGGCTTCTCCCACTCAGCGTGGTGCTTTCGAGATTCGCCCATGTTGTCGTATCAGACACTCACCTTTTCCACTGGCAAGCAGCATTCCCCCGTGTGGAGGCACCACGACGTAGAGATTCAGTCTTTCACCCTAAGTATGGTGCTGGCTGTAGGTGTTTATAGATGTCCTTTGTCAGATTCAGGAAGTTCCATTTTGCTGAGAGTTTGTTGTGTGTATTTTTTTATCATAAATGGATGTTCAATTGTATCACATGGTTTTCATGCATCTACTGAGCAGCGCATCTCCATCGGCTGCCCTGGGAGTAATAGCCTTGCCCCCCCGCCACCAACACTTGAGGCTTTACTCTGCCGTCCAGGGGACAGGTGTCCAGGGCAGGGGGCACCCACTGATCGCTTTCAGCCCTGTGGGCCACAGAGTGTGCTGCCCTACCTCTAGGAGCTTAAGGCTTTTGATTTCTAAGAGGGAAGAATCCAGGGAATTCCACGGCATCTTGGGTGCCCCGCCGCCACTGGCTGCCTCCCCCTTGCCTGTACTCACAAGGGGGCTGGTCAGGGCCTGCCTCCCGCCCTGTCCCGACAGTTCTGTGAGCACCCAGAGGGAGTCTGGGGGTCGGGGGTGGGGACCGTGCAGCTGACTGTGAACTCCCTTCCTATCTCAGCGACTCCGGATCCCACATGCGGCTTTGGGTGGTGGGCTACAGATTAGCTGACTTCTTCCTGCCCACGTGGAGAAGGGTGGGGCCTCTGCTTGCTGCGCCCCGCCGGAGGGCAGACAGTCCGTGTAGCCCGTCTCCCCTCTGGGGCGCCTGTCTCTCTGTGCAGTTAGATCACTCGGTGGCCTCACAAACTCATCTTTCTCATGGCTCAACAAAAGCAATGATTTTGTAGTTTACCATTTGCTCATTGTTAGGGCAGGAACCATGTGCTTAGCAGCTTTCCACATCCTGAGAAGAAGCCGAAGAGCGTTTCGGCTCCGCCTTCATCCTATACCAAACGTATACTTGAACCCGTGCGGGGCTACTTTTATTCTTCCACAGGAATCATGCTGCTCTGATAATAAATCTTTCTTTCTAGCAGTGTAAGTCACCCCTCAATCTTCCAGAAATTCTTCAGCCTTTTATTAAGCTTCCCAGGTGACCTTAGAATTATATTGTCTAGTTAAAAAAAACACTTTTGACATTTTTATTAGAATCGAAATGGCTGAATTATCGCGTTGTGCCACCCAAGGATGTGGTGTGCCTTGCCGCTGGTTTGAATCTTCAAGTTCCCCAGTAAAGTTTTACAGCTTTATTTGTATGGGTCCTCCATACATTTCTTATGTCAAGTTTATTCCTGGATATTTTGTATTTCACTCTCTACTCTAATGCCTTTTAAAACTGTATTTTCTGATAATTGTTAACTTAAGCATGTTTTGCACGCTGATTTTGTAACCAACTGCTTTATTGAGCTCTCCTTGCCTGTAATAATTTTTCAGTTGATTTTCTTGGGTCCCTAGGTACACAATTATATGCAAGTAGTAATTTGTCTCCTTCTTGCCCAAGACTTTTCTCTCATTTCATTTTGTCTTGCTGTGTGCACTACACTGTGAGGAAGTATGGAACGGCCACAGACAGGAGGCATAGCTGACTTCGGTGGGAACCCCGGAGCGGTTCCAGCAAGTAGGACGATGCCTGAGGCCGATGCAACAGACCTGCGTCCTCGACAAGCACTCCAATCCCCTTTGAGCTTGCACTTGAGATATGAAACAGCAGCCCCTGACGTTCAGAAGCTGGCCAGGCACTTGCAGCTAGGCCGTGTCTCCCCCATGCTGGACATAAACCAGCTCACAGAACACCCATTCAGACAGGGTCACTCTGAGCCCCTGATTGAACGAGGCCAAGCAAGTCCAAACCACGGTTTTGTCTCGGTGCAGATAAAAATAGGGTCCCTGTGCCACTCACAAAACACCGAACACCCCCCTCTCTTGGGTAAAATGACTGACTGTTACTTCTTTACCAGTGGTGACTCCTTCTCACCCTAGTTGGCCTTCCCAACATACATTTATTGATACTCAATCACAGAATTCTCACCCCCCCACACACTTCCTGACAGCATCCAGCTTAGAGCGAATCCTTGCCTCCTTGGACTGTCCACAAATCGACCCAGCAAAACCCAGATCCTGTAACAGGCACAAACACCCTCTTGTTGAGACAATCCCTGGTTCCCATGGTGGCTGTGGGAAACTGACACACTTCAAGAGTCTAGAAAACTAAAAAGTCCATTTCTAGATTCCCTTATAACTCAGGTTCAGTCACATGACCGTTCTGCCAATCATTTCTACGTATGCAAGGGTCAGATAAGGAAGAGAACAATGTGAGGAGGTAGTCACGGTTTGGGAGAGTACACAAGTATGTGCTGGAGAGCACAGCACATGGGGATCTGGCCCCTTGGAGCAGCTAAGGTGGAATCCTAGTATCAAGCCCAGAGCATCACGGGTGGTCTTTCCATCAGACAGTCCTATATTAGCGAACAAAAAATTTTTTTTTCTAGCTGTGTCATGCTGGCTGCATTGTTCTAGCTATGTAGCTCTAAAATCTAGTTCTTGGGCCCACTTGGAAGTCCTTTCCTTGAGCTATCTAATATTTTTAAATAATTCCCTTCTGCTTAAATTACCATATTTTGTCCTGTAGAATGCACACCCACATTTTTGTGTGCATTACACATGGGATTAAGTGATCATTATACCCGTGTATAATGCGCATCCTTATTTTTTCCTCAAAAACTTTGGCAAAGAAGTATGCATTATACACGGCCAAAATATGGCCTTACTGTGATGATAATCTTGCTGCCTAAGTGTGGAGTCTTAGACCGAGGCACCATGGTAATAGGTAATAAGGTACCGAAATGATGTAAGAGCGTCACTTCCAACTCTCAAATATTATTCACGCTCATCCTCTGGCCACGTCTCAGTCAGAACCATACAGAGAAGGGCTGCTGCGAAGTGTAGTTCCGAGTCAACCAAGTGGGCGACAGAATGATCTAGCACAGCCCTACACGGGATTCTTAAAATTTTCTGTATTTTTATGCCCTTTGACCATAACTAATGTTTTTATATTTTTTTTAGTTTAATCTTTATTGTAATTTTTTTCATTACCATTTGGTCCCTTTATAACTCCTCCCCACAGCCATCACCACACTGTTGTCCATGCCCATGAGTCCTTTTTCCTTTTTGCTCAGTCCCTCCGCCCCCTGAACTCCCCCGCCTCAGCTGTCATCCTGCTCTCCCTCTATGAGTCTGTCCCCATTTTCCTTGTTAGTCCAGTTTGTTCATTAGATTCCACATATGAGTGAGATCATATGGTATTTCTTAATTGGGCTCATAGGATCTGTCCATTTCAGTTTATTTTTCAAAGAACCAAGAGTTAGCAGTGTTCTGTTTTCAAGCAGATGATGTTTAAAGCCACTTGCAGAATAAATTTCTGGTTTTAGGGCAGCATAATTTTTTAAATTGGTCTATAAAATTATTTGGGAGAATCTACTGAGGTCTTCTTCATGTTAAGCCTAGAATCAATCTTAAACATTCTTATAGCCATTTAAAAAGCATAGGTATTCTCTGTCAGGTAACTTGAAGTATTTATCACAGCTATTATACCATGTCAGAAACCACCTCAAGTCTCAATGACCTAAACAATAGACACATTCTTCTTTGCGAGTCTACAGGTCAGTGTGTGGTGATTCTTCCAGTCTCCACAGGGCTCATTCGTGCCTGGGTAGTCTGGGCTGGGCGGGCAGCTGTGCTGCTGAAGGCGGGGCTCTCACGTCTTTAGTGGTTGGCTGGCCGTAAGCTTTGGGCACACAGCTCTCTTCCACACACATGGTCTCTCATCCTCCCGCAGGTGAGCTGGGGCTTATTTACATGGTAGAAGCAGAGGTCCAGGAAAGAGGAAGCAAGCAAGGTCTAGGCTGAAAACCTGCAAGCTGTCACTTCTGCCATATTCTAGAGGCTAAAAAGTCACAAAGTCAACCCAAATTCAAGATGTCAAAACAGACCCCACCTCTTAATTAGAAGAACTAGAAAGCTGCATTGAAAAAGCATACAAAGAGCGAAGATAGATAAACACATTTAAATCAGAATTTCTTACCCTGGGGTACTATGGATAGTTGGAAGTTATAGATGACCTTCAGGAGGTTTAGAAATTTTCTCAAATTGACTGTAGAATGTGTTCCTCCAATATGTGCATGAAGGACTCTTTTAGGTTCGCCTAAATGTCTTTCCCTTAATTTCCACTTTGTTTGACACTAATATTACCATCCCTTACTTTCCAGAGTGGAATTTTTGTAAGTCTCCTTGAGCCATAAATGAAAATAATAATTCAAAGATGGCAGTGGAGGCAGACATGGCTCACCTCTTTGCACAACCACATCAAAATTACAACTAAAATATAGAACAACCATCACTCAGAACTATCACAAATCAAGTTGCATGGTAGTCAGACAACTACAGATTTAAAGAAACTACATCCATCCTGACTGAGCCAGCAAGCTGGTGCCATATCTGAGACTCCCGTAACCTGGCTAACACTGTTTGACCCACATTGGAGATGCGTGGAGACTCCGTCCCATTCAACTTAAGGGCCCACCCAACCTGCTTTTCCATATGAATGGCTGGTCTTGGGTCCTGCTTCACAACTTCCTAAATCCTATCAAACAAGCAACAGCTGGCCTCAGCGAGCCCCAGGCCCAGCACTAGCAGCAGCCAGCCTAGATTCACAGCTTGGCTTCCCCTGGGAATCTCCAAGGCCAACATAAGCAGCAGCCATCTCAGATTGCTTTACAGCTCAGGCTGGGTGTCCAGGGGCAGAACACAGGTGGGGGCTGACCTTGGCCTGCACCACATGAGAAACCCAAGGGACAGCTACAGACCACACTGGAGCACCACCACCCTGCCCCTGCACAGCTGATTCTCCACAGAGGGTGGAGGTTGGTGGTCAGTGGTCCCAGCTAGTCCTTACAGCTGACTGGCCTGGGTAAATCCCTGCCCTTGATCTGCCAACAGCAAAGTTCAACTACAAGAGTGTGTACTCAGCCCACACGAAGGGCACAGCTTGGGAGATAGGGGAGGCTGTGCCACTGGACCCTACAGGACACCTACAACATTAGACCACATTACCAAGACACAGAGTCAAAGCAACTCTACCTAATATATAGAAACAAACACAGGGAGGCTGCCAAAATGA
Source organism: Phyllostomus hastatus (assembly GCF_019186645.2). Classification (NCBI taxonomy): domain Eukaryota; kingdom Metazoa; phylum Chordata; class Mammalia; order Chiroptera; family Phyllostomidae; genus Phyllostomus; species Phyllostomus hastatus. Next base: position 16,830,337 of record NW_025333611.1, read on the forward strand.
GGAAACAAAGAAACATGGCTCAAATGAAAGAACAGATCAAAACTCCACAAAAAGAACTAAAAAGGCAGATAAGCAATCTGTCAGATGCAGAACTCAAAACAATGGTTATAACGATCCTCAAGGAACTTAGTGAGAACCTCAACAGCATAAAATAAATCCAGTCAGAAATGAAGGATACACTAAGTGAGCTAAAGAACAATTTACAGGGAAACAATAGTAGAGTGGATAAAGCCAATAATCAAATCAATACTATGGAACAAAAGGAAGCAAAAAGCAAGCAATCAGAACAAGAAGAAAAAAGAATCCAAAAAATGAGGATAGTATAAGCAACCTCTGGTACAACTTCAAGAGGTCCAACATTCACATCATAGGGGTACCAGAAGGAGAAAATAAAGAGCAAGAAATTGGAAGCCTACCTGAAAAAATAATGAAAGAAAATTCCCCTAATTTGGTGAAGGAAATAGACATGCAAGTGCAGGAAGCCCAGAGTCCCAAACAAGATGGATGCAAAAAGGCACCTCACAATTAAAATACCAAAGGTTAAAGATAAAGACAGAATCTTAAAAACAGCGAGAGAAAAGAATTTAATTACCTACAAGGGAGTTCCCATAAGACTATCAGCTGATTTCTCAAAAGAAACTTTGCAGGCTATAAGGGACTGGCAAGAAATATTCAAAGTGATGAAAAGCAGGGACCTACAGCCAAGATTGCCCTACCCAGCAAAGATATCATTTAGATTGGAAAGGCAGATAAAGAGCTTCCCAGATAAGAAAAAATGAAAGGAGTTCATCATCAGCAAACCATTATTATATGAAATGTTAAAGGGACTTCTCTAAGAAAAAGAAGATCGAAACTATGAACAATAAAATGGCAAAAAATACAAATCAACAACTGAATCTAAAAAACAAACTAAGCAACCAATAAGAACAAAGGCAGAATCATGGATACGGAGAGAACGTTTTGATGGGTGCCAGATGGGAGGGGCTGTGGGAGAATGGGTGAAGAGGTGAGGGCCTTAAGAAGTACAAATAGGTAGTCACAGAATGGCCATGGGGATGTAAAGTACAGTACAGGAAATCGAGTAGCTGAAGAACTTACACACATGACCCATGGACATGCACAATGATAGGGGATTGCCTGAGGGAGTGGGGGACACTTGATGGAGGGGGGCAAAGGAAGAAAATCAGGACAACTGTAATAGCATAATCAATAGAATATAATAAGAAATAATTCATTCAAGTTTCCATTGGACAAACAAAATATTTTACTTCAGTGCACAAGTATGATTCACTTACCAATATTTCTTCTCTCCCATCCAACATATTTGTAATTCTATGATATATCCTACATTATAAATGAACAGAATTTACAGTAGGCTCGTTGGACTTAACAATAAAGGCTCAACTCTCATGTAGAGATCTGACCCTAGAGAGTTACTTCACAGACAGAGGCTTAAGAAGAGGTGCCCCTTCCTAGAAGTGTTAATAATATCACCTCTGCAACTTTCTCCTGCTTTGGGATCTGTCTGGAAGCTCACCTACTGCAAAAACATTTCCTGTTTTAAACACACACACCTGATGAGCCTTTCTTCAGTAACTAAAATTGTTATTCCAACCTCTGTATTAAAATGAAATGCATGGAAAAACTCTCATTTTTTTATCACTCACAGAAAAATATACCCATTTTATTTTGTCATGTTTGCAGTATACTTCACCTGTCTTTCCCCTTGGGCTTACTGGGAACCTGATCAAGTTTGATAGGTCTAAGTCAGCTCCAAAAAAAGTGCATTCCCCATCCATATCACGCACCCCACATACATCTTAACTCTTGGAAGGGTGAAGTGGCCCTAATGTTTATACTGTTAAAAACAAAACCCAGGCTGGCATTCTATTAACACAACTCTCTACTACCCCATATGACATTTGTCCTTTTTATCCTTTCCCCTCCTTCTATCTCTTTAAGGACCTAAGGGCCCCGCCCAAATAAAAACAGTAACTATGTTTCAGGGCGTCCTGATATCTGCCCCCAGAGCCCTGTCCCTCTACTTCCATAGCACTAGGCACAGGAAACACGTGCAATCACTGACTCACAGTCTGTCTCTCCCATCCTAGCATGAGCTCCACGGAGCCGGGGCTGTTCTGTTCTCCTTCCACTGCCTGCATCCTCACCGCCAGGCATATAAGGCTTACCAAATAAATTATGCTGGATAGAAAAACAAAAACAAAAGCTAACCTCTTTTTAAGCCCATCATATGTTGAAAGTCAGGACAGGGGTTACCTTTGGGGGGAGAGGTGGGCAGTACTGGGGAGGGGCACGAAGGGGCTTCGGGGTGGCTACCGTGCTCTATTTCCTCAGCCGGCTATGCGGCATGTTCACCAGGCGGCCACCCACTGAGCCACACACTTTCGACCAGTGCACTTTCTCAAGGTGCTTCGCTCCAACAAAAAGGTTTAAGTCTATCACAATCCTCTGACAAAGAAAAAAGGAAATTACAAGTGCTCAGAGATGGCCATTATAATTTTAAAACATTAGTTTAAGAATAATTAATAAACATTGGTTTCTAGCCATGTCAAGTTAAACTTCAAAGGGGGGGACCAAAGCTGTTCTGACGTGTTGGAACTCGGCCACGGAGACTAGCCAGATGTGTGTACCCTGCACCGGGCACAATGGGACCCGTGGACTGAGGTACACTGGCACGCTTAAAGCAGTGCTGTGCATACACTGCTACATGTCAGCTGCCATTACACTTTTTAACACGCCAGAAGTGGTTCCAAGTGAAGGCTTCAGCTTAGGTCACGAGCAGACTGTCATCATTAAAATTCAAGACCTGTTTTGTCCTTAACTTTTTCAGAACAGTTTAACAGCCTGGCTGAAGCAGTACCTTCATTTACATAATGCACAGCAATGGAGGCCACATCACCGCCTGGCTTGTTTTAGTCACACCCAAGCGAGTCAGAGCTCCAAGCCAGGCCAAGGATCGTGGAGCACCTGCACGAAAGACAGCCAAGAGACCCTCTAGCCCAGGATTCTCCAGCATGCACACCGCTGGGGCACTTGTTAAAAGTCCAAGTTCCCTGGGTTCCCACACCAGGTGCGGATTCACTTAGTCCGATGTAGGGCCCAGGAATCTGAACTTTTAACAAGTATTCAAGTGATTCTGGAGGAGGCAGTCTACAGAGAACACCGAGCCTCTTGTTTACAGATGAATGAAATGGAGGCCAGGGAAGGAAGGGACCTGCCAGTCTTCTCTCGTTACTGGGTGTGCCAGGACTGGGTCACCTTTACTACTTGTATTTTCCCATGCTTCAATGCAACAATAGCTTAGGGCCCCAAAATGAATCTGTCCTAAACCTCAGTGGCTTATTCCACTGAGCCCTCTGCCTTTCTACCCACACATGCGGCTCAGTGAGGACCCATGAAAACCCATCTGTGTGTTCATTAGCTACGCAGTACTTTAGAAACCTAGTTGAACTCATAGCTCCAATATTTACAAGCTCTGTGAACCTGAGATAGTTATTTGAATTTTATGTGCTTTGATTTCTTCCTTTATAAAGGGGCAAAACAATACTATGTTTGCAAGATGTCGTGAAGATATTGTAAAATAATACTAGCACAAAGCTTGGCAAATAATGAGTTTCCAGTGTAGCCATGATTAATGTCAACTTAAAACAGGGCACTAAAAAAGTCTTCATTCGATTAGAAGAGTGTTCTCAAAGTGTGATCCCCTACAACAGAATCACATGGACGTGCTCGTTTAAAACACAGATTTCTGGAACAAGACCTCGAGAATCAGAATCACTGGGGCAAAACCTGGAAGTCTGCACCCACACTACTCCTCTGCACACAAAAGTCTGAGAAACAATGAACCAGGCTGTGGACAGAGTAGCTTCTTATCAATGAAAACAGGTTTATCAAGGAGAGCCGCGCAGTACTGAACACTTCCAATACTAACAATTTTCTGCTAACAAGAGGTAAATGGGCGCCACCTGCTGCCTTGTTTTAGAATGCAACGCTGAGGTGTGTTCAATTCCTCAGTAATTGAATTCACTCTGAAAAATGATTCGATCCTAAACAAGGCATCCACACATGAGAAAATATTGTTAGAATGAGACATGAAAACAGTCTTTATTAATAACTAGAATAAAACTTTCTGAGTTAAAGGGTTTTTGGAGTTTTAGATTAAATATATCTAATAAACTCCTGTAATTTTAGGTTACTGCTAAAACAGTCAAGGAAAGTAAAAATTGGCCTGCACCGACAGTGAAAGGAAAACCAGAACCACAGGACGCCCTGAAACCTGCAACGAGACAACGTGCAGCTGCACTCACCTCTGACACGTCCTCCTGGACTCCCAAGGGAAAACCAAGTGAAATAAGGAGAAGCTTTCTTGTCCTATTCTCTACTCAGGTCCGGAAGCAACACTTCCACCTGCAGGACACTGGTTAAGAAGTTAACATCCCTTCTAAAGGTACTCGAAAAAGCCTAGTGAATTACAGTCTGTTACTAAGTTCAAAGCTGATCTGCCCTTCCAGATCGCAAATGCATAAAACATTCCCAGAGGCTCAGAGAGATGGGCAGCCTTAAAAAAACTAGCAGTCGTACTTCATATTTCAATAACTCAATGACAAGTCATAAAAAGCATTTGTCTTTATTGTTTGATTTCAGGAAATAAAGGGAAAGCTCTATACACCGAGGAGGCGGAGTCCCCATCACAGAGTGTGAATGATGGTCCGGTTCCGGAGCTCCTGAACGTACTCTTGGGCGTGGGCGACCGCTGTCTTTGGCGCCTCTCGGGGAGGAGGGGGGCCTTCCACCAACTTCACAAAGTAATGGCAGTACACCTTCTCCATGATCCCAAAGTAACCTCTGCCGTGGTATCGAATGCGTTTCAGGTACTGGCCTCGCCCTGAGGTGGACTCAGCTAGACAGGGAAGAAAAAGAGTTACAGGAAATGGCCGTACTCACAAGGTTACATAGCTTGATCCACTCAGTACTCTGTCCTTCCCCGACTGGACTCGAAGACCTCATGAGCTCTCTGGCTGGCGAGAGCAGGCCTGTCTCAAAACACGGGTCCCCTGAGGACCTACTGTGGACCAGGCTCTGTTCCAGGTGTTGGAGAAACAAGAGTGAACCGGATTAGCACGGACCCTGCCTCCAAGCCGGGCACATTGCAGAGGAGAGACAACAAACATGTCATTTCAGTTAGTGACAGGGACTATGACTAAAATACAAGTGATGTGGCATATTGATGGGGTGCAGGGGGGCAATTTTAGAATAGGAGGGGGTGACAAGGGCATCCTCGAGGAGGACACATTGGAGCTAAGACCAGATTGAATCATCCATGCAAAGATCTAGGGGCAAGGTGTCAGGGCAGAGGGAACAGCAAGCACAAAGGCCCAATGGTGGGAATGTGCTTGGCCGTTTCAGGAACAGAAAGAGGCCTGTTGACGCACAGGGAGCAAGGCAAAGAGTGGTTCGAACAGGGGAAAGAGAGCAGAAATGCAGGCAGGATTGGAGCCCTGTGGAGTGAGGTAAGGAGTTTTGATTTTATTCCAGTTGTGATGAGGAGCCCCTGGAATCGACGGCTCGCAAACGTGGGTCCCTGAGCTGGCTCCATCAAATGAACCCAGGGAATGCATTTTAAATGCTGACGCTAAGACCCCATCCCCGGACACTCTAATTTAGTACGCTCAAGGCAGGCTGTGGAAAGTGCATTCCGAGTAAACGCCACCACTCCCACCCACCCCCACTCAGGTTCCCAGACAGTGTTAGGAACTCCAGCCTCACGGCCACCCCCTCACCACCCACTCCCCATTCTGCATGTCGAAGCTTGACCTGGTAAAATGTGAAGAAATCTAGTACAGAAGAAGATATCTGTTCACCCACAGTAAATCAGAGTACTAACCACCTTCTGCTATTTTCTGAGTTTATTGGTATTTATTTCTTTGGTTAATTTAATGTCTTTTAAAAGGCAAAATCTATAGACTACCTATCAATTGAGTGCACTGCAACACTCTCCACGTGCAGGGTCTTACTGGGCCATCACTGCGCACGCACACACAGGGCTGGCCCCAGAGCACGTACCAGGCAGCCCTCTCCTGCAACCACACACAGGACAGCCTGGCAGGAGCGCCCTCACTCTGCCAAAGGGAAAGCTAAGGATCAGGGGATTGCAAAAACTGCTGAGGGCCTCGGGAAGATAAGGAAAGCCACTGCCCTTACATCAACTTCATCTACAGGGCACTAGGGAAACGAGTTTAAGAATTTCCAAGGTGGTCAAAAGATACAAGCTTCCAGTTATAAACAAGGTAAGTCAAGGGGATGTAATGCATCACATGGCAACTACAGTTAATAATACTGTATTTCAAAGTTACCCAGTGAATAGATCTTAGAAGTTCTCAAAATATGAAAAAAAGTCTGTATCTCTGCACGGTGATGGATGTCAACCAGACTTAGTGTGGTGATCATTTCCCAATATACACAGATGGTGAATTATGTTGTACTACTGAAACTAATATAATGCTGTATGCCAATTATACCTCAATAAAAATTTTTTTAAGCATTTCCAAAGAGAAGGCAGCACTGCACACATCACTTTATGATGAAGTGCCAGAGGGTCCCTGGACCCACCTGTCAGGACGAAACCTGCAAGTGAGAATGGTGACGCTGGGAAGAGTGTGGGAAGCTTCTACAGAGCATTTCACAAAAATGGCGGCTGCTTCTACCCACAACCACTGCTCCACCCTGTGTGGTCACCAGTCTCCGAATGCTCTCGGATAAGGAACACCACTCCGGTGAGAGCAGTTTCCACACGAGCTAACAGTGTGACACTCCACAGCATACCAAAACACAGTCATCAGCACTGCCGGGTCTATGTTGACACTGTTTTCCTTCCACCTTCCCCCAAACACCAAGGAGTAGATGCTCATTACCTGCTAAATGCCAGTCGTGAGTGCATCCTCAGGCCATGAAATATCATCTGCCTATCTTTATGGCACATAATGCCATCCTTTTTTTATGTCAAAACAAAAACATAAATTCTTCTGGAACACCGGGATGCCGTAGTCCACTCTAGCGTGCAAACACAACAGAGTCGCTCTGCAGTCTGAGTGAAATCAGGACTTGGAATGCAGATTCCAAATGGTTTTTGGTCTCCCCTCCTCAAGTCTTCCCTCCGCTAATTCTGCACATTAGGGGTTTCAAAATTCAAAGTGCATTTGCATGGAACCATTTCAGTTAAAGTGAAACGATACCTAGAAGCCCACTGTCGGGTGGGTCTGTTCCAGCTGAAACATGGGTGGGGACAGACTTGAAGCCGTACCAGAGCTCCTACTGGGTGCCAGGCTCTGTCCTGGGCTCCAAAGATACAATAATGAACAAGATCTCGAGAAGCTTTTCTGTTTGAACCGGCCCCGCCCCTGGAGGCTACACAGCACAACTTCAAAACCATTGCTTACAGTTAATAGTCTTAAAGCACTGCCTTACTAACATAAAGCTCTTAACCAAAACCTTTCTGTGCTTCTCCTTCGATATGATTTTAACCAAATGCCACAGGCTGCCACGTTCACCTCTCTGGCACCTAGGCCCAAGCCACCCTTTTGATTCTACCTAGTGTCGACAGAATATTCTACTTCCTTCACACTATTCTACTCATCGTTCCACCCAACTACGGCTCCTTCCAAACCATGTACCTTTGCCCATGCGGTCACCTCACTTCGACAGTCATCTTTTCTACAGAACACTTTCAGGTCCCCCAAAGCCTCTCTTCAAAAGTCTAATTTTCTGATCCACACTGACCTCCTCTTCTCTACACCAATTCCATTTATCTCTATTACTCTCTTTGGTCCCAAACCATGTAAGTGTTCATGTTTCCCCTTCTTCAGCAAAACTTCTACTCCTCCTTTTGTATGGCCCCAGAAGTTCAGGCTCCACAGGAAATAGAAATGACTTTGTTTTCAATACAGACATCTCTGGTAAGTTTGCTCAAATTCTAAAATAAGTGTCAAAGTTTTCCAAGAACAAATAATACTAAGAGTGTACAGAGTTTTACTCCAAGTCAGAAGAACAATGCACGCGTCCCTCCGAAGGGTCACTGCTGCAAAAGAACAAAACAACACGTGCTGAACATTTGAACGTCACCTAACCGGGTGCGCAGTGTGCCCACGGAAGGCACTCAAAAACCTTTTGAACGAAAGAAACATTAAGACATCTCAAAAATGGGAACAACTTTCTAAAGGCAATGCCCAACGGAAACCATGGATTTAAAGTAATGTCAATATTTCCATTACTAGTATTTAGGGAAATGAGAACCCTCCCACCCCACCTCATCACTCTCAGCCCAGACGACTAATTTACAAAGTCAGTCCATCAGTTTCTCTAGTGAGTCACTCTAGATGCTGTGAATCACCAAGCAGTGACATTTTATTAGTCCATGTCCACTTGTTAAGGCTATTCACAGTGTCATTTGTCATCATTATAAGTTTGAAAAGGAAATGAACTTTCAGAGTCTGTGGTCATGCAACAGCAGGTATTAGCTTCAGACTGATGACAGGCACTTGAAGGAATTACTGTATAATGAGAACATATGCTACCGAAGAGCACTTCCTTTAAAGTACCTGTGCCTGCTTATTCCAGGTGACGGAGAGAGCCATTGCTGAGATGAGATGGTAGCCAACAAGTAGCCAGTCTTTCAAAATCTTGAGAGAAGTCTATGGAATAAATTATCTAGCCGTTTTCCAAGAACACAACACCATTTTATAGTTACCTACATTTTACAGGTTAGAATCACTAGGGTATACACCCAGGCCTCTCCCCAGGGTTTCAGATCCAGTGAGTCTGTGGTAAGGCCCTGGAATCTGTATTTTTATTTTTAATAGTTTATTTATTTATTTTTAGAAAGAGGGGAAGGAAAGAGAGAGAGAGAAACATCAGTGTGTGGTTGCCTCTCATGCACACCCCCCATTGGGACCTGGACCACAACCCAGGCGTGTGCCCTGACTGGGAATTAAACTGACAACCCTTTGGTTCGCAGGCTGAAACTCAATCCACTGAGCCACACCAGCCAGGGCTAGAATCTGTATTTTTAACAAGAACCTCAAATGATTCTCATCAGGAAAGTTTGGCAAAACAAGGATAAAATGTCTGATACGTCACAGTAAGATACTTCATCTTCCTGAGCATACTCATCTCTTTTTCATCCATAATGAAATTAGGTAATAAAATACATAGCAAATGAGTTTTTAAATCGTACGACAAATCCAACCTGCGTGACTTAAGAAAAAAATTTTTTGCCCTGGGTTGGTGTGGCTCCATGGACAGAGCATCAGCCTGCAAACCGAAAGGTCGCCGATTGGATTCCCACTCAGGGCACATGCCTGGGTTGCGGGCCAGGCCCCCCAACTGCAGCGTGCAAGAAGCAACCAGTCGATGTTTCGCTCACATATCAGTATTTCTCTCCCTCTCTTTCTCCCTCCCTTCCCTGCTCTCTAAAAATAAATAATAAATCTAATATTTTTTTAAAGAGAGATTTTCACACATAACTACATGAAAAGAGGGTACAGGTGGGGCAGAGATTTTTCAGCAGAAATGTTCATAAGGAAACCAATGAATTAAAAGCCCATTCACCCAGGATTGGTTAAGTTTATTTTTGCTTAATGGCAACAATGGACGTCGCTCATTCATTTAGGGGGACAGGATTAAGCTCCTCACCTTATCTCTCTCTACTACAATGATCAAAGTGGACTTCAAGACAAATTCTATTTCATTTGTGTCTGAATTCCATTACAAAGTGTTGTCTATCAGCTAAGAAGCCCAAACATTCCTAAGAAATGGAATAAAATTAATCAAATTTGATTTGTTTTTCAACCACAGCACAGGAAAGGTTACAAAGAGGTCTGGAGTAAATGCTCTTGCTCTTCATCCACCTTGTCTCTTCCACTCATCCTGGGCTCCCCTAGCATTATTTATTCATGCTGCCCCCAGAAGAAAATACCTATGGTTAACTACTACAGCCCTGTGTCTTCTGAGCTGCCATGTGGATTTCGTTCTGCATGCATGCATATATCAGAAAATATTTAGTTATACAAGTTTCAGCTTTAAAATAAGATATTTCAATTGAAAATCTCATTTGAATTTCAGAAGTTGCTGTGGTTGCAGCATCGATTCCAGGTGAGCTGAGGTTAAGATTTCAACTGAATGAGAATAAGTACCTCCACTAGCACAGCAGTTATGTGACAAAGTGGCATTCAGATATTTTTTTACTCTAATTATTGAAAACTTGTAAGGTACAACTAATTTCACCCATAGCGATTCAGCCTTTTGTCCTCTATTCGATTAGCAGCTCCCTATATCTCGAATTTAAAGTATCTTTAGGTAAAATAATCCTTCTTTATGAAGGCTTGGCAGATGGAAAAACTTTGCTTCGACATCAACATCTTTGTTTGATTACAAAACTGCTGAGGTTAGGAGTAATTGCTGCTGAAGAGAGAGAAAAGCATTAACTCCAACCACTGCTCCACGTTACTGGGGAGCTGGGAGGGAGCAAGAGAGGTCTGTGATGGATGTTGATCTCTTTCTGGAAAAAGAGCCGTGTGGAGGTATGCTACAAAAAAATCTCTTCTATTCTGTGCAAACGCTTCCCAAAGCACTTCACTTACATGAGTCTAATCTGACGTGGAACAGGTGCACAGAACCAGAGACAATGCGTCCGGATGTAACGCCAAAGGGCAGCAAATGCATCTGGGTCACCTGCATCTCCCAAGGCCCCTTGACGTTTACAATTCAACGGATGTTCCACTCTGGTAATTAGAGGGTTAACTTACAGGGCACCTTTGTAGACTAGGCACCAGGCTCAGCATATTATAAATAAAGATTTTTTAAGTCCATCTATGATCCTTTTATTTACCTCCTTCGGGTTGAGAAATAATTCACTTAAAACAAAATCAGTTATGTTCTTTCTTATTTTATTATTATTAAAGGACTGCTCTGTGTAACATCTTGGTATCTATTATGCAATAATCATTGGCAGTGGGTTTCATAGCCTCAGTTTCCTCACAGAACAGGTAGCAATAAGGCGGTAAGGTTATCACCACTTACAAAAGATTAACGTTAGCATGCTGGAGGTTGAAGAACAAGCTATCACCAGCAGTTTTCACTGGCAAACCCAGTGTTAAGTAATTAGATATCAAAGGCTGTAGCTAGATAAAGAACTTGTCATTGCTGCTAAAAGAAATTGTCCAACACTAAAAAACTTAAAGATCTTACCTATGTATAAATTGGATCTGAATTCCACATTGTGGTCTCTCACTGCCATCTCTTGTGCTTCTAACAGAATCTTAAACAAGAAAAGAAAAGCATTCATACGGTTGACCCTGAACTAAAATGGAATTAAAATTCTTATTTCTTGTTATCTCTATATGACTGCTAATCACATGCCTCCATTTTATAGTCAATTTTAAAAAGAGAGTATCAAATGATAATGGCGCTAAGGAAAATGGACACATAAGCCTGCCTTCCTCAGACCAGAACTGCAAATGCGAGGAACACAGCCCACCCAGCTAAGTTTTCAATGGCATTAGCGCTGCAAGGGAAGGGACAGCAGTCCTCATGGCAGCACCCTTGGTAATGAATGTCATGTCTTTGAGTCTAAGACTGGCCAAAAAGTTCAAGAAGCTCAAGAGGTAAATCTTACTGAAAATACTTAAACTTCAGATCCACCATGACCATTAACAACATCAGACAAGAAGAGAAAACAATACTTAAAAATTTCCTTTAAGAATTATTAAATTTAAACTCCATACAACATATTTTGAATTCAGTCAACTTCCTTCAAAGCACATTTTCAAAAACAGGACAACTGTTGTCAGAAATAAGAGAAACCAGACCTTTCACTCCTTTCAAGGTAAAAGAGCACAGAACAAGGCTGGGTGTGTAACAGAGGCTTAGTGATTGCATTCTGAATCGAATTAAACAGAGTCGCTACAATGGGACTTCTTAGAAGCCTGAATCCATCAGTTGTAACCATTCGCCTACCAAACTAAAGGATGAGATCTGACTTTAGGTGAGAGATGTAACGGAGGGATAGTGAATAACGCTGACATCCCTAGGTGTCTTCAAGCCAGCTTTTAGAAACAAGAGCTAGCACAATCACCATCAGCACACTTACACACAGAATCAGCTACGTTCAGAGCTGGGTCTTTGAAGATCATCCAATCCAATCTCACCTAGTTCATAAATTTAAAAAAAACAGGACCAGACACAGGAAGTGTCTTGCCAACAGTCACAACAGAAACATCAGAGAAACGACCAGACTCCAGGCCTCCAGACTCCCAGTCTCATGCTCTTTCCACTCGACTAGTTAGAAAATCATAAACTCTCAGTTGTGGAATTGACCAAAGAAAAGTGTTCTAAAAAAAAATATGATGTCCTGAGCAGCGTGGCTCAGTTGGTCGAGTGTCACCCTGCAAAGTGAAACATTGCAGGTTTGATTCCCCATCAGGGCACATGCTTGGGTTGTGGGCCAGGTCCCCAGGTGGGGGAGTACAAGAGTCAACCAATCAATATTTCTCTCTCTCACATTGATTTTTCTCTCCCTCTCTTTCTCCTTCCCTTCCCCTCTATCTAATAATAAATAAAATCTTTTAAAAATAAATGATATGTCAAACCCCAAACCATTAAAAATAAAAATTATCTCTATCAGTTCAAGTATAAATGTCTGGTGCAAATAAAAGTAGCTCAGGAAAAAAATGCGTAAAGCACACCACATCCCAGAGGTATGAGGACATTAATAACACCGAGCACCTACATCTGTATCCTACAGCCTATGCATTGACACCCGGAAATTCGGAACTTAGGCTGAGCTGAACACCTGCAAGCCAACTGTGCAGCCCTTGCCCCAAGTCTGACTTTACCTCTTTGATTATCTGGGCGCCTTTCTTGTCACTGAATTCCAGTTGAGCCAAAGCCTGGTCAATGGACATTCCTTGAATCTAGAGTTAAAGGGTGGCAGACAAGAAAAAATAAATTAGTTTACAAAGTCAATGTTCTCCTTTCAATGAAAAGCAAAGGCCTTACATAATCTAACTTCTAAAAATAGCTAAGTAGTTATAAGTCAATTATATCCCAATGAAACTGGGAAAAAAAATTTAATTAAAACAGTTAACTAAATGCAGGTAGAAGAAAAGTTTGAGAAGGAATGCCACCCTTGTTAAGTTATAATCAAGCTTAAACATGTCCACAATAAACCCTGGACTGTTAGCAGTCCAACAGAATTACAAGAGAGAGCAGCCATGGCAGAGAGAGGTCACGGCTGGCAGGGAGCACGCTGAGCACCGAGGGCAGCCCTTTCTTTCTCCCGCGGGGTAAACGCATCACATGCGTATTTGCTGTGCTCGTCTCCACTCATCCCTGTATTTCATTTAAAAAAAAAAAAACAACTTAACAAAAGTTTTGAAACAGGTCGAATCAAGTTACAGGTGAGTAACCTGCTTTCTGGATTCTCTGGCTACAGCCAAATTCCTGATGCCTGTGTTCTAAATATCTACGTATCCAATGTGACATAGTTTCTCAGAAGAAAGGTAAAAATTAGGCATAATTATTCACCTCTGGGCAATCATCTTTGGATTACCTACCAATTGTCTGAACATGCAGTTATACTCCTCACTTTTTAGAGAAATTGTGGCAAATTTTTTTGATTCTTCAAATCCTGGGTGGAAAGTTATAGCTTAACTTCTTTTCCTAAGTATTGCACAGTAATAGTCACTTTAGCTTACCAATTTCGCCAAATACCACATCTTGTCTTTGCTGTACTTTATTTGTCTTCGACAATGGTAGATTTCCTGCCAGGTAGAAAAAAACTTCAGCAAGTTTATATCAACAAAACAGTAACATACTGTTAAAGTTTGTTACTCTCAAAGTTTTGACTTTCTATGCCCAATAAAGATGCTACCATAAGAAATAAGAACATTATTAAGATTCTGCAGATTTCTTTTCCCTAAACAAAGTTATATACTTTCCAAAGTCTCGCTATGATAAAAAAAAAATTACAAAGGGAAAAACAGAAACTATACGATGGCTAGTTTGTGCCAATATTTGCTATATTTTTTTATCTAGTGAAATAGTAAAAGGTTTAAGTGAAAAGCATTTTAAAAAACATTTAGTTGGTGAAAAGAACAAAAGTAAAGGTACAAGATAAAAAGAGTTCTCTGTCAGTGAAGAGAACAATTGTGAAATGGAGAAAACGACTGTTTCCATAGGAAAGCCAGTACTCTGAGCATCTGGTCAAGAGCACGGGTACCAGAATCAGACTGCCTGGGTTGGAATACTAGCTCTACCACTTCCTACTACAGGGCCCCAGCTACTTAACCTCTCTCTGCCTAAATTTCTTCTTTAAAATAAAGGTAACAGTGCCTACCTCACAAAACTATGAGTAAGGACTAAATAAAACAGCCTACATTAAAGAAGCACATTACACTGCCTAGCACATGGTAAAGCCTTAGTAAATGTTAACTTTTGTAACCTTCTATTTACCATGGTAGGTATATCCTATTTAATTTTTCAAAGCAATCATCCATTAAACAATGTATAGTTTACAAAGCAATTATCAGGCCCATTACTGCATTTGATCTGACACATTGAGCTGGGAGGGGAAACATTTTACAATCCTTTCAGGAAGCGAAAATCGGAGAAATCAAGAGACTTGACAAGACCGCAAAGCCTGTGAGAGACAGGGCCGTGATGGAGGCAACCGTGCCCTGTGGGAGGTCCATGAGCGGTCCCGACGCAACACTGGGGGCCCACAGCCCGTGCCCCCCTCTAACTGCGAAACCCACGCCCTCTCCACTACCGCGTGCTATTAAATAACCTACACGGTAAGTGAGGGAAAGTTAAACTAAGATATAATGTGCAAAATAGTTATCCGAACGAAGTAAAATTAGGTCTAAATTATGAAACATATGAACCAGCAACTACACACTGCCACTTTAAAAGAATCAGGAAACATTTGTTAAGGCACGCAATAGCAAGGACACCTCAGAATTTTCTAGCATTCTGACTCCCGCAGGAAATTTTCAAATGCCTTAGAAACAGCAGTTGTCTCCAGTGGCCACCTTTTAATCTGTAGCAGATTTCATCTGAGTTGCAAGAGAAGCTGACAGGCCGAAAACTGTAGCAGTACCCTAATTACATTTTCAGCAGTCAAGTGTCCTGGGGAGCACGCGCGAGGAAAGAAGAACTGTCGTGACTGATAATATTAATCTGCAAAAATTGATACACTCAAAAAAACCTTTTATATAAAACCTTTCAATTCTTGGTATCCCATGGCAGCCTATCTTTAAACCTGAATTGCATATGATTATCTTCAAATTGTGTAAAAAGGATACTATAATCCTGGCAAAAGCATGGGAAAAAAGGAACTCAAGAGTTTACAAAAAAGGGGAAAGTTATTCAATCATCCTCTTCTAAAACTAAAAAGCTCAACATTTACTCCATGCAGGTACAATGTCTGAGGACACTTTCCAAAGAAAAACCAAAGTCTCAGTCAATAAGCCTAGCACGGCAAGTTAAGTGGCAAAGCTGGAGGTCAGAAGGCCTGGTTAAATACCACCGACAGGAGCTCACTGTATGGCACAGGAGGTACGGTCAGGGTATAACGCAGAAAATGGCTATCCAACGAAGTAAAAGTAAGTCTAAGTCACAAAACATCAAAGCTAGGAACTTCTAAAGAAGTTAATTTATTCTTAAATGCATATAATAACTCAAATCACAAAAAAAGTGTTACCTAATAAAAGTCCCTGCAAGAGCTTCATGGGAATCCACATTAATAATGGATAAGCAAGACTTCTTATCAATATTTTAATGAATCCATGAATTGAAATATGGCTGTTATAGAAATAGTTATTCAAACAGTTTTAATGTGCAGTGTGGGGCAAAAGTAGGTTTACAGTTCGTATGGAAAATAAAACAATAATAAATAACAATACAAAAATAAACTGTTCCACATACTCAGCTGTAAACCTATTTTTGCCTCACGCTGCAGTCTCACCACACTTTTAACTGACTTAACATAGCCTTGCCCTCAGACACTGCAAAAGCAAACTCAAGCCCAAATTAAAAAGTATGACTATCTATAAAGAAACTGTATTAATTTCTGTCTTATTTTCTTTACCATGATGAAACCGCATGTAAGTTAAGTCTACACAGGAAACTATATTATTTGGTAATTTGTGCTAGCTAAATTAGACAGGTGGTCTTAAAAATAAGGAGAGTGGCCTAAAACATGCCTAAACTGACGTTTGCTTTAACTTATGCTCCTACGGCGTACTCGGTGCCCATCCACTATCATTTGTTCAACTACGTATACTGATGCTGCAGGTCAGGAGGAGGCAGAACGGGAAACACTATCTGGCCCTCTGCTAAGATAGAAATAAAGCCCATTTTTAAGATGTCTGCAGCGAGCAGATTGGCAAATCCAAGGGCAATGCACATGATGGCCCAGTGTATGAACTGTGTGGCTAGATGAGTAAATTATTTTCTGTTGATAATGTGGGTATTTGTGAAGGGCACTAATATTTTAGTCATAATAGGTATTAGTGATACACCAGTGTCAATTTACCAAATACTATAAGTATAAAGTCAGAAAATGTTAAGGTATTTTCCAAAAGTCCCCGAAAGGATTACCCACTAAAACAAAATCTGTGCAAAATAGAAAATCAAATTACCTATATAAAATAAAAGTGCCTATATAAAATCAAGCCAAAAGTCTTCATACAGGCACTTGCATAATAATGAGGAGAAACGATACAAAAAAAGTTACCCAGGGACTTCCGGCCAAGATGGAGGCGTAGGTAGACACACTGTGCCTCCTCGCACAACCAAAATAAGGGCAACAACAATTTAAAAACAAAAAACCAGTATTGACAGAAAACTGAACTGTATGGAAGTCCGACAACCAAGGAGTTAAAGAAGACACATTCATCCAGACCAGCAGGAAGGGCAGAGTTGGGCAGTCGGGTGGAGAGGACTCTCGGCAAGGTGGTTGACCGGGTGGTCCCACATTCGTGGGCAGATAAACCAAGTGAAACTAGGAAGCAAGACAGACCATGCAACCCAGGGTCCCAACGAGGGGAAATAAAGCCTCAAAACACCGATTGAAAACACCTGTGGGTGTTGAGGTGCCAGGAGAGACTCCCAGCCTCACAGGAGAGTTAGTTGGAGAGACCCATGGGGCCCTGGAACATACACAATCCCACCTACTAGGGAATCAGCACCAGAAGGGCCCGATTTGCTCGTGGGAAGCGGGGGAAGTGACTGAAATCCAGCAGATAGTGAAGCAAGCACTATTGGTCTCTCTGAGACCCCTCCCCTACATACAGCATCACAACACAGCAAGGTGGGTTGCCCCGCCCTGGTGAACACCTAAGGCTCTGCCCCTCACTACAAATAGGTGTGCCAAGACAAAAAAAAATAAATGGCCCAACTGAAAGAACAAATCAAAACTCCAGAAAAAATATAACTAAGTGATGAAGAGATAGCCAACCTATCAGATGCACAGTTCAAAACACTGATAACCAGGATGCTTACAGAATTGGTTGAATTTGGTTTCAAATTAGATGAAAAAATGAAGTCTATGCTAAGTGAAATGAAGGAAAATGGACAGGGAACAATTAGTGATAGGAAGAAAACTGGGACTCAAATCAATGGTGTGGACCAGAAGGAAGAAAGAAACATCCAACCAGAAAAGAATGAAGAAACAAGAATTCAAAACAATGAGGAGAGGCTTAGGAACCTCCAGGACATCTTTAAACGTTCCAACATCTGAATTATAGGGGTACCAGAAGGGGAAGAGGAAGAGCAACAAATGGAAACGTTATTTGAACAAATAATGAAGGAGAACTTCCCCAATCTGGAAAAGGAAATAGACTTCCAGGAAGTCCAGGAAGCTCACAGAGTCCCAAAGAAGTTGGACCCAAGGAGGAACATACCAAGGCACATCATAATTAGCTTAGCCAAGATTAAAGATAAGTAGAGAATCTTAAAAGCAGCAAGACAAAAGGAGAGAGTTCCCTACAAAGGAGTTCCCATCAGACTGTCAGCTGATTTCTCAAAAGACACCTTACAGGCAAGAAAGGGCTGGAAAGAAGTATTCCAAGTCATGAAAGGCAAGGACCTACATCCAAGATTGTTCTATCCAGCAAAGCTTTCATTTAGAATGGAAGGGCAGATACAGTGCTTCCCAGATAAGGTCAAGTTAAAGGAGTTCGTCATTACCAAGCCCTTATTTTATGAAATGTTAAAGAGACTTATCTAAGAAAAAGAAGATAAAAAACATGTACAGTAAAATGACAGCAAACTCACAATTATTAATAACCACACCTAAAATAAAAACAAAAACAACCTAAACAAACAACTAGAACAGGAACAGACCCACAGAAATGGAGATCACATGGAGGGTTAGCAAGAGGGGAATGGGAGGGGGAGGGGGGAAGGTACAGAAAATAAGTAGCACAGATGGTAGGTAGAAAATAGACAGGGGGGAGGGTAAGAATAGTATGGGAAAAGTAGAAGCTTTTTATATATATGACACATGGACATGAACTAAAGAGGGGGTGTGCAGGATGGAGGGGAGTGAAGGGGGGGAAATGGGACAACTGTAATAGCATAATCAATAAAATATATTTTTTAAAAAGAACACAATCGCTGCCCAAAAAATAATTAATTAAATGAGAAAAGAAAAATAAAACATAAAACTGTACTAATTCAGACCAATACCTAGACAGCAATTGAATCTTAATAAAATTTATTCTGTCAAGCTCATATAAAAACAAAGCAAATGAAAATACTTGGATGATACTGATTAGCAGAGACTTCAATCCCAAAGGCCTTTAAAAGATGTGTTCTGAACTGTATGATTTATAATCAACACAGTAATTATATTTCTAAAGTACTTAGCAGTTTATTTTCTTAAGGATTCAAACATTCCCATCTTGTTTATGCTATTACCACTTGCTTAAACTTTTTAGCAGATGTAAATATATTCAACAGAAAATTCACATTAAGCTGGAAATTAGGCATATCTCAAACAAGAGCAATCACAAGCAATTGAAGAGGGTAAAAGTATTCTGAGCAACTAAAAATAAGATAAAGCTTGATTAAATTCAAACCTTAGGTTCAAAGGTTTGTGAACTATAAAACGACCAAGTGTGTCTATATTCAAATATAAAACATTGGAAAACCATATATGATTTCAATATTGGCCAATGGTTTAAGTCATTCTTGCCAACTCCTCATGCTTCATTCTCCAGAATTCATTAGGAAGCCCTGGCTGGTGTGGCTCAGTGATTTGGGCATCGCCCGGCAAACCAAAAGGTCGCTGGCTGGGTTCCAGTCAGAACACATGCCTGGGTTGCAGGCCAGGCCCCCAGCCAGAGGCGTGCGCATGGCGACCAACTGATGTTTCTCTCATGCAATGATGCTTCTTTCCCTCTCTTTCTTCCTATCCTTCCCAATAAATAAATAAATAAATAAATAAATAGAATCTTTAAAAAAATTTCATTAGGAAGCCTCTTAGAATCAAAAACCAGCAAGTCTCAAACTATTAGCTCAGTTTTCGAGTCAAGGCCTGAATTCAGGAAGTCAAGGAAGGCAGACAAATACAATCTTTTTAAACTTCCAAAGAGATAAATCGAGTATATTTTCTTTATCCATTGAAGAATCATGACAATTGCTGTACATTTTTTTCTTTCTTTAACATGGAATAATAAACCATTGCTAGCCACATAAGAGTGAGAATTCTTCATCAGAATTTATAAATTGGCCCTGGCCAACGTGGCTCAGTTGGTTGGGTGTCATCCTGCAAAGCAAAAGGTCACAGGTTTGATTCCCAATCAGGACACTTGCCTGGGTTGCAGGTTCAATCCCCAGTCAGGGCATATGCAGAAGGCAACCCTCTTTTTCTCCCTCCCTTCCCCCATCTCTGGAATCAAGAAAAAAATATGTTTTACTTTAGAAATTAGTTCTACCCCAAACTCACTGCTGGTCTCCGAGGTTCTCCAGGCAGTTGTGGAGGATAAACAATTTTATTCTTCTTCTCCCATCTTCGAGAAACATCCAGAGAAGCACTTGTGTGGATGTGTGACTGGGGTAAAACACTCTGAGATGAAAAAAGCCTGTAAAACAACAGACACTTTGAATCTTTTTGCAGAGCTTAGTATCTTCTGAACCATCTCAGCTTCATTTTGACAGAAACTACTTAAGGATCTCAAGTGGAAACATTCTAGATAATATTCACTAATAGAGGCTGCTTTTACATAAAATAGCACAAAGAGCTAGTTTATTGAAGGCTAAGAAAAGTAAAACGTTAACAACTTGTATAAGTCAAATAATAAATACTCACCTGAGATCTCTTGCTCTCACTAGCCAATAAATATTGACTATATTATAAGTCAGCCCAGCTCGAAAGCAGATTTAAAGAGAACATAATGGATCCCTGACCTGACGTGTAGATTTCCTCAACTTTGTTGGGTAAGAAGACAAAGCATCATTTCGTAATCCCTAAGAAATTAATGGATAGCCACCATGATGTGTCTCCCAATGGAAGAACATACCACCCACCATCCATGAAACAGTCCTTCCACAAAAAATGAACCTGAACCGATCAAGCCTCTACATTCAATACAGGAAATACAGAGGCAGGGGAACATATCAAACAACACCAAGAGAATGCACTCAGCAAAATACAAGATTTACAAACTCTACAAGACAAAAATCCATTTTCTTCAACAAACTATAAGCAGATAAATATTGGAATCAAAAGGAGAGCAGAGGGGTAGGGGGAGAGAGCTGAACAAAGAACCTACAGATTAAGGGACTTAAGAGAAATCATTCATTTCAATGTGTAAACTATTATCATTGGTTAAGTAACCACTTAACTATTGGAAATTTGAATGTTAAATGGACATCTGATTCCTCTTCATGAGATACGCAGTGACATATTTATGGATGAAATAACACAGGGGCTGGAATTTGTTTCAAAATAAGATGGGGGGAGAGTAGAGGCTATGGATACAACAAGATTAGCCATGTGTTAATAATTGTTGAAGTTGAGCGTTGGGTTAGTGGGGGTTCACCATATTGTTTGCTTTGTACACGTCTGGATATACCCAAGTAACGCAACAACCTTCCGAGTTTCCCAACTGCCCACAATACAGAACCCGAACTCCTGAACGAGACACAGAGGGCCTTTCCCAATCCAGCCCCAACCAGGCCTTTCTGCCTATTCACTTTACGACCTAGACACACAGACACCATTTGTTCCCTGAATAAGGCAATACTTCCGTACCTTTACACTTCTGCTAACACTGTTTTCTCCTCCCTCATTGTCTCCTGAATGAAATGCTTATCCTGTTTAAAGCTCCACCTCAGATGTCACCTCACTGGGAAACCTCACCTAGTCCTCCTCCCAGACCACCATTCCCTCAACTGTCTCGGCCCCATGTTCTTGCCAGCCCCCCAGCAGCGAGTTGGACCGCGTGCTGTAATGAACTGGCTGCAGTCCGGTGAGTGCTACAGTAAGGGTACAGATCCGAGCACCTAAGGGCAAGTCTGACACCCTTCGTGTTCCAGCACCAGGGTCAACATCTGGCAGTGGACAATGAGTGAATGCCTAACCCAGACGTCAGAGTTCGAAGTTGCTGTGTGTGGGCAGGTTCTCACACGACATCCGCGACTGGACGACATGCTTGGCAAGGCCTTTGTTTGCCACCCTCACACCGTGCAGACTACAGGATTTTTTAAATCGAATCTTCTCCTACTGGCTCACTTCTCCTTCTCGACCTCAAGTAACCATTTTACATCGTAATAGTAAGATCGGTGCCATCTAAGTACCTGACAAAATCTGTACCTTTCCCATCTGCATTTAAATTCCGGTGTTTAAATGAAAAGCACAAAACTAGAACACATGACGTCAAAGGGCAGGGTTTCCTAAAGAAACTATAAGCCAGGTGATGACGGCAGAGACCATGGAGTTGAGCAGACCTGGATCCGAATTCTAACTCTAATTTACCAAGTGAATGATCTTGGGGAAGTCACATGACTTTCCAGATCTCCGTTTTCTCAACTGTAAAAGGAGTAATAATAGTAATCACATGACAGATTTCTTCAGAAGCTCAAATGAGATGCTGGAAGTTAAATACTTAATCTGACACTTACTAGGGTTCAATAAATTTTACATATTTAGAATGTGGAGAATAATACTTTATTTTGTTGTTGGTAGATGAATAATTAATGTGCCATATCCTACAGTGTCTGAAAGATGATAAACACTGATGGGTAGTATTAATTTTATTTATTTTTTAAAAATATGTTTACTGATTTGAGAGAGAGAACAAGGCAGTGAGAGAGAAAGAGAGAGAAACCTCGATGTGAGAGAGAGACATCGACGACTGGTAGCCTCCCACACACTCCCCAGCCGGGGACCAAACCCGCAACCTAGGTGTGTGCCCTGACCGGAGCCAAACCCCCAACCTTTCAGTGTATGGGATGGTGCTCCAAGCAACTGAGCCACACTGGCCAGGGCACTAATATTAATTTTAAATTAGGCCCTCTGAATAGTTAATCTCTCCTGTTCTCAAAAAAAGAAAAAATCCTGTGAACTGAAATTGTATTACACAATTTCAAATCTTCTCATGTTCACAGTCATGATCACTTACGTTCTACAAAGCAGTAATTAACTTCGGGTACACTAAGTCCGTTACCTCTCTAGGACTCAGTTTCTTCATCTCTGAAAAGAGGAACTGGACGACATCGTCTCCAGGGTCTCTCCCGACCCACCTCTGTCTCCACTCCAGTGGACATGAGAAAGGTATTTTGGTCACCTGAATGACCAAGTATGTATTTCTTATAAATCCCTGTATCATAATCCCCCACATCTAGCGCAGTGTCTTGCACTCAATCCTCAATACATTGGATGAATTGATTATAATGCTTAATAAATTAAACACACTTTGTATTAATAATGACAACGCTTTATGATTACCTACAACACTTTCAGGACTCAAATTGTTCACAAAATGAATTATCAAGTAAACACAAAACTACTATAATCAAATTAAATTATTATTCCAAACTGGGTACTTAATTCAGAGGACTGGCTGTGGGAAAGAGGGGTGGGGTGGGTGGAGGGGGGCAAAAAGGAAAAAAAAATTGGGACAACTGTAATAGAATAAACAATTTTAAAAAGTATATTAAATTCAAAGTTCTTATGTGCCCTCTCCTGGCCAGCTCTTAGAATAGCACTAAATTTAAAAATACAAAATGCAGCAATCCTAAGGTAAAATGGAAAATAAAAGTAATTCAAAACTTGAGGCTTTTATCTTTTCTCACATCTTTTTATGTGAGAAAGCTTATGAAGGGGTCACTTGAGAAAAACTCAAGAAAGGGAAGTTGGTGGAATTAAAAAAATGTGGCATGGGTTATTGCCATTGTTCCCCAACAAAAACCAGGTTTTAAGTCTGCTTAGAGCTCCAGTTTACTGTTAGCATTCTAAAGAACCAAAACAAGTTAAATCTTTTTTTTTTAAAAAAAGGCACTGAAAGACACCTACGATCAATTTTTATCATTTTGAAATTCAAGTCTCATCCCTAATAATAGCCTTTCATTTGCTAGGAATCTCAAATCCTTTGAATTTGACTGCATCTTGGTAAAGTGGGTGAGGGTGAGGAGCTGTGTACTTTCCAGAGCACTTGTGCACCAACGTACACGCAGGTAGCCTGCAGTAAGGAGACGCCCCAGAGCTCAAGCACAAAGCAGGTGGTAGACTGAAACTAACGTATGCAGCGTTTCCTTGCTCTCATTATTCCTGTGTTCCCTACCTCCCAATACTTGAGAATTAAGTGTCAAGTATCACTTTTTGCATTGTACCCATAGTCTACAGGCATTGAAGAGTAGATATAAGCCAAGAGTTAATTCAGGTAAGATAGAGACTCTGAAACTTCATAAAGTCACAATTGAAAGAACTAATACTTCCTATTTACTACTCAAAGTTCAGTTTGAAATTCAGAACAAAGTATACTCAAGTCCCAAGTGAAGATAATACTGGCCTCAGGCTCAGTCTTGAGAATATCGTGCTATTATATTCATCAAGGTAAAAAACTCTTTGTTCCAAATTTACTTCTGATAACATTAAGTTAATCCTACACTTGAGACTGAATAAAAGAACAGCCTCTCTCTTGCCTCATTTAAAATTGAAAACAGCGGGCTGATGTGATATGCATATTCTGATAACTCAATATGGGAGTTATTTTGTGAAAGTCAAGGACAATCAAACAAGAAACAGTTTTGCAAACAAAAAAAAGTTCAGTTCCAGCAAGTTTGGACAATGATATGCTCCGTGTCTCAACCTCTGCACTGCTGACATTTGGGGCCAGATCCCTCTTTGTGGTGGAAGGCTGCCCTGTGCTTTCTAGGGTGTTTAGTAGCATCCCTCACCTCTACCAACCAGATGCTAGTAACACACGCCACATCAGTTGTAAAAAATAAAACTATCTCCAGACACTGCCAAATGTTGCCTGGGTGGCAAAATTGCCACCAGTTCTTAGCCAAAGTGACAGTTAAAAAAAAAAAAAAGAACAAAAATCAGCACTAGTGTTAACAGAGCAGGAAGCCTGAGCTCTCTGCTCCAAAAGGTTCCCGTACTGGGCCATACATGTGTGGGTGGGTAGGAAGCCAGATTTTCTCACTGTGTAAACCAAGGTTAACTCAATGGCTAAATTTTACACTTTCATTCATAAACCCTGCCTGGCATTCCTATTACACTTCCTGTATCCATTTCCTCTACTTGCCCCTACAAACAAATATCATACCTCTTCTTGCTAGTCAAACCTCCGTACCACCTCCCTCACCCTCAGTCTCAATGGAGAACCAAGTTTATTTAGCTAAGCTCCCACCACCTAATCTGTACACCTACCTGCATCCATGCCCGTACTTCCTTACTACCGTCTGTTACAGTGCGTGAACAGTTTATGCCCCGGCTAGGACCACTCTCACCCCTTGTTCTCTAGATCCCGTCCCCACCCACCTACTCAAGTATATTGCTCTGGCAATTCTTCCTTCCCTCTCACCATCAGCAATGTTTCCTCTCTACTGGCTCACGCCCACTGGCAAACAAATATACTCCAACGTCTCCCAACTTAATACCAACCCTCCCCTAACCAGGTCCTCTAGCTACTGCCATGAAACTCTACTGTGTGCTGTACTAACCATTAGTGTGCACTCACTGCACGGCAGGCATTGCAGTACCTCACTCATCACAAACGGATGCTTACATTTTGCTGGCATGTCCCAGTGCAGCAACTCCTGGACTGAGGATCACACACACCATTATGACTGTAATGTGCATTTTTCTGGGAAGATGCCCTGTGGCTTTTCTTATATTCTCAAAGGGGTCTGTGATTCAGATGTAAGAACCACTGTCTTAAAAAGCAAGAAATCACAACCCCTCCTATCACAGAGTAAGATTTAATTAAGAGAGCACAAAATCAAAGTGGTTGTCAAATCTTGTTGGTCATGGCAATCAGAGCACTGAAAGCAAAGATGAATAAAGACTGGAGATAATTTTTACCCTTTACTTTGGAAAAGTCTCTTAAGAGTGATTTAACTAAATAGAAAAGTAGGCTAATTTATGTTTCTGTTTCTTACCTTCTTGCCAACTGTTACATAAAAGTGGGGCAATAGAGCCCTGGCTGGCGTGGCTCAGTGGATTTAGCACCGGCCTGCAAACTAAAAGGTCGCCGGTTCAATTCCTAGTCAGGACACATGTCTGGGTTGTGGGCTGAGTTCCTACTAGGGGACTGAATGAGAGGCAATCACACATTCATGCTTCTCTCCCTCTCTCCCTCCCTTCCCCTTCCAAAAAAATAAAGTCTTTTGAAAAAGAAAGTGGGGCAATAGGTAAAATATATAACCTCATCTAAGAGTTTCAGGTGGTTAATGAGATTGGTTCCAACATAAAAATGTGATTCCTCGGGAAGAGCTTCGTGGCACCATCATCCCCACTGCACCTCCACCGTGCCAGGCACTGTACTAGACATCTCACTACTAGTTCTCTTCTCACAACCACCCTCTAGCGTAGACATCACCCTCACTTTGTGAGATGAGGACACTGAGTCTCGGAGACATTAAGCAAAATGTTTAGGGACATCTGTCCTTGGCAGAGACCACCTCTGACTTCTCCAGCCCAGTGTTTATTTGAATATGGAGATCATATGGCCGTCATACTTTTCCCACCAAACTGCTAATTCATGACATTTCCAACTTGATTTTTCTTGTGGAGATTTTTAAGCTATGGACATCACAGTCACTAGTGCCTTCAAGCTTTTACACTAGCCCTTCATTTACAAACCACAGAAACGTACTTTTTACTCTATTTGAACTCAAGTCCCCTCTTCCCAAAGAACTCCCCAGAGAAACCTCTACTGGGCCATTCACTCTGTCCTCCCATGGTGTGAGAGAACACTGTTTAAAGCCAGAGAACTTTTTTGTTTAGATCCTAGACTTGCTACGTATTAACTATGGAACCTTTAGTAAGGCACATTTCTCAATGCATCCATCAGTAAAATGGGAGAGTTGAAATCCAAAGGTTAGAAACTATCAGTCTGCTACCAAATATAGCCTACAGAAAAGTTTTATCTGGTCAGCAGCATTTTCTTAACCCAGTTCAAACCCTTTACATGAGGAACGCACTCTAAATTTCAATTGCTACAGGCCCTACCACACTCTCATTTTACATAGCCCACTTCTCCTAGTTCATTCACTTCTAGCACCTGCATGCAATTAGTTTCCAGTTACTGAATCAGACGATCTCTAAGATTTTACAGTTATCATGAGCATACCTTTCTACTTAGTTTCATGTGATCATCTCCCTGTTAGAAGGCCCAGAACAAGGATTCATAAAGTTACATAATTTTGGAACTAGAAAGGGACTTAAGAGATTATCTAGAGAAACCCAACCATCCTTTAGGACACAGATGAAAACTTAGCTCAGAGCTCCCCAGTTTAAATCAGTCACGACAATTTAAATCAACAAACATTAACAAAATCTTTATTCAGGACCCTATGCTGGAGCTACAAAGAGAACCAAGAACTGACCCTACCTGTCCAGGGTTCACAGCTAGTCAAGGGCACTGACACACACACAGGAAGTGACTCTTCAAAGCACACATGGCAAAAGGAAGGAGAAATCAATCTCATTCATTTTTAGTGAGACCTGAGAAAAACTCCTGAAGGTGAAACATTTGAATAGGGATTTAAATAAGGGGCAGGACTGCTGTTACAGACAGGAAGTGGGGGCACAGCATGAAAAGCCAAAAGGCAAATAACTGCACAACACAAGCAGAAGAAAGTAAGCTCAGCAGCATGCTGGGGTGAAGTGATGGAAGGCAGCCTAAGATGGCAAAGTGCAGACAGATCCTTAGGGCTGTACTTCCTATCTTCTTCATTAGCATACCTCTTCATCCCTTTTAACAAACGACCTAGGACAAAGCTAAAAAATGGGAACTGAATAAATGTTTATTGATTTTCGAGAGAGAGAGGAAATGGAAGGAGAAAGAGACATCAATGTGAGAAAGCCACATTGATTGGTTGCCTCCCACAAGTGCCCCAACTAGGGACAGAAACTGTTACCTAGGTATGTGCCTGACTGGGAATCAAACTCCCAATTTTTGGTGTGCAGGGTGACGCTCCAACCAACTGAGCCACACTGGCAAGGGCTCAATAATAACTTATAATGAAAAAAACAGTAATAGCAACTAGGACCTAGTGTGGGATTATTATATGCCATGCACTGTACTAAACATTTCACATGCGTCATCACATTAATCCTCACTTTAAAAAAACCTATTAGGTAGGTTCTAATACTTCTTTCATCGCCTATTACAACTAAAACTTAAAAAGGGTAACTTTTCCCCCAAAAGTTAAAAAGTAGACTTGCACACAACTTACCTGTCTCCAAAGCCTATATAAACCAAAATAAGGCTAAGAAATGCACCAATCAGAAAATTTACAATCGATTATCAACTTCCAAATATCAGTCACTGTGCTGCAAAAGGAGGAGAATAAGGGAGCGGGAAAGGCTTCTCTCCAGTCCTCACCCAACTGCACCCCATAACCTTAAACAATGCTTTTGTCCTGAGGTC
Source organism: Phyllostomus hastatus (assembly GCF_019186645.2). Classification (NCBI taxonomy): domain Eukaryota; kingdom Metazoa; phylum Chordata; class Mammalia; order Chiroptera; family Phyllostomidae; genus Phyllostomus; species Phyllostomus hastatus. The sequence goes on from NW_025333611.1 coordinate 16,858,521, forward strand.
AAAGAACAGTCTAGAGAGTACAGTATAAAGCTTCAAAACTTCCTAACTGGGGAACCTTAGGCAACTTATTTTACTTTTGAGAGCTCCAAGCTCCGTATCTGAAAAGGGGGTACAGCGGTTCGAACACTACACAGGGTGTTATGAGAATGATAACGCTTCGAAAGCGATTGACACAATACCAGGCACGCTGGAAGCTGCGGCTGTCTACAACACAGTCCCTGCTCGTGTGGAAACGGTACTGCAGCGGTAACTAGGGAAGCTGAACGCAGCGACAGGGCTGGGAGACTCTATCCGCGTCCAGAAAAATCAGAAGAGACTGTTTAGAACACATATTTACGACATCCCTTGGGGAACAGGTAATCCTGACGCCCTGAGGGCTATGCAATTAGGCAGCAGGATGATGAGGTGACAGTGGAGTTGCTGTCACCTCCACAGCCCCAGAGCCTAAACCAGAGCCCGGCAAGGAGGCTCTTAGTAATGGACAGACTGTAAGGAAACCTTGAGCCCTTCCGCAACTCTGAGGCAACTTACCCCAAGGCCAGCTTCCCCTGCAGATTCTGCATCCATAACGCACCTGCAAGAGCAACACAGGCATCAACTCAAACTCCCACCTGCACTCCTTCCCAGTGCCCCTGAACCACTAAGAAATGCTCACCCAAGCGTTCTAGAGTCGCTGCCGCCATCTTTCTCCCACCCTCTACGGAAGCCTCCGAGCTCAATTACCATCGGGACAAGACGCATGCGCAATTTTCTGCTTTTCTCCCCGGCAGAAACACCCGCGGTGTTGTCATGGAGACCACGAACACGCGGCCGGCGCTTCAGTTGTGGTCAGCCTGGCCTAGTTTGGGAATGAATGACTTAACAAAGGCTGAAAACTGTGGCTTTCTGGAAATTCATCGGGATCCAGAAAAATTGCTAAGCCTTACCTCACAAATGGTCTGAAAGAATTAGGACGAGAGCGACCGTGAACAAGCCACCGAACCTGGCTGGGGGGGGCCTCAGTTTTCTAGCCAGTAAAATACAATCATTATCCCTAGACCAGTTTTGTTTTAATATCACTAGAGATCATGTGGAAAGCTCTTTTATAAAACAAAGAGTTCAAATATAAAGTATGGGGTCCTAATCCCTACTAAGCTCCAAGTTGACCTAAAAGAGATAAAAAGTTAATCATCTGGCACTGGCTACCATGTCCGTCCAGCCGGTGTTTCACTAAATCTCAGTATTCCTCGCAGCAATCCAACAAGGCATGGATCATCATCTTCCTTCTTCAAACGAAGACTTAAAATAGGTTAAAACCAGTAGTCAATCTAAGGCTAGACACCACCAAATGTACTGCCAACTATACGTTTGACATCTCTGGATCAGGATGGATAGATAGCTCAGGTGTCATCTGCTACATTGCAGGAGTGCCGGATGCCCACGCAAACAAGCGTTACAGGCGTAGGAGAGTGTAAGAGCAGAAATCTGAGCATCTTAGCGTGAATTGAAAGGAAACTTCCGTTCTTTTTCCTCCACAGCGCTTACCACATAGTTTCACAGAGCTGGCACTCAATCGAATGAGTCCCTCTCCTCTTCTCCTGCAGTTACCAAGAACCACAGCCAGGATTTCCACCCAATTGCACAAACTCTTTCTTTTCGGAGTTCTGATTTGAACTTTTATCGTTTTTGTTAACTCGCTTCTTGTAGATATCTTAAAAGCAGAGACTTTCAACTTTTTCCATCTTGTGGCACACAAACTACTAAAATGCTGTGACACGCCAAAAGAATATATATTTTTGCCACTCTGACGAAAATTGGGTATAATTTTAATTCATTCACATTGGACGAATATTATCGTGTTGGCTGTTGTCATTTATTTTATCTGACAACCTTAGGGAAAAGAGGTCAGTGCCCCTGATGATACAGTCGGGTTTTGTACATTTTAAAAATTCTCGCTGCACCTCAGTGTGCCCCAGCACACCGGTTGAAAATTGCTGCTTTAAAGAATCTCCAGAGCTAGCGAAGTGTCCCGGCACACAGCGTTCAAAACATACTTGATGGGACAGCGTTAAACAGGGCCAAAGAATATACCGGCAGTGCGGGAAGATGACTCCACCAGTCATTTTGTACCTTGACTGTAGGAAGCGAGAACGCCTGAACCCGGGGCTGGGCTCAGGCAGCAACGGACCCTGCTGCCCCCGGGCGAGGTCGGGAGTAGCCTGCTCCCAAGGCGGTCCGGTTCTTCGAAGCTCTGGGGGGGGCTGGAGCAAAGCGCGCGGTGCGGCCTGGGCCTCGGCGCGCGCCGTAGCAGCGGGCCCGGGGAGGCGGGGCTCCACGTTAAGCCCCGCCCCCTTCCCCGCTACAGCGTGGGGCTGCGAACGGTCTGCCCCAGTGGTCCTTTCCACTTCTCTACTGAACCGTGATCATGAGCCTGGAACCGCGCACGCTGCCGCCCTCTCCTAACTGGTACTGCACCCGATGCAGCGATGCCGTGCCTGGGGGCTTCTTCGGGTTCGCGGCGCGTACCTCCGTCTTCCTAGTCCGCGTGGGCCCAGGCGCGGGTGCGATCCCTGGGACGCCCCCATTTCGAGGTAACTCCCTCTCCCTGCCCCCACTTTTCCTGCACTTCTTGCTTTCCCTGGAGGTACCGAGTGTACGTCTTCAGACGTGCTGAGGCTCCAGGAGATAAAATGACTTATCTGAAAGCACATGGCAAAGCTAGTACCAGCATTGGAGGTTTCTGATTGTAGTCCCTGGATATTTTTGGTATACCCTAAGTAAGATCCCTCTACAGATGGAGAAACTGAGGCCCAGGCAGGGGGAAGAGTCTGCTCACAACCCCTAAGATGTGTCGCATTCCGATCTCCAGTACTGAACTACACAACGCTGTGGATGAGCTGTCCCGCCTCCTGGCGCTCCCACGTGGGGACTCCTCGCTTATTAGAAAGTATCCCTGTCTAAACCCAAATATTTTCAACATCTATGGCCTTCCTTCCCCACCCATTGCGCGCAGACCCTTTCTTGCGTCTGGGAGCTGCCTACAGCACCAGGCCCTAAGCAAGATCCTATGTGACACTTACTTCTATAAGATGAATGAATTGAGCCAAGTGCTTTTAGGCTCCAAACAAAGTTTTGATTATACCTTGGGATGCGGCATGGCAGATGTTCTATTCCAAGCCATCTCTGGCCAGATCTAAATAAGAATCACAGTCTTCATTTGGGCTGCTCCTCCGTGTGAACTAGGCACATCAGGGAATATCAACAGCATTTTTTACACTTGAGACGACTGAGGCTCAAGGACATAAAATGACTTAGCTGGGAGAACCAGTAGGAGCATTTGGGGTTGCTGACTGGGAGTCCCTGGACATTTTTGTTATACCACGGGATAAGAGAGATCCCATTCATCATTTAACATTAGTATGATTTGGCCAGAAACCTTAGGTAGCCCTTTAACCTGGAGTCTGGTTTTGCTTGCAGTCATAGGGGAGTTGGTGGGACACACCGAAAGAGTCTCTGGCTTCACGTTTTCTCATCACCCGGATCAGTACAACCTTTGTGCCACCAGCTCCGACGATGGAACTGTGAAAATCTGGGACGTAGAGACAAAAACAGTTGTGACAGAACACGCACTTCATCAGGTACCATCCATGGTTTACTGGTTTCCTGGACTCTTGTTATAGATCTGTGCCGAGGTTTTTTTTGCTTCGAATATAGTTTTGCTAGCTCAAGTGTGCAAGGTAACTTTTGTAATTGGGTTCATTAATTAGTTAAGAAGCTCTATATTTTAGGAAACATTTTTGGAAGGCAACACTTATAAACCAAAGTTCAGCAAACTACACTGTTGCCTCTTTTTTTTGCAAACTGTTTTAATGTAGTATAGCCAGTAATTCATTTAAGTATTGTCCATAATTTAAGTACTGGTTGCTTGCATGCTACGTCCACAGAGCTGAATAGTTGCAACTGAGACAATGTGGCCCACAAAATCTAAAATATTTATTGTCTGGTTCCTTACATGAAATAGACTCCTGATATAAACTATAAATCAGTAAAAGCAACTTGCTTCTAAACCAGATTACTTGATAAACCTGCCTTTTGAGAGAATGTAGTAAAGGAAAAGATTTATTTACTTAGTAGGAACTTTTCCATTAAACTATTAAAGGAAAAAATATTGTAAATGGTTCTTTGATGCTCAGTAGCCTAAATTCTCCTACCATTTTCTATACAACGGTACTAACAGTATTTAGTAGGTATCTATAATGTTCCTAGTATTATACTGGTTAAAAACTTAAGTAAAAATTCAGCATTGACAAATGAGAAGCAAATACATTTTTGTTTTGTTTTAAAGCACACAATATCGGCATTGCATTGGTCTCCTCGAGTAAAGGATTTAATAGTATCTGGAGACGAAAAAGGAGTAGTTTTCTGTTACTGGCTGAACAGAAGTGACAGCCAGCACCTCTTTATAGAACCCAGGACGATTTTCTGTCTTACTTGCTCACCTCATCATGAAGATTTAGTAGCCATTGGGTAAGTACCATACTATCTGTGTTGACCATTTATTTTTGCTTAGGATCGTATTTTGCATTTGCTTTACCTTCTCCTGTGCCTTTATTCCTCAAAGGAAACCATTTGCAGGTGTTAACCACTCCCCCTGAGCCCTTGGGATCGATCATTTACTTATTCCTGTGACCTCCAGGCCCTACTGTCTCTCCCACTCTGTTTTTAATTCCTAGGTTTCCGTTATATTGTAGTTTCCTCATTTTTCACATCTGATTTCTCAGTCAGCCTCCAAACGTAGGAACCTTCCTCTTTCACCCTTTTCTCCCCCTTCACTTGCCCCTGGATGTAACTGGAGAGTCAAATGACCCAGCTCTGTCTCTCTGGTTCTCAGCTCTAGATTGGGAACGGAACCTGATGTTGGGATCTGTTTCCTTATGGATCACCAAGGTCGTTTCACACAAGCTGCTTGAGTGGGCCTCCCCCTTCTCTCACCACTCTATTTACTTCTCTCCCAAAGATGTCTACTCCATCCAGTTTGAACACTGGATAAGAGAAGTCTGACTGGAGAGGATTTAGGAGATGGGATGTGGGGGATAAGGTAATAAAGTATATATGGAGACAACTTTCTCACAAAGTGTGTTACCAAAAAAATATGCATAGACATGAAGCCAGGCGGTATCTGGGAGGATAAAAGAGTATTAAACAGAAGATAATAGGGCGTGTTTTTATGCTGAAGGAAATGAGGCGGAAGAGGGAGAGCTCCTTGTGGGGGAACCCATGGTGAGTACAGGAGTGACGTGGAGCAGTCAGGAGGGGACTGGACCCAGATCACAAGTAGAAAGAACAGCTGAGACTGTGGAAATGGGTGCGGGTAGGCGTGTAGATCTGGTTGGGAGGAGGGTGCTTCGTTATGATGGCTTCAGATTTTCTCCGAGGCATAAGTCAGGAGACGGAGTCAAGTTCAGGGTGGGGAAGGGCCTGGATGCAGGAATAAGGTATGACGACAGTCACCTTAGAGCATAGGAAAGTGAACATACTGAGGAAAATCGTATGTCCAGTGGCCCCTGTTGAGGGCCAAGCTAAGGACGATGGTCATGACTTTATCCAAACTGGTTGAGAGAGGAGATTGTTGAATTCAACCAGGTTTGAGATTTTGTGGTATACACAGCCCTGAGGGAGAGGGGACAAGGAGATAAAGTTATTTTTAAAGGAGCAATTATGCTGATGGGTCATGAAATCTGAGCTGTACTAGGGGAAGGGTCGGAAGACAGATGTGGATGAGCAATGGTGAAAACGCAAGGGGCCTGTGGCCGGGCATCTCTGTGCAGCGGGAGCACTGCTGCAGTCAGGGGTCTGGAGAGAGGGAGCAGGAAGGGTGCCGAGTAGGGGTCAGAGAACGTTAAATCCAGTTGACCTTGAAAGATGAGCTGTAGTTCACAAGAAGAGAAGAGTCTTTCAGGTACACTCAGACACAGGGTTAAATGAGGATGATTGCTATTCCAAGAATCTTCAAAATGGTGATTATTCCCTGAAAGCTCAAAGGCCTGACTCTTACGCTACGTAACTTGGTGATTTTCAAAGTCCATGTCTTCAAAGATTGATATATTCTATTATTTTATTTTTTTAATAAAACTATAATGGAAAAAAATACTTACAAAAGGAGAAAACTAAGTAAGTAAAGCTGCTGATGGCATTGTCCCCTGCAGAACAATGTAGTGTGTAGGAAATACAAATACAAAAAAATGGAGAGCAGTTTTGCATTTTTCAGGAAAGCGAAGAGGTGTGTGCCCTCCATCCTGGTGGCTCCATTACTAGGCATCAAACCTGAAATTGTCTTATGTGTGTGCAAGAACATTAATAGCAGCACTTTTTGTTTATGATAGCTAAAAATGTAAGCCCTTCGGAAGGGAAATGAACAAAGAAAGAGACGGAGTGCATTCATTCACACAGTGGAGCACTGCACAGCAGTGTGAAGGGCGGGCCAGGAACTGGGGTCAGTTACATTGTCAGCATGGCTGACTGGCCAACAGCATGAGTGAAGAAAGCAAGCTGCAGAAAAACAGACCGTGTGATACCATTTGTATGAAGTTTAAAAGGACACAAAATAATTCCGTATCTTATTTAGGAGTATAAACAAAGAAAGGCTAGGAATGGCGTGACACAAAGTTCTCAATTACCATTTTCCCTCTGGGGAAGAGAGGCTCAGAGTCTGGTTAGGGTGAGATGTACAGAGCACATCAACTGTACTGGCAGTTATTTTTCTTAGGCTGGGTGGTAGATACTTCGTGTCTAAAATACTTTATCACTTAAAAAAAAAAAGCCATTAGAATTTCTTAGTTTCTTCGGAATGCAATAAAGGAGAGCCTTGGAGCATCCAGATGTAGAATGTAGAGTTCTGCCCCTTTTGTTAACTTTATCATTAGAAAGGCAGGATCATTGGTAAGAAAGGAGGTGTTTTTTGAGTGTACTAGGAAAGTTCATCTCTAATTAGAGGAGTTGCCGGGCCCCTATAAGAACTTAGAACTTCAGCGTGCTCCAGTTTGAGCATGCACACTGTTACTGTTACAAGAGTGGGTCATGGAAGAGGGTTTAAAAAATCAGGGAGCATGAAATGAACACTTTGGGAAAAGGACAAAATTAATTCATGCTTTCTTCTTCCCTTCTCCCCAACCCCTAGTGCACTTAACTTTTAGAAATGCACAGTAACTCCTGAGCCAAAATTTTTACTAGAAAACAAAATGTTTTTTAACTCCTGTTTTTCAGCTACAAGGATGGCATAGTGGTTATCATTGACATCAGCAAGAAAGGAGAAGTTATTCACAGGCTTCGGGGCCATGACGACGAGATCCACTCCATAGCTTGGTGTCCCCTGCCTGGTGAAGACTGTTTATCCATAAACCAAGAGGAAAATTCAGGTAGAAGTCGTTTAAGGGAGGGATCTGTAGAGCTAAAGAACACAGTGGGTGGAACTGTATCCCATGAATTATATTCAAAACATTAGGTTTTACAGATGAGGTCTATGAAAGGAGAGCTAAGTTTCGGGAACCCTTGCAAACTATTTTTCCTCGGAGATAAGTGCCAGTTCCATGCAAATTAAAAACAAAATTTCTATTTCTCTCCTAGAAGAACCTGAAGTTCCTAATGGGAAAGTTAGGGCACAAACTCCAGTGACAAAAGACTGCTACTTAGCCACTGGAAGCAAAGATCAGACCATTAGAATCTGGAGCTGTTCTAGAGGCCGAGGTAAGACGGATGTTCGATACTTCTTTTGCAATACAGCCTATATTGATCTGGTAGAAGCAGAAGGTTTTTTATTCTGCCTTGTTGTACTAAGAGTATACTGCCTATCAAAAGCAATTCATTCACTTTACTATCCACAGAGTTGTTTCCCAGCCTAGCCTCGACTAGAACTGTCTGTCTGTGCTTAATATCTGGCTTTGGTGTTGGAGATGAAGGTTTCTGATGCATTCATAGAAGGATCTCTATTTGGCATAGAGGATAAGATGTTTACCATGAGACTGGACATACTGGAATTTGGCAGGGCCCGGATCAGAGGAATGGCAGAGATCACTAGAGCTGGAGCTTTGAATGCACAAATGCAGAATAAATAATACACACCCAATAGAAAAGTGCGTGTTTAAATGTGAAAGTTCAGTTATGCAAATCACGAGATCCTCAGGCATTTAGCCTTCCCAGGCATTTCTTGGAACAGAACTTATGCCTTAAGATTGAGAGAAACTCCATGCAGTGGATGTTACCTATATAGTCAAAAATCTAGCCCTTCTCTTTATAGCAGTCTTCTTTCTCCCCTTTATTTAAAACTATAGAAATCCTGTCATCTTTGTCCAAATGAGTTAGTACATGTAAAGCAAGTAGCACATTTAGGGCTTAGCCAGTAGTAACTAGTAGCATAATTTGGGGATACAGAATATTTTAAGGTTTGTAGAAAGCTTTTAGATGTACTTTGGCTGACTCTCCCGAGTGGGTACAACAATGGGGTTAAGAATCCGTCTAGAAGGATAACCTCTAAACTTACAGACAGCAGTCTTCAAGTTTACTAAATCAGAATCTCCAGGAGCTGGGCCCTGGCACGTATATTTTTAGAAGCTCCACCAGGGTTCTGATACACCATAGGAACTAAGAAACTGGTTAAGCAGCTCGTCAGGACAGGAGGGGCGTCCCTGTTACTGCATGTCGGCTGCCACATTTCTGCCCTTGGTTACACTTCTCGTCAGCTAGAAGGAACCCCGCCTTCTGTCCTTCCAGCTTTGGGGAATCGGATTGTGTAACCACCTGGGTAACTTATTTTCCCAAACAGTATTCCTGATGTGTTTAAGTTGCCAAGACAGCCTGTAAAAGCTTACTTGACTTAACGTAGCTAGGCCTGTATTAACCACTGTGCATAATAATGTCACCATGAGAAAATGAGGCCTGAATTCTCAGTAACCAAAGTAACAAACTTGGAAACCACAAACTGTACAGTAGTCCCCTCTTATCTGACAGTAATACGTTCCAAGAGCCCCAGTGGATGCCTGAAACTACAGATAGCACCGAACCCTGTATATATATTATGTCTTTCCTATGTGTACCTACCTATGATAAAGTTTAGTTTATAAATTAGGTGCGGTGAGAGATTAATAACAATGTTAATAATAAAATAGAGCCGTGATAATGATATACTGTAACAAGTTATGTGAGTGACTTGGGGGTTATTACACTTGAATACAAGCACTGGAGACCACAATAGTCTAGCTGATGACCTAGACGGCTACTAAGCAACAAACGGGTGGGGAGCGTGTACAACGTGGACACATTAGACGGAGGGATGACCATGTCCAGAGCAGGACAGAGGAGCAGGATAGCACCAGGTTTCACCACGCTACTCAGTACAGTGTGCAATTCACAACTCATGAATTGTTATTTCTGGGATTTTCCATTTAATATTTTTGGACCCTGACTGACCACCGGTAACTGAAACCACAGACAACGGGGGGCTACTCTATTGTGAACTGCTAACGACTCATGCACGTGTCTGTTATCTTGCCGTGTGCGATGCGCACCACGTTTCTGTGCACGTTATACACAGCATTACTGTGCCCACGGCATGTAGTCATTATACCCACGTATAATGCACATCCTTATTTTTCACTCAAAACTTTGGGCAAAAGCGTGCATTATACACAGCAAAATATAGTAGTTTCATTATCTTGAGCACCCATGGACCTTCTTTAAACTGCAGGTGTGATGACTTTGAAATTGCCCTTCCTAAAGCGACGAGGAGGTGTAGACCCAACTGTTAAAGAGCGCCTTTGGTTGACACTCCATTGGCCCAAGGATCAGCCGACACAGCTGGTATCTAGCTGTTTTGGGTAAGTCTTTTTTTGGTTCATGCTCTTTGATATATTTTTTTCTTCTATAGGCTCAGGAATTCCTAGACTTCTTTTCCTAGGCACGGAGAAAGATGGAGAAAGCAATGGCTGAGGCTGATGGTACGATAGGCCTTTCGTAACGGGAAAATCATGGGACCAGTATCTGTGTTATCTAATAACAGAATTGTATGATGATCAAATAAGCACAGCCTGGTGGTTAAGAGGGAAACCTCTGAAGTCAGGCGGAACTGATTTTCAGAATCAGTCTGTGACTTACCGGCTGTGTGGATGAGCAAGACCCTTCACTTTTCTGAGCTTCAGTTACTTCACATATAAAAAGGGGAGGTGACAGTATTTCCTGTCTCTTAGGATGTTTATAGCCATTCACTAAATAAATTTCAGCACCAGCTTCCAGTTGCTTGAGATAATAAGTGAATTTAGCCCTGGCTGGTGTGGCTCAGTGGACTGAGTGCTGGCCTGCATACCAGACGGTTGCCAGTTCGATTCCTGGTTAGGGCACATGCCTGGGTTGGGGGTCCCCAGTGGAGGGTGCATGAAAGGCAATGACACATTGATGTTTCTTTCCCTCTCTCCCTCCTGTCCCCGCTCTCTGAAAATAAATAAAATCTCTTTAAAAAAGTGAATTTAACAGAGAAGGCCCCTGCTTTTAAATGAAGTCATACAGGTAAAGCATATAAAACCCCACCAAAACAATGGCCATGGCCCTTCACCACCCCCAGCATGACTCATAAAAGAGATGCTATGTCTTAAAGCTTCTGGGACTATGTGACATTTTCTCATTAAAGCTGTTAGGAAAATTTGTTCAAGGGGTAGTCTGGCACAGTCACACGGTCCCAGAAGAAGGAAAGATACAGTACAGTGCCCTTTGACCTCCGACTCCCTGAGCCACCTGGTTTCCCTCCCCACGGGAGTGACTCTTTGTTTTTGTGTGTGCTTCCGGAGATACTCTGTGTGTGTTTCAAAATACACAGTTTTTCTGTCCTTAAAGGAACAATGCACAGAAATTATTTTGTGACTGAGGGCCCACACTCCTTGGCCCAGAGCATCTTCTTTCCAGACTGCTTGTGAAAGAGAGCCGACGCGTGTTGTTCCTTCGCAGAGGCGAACTGCTGCTGTGGGACCTCACTCAGTCTTGGCGGCGGAAATACACACTTTTCAGTGCTTCGTCGGAAGGGCAGAATCATTCGAGAATCGTGTTCAATCTGTGTCCGCTGCAAACTGAGGATGACAAGCAGCTGCTGCTCTCCACATCAATGGACAGAGATGTAAGAACAGCTTACTCCACGCTCGGCACTGAAAAGCAGTGATTTGTGACTTAGGTGGGATTAGAGGGTTTTTTTCCAACCAACTGCCAGTTCTCGTGCCGCACCTTGCCCCCAGTCCCAATTTCAGAGTTAGTGTTACTGATGGGCGCTAAACACAATAACGGCAGAGAGGCAGGGGGAAGCAGGGAGCCACCGAAATGCCTTTTTGTGGAAGCAGATACAATAAAGAAGAGTAGATGTGCCTGGGAGGATGTGTGAGGTCGTCGTGCTTTGGCTATAATGTATCCTTGTCTGTAGGGTTAGGGTTAGGGTTACCGTCTGCTCGTGGTGGAATCTCTTTAAGGGCGACCTGGCTTTAAGAGTCTCTGGCCTTACTCTTGCAGTTAAGTTAGGCTCATTTGGTAGGCTTTTTGTCCCAAGTCCCTCTGTTAAACAAGTGACGATTAAAAACTTAGCACTGCTCTTCCCCTTGGCATGAAAAGATATTTTGGTTTTTGAGATAACAGCTCTGATTTTTCCACTACCCAGAGGCCATCTTTATTGCTTAGAGTCTGCAGAAAGAGGAAGTTACCACTGCTCTAATACAGGAGAGTGGAAAGGCCACTGCACTTGTGAATCGCAGGCCTGGGTTCTGGTTTATTAATTGTACGGCCCTGAATTCACTTGGCATCTCTGGGAATAAATGCATGTTAAGATATCTTCGAGCTCTACAATTTACTAGCTGTTTTTTTTTTCCTAAGAGATGCTTTTCCAATTCCTATTAGAATAGTTAAATTGCGTTATACTTATATACTCTCTGAACCCATCTTGTTTGAAATGTTGATTTTTTTTCCCCATTTCTCTGATCCTTTTTATATTTAGGCCCTATTCCTTGATCCTTTCAGGTAAAGTGTTGGGACATGGCGACCCTCGAGTGCTGCTGGACCCTGCCCTCCCTCGGCGGCTTCGCCTACAGTCTGGCCTTCTCTCCCGTGGACACGGGCTGCCTGGCCATCGGCGTTGGGGACGGCATGATCCGCGTGTGGAACACACTCTCCATAAAGAACAACTATGACGTGAAAAGTTTCTGGCAGGGTGTCAAGTCCAAGGTTACAGCGGTAAGGATGCTTTCTTTAAGCTTGCTGTGAACTTTTTTTTCAAGTAAGTTATTCTCTTTTAGAAAATACCTTTTCACTTAAGTGAACTCTACTGAGAATCGCAGGTGGTTCAGTGGCAATTCCAATAAAGTTTGAAGCTAGGAAAAGAGGAGGACCCTCTCTAACCAAACCCATTATCTCCAAACTTAAGATTTAAAATTAAAGCTTTGTTCAAGTCACCATGTTTTCTAATAGGAAGAAATGAGAAATAACCCGGATTTGCATTCATGGAAGATGCATTAAGTTAAAATATAGCCACACGTTGGAATGGTATCAAACTTTTAGAAATGATAATGCAGATCTGTTTTTGATCTGTTAAAAGCTGTTAATGACACATGAAGAATGCAAATTACAAAAGAAAAAGCACATTATAAAACTGTATGTATAATTTTTTTTGTTTTTCTCCAAAGTGAGACATCTGTTGTAGCCATTTAGTCTAAAAGCAATCTCTTTGGTTTAAAAAGAAAACCAAATAGTATAGGAGTTTAGAAAACAAAAACTTTTTCCTGCTCTGCCCTCCAGTCCATTCCCTACTTCCATAATCCAGAGAATTACTGTGGACAGTTTGTGATGTGTCCTTCCAAATGCTGTTAATTGCTAATAGAATCATGTTCTCTGAATTGTTCTGGCATCTTTTATCCCCACTCAACAGTGTATCGTATCCATCATTCACATGTTGGAACCTATTTTTTTCAATTGTATGTATCTTAAGTTTATCCACAAAAAAATATTCTGGAAAAATATAATACTGGCAGTGGGGAGCTTTGGATGGTGATTTACAGGTAACCCTTTCTTTGCATTTAATATGTCTTTGTTCCTCTCTTCAATAATGCTGAGAATTTGTGAAATTAGAAGGCACTAAGAGCAAGGAAGTTGTCCATTTGAACACCTGCAGGATAACTCGAGAGCCCCCTTAACAGTCTGCCCCCCCTCCCGCCCTCTGCAGCTGTGCTGGCACCCGACCAAGGAAGGCTGCCTGGCTTTCGGGACGGATGACGGGAAAGTGGGGCTGTACGACACCTACTCCAGCAAGTAAGAGAAAGGCGGCTCTTGGGTTAGGCGGTTAGGCCGCGGACCGCAGTGTCCGTGATGGGGTCTGAGTTCAGAGACCTGGACCTCATCAGAACTGGCCTGGGAAGTACCTTTAAGATTTTGGCTCTGAGGCTAAGGCTTAAAACTCGGAATTTAATTTTAAAAAATATTTTTCAGGTGATGGTGGTTCAGCCCATCTGACCTGCAGGAATATAAGCTACTTGCGTTTCTTTTCCCTCAGCTTTTCTTTACAGAAGTTTTTGGGCATCCACAAAAACTTCTAGCACAAAGAACACCTCTTTTCCTTCGAGGGAGATTCACCAGTTCACAGTTTTGCTATACTTGCTTTTTAAGTTACACTTCTATGTAACTTAATAAAATTAACAGTAATTCCATAATAGGATTTCATATTCCAGCCATAAACAAATCAAATAGAGTTTTGTTGGGACCCTGCCACACTCGCCTGTTTTATGACTTGTCTGGGGCTGCGTTCAGAGTTCCACAGCAGAGTGGGCTACACGTGGCGCCAGCCACGTGGCGCAGAGGCCAGAAGTGTTGGCCGTCTGGGCCTTTGCGAGATGAGCTTGCCTACCCCTGCTGTAGATCGCGCTCCTCACGTGAAAATCATACTGCAGAGCTAACCTTTCTGCAGTTATTGAAGTACTTATGTATAGTCTACATGTAGCTAACTATTTTTCTCCATTTTTAATTCTCAAAAAAAACTATTTCAAAGAAGCATTTAAAAAATAAAACTATATTACTTATTTTTAAATTTAATCTTTATTGTAATTTTTTATATTACTTTTTAATCCCCTTATACCCTTCCCCCCAAGCAACCACCACACTATTGTCCATGCCCATGAGTCCTTTTTCCTTTCTGCTCAGTCCCTCCACCCCCTAAACTACCCCCACCCCATGCTGTCATCCTGCTCTCCCTCTGAGTCTGTCCCCATTTTTCCTGTTAGTTCAGTTAGTTCATTAGATTCCATATATGAGTGAGATCATATGGTATTTGTCTTTCTCTGACTGTCTTATTTCACTTAGCATAATGTTAAAACTATATTAATTTAAATAGCTCTGTGTCATCACAAAATTGCCTACAAATTCCATTGAATTCCTATCTTCCGGCTATTAAAAGCTGTATATTCAGACTAACACCAGAGAAGGTCTGAGGTGGAGGAAGGATGTTGCCGCAGACATACTCTCGGGCATTCAGCTAGAACAGCTGTCGTGTTTCTTTTAGCCAGAGAAATTCCGGTGTATTGTCTGGAATTGTAACAGTACATAGACACACGGAAGTCAGTGAATCAACAGCTAGTTCTGTCGTAGGTTCTGGAATCCTGAAGTTCTGAAATCATACAAAGACAGTATACACTAACGGTAATAACCACACTAGTCAGTTCTGCTGACACATCACATCAGCAATCTTAAAAAAATACCCTTCAGAGGAAGATTTCTTTTAAAAAAAAACAATCAGAAACTTCAAAGTCTATTTAAAAATCCTGTCTTGGTTTAAGAATGTGATGTTAATGACAGGGTAAACTAAAAATAACTTCAGAGTCTTCTACTGGAACATGCGGTGGGCACATTTGCATGGTGATGCTTAGCAGTAACCTTACCTCTGGGCTGAGCAGTTTGCATTTTCTGTCTATTTTTCTCTCATTGCAATAGCCTTTGCACTGCTATGTAGTAACTAGTGATAGTAACAGTGATAGTAGAATATATGACATTTAAATAAAGTGGGCAACTCAGAGGGCGAGACAGGGAAAAGGATTACAAATTGGCCAGATGAGTGGGTTGGAAAGAGGAAGGAAGATAACACTTTTTTCTGGGTAAAATGTGTTTGAGACTTACTCATTTTGTTAGTCGATATCATTACAGGGCATGTGATTTAAGTGTTTGCTTCTTTACATTCAGCTGTTTGGAGAAAGATACTATTAAATTGTTTTTCTCCAATATCAGCAAGTAATGGGGACCTTTTATGCAGGGGAAAAAAAGGTGTTTTTCCCAGTATGCCTTTTTGTTTTAAATCTTTCTGTTTGTAACCCCCCTTCTCCCCAGGCCGCCACAGATTTCCAGCACATATCATAAGAAGACTGTGTACAGTTTAGCCTGGGGGCCACCAATACCCTCCATGTTGCTTGGTAAGTGTCTGCGCCATTCTCTTAGTATTCTCTTCTTTCACTTAACCCTAAGGTCTTCAGGAGTCATACATATTCTAGTGTGGTGACTGCTTATGCTGTCTGCCCCGTCCCCAGGGAACCACGCGGGCAGTCATGCTGGTGATAAGTCAGAAACCATACATAATGGTTCATAACCATTCATAAACCATAATAAACTTCCCTAAGCTCTAAAGCAAACTGAGAACTTCTCAAATGACTTTGTTGCCTTTCGTTGTATTCTGACCCTTTCCCTCTTGTAGCCCCTCAGCCTTATCTTTCTTATTCCTAAAGTGATGGGTTTTTCAAAGTATCTTTTAGAATGAGTGTGTTCAGCAAAAATCTTTGGTAAACTTTTCTTCCCCTCCTGTAAATTTCCATAGTAATTGTGTCACATGGGGATGATAGTGTGAACCCTCAGAACTCAAGCAGCACTGCGGTTGTAGTTCATTCGTTCACTCAACAAGTGTGGACCGGATCCCTGATCTGTGCCGGGCAGAATTCTAACAGCGGTGAAAATAAAATTTGCCCAAACAGAAAACCAGCAGAACCGCCATTTGCTTCCTAAAACTCAACAACAGGGTTGCTGTAACACCAAAGAAATTACTGCTTTAAGGACAGCTCCTCCTAGCTAGTCATAGGAAGTCCTGCAGCTTCGTCTATTTAATTGCCCAACAGCAGAGTACTTATTCCTGAAAGAAAAGGTAAATTCTTAAAACTGCTGAGAACTCTTCTGGTTCCAGCTTTAGCAGCCCTGCTATGAATGGCAGAAGAATGTTTAAAACAAACATGCTGCTTTATAAATATTAATATAGAATTATTAGTATACCGATTGTACTCCTACTCCCAACAACTAGGTTCAGATGTAAAGAACTGTGGCTTTATCACAACGTATTAATATAATTCTATGAAAACAATCGATAGTATGATATGGTTGTACTATATAGCTGGTAGAGTGCAGAACAGACTAGCTCTCTTATCTCGCACAGGAGAAGGAGACAGGCCTTCCCTCACCCTGTACAGCTGTGGAGGGGAAGGGCTTGTCCTGCAGCACAACCCTTGGAAGCTGAACGGAGAGGCCTTCGACATCAACAAACTCATCCGGGACACCAACTCAATCAAAGTACGTTCTTGTGGTCTGAAGTCTTCTCTTGATCTCTGTGTCTTGTTTACCCATCTTACATAATAAATGCCATCATTAGAGCTATCCATTATGCTTAGTCAGATTTCTTAGATGTTCTTTAAAAGCTCAGTGAATGTATAAGTTATAACACATATCTTAGAATTCTTTATCCTTGAGTAAAGGAAGGGACTTAATTTAAAAAATGTTTCAATTGCAATGGTGATTTAATATAAACTTTCAGATCTTGGATATAAAAGCATCTTTTTCAGGCCAGCCACTTCCTCCACAGTGAGGCCTTGGCAACAATAACCTGATAACGTGGTGTCCGGGTGTGGCTCAAGAAAGAACTGTCATTTGTTTTTCATTTTTTAGTGAAGTAATTACAGATTTACACAAAAGCTACAAAAATAACACAAGTAATTCCCTGTTATCCTTGGCCCAAATTCCTGCGTTTAATCACATTTGCTTTACCAGCCTATCAATATATCTGTACGCCAGAACTATCTTTTGAAGTGAAATCATAAATGCTGCTATTTCCTTAGTCTTTCAAAAGAGTGTTTTTTACTGTTGCTCATTATTTTTGTTTTGCTAGCATATAAATAACATTTAGTCATAAACTGAGTTTTTATTGACTACATTCCTCTGTTGTCTTTTATTTTTAAGATTTTATTTATTTATTTTTAGAGAGGGAGAAAGAGAGGGAAGGAAACATCAATCAGTTAAGAAAGGGAGAGAAGTCTCCATCAGTTACCTCTCGACACCCCCAAATGGAGACCTGGCCTGCAACCCAGGCATGTTCCCTGACCGGGAATTGAACCAGTGACTTTATGGTTCACAGGCCTGTGCTCAATCCACACCAGCCGGGGTCCTCCATTGTGTTAAATATTATCTGAACACTAACATTCAGCAATGAATAAAAGAGACCAAATTCCTGTTCCTAATGAGCTTTGAGCTTTGTGGCAGTTAAGTATGTGATCAGAAGCTCATGCAGGGAGTTTGGGCTAGAAACAGAAGTTTAGAATCCCTTTACATGAACGGTAGTTGAAGCAGCTGTGGGCATGTTCAAGGTGATCTAAAGAGACAAGAGGAGGGCCCAGGCAGCCTTGGGGAACACCAACACAGAGAGTTCAGGAAAAGGAAAAGAAACAAACAGGATGGGAAGAAAAAAGGGCATTGTGTATGGTTTTTGCTAAGGAAACCATGACCCCAATGTTGTCAAAGCCAGCAAAATGTTTCATTCTTCGTCGTGAGACAAAAATCATACTAACATAGTTCATTTCACGAAGTCAGACACTGTAGACATTTAGTATTTACTGGCCTCTTTTTGTTCCAGTTAGGAAATTATAATTAGAACATTATTCTTTGGTTAATTATGCAGATTATTTACAAGAATGGCTGTTGTATAATTTGAACATTTTTAAACTCTAGGGATTTATTTTCATGCTGCCATTATTGATTTGTAAGATACATGGAAAGAACAATGTTTTCAGTCAAGATCGGTTTATTTTGCTTTCTAGTACAAGTTGCCTGTCCACACAGAGATCAGTTGGAAAGCAGATGGCAAAATCATGGCTCTTGGCAATGAAGATGGGTATGTGTTTGTTTCTTTAAAAAAACGACTTCGTAACTGTACATATATTCGGTCACAAGCCAGTTAATGCCATGTATGATTTTAGTTGGGGAAGCCCAGTTGTAGTTGATATTCTGATTTATCCTTGATATCTGTGAATGATCCAAGAGCTCTCTGCGTCTTTGAGAATTACAAAATAAGTTGGATGTTTTCATTCCAAAGAGAGCCTTTGCCTACTCTGTGTGTGGCTGTTTTATGCTCACCAGCGTCTCCTACCGTGAACTGCCTACATCTCCCTTCATTTCCTTGAGTCCAGGCACAAGTTCTCACTCAAGGCCTCCCTGTGCCCTCCCCACGTCATTCATGGTGACATAGTCCTCATCCAGTCATTGGTTCATTCATTCTTCTTTTAGCTTCTCCCTAGTACTGCTTATTACAAGAGCCTGATAAACACAACTTCCCAGAGAGGTGGGGGATTTTTTAAAGCTGAAAATGTTTGTTTGAGAGACAACCTTTTGTACCTGGTTCTTTGAAAGAGACTGACCTTTGCAATGATAGATAGGGTTATCCTATGCCTTTTCACCTTTCACCTTTCCTTGACTGATGGGATGAAGAAGATACCTGTTGGCAGTGGGTGTAAATTGATTATCTGTCTTTCTTGTCTTGGTGTCTTTCCTGTCGTAGATCAATAGAAATATTCCAGGTTCCCAACCTGAAGCTGATCTGCACCATCCAGCAGCACCACAAGCTCGTGAACGCGATCCGCTGGCATCACGAGCACGGCAGCCAGCCCGAGCTGAGCTGTCTGGTGGCCTCTGGGTCCAACAACGCCGTCATTTATGTGCACGACCTGAAGGCGGTCATAGGTAACTTCAGTTTCTTCTCTGCCTGGTGTGCTCTCATGCCTTTAGCTACTTTCCATTCTGACCTCTGTACCCTATGACTTTCTTTTGGCCACTAAAATAAATGTTATTCTTACTCTTATTTTTTTGTTTTCAAAAGTAATATATTCATCTTATTTAAAATAAGAAAAATTTCAACTATGACAGAAATGGTAACTGAGAAAGTAAAGTTCCACCTTGGCTGGTGTGGCTCAATGGATTGAGTGCTGGCCTGCGAACGGAAAGGTCTCCGGTTCAATTCCCAGTCAGGGCACATGCCTGGGTTGCAGGCCAAGTCCCCAGTGCAGGGGGTGGGGGAGTACAAGAGCAACAGATTGATGTATCTCTTGCACATCGATGTTTCTTTCCCCCTCTTTCTCCCTCCCTTCCCCCTCTCTAAAAATAAATAAAATTAAATAAATATATGAATAAGAATTCCAAGAATGGTTTTAAAAAAAAAGAAAGTCAAGTTCCTCCCATAATCTCATCCCTCAGTAATAACCAGTGTTATCAGTTTGCTGCATGTTTTCTCTAGGTTTTT
Organism: Phyllostomus hastatus; assembly: GCF_019186645.2. Classification (NCBI taxonomy): domain Eukaryota; kingdom Metazoa; phylum Chordata; class Mammalia; order Chiroptera; family Phyllostomidae; genus Phyllostomus; species Phyllostomus hastatus. Next base: position 16,878,097 of record NW_025333611.1, read on the forward strand.
TAAAGAATGGTTATTGCCTAGTGGCCCTCCAAAAACACTGTTCCAGCTTAGACCCTCTTCCCTTAGTGTTGGAGTATTTCCACACACGCCCCACATCCCGTCCACACGTCTGACTGCAGCCAGCTCTCACCGTCTGTGTGGTGGGTTTGGTTATCCTCGCTCCCCCTTGTCTTTCAGAGAGTAACCCGGAATCTCCAGTGACCATCACAGAGCCCTTCCGGACCCTCTCCGGGCACACAGCCAAGATCACCAGTCTGGCCTGGAGTCCGCATCACGACGGGAGGCTGGTGTCCGCCTCCTACGACGGAACCGCTCAGGTACGGCTGCAGTGAGGGGCCCTCCCTCCGTCTGCAGAGTGCGCTGCCCGGAGCTCGCCCTCCTCCCCCCATGTGTCCGTGTTCCTTCCCTTGCTGCCACCTCCTGCAGAAAGGGATTTTCTGAGTGGCAAGAGGCATTTCACTTTTGTTCCACATACCTGGGCCCTTGACAGGCAAAGATTGGGTGTTTTTTGTTTTTATTTACTTAGATGAAAAAGAAAGTATTAACAAAAACTAGCTACGTTCTAATACATTTTGTTAAGATTTCATTCTGACTTGCTGTCAACCTGAGGGACTTATAAATTGACATGAAAAGTACTTGTTGCTGTTCAAACACAGAAGTGGTGGCTAATAAATCATAAAACGGTTTTTAATCAGAAGTTGGTAAGTCAGGAATCTCCAAGCCCTAAAAAATAAAGACAAGCTGCTGCACCAGAACTGAGGTGGGAGTGTCGAGGATCTGACCAGAAGAGACCTCAGGACCTGGAGGGCAGACACCTGGGGTGGGAGTTGTCTCTCCCAGCATTGAGTTGTAGCTGAGCCGTCTGCACAGAGCTGAGAGCCAGGGAGCGCTGCCCTCTGCCAAATGAGGACTGGTGTGGTCCAGGGAACAGCAGGGGCACCGGTCAGCTGCCCAGGCTTTACCGGGGGACAGAAGAATCACCAACGAGAAGATAGAGCCCTCAGCACACACCACACGTGCAGGGGCGGGCTGAGTCAGAATCCTCTTCATAAATAACGAAGCACTACTTCAGGACACCGAAATCCACAGGCCACCGTTAGAAGCTCACTCAAAGCCACCCCCACGGAAATAGCACTCTCTGGAATTGAACTCCTGAGAGAAAATTACAAATCGCAAGAGGAAAGAAGTGTGCACAGATTTTTTCTCTTTTAGATTTTTTTTCACTTATCCCACAGGACAACAGAATAACCGTAAACCGTCTGTGGCTTTGGTTTCAGGTGTGGGACACTCTCCGGGGAGAGCCTCTGTGCAACTTCCGAGGACATCGGGGGCGCCTGCTCTGCGTGGCGTGGTCCCCCGTGGATCCAGACTGCATCTACTCGGGGGCAGATGACTTCTGTGTGCACAAATGGCTCGCTTCCATGCAAGAACACTCCCGGCCTCCTCAAGGTCAGTCAGAACTCGGAGCCCATAAGTACTTGCCCACTTCCCAACTTCCCTTCCTCAGTAACTGCGCTGACCAGGGTCGAGCAAGGAAGACGGTCATGCAAGTCCTTAATCTGCTCATGAAAACACAGGGCAGGCCTCAAAAGTTTCAAGGCAAGAAATTAAAGGACACTGTCAGCCTGTTCTCTATTCCAGTGTCTTTGGTTATATTTTGCTTGTTTGTTTGTTTTGTTGTTTAAGTGACCAGTGGGGAGTAGGGGGAGGGTAGGGACTTTCAGGAGAAAAGGAGAAGGATTTACAGAAACAAGCATAACAGGCACATGGACAAAAACTAGGGGGGAGTGGAAATTGGAGGGAGGTGGAGAGGGTTGGGGGGCTGGGCTGGGGCAGGAGTAGAAGACAGAAAACTGTGCTTGAACAACAACTAAAACAAAAATACATTACACCAATAAAAAAAAAAGAAAAGAAATTAAAGGAAAACTGGGCTTGTCCTGAGCGGAAGGAAGCTGGGGAGACATCACGAGCGGGTGCTGCCTGTGATTCCTGTCGCTCGGAGACTTTCTTGGTTAAAAGGGATGAGACTTGAAAGAAGCGTGTGGAGTAGACAGTAGTCATGCGTCAGTGTTGATTTCCTGATGTGAATGGTTGTGCTGTGATGATGGCGGAGAATATCCATTTGTAGGGCCCACACTCAAGTATTCAGGGGTAATTGGGTATGGTATTTATGATTTAATAAAATCCCCAAAGGGTTTGGCTTTGTTCGGTTAACAATTCTGATAACATAAGTAAAAACTGTGAAGGAAGGGAAAGGGTAAGACTGCCCTCCAAAGAGAGAAATGGGGGTTTGGAGGTTGTCTCCCAGATTATGGCTTGAACCAAGAATATGTATGTTAGTCTGTCCTTTTTTTTTTCTCTTTCCTTGCGATTCCCACAGGCAAGAAGAATATTGAACTGGAGAAGAAGAGGCTCTCTCAGCCCAAACCAAAGCCCAAGAAGAAGAAGAGGCCCACGGCGAGAGTGCCCGTGAAGCCGGACCTGTATGACGGGAATGAAGAGGAGGGCCTGCGGGGGAGCGGGGGGCCCGTGGAGAACGGCAGTGTGTCCGACCAGGAGGGCGAGGAGGATGCCCCGGAGCCGGAGCTACCCTGCGGTGTCCCCGCCGCCGCCGCCGCCGCCGCCGCCGCCGCCGTGGGTACGTGCGTGTCACTAGCTCTCCGGGGCTGGACAGTCGTGACCAGTAAACAGAGGTCCTTATTTAACAGTGCGAAACTTCTGCCTCTGACCTACCTGGTTCCCCAGTTCCTTAACTTAAGGGGCATTTTTAGTGCCCTTGGAAACTACATCAGGTTTTTTCCAAGGGCTCCTTTAAGCCTCTAAATACCTTTAAGGTATTAAAAGGGATTTAGTGGACGATTGGGATAGAAATAGTGGAGTTCTGTAGGGGAACTTCTGATCGGTTTGGGCAGGGTAAGCCTGTGGGACAGAGCAGAGCTGGGGACTGTTTGCACAGAAACTTCCGTGGGAAAACGCGAACACTTTGACATCATCACCCACGTTTACAGGACGAAACCGCTGTCCCCGACGATCGTCCGGCCTGGAAGCTACTGCCGCTCCGGGAGCTGGCAGGTTTTCACCTGCCCACTTAGCTTTATGCCTGTTCTTTTCTCCTGGAAAGATTTACTAATTACGATTCAGTTCTTTCAGTCTGTTAAGCTACAGTTGTTAAGCTATAGTGATAGTTCTCAGATTTCTCACAAAACTGTTTTTCACTGGCCGGTAGCTCAGTTGGTCCTGGTCAGCCAAGGCTGCGGTCTGATCCCCAGTTAAGGCTCATACAGGAGAGAGTGGAACAATGAATTGGGGTGTGTGTGTGTGTGTGTGTCTCCCCCCCGGCCCCTTTCCCCTCTCTCTCTAAAAATTAATAAAATTTAAAAAAATAATTTAAAAAATTTTAAAAACTCTTTTGCAGTACTCCATCACTAACTTCTAATAAAGCAGTCTACTAATTTGAAGGGAAAAAATGTCAATGGATAAAATTTTAGCACTTTAGTTCTTTTATATATTTACCTTAAAGCTCTAGTGCCTGTTACCTTTGAAATGAATGACTAAATAGCAAACAATATAAATAGAAGCAGTGACTCATGTTTAATTCTCAAACCGTATGTTGATGAGACAGAATTAAAGTGGCCAAAGTGTGTGGCACAGAGCCATCCCAGACCCCTCCACCCCAAGGCCGGGCTGTTGGGCCTATGGTTTGGATAAATAAAAAGCTAAAAGCTTGATGGATTCATTTTTTAGGTTCATCAAAATACCTTTTTATCACAAAATAGCTCCATAAAAAAACATCCTTTACCTTGTAGATCACAGCTTGTTTTGTTTTGTTTTGAAGTTCATGGTTGTGGTGTGGTCAGGATTGTGACTCTGTATCACACACCCTCAATCTTTGTGTGTGTGTGTCCCTTGTTTGTGTAATTAAACATGCAGTCAGTACTTTGTCATCTAAGTATGTTAAAAGTCCTTTGTCTCCTGAGCAACGTTTGGGAGCTCCTGGGCCTCTGGTGTAAAGTTGTGGAGGCCAGAAGCTTATCACTTTTCCTTAGGTCAGTTAGTCAAAGTTATACGCCATAAACTTTTACAGAATCCTGGAAGACAGTTTGTGAGGTGGGAAGGAGAGGCCACCCATGCTTTCTTCCAAAGCACTTTATCTCATATTTTGGATAATAGATAAAATTGTACCATTAAGCCTGGTATGGTTTTTAATTTTTAAAAGGAATTAGATTCTACATTGTTCTTACCCAAACTTTCTCTTTTTTTTCCTCTGTGATGTAGTTTCTAGAGAACCAGTTATCTGCCCTCCAGTTTCCTTAGGCTTAGAAAAGCCAAGAGTCATCGTGAATAATAAAGTCACTTTACTGAAAAAGGAGCCACCTAAAGACAGGCCAGGTTGGTATCTAATGATGAAAGTACTTTACTAAAGCATCTTCAAATGTTACGTGCAACTCAAACTCAAAAGTGTGTGGGGATTTTTTTAAGTTAAATATCTGTGTTTTGATTATATCTCCATTGTGGGTCATGTTTTATAAACATTTTTTAGTATTTGATGAAGTGGTGTCTGAGGCTGTTGGTGTTGCTTCACGAGTGTTCGCAGGGTCGTGTATGTGTGTGTCGTGAACACCGCCTCGAGCTGATTGAATTCGGAAGCGTCTTTACAGCACTAAAGACTTCTGTGCGTAGCAGCGCCCCTCCAGCAGGCTACCGTCACACACTGGGTGTTCCGGTGCATGTTTCTGATCCGCTGTCTTCAGATGGTCTGTACTTCTGTTTCTTTTCAGAAGCCTTGGTCAAGAAGCGGAAAGCCCGTCTCATACTGCCACTGAGTACGAGCCTGGACCACAGGTCCAAGGAGGAGCTCCATCAGGACTGTTTGGTGTTAGCAACTGCAAAATACTCCCAAGGTACAAAAAGGCACTTCCTTGGCCCATCCGTAGTCTTCTGGGAACCAGCACACAAGAGGTGCTTGTTTATTTGTTGAAGGAATGTGCAAACAAATATCCAGACTTGCGTGTATTCCTCCGTTCTTTTCCAGCCTTCCCTTCCCCACGTCCCAAGCCAGACTCCCCCTCCTGGCCTGCAGCAGCACCCCCCCCCCACCCCCCACCCCCACCTCGAGCCTTGGGTATCTAACACTGCGCCGCTGCTGTTGCAGGCCGAGCTCTAGCAGCCATGTGCGCCCTGGGGTTGGCATAAGGGCTCACTGTCTCAACGAGACTCAACAGGATCTTCATGGAGAAACAAACTTACTTGCTTACCAGAAATATACCATAATATGGCAGTTTCTTTAAGAAAAATTAATGAAGTTTTAATATACAGAAGGTTTTTTTATTTTAATTTTTCAAAGCTCTCATCTAATGCCTGTTATTTTGATATTGGAGCAATTATATTTTTTTAATTTTTAATGGATATTGAAAGGCATATGCATGATGAAATGAAACGCAAACAGTATGAAGAGGAAGTAAAACCCCCTCCTGCCCCTAACGCCCGCTCTCCCATTTCTCCCCCGAGGCCGCACCACCGGCGGCTTCCTGTCCTCCCCCAGGGACATTCCACGCCCTCACATACACAGCCCTCGTTTCGGAACTTTGTGATGAGTTTTTATAACTTACACAGTTAACCACACAGTTTTACATTGTGTCCCTTATTGGAAAATTACGTAGTAGACATTCATTTTTAAACAGAGAATGAGTTTGAATCCCTTTGTGGTGGATCCTAGTGAACGTTAAGGACACTTCTTTACTTGCTAGGTTTTTGTTTTTTGTTTGTTTGGGATTTTACTGCATGTAAATGCATGTTAAATTTGGGGTTAACTTTTTACATTCCTTTTTTTATTCCCTAAAAATATCTTGCCTTGAGCAAACTATAAACTAAATTGTCTCAGTGGGCTGGCCCAAGCTAAGCTTGACAAACGGAATATTTTCCCATTCCGCTGCCTTCACAGCCAGCAGGGGTCTCTGTTAGAGCAAGCAAAGGCGCAGGACTCCTTCTCAAGGTCTGAAGTTGCGGTTCTGGGTGGAACCTTGGGAAGTAATTAGAAGACAGTAACCTGTGTAATCATTCATCTAATTACTCTGTGTTTTCAAACTAGCAGAACTAAATGAGGGTGTGTCTGCCGATCTGGAGGAAAGAGTCCACCTGGGGCTGTTCACAGACAGGGCTGCCCTGTACAGGATGATGGAGGCTGAAGGTGAGGCAAGTCCCGGCTACCCAGCCCCTCCATCTTTACGCTTCCCTGATGTGTTCCTTTATTTTAGTTGTCATTATTTCAGCTGTCCCCACTCCCTGAAGCTTTGTACGTACGTCCTTTATGGCTGCCATCCAGTGGCCTTGTAATGGTTAGTTGTGCACGTCCACTAACTAGGTTTTGAGCTCCCCTGTCTGATACTCCCAGATCCCTTGTGTCTGTCACAGGACCCTAACCATACAGCGTCCACGCTGAGTGACCGAGTGAAAGTGACTGCGTGGGCTTCAGGCCCCATTATGAACACTCTGGGAAGCAACTTGCCCAGCAGTGAGTGGCTACATATTATAGGAGTCTGGTCCTCTCTTTCATCCTGCCTTTTTGCAGAAGTTAGTATAGACAGATGTTTCTGAAGCACCTTCCAAACATTATCTCTCCTCCAAACAGGAAAGGGTCACCTGGAAAACGGCCACCCTGAGTTATTTCACCAGCTCATGCTTTGGAAAGGAGACCTGAAAGGTGTTCTCCAGACTGCGGCAGAAAGAGGGGAGCTGACAGACAGCCTCGTGGCCATGGCCCCAGTCGGTATGTTCTTTTCAACAAAAGCCCTGTCATCTCCAGCATATGCCCACCAGTGGTGGACGATGTCTCGAAGGGTGATTTGGCCACATCTAATATATTAAAATGCACATCCGCCTTGACTCAGCCATTCCAATTGTAGGGATTTAACTGCATTCACACATGGAAAGTGACATACTTATAGACTACTGTTGCAGCATTATTTGTGACAGCAAAGATCACAACATCTTCTGTGTCCATCAGTGAGATGCCGGTTACATCTACACAGTAGAAACTCGCGAGCTGAACACACCCGTCTAACCAGGAGCCTTCCCGAGAAACAGCATCGCCAGCACCCGGGTGGCTTCCCTCCTGCACCACTTCAGCCAGCGTCCACACACCCCACCTCTCCTGACGTCCACACTTTTTATCCCTTTTGAGTTTTGTGTGTGTTGCATAATAAAAGAATTTATGTTTCAAAATGTTGGTGTGGGGAAGGGTAGGTGAAGCAAATGATCTGTAATGGCAGTTGAGGTATCTAAATTTTCCGCTTAATACAGTGACTAAAAAGGTGTTTTCAACCCAAATGCACATATGCATGGGGTTTTTTTTCCCCTTAAACCTGCTCTTATTTTACCACCATTTTCCTTTCCTTTTTTATTTAAAGCTGGCTACCACGTGTGGCTGTGGGCTGTGGAAGCTTTTGCCAAACAGTTGTGTTTCCAGGATCAGCATGTCAAGGCTGCCTCTCACCTGCTGTCTATCCACAAAGTGTACGAAGCCGTGGAGCTACTCAAGTCAAACCATTTCTACAGGTCTGTGAACCCCTGCACAAGCTGAGCCAATATAATGTGAACATAATGTGAGATGAATCTCCTTAACAGGTCTAACGTAAAACCTTGTGGTCAGTAAACATGCGAAACATACAGAAGCACAGGTGTGCTAGCTTAACAAACAGTGCACCCACCACCTCTGCTTACCAAATGTTAACTGTAATCAATATGTGCCACATCTTTTTTTTTTTTTTTAATTTAAAGTTTACTTTTGTAAACGGGAGGGGGGGCTTTAGGTGCAGCCCCCACCCCATCCCACCCCCGTCAGCCACAGGTGAGAATAAGTCTACCAAGATATGTTCTGCTTGGGGAGGAAAGGTGGCCAGTCTCTCAAAGGAGAAGGGCCAACAGCCTGTTCCTCAATGGGCTTTCACTGGATTTAATTTGCATAGGAATACAGGGCGTATGTGTAAAGCTCATCAGTCACTATCAGGCAGTAATGATCAAATGATAGATAACATTCAAAGAACTCTGAGGGCTTATTCTGAGTCAGAGTCAGATGGCTAAAGGGCCATAAAACTTTGGGGAACAAACTTATTGCATGCTTGAACCCTTATCATTTAAATTGAGGGTATTAACAAAGTATGTTTCACCAGATTTTATGCATTCTTTCTTAGGCTTGATTGCCCCAAGGAACCCGCCCTTTCCAGCACAGGGCTGCACCCACCTCCAGCATTGTTTCAGGCTTAAATTGGGTAGGGGAAGTAAGGCAGCCAAGAGATTAGGAGACTTCTTGCAGACAGAAGGAGGACTTGGGCCATGTCGAAGCTGAGGGGCAAGGGTCCATCACCCCCTTTTTCTATTGCCCCCCCAAGTCCTTCCCTGAGGATCCCTTTGTGACCATGCCTGTCTTAGGTTGTCCCTCCTGAGGAATCTTACCCGTCATTCACTAACCAGGCATCTGCCTGGGGCCAAGCAGGGTGAAGTGAAGTGAAAGGGGGCAGAGGCAGTGCCCCTACAAGGAAGATAAGCTTTGTCTCCTTAATAGCATATGGTCACAAGGTCTTTTTACTCAGCCTTAGCCACGAGGGGTTCCAGTTTCTGAAACCAGGCAGGGCGGGTCCCAGCAGTAAATATCTTTACTGTGTGTGTTACTTCAACACAAACAGAGAAGACAGTGTGAAACAAATGGAAAGCTTAATGAATTATTAAAAGAGGAACTCCTGTTTTAAGCTGCACATATGAAGAGACAGAATTTCCCAGGTACCCTGAAAGTTCTCCATATGCCCCAACTGTTGGTTTTTTAAATATAACACTCCCGATTTAGTTAAATTGCTTTACCCGGTTCTGTCCTCTTCCCTTTTCTAGAGGTAACCACTCTCCTAAGATTGATATAATCCTTCCTGTCCAAGTTACTATTCTTCCACGACAGTGCAGTCATGTACTGCTTAACAACAGGGGGAATATTCTAAGAAATGTGTCATTAGGCAAGCTCATCGTTGTGGGAACGTCACAAGTGCATGTACACAAACCTAGATGGTGTGGCCTACTACACATCGACTAGGCTGTGGGGTTCAACCTGTTGCTCCTAGGCTACAAACCTGTGTCGCACATCACTGTACAAAACACAAGATTAGATCAAGCACAAGAAAAAATGGTGCAAGGTAAGCACCAGATGTCGGGGACTGCAGGTGTAACATGGCATACTGTTTTAAGTAGAAAGAGCACATTTTAAAGTGATAATAAGTATCACATAGTAAATACCTAAGCCAGTAACATAGTCATTTACTATCACTGTCAACTCGTGTGTCCCGTACATAACTGCATGTGCTGTACTTCTATGCAGCTGGCAGTGCCGCGGGTTTCTTTACCCCAGCAGCACCTCAAACATGTGAGGAATGCATTGCACTCGGACTTTGTAATGGCTACAGTGTCACTAGGCAATAAGAATTTTTTCAGCTCCTTTACAATCTTATGAGACCACCATCATGTATGTGGTCTGTCCTTGACTGAAACATCGTTATATGGCACAAGATTTTCTATATGTAAGTACCAGCAATTAAGAGGGGTAAAATGTCCCCTGTACACCGCATACAGTTGGATCTTGTTTTTCACCCGGTCGTAGAGTCTCCTCCTCCTCTTAACTGTAAAGGTAGCACAGCCTCCCTTCAGAGAGGGGCGTGCCACTTCTCGTGCACACCGTTTTCTCCCTTCCTGCTGTGCTTTCTGCTGTGGAGAAGCTTTTTAGGCATTCTAAAACGTTCTTCTATTTGCCCGCACACCTGTTTCCAGCACCTCTCATTCCCTTGTGTACATCCAAGTTTCCGGCTGCTCTCGACTCCTCCTTCACCTGAAGAACGTCAGCGGTTCTTCTGCAGTCTAGTTCTGCGGTGACAGATGCCACCAGCAGTTTTTGTCTTTCAGCACTTCACAGCTGTCGTTTCCTCTTGGTGTGCACCAGTTTTTACTTGACTGCGCTTATTCTTTTTTCAGTTGGATTTGTTGGTTAATACTGTGACATAAATTTCAGTTGTACAGCTTTCTAGTACAACGTCTGTACAGTCTGTATAGTCAGTCACACAACACTGTGTGGTCTGGTTTCGTGCATTACCGCATATTTGACCCACTTTGCCCTCTTCACCCTCCCTCATCTTTGCGACATAGGAACTATGTCTTTTTTCTCTGTTTTTAGTACTTTCTCCCTCGCTGATGTTTAGCCATTTTAGCCACTTGGTATGACAGCATGGTGAGACTCTTGTTTATCCTCTTGTCGTCTGACTTCCTTTAGAGTGTTGTTGATCTTTTCCTGGCTCGTTCAGAAGCTTTCTCGGGACAGGTTCAGAGGAGTCCATACTCGGGTGAATTCGCCCTTCTGCCTTCTGGTGTCTTTCCTGTGTGTCTTGTGTGCTGGGCTGGCTGGCGAAAACTCAGAAGTCCCCAAGTCCTGAGTGAGCTCTGGGAATTATTCCCTGACTGTTCCTTATCCAGCCTTAAGGAGTCTCCTACATGTGCAGAGACGGCATCCCTAAACAGAGGGGTTCTGGAGCTCTTTCTCTGGACAGCTTCATCCTTCCCCCCAGATTCCCGTTGCTGCTTCTCTTCTCTGAGCAGTGAGACCCCTGAGGCTCTGCAGGGGCGGCCCGTAGGTCAGGGGCTTTGAGAAGCCACGACAGTGCTCGTGCCGTTGGCTCCCTTCTCGCCAGATGACGGTCCCGCACTGCCGGGTGCCCAACATCTGAAAACAGTCATTTCTTACATATTTTGTCCAATTTTTTGTTTCATAGCAGGAGGGTTAGCCTGGTCCCTGTTACTCCATCGGGGCTAGAAGTTGAGGCCTCAACAGACTTCTTAAATGTCACTCTGACTATATCACCTTAATCTAAAATACCTGCAACGCAGAAGTTTTATGAATCATTTGGAAAATATTAGTTCACAAGTTACACAGTCCTCCAAATGTTAACATGTTTCATTATAAAATATCAAAAAAAGATCACATTCCTTAATATCACCCTCAATCTCGTCAGAAACGTCTTTAAATTTTAAGAAGCTGTCAAGCCCACGGTGGCAGGTGCGAGTTTTTAAAATTCTAATTTTCACTTGAAAGCTCAAATTTTATCATTGGCAGCAATACTTTTGGTTGTTCTCTGTGAAGGGACAGGCTTATTCCGTTCATTTTTGAGAAAAACGCTGCTAAATGTCCAACACTGAATAACTATCCTTTGTTGAGTAGTGATTCTTTCAAGAAGTGAAGTTCCATGAAAAAAAAAGCAGGTAGTTCAGCTTCCAGTTCATTCAGACGAGTTTTTCCCACAGTCGGCCATCATACTTTGGAACGCAGGGAAGAATACAAAATGCCCTTCCCGCTTTGTCACACAGAATATCAAAAAGGCACGGGCTTGCCCTGGCCGTGCAGCTCAGCTGGTTGGAGCATCGTCCGTGCACCAAAAATGTTGGGGGTTCGATCCCTGGTCAGGACACATACAGGAGGCAGCTGATCAATGTTTCTCTCTTACTTGGATGGTTTTCTTTCTTCTCTCTACCCTTCTTCCCCTCTCTCTAAAATCAATAAATATCCTCAGTGAGGATTTTTTTTAAATGTTTAAAAAGAAGGCATGGGCTTGATGGGTTTAGTAAAATGAATCATTTTTACTGCTTCATCAAGGACCTTGACCTTTCTTTTTTAAAGCTACAAAGGGCTGCTGCCTTGATTCTTGTGCAGATGCCAATGGGTACCCACCACTGCACTTGCACAGTCGGTACAAATGTCAGCACAGCGAGAAAAGGCAAATAATCCCTTAGCATTGTTATTAAAGTTTTAAAATATTTTGTTTATTTTTAGAGAGAGGGGAAGGGAATGAGAAAGAGGGAGAGAAAGATCAATGTGCAAGAGAAACATCCATCAGTTGCCTCCCACACATCCCCAACTGGGGATCTGGCCCGCAACCCAGGCGTGTGCCCTGACCAGGAATCAAACTAGCGACCTTTTGGTTTTTCGAGATGACACCCAATCCACTGAGGCACACCAGTCAGGGCTAAGATAGTTTTGATCTTAACTCTCTGAAGGGGTCTTGGGGTCCACAGAACTGCTGACCTGGGAGAAGAATTGAGCACAGCATGTGGTTTTAGCTTCCCGTGTATGCAGGAACAGAGTTTTTTATAAGAAGTTGGAACAACACAAAAGGGACAGCTTGTCCTATCCTGCAGCCCCTCCTAGGAGCCCCTTACAGAAGAGCCTTTTCAGTTCAGCTGATTATGTGTTCTTGCCTCTAGAGAGGCCATTGCAGTTGCCAAGGCCCGCCTGCGCCCGGAGGACCCAGTCCTGAAGGACCTGTACCTCTGCTGGGGAGCTGTCCTTGAAAAAGACGGCCATTATGCCGTGGCAGCTAAATGGTAAGCCTCAGAGAGACGGGAGTGCCCCCAGACCCCGAAGAGCTATGGCACAGAAGAGCAGGATGAGAATAAAAGGGATCAGCTTAGAGGTGGACGTAGAGTGACTAGAAAATTAAAAAGCATATGTGTACTAAACCCAATTTTGTAAGACTCATTGAGATAGACCACCATTACTCTTCAAGAAACCCCAGTAGCGGTAAGAAATTAAACCTTTCTTTAGGGATGTCTTGTACAATCAAGAAAAATGGGGGAGAGTGACTCATTTGCTTGGGTCCAGTTCAGCAAGCATTGAGATCCCCTTATGTGCCTAACCCACATCACGCCGTCTTTCATTCTCTGTTGCGCCGCTCTCTGGTCGAAGGCAGACACACCTGGGACCATGGGAAGGCATACGAGTTGAGGAAAAGCCGACAGAAAGAAATAATTTGACCCTCGGGGGAGGAGCAGGAGATCTGTTCATGACACTTTGTTTGAATTTTCTTTTGTATTGTAGCTATTTAGGAGCCGCTTCTGCTTACGATGCAGCCAAAGTGTTGGCCAAAAAGGGGGATGCAGCATCACTCAGAACGGCCGCAGAGTTGGCTTCAATCGTGGGAGAGGATGAGTTGTCTGCTTCCCTGGCTCTCAGATGCGCCCAGGAGCTGCTTCTGGCCAGGAACTGGGTGCGAGCCCAGGAAGCCCTGCAGCTCCATGAAAGTCTGAAGGTCAGTCTGTTATTGCATCTCCTGATATTTAGGAAGGGCCCCAGATCCTTTTCTCCCTGAACTCCCCATGAATAACCCAGTTGCACAAGCGGTACCAATTTGGCAGGTGTCCTGGACGTACTGTCCCACTGAGGTATCGTGGCTTGCCCGTTGCTGGATGCAGAGTAGGAGATGATGTGGTCACTCCCATGAATTCCCATTGCTTATCAGCTTGTGTACAACGTCCATGAACAGACTAGCCAGCTCGGCCCCTCCCTGGGCCGGCAGTCTAGTGTGTGTTCATTCCCTGGTGCCACCGCCACGTCGCTGGAGGGGGAGGGACGGGCCTCTGACAGCAGTCACGGCGCTCTGCCTGCCGCGCCCCTCTTCAGCTGTATGCCCTGAAGCGTGGTGAAATCAAAACATTGCGTTCAATGTGTTGTTCCCACTTGGTGGAAAATGAGTAACTTCCACCGCCTGTCTGACACATCAGGATTGAGGTTGCTTTCGAAGCTGCAGCACACTCACCTCGTCTCCAGCACACACACAAACATCTGGTCCGTGTTAGATGGCTTTGCTTCGTCAGATACTAACACAGACTTTTTTCAGTTCCTCTCTCCCTCATGGAGTAACGGAGCCTAAAAATAGTTCCTAGCTGAATATCCCAAGCCCAAGAAAAATGCTAGGTGAGGAAGTAGCCTCCTGGGAACTGCAAAATTAAAAAGGAAGCAGAAGTAACACACCCTCAAAGATAGTGTCACTTGGTATATTACTTACAAAATGACCAGTTTTCTGGAGAAATTTTAATTTATCCACAACAAAAAGTTTCCAGAATGGCCACTTCTTATTTTTCTCCTAAACGGCATCCTTAACAAACCAACTGAACATGTAAGTTTATGCTAAATGTTCTGATAAGGGCTATTTTGGTGGTATGGAATGGAGACTTTCCCAAGCTTAACTGAGAAAATAGTATTTATAGGGGTACACAAGGAATCTCATGGCCAATGAAAACCCAGCAAAAATAAAGATTTTTCCAGGCCTTGCACTGTGTTTCTCTTCTCTTCCGGCCAGCTCCCTCTGTTAAACCTGTTTGGACATGGCCCCTAACTACTGCCCCAGCTCAGAGATACATAGTCTGTCTGCTCCAGTGCCTTCTGCCCATGGGGCTCTTCTCTGTATTCCTTGATCTCAAGTTCAGGCAAGGGGAGGACAAATCCCAGCACAAATCTTGGTTGATCTGCATGTGGCTTCTGTTGCAGTGGGTAGAGGTATCATTGAGGGTGCATGTTATAAAAACAGTTGTTTGGGCTCCAAGGGTATGGAGAGGAATTCTTCTAAAAGATATCTGGAAAAACCGTCTGCTAGAGCACCTCTTTTCCTCCTTACGCTTGACTCCCCTGAGGGCGTTTGGCTGCTACAGATGTGAAGGGGCACACTGTGAGAAACTTAGGGAAACCGTCTAGATGATCGAGCACTTTCTCTGCATAATGGTTCCTCTCCTTTGTTGTTGGATTCCAGGGTCAGAGACTGGTGTTTTGCCTTCTTGAGCTACTCTCTAAGCTCCAGGAGGAAAGGCAGCCATCAGAGGGCAAAAGCTCTTCTTCCTACAACGCCTGGTCCACAGACACCGAGGGGCCCCTCACAGAGCGGGTGACTGCCGTGTGGAGGAGCGCCTTCGGCCTGGACACCCCAGAGCAGCATCAGGCCGCACTGCAGCAGCTGCAGAGTATCCAGTACCCGTCTGCTACAAATAACACTCCCTCCAAACAGGTACCCATCGGCATGAGCTTTTGACACCAGCCACCACTTGTAAGAATTCCTTAATCCATGTCTAGTATAACAAGGAAAGAAGATCAATGCCAGCGTGCGTTTCAGAAAAGACTAAGGCAGGCCCAGGCAACCTGGAAAAAATCCCTTTTAGACTAACCAAAGCCCTTTAGCTTTGAGTTAGATTTAAATCAGCATTCCCTCTTAAAAGTGAAAAAGAAGTCTAAAAACAGAGAAAAGCAGAGAACAACGTCAGTACGCATCAACTAGACTTAACAAATGTTCACATTTTGTCGCTTTTGCTTCGTAGTATTTCGGGGTTGGTTTTGTATTTTCTTTTGTTTTCTGGTAAAAGAAGTACAGCCCAGTGGACTGCCCCATGCCGTCCCGCACCAGAAGCAGCCCGAGTCAGACAGTACGTGTGAGTTTGCGCCTGGCTGGTTGTGGTGACCGTTCTCTGTAAAATCTATGCGTGTTGATGCAAACAGATCGAATTGATTCATAATAACTACTCTACCCATCCTATGAATATACCTCAATTTATCTACTTTCTCTCTGAAAATGAAGGAACGTTATATTGATGAATGAGACTTCATCAAACAGTATACCACTTAGGAAAACAGTTCGGCAGTTTCTTATCAAGTTAAACATTCATGTACCCAATGACCCGGCAATCCCAAAAGAAACAAAATCAGGGTCCACACAGACTTGTGCACAAATGTTCATTATTACAGCTTAGTTCACAACAGCCAAAAACTAGGAACAACCCAGGTGTCCACCAGCTGGTGAGTGGGCACGCAGGCTGCGGCCTAGCCGTGCAGTGGGCCACTGTACTGTGCAGCAATGACAAGGAACAAATTCCAGGTGCACAGGTATTGGTGAATCTTGAAAGCATTGTAAGGGAAAGAACCAATGCAAAAAGACTACCTACTCTCTACATTTCTGTGCATTCTAGAAAAGACAAAGTTACCATGGCAAAAATCAGATCAGGGCCTGGGGAGAAGAGGGTGCCGTGACTACAGGGAGCAGATGGGAATGTTTTACAGCAGATGGGAATGGTGAAGAT
The DNA here is from genome assembly GCF_019186645.2 of Phyllostomus hastatus. Classification (NCBI taxonomy): domain Eukaryota; kingdom Metazoa; phylum Chordata; class Mammalia; order Chiroptera; family Phyllostomidae; genus Phyllostomus; species Phyllostomus hastatus. Next base: position 16,894,015 of record NW_025333611.1, read on the forward strand.
GTCCTGTGTCTTGATTTTGGTTGTAGTACAGCATATATATTGATCTAGTGTGTAATTGTGAAAACTTGTCAAGTTCCTCACTAAAATCGATAAAATTTTTAAGTTATACTCCAGGTTTGCTTCTTGTGGTTTTAAATTACGGCTTTTAGTTCGAGAAGCTCATTTTTTTAGTTAAGTGCAGATGTCAAGGTGTTTCTTACACGAGCGGACTTGAACTCAGTGTGCCGCTGTGCACTCAGACATGAAAGTGGCAGACGGGGAAGCAAAAATGGATGGTGGGAGGAGCCCTTTCTGAACTGTGGACTGTGTGCACGTCTAAGTGCAGCCAACAGAAACGTTTCTGGTGGTGTCCTGGTGCTTCCTGTGGGAGGCGGCCTAACTGAGACTCTCGCTTCTCCCTCCAGCTCCTGTTTCACATCTGCCACGACCTGACCTTGGCGGTGCTGAGCCAGCAGATGGCCTCCTGGGACAAGGCTGTGGAAGCACTGCTCCGGGCCGTGGTGCGGAGCTACGACTCGGGGAACTTCACTGTCATGCAGGACGTGCACTCTGCCTTTCTTCCTGAAGGTAAAGGACCCCACACCAGTGAAGGGAAGGCACCCATTTACTGGCCAGTTGTGTCATTTAGCAGAAAGTTTGAATTCCTTTCCCTAGGCACCTAAGAGGTAGCCAGAATGGCTGCACTGTTGGCCTTTACCTGGCCCTCCCTGCCTTACTGCCTCCTACTTACTTTCCCACGCACAGTGTAAGAGCAAGAGAGTAGCACTGTGCTCACAAGTCACTACGACTGGAGGAGCGCCACAGATCAGTCACGGAACTAAATCACTGCGGGTTTTTTCACAAACACATTAGGATCCCAGAGCCTTCGGGAGGACAGATCGAATACTTCTCCTGTCATGCTTTGGCCGGCTTCCGGCGGATGGCACGTGGTCCCATGGGTCATGGCAGTCCCTTCCCTTGGAGTCTGCCTCTTGTGGGGGGAAGGAACCAGCATGCAGGTAGGAAGGCAGATTCCAGCAGGGACAGAAATGCACAGCCCTAAGTCCTTTTCTTCTTCTCCCAGGCTGTGACCACCTAAGAGACAAGCTGGGTGACTGTCAGTCTCCTGCCATGCCAGCGTTGAAGAGTCTGGAGGCCTTTTTTATTTATGGACGTCTGTATGAGCTCTGGTGGTCTCTCTCCCGGCCTCGCCCCGAGTCCAGTGTCTGGGTGAGGGCGGCTCACAGAAGGACGAGCTCTACTGAACACCACCAGCCGCTGGGCGACGCTGGCCCTGAGGCAGGTGGCCCCCCGGCTTCTCCGCCAGAGCCCAGCAGGCCTCCAGAACTAGACATGGGACTCACGGAAGAGAGCGAGCGGGTGCTGGGCGCTTGCAAGGAGCTCTTTTCAGAAACGCATGCCAGCCTCCAGAACTCACGGAGAACTGTTGCTGAAGTTCAGGAGACCCTGGCAGAAATGATCCGACAACACCAGAAGAGTCAACTCTGTAAATCCACAGTGAACGGTCCCGATAAAAATGACCCTGAACAGGAAGCAGAACGGTCCCTCTCTAGTCCTCAGAGCCAAGGGTGAGTACTGAGTCCATACGAGATGGGATGACAGTACCCTGCTGGGTTCTCATAGAACCAACGAGGTGGAAGTCCGTGCGTGAAGAGTTTGGCCAGGACACGTGGAAGCAACTCATACAGTGACAAACGCACGGGCTTTGGAGCCAAATGGGGGTTCTAGTCCTTGCCTCTCAGTCACCTCAGGCAAAACTCAGTGTCTCTGCGCTGCAGTTCCCTCGCCTGCAAGTGGAGAACCCGCTTCTGCCTTGCTTGTTTTGAGAGTTAAACAAAATCACAAATGTTATTAATAATGATAATACAGTAAAATCCTACCTTTGTGCAGTTAGTAGATTCCCAAAAAGCCATGTAAAATGAGTTGTATTATTGCATCATTAATGAAAACCACCGGTTTTCCGTTGTTCTGTACTATCACAAAAAATACACAAAGAGTGGTGTACAGTACACCTCGCTCAGGTGAGAATTCCAAGTGGCTGGAATGTTGTAGAACCCTAACCACTTCCCCCGGAAACAGGGACCAATGGATGACAGGAGCCCATGCCCGGGCGCTCTAGAGCTTTCATTATCACAAGGCACTCTGCCGTGGTGTTTGCAGTGACTGGCGGCTATTGATTGGCTATTATGATGAGAGCCTTTTACCTTATGTCCCCCATCACAGGGCCTAAAATATAGTCACCAAAACAGTCAATAAACTTACAGCTGTTATTACTAACTTCAAAGAATCAAAATTTTAAGTTTTGAAGCCCATACATTTCTTGTTCTAAAAATACTCCCACTGGAATTTTGAGTCAGAGTTTTGAGTTACTTCTCCAATAAGCGTCCACACCCTAAGCAGCTTTAAGTTTGGTTTTAACAAGAAAAACACTGGAAAGTTCTCTCACCCAGCAGCTCTTAACCTTTGGATCACAGAACCTGAGAAGGTTAACACACTCTTCCCAGAAAAGCACGCATCTGTCCACTCCCCGGGGAAGAGCCCCGGCTCTGTCGGACCATTCCCCACATAAATCCGGGCCGCCCAGGCCCTCTGCTCTTGGCTTCGGGGTGAATCCCCAGGGTCCTATATTTTCACTGGAACTCTGTTTCTAAGAAGTGGGGATTTTGAAGATGATAGGTAATAATACTGCATTTTGAAAGCTTCATGTCATTTCACATTGAAGTTCCTTCTGTTGAACTTTGTACTTAAAGATGGGGAGATAAAGACCCAGGTGACAAAGGAGTTTTATTTATAGATAATAGTTAAAAGTTACCCAAGGCAAGATAACAGTCACTTATTACACTTTTTATTATTATTTACTAGTAAAGAAGCGAAGAATGAGCCAGTTTCTCTGCCTGAATTAACCAAAAGGCTTACGGAGGCGAATGAGAGAATAGCTAAGTTTCCTGAGAGTGTCAAGGTAAGATCTACAGCAAGATGATAAGATTCATTTGGTGAAACATTACTTTGTGTGTTATCAGCGACTAGACCAAATTCTTGAAGGTCATCTACTCTTCTGTTCATTTTCTGAAATCTTTACGCGTTTGTGTGTGCTCGAAATGTTAGGGCCCTGTTGTCGTTGGTCAGCTAAAATGTCTTGTGAGTAGAATTATTGACAACACAAGCAATTTTGAGAAATGTAACAAATTCTGTAATTGGGAGATAAATAAAAATAAAGTTGCTGCCATGTATTTGATAGTTTTCAGATGGGTGGGTGTACTTGGATGCAGCCCTAGTAGCAATAGAAGCAGGACATTTTAAATGAATTGGCGTAGAGCTCTAGGAGGTTAGGTCGTATCTGTTGGAGAAGGGCGTACCCGCAGCCGTCCCAGGTTTGAGTGCCCTCTCCCCATAGAGAATAAGACATTGCGAGAAATGTGCGAGAAATCGTCCAGCTATGCCTGAAAAGTGGCAGCAGATGAGATGTTGAGTTACAAGTGCCTGCTGGGCAGGTGTCTGTGGCTCTTCTGCAAATGCTTCCTTGTTTCACTTCGTGTCATCTTTCAGACCTGGCCCTTCCCAGATGTGCTGGAGTGCTGCCTCGTCCTGCTGCACATCGGGTCCCAGTGTCCCGGCCACGTGACCCAGGAAATGCAACAACAGGCCCGAGAGCTCCTTCAGAAATACGGCAACACTCAAGTTTACCAAAGACACTGCCAGGCCTTCTGCACGTGAACTTTCGAGGACCTTTAAGATAAACTGTGCCAAATTCAAAATGTCTGATACCTTCCCCCTCTGCCAGACATTTGCTCTGATCCCTAGATGTTTTTGTAATGACCCAAATAATACAAGATGAGGGTCAAGTTTGAATCAGCTGTACACTTAAGACACAGTAGAATCTGACTTTGGACTCACTTACGGTTTCCTACTGAAGGACATTAAAAGCCAGCAGCAGTTATTTGGACTAATACCTGCAAGAGTGATTGTTGATCATCTCTAAAGCCTTATGTAGGTTTCACCCAAAGAGGAGAAACTTGTAATCACCCAAAGTGTTATGTTCTTATACACAAGCTACCTTTATAAATGCTTCCTCTGATCGTAAACATGTCATTCTTCGAGACAGAATTGCTGCAGTTTATGACTGTTGGTATCTTTCAAATTGTGTTTGTTAATGTGGGCTCTCCCCTCCTGCTCGCTACTACTTCTGCTGATTGTGAAACGGGCCCTATCCATCATGTGGACGCTTCACCCTCTGTCTGAACTTGAGGTCAAAAGTTTGGTTTTCTTGTTTCATGTATCACTTACTCTAAAGTGTTAGAAGAACAGATAACTCAAATGTGTCTTATCCCTTCGGTTTTACTGGTGATCACAATAGCTCAGGAAGAAATGACTGTTGCAGTCATTCTTAATCTTTTTGGGATCGGATTGAAGCCACAGATGATCTTTGAAGAAAAATGTATATTGCTTCCTAATTTTGTACATGTAAGTTTTGGATCATTGGACTCGGACTTTTGGATCATTGTGCAGTGGGACCCTACATACTATTTAATTACAAGTCCTTGTTTTGGTGGGGTTTTGTTTTGTTTTTTGGCTAATAAGCACTCTTTTGAGGTCCGTTCTTCTCTTTGGTTATGTAAATAGTGGAACAAAGTCAGAAACAGATGTTCCCATAATAACCCAGTTGCTAAGACTTACCAGTTAGTTTGATGGGGTTGAGAGGGAGCACACTTTCCCAATGATTGGAACTATTTTCTTTTGGAATTCATTGTGAAGGCTTTTCTGCTTCAGTGTCCAGTGTATTTTTCAGTTTTTTCCTAGGGCTGGGATTATTTGTGGACAGCACTAACGAAATTCACTAACAGGAACTCTCTACGAAGGAAAAGGTTTAAGGGGCGGTTTTAAAGAATGTGACTTACTGGTTGGTTGTTTGTTTGGTTTAGACCTAGCTTTAGAACTTAAAAATGCTAAACTCAAAAGTGGAAATACTGATCCTCATAGGTCTTTACGCAGTTAAATCCACTTTAGGAAGAAGATGGTTATTAGTAGGGGTTGGAGAACCTTCTTGGTTGCAAAGATATAGACATGACTAAGCAGACAGCTAGCTTCCAGTTCTCCAGTCTTTGCTAAAATGGACAAATGCTTCCCTTGCAGAGATGGAAAAATATTCCCTTCCACTTGAGTAAAGAGCAGTATGTATGTATTCAAGCAGAAATTCAAACCTTTGTGGTTTACCAAAACCACCACCTGTCAGTTTTATCCTTGGCTATTATTGCCTCGGTGAGAACAAGAATTAATATTGGACAACTAAGCAATAAAACTACCCAATAGCAAAAAATAACAAATCTCGCAATTCTATTTCCTTTCAAACTCCTCTCTTTCCAACACTATATAATGTACTCAGGCTACTCTAGTTTAAATAAATGGTTTTTATTTCTATCTCTAATTATCAGAACCCCAAAAAGCCAAAGTACTGAGTTCACTCAAACTTTCTGAGTGGATAAAATGTATTGTTAAACAACTAAAGAATAAGTTTTGGTCCTTCACCCCATCCAAAGTAAATTTTCTTTTAAAGATGTTAATTTTCAGAGAGAGGAGAAGGGAGGGAGAGAAACACCGACCAGTTGCCCCAGCCCACAACCCAGGCATGTGCCCAGACAGGGAATTGAACTGGCGACCCCTCTGTTCACAGGCCGGCATCCAATCCACTGAGCCACACCAGCCAAGGCCATCTAAAGTAGTTTTAAAGGTGTCTAATACAAACCACCATCATCTTACCCAGATGACTACATTCACCTCCCAATATGCTATATCTGCACTTGCCTAATAATTCTCCATTTTTTTATATATCAATGACTCTTCTAAAGTGCACACCAAATCTTGCCAATACCATTTTGGGGGGGGAGTAGTTTCCCACTGCTCCTGGGGAAAAAAGGTCACCTTGAATGTGGCTTACAAGGTCCTGCTGGATACCAGCCTTTACCTTTTGGTCATCTCTCAAGATATTTCTCATCCTTGCTGTAAGTTATAGCCACACTGGCCTCCTGATTGCTGGGACCCACCAAGTAAGTTCTCTTGTCATCTAGGGTTTTGCCCCTGACCCACCCTTGCTGATCTCTTCGGTCTCAGCTTCAATGGCCTTTCTCCAAAAAGACTGTCCCTGAACTTCAAACTCAAGGACATCAGTGTCCTATATTTCACAGTTCACAAACTGTAGTTTTGGTAACTATTTACTGTCTGGGAGCACAGACTGCAAACTCCAGTGAGGATAGAGACTGTTTTCTCTGTGCTGTTTTATCCCTAGCACCTACTTACAATGCCTAGTGGAAACTTATTGAATGAGTAAATTATGAAATTGAAAGAATACTCATTAATAGCCTGTACTTAGAGGTCTCTAAACTGAGCTCATTCATACCAGCACTAGCTGACAACTAGGCTTGGTATTCACCTTGATTGGGTTAGCAGAACTTGAATTCGAGAACATGTGGCAGTGCATGTGGAGGAGTAGTTACACCCCCAGTTAGCGTTCTCCTGGCTCATCTTCAGGGGCATCCTTCCCTGCGTATAACCACTACACAGCCCTGCACACACTCGTACGTACACAAGGCGGAGTTCCTGCCATTCCACTGTACTTGTGCCCTTTCCTTAGCACTTGAATAAGCTCTTCTCTCTCCCGTGCAATAAAGGACCAGACCCCCACTCAACACTGGATTACTCAGCACTTCATCTGAACATTTCTCCTGACAAGTCAGCAAGTCTGCCCTCAATTGTGGCAAAGATGATTCCTATTTTAATTCCCATCTGGAAAGACATCTGCGCAGAACTCATAGTCACCCACATACCAAAGCACCCTGGCTGGAAGCCACTGACCTATGCTGCTTTTACTGCAAATCTTGGTAATAAATATCTCACATCCTGTATGTGAACATGCCAGTCAAAACTCTAGATATCCTGTACCTCACTTTACAGCCCCACATTTTTTGGTGACAACAGAAAGGGCTAGAAACTAAGTTCTGAGGATATCAGAAGTTCAATTTGTATACAAGAATTCCACTAATTAACAAGATAAATCACCATATATAATGGGCTGGTCCCCCAAAATAGTTGAAACTGGTTTCTAAGAAGGCCCAATAATGAGCGACAAGTGTGACGTGATGATTCCATTTACACAGCTGCTCATTAAAAGCTTCCCTTTGATAACTGGAAGCAAGAGTTTGGGGACAGACAAAACGCTTCTGTTACTGACAGCAAACGTCTATTTCTAAAGCCAGAAACTCACAGCTATGAAAAACCAAACCTTCATGCCAATGGTTAAAAAGAAATCTTTATTATACAAAATTAAAAACATAAATATATTTACAAGCATCTTAAATATCAGCTTATAATACTTGACATTTTTGAATCATTTCAAATTGAGTTTTCTATAAGCTTTTAAAATGCAAGACATCCACTTCAATGAGTTACCAGTTTTCATTTCCATCACCATTGCAAATGGGTTTTTTTTTTTGGTTTTTCGAAATTGTCCATACTGTAGTCATTCAAAAGAAAACAGTGTACTTTTTAAATGACTAGGCCGGAAAAATTACAGTCCTGAGCTTTCTACCCCAGTTGTGTGATATTACTCCAAGAGAACTCTATAACCCAAATTCCTTACTGCCCTGTTTATATGAACCACTAAAACTTTGTAAAGACTCCGGTCCCTGGAACCCACATTAGTCCATCTCCCTAGCGTCTCATCAGGTTTGCTGGCAGGAAAAGCAGGGAAAACAGAGAGGAGAGGTGGGGGAATACAAACAGCCGTCTGAAATCACAACAGATTGATAATCCAAAAATCGGATCTTAACTGATTTCCTTCAGGATCAAACCCATGATTTTATTATATGAAAACATAAAATGATTTCAAGTGATGCACATGTGACAGCAAATCTCAGTGGCACAACAGCACACAGACACTTAAGTGGTTAATTTAATACCCACTCTCGTGAATAAAGAGTAGACAGATTCAGTAGAATTTTAAGGAAAGTTTTCATTATCTAGTCTTCAAATTTCAGCACTGAGTGTGTAATTTATTTCCATATAATAGTATGTAAAAAAAAAAAAAAAAGACTAACAGTATGAGGAAAGCAAGTGTCCTCAAGAAGTCTCAGGAAAAAAAAAGACAATACCTATCACCCACACTTAGCAAGAATACCATTTTGTTCCACTTTTCCTGGAAACCCTCAGCTCAGCTGAGAATCACAGCAAGAAGTCTTTATCCTCAGAGATTAGCAACAAATTTAAAAGAAAAAGAATGACAACAGGTTAGAGTTATATACATTTTACTAGTTTGGTTCTCACTTATCCTGGATATTTTAAAAGGTGTCACATGAGCCATGGATGCTGGTGGCAGGAGGCACCTGGAGAAGAGGCCTGGGGATGAGGAGTAAGTCAGACCTGTTTACAAGTGCAGAGCAAACTCCCCTCTTCTGGATCTAAAAGACCTCTTCTGTCTTCGGTAAAACAAAATTGTCTTTCTGCTCAATGCAGATGGCAGTTTGCTCAAAAGAAGCGTTTCTCTCGGGGAGGGAGGTAAGTACTCAGTAAGCACCACTCTGGGGTCGGGCCCACGCCGCAGGGCCTCGGGCCATCACTGCTGCATGTTGTTGATGATCGCCAGAATGCTCATCTTCTCCTGGGCAGAGTCCACATCCTCACTCTGCTTCTGGGCCACTCCCGTGCCCAGGCCATAGAGCCGCCCACAGTACTTGGCATCATCAATACTGTCCTCAAAAAACAACTGCAGAACGGGACAGAGAACCCATGGTAAGAATCACGCCAAGAGTCATGCCAAGAATCATGTCAAATCTCAACACTATGACATCAACACCTCCCAGCTCTCTTGGAGTCCTGAAAAATCTAGCCAACCAGAAACTATTCCATAAAGAAAGGTGCCAAACCTCTTCATGCTCCTTTCCGAACAGACGTCTATTTCTCCGTGAGTTCTTTTACTGTCAGGATCCCCATGCTGCAGCTGCAGCTGTTTAGTATAAATGTCCCATTTTGTCCCTTCATATTGGTTGGGGGGCGGGGGGAATGTAAAGGTTGTATTTTTAGAGAGACGGAAAGAGAGGGAGAGAAACATCAATGTGGCAGAGACACATTAACTGGTTGCCTCTCACACGCCCCCAGCCAGAGACCTGGCCGGCAACCTAAGCATGTGCCTTGACCAGGAATTGAACTGGCAACCCTTTGCTATACCAGCCTGGGCATGCCCCTTCTCTTTTTAACTCAGTGCAATGGTTAAGAGCTTGGGCTCTACAGACTGACTCATCATGTAACCTTACAAAAATCACTTCAACTCTCCCTAAGCCACTGTTCCCTGTCTTTAGAACAGAGTACTATAACACGTCTGCCAGTCTGTCATGAGTGAGATTGTGGACATTAAGCACGTATAACAGGGTGTTATCTCAGCCCTGGGACTACTGGGCAGGATAAGTCTTGGAAGGGGTGGGGCATAGCTTGTCCAGTGTATTGTAGTACTGCAGGGTGTTTCGCAGGATCCTTGGACAGTAGTAGCATACTGTCCCCCAAAGCCCCCACAGGATGTGACAACCAAAAGTGCCTCCAGACACTGCCAAAAGTACTGTACTCCAGGCGGCAAACTCAGGAAGAATGGTGCCTCCAGCTTTGTTCTTTCTCAAGATTGCTCTATTTGGAGTCTTTTGTGGTTCCACACAAATTTTAGGATTGCTCTATTTCTGTGAAAAATGCCACTGGAATTCTATAGGGATTGCACTGAATCTGAAGATTGCTTTGGGCAATATGGACATTTTAACAGTAGCAGTTCTTCTAATCCACGATCGCAGAGTATTTTTCCACTCATTTGTGTCGTCTTCACTTCTTTCATCCATGTCTTATAGTGCTCAACGTACAGGTCTTTGGTTAAATGTATTCCAAGGTATTTTATTCATTTTGATGCAATTATAAATGGGTTTTCTTAATTTCTTTCTCAAAGTTCATTATTAGTATAAAGAAACACAACAGAATTCTGTATATTGATTTTGTATCTTGAAACTTTACTGAATTTATTAGTTCTAATGGTTTTTTGTCGGAGTCTTTAAGGTTTCCATATATAACAATATGTCATCTGAAAATAGCAACAGTTTTACTTCCTCTTTTTTTGCTCTGGATGCCTTTTAGTTTCTTTTTCTTGCCTACAAGTTCTGGCTAGAACTTCCAATACCAAGTTGAATAAAACTGGTGAGAGTGGACATCCTTGTCTTATTCCTAACCTTAGAGGAAAAGCTGTTGAATATGATCTTAGCCGTGGGATAAGTGGGTGGTCTAGCAAATGTGTTCGCATTATAGAAATTAGAAGAGAAACACATAATTGCAACATTCAGAGTGGCTAGGACACCAAATACACTTCTAGATTGGACATGCTGAGTGGTCTCCATTTCAGTATTCTTCTTTGCTTCCCAAACTACATTTAATATATTAAATATCCTTACAAACCAAAAAACGAACAGAAAAACAACTGCTTCCAAGGTGATCAACTTCCAACAGAAACTGTAAGGCTTCAACAAACCTCAGCCCACAAAGGTCATCCAGCTCCTAGCCTTACCTCCTTCATTCTGAAGAACGCCATTCCCGTCAGCAGTGAGTCTGATCCTGCCTGATGCTGCCTTCCGATTCTCTGCAAATCCAGCTGATCAGCAACTTCCTGAAGACCTCCCTGGAGACAGATGTAAGGAAAGCAAAGACAATGTTACAGACCTAGCACTCCTCTACTGGAATCAACTAAGTCCATTCTGGAGTTTCTTTTGCTGATGAGAAGTGGGAACAGGCCTTTTGCCTATCAGGCCTTTCCCCAGCCCTCCAAATAATACACTGTATTATATTCCACTTTTCATTCCTTTCTTCATTATTAATTTTGCCAGATTTCTACCCCATAAAGTCCTAACTGCTGTAAAACAAGGCTTAAGAAACAGTAAATGCCAATCTAATTCAAGACAGCAAACCTTTTATGTCAATAATTTATTAGGGTAGTGAGTTATTTCGCTGTTTAGGGGAGCAACTTTCAACCTTTTTCATCTCATGACACACACAATTACTAAATAAAATTCTGTGACACACCAAAAAATATTAATAATAAAATGACCTACCTTTTTGCTCCAAAGTGACTTTTAAAAAAAATCAGGCACTATACTTCTATATAAGGATACCTGGTACTAAGAATAAACCAATCAGACAAAGCCTAACTATGCAATATGACCAATAAGATATAACTCTTATTATATGACATATATTTATGGTTCAAGAACAAGGAATTCACACTGCATAGCTACTACTGTGTTGGCTATTGCTGTGTTGGCTAATGCAATTTTTTTTTTAATTTACTGATTTTAGAAGGGGGGGAGGGAGGAGAGAGAAAGAGAAACATTGATTTGTGTCCCACTTATTTATACCTTCATTGGTTGCTTCTTGTATGTGCCCTGACTAGGGACAGAATCTACAACCTTACTGTATCAGGACAATGCTCTATTCAAATGAGCTACCCAGCCAGGGCATAATTTTTTTTTATTTGACAATCTAAGGGGAAAGAGGTCAGTGCCCGACTAATTAATCAGGTATTTCACGCTCTAAAAATTCTTATGGCACAGTGGTTGAAAATTGTTGGTCTAGGCTGGAGAACTCCTCTGATCTGAGAGTCTAGTATACGACAGACCCCATTCCTGACAAAAAGCACATACTCCACACGTTACGAAGTTTCATGTGCTTCGTGGACCTTAAGTAAAGAAAGCTTTAAGATGAGAGAAGCAGAGGGGCTCCCTTCATGCCCAGGTTAAAGCCAGTAACCACACAAATTCCTGTGCCAATCAGCTCTATACACAACCTGTCTAGCACCATGCTGGCACCTAGCAGGAGCACAAGAATATATGCTGAACAAATAACAAAGCAAAATGTAAGTTTGCTTTTTTTGGGTTTTTTTGTTATTGTTACTAGTATTAAGAAAAATATTGTACCTTAAGATTTTTGCAACTCTTCATCAGGTATTTCACATCATAAATAGATGGGAAGAAAAGGTTCAGAATATGAAAAAATTCATGTTCCTCTTCTGGCAAGCGAGAATCTGTAAGTAACTTTACCATGTAGCCGAAATCATAGCCACTGCAAGGAAAGGAGGAGGCACGAAGGTGAAAAAGCAGCAGTTATTAGGCCCCAGTGTTCAACTACTTTATTTCTCACAGATTATGACATGACCTTTCAGTCTTTCAAAGATCTTTGTCCTACTATAATCAGAACTTTCCATTAAAAAATAAAATATACACTAAGATGGAAGATATATAAGAATACGTAAGGGTTTATAAATGTGAGTTTTTATTCAACAAAACTTTTTAAAAAATACTGCAAAGGATAAATAACATCTAAGGAGAGTCTGGCTTTCAAGTACATAGGCAACTCCAGGCCAGCCACTTAAAAGATAAGAAAAAGACAACCAAGTGCTTCAACCCTCCCCATCCTCCATCTTCCCACTTGGAATACACCCGCTGACAGCCACGTGATAGAGCCCAATACTGTGTGACATGAACCAGTATGAGCTCCAAAGTGTTTCTGGAAAAACAAACATGGGTTAACAGTTACCATTCCAACTTCATAACTGCTAGTGACCAACAGGACAGAGCCAGTAAGACTTCCAAAATATCATAATTCAATTTCCTGCTCCCAGATCAAGAGATACACACTCTCTGGGGCTGACCTGTGAAATGAAAGCCATTTGACGTTGTCACAGAGAACCACCCCTGATGTCATAAGCAGCTCTGCAAAGTGCAACGTGTCAATCCCTTCCTCTTCGTGCTTCTGGAACTGCAGTCCTGAGTTAGCAAGGAGATCGATGGAATCCTGGGAGTACATGTCCTCCCTGAAAAAGAAGGTATTCGCTTCTTAGCGGATGGGAAATGTAACAGAAGTAGTGGGCATTTCTAACTCGGGCATAATAGTTCACTGTAAAGATGTGTCACTTAATTTAAACAGGGAATATTTAAAATAACACAAAAGTAGGGAAGTAACTCCTTTTCCACTAGGATTCACTGTTTCCATTTTTTCATGTAAACTTGGGTGAGACAACTAGAAAGAAAACCACCACAATTTTAATTTTTCCACTAATTAAGAACAGTCTTCTATTCCACCTCAAATAAACATTATTTTGTCCTGGCTGGTGTAACTCAGTGGATTGAGTGCAGGCCTGCGAACCAAAGGGTCACTAGACTGATTCCCAGTCAGGGAACATGCCTGGGCTGCAGGCCAGGTCCCCAGTAGGGGGCGTGTGAGAGGCAACCACACACTGACCTTTCTCTTCCCCTCTTTCTCATTCCCGTTCCCCCTCTCTAAAAATAAATAAAACCTTTTTTAACATTATTTTAAATAAAAACTCTGCAATAAAAATATTACATTATTTTGCATATTATGTTATCATCAGGCTTTGTTACAAATATCAGGCTTTGGCAATGGACTGAAATAATGTAGTTAAAGATCCAGATTATCTACCAGAATTATTCTTTGAAACTCAGAATTCTCTAAAACACATGGACAATAATCAAAAAATTATCCCTGAGCTATCAAATGCCCCTGGTGCCTAGTTAAACAAAGCAGTATTAAAGAACTGGAGCCCAATAACAAATACACTAATAGTACCTCAAACAATCAGCAAAATAATAGTCTCCCCTCAATTTTTCCCTTAAAAATTATATCACCCTCAAAAACTTAAAAACAGAATTACCATATGATCCAGCAATCTCATTTCTGGGCACACAACCAAAAGAACTGCAAACAGGGTCTCAGAGAGGTACAGGCACATCCATGTACATGGCAGCACTATTTCTGACAGGTAAGAGGTAGAAACAACCCAAATGTCCATCAACAGATGAAGGACACAGAATGTAGCTTAAACACACAATTCGATTTTAGGAAGGAAATTTTGTCGTGTGTTACGACATGGATGAACCCTGATGACTTCATACTGAGTGAAATAAGTCATTCATAAAACAACAGATGCTGTAAGATTCCACCTAAACAAAGTAGAATGGTAGTTACCAAGAGCTTGGGGGAGAAGAAAAAGGGACTTGTTATTCAATGGGTATAAAGTTTAAGATTTGCAAGATAAAAAAATTCTGAAGGTCTGTTTCACAACAGTGCAAAGACAGTAGATTTTATTTTTTTATCACAACTTTTTAAAAAATTGCATCAATTTTTCCCACTATCAGTCTTCAGTTTCAACTACCTTTGATTAGCACCCACTCTATACCTTATTTTTACTATGAAAGATACTAACAACCCTCTTTTACAGATAAGGAAACTAAATCACAAAAGGGGAAAAAACTGACCCAAAGTCAACCAGTGAAGAAACAGCTGGCCCTGGCTCGTGTGGCTCAGTGGACTGAGTGCCAGCCTGCTACCCAAAGGGTCCTTGGTTCAATTCCTAGGCAGGCTACATGCCTGGGTTGCAGGCCAGGTCAGGTCCCCAGTAGGGGGCGTGCGAGAGGCAACCACACATTGATGTTTCTCTCCCTCTCTTTCTCCCTCCCTTCCGCTCTCTAAAAACTAAATAAATGAAATCTTAAAAAGAGAAAAAAAGAAATGGCAGAACTTCAATTCAAACACTAATCTCTCAACTAGAAAATTGACTTAATTTTAAAGTCTTTTTGAGATATAATTCACATACTAAACAATTCACTCATTTAAAGTATACAATTCAATAGTTTTTAGTAAAGCACAGATATGCAACCACCACCACCACCACCACCACCAATTATAAATTATTTCATCACCTCGAAAAGAAACACTGTTGCCATTAAGCAATCACTCCCCATTATCCCATAACCTTCCCAACCCCTGCTCTAGAAACCACTAATCTGTTTCCTGTCTCTGTAGATGTGCCTACTTTGGACAGTTTAAATGAACAGAATCATATATGGGGTCCCTTTGCATCTGGCTTCTTTCCTTCAGCATGTTTTTGAAGTTCATCCATGTACAGCATACATCAGTACTTCATTCCCTTTTTACTGCCCCGTAACATTCAATTCCATGCATACGCTGTTTAATTTATTCATTTGTCAGTTCACACATCTTTGGGTTGCTTCAACTTTTGGGTCCTTATGGATAATGCTGCTATGAATATTCGCACCCAAGTTTTTACACAGACATGTTTTCATTTCTCTTGGACATGAGTGAAATTGCTGGGTCATATGGTAACTCTACATTTAACCTGTTGAGGAACAGCCAAACTGTTTTCCAAAGAGGCTGTACCATTTTACATTTCCAGTAACAATGTATGAGTATTCTAATTTCTCCACATCCTCATCAGCATTTGTTACTTTTTTATTATAGCCACATAGGGGTGTGAAGTGGTATCTCACTGTGGTTTTGATTTGCATTTCTCTAATGACATGATTGAGCATCTTTTCATGGGCTTACTGGCCATCTGCATATTTTCTTTGGAGATAAGTCTATTCAGATCTTTTACCCATTTTTAATTGGATTGTCTTTTTATTGTTAGCTTGTAACAGTTCTTTAAGAGGAACTTTACTTTCTCAGATTCTCTATTCCATTCTCTGCTTCACTGCTTCATTGAACCCTTACCTGAGTTCGGTGGAAACAAAACTTAAAATTAAATTCAGTTAGAAATCAGTCTACACAAATGTAGCAGTTCTAGGAACAACACCCAAAAGTGTCTCAGACACTTACGTAAGGTTGAATTTGAAGTTGAACTGCCAAGTGTTGATTCCAGAAGGATATTCTCCCTTCTCATTTGTGAATGTAAGGCCCAGCTGGATAATTTTTAAAAGGTCAACATTGCACCGTAAAAGCTGATACTGGTAATCTATGGAACTACGAAATTCACCAATTGGTCGTACCACAACACCTGGAAATTCTGTGTCCTGGAAAAGGAAAAAGTCTCTCATCATCAGGTTTCACAAAATACTGGATGCTGAATTGGTCATTCATAAACAAAATTTTTACCTCAATTTATAAAAGTTAGGTGACAAGTCCCAAGGTTGGGCAGAAAAATATATCTTAAAATACAAATATTGATCTGGCCCTGGCTGATGTCGCTCAGTGGACTGAGCATCGGCCTGCGAGCTGAAAGGTTGCTGGTTCAGTTCCCAGTCAAGGCACATGCTTGGGTTGTGGGCCAGGTCCCCAGCTGGGGACATGTGAGACGCAACCCATCAATGTTTCTCTCCCTTTCTCCCTCTCCTCCCCTCTCTCTAAAAATAAATAAAATATTTTTTTTTAAATACTGATCCTGTTGACACCTATAGAAGCACTAAAATCATGAAGCTTTGCACAACAACTTGCAGATCCTGCGCAGGACAGGAATGGAAGTAGGTGACTAACAACAGGTAGATATATAGGCAATTAAGAATACTCTAGCCCTCGCTGGTTGGCTCAGTTGGTTGGGTGTCGTCCTACAAACCCAAAGGTCACTAGTTGGATTCCCAATCGGGGCACATGTCTGGGTTGTGGGTATGGTCCCCAGTTGGGGCATATGCAAGAAGCAACCAATCTATCTCTCTCACACTGATGATTCTCTCCCTCTTTCTCCTTCCCTGCCCCTCTCTAGAATCAATAAAAAAAAAATTAATATTCTAGGTTGAGAACAGTATATGAATAAAAATACAAAAATAGGGAGGTGAAAATGCCATTCAGAAAAAAACAACAGCCTTACTTAGCTTGAGTAAAAAGAACAAGATCATGGAGAATACTAAATACCAACCTAAGACTTCATTCTATAAGCTCTACAGCAGAAGTCACAAACTCCAAGCAGCTCGTGTAAAGGAATAAAGCAAACTAGGTACAAAAATGGTTGCATGTAATGGGTGCTGGAGCAAACTAGACTACATGTCTCCTCTAAAAGGGCTGGCCCTTGACACCACATAATACACAGCCACACAATGTCAGGCAGGAATGTGGCCCCTACATTGCTGCATCTTCCCAATTTTCCCAGAGATGGCAAAAATCTGGAATTTAAGTAAGGTCTCTTGATTTTTAAATGTTGGCAAATAATTTTTTTAAATTATTTTAAATACTATACAAATTTGCCATATCTAAGGGACAGATGTGCTCTGCTGCTGACATACTTCTGCCTTGAAGACTTTCAAACACACAGTAACATTATAAAAATATCTAGAGATTACATCCTTCTCATATATACTGGCTACCACCATGTTTCATGAAAGCAATATAACCTTCCATCGTGTTTAATTTACCATCACTTTAATGTAATCATTTATTTCAAAATCTCACATTCAATATTCCCTAAGTCCATACCAGAAGGTGGGTCAAATAGAGTAGAGCTCTTTACCATCGCAATATAACTGTAACTGAGCACAATCTCTCGGATCTTCCTCATCTCCTCTTCTAGGTTGCTGGCCCAGACTTCACAGATAACCTGGCTATTCTCCACAAGTGCTGCAGGCATCCTGAAGAAGCTTCGGAAGGCACCTTCAGCTGACTATGACAGAGGGCAAGCCAATGGTTGATCTGATCTAGATTCAAAAACACATTTTGTAATCACATAAATTTACATATTATTATATTAACAAAACAAAGGCATCAAAACAATATTTTATCATGTCACCAATTTAAACTAAAATATTAAGACTATTACAGTATTTATTCTCCACACACACACTCACAGTTCTTTAACCTAAAGAAACTAAAATTATTAAGAAAACTGGAGAAACTTTTGCCCAAGCTTCCCTTTAGCACCGGAGTAAAATCACCACCCTAAGCCAGTTTCCTGCCCTCTCCAGAACACCTGAAGACTAAGAGTCCCCTGTGACCACAAATATGCCCTTATCTGTCACTTTCACAGCTTCACAGAACTTTGCTCAGAGACTACAACATGGAAATGTTTCTAAAGGAATCATTGTAGCCAGTTTAAATTTACCAGGTTCTCTGAAAGCCTGAAAGAATGTGGATCTAAACTCTTACACTTAAGTCTTTGCACCTATACCATGGATATGGGTATGGGACGCCCCTCTCCATTCTACAAATAAGAGAAATTCTTTTTCCCTACAATTCAAAAGTCAAATTGAAGTAGAGGCAATTAGCAAAGTTAATATAGTATCTCCTTAGATTAGTGCAAATAGGGATTTAAGTGGTAAACACTAATTTCAACTTTAACAGCCACAAGAAATATGTGAATTTGCCCTGGCTGGCGTAGCTCAGTGGATTGCCCACGGGCTGCGGCGAACCAAAGTATTGCAGGTTCGATTCCCAGTCAGGGCACATGCCTGGGTTGCAGGCCACGGCCCCCAGCAACTGCAGGTTGATGTTTTTCTCTCTCTCTCTCTCTCTCTTTCTCTCTCTCTCTCTCTCTCTCTCTCTCTCTCTCCCCCCCTTCCCTCTCTAATAATAAATAAATAAAATCTTAAAAAAAAAGAAATATGTGAATTTAAGTTATTAATATCTACTTTTAAACACATAATATTGTAAAGAAACCAAGCAGCAATTCAACAATCAAGATACAGAAGATAGCAGGTATAAATAAATCAATCAAAAGCAGAATGACTGCCCTGACTGGTGTGGCTCAGTGGGTTGGGAGTTGTACATATGCAACCACATGCCTGGGTTGCGGGCCAGGTCCCCAGCATGGGGTGCACCCCCAGGAGGCAGCCAAACATTGATGTTTCTCTCCATCTCTTTCTCCCTCCCCCTGCCTAAAAATAAATAAACAAAATCTTTGAAAAAAAATTTTTTTAAACAAAATTAACTGATGGTATATATTCTGGGAGGAAGCAGGAGAAGACAGTATTCTGCAGGATAAAAACTCAACCTGGTTTAGCCTCGGAGTAATGCTGTTATTTTAGCAAACTCAACATGAAATGCTTAGTCATAAAAACACTAAAAGGAAGTCACCATAAGGGCATTTACCTAAAAGGCAACCCCACCACACGCATCCTCAATAAAGTATGAGAGCGGGTACCAATGTACATACTCAGGGAAATTCCTAGAAACAGTAAAATGAATGTTTAAAATGCCCTTCCAAAGGACAGAACAAGGAAAATCTTTGCTTTCCACTTTTCAGTAACAATCAAGAAAACAAAATTGGCATTTCCAAGTGTCATCATTTCTCTCAGGAACTTTTGATCTTTTTATTGTTGGGACTAATTTAAGTTTTGCTCCTCTTTTATAAGTTTTCTAGTCAGAATTATGTTCTTGTGGATGTTACTTTGCTTTGAAAATTTTGTTTAATCATTGCTAGAGTCTTTAAGTTTGTAGAGAACAGCAAATACTATTTCAGCACTGTGTACTTTTTCTTACTGACTAGGAGGACCATTTGCAGTTTTTAAAGCAGTCTGACCATGAAATAATTTGAAGAGGAGGAAAGGACTATTTCCCCTTCAAAACAGAGACAAGCAAGGTGCTGCATTTATGCTACAGATGAAATATACAAGTCAATATGGTATTTTATAAAACTTCATAAAAATTGAGTAATTCCCATTATTAGATAGAAAATTTCCTCCTGTGACTCGCTGTTTGTTTTACCCTTAAAAGCGGTCATAGCCCTGACTGGCGTAGCTCAGTGGATTGAGCGCAGGCTGCGAACCAAAGTGTCGCAGGTTCAATTCCCAGCCAGGGTACATGCCTGGGTTCCAGGCCATAACCCCCAGCAACCACACATTGATGTTTCTCTCTCTCTCTATCTCCCTCCCTTCCCTCTCTAAAAAACAAATAAATAAAATCTTAAAAAAAAAAAAGTCGTCATGAGCCCTGGCTAGTGTGGCTCAGTGTATTGAATGCTGGCCTGAAAACCAAAGGGTCGCCAGTTCAATTCCCAGTCAGGGCACATGCCTGGGTTGCAGGCCAGGTCATCAGTAGGAGGCACATGACAGGCAACCACTCAATGATGTTTCCCTCCCTCTCTTTCTCCTTCCCTTCCCATCTCTAAATATAAATAAATAAATAAATAATTTTTTAAGTGTGGCCATGGACTTATTTAATAATTTCTATTTATCAAGAGCAACAAACAAGCCATGCACTGTTCAAACTGTCCGAGTGTTAAAAAATTACTGTGATGGTAACGTGGAGACGTGCAAAAAGTGTGCCTGAGCTCCCAGTGGCTCTCTTGGTGTGGTTCTGAGATTCACGATTTCTCATGTCACTTGTCTTTGTTGACCTCAGTCCACCAAGAGGTCAGTATTAAGGTAAAAAAATTATTTTTGTTAGGTAGATGAGATGTGGGTGCAGTTTGGTTCTTCTAAATCAAGGGGAGTATAGTTGAATGCTAAAAAGATCCTTAGTTTGGTTCCCTAACTGGGAGCCCTAATTAAGCTCTGATAAGATCTCCCTGTTGATGCTTTGACACCATCCCTATTGACCTCTTTGTTCAGAGATCACTGAGCAGCTAAACAGACAAAAGTGGGCAATGACTACCATTTTAAGCGCGAAGATACAACTGTTGAGGGCAAAAAGTCACCACTGTGTTAGACAGGTGGAGTCAGACCAGACCTTGGTCCAGCAGCCTCTGCACTTGAGTTCTGGCTAAGAAAGAATTCAGAGCCAAGACTCAACTACAAGGAAAAGTTTATTTAGAAAGTCACAGGAGTAGAAGTGAGCTGTGAAAGAAATGGGTTCAGGAAACTACTGAGGCAAAAGAAGGGCCTTTGGAACTTTCCAGAAAGAGAGAGGCAGGAAAACGCGTCGGGGGAGGGCGTGGGGGAAAGGCGAAAGCGCACTTCCCAGAGAGCAGCTTCGCTGAAAAACTTCTAAGAAACCAATCTGTCAGTTTGTAAGCAACCTTTGAAGATTCCATTTATTTAAGGCACTCTACACTTCAACATATGTTTCTCTGAAATCACAGACTTTCTACGATTACTCTGAAATTTAAGTAGACTGTGGTCTCTTCCTAACGTGTAGGTGGGCACTCCTTAAAGGCAGAGTCCGTTTGCTCAATCCTCCGTACACAACAGGCATGAATGAAAGGCTTACAAATGAACAAATAAAGAACATCAGAAAAGGGGCAGAACTTCAGACTGCGTGTGGACTCTACTATCTGACCATAATTAAGAAAAGGTTGGGACTCAGAATTGTTAGGTTCTAAACCTAAATCAGCAAAAGGGCTTTAAACCATTCCTGTGCCCATTAATGTTAAATTGGTAGCACTTAGCTTCCTTATTTCCCTAACCGAAACAATGTACTTCTTTTTTAGGGTCATTTAAAACACAACCATAAATTACTTCAGGGGAAGTGAGTACCACTCCTGGAGATGTTTCCATAAAAGCAAAAGCAACAACAGTGACCCAGGCAAAAAATTGCCTTTGGCCTCCAAGCAGCAAAGAACAGCTTAAACAGGGGACAATTAGGTATTTACACTAAACCTTTACAAACAGATTCCCCAGCTAAGACAATCTTACAGTCTGGTCAAAGACAACATGAACAACCATAATGGATAATTACTACAGTGCATTAAAACTTCTCATGCCCTGGCTGGTGTGGCTCAGTGGACTGAGCACCTGCCTGCAAACCAGATGGTCGCTGGTTTGATTCCCAATTAGGGCACATGTCTGGGTTGTAGGCCAGGTCCCCAATGCAAGGCTCGTGACAGGCAACCACACATTGATATTTCTCTCCCTCTCTCCCCTTCCTTCCCCTCTGTTTAAAATAAATAAATAAAATCTTAAAAAAAGAAGAAAAAAGAACTTCTCAGATAGGCCTTGGACAGTGTGGCTCAGCCAGTTGGAGCATTGTCCCATAACTGAAAGGTTGCGGGTTTGATTCCTGGTCACAGCACTTAGCTAGGTTTTAGATTCGATTCCCAGTCAAGTGCTTATGGAAGACAACCGACTAATTACTTCTTTCTCTCTCTTTCTCTCTCTCCCTTCCTCTCTCTAATAAAAGCAATGAAAAAAATGTTGGGTGAGGATTAAAAAATTTTTTTAACTTCTCAGATAGGTTTAAGTCCATGAGTTCATAGTGAACTAAGAAAATAAACTTAATTGGTCACCACTGGAGAGAATGCCAGTGAATCAACTTAGTATTTTTTAAAATCGTATCTTGTCTTTCCTATTTGATTACCTTGAAGTAATCAAAGAGCTGAGGTTTTTTCTTCAGAAGTTATACAGCTAATAAATGAAAATGAATATGCAATGATAGAATATCACCATTTTGTGATTCCTAATGAATAATCATAATGGCATTTATATGGAATAAGCAAAAAAGGCAAATCTATAAAGACAGAAAGTAGACTACAGAGGTGGGATGGGGACAGGATGGGGATTAGCAGAAAATGGGCACGAGTCATCTTCCTGAAGTGATGGAAATGTTCCCAAACTCAATTATAGTAACTGCAAAACGCATTAAATTTACCAGAAATCACTGAACTCTACATTAAAATAGGCAAGTTTTATAATATTCAAATTATACTTCAATAAAGCTGTTAAAATAATCACAACAGCTGTTATCATCACAAAAAAGAGACAACCAGGTACTGTGCACCACTTAAGAGAATACATTCTGAGAAATACAAATGCATCATTAGGCAATTTCACAGTTGTGCAAACATCATGGAACACACTTAAACAAACCTAAAAGGCACAGCCCACTTCACACCTGGCTATATATAGTAGAGCCTACCGTTCCCAGGCTACAAACCTGTGCATATGTGAAACTACAAAACACCACAAGATTGAGTCAAGCACAAGAAAAACTGACAATCAAGAGAGTCTGTAAACACCAGACGTACGAGGCTGCTGCAGGTATAACACGGGGTACTGTTTTAGAGCAAGACTTTTTTATAAGTTGAAAGAGTTCCCTCTAAGTAACAATAGAAATATAGTCTATATAGTACATAAGTACACAAACAAGTAGCCTAATCAATTATTGTCATTATCAAGTACTATGTACTGTATGTAAATGTGTATGTTACACTTTACACGACAGGCAGTGCAGGAGGTTTTACACCAGCACCACCTCAAACACGACGTAAGGACAGCCATGACAGCACTGGCGGAAGGCATTCTCAGCTCCCTCACCACCCATGGGACCACTGCGGCACGTGTGCTCCACTGCTGGCCAAGATGTTTCCCTGCACATTTTGACTGGAGTTTTGCCCCCCTCACCACCAAAAATGTAATTTGAATCTGACCACACCTCCAAATTTAACTATCAACTTACAGGAAATGTAGAGGACCGAGGGACATGTTAAATGATAGCACAGTGATACAATTAGCAAAACCCAGAAACTACAGAACCACCCAGCTTTTTCAACAAATTGTGAGAAATGAAACTAAAAGACTCTTAGGAGACATATCAACCAATCAAAATGTATAGACTTTACTTGGGTTCTGCTTTATACAAACGGTTAGCGGGGGCAAAAAAGCGATTAATTTTTGAGTCCACTAGAAGTATGAACAATGACTACTGGTTTTACTTTTTTGTTTTGGGTTTTTGTGAGGGTTTTCCTCACTCCCCCCGTTTTGAGTATTATTTTATATTGTGGTTATGGTTTTTAAAAGTCTTTATCATTTAGAGGTAATGCAAATTATGTGACTGGTATGCAATGTGGGGTTTTGCTTCAAATTAACAGTGGAGAAAACTCACAACTTTGTAAAACGGTACAATGCTGTCTTCCTCTACGTTTTACAGGCAAAAAAACTGAAATTCAGAGACATTTAAAAAGGTAGCATCATGACTTCCATTTCAAAAAGAATGTCTCTTTTTTAAAAAGCTAACCATACTTATACATATCTGACAAATGGGGAACACAAAAGCAAACTATTGGCAAAAATATGTATGACATTCCTGCACCAAACTCTTATCTAGGAAAACTGTTAGGAAACAGACAATAGCTTGCAAGCCCGTAATGTAGTGCCACTCAAAAACTGAAGAGGAGTCATAGGATACACATTTACCTTAGCATAAATTACTGAATATGCTAGCCAAAAAGTGAAATAACAATAATAATACCAGCAATTCTGCCTGCCACTCTCCATTCAGTGAGCACATGCTCCAGAATAAGCCTGAGGTGGGACTCACACACACACTGTTCCCCTTGGTTAGTCTTCCTCTTTTCAAGTCTCTCAGTGTCTGCATCTCAGAGCACCTCACCGTGCAGAACGACTACGCCCTTCGAATATGTGTGTTTGTGCAACCCAGTCCCTAAAGGTAACCTAAGTGCTTTATCTGGGTTATAAACAAAGAGACAGTAAGGAGTTTCCAAGATGAAGGAAAAACTGAGCCTGCTGGATCCACCGACAAACAGATCTGTCATATCCTAAGGAATTTTTAAGGGTGAATTTGATCACATGCAATGTTTGCCTCACAGGCTGACTTTAAAACGACTCCACATGAGCTACTTCGCTCCATATGAAAGCAAAAGACAAGTACTAATTGATACCTGTTGTTTCCCAGTACTAAACTATGCCAGAAGGAAAGGTCCCTCTCTCTCTCACACACACACACCCTAGGAATTATTGAAGTCCCTGCCTTGTGCTGAACTCCAGTACAGTCTGTTACGATCGTTCCCGATTACATCTACTGTAAAACAACTTCAAAACAAAGCTCCTTGCTTACCCAACAAATCTCTAAAAGAGCAACTAATGATACAGCCACGTGAAAGCTTTCTCCGCAAGCAATCCTGAGCAAGCTTGGGAAATGAAATGTTTGGTTTTTCCGATCCTGTTTTAAACCTAAGTGTGCAAGAAAACAGAAAACATCACGTCCCCCTTCTAGAGCGCTGAACAAAGGCTTTGCAGCGCATGCACAAGATGGAAAAGGAAGTAGAAGCACATCAGAAGAAATGGCAGCAAATTGGTAGAGGGGCCGCTCTACAAACAACCACGGACCGCAGTCGCCGCCGCCGTCTTCCCGGGTACCCCAAAACACACATTGTTGGAAGACACTACTTACTACTCCGCACTGAACCTCACGGATTGACCCGCAGTAAAACCACCCCTCGGGCCCAGGCCTGTGAGTCGGCTGCTCCAGAGCAACAGCTCAAGTTCATAAAGCCGCAGAACAGCAGGGAAAAGTTGCGGGGGCCACCAGAACTAAGAAGGGGGAAGCCTGCAAGGTTCCAAACTCACGTCACCATTCTCTTCGCGTTCTGGATTACCCACTCCCTTCTCACTCATCCCTCCTCAACCGCCCACCCACCCACCTTTCGTGCAAAACAATGAAAATTACAGGCCCTGAGGCCAGAGGGACCTAAGTTCGAAGCCAAACCAGCGACTAGCTGTGGGGCTTTGTATAAATTACTTAACCTCTCTCATGCCTCAGTTTTCCTACCGTATAAAATGGGTTTAATAACAGTATACACCCCGGAAGACTGCAGTAGAAGTTAAACAGAATAAAGAATATTTAAGTATTATGTAAAATCTTGGCACACAGCACTAGGATACTATTACCCTGTGGTAGTTGGTTGTTATGTTACCACTATTCCATCGGTCTTTCTCGTCTCACACACCGTGGCTCCCAACACGCCCCACTCCCCTTCCTCCCACAGGCCCAGATGGCCTCCCACACTCTCTCGTCTCACGTCCTCTCTGGTAAGCGCGAGCCCGCTTACCCTGACAGGCGGGGCCCGCGAGAGCGGGCGGGCTGGCTGGCGGACTCCGCGGAGCAGGAGCTTCGGCCCCTGACCCTGCGCTCTCTTCCCTCTGCCCCGGATCTGCTCCTAGGATCGAGCGGGCCAGTGAGACGGGCGCCCTCGTGCCCAGAGCGGCCTTACGCACCGCTCACCAAACAACACGGCTGCACCACTCTACCCAGCCGATCCTCCCAACTCGCCTGCTTCTACGTCACTCCCGACGCGCGCGCGCCTGATCATGCCTGCTCCTCCCCTTCTGCGCGCCCCAGCGATTCCGTGCGGGTTCGCCCAACCGGTGAGCTCGCGGGAGCTAACGCGCAGGCGCACATCTAAGAGGGCGCCGCACAAATGGCGGGGTGGCCTCAAAGGACGCATGCGGAACACGGCCCGCCCTAGGCCTTCGCGAGATTAGTCGCGCTGACTCAATTTAATCTTGACCCCTATTCCTCCATTTTGGTTCTCTCCCCGGCGCCGGGGAAGGGGCGTGGTCTAGAATTAGCCCCTCCTGCGTGGGCGTGGCCTGGATGGGCTACGGGAAGTGGCCGGTCAGACCAAATTCCAAGTTACTACTCCTTCTCCCCCCTGCTTTGAAGGACCTTAAAATCTTTGGTACGAGAGGACTTGGGGGGAGGTTGGTGAGGCGTGATTCTGATGCTTCACTCTGTACTAATGCGCCCCCCTGAACCCCTCACTTACAAAGCATCTACCTCACGGCTTTCTTCCAGGCAAACAGTTATTTACAGGTGGGGACAGCACCCCTAAACCGAGTGTGGGTGACGTCCGCCAAGGCCCGCCTCCCTCCTCCCGGCCTATAGGAGCCGGGCGAGCAACGTTACCATAGCAACGGGCCCACCGGGACCTGCTCGAGTTACAAGAAGGACGCGGGCTCCCGTGGGCAAAGCATCCGGCGACCATAGGCGTCGCCCAGCCTTCCGAAGAGCTCCAAGACTTGGCGGACGCTAAGCACGGTAGGCAGATTTTCGGTGCGAGAGCAACGGAGCCCAAGCCTAGCCTAAGAGGACTCTAAGACACCCCTACCCCCACCCTCCTTAATAAGGCTCTTTGCCAGCGCCTGTCCTTGGCATCATTTAACCAGGCTGAGATGCATCGCTGCCTCGTGGCCTCCAGCAGTAAGAAAGAAGACAAAGCACTGAGCTCCTGCACGCGCCTACCAACTCCCGGTCCCGGAGACGAGATGTGGACGTCCCAAAGCATGATGCTAGTCCTAGAGGCTCTCACCCCAAGTCACTGGGCCTTTTTACTTCTAAAGATTTCCCTCTAAGGGAAGTCTCCAAAATCCCACTTCCATTTCTAAAGCTTCCATTTCCAATGCAGAGCTGGCCTTAAGCAGCAATTTCAAACTAGATTCCGAAAAGCTATTTTCCAGGGGATGACCTCCTCACCCTGGTCCCCAGGATACAGTATCAAATGTACTTTCTCAACTCCTTTCCCCTACAAATGAGGGTCTGTCTGCTTATCTGTAACAGAGATGTAACTATGTCACAAAGTGGCTGCATTAATAAGTGGAATAAATACTCCCACACTGAGGAAGATGCATGTATATTCAATAAATAATTGTTTCTGGTTGTCTGTTATCCTTGAGATGTTCAAACTTTGTTAGCGCTCAGCTGCACACTTGTCATTCCGCCAAGCAGTGCTGTGACAGAGAAGGCAGGCAACACACTCCCCCTTGTCCTGTGAGTTCCTAATATCCTTTCACCCACTTATAATTAGGTTCAGGGAGGGACAGCCCTATCAGGAGCTAGTCACATGAAGAACAGCCCCCACAACACTTTCTTGGAATTTTGTTTTTTCCTGCGGCACTCAGGCCTGGTATGCACTGAAACAATCCAACAGGAAACGTCTCCATCCCCCCAGCCCCTTCCCCCAGAGCATGGTGTTTATTTCTCAGGTTATTGAAGATAAATGTAAAACACAGATGGTTTGCATTTCAGGAGGTGTTGAGGTGTTTGTTGTAAAGCTGGGGTTTTATACTGCACTTACACTAGTTCAAAATTAGAACAACGTCACTGGCTCTCCATGGGAGGAAGGCCCCAAATGAGAGGGTAGTTGGAGAATATATTAAATAATGTATTTCGTATTTACTTTTTTAAACTATTGTTTTTGAACTACAAAGTATAGAAAGTGCTTAAACATCTTCTCAGCTGGGAGCATACAGGTTTAAGAAAAATTAATACTAGTTGTAAAATGGATCTCCTTAAGAATCAGGGTGATATCCTTAGCCAGCCAGGCCTTTCTGTTACTCCCAATTCTAAATAAATTTAACAGAGTGCATTTCTTAAAATATAAGATATGTAGAAAGATAAAATGTAATACAAATATTTGGGTTTGAAATATTTTGAAAATGAAGAAGGTAAATAAATCCAGGCACATAGCACCATTGTAAATCACCCTGTGAGCCCAAGTCTCAAACACCTTTGTTGCCCTTAGAGCAGAGTTTGGTTCCCCAACACAGGTCCGCGGCCTGTTTGGTACCCGGCTGCAAGGGGAGCTGGCCTGAGCTCCGCCTCCTGTCCCGCCCACCCCCCAAGCTCCGCCTTCTGTCAAACCCCGTCCATGGAATAACAAGTCCCTCGTGACAAAAAGATTGGCGACTGCTGCCTCAGAGTGCTGACACACTTGGAGGGCTCCGTCCCAGGCCAAAGTAGCCAAGGTCTGTCACTTTGTGTAATGTCTTATCAAGATTATATATTTATCTTTACATTCAACTGAAGAATGCGCCCAGCTGGGTTTTTTTCTTGGTATAGCTGGGATTAACTTTCTCTTTTCTCGGTGCTTTTACTACATAATAGAAAAACCTTCTGACTCTTGAAAACCATCAACAGATTATCAAACTTCTAAGTATAAAGCAAATATCATATTTCATGACTGTGCATTTCAGGATTATTTTGATCCTTCAATGACAGCCTGAAAACCTGATCTCTGATGAGCTCAGAGTTCATTATTTTTAAATCCAGAACTAGATAATAAATCTATTTTATTTGTACTTCATTTGATTTTATTTGATTTTCCTTCTCCCTTGGGGTCTGTTGAAGTAATATTTAAAAATCCACCAATAATAATAATAGACCTTAGGACTTCCAAAGCTGACAGGGTCTGTAAAGATGTTCTAAATAAGTTATTCCCCTAATTTCACAGAAAACCATAAAATAACTTAAGGTCACCCAGCTCCCAGAGGTAAGACCGGGATTTGTGTCTTCTAATATGCGATGAGGTGTTTATCCAGTTTTGTTTATGGGCCATTTGCTCTGGGCAGGGGCCTGGGCTGACCCTGGAGGATGCCCTGGTGAAGGAAACAGGACAGGGTTCCCGGCCTCCTGCAGCTTAACATTTGGTGTCAGGGACTGACGACAAAACAAGTAAACAAGCACTGAGTAAGAAATAATAGGATAATGAGAAACGTGGATAACTATCGTGAAGGAAACGAATGGGGTAAAAGTGACAGAGTAACTGGGATGGGCACAGATCGGGGAAATTGCTTAGGTCAAAGAAGGCCTCTCTAGGAAGGCGCGTGTAGGCAGACCTGAGGGCAAGAAGAGAGACATGAGGACCTGGGAGCAGTCAAGTCCAGGCAAAGGAAAAAGAAGTTTTGCGTGTGAGAGGTAGTACCGGAAGGCCAGGGCAGCTTTGGAGAGGGGGAGCAAAGGCAACGTGATCCAAGATGAGGCCAGAGAGGAAAACAGAGAGGCCGGGTGAGCCAAGGTCTGGGAGGTGTTGATGAAAGAAACATTTAAAGCTGTAGAGAGTTTTTGGTGAGTTTATTTGAGCCAAACTGACGACAATTGCCGGGAAGCAACATCTCAACAGACTGAGAAATGCTCTGGAGAAGGCAGTTTAAGCACCTTATTTTACACATTAGAATCAAAGGAGGAGCCAGAGAGAGTTACATGAAGTCTGTTGGTGATAGATTAGGGGAGGCAGGAGAAAGCAAAGCAGGGAACCCTCTGGGATTGTATAAAAGTAAAATGATAGACACATGCTTCTTTTACGTAGGTGGGCACAGACAGGATAATTAACAATCAACAATGCAGAATAACAATGAGGGGATTCTGGTCTCAGCTTGTGCCCAAGGGGTTTTGGGAAAAAATGGGATGTTACCTTGACATTCCAAGGGTATATTATCACAGATGCAGAAAAGACAATAGACAGGCTTAGCTCAGGTAAAACTTGACCTTCGTTAGGGAAAAATACTGGCCTAGGGAATGACTACCTGCCATGACCTGCTTTTAGTTAATAAGCGGTAATTTTAGAGCATCGTTTGTGGTTACTTCAGGTCTCTGAGTCTGTAAGGCTGCGGTGCAGGTCTGCGCGGAGCTTGTCGGGTTAATACAGGGTCCGGCAAAAATAACGCCCCTCGTTTTACTGTAAAATCTTTTATAACAAAATCATAAGCATGGTTTGTTTGTTTTTAAGTAAAAATCATAAGGATGTGATTCTGTAACGTAACAATATCCCACTCAACAATACCATATGACATGTTAGGTGAAAATGTTCAAATTAAAACTATAAATTATCACCCCACTACTATTAACCTACCAATAAGGTTACTTCTGGTAATCTCACACTTGAGCAGGCCTTACTTTTGCCGGACCCTGTAATGCGGCCCCTTTTCTTCTACGGAGACTTTAAAATTGTACTCCATTCCAAAAACCCAGCAGGATTTTCCTCACCGGATGATGTGAACTGACTTACGTTTTTAAAAGTTACTTTGACTCCCATAGACAGAGAATGGAATTAAGGCAGGGACATTTTACTTTGTTTATTGAATTACACTAAATTTGATAAGAAAAGAAAGCTAGCTTCTCCCAGGCATGGTAAATGTTGCCTATGGAAATGTCAGGCAACAATGTAGGTAATTTTACTCGGTGACTCTGATTGAGAATTAATTGCCACTACATCTTTTTGATTATTATTATTATTATTGTGAAAAATCCCCAAGGCTGCTAAATGAATAGTCTGTACTTTACGAAGAAATCGATCCCTGCTGTAGATCTCTTCCTATAGGCAGGCAAATAAAAATATAGGCGAGTGGAAAGAGACGAAATTAAAACTTGTGTTTGCGGACTCTCTTGTCAGTTCTAAACCTCTCCCAATTCTTTTTTTTTTTTTAAGATTTTATTTATTTATTTTTAGAGAAGGAAGGGAGGGAGAAAGAGAGAGAAACATCAATGTGCGGTTGCTGGGGGTCATGGCCTGCAACCCATACATGTGCCCTGACTGGGAATCGAACCTGCGACACTTTGGTTTGCAGCCCGTGCTCAATCCACTCAGCTACGCCAGCCAGGGCTTAGTTCTAAACCTCTCTTTTCTCTCTCTCCCTCTCCGTGGCATTACATAGGACAAATCCAGCATCTCTCACGTTACTGCCAGATCTCAAAAGTCTCTGTGATTTTTTTTAATGTGACCAGTACTGAGTATCTTCTTTGAACTTCCATAACAGTCTGTAATGTTCTAGGAGCAATGGGACCCGAGGGCTTCAGAATACCTGGGAAGTTTCTAAGCAGCTGTGTCTGCTTGGGGTGCAGGACAGGGAGTGTATTCCAGAAAAATGTAAACAGTTATACATCTCAACTGTAGATGATCAGACTTTTGAACTGGGAGGGGCCTCAGAGATCCTCTAATCCATCTCGCTTATACAAATGAGGAACTGAGACTCAAAAGCCAAGTTCACAGAGCTGGTGGGCGGCAGCTCTCAGGTTGAACCCAAACCTGCCTTCTCCCAGGATCTCGGGCCCCCTCAAGAGCACTTCCTTTCAAGGAGACCAACCAAGAAAGCTGAGCACTTCCTCAAAGATGGGAGGGAGAGAAACTCCAGGGGGACTGGGAGAGATTCTCATTTAGGCAGGCTCTGCTGAGGACCTGTGTGCCCGAGTTGTTAGTGCCATGGAGGTCCACAAAGCTCCTATTGGAAATGATTCTAGAAAACATTACCTGCTCCTCCAGGGAGTGTTGACCATATAATAAGCTACAAAAAATTTCAGAAAGAAAAGAACTGAAGGCAGAAGAGTGGACAGGAACAGGAAAGAAACACTGGGTGGGAGGATCATTATAAGCAACGGCATGGAAGTAAGGGGTACCTGGAAATAGGAAAAAAATGCCTGCCTGTGGCAAGTGAGCAATATATACCCGTACTTGACAGTGATGCTTAGAGCATTCGAAAGTAGAAAATGGTGAGGAATAATGTTACACAAGAGCAGCTAGACTAAGGTGGGCCTTGGAAGTCAGGTAGCAAGGTTTGATCAGTACACAAGACAGACTTGTTCAGCCAGGGAATAGATACATTATATATATAAACAGCTGGAATATGGAAAAAGCTATCAGTACGTCTGAAAGGAGAGATGAAGAAAAAACATCAACAAGTTGTACAAAATGTAATTAATTTATGAGCAAGCATTAAGTCTTTATTGAGTGCTTGTATTGTGCAAGCAATCAGGCAGGGAAAAATAACGAAGACATATAACAAGTCCTTTATGGGCCAAATAAAGTATGACACACCTGTATAATGGTGGGGCAGGATGCGGCCATTAAAAGGAACGTGGTATCACGGAAAGGTACTATGTAATCAATCTCTGCGTTTGAGTTTTAAGTCATAAAAGTGAGGAGCAGGACTACCACATATGTGTACGCTGTTTGTCAAGAAGAGGGGCAGACGTATGTTTGTATTTACATAAACAAGCCTTGGACAGACAGGAAAAACACAGGGGAGAAATGAAAAAAGACTCACTTTTTACTGTCCTTTCTTTCGACCCTTTTGTATTTCATAACAGATGCACGTATTGCCTATTCGAACATAATTTTTAGAAATTTAAAAATAAAAGCTCTATTCTTTTTCAAAGGTGCTCATGCCATGGGTCCTGGATCCTAATCTCACTTGTTTCAATCAACATGGACACTTCACCTCTATAGGTGTCCCTTCCTAGACTCACTAACATTAGCAGATGCACCTCTTCTCCCTTGCCTGCCCTCCGCAGCAACAGCAGCAATAAAAAGAGTCCTCTGGTCCGAGTAACCTTTGCATCCACTTGGACTGCCTGCCTTGTGCTTGCCGCATTATCTGATACCCACATCTCTTATTGAACCTGCCTCCTATGGGACAGCAACACTTTCTTTAGCTGGGATGAAAGAAGTTTAAAAAGAAAATAATAATAATAAAAAGCCCAGAGTTTAGCCAAATACGCTCTTTCAGGCTCCTGCCTGAACGTCCTGTTTCCTCTGGGCTTAAAGGAGATGATGTTCTTTGGCAAGAAGGGCGTTTTTTGTCTCCAGCCCACACAAACCCACACTTTTTTCTTGCGTCACGTGCCTGGCTCAAGCCATTGGGCTGCTGTGTAACTCGATCTCTGTGGCCAGCCTCTTGACCCACTCCAGTAGCGACAGCAGGGCACAATAGGATTAGGCGACAGCCACCTACGAAATAGGGGCCGAAGGGGAAGAAACAGCAACCTTGAGCTGTGGCCAGGACCTTGGAGGAGCTGGAAAGCAGCCTACTGCAGAGGTAAGCGGGAGCTGCTGGGGAGGGAAGCTGTTTGCCAAGGTCAAGACCAGTTCAAGTTCATTTAAAGAAAGGCAAAGTACATTCTTCTCACCTCTGCCACCTCCTTGTCCTCTCTACTTTCAGTACAGGTGAGATCTGAACAATGTCCCAGGATGTTTTCTTCCTTCTCCCTAGCTTCCTTCTTTCTTAATTAATTCTAAAATGTTTAAATTGAGGTAAGATTGGTTTATAACACTATGTAAGTTTCAGGTGTACAGCATGATAATTCACCACATGTATGTGCTATGTCATGCTCACTCCCTGAAGTCTAGCTTCCTTCCATCACGATGCAGTCCAGACCCTTTACCTGTTTCGCCCTCCCTCCACCCCTGTTCCCCTCTGGTAGCCACTGATCTGTTATCTGTAAGTTTGATTTTTGGTTATTTTGTTGTCGTTTGCTCATTTGTTTCTGTTTTTATATCCCACACATGAGTGAAATCATATGGTGTTTATCTTTTTCCACCTGACTTACTTAGTATAATACCTTTGAGGTATTAATGTCATAAACATTAATTCATGTTGTCATAAACAGCAGGATTTAGCCCTGGCTGGTGTGTGGGTCAGTGGACTGAGCACTGGCCTGCGAACCAAATGTTTGATTCCCAGTCAGGGCACAAGCCTGGGATGCAGGCCAGATCCCCAGTGGGGGGCACACAAGAGGCAACCACACATTGATATTTCTCTCCCCATCTCTTTCTCCTTCCCATCCCCTCTCTCTAAAAATAAATAAATAAAACCTTTAAATAAATAAATAAATGGCAGGATTTCACTTTTTTATGGCTGAGTAATATTCTATTGTATATATACCACACTTTTCTTTATCCATTTAGTTGTCAATGGACACTTGGGTTATTCCCATATTTTTTTTTTTAATTGATTTGAGAGAGAGAAACATCAATTTGTTGTTCCACTTAAGTATGCATGCACTGGTTGATTCTTGCATGTGACCTGATCAGGGATTGAGCCCACAACCTTGGTGTAAAGGGATGATGCTCTAACCCACTGAGCTTCCCAGCCAGGGCCTCCTTTTCTTGACTATTGTGAATAATGCTGCAATGAATATAGGTATGTATGTATACATATATATATATATATATATATATATTTAAATTGATCACTTTTTTAAAAGATTTTATTTATTTTTAGAGAGAGAGGGAGGGAGAAAGAGAGAAAGAGAAACATCAAAGTGTGGTTGCTTCTCATGTGCTCCCCATTGGGGACCTGGCCCGCAACCCAGGCATGTGCCCTGACTGGGAATTGAACCCACAACCCCCTGATTCGCAGCTCAGTCCACTGAGCAACACCAGACAGGGCTACATACATATTTTTGAATTAGTACTTCATGTTCTTCAGATAAATACCCGGAAGAGAAATAGCTGGGTCTTAGGGCAGTTTGAGGAACCCTCCTACTGGTTTCCACAGTGGCTGCACTAATCTACAATCCCACCAACAGTGTACAAGAGTCTCTTTTCTCCTCATCGTCACCAACATTCGTTACTTCTTGTCTTTTTTGAGGATAGCCATTCCAGCAGGTGTGAGGTGATATCTCACTGTGGTTTTGACTTACGTTTCCCTAATGATCAGTGATGTTGAGCATCTTTCCATGTGCCCGTTGCCCACCTGCATGTCTTCTTTGGAAAAATGCCAGTGTAGAGCCCTTGCCCATTTTTAATTGGTTTTTGTTGTTGTTGTTGTTAAGATATTTGAGTTTTTTATATATTTTGGGTATTAACTGCTTATTGGGTATAAGGTTGCAAACATCTTCTCCCATTCAGGAGGTTCCCTTTGCATTTTGCTGATGGTTTCCTTTGTTGCACAGAAGCTTTTTAGTTTGACCAGTCCCATTTGTTTATTTTGGCTTTAGTTTCCCTTGCCATTGGAATTAAATTCACAGAAACATCGTTAAGACTGATGTCCAGAAACCCAGCATTTATGTTTTCTTCCATGTATTTTATGGTTTCAGGCTTTACATTCAAGTCTTTAATCCATTTGGAGTTCATTTTTCAGTCTGGCTGACAGGCAGTCATCCAGTTTCATTCTTTCGCACGTGGCTGGCTACTAGGGCGTTTTCTCAGTGCACAGAGTACCCTGTGTGCCTGTCACTGACGCCTGCATCCTCTGCCTCTATTTGTACCACGTACCTCCACTGAAGTCTTGTTTGGTAGCAGTTGGCAGGTGATTCTGTCCTACAGACTTGGGTCTGGCTTCAAAACCATGTGTAGGAGAAACTCCCGAGTCAGAACTCAAAAGAGGAAAATCTAACTGGAAGAAACTAGCAGGAAGCAGCTGTGGTCTAATTGCTCCTCTCTCACCTGCCAAAGCCACTTGGAAAGCGATGGGGCCAATTACAAGTCTTAAAATGTAAAGCCCAAGATAGATGTGTGGGCTAGGAGCTAGAGAACCATGTCAAAGCTGGTTTTATTTTAAAAAAAATTTTTTACTTCTTTATTTTTAGAGAGAGAGAGAAAGGGAAGGAGAAAGAGAAGGTAAGGGATACATCAATCTGTTGCCTCTGACATGCCCCCACCTGGGAACCTGGCCCACAACCCAGGCATATAGCCTGACTGGGAATCGAACCCACAACCCAGGCCAGCACTCAGTCCACTGAGCCACAACAGTCAAGGCCCATGCCAAAGCTGTTCTGATGCAACATACTGAGATTATCAACAATGGCTCTGGTTTTGGAATTGCTAGTGGCCTGGTAGTACCTATGGCAGGTGCTACTTATTTGTGCTGATCCAAAAACACACGTAGGCCGAGGCAAAGTGTTTAGGAAGCCTGGCTTTTGTCAGACACTGTGGAGTTCAGGACGAGCCAGTTCTGTTATCCAGGCTCAACAAAGTTTACTGGGTGAGATGCATACAGTCGGTGTGCCGATGGGAGTGAACAATAGGCCCAGGGTTTGGGGTTCTCACCCAGGCCCTTTGGAGCTCACGACAAGCAAGACAAGCTAGACAAGGAACAGACAGACTTGTGGTCTGCTTCACCACTCATGTGCAACTCCAGCTAAATTTCTCTGCTCAGGATAGAAAGATTCCATTCTACTGGGTGAAACAGAAGTGCTGCGAGCAGCAACGTTTGACCTTAGACCGGGAAGCTGTTAGTATACGGAAAAGTGCTAAGGTGTTCAACAGCAAATGCTGGATGCATTCTGAGGGCAAAAAATAATGCTTTTTATTCATTTCCCCTTCTTTTACTTGTTCGGCAAATGCTTCCTGGGTATCTGCGACGTGCCAGACTTGTGTTTGCTGCTACAGCTAAAGTAAACAAGATGGGCAGGCTTTCAGCCTCTGGGGCCTGCAGTCCAGTGGGGCTGTACTCCAGGGTTCAAGTACAGGGCAGCAGCGAAAGGGAGCATGGCTAAAACTGCCCAGAGGGAGTTGTTTTTGTCCCAGAGGCTTTAACCTTTCCCTTCATGCATTTCATCTTCTCGGACGAATACCTTTTTCCTTAAAAGTCTCACTGAGGCACAGACCTTGGTCATAGCAGCTCCTCAGACCCCTCCTCACCAGTCTTTCAGCTGTGTCACTGCATTTCAGGTCTGTCTCTGAGGCCCCATAAGCAGATTGCTCGGCCTTTGCTAAAGATACAAACAGCCTGAATACCAGAAGCTTCAGTCCATGTCATTAGCCCTTTACCTGGGTCATTTCCCACTGATGAAATAGAATTGCACTATTCCAAAAACACATGTGACAGTAGGCAAAGGGTTAGGAAGCCTGGATTTTGCAAGGAAGTGTGTGGCGTTTGGAACAAGTCAGTTATGCTTTGTTGGCTCTATCTCCTTGGCTGTAAAGAAGAAGCAGTAGACCAGATGCTCCACAAGCTCTTTTTTTCCCTCTCCTCTAAAAGTAAATAATTGTCATAATTTTACAAGAGGTTTACAAATAAACCTTGCACATTCACATAAAGATTATGAATCTTATACCTATAAAAGGGGAATATCCTTCAACCATGTTGGATATCCAGGAACCTGGAATCTGAAAGAATCTGGCCACAGACAATAAAACGTAACATTAAATTCTCTCCACTCCCCCCACCCTCGCTTCCATCCCCTGTCCTGTATTCAGATCCTCGAGGTCATGAACATCAGCTGTAACGTCACGGTGTCATTAACCTAGATTGGGAGAATCGGCTGCTTTTGAAAAAAACACACTAAAAAGTATCTAATTTGAATAATTTCATAATACATATCAAATTCCCTTTAAGGAGGAATCAACTCATTGTTACAAAGTATCAGAATACTTACTTACAATGCATTCATTTCTTTCTCTTCCCTGAATACATTCTCATCATAAATTCTATTTCATAATCTCCTCCTATATACTTTCTCATTTGGAAAAATCAAAGTTATATAGTAATTCTTTATTAACTAGAACAGGAAGCATGTCTTATTTATCTTTGTATTCCTTGAGTATAGCAATGTATCTAGCACAAAAGGAATGTTTCTTGAAAGGATGATTAATATTTTAGAAAAACATGTTTTGCCCTGGCCAATGGCTCGGTTGGTTGGGGCTTTGTCCTGTATAACAACAGGTTGTAGGTTTGATCCCCGGTCTGGGTGTACACGGAAGGCAACCAATCAATGTTTCTATCTCACATAGGTGTCTGTCTGTCTCTCTCTATCTCACATTAATAAATACATTCTTGGGCGAGGATATTCTATGTTTCCTTTGGTATTGAAAACACACACAGACACAATATCTAATCCACTGTTCATGGCAAACAGAGGCTGATCTCATTCTTTTGTGTCCCGTTACAATCGTGATGCCTACTCTGCATTCACCAACATCAGCACATTCTACACTTTTTGCAGACTCAGGTGGTATAATGAGCGCTGAATTCAAGTTTGCCAGTAAATAGCCATGCAATTTGAAGTTGAATATTGAGTATCTTTAGGCCTCCATTTCTTTAGATGGAAAATGGGGGCATTGGAATAGATGAGCTTAAAACAACTTCCAGTTTTTAGATGAGAGACTTCAAAAGGTAGAGATAGAGGAAGCACAATCAAAATATGATGGTTATAGTACTTTAACATATTCAATATTTAATCATTGTTAATTTTGTTTGCCAATTTTTTTGACAGAGAGAAACATTGATTTGTTGTTACACTTACTTATGCATTTATTGGGTGTTTCTTGTATGTGCCCTGCCTGGGGATCGAACCCACAACCTTGGTGTATCAGAAGGATGCGCTAATCAACTGAGCTACCCATCCAGGGATAGTCTGCCAAAACTTCCAACTTGAGCACTACCATTATTAGCAAAGAATGTTAAGGAGTTTCGCTAAGTGAAGGCACATCTGCCCACCATGGGGCTTCCCTAGAATCTTTCTGACGGACTCTGTTCACTTAAAAGTAAAAACATGTCTGCAGACAGGTAGGGACGTACAGAAAACAAGCTGCTTAGGCATAAAATATTTAGCAGAATGGTAGGACTGAGTAGCTTAGAAGAGCCTGCTGCCTAGATAAGGATCTTAGGAGATAGCATATGGGCTATTGGCTTAGCCAAAGAACAAACAGGCAGGTTAGGAAATACTTGGTTGCTTCTACCGAAATCAGATGTCAACAGATAAGTGCTGTGACTCCTGCAGCCAAATGAACCCTCCACCATCAAAAGATAAAGAGTCACTCTCACTTTGGCCAGAAGGTTTACATGAAGCAGAGGGTCCCAAGGTCAAGTTTATCTATCAGCCTTTAATCACTCAGTCTCAGCAACACTCAGTTTTCATAACATGGGTACAATGGGCGTCAGCACCGTGCCTTTTGAAATCAACCAGAGCTGCCTCCTCTCAAGGTCAAAGTCTGTTGTACTTGTATCGACCTACTTTCTCTTAGGTTTTGTTCTTAATTTTAATATCTGGGTTTGTTCATTTATACTTACTTTATCCCTAGCCTCCATCTCAAAAGAATTTGAGATAGCTTCCGATAAAAGGGTATATACAGAACAGTTTCAAATAAGTAAAAGCTTATTAGAAACCTTGAGGCACTTAACAATTATCTCTCATACTGCTTTCATGGGGTGGAGGAGCTGGTGATCGGTAAGGGAAAGAACAAGGTGCTTCCCTGCTATCGCTTTGCCTTCGGACCATGTAAAAGTGTTAACAAAAAAAGGAGGAGGAAGAGGAAAAGGAAGGGAAGGAGGGGAAGAGGAGGAAGGGAGGATGGAAAGAAGGAAGGAAGGAAGGAAAGAAGGAAGGAAGGAGGAAAGGAAACAGGGCACCAGTTCTTTTTTTAATATATTTTATTGATTATGCTACTACAGTTGTCCCATTTCCCCCCTTCACTCCCCTCCACCCTGCACAGCCCCTCCCACCTACATTCCCTTCCTTTAGTTCATGTCCATGTGTCATAAATTCTTTAGTTTCTACATTTCCCATACTATTCTTATCCTCTCCCTGTCTATTTTCTCCCTACCATCTATGCTACTTATTCTCTGTACCTTTCCCCCCTCTCTCCTCCTCCCACTCCCTTGTTGCTAACCGTCCATGTGATCTCCATTTCTGTGTTTCTGTTCCTGTTCTAGTTGTTTGCTTAGTTTTTGTTTTTGTTTTAGGTGTGGTTGTTAATACTTGTGAGTTTGCTGTCATTTTACTATACATGTTTTTTATCTTCTTTTTCTTAGATAAGTCCCTTTAACATTTCATAAAATAAGGGCTTGGTGATGATAAACTCCTTTCACTTGACCTTATCTGAGAAGCACTTTATCTGAGGGCACGAGTTCTTAATTATCATTGTTACCTTTAACAATCTAATGAGAGCCAGGGATCTTTCCACCCTGAAAAATGAACATGGAAAAGTTGGCATACAAATTCAAGAGAGACAAAGACTTCTCAAAGCCTGTCAGGAGTGGAAATTAATCTGATTTAGAGTAAAGGGACAGCAGATTACTCTGTGACTCTTCAGTAAAATGCTTCCTGTGAGTGGGCACTGAATTTGTTGTAAAATGTTTAAATGTGTCTGTAATCTTCTGAGTAGGTAAAATATACTCGTGGCACGGAATTCACAACAGAAAAAAAAGCACGCAGTGAAAAGATGGCCCCCCTTCTGTCCTGGCCCTGAGCTGCCCAGTTCAGCTCACCGGAAGCCACCATCATAACCAGCTTCATAGACATCTTTCCAATGCCAGTCTAATGTTACACATTATTTTATTCACACATAAACAGCATGCAAATACACACATGCACAGTTGCAAATGTTCCACGCATTGCTTTTTTCACTTAATACTTCTGGCCAATACGCACAAAACTGCCTAATTTCTTTAATGGCTACAGAATGTTGCATTACTGAATGTAATGTGATTTGTTTAAGCAATCCTCTCTTTTTTAAAATTCTTTTTTAAAAAATTTATTTACTTTTAGAGAGAGGGGAAGGGAGGGAGAAAGAGAGGGAGAGAAACATTGATGTGTGAGAGATACATGGATCGGTTGCCTCTTGCTTGCCCCTAAATCGAGGCCTGGCTCGCAACCCAAGCATGTGCCCTGACTGGGAATCAAACTGGTGATCTCTGGTTCGCAGGCCAGTGCTCAATCCACTGAGCCATACCAGCCAGGGCTAAGCAATCCTTTTTGCTGGAATTTAAGTTGCTTCCAATCTTTAACCATTAAAAACAATTGCACTATGCCTTGGCTGGGTGGCTCAGCTGGTTGGAATGTTGTCTCATAACCAAAAGGTTGCAGGTTCAATTCCTCATCAGAGTACATGCTTGGGTTGCAGGTTTAGTCCCCTTACGATTCCTAGTTTGGGTGCCTATGGGAGGCAACCTATCAATGTTTCTCTCTCGCCCATCCTCTTGCTCTAAAAGCAATGAAAAAATGTCCTTGAGTGAGGATAAAGAAAACAAAACAAAAAAAAATTTTTCACAATGAATATCCTTGTACATCATTTTTAATACACAGAATTACATAATAGAAAAAAAATCCCAAGAAGTATAACTGAGCATTAAATTTAACTCTGAGTTTACTGGCAGCCAAAGCAAAAAGGGTGGGGGCAGGAACAAACTGACTATTTCTTTTTCGCATTCCACGAGAAAGCATGCCGCTTCTTCCAAAGAGAAAAACTTTGGTGCACTCATTTCTTCATAGGAATTTGTCATCTGCATCCTCATAAAAAGTGCACTATTTCTTTGGGGGAACTAAACAATGGTGTAAGGAATATCTTCAATGGTAGAGTTTATATTCATGTGGCAGATTTTCTACATCTGTCTTGTTTTAAAACAAGAAAAAGAGGAAAGCATGGTCGAACGAAAACCCAGCCTTCCTTGGACGAGCCGAAACCCGGTCTGGGAGGGAACGCTCAGTGCTGAGGTTGCAGACCGTGTGTCCGTGAGCACAGAGGAAGCCTGCACACTGTCCTCCTCAGAGGATGGCCTGGGTGTGCCCGGTCTCCTCCCCTGCTCGGGATTTTCTTAGCTCTGGCCCAGACCTCTAGCCCAGTGCTTGCTATGTGGATTTTGGCATGATGAGTGTATGTGTCCAGACAGAGTTTCTCCCTTCTCTCTGCATCTCCAGGGCTCCTCCACAGAGTAAGTTCTTCATAAATGTTCTGGGAAGGATCGGGTGAGCTTCGGAGAGATCAAAGAGCAAATGTCATTTGCTTCGCAAGCTCTTAGCACAGATAGCAGTGAGGATAAGACACTGGGGAAAGGCTAGAAAGGAGACTTTGACTTGTAAGTGACATTCCTATGGCATGGCATCTCAGAAAGAGTCCTGGAAACTTAAAAGGCAGACAGACAGACGGACAAACAATCCCCTCAGTTCACCTCCCAAAGAGGATGCTGACCTCAGCATCTTAACAGGGTCGACAGAACCTTTCACTCTTCCCAAGAAGCACTGAGGAGGGAAATCGTGGTGGTGCCAAGGCTCCACCCGCCTGCAAACGGTTTGCTCTCCGAGTCTTTCCCAGCTTGTGGCATTTCCTCTAACACTTGCTTCCTTGTTGTTAAGACCCTTGCCAGGCTCTCCCCAAAGAAAGGGACCCAATACCACTACCTTCCTCATGCTTAATGATCTGTGCTTTTGGGGACTCCAGGCAGCAGGCACACTGCAAATGACCTGCCTTGCCCTGGCCAGGCGACTCAGTTGGAGTGTCCTGTTCTGTGCACCAAAAGGTTGTGGGATCGATTCTTGGTCAGGGCACATAACTAGGTTGCAGGTTTGACCCCCACTCGGGGCACATGTGGGAGGTAACAGACTGATGTGTGTGTGTGTCTCTCTCTCAAATCAATAAATGTATCCTCAGGACAGGGTTTTTAAAAATTAAAAACAAAAAACAAAAAGAAATTACCTGCCTCATCCCACAATCCTATTGCTGTGCAAAGAAGGGTGGCTTCTCTGAATGGGGCCTTAACCACCATGATGACAGGGACCAAACCCTGGACTGGGCCAACCGGAGATGCTCTGGACAATGAAGAGAAAATCGCTATTTAAAAGGAGAATTCTGAGCCCTGGCTGGCGTAGCTCAGTGGATTGAGCGCAGGCTGCAAACCAAAGCATTGCAGGTTGGATTCCCAGTCAGGGCACATGCCTGGGTTGCAGACCACAGCCCCCCGCAACTGCACATTGATATCTCTCTCTCTCCCTCCCCTCTCTAAAAATAAATAAATAAAATCTTTAAAAAAATAAATAAATAAAAGGAGAATTCTTTGGAACCCGTATCACCCCAGACCACTAAGTAACGCTGTTGTCCTAGACGTGGAGCAGGGGTATTTCCCATCACTCGGGCAGCAGGTCACCTTGGCTCCTTCACCCTGGTCACATGGCAGAACCGGCTGGTCTGTCATGCTCCTCTTCAGCCAGGGTATGATGCTATTTAATAGGCGAGGAGGGAAGAAAATTGGAATGCTCACACATGTCAATTGGGGGTATAAACTGATGCAACCACTTGGAAAACAGTTTTGTAGGTCCGTCCTCAAAAGGTTAAATATAGTTATCATGTGCCCTAGCAATTCCACTCCTAGGCATATATTATAGAGGAATTTAAAAATATGTCCACACATGAACTTATGCATGAATGCTCATAGCATTTTTTATATTAGTCACAAAGTGAAAACAACCCAAAAGTCCATCAGCAGATGAATGGATAAACAAAATATGGTCTATCCACATAAGGGAATGTTACCTGGCAATAAAAAGAATGAAGTCCCAATACATGCAAGCACACGTATGAGTGTTGACAACATGAGGCTCCGTGAAAGAAGCCAGTCAGGAAGAACCACCAACGGCGTGATCCCACTGCTGTGCGACGTCCGGAACAGAACAGGCAGGCCCACAGACACAGAGTGGACTGACAGCTGCCTGGGGCCAGAGTGGGGGTGGGAGAGGATGGCTGAGCAGTGCAGGGTTTCTCCTGTGGGTAATGACGATATTCTGAAATCAGTGGGTGTGGTGGTTGCACAGCCCTGTGAATGTTCTAGAAGCCTTTGACATGTATGCTTTAAATAGGTAAATTGTATGGTATGTGAACTATATATCAAGAAAGATATGTTTAAAAAGAAAGAACAAATACAATTTTAAAGTCCGCTTAGCTTTGCCAGCAGAGCATGTGGTCAAGATTTTGGATGTTTGCCGCGCTGATGGGTGAGAAATAACACTGCCTTGTCGTTTCGATTCACATTTCTCTTTACGGGGGAGGTTCAGCATCTGGCCGATTGACATTCCAACAATATCGGTTTCTTTGTATCGTATAATAAACTCCCATTTATGTCTTAAGCCTATCATTTATTTTCTGGACTTTCCAATCTGTTATATAAGTGCCTACATAGGCTAGCCCTGCCCTTTCATTTATTCTTTTTTTTTTTTTTTTAAGATTTTATTTATTTAGTTTTAGACAGGGGAAAGGAGAGAAAAAGGGAGAGAAACATCAATGTGTGGTTGCCTCTCACACACCCCAACTGGGGGCCTGGCCTGCAACCCAGGCATGTGCCCCGACGGGGAATTGAACCAGTGACCTCGAGGTTCACAGGCTGGCACCCAATCCACTGAGCCACACCAGCCAGGGCATCATTTACTAATTCTTTACAATAAAACAGGTAGCAGAATACTCAACAGAGTCCAGCTGGCTGCCAACTCAAACACCCTCCCCACCAAACCCAGCCACTGCCCCAGGCTGTCAGCTTCCCAGAAAAGTTGTGGCATGTTTCAAGCACAGAGAAACACTGTACCTTTGTTGCCAAAACACTTCATATGAGTGCTGTGAAATGTGATAAAGAAGGAACTGAAAAAGGCCAAGACTTAAAAGGTCAATCAGAAGGGCACACAGAAGTCGCCAGAATACACACTGAAGATGCAGACCATCAGACCATCAGACAAATCAAGCAATGAATTCCTTGAGAATCAGGGCTGGGCAGTAGGGGGATGTCAGATGCTACACTGTGGATGCTACACTGAGGGGTACGAACCTGGACCAAGGGTTTCCGACTCCAAGGGCAAATTTGGGCACCAGTCTGAAACACTCGATGTTCACACACAAGAGATGGAAGACACAATGCAGACACAACCCTAACACTGCCACAAAACCCACAGGATATGCTGCTTCAGGAGATGGCTGGTGCACTGGCCTTGACCTCAGAACGGGGCCACCACGGGGTCAGACAGGCGTTGTGGGCACAGGAGCAGGAT
Source organism: Phyllostomus hastatus (assembly GCF_019186645.2). Taxonomy (NCBI): domain Eukaryota; kingdom Metazoa; phylum Chordata; class Mammalia; order Chiroptera; family Phyllostomidae; genus Phyllostomus; species Phyllostomus hastatus. The sequence continues at coordinate 16,938,733 of NW_025333611.1, forward strand.
GAACCGTCAGAGATGGCACCCATCTTCGTGATCGGCGTGATGCAGGGAACTGGTGTTTCCGAACCCCACTTTGCACATACGGAAGCACGGCAGCCGAAAGGCGGTCAGCACGCGGCTCCTACCCGTGTGCTCACCTGTTCTCAGTGCTTTCACTGGGCTTTCGGCGCTTTCCAAATGCATGGGGAAATTCCAGAAAGTTTCCGCCTTATCACACTTCACAGTTCTACGGAGTATGTGTGTAAGTGTGAGGGACATATGATTGTCCTTGATAGTAACGAATTAGCTTGTTGTAAATGAAATATCTCCCCCAAACTTAGATCAAAATTCTAGTTCTAAAGTGCTATGGAATCTACTTAGAATAAAGGTTTTTACTTTTTCATTCAAAGTAATTTATTGCTGTATGCACTGACTTGTGTTGCATAAAAATAAAAGCTGGGAAGAGTACACTTAATATGTTTACATAGCCAAAAAACATTTCTTTTAGCATATATATTAGACAATGACTTTTGGTGCTTTTTGTTTATTTTGCTGTCTAAGTAGAGATGCAATTGGTTTTTAATCTGTGTTCATCCCTTTTTAATATTGGAATTGTTACCTAGTAGCATAATGACTACTGTTTGGATTCCTTAAATTAAAAAATAATTTTGTGTGTGTGTGTGTGTATCATTTTCTTTATGTAACTAGGGAAACTCAGCAACATCACATTAAAAAATAAAAACGAGCAAACCTTAGTTTCTCTACTCATTAACTATCGGTTTTATTAAAGACTCCCAGAAAGGTTTATTCTGTTGTGCCTACACAAGGAGATCTCAAACACACGACAAATGCTTCTCCTTCTAGCTGATTGTCGTTAGGCTGCATTTTTAAAGGAGGTTCATTTGTGGCATTTATATCTATTGGCTGCTCCACAGATCTGCTGATTGTTTTCAGAAAAACCTTGATCTTTGTATGTAAACCAACCCACAGTTAATGACAAAGAATATAAAATTGAACGCCCTCCAGTTAGAACAACTGTTTAAGTCCTGGCTAAATCATTCCTTTATCTCACAGCAATAACTCTTTAGTAACATGATGAGAAGAGAGTAAATGTGTCTTTTGAAAAGCTTTACGATATGGTTTTATAGCTGCTGGACCTACTACCCCTGGTCCCCTTCCTCTCCACTGTTCTTTTTCCTTTCTGGTGTTTTGCTGCCTGTTCTTGCTTATTTGTTTCTCCACATAAATTTTAGAATCAGTTTGTCTGGTTCCAGGAGCAATAACAAACCAACCTGTGTCTATATTGAGACAACTTTTAATTTCTAAGTTACTGTAGGAGAAACTGGTGGCTTTATGAAGCTGCGTCTTCCCATCCAAGGATGTGGCGGGTCATTCTGTTCGTTCCAGTCCACATTTGTGTCCGTCGGGAGTATTTTAAAGTTTCACCTCGATTTTGCATATGTCGTGTTCGGGCTACTAAGTATTTTCATCCTTTTTTGTTGTCTCATGCATTATTTCTTCTAACCATTTGTAGCTATATATCAAGACTGTTTGAGTGCTGGCTGGTTGACTGGAGCGTCATCCCCTACACCAAAAACTGGGGGTTTGATTCCCGGTCAGACCACACGCCTGGTTTGAGGGTTCGATCCCTGGTTAGGGTACACGTCAGGGCAGCTGGTCAACGTTTCTCTCTCACGTCAATGTTCTGTCTCTCCTCCTCTCTAAAATCAATAAACATACTTAAAAAAATATCTTTAAGACTACTTGATTTCTGACCCTTAAATTTTTTGTCCTACTTTTTCAGCTTTTGTGTGTGTGTTTACGATCGTTCATAATTACAAAATGGCAGGGGGAGAGAGGGGCTGGGGAGAATGGAAAACCGTAGACGGAGAGCCTGCTGAGAAGAGAGCGAACACACGAGCAGGAGTGCGCACGGGAGAGGACGCCGAGGGTTTTCATTCGGTTTTGAAATGAAAAATACTATAGCACGAGAATGACAATCCATAGGTCGTTGGCAGTTGGGGGACAGTTCAGGCGACAGCGATTTCTTCTGGATGCGACAGAGCCATACTGGGCCAGAGCGTGAGGCTGTTCCAAAGGAAGCGTTTGTCGCAGCGCGTGTCTGAGGAAGCCCGTTCCAGGCAGACCAAGTCCCACTGTCGACCCCCCCGATTCCTATGACTGACGCCCACAGCAACTTTTTAGATTGCCCATGAGTAGCAAGCATTAAAAAGTCACTGCTAGCCATTCTCCTTGACCTTCTCCATTCCCTGTGTCCTTGGTTGCATGGGAAATGACATCCAGACTCACCTGTGCTTTCTTATTTCAGATGAAGGGAGAAGCGGGAAGTCAGCTCCGTGATGAGAAGCCAGAGCAGGTAAATCCCACCCATCCAGCTGGTAAGGATGCAGCCCGTGGCTCTCTCCGTGCCTGTGCTTGTGGCATGCCTGACGTCTCTCCCAAGGTTTAGGGGTAACCGGTACATGGGCCATGAGCCCATTTCCGTGGCTGAGCTGAGAGCACTTAACGAGCAAAGCCCTTCTCCTGCACAAGGGAGCAGCCTGCTGACAGCTACCCTACCGTTGCCTCTTGACCCTTGAAGTGCCCCATGCCCCACGCCTCAGGCCTTCAGAGCCACCCCTCTCTAGAACTGCTCTGGGGACACGAGGGGCCCACCGGAGCCTGGACACTGGGGTGGGAACCAGCTCTGGACCCCAGCTCGCTTCCACCGTCCACAGAGATCTGTGTTCTCTTTCTACTCCCTTCACTTGGGCTGCTGGGGACCGAAAACCCCACAACCCCTGAAAAAATATCTAATCTTAAATGTGAAAGTCAGGTGTTTATTTTTTTTAATCCTCCCCCAGGGACATTTTTGCCATTGCTTTTAGAGAGAGAGGAAATGAGAGAAAGAAATATTGATGCGAGAGAGAAGCATCAATTCACTGCTCCCCATGCACGCCCAGACCAGGGATGGAACCTACAGCCCAGGTGTGCGCCTGACCGGGAATCAAACCCACAACCTTTCGGTTACAGGATGACACTCCAAACATACTGGTCAGGGCATGAAACTGAGGTTTATAACTTAATCTTGACTTGATTAAACTCAAATGAGCCCTTATCGGGTAGCGCAGTTAGTTAGAGAGTTGTCCCGATACACCAGGTTTGAGGGTTCGAGCCCCGGTCAGGGCACATACAAGAGTCAACCAATGAATGCATAGAGAAGTGGAACAACAAATCAATATTCCTCTTTCTTTCAAAAAATCCATCAATAAAAACAATTTTTAAAAAACTCAAATGAAAAATTCCTAGCGAGTTTGGAAAATTCACGTAAAGGGAATTTTGGAATTCAGGTCCTCTGAATTCCAAAAAAGGAGTAACCGCAGAAGCCCAGGCTAACCGGTCTGACAAGCTTGGGGGTGAGTTTGGAATGGCCTGTGTCACAGAACAAGTTCCTCTGGTCCCGTGGGTCCAGACCCCAAGGAGGGAGAGGCAGACAGGGAGGGAGAGAGAAGCTCATTGCCAGAGCTCAAGACCCCGAGGAGTGCAAGCCCGTCAACAACTTCTCACCGGCCATGGAAAATGACCTGCTTCTCTTCTGTCTCTTGATGGAAGGTGGGGTGGGTGAGCTGAGGAGAAATGATTCAGTGCAGACTCAGGTGGCTCTGAATGAGTCAATCAAAACAATCTGCTCCCTCAGATCTCAAAGGTCTGGGTTGAAACACAGTGTCCTGTTCGGTCCCTTTGGACGTGGCCCAGTTTACTGGGTACGCTGCAGGGGCACAGGGCCGGGCAGCTCCAGGTCTCCCCCATCAGGTTTAGAAACAGGGGATGTAGGAGAGGTTAGTGATTCCTGTCGGTGGCGCTGTAGAAATCGGTGACTCACCTGGCAGCCAGTGTTCTCCCTCTCCACGCCTGGGACCGTCTTGTGCAAGCATCAGGCTTGCAGTGACCTCTGCTTTAGGCTCTGGGGGGCCTCTCAGCAGCTACCAGTGACCACCAGTGGTCTGCGCTTGGCCTCTGGAACTGCTTATCACCCTGCCCGGCTGGCAGCCTTGGCCGGTCTTGCTGGAAGGCAGAGGAATTATTAAAAGTCAGAACATATGTTCATATACTTTTTCTTCAAGGGCGAATGAGCAGGTGATGGGGATGGGGAAACGGACCTGGCTCATGGGTGCAGGGAAGTCCCCGGGTCCTCACTAAGGGTTCTGCAGATCCTTCTGTGACGGCGGTCTCAGCCTTGCAATGAGCCTGCGAGCTTTTAAAAACCCAGAGGCTCAGGCTCCACCCGAGACTCTTGTGTAATTGGATTGGGGAAGGGCCTGAATATCTGAATTTTTAAAAAGCTCCCAGGTGACTCCAGTGTGTACATAATGGGCATCTCTGTTCAACAAAAGGACTGGTGACAAAACCCCACAGCTGCTGGAAGGCTCGCCCGGCCTTCTCTAGGGGACAGAATCGCCAGATAGTCTCTCCGCAGCCGGGCTGGTCTGTTCCCTTGGCCAAGCTCGAGCTCTGACATCATAAACACACCTGTAAACAGCCACAGAGTTCTTGATAAGCTGCCTGCAGGAGCTGGGGAAAGGTCGGCAGATGTTCAGTGCTGGTGCCGTTGAACCCCGATTGCACACCACTCCTGTCAGCCTCCGCAGAGAGTGCACTGTGTGGGACGACAGGCTCGCTGGGACCTGATCTTTCCCTGTCCTCCCAGGAGGGACACATCTGGGGCTCCATGCGGAGGACAGCTTTCATCCTGGGCTCCGGCCTTCTCCTGCTTGTGGCCTTCTGGAACTCAGTCACATGGTGAGTCTGTGGGGTCAGCTTTAATTCAGGACCTGAGGGCAGTAGGGTGGTGGTCTAGGGTCAGAGCACCCACCTGTTTTCACCCAGAAACCTGAGTGCTGTTTTTTCTTCTAAGGCATCTTCAGAGATTTTGGGGTGCTTCTGGCCACTTCTGGCAAGCTCAGTGGGAGAGGCTGCTGTTCGCATTTGAAGGGAAGGAGTGGATCCTCTACATGCTAAGTGAGCCTCCTCGACCCCCAGCCCTGGGGGTGGAGCACCTGACTATAGTTTCCTTCCTGTTCTGTTGTTTTGTGCTCTGCTTTGGGACTCATGAGCACACTCTTACGAGGAATAAGGACTTCAAGTTGAGGGTGGTGGTAAGCCCCGAGAGTCTAAGCTTGTGGGTAACCTGGAATGGATGTCTAAGGATATCAAACAGAAGAAGTGGAGAAATGGAGACCTCCCTTCCCTAAAAAATAGAAAAATGAAAAAAGAAATAGTTTGTGTGAACACGAAGGCATGTTTAGAGCAACGAGCCGGCTTTCGGGTGTGGGGCCCACAAGTGCAGACAGCAAGCTCCACGGCACGCGAGGCTGTGTCCTTGGCGCCATGTAGCTCTAGGAGGCTGGACAGCAAGTGGCCACTCAAATATTGACTGACAGTGTGAATGGCTCGAAACTAGCCTGAGGAAATGTAGTGGAAAAGCCACTGCAGCTATTTATAACCACCTAATCTACACGAGTGAGTGTCCTCATTCACTCAAACAATAGTTATTAGTGTTGCTGCTCCGTGCTGAGTTTGTATGGAAGGTATAGGGGTGTTTAAGATAAAATGTTTGTCTACCCCACAAAAAAACTACATCATGGTCTAGAAGGGGGGATTTTAAAAAAGGGTCAGTTGTCACAAAACAAAAGTATAAATAGAACGTCCCCTGTTTTCAGCCGGAAGGACAATCTGAAAATGGGCTGAACACTAAGTAGGACTGGTTCAAAGGAATCTTCTGCAGTCATCGAAAAGAACAGTGCAGATTGCAAATGTATAAGGGGAAAATGTGGGAAAGCATTTTACGTGTTTCTGTTACAGTGATGAGAATACTCCTTATTACCTCGGCAATAAGCAAATATCAGACAAAAAATATGTGCAATGGGAAATGTTAGAGTTAAAAGAAAGTTCAAGGTTATCACTTGTGGTTTTCAGTCTGTATTCCTCAAGGAGCCCTTAGATTTCCAAGTAGGCAGCCACCCTTATAAAAAAGTCTGTAAATAGATGCTCATTGTTAAAATAAAAATCAGACAAATCATATAACCATAAAGAAGGTAAAAAGTCACCCATTCTCCCATATCCAAGAAGTAACCACTCTTAAATATATTATTAATGTCTTATATATTCAATACATGGTTGAATTTACAACATCACCTTTTTCATTTTTATTTTTTTAAGATTTTATTTATTTTCAGAGGTGGGGGAGGGGAGGGAGGCAGAGAGGGAGAGAAACATCCACGTGAGGAATATCAATCATATGCACCCCAACCAGGGACTGAAACCGCAACCCAGGCACGTGCCCTGACCAGGAATTGAACCGGCGAACTTGTGTTTTGTGGGAAGATGCCCACCAACAGAGCCACAGCAGTCAGGGCAAGACACCACATTTTTTAAAGCTTTTTTTTTTTTCATTAGCTAGATTGTAGACATCTTTCTATGTCAATTGATATAAATTTACTTAACATTTCAAGCTGCCCGTTCCATTCCAATGTAGTCTTTTTCCTACTAGTGGACATTTAGGCTGTTCAAATGTTCTGTGATCATAGTAAGTGATGTGTTATTAATTATGCTGGAGGGACAGAGGTCATTCAAAACTGTCCTGGGCGAACTGGGAGATGTGGCCATCCTGTTCTCATGAGTTCTGAGAAAACCAAGTTCTAGGGTTGAGCCTGGGAAAGGCTGAGTCTAGCAAGGGCAAGCAGGCGTCTGTGCCGCAGACTGCTCACAGCCGTGAACACACTAGTCTGGACCACGGCTGTCCAGGAGGCTGTCTGACCCAGAAGTCCGTGGGACATCCGGATGCCCGAGGTCGCACTGCTCAGTTAGCAGGGTAACAGGGATTAGGCCCCTGGTGGACTCCTAGTCCTCTGCTCATTCTGAACCATACTGTGCTTCCTTTGCTTCTCCTTTCCTTGGAAATTCAAAGGGTTCGAGGGGCACAGACTCCCAAATGCCAACCTACATTGATTTATAGTTTAGAGCATCTACTTTTTTTTTTGTCTTTAACCACCTAGGTTGTTGTTCCTGTATTATGACTAAGAAAATAAGTAAAGATACTCCTTAAGTAATGACCTGTTCAAGTTTCCCTAAGCTAGTGTGTCACTCCAGACCACAGGTAGGTCCCCTGGCCTCAAGCACTGAGACTTCTGTGGCCAGGGACTGTCTACAATGTTGCCCAGGTCACTGTCAAGCATGAGGTTGGTTAACACCTGTGTGGTGAGCACCTGAAGTCACCTGACCATCCCCTCTGCTCCCCAACCCTAGGTATCACCCACGTGCCCCTTATATTCTTCTGGGGCCTCAATGGGCTTCTGCTGGTGGTCGACACAACTGGGAAACCCAACTTCATCTCACGCTACCGGATTCAGGCTGGCAAGAACGAGCCGGTAAGAGCTGCTGCAGCTCCTCCTGGCCAGGGCCCAGAAAGCAGGCACTGAAGCCACACTCTCAAAAATTCTCACCGCTGGCTATGGCCAGGGCGAGCCAAGTTAGGGTGTACAAGGCTCCCCCAAGGTAGAAGGTCAGAGAGAGGAGATAGTTTGGCCCAAATCTCAGAGCCAGCCATTGAGACTGCTGTTCTGGTCGTCTGAAGGCCCGCCCCACGCTGTCCCTGCAGGCAGCTAGGCCCTCAGCCACAGGAGCAGGGAAAGCCGTGGTGGGCGGGGTGGTGAAACCACGAAGAACAGCCCTCACGAGTGGCCGACCCTGTCACCATAGATTGGGAAATGTGGATTCTGAATGTGTAGGTAGTGGTTGTTTTTCAAGCAGGTCCTCCTTCCCAATTATTCAGTTCAACCAGCAGTGTTTATTTTACCCAGGATAAACAAGGCCCAGCCCCTTTTTACAAGGAACTGGCCCAGACAGGGAGAGAAGGCCAGCACACACATCTACTCACACAGCACCCACAAGATAGCTGCTCAGTGCTCTGGCAACAGCCAGGAGCCTTTTCTTCTCTCCTTTTTAAAGACTGTATTTATTTTAGAGAGAGGAGAAGGGAGGGAGAAAGAGAGGGGGAGAAACATCAATGTGTGGTTGCCTCTCCTGCACCCCCTACTGGGGACCTGGCCCACAATCCAGGCATGTGCCCTGACTGGGAATCGAATTGGCGACCCTCTGGTTCGCAGTCTGGCCCTCAATCCACCGAGCCACACCAACCAGGGCCCAGGAGCCTTTTCTTACTCAGCAAGGAAGCAGCTGACTCTTCAACCCAGGTTCTTTGCCCAGCTCCACCCAAATCACACCCTGGCTTCTTTCCCAGAGGAGATGATCATCTCTTAATGATCTGCCCAGGTGCCAGGTGGATCACCTCAGCTTGCAGGGTGCTCTCCCCCCGCCCAGCACTCCAGAAAGCGGAATGGGTGGGAAGGAGTGTCCTTGAGCCAGGCTTTCAGAAAGCCCCTTCTTGAACCAGAGCTGTTGGCCTGGCTCACTGTCCTCCTCACCTAGGACAAGAGCTGCCTGCCAGCCAGGGGGCTTCCTCCAGGTCCAGCTTGGCAGCATAGACAGGAACCTAAGTGCCCAAGCCAATGCTTGGCCACTGAGAGCCCTTCACCTGTCAGACCATGGGGGTCTCCTTACCAGGCACTGTTGACTAGATGCTCACATCTTCCAGGCAAGCACCATAACAACAACCTTCATGGTTCAGACGAGAAAACGGAGGCTTTCAGATCCAACACGGGCAGAACCACGATTCACACGCAACCTTTCAGACGCCAAGGCTCATGCTGTTAGCCATGAGGCCACCTCAGCTCTCAAGAATATCACCCAACACAGCGACACTTTCCCAGCCTACAGTGATTGCAGAGCCACACAGGGAAGGTGTCACACTTTGCAGAGGCCGAAGTTCAGAAAGGACCAGTGACTAGCTCAAAGTCAGACTGTCACCAGGAAAGAGAGCCGGGGATCGTCTCACCTGACTCCAGGTCCAGTGTTCCTACCCTGTGTGCATTGCCAGGTAGACACAACTAAGAAGGAAGCCCTGGAGGCCATTTAGCTTCCGGCCGATTCCAGAAGGGCCTGATCCCTTCCCTAAGACACTGGAAACAGATCCTCACATGGGATCTGAATGCTGCAGGCATTCGTAAGATCCGTCCCTGGTCTGTTAACTCTCCTGGATAGCTAGTTCCCACCTCTCCTCTTTCCTCACATCTCCCACACTGCCTCCCCCAACCTCCTGGAGCAGGGTGGCCTTGCTTCCTCTTCCCTAAGTAAAGCGGAGCAAGCAGGGGAGCGTTTCCAGACGCCCACCGCATGCTCTGCCTTCCCACCTGATACAGCAGGCGAGCTCTCCTTGTTCCAACTGCAGCCGTCCCTCCGCGCGCTGCACGCCACAGCCCTGCACCTCTCGGTTCCGCCAGGAAATTGTTCCGGCCATTCTCGCTTCTCTTTCAATGTATCCCTTTTTCCTTCCTCTCCTACATCATTCCTCTCTGGATTGTGAAAACATGTGACAACCACACAAACACCCTCGACTTCATCTCCCACGCTCGATACCACTCCTATTTTTGCTCCTCTTCGCAGCAAAGCTCTTTGTCTACAGTTTTCCATCCTCTGTCCACCCTTTCTTCCCCACCAGTTTGTAATTCTGAACACCTGGAAACACACACACACAGAAGTTGAAAAAGTAGTATGGTAATCACTTTTACACAGCACCTAGATCCACCCACTTCAAACATTTTACATTATCAATATATAAAAATATAAACATCTATGCCTCTGTCATTTTTTGCTCAAGCATTTGGAAGTCCCAGACATCATAACATTTCACCCTAAATCCTTCAGCCTGCATCTCCTAAAATAAACCCGAGTTGGAGAAAGAGGAAGAAAGCTTCAGGCCTGAGGACCACCTTGAACCCAGGCTCACCTCGGGGAGAAACCCCTCCTGACCAGGAAGTCACCAGTGATTATGGGGCTGTTCCCGGGCCCCCTGGTGCTCTGCTGAAGGGAGTGGTCAAGGGATTACTGATTCTCAGGGAAATGCTAGCTGTACTGTGGGCATTTGGGGCCAGCTCTCCACAGTGACCCTAGAGAGAAAGCTCAGGCAGGTCCCCATTTGACAGCCACACGGTCAAAACCAGGAAAACCAGGTCACGGGAATTTGGGAGGCCAGACGGGCAGCTACCTGGCTCACTTGCTGCTGTGCTCCAGGCCCCATCCAGTGAGGCTAGGCCCCATCAGGAGGCAGATGACCTTCATCTCTGCATCTGATTACGGTCAAGGTTCTCCAGGTGAGGAAGGGTTAAAAGTCTGAATAAGGATATCAAGCTGAGAGTTGATAGTCTTCTCCAAGTACCCTGGAGGCCCCCAAGGGCTTGGCCAGAGAAATGGGGAGGATAGTGGTAGTTGCAGAAGCAGGAAGGAGACTGCGGGCTGGGGCAGAGACTGAGGCTGCCCAGAGCGGAGTTTCCCAAGGCAGGGCCGTTAGCAGATGGCTCCACCCCAGGACTGGCAGCAGGCAGGGGCTGCTGGCAGACATTCCTCCTACCACCCACTCCGAATGAGGGCTTCCTGTGAGCAGGTCACAGTGGAGACCAGTTTCCGGAAAAGACCTCCTTCTCATGCCCTCGTGCATCTCCTTCCTCCCTTCCCTCGGGCAGGTGGACCCTGTGAAACTCCGCCAGGCTATCCGCACAGTTCTGGCCAACCAGGTCCTGATCTCTTTCCCCATCATGGTCCTCTTCTACCCCATCTGCAAGTTGCGGAGAGACCCTTGCCGCCGAGAGCTGCCCACCTTCCACTGGTTCCTCCTGGAGCTGGCAGTGTTCACGCTGATCGAGGAGGTCATGTTCTACTACTCACACCGGTGAGCGGGCCCCGCCCGAGCGCAGCTGGACCCACACTCTCCTCCCCCTCGTGAGGAGCCTGAGGCCTCAGAATCGCAGGCCAGCACACCTGGCCTCGAAAGCCTCCGACGTAGCTAACAGGGAGACGACTGTTCCACACCTGACAGCTTGAGGCGACCGGGAAAACGTCCAGAAAAGAGCGAGCCCTCTCCATACGCGTGGGTAGCAGGGCTTTTCCCGTTCATTTCCCAAGAGAAGCCTTTCTGGGCTTCATCCCCATTTTACAGCTAATACACCTGAGGTGGAGAGAGGCAAAGTAGCCCGCCCCCAAATGATGCAGAAGAGGCAGGGCAGAACTCAAACGCAGGGCTGCGTTTTCGGCCTTGCTCTGTAAATGTAACCCCGATTCCTACCTTTGGTCTCTCCTGCTCTGGGGGGTGGAGGGCGGGAGACTGGCAGATTGTTAACTATTGACCGTTTTCCAGGCTCCTTCACCACCCAAAACTGTACAAGAAAATCCATAAGAAACACCACGAGTGGACAGCTCCCATAGGCGTCATCTCCCTCTACGCCCACCCCATCGAGCACGTGGTGAGTAGAGCCCCGCCCTCCCTGGAGGCCGAGGGCAGAGGCCCCGCCCCCTCCCGGAGGTCTGCAGAGAACCAGCCTGCCTTCTCCCCACCGAAGGGCTATCGCTACTGCTGACTGGGCATAGGCCGGGCCGTGCTGGATACCCAACACGCTATCTCATTTAATCTTCCCGAGAACGATTTTAATCCTCACTTTGCAGATGAGGAAGCTGAGGCGCAAACCATTAATAACTTGTCCCAAGTTACAGAGGTGAACGATTCCAGCAAATCCCGGCCCTGAAACTCTTTCGGCTTCATCACACCTGATTCAAGGAAGTCTTCCTGGTACCACCCCTGGGAAGAGGGGGCCCACCGCTGGGTCCCCTCGCCCTCCCTGGAGCACGCCTTCCAACAGCCCCCTCTTTCAGGTCTCAAACATGCTGCCGGCAGTGGTGGGCCCCCTAGTGATGGGTTCCCACTTGTCCTCCATCGTCGTGTGGTCTTCCCTGGCCCTCGTCATCACCACCATCTCCCACTGTGGCTACCACCTGCCCTTCCTGCCTTCGCCGGAATTCCATGACTATCACCATCTCAAGTAAGGCCCCCCTTTCCACTGTGGGCCCTGGGCAGTAACCTCCACCTTACTCCGGGAGCTTCCGTTAGCAGACGCTGTTATCTCGGTTTCAGTGTGGGTGCTAGCGCAGGGAGAGGTCTGGAGGTGGGGAAAGCAATGGCCATGCTGGACCCCAGGACACCTTGCTGTTTTCCTTCTTTGACACTGGATCTTCCTGCAGCTGGGTTTTTATCCTTTATTAGGTCCTGGATCCTCTGAGTATCCAATATAAGCTATGGGTATTGTCAGAAAAATGTACACATACATAAAAATCCACCCTGGCCAGTGTGGCTTGCTTGGCTGGAGCATTGTCCCTCCGACCAAAAGTTTGCAGGTTTGATTCCTGGTCAGGCACACACCCAGGCTGTGGGTTCAATCCCCAGTCAGGGCACATACAAACGATAGATGTTTCCCTTTCACACTGATGCCTTCTCTCTCTCTCCCCACCCTTCCTCTCTTTCTCAAAGCAATGAAAAAATGTCCTTAGGTGAGGATTAAAAAAAAAAAAAATCCTGTGTGCAGTTCAAAGGGACTTGCGCACTGAGAGCCTCCAGGCTCTCTTAAGTGAGCCTGTGAACCTCCCGCACCAGAAGCACCTGAGATGTGCTTCGCAAACACTGGGTCCTGGGATTCACTCTACACATGCTAAATCCAAGCATCTGGGGGCCAGGGAAGGAGGAGCAGAGCCCAGAAACCTGCATTTTAATAGGTGTTCCAGGGGATTCTGATTCAAGTGGTCCCCGAGCCTATCGGAACAAACCGACAGAGGCTCCGACTTGTGTGCATTGCAGTCAGAGAGCTTTCCAGAAGGAGACGGCAGATTTTCAGTCTGGAGGTGCCCTGGGAGTGTGCGCAGCATCTCCCTGGGCTATTCTGATGCAGGTGGTCAGCAAGGTGGGGAGTAGGAGAGCTTAGACATGTGCGAGAGGCTGGCGCGAATGAATTGTGGAGATTAGCACCTGGGCCTCCAGCACCCTCTTCTCTCCCCCAGGTTCAACCAGTGCTACGGGGTGCTGGGCGTGCTGGACCACCTCCATGGGACGGACACCCTGTTTAAGCAGACCAAAGCCTACGAGAGGCACACCCTCCTGCTAGGCCTCACCCCGCTCTCTGAGAGCATCCCCGACTCGCCGAAGATGGAGTGAGAGGGCCCGGGGGCCATGCTGGCCGTCCCCTCTGCAGACTACTAAGGTGGCCTGAGGCCTCCAGATCACACCTAGGGACTTCCTCCTTCAGCCACACACTCTTTAAGGACAGCACCACGAGGACAGGGGGAGGGGCGGTTTCCAGGACATGTAGGCAAAGGCTCTCCCAACTGCCCTGGTTATACCTCAAGGGGCCCGAAGTTCACTTAAGAGGGACCCCTCCTTGTGTAGGCAAGATGGAGAGAACGACAAATGTAGCAGCCACAATGCAGGCAACATGGCTCGGGAGAGCCCCTTCTGCTGCCAGGGTGTGGGGGGACCAGGACACAGCGCTTTACCCCTTTCCTGTCCCCAAAACTTCTCTCACACCCAACTCGGGCCGGGGCCCCAACACCCAGGCTGCAGTCACAGCGGTCAAGACCCCATCCCCCATCACACACACACTGAGTCAGTGACAATGCTCCCATGTTATCTTGGACCCACGGCCAACAAAAATCATCCATCTCGGGAAAGGAAAATACCAATTGTGGACGCTCCTCCCTGGATGCAATGCAGACCTCAGAGAGGCGCAGCCCGAACGCCAATACCTTCAGCCATCCCCGGGAACCAGAGGCAAGCCCGGGACACCTGCTAAGCTGGGGGCCCTTAAACCTATGGAAGGGAAGGTCCCAGTTGCTGACCTTTGGGGTCACCTGACTGAGGCCCCTAATGAGTCTCAGAAGGAGGACCTGAGGCTAGAACCCTCTTCCTCCAATGAGAAGGCAAGAAAAACACGGCTGAACAAAGGGCAAAATCCTCATCTGTTCCTGTAGTTTCACACCACTTACTCAGGATTTTAGCAAGGGTGACTTTTCAAACGAAATTGTACCAGGAACCTTATCTAAAAACCACAGGTGCAGTCCCCTCACTTACTTTTCCTCAGCAGCCACTGACACTGCTGGGGACCCTGTGGCTCCCAGGAACCACCGAAGACCACTCCAAAGGCCACCATATGTCAGGCACTAAATTCTTATACATACTTGGGTCCATTCCTGAACTTGCGGTTCTAGAACACCCAGGTCACCACTCCCTGTAGCTCTGTGCAATACTTCACACCTGATATGGCCGAGTCTCCAGGCAGAACCATCAAAAAGGACCCATCAGTCCTAGGACCCCAGAGAACCTGCCCAGTAGGCCAACTGGGTGTTTACCAGGCAGTCCTCCCAGGCCTTGCCCAGCCCCCCGCCCCCCCCCCCGCCCCCGGCACTGGTGCACCCGGCCCCTCCCTAGGACAACCTGTATATACCCTTAGCTTGAAGTACAACTCTAGTGCATGGATGCTCTACGTTACCACGGCCGCTGGCCTACACCCACAACCTTTCCCTACACTTAGCCCACCTTCAGTATACTTAACAAGGGCAGGAAATGAGGAACGTGGAGAAAGAAGAATGGAACACCTTTCCCTCTTCAAGGTCTTGAGAGTTTGAAGGTACAGCAGGGTGCCTAGGGGCACAAGAGGCTGTCCGCTCACCCCCTGGGGCAGGCAGGTGGCTGGGCCCCGTCAGAGGGGCCGGGCCCTACCCTCTTCTGCCTCCAGCAGAATGGACGTGAGAGGAGGAAGCATGGAAAATAAACTGGTTTCCTTTAACTCCATCAGCTAGTTCACTTTTTTCTCTCCAACACTCACAGTCCTGTGGCTTCTGGGAGCTCCAGCGGTGCAGGCGAGACCAGGGCGATCAGTGGCCTCTCACAGGGTTCCCACCAGGTTGTGGAGGCCACGGAAGGCATTCAAGTGCCTGCCCACCTGACAGAGGGTGGCATTCTAGGCAGAACCATTTCTGATGGGATGCACCAGTGCCAAGCATGGAAAACAAAGTTGTCCGATGAGTGAGTCAATGTGGCCACACCTCACTTTTAGTTTTGTAATTACACATCTAGGCCAGACTGGCACTCACAACGTTACTACTGCCAGCGCCTGACCTCACAGGTTGGGGAAAAACCAACAGCCCAGAGACCAGCCACCGTGGGGGCACGAGATGGTGTCCCCCACCCCAGCATCCATCCTCAGGGCTCCGTGGCTGACCCAGATCCCCCATGGCCCGTGTTGAACTTGACACCCCAGCAGCGGAGTCTGTTCAGTGAGGGGCTGTGCCCGCCCTCCTGTGAGAAACTGAAGTGGCCTCCATCTTCCTGGCGGCCTCTTCCCACGATGCCAGCGCAGGAAACCCTGGAGTCTGAGCTGGCAGACTGGTGTCTCTTTCTGTGGCTTTGGCTGTAGCTCCCACTTCTTCCGTAAGACACAAGGTGAACACGAGTTCAAGGCTGGCAGCGCGCTCACGACCACCGAGGAATCCATTGGAATGCACTGGCAGCCTGAGAGGCCAAGGGGCCCTGCCTTGGGCACAGGTCTGTAAAGCGCTCACATGCGGGCCAGGATTCTTCCCACACCCCACAGCCGCACCCCAGATAGGAAACCAGCCAGTATTGTGCCTTTTCAAGTTTTTATTTTTATACATTTTTTTGTATTAAAAAGAAAAGCATAATTACCACAAATTACAAAGGACTAAAGCAGACTAGAATAATGAATGAATCACTTCAGCCTGGAACGCAGATACTCTCAATAATATTAATGTTATAATACAAGCTCATTCAAGTATTTTACATTTTTTTTTTGTCCTTTTAAGTGTGACATCCAAGCACATGGTAGAGATAACGTACTATGAGCGTAAGGTGGAACCTTCTCCGCAAAGCCAGATGACAAGTTTTCCTCTCCAGTGAGAATGGGCCGTTGAGTTCCAATCTTCTCTGCCACCAACACGGCTGAAGGAGAGGGCGAGGTCCGGGCAGATCCAGGGGCCCACCGCACAGGAGACAGTTGGGGATCCCACTCAGGAGGGCGCCCGATGATCCAGACCGCTCTACCCAGGCTTTTGGCAAAAAACCCCACCCCAACCCTACTCAGATAAGCCTTCTTTCTTGCCCCTCCTCCCCACTTTGAGGACCTTCTCAGGAGCTTACTTTTTCTAAAATCAATCACCAGGAAAGGTGGGGGGAAAAGAGCTACAAATGAACGAAACAGAACATTAACAACTTTGACGTGGGGGCTCAGCAACTCGGTCTGAGCCCCAGGGGTCCAGGCTGGGGCAGACCCAGTGGCGCCTCTCTACTGGCAGCACGGAGGCTCCCAGGTGCAGGAGAGGATGACAGAGACCTGTCCCTTCTCAGGGCCGCCACACACAGGCTTTCTGGTGCTGGATGCCCGAAGCTGTGCTGGCATGGCCTGGCCCTGGGAGGGAACAGGATGAAGAGGGTTTGGGCGAGCTGTTGCTTTGTGTCTCAGATCTTGGATCCCCGGGAGAGGATGGTGGGTGTGAAGTGGCAAGCCCCAATGGCCCCTGCCACTCCTGCATGCTTGTCACAGATACATCGGTCCTAAATTCAAGTGTCTTCAGAAAGTGAAGATGTAAACTACTCTTTGCAACATCAACTCCTAACATGTTACCAAAAAAAAAGAAAAAAAAAAGGTCTCCTTTCTCCCCATCCTCAGCCTGTGTTGAGATGAAGTCCTCACCTCCTCACCTCAAAAGGGCCTTTTCTCTTTCTGGGGAGGGTCAGGGAGAAGATGGCAGCGCCCTGGCCTGGGAATCAACTCTACATCGAACCACCTCTCCCCACTCCCAAGGCTTCTGCATGCCCCCACACCCAGCAGAGGACAAACACTGAGGTTTCTGTGGTGCTGGATACAGTACAGGGCTGCGCGCCCTGAAGGAGAGGGGAATGAAGCAGGAGGCGGCGGGGGTGTGGGAGTCCAGTGTCTGGTACAACGTGGGGCCGGCACCAGACCGGGCAGGGCAAGGCCTCAGATCCCACAGTCACGGCGGAGACCAGACACTTGTCCTTGGCTTTTGAGAGAACTGTCCCTCAAGAACTGAGATGGGCTTCCCAACACACTAACCACTGGGCGGGCAGAGGTGGGAAGGGGGCAGGCCAAAAGCAATGAGGTGCCCAAGACAAAGGCAAGCCCTTGCCAGTCTGGGGTACTGTCTCCTACTCCCAGCCTTTGGGCCCAGCAGAGGGAGCAATCGAAACAGAGGGCGAAGGAAGAGTCACCGACTGAGCAACACTACCAGGGACTTCTCCGTGCTGCCTGGTCCCCGCTGGAGGTGAACGTGTCATCACGCACGCACCTAACACACAGCCCAGCCTGTGCGGGCCGGTCCTTCGTCACTCCCCCCAGCTCCGAATGCCGGCAGACTCCAACCGTCCCACTGTCGTTCGCAGCCCAATCCGGGGCCGGAGAAGTCAGGTATACTCTATGTCCACATATACCTTCCTGCCGCGGGGCTTCTCCAACTGGCAGGGTTCTCCCCGGCCCCCAGCTCCTCCTCACCTCCTCAGTCCTCACTGCCAGGCAGGACCAAGCGGAGGGCGGGCAGAGATGGCTCGCAGAAGGGATGCAAGATGGGGAGACCACACCAGACCCACAGGAGAGTGGCATTTTCCTCCACCTTTTATGAGACAAAGCCTCCTTGAGGTCTCCAAGATCTTTCCAGGCAACACAGAACAACACTTCCAAGCCCCAGCCTGCCAGGTGTTCATCTCTCCCCGAGATGGGGGGACGGTCAAGTTGAGGACAGGCCTGTCCCAGCTCCAGGCCAACGCTCTTCTCTAACAGTCTGAAGCAAACTTGGCCATGGGGTAGGATGACGAGTGTCACAGCAGGGCAGGGCCCGGCGTGAGGCAACAGCAAGCGGAGTGAGGACACGACAGTGGCAGCAGTGTAGACACAGGATGTCAGCTTCAAACGATGCAACAGCAGGGATGCGTGGGGTGCGGCTCTCACCCGAGCCATCCCCAACTCTCTGGCCCCCGAGGCTGGAGGCGCTGTACATGCAAATCAGTCCAGAGAAAGACCCTAGCCAATCCAGCCCAGGCACATCCAGAGAAGGTGGGAGCTTGAGTCGACTCCACTGAGGAAAATAGGCATTTGGGTATTTCAGATTCCCGCTCCACAATAAGGCAACTTTTAAAAGAAATATTATTTCCAAGAACAAAACAAAATAAAACAAAAAGAATTCCATGGGTAGGAAATAAACATCACTTTCTGTGGATTAGGTGGGGGTTTTCTGATTTTTTTTTTTTTTTGGTCTTTTAAGGTCAGTTTTGTCCTTTTTTTTTTTCCTTCTTCCCCAAGGATGGAAAGGTCAGAGAAAAATAAAATAAATCATCTTTCAATAGTCTTTTCTGGTATGAGCAGCGTCTCTCTGGGCTGGGGAGTATGGGGCACGGGGAGAGAGGAGTGCGGGGAGGCGGAACCCCCCCTCCTCCACGTTCAGATCCTTTGGTTTCCTTCTCCCGGAAAACGGCAGAAGGGCATGGTGGGGACGGCGGGCAGAGGACACGGCGATGGAAAGCCCCGATGACAAGGGGGCCAGTGCCCGTGGGGCCCAGGGGCACTGCCAGAGCCTCCCATGGGACAGTGCCGGGCGATGGTGCCCACGGGCCTTCGTGTGGGCTGCATAGTTGGCTTGAGAGGGAGCAGGAGGCCGTGGGGCAGGGACCAGGGTTGCGGCCTATCCGCCGTGGGCAGGGCTAGAGTGATTTTGGTAATCCAAATGAACTATCAATAATTTAAAACTTGATATATATATGTATATATATATGTATATATATATATAAAATCTCCCCCCGTCCCTCCCCCCTTAGAAGCTAGGCTGTGACGAAGAGGCATGAAGAGAGGAGGGGGAAGGGACGTGTGGAGGCTCCTGCCCAGGGGTACCTCTGACAGCCCAAATGGTGTGCACACTGCTACTCAGCACGAAGGCCCATCCCAGTGAATCCAGGCCTGCTCCTTCTCTGTCCCCTCTCCTGGGACTGGGCACCCCCACGGAGTCTTGCCCATCCCCCCCCCCCCACAAAACCCCCCAGGGCGACAGGTTCTTTCACTTTCCCAAAGTCTGTGCGTCTGAGTGCTGGCTTGTCCATTTGGCATCTTCCCGGATGGGCTGGCCGGTGGGTGGTGTGGGGGGTTGGCTGACCACGGTGGCGGGCCTGCTGGAAGACTGGGAGGGGCACCGCTTCCTGCCCTCACCGCCGCCACCTCCTGCTGCCACTGGGTGTCGCTTGTGGCTGCCCTCTTCACCCATGGGGGGCTGTGATAGAGAAGGGAATGACAGGTGATTAGGGGGCACCACCCGTGCCTGTCCTCCCTGCCTTGGCAGCGCTGTCTGAGGAAACTCCTATTTCCCACCTGAAAATGTGATGTAGATAATGAGTAGGCTTAACCCTAAGAACAAATTACGAGTTGCACTGAGCACGTCCCCACGCCAGGACCTTGCACTTTGCTACTTTATGCACTTGCTCATGGGGTCCGCACCACCCTTGGATGCAGACCCACGCATCCATCCTGCAGATGAGGAAACCGAAGCACAGAAAAGCAATCTGCCTGGGTCCCCATGGCTGGTAACTGGTGAAGACAAAACGTGGGCTGGGCCCACGGACTGCTGAAGCCCGGGCTTTTATCCACAGGAGTTCCTGTTCCCGTTAGGGGAAGAGATCACTGCTCTGGGGTAACATGAGGAATGTGGCATGAAACAGGCCGAGACAGCTCAGCTCACAAGGCCCAAAGGCTCCGGGGACTGCCTCGTCCCCTCAAGGGCCTAAAAAGGACACTGATCTAGAAGTGAGACCACGACTGATCCAGTTGGGCTGCACCACTGCTGAAGGTCTTGTAACTTTGAAGAGATCTCCCTCCCTTTCTGGGCGCCAAAGCTGAGCCCACTCTGTCCCGCCCTAATTGGTCCTTCCTATTCCAAGGGTTCTCGGCACGTGTCCCCCCGCCTCCAGCCCTCAGGGGAGAGTGCTGAAGGAAGGACAAAAACCTACTCATCTTTATTCTGGGAGCCCTAGGCAGTGCGGCCATTATCTCACTGGGTGGCCGTGGGCTTGTTTATCCGCTGGTCAGGGGATGACACCATGAAACCTTCCTACTTCACCTCTTTATAAAGGTTAAAGGAGGACAATGCAAAATGTCTAGCACATAGTAAACAATCAATAGCAACTTTTAAAATACAATATAAACTACTATTACTGTTTACTTTTATTTGCCTTTTTTCTAAAAGGTTTCAAGGGAATAGTGGCATATCCCTTGCCACCATACATTGTACACTGTTTGAAGGAAGAAGAGTCTTTCACTCATCACTGGAGTCCCTGAAGACTGCACACAGAGAGACATTCCAATTACTCCAACCACCCTTCGCCTTGAAAAACCCAATAGCAATGACCCCGACCCACCACTGGATGTCACCATTGAGTTACTACTCCAAAAAGACAGCAGAGCAGGGTGGAGGTGGAGAAAAAACAACGTAACGTATAAACTCCTGGGGTTAGAACTGGCCTCTTCCAGTAAGATAAAAAAACATTTCACCTTGGCTACCCACCCAGACCAACTAGGGCACAGCAGCAAGGCAGGGTGTGAGATAAAAGGGAAAGAGCATCGTGACAGTTTAGCCATTTCTACTGTGGGCAGGCAAGGCAGGAGCAACACATAACCCCTCCAGTTAGCCTTCACTGCCCACTTCCCACGCTCTGCTTTACAGAGGCAGAGATGAGGCCCAAATTGGGACGGGCGCTGTCCCTGGGCCAGTGGTGCAGCTGGGGCCAGAGCCCAGGTTTCCTGATCTTGGGTCCAGTTTTCTTTCCAGGACAACCAGGGTGAGAAAGAGACTTTTACTTACATCCACTCGGAAGTCTTCAAGACGTCGGAATTTGCCGAGGTATTCTTGAAGTTTGGGGTCGATGTCCAAATTTTTGGCTTTGGAATATTTCAAGAAGGCCCAGAATTTCTCCAGCCCATAGAGTTGCCCTGTAGAGGAAGAGGAAAGAGAAGTAGGGAGAGCTGGGCTGGGGAGGAGAAGCTGAGACCAAGGGAGCGAGGTGCGACGTGACCAGGCAGAGCCAGGTCAAGCTGGGGAGGGAGGGGGACAAGGCTAGATGGCCGGGGCTCTCACCGGCTTCATAGTCCTTCACCGTTTCCTCCTGAAAATCCTTGAATATGTCCAGCCGGAACTTCTTTTCTAGGCCATAACTGTAGTATCTAAAAAGGCACTCCAAACCATATCTGCAGAACACAAGGCAGTGAGACAAGGACTCAGTTTCTTCACCTTAAACCAGGGGAATGAACTCACAGATGAACCACAAGAGTCTGATGGCAGTGGGTTATCGAGGAAACAGCAAATTCTGTAGGAAAGCTAACATTTACTGCTAGCCTGGGCGGCTCCAACATTAACGTGTACAGCCCACCAGGGGCCGGCAAACTCTGGCCAGGTGAACAGCAGCCCCCGACCACACCACCTTTGTGCTCCAGTTCACTTGTGAACTGTCATTGGCTGCTCTCTGCTACAAGAGCAGAACTGAGTAGTTGCAGCTGCAATCACAAAGCAGAAAATATTCGTCATCTGTCCCTCTACAGAAAAAGCTTGCCAGTCCCTGGGATAAGCTCTCTGGAAAGCCATCTGACTGCGCCAGTTAGTAGGTCTGTTCATGTCGATGACTCAGAAATGTCACTTCCAGGAACACCACAGGGGAATGGCCAAAAATGCAGATTTAGATTTTACAGATGCACCAAAACTGTTCATAGAAGAATTATTACAGAAAATCTAAATGTCTAAGAATAGATAAGTGGTGAAGCAAAACACGGTAAATCTGTTCAATGGAATGATAAGCCATTAAAAATGACAATGTAAATATTCACTGATGATACTGACAAATGCTTTGAGATATTATCAAGTGGAAAAAACATGTTCCAGAGCATCATGTGTGGAATTAACCCATTTTTATAAATGGGTAAATCTTACATCTGTGTATGCACACAAAATCTAGAAGGGCATACATTTAAATATATTAACACTGGTTATCTTGGGGAGTTGGTACTTTTTAAGTGATCTTATTTACATTTTCTAAGTTTTTAGGCAAAAACACATAACTTCTGTAAAAAGCCCCCAAAAGTCAATTATTTTAACAATGTGGAGAAATGCTCATGCTTATTAATGGTAAGACACAAAATGTGTCTCATTCACAGAACGATCTAGGAAAACATGAAACATGGCAGGGCTTTAATATGGGTCGTCTTTGGACTGCAGCTTTCTGAGCATTTCGGTTCTTTTCAAACTGCTTAGAGAACAAATTTTACTTCAGTAAAAAAGAGAAGAATCCTTTAAGAGGTTTTTTAAATTAGTCAAATATTGACAACAACCTAGACCCATCGATCAGCTGCCTCCCACATGCGCCCTGACCGGGGTTGGACCTGCAAACCTTTAGTGCACGGGATGACGCTCCCATCGCCTGGGGCCCCCAGCGTGGGCTGGCAAGACCTTTAAAATATACCACTAAGCAGAAAGTCAAGAAGCAAAAGCATACATAAGAGAGGCCATCTTTTGTGCAAATAAAAGGGGTGGGTAGGGAGACTACACAGGTGTATGTCTGTGCTTACACAGGCAACGTATGTTCAGAACGGACCCACACGATTCTAACCATACTGGCTAACTCTGGGGAAATGAACTGGATGGCGGGAGAAAAGCATGAAGAGACTTTTCACTATGTAATCTTTCAACTCTTTGAATCTTGAACCATGTGAATATATTACTCACTCAAAAACAATACATTTTAAATAAAGTACTTACACAAGCCATTTCCAGTTACCGTTCTGGAAGCAGACCCATCAGGGACCCCTAATCGCCTGGCAAGCACCAGCTAGAGCCCCTCCCCTCCAACCCACTCACCTGTAGCCTTCTTTGGCATCCTCCAGAGCCAGCTGCTTGAACTCCTCGTACATCTTTTTGTTGAAGTGATCTCGGAGGAAGAAGGACCAAAACCGAAAGAGAGTGTTCATCTCCTGAGACTGGCCGATGCCCAAGCGTTTCCGCTCTGACGGGGAAGGAAGGAGAGACACGTCAGGACTGGGCTGCCCGGGCTTCACAGGACAAACGGATCCCAGAGCTCAAGGACCTCGGTCCTTGCTCCAGCACCTCCCAGGTCCCGTGTTCAGCACCCGCCCCCCGCCCCCGGAGATGTGTCGAGCACTAACTACTCTGGGCCAGGCCCTGCTGCTGGACTCTGGGTCTGTGCCTCACCAGAGGCGGCTGGCATGAGCTTCCGAACCAGGTCATTTGGGTCTAGCTCTTCACCTCAAACAGTACTGTGCTCACGTGGAGTTAGAACAAAGAAGAGCATAAACAAGAAGTAGTCTGTACATTCCGACAAGTTACATTCTTCATTATTCATTACCAATAGTTATTTTAGGAGTAGTACAATATTAACAAGCACAGAGGGAAAACATTAAAAAACAGTACACAACATCATTGCACAAGACACTGAAAAAAAGTTGATAAATTCGATTAAAAAAATTAAAATCTTTGTGCTTCAAAGGGCACTATTAATAAAGAAAAGACAACCCACAGGATGGGAAAAATTTTTTGCAAATCATGTATCTGGTAAGAAATTGGTATCTAGACTACATAAAAAACTCTTATAAGTCACTAATAAAGACAAAAGATCCAGTTAAAAAAATAAGCAAAGGATCTGAATAGACCTTTTCCCAAAGAAGATGCACATGTGGCCAACACGGGAGAATGGTCAGCATCACTAGCTAACAGGACAGCACAAACCGAAGCCCCTGAGGTATCACATCACACCTGCTAGGACGGCCATAGTAATACTGACAGACAATAACAAGTACTGGGAGGATGTGAAGAAATTGCTGCCACTTTAAAAATATTTTTTTTACTGATTGATTTTGAGAGAGATAAAGAGAGGAAAGAAGAAAGAGGCAAAAAACAGAGATTCACTATCCCACTTATGTATGCATTCGTTGGTTGATTCTTGAATGTGCCCTGACTGGGGATTGAACCTGCAACCCTGGTGTGTCAGGTCCATGCTTTAACCAACTGAGCTACCCAACCAGGGCCGGTGCCCTCACTTTTGAACAAAACAATCTCGCTGTTCCCCAAAAAGTTAACAGTAGAGCTACCACATGACCCAACCACTCCACTCTTCCACCAAAAATAAATGAAAACATGCCCACTCAGAAACTTGCATAGGAAACCTCATAGCAACACTATTCACAATAGACAAAAAGTAGAAAACTCAAATGCCCATCAATTATGGACAAAATGTAGTACATATCCATAAAATGGAGTGTTGTTTGGCAATGAAATTAATGAAGTACCGATATATGCTACCACACCTTAGATGAACCCCAAAAATACGCTAAGGGAGAAAAGCCAAATCACAAAGAACCACATATGATTTCATTAATACGAAAGTCCAGAAAAGGCAGATCTATCGAGAAAGACAGTAGACTGGTGTTTGTAGAAGCCTGGGAGGAGTTGGGGGCAAGGGAGAGTGTTAAAGAGTGAATGACAGGGGGCCAGGGCTTCTTTCTGTGGCAATGAAAATGCTCTAAATTGTTTCTGGTGATTGCACTGTACAGTTTCAACATTTTATTTGTTTTTAGAGAGGGGGAAGGGAGGGAGAAAGAGAAGGGGAGAAACATCAATGTGTGGTTGCCTATCATGTGCCCCCTACTGGGAACCTGGCTTGCAACCCAGGCATGTGCCCTAACTGGGAATCAGACCAGCAACCCTTTGGTTCACAGGCCAGTGCTCCACACCATTGGCGCATTGTATAGTTTAAATGGGTAAATTGCCTGGTATGGAAATTTTATCTCAATAAAGCTGTTGCAACACACACACACACACGCGTCCATGCAGAGGAAGAGGAAAGTAAGACAAAGAACCAAGCATTTAGCAGCCATGCTTTGCTGAATGAAAGGGGGTCGGGTGAGGTTAGTAACTGCAGGTGAGTATTAAGACTGGTTTTGAGCACTTGACAGCCAACCTGACAGAAGCCTACGGTGAAAAGGCACTTCATTTGTGATCAAAGGAAACACGTGAGAGCACCTAGAGAGGATCTTCCTTAAACTATCATCTAGGGCAAGGGTCAGCAAACTTTCTCCTGTGAAGGGCCAAAGAGTAAATATTTTAGGCACTGCAAGCCACATATGGGTTCCCTCCACAACCTCTTAAAAACAGAAAAATTGTTGTCAGCTCAAAGCGTTCCACAGAAACGGGCTGCTGGCTGGGTCTGGCCCACAGCGCAGGTGGGCAGCCCGCTCTAGCAACACGTGCTGCCTCACACACACCGTCTGGGACGGACAGGAGACCACACCACAGCGGACGACGGCGGAGCTGGCAGTCTGGCCAGAAACTTGAGGGAAACTTGATTTTTTAAAAAAATCCTCACCTGAAGACATTTTTTCATTGATTTTAAAGTTACAAAGGGGGAGAGAGAAGCATGGACTGACTGTCTCCTGCATGTGCCTGTACGGGGAACCAAACTCGCAACTTTTTGGTTATGAGATGATACTCCAAGCAACTGAGGCACACCAACCGGGGCAACTGAGGCACACCAACCGGGGCCAGCTCTTGATTTTTTAAATTTTATTTTTAATTTCAGAGAGGGGAAGGGAGGAGAAAGAGGGAGACAAACATCGACGTATGTGAGAAACATCAATCGGTTGCTTCCTGTGCACACCCCAACCGGGGACCGAGCCTGCAACCCAGGCACATGCTCTGATTGGGAATCAGGAGACCTTTCGGTTTGCAGGATGATGCCCTGCAGAACTGAGCCACACAGGCAGGGCTTGTGAGTGTATGTGTGTTTAAATATCAGTAGAAGGTCAAAGAACGGGAGTGTTCTGAGCATCACAACTTTTGGCCTTCTGTATTCCAACACTACCTGGCCTGAGTCTATCCTCCTTTCTTCGTGCTGTAACGTAGCACCACTTGTTCTGGGGTCAGGGAAAAGCCACCTACGCCACCAGCACCAACACTCTAGACCTAAGTAGTAGCCCCAGAGTCTGGGCCCAGCCCTTTCCCCCTGTGCTTCTTACCGTTAAGGCAGCGCCTACGGTACTTGTGGTAGACATGTTGTGTGAAGCCATTTTCCTTGAGCAGCTCATGGGAAGGATGCTGGAACTTGGGCAGCGACTGAGGGGTACAACCATAGCTGCCAACCGTAGGCGTCCCTTCTGACGGGCTGGAGCTACGGAGGCCACGGAAGAGACAGTGTCACCAGGTTCCCTGGAGCAACTGGCTATCAGGTTAGCAGGGGCCCCTCCAGTTTCCTCCCTCCGCCAAGATCCAGCCCCTGACAGGACAACCAACAGGGAGGCCCCGGTGCTGTACTAGGCCTCTGACTTATACCCATGCGTCTGACTTGCTCTTTGCATCCAACTTCAGAGAGTTTTACAAAGGGGTCACTGAGGTTGACAGAAATTGGAAGACTCATCCTAAGTCATGCAGCTGTTTAAACGATGCGATTTGTAGACAATGCCCAAACCTGAGCTCTTAACTACTGACTTATCTCGAGTCAACATTTACCTTTCCTGAATGAGCAAGTATAGGTTAATCCACTACCTTTATCTTAAAATGCCTATTTTCGGTTCGTACCATCTTTTCAGGAAATAGTACACCAGTCAGTAGTTCCCAAACCTTGCTTTGGAACAGGGAACACTGGGACTATTTTGCTAAAAATGAATAAAAAGGAGTCTGGGTCCTTCCCCCAGTAGGACCCAGGAATGCGTTTTTGTTCAGCTCCCTGGCCACCCTGAGGTAGGCAGCACACATCCTGTTTTGAAACCGACCCGAGAACCCTCTCTGAGAATCCAGCCCCACGCGGCCGTGACACTGCCGCCTGAGAAAGAAGCCCCCTCTCCAGGCCTTGGATGCAGCTCTCCGGACCAGTCCCGTTTCTCTGGGTTCATCGATCTCACGGGGCTCCTCCCCGCCCCCCGCCCCAGAGCCAGCCGGGTCCCCCTCCCTCCCCGCAGCCCCGCACCTGATGGAAGCCGTCCGGGGCCTGTGCTCTCGGGAGTCCATCACCCACCCCACGTGACTCTCCAGGGGCGGGTTGGAGCTGTGTCTCGTCTTCCTTTTCCGAGGCATCTGCAAAGGTCAGTCCAGGGCTTGTTATTTCCTATACTCACACAACGCAAGGAGCGTCAAGCGTTTTGTAGTAGACCCTCACGTGTGTGTCCTCTCACAATCTACGGCCCACCTTCCTGTCTACTGTGTCACAACGTCCACATCTAGAGGCTGGTGTGCCCACTTCACAAAGAAAGGAGTCGAGGCTTAGGAGTGGAGCAACTTGCCCAAGAGACGAAACCCGGTCAGTCCTCCTTAGGTCTCATCCCAGCGCCGTGGGGCTACCACTCCCACACCCAGGCGGGCCCACCAGCCCGAGAACTCAGAGCAGGTGGGGGATCGGGCACTCTCTTGGTTTAGAGCAGGCAAGGGGGCAAAGCCAAGCACGGAGACGCAGCGAAGTGGGCCCAAGACTCCCAGCAGCCCAGCGGGAGCGCCTCACCTTGGCATCTAGTGTCCGTCCTTCCTTCACCACCGGGTAAAACCGTGGAGTCTGGCTTGAGTCTTTGAGCTGCGGTGTCCGGGGAGTGCGGGGGGTCCTGGCGTTGCGGTAGTTTGGCGACTCGGGGACAGTGGTGGGTAGAGAGCGGGCGATAGCGGAGGGCTCAGGAGCACCAAACAACTTGTTGGCCAGGGCGTCGGTGGGAACTGCAGAGGCAGAGCGGGGTCAGTGAGCAGGGGCAGGCCCAGGACTGATCTATCCTTGGAGGCCCCCTGCCAGAGGGCTCCAGACCCTCCAACCCAGGCCGATGTCCCCAGTGTCGCCCTTCACCTTGCTGGAATCGGGGTGGCCCCGGAGGGACCTCCTGGTTGGGATCCACAGGTGGCTCAGGGGTTAGTGTGTCAAACTGCTCCCGGCTGATCATGTTGACTTTCTTGAAGTTCTCGACTTCTTGCTGCAGAGAACACGAGACGGGTGGGGAAAGATGTTAGTAAGAGGACTGCCCTAGCCTGTTTAGGAATCAAGACCTGCAGGAAGCTGGGGAGGGCAGCTCCCACATCCACATACGTGGAATTCTGGTCCCCAGGCTGTCGGCTGCCCCATCGTCACTCCTCAACCCCGGTCACCGGGGCACAGTGTGCTAACCCGGGAGGGGGAGAACTAGCCCAGCCCTCTCTGCAACCAGACAGGCCAGGATTCCAGCTCCCTAGGAGCTCAGTGCAGATTCCTCCCAAATCTCTTTCTGCTCCTCTCTTCACCCCCACCAAACACACCGCTACTTACTATATAGGCCCCCCACCCCATACATCCACCCTGCAGAAATCTACAACAGAGGTTTTTACTGTTTCCAAACAGCAATGATTTTTAAAAGACTTATCTTTTCTCCATTTTCCAAACACAAAGCAAGCTCCTCAAAAAGCTTTTACATTTTTACATACACTTAAATACTTAAGAACAGAAGTGACAATCTAATCCTTTCTGTGCCCAAGGTCACGCAGCTCATTAGCCTTCTTCCCCATTTGTTATAGGCACCCCACGTCTCACCCTCACTGCCGTGTCAGAACCTTACCTTGATCTGGGAGTACTCAGGCTCGAACTTTGCAGTCCACAGGTCCTGCTCATAGTAGAAGAGCCCATCGTTAATGACCTTGGCCAGCTCAGCGCTCATCTTGGCACGGGAGGTGTGGTTGCCTGTGCGGTCCCCCCCTGGGTGCCGGCGCATGTAAGGTGGAGTCTGAGTGACGATGAGGATCTTGTTGACATCCCGGTCGTCAATCTCATAGTCAGAGTCTTCATCAGACCAGGCGGTGAAGGTGTTCTTCCGTCCGTCCATCTGCTCCATCTCCTCGTCAAACAGGAAATCCAGTTCCTCCTGCTCGTCCTGATCCTTGGACAGCAGCTGCTGAGAGGGCAGCTGCTGAGGCAGAGAGGTCTGGTGGAGGAACCTGGGCTCCTCGGACTTCTGAAAGAGAATCACCAGGGTGTCCTTAGACCAGGTTCTGTAGCTGTCCTACGATGGAGGTCTCAGCCCCTCAACACACTGGATCGCCACAACTGTGTCCTGATAATGCCAGTAAGTCACATGTGCCTTGGAGGCAGCTTCGAGGGGAAAGGACGTCCCACAGGATTCCAGGTTTCTCTACACACAGCTCACATCACAGTCATTCATAGGCCATGAGCTGCCCAGTTCCCTGCAGGCGGATACTGTGTTCTCATTCACCCCCAGAGCCTACGCAGCACCTCGCCTGGGAGTGGGCGGGCGGCAGTTCAACAGGCTGAATCATCATTTATCATCCACCCAGCACCTCCCATAACACTCCGAGAGACAAGGACCACATCTGCCTCACTGCTCTTTATATCCTCAGTACCTAGACTGGGACCTAGTGACAACAGATGTTCCACTATTTAATGAATGAGCAAATATCCACTGGTACCAGGCCCTGCATGAAGAACCCTAAAAGCAAAATAAACAGGACAAAGTCCTTGAACCTAAGGAGCTCACAGTTGAGTGGGAGAAGCCAACCATCAGCCAACCAAGTGCAAGGTGGTATATGGTCAAGACTACAAACAGGACCTGTACAACTACACAGGGAGAGGGGCACTTCACCAGCAGGGGCAGGAAGCAGCAGAGTCAGGGAAGGCTGCCTGAAAAAACGGATTACAGTGGTACAATGGAAAAGGGGAGTGCAGAATTCAAAAGGCCCAAAGTCCAAGGTCATCTTTGAGGCCTTCTCACAAGCCCCAGACCAAAGAGGGTGGAGGGAGGGGAAGGTGGATGGAGCAAAAGCCTGCTCCCGGGAAGGCGGGCAGTGACTTCAGTCTGAGAGTGAAACACTGCTTTAACAGCGAACTCAATTCCTACTCTTCCCATATTGCTTTACTGTTTCTATAGCAGTCTAACTCCTCCTTCGCCTCAAAGACAGGGAAAATGAGGCCTTGAGATCTTAAACAAGCTTCCCAAAGTCACTGGCCACAAGAGCCAGGAGGCCTATGTTCTAGTTTGCAGACTCCAACTGCACATCCAAGCTGTGAATATGCTTCCCCTCTCCCCTCTTCTGAGGGCCTGAGGAGCTTATTTAGGTGCAAGGAAAACAAATGCAGGGAAAAGGCACTTCAAATGCAGCCCCAGGGATTGAGATGGGGCAAAAGAACAGCCAAGCATCAAGAAACTCTGAACACTGCTGGCAGAAGCTGCACGCTCTCCTCCCGTGAAAATCACCACTGACAGTGGAAACAGGCCACATCAAGCTCCTGCAGCCACCAGTGACCTCAGCTCATACTACCACAGCGAGCCACCAGCTTGCCCAACAGCCCTTCGGAGCCAAGAGCTCTGTGATACCCCCTCCAAGCACTCCAGCCTGGGGCCTACAACCCACGGCAAACGACAGGCGACAGGCCGCACCCACCTTGAGTCGTGCTGGGGATGGCCGAGGCCTCTTCTTCACCTCAATCCAGTTCTCAGAATCCAGGTCAGGCAGGCTGGCAGACAGGCCCTTGGGCAGCGTCTTTAGGTTGCTGACCTCCTCTGTTTTGGTTGGCACTGGGGTGACTGCACGAGGAGAGCCAGGCGCCGACTCTGAAGGGTGGAAAGGTGAGGTCCTCATCCCTCCCGTTCCTCCTCCTGGTGCCAGCCCTGAGGAAGCCCACTGGCTGGGGGACAAAGGCAAGGGGAGGCACCTGTACGCTGGCAGGGTACCTACCTGTTTCCTTCTGGTAGTGCTGGCGGGGCACAAACTCAGGGCAGTTGAGAAGCTGGGAGAAATCGGTCTGGGAATAGTCCACTATTGGGGGACCAGGAAGAGGCCATTTCTCTGGCTCTTCCCTCCTGCGAACTTTCTCATCAACAATCTCCACCACCTTGCTGTCTTTTAGGGCCTGCAGGGGAGAAGGAGGGATAGGGAAGACTTAAACAGACTGAGATTTAGAAGCTGGAAGATGACCCCATGGGCTCAGCTGTAAGTCCAGTGCAGGCAGAAGTATTAAACGCTGGCACCACCTGCCATAACTGGTAGACGGCGAGACATCCTACCTCCGACCCTTCCATCTACATCCAGTAATCTGCCCCAGAGAAACACCTGCATGAGCAGGTGACAATACGTGTTAAGATACACATAAAAGACCATTCATAGCAATGTTGCCTGTAACAGGAAAAAACGTGAACACTTCCTTACTTGCCACCACACAGGCAATTTAAATAAATTATGGCACCTCCACTCAATGGAAATCTACTCAGACATTAAAAAGTAGCTTCCTGGGTGCTGAGGTGGAAGGAGCCACAAAAAATAGGTCTAGGTCAGTGAGTATAAAACCCCATTGGTGTTTAAGTAAAAACATATGAATACAAATTTTTCTAGGAGTAACAAGTAAAATTTACAAGTGTTTATCTCTAGGAAAAAAGGCAAAGAGTAGAGAGGGGAAGAAAGTTTTCTTTTAAATAAAATCTTTATAGAGACAAGGCCTGGCTGGTGTAGATCAGTGGATTGAGCGCAGGCTGCAAACCAAAGGGTCACTGGTTCAATTCCCAGTCAAGGTAAATGCCTGGGTTGTGGGCCTGGTCCCCAGTGGGGGCCACATGAGGGGCAACCACACAGATGCTTCTCTCCCTCTGTTTCTCCCTCCCTTCCCCTCTGTATAAAAACAAATAAATAAAATCTTGAAAAAAAAAAAACCCCACAAAAAACAAAGACACAATGAAAACACTTTGAAGTGTCTCTGCATTCTCTGCTGGCGAGGCTGGGGAGAGGCGCTCTCAGGTGCTGCGGGTACGAACGCAAAAGGCCCGTCACTGGGAAGAGGACCAGGCGACAGCAAGCGAAATTGCATCCGCACCTGCCCTTTAGCTCAGCCGTTCTTCTCCTGGGAGTTTATACCAGACACACTGGCAAAACCAGGAAAAGATGCAAGTCCAGCTGAAGAAAGGACAGAGGAGTATCTTTCTATTACATACTCCTATGCTCCCAGACAGATTAAGCGGAAACATAAAACAGGTGGAGAAACACACGTGTCACATGTGACCACTCATCTAAGAAAGAGGAAAGAGACAAATAAGTTTAGAAGTGTGTGCGTACTTTCTAATGGAACGATTCAAAAAAGGTTACCTATAGGGGAAGTGGGGGAGGTAGAGATGAGAGAATTTTAAGTCAGACTTCTGTGAATATACTTTATTGACTTGGAATCATGTAAATGTTTTACACAAATGTAAAAACAACCTGAGAGCAAGATGAAACTAACATATCAAGTTACAGACATAACCGTCCAAAATTTATTTTTGTAAGTTGAAAATACAGTCATCTGACTTTGTAAGTAGAAGGGAGAAAACCCAATTTTTAGTAGTTGTAGAAGAAATATTATGAAGGCAGTTATGACTCAGTAGCCCTGAATTTTAACAGAAAAATAACAGTATAACCTCATGATGTACTAGAAAACAAACAACCCCCTCAAAACCTCTAGAAACAATGAACAATCAAGTAGCAATTAATACCCCTTTAACGCAGATGTGTGGTATCTAATTATATACCATTTCCCCAAAACAGAAGAACCAGATCGCCCGGCCCAAAACGGTCAATTCCAGACCTCGAGCAGGAAGCGCACAAGACGCACCAGCGCCCCACTGGCCAAATGCGGGACAATGTGATTGAGCGGGACGACCCCGACACACTGAAATAAACAGAGTATGTCTGAATCTGTAAGTTGATAGTGACAAAAATTTAAAAAACCCAAAAAAGAAACAAAAAAAGCCCAGACCTCACTGGTTACCATGAAGATTATTGGGGATCAACTCATAACTCTGAAAACTGGTTAATAAAAGTAAAGATCAAACATTCGCCTATCCTTCCTGTACAAATTATATACCTCTTGGGAACTAAATAGTTGGTGAAGCAAAGGTCCTCCTTAAAGAAGTATTTCAGCTAACAAATGAAGATGGATTGATAAAATTAGAGGATCACCGTTTTTCAATCCCCCAACAGGCAAATAATAGGCAAGGGTCATCAGTAGAAGCTTTATCATAAGGGGAAGAACCAAATTATCTACCAAGTACTCTTGACAAGGAGGGGGGAAAAACCCCCAAACCTGAATCTGACCAGGCCTTTGGATCACCAATTTACAAAAAATCTGGAGTATAGGACATGTTAAATGACACCATTGTGTCCTATAAGACATATAACCCAGTTTATTCAAATAATAAATTACAAGAAAAAGGTAGGGGGGACCTAAGACAATACATGGGTCTCATAAACTACTAAAAGAAAAAAAAATTTATTTAACCTGAGGACATTTTTTCACTGCTTTTAGAGAAGAGAAGGGAGAGGGAAAAAAACATCAATGCGAGAGAGAAGCATCGACTGCCTGCCTGCCATAAGCACCCTGGCTGGGGATTGACCCCACCACCCAGGTACGTGCCCTGACCAAGGATTGAACCTGCAACCCTTGGGTTATGGGACAATGCTCCAACCAACTGGGCCACACAGGCCAGGGCCTAAAAGAAATTGTTTTTGACAACTGGAGTGAATTTGCAGCTGACCAAATATAGGTGATCTTAAGGAATTACTGATACTTTTACACGGGATAATAATGTTGTGGTTATTTTTAAAAACAAGTCTTTATCTTTTAGAGATAGGTACTCGTTACCAGATACTGTCTTCAAAGTAATCTGAGGGAGGAAACAGATTAGGGGGTAGATGGAATTTAGGCGGGCCATGAGTTGCAGAGAGAGAGAGAGAGAGAGAGAGAGAGGAGGTGGGGAGAGAGGCTGGCCAAGCCTCGGATCTTTAGCAGAGGGAATCAAATGGGGGCCCAAACTCCAGCTCCGTAATCTGGGACCATCCTCTCCCCTGACCCCCAGCCCCAGGGAGGGAGACATACCGCAAAGATGAGTGAAATGTCAGTGGTAAGGGCCTGCACTCGGTGGAAGGAAGCAATAAGAGTGATGGGAAGGAAACCGTCAGCATCCATTTTCCGTCGCAGGAAGAAGTCTCGCTGTAAATTGTCCACGCTGAAGTAGTATTCACTAGGGGGAGGGGAGAACGGGTGTAACTGCTGCTTCACGTACAGGTAGGTCTTCCCAGTTCTGCCGTACACCCCAGCAACCTCAGCGGCCTCTGACTTAACCCCTGAACCCCCAGTGTACATACATTGGTTTTAGGGACTGAAAGAAATGGTAGCCACCTGTGGCTCCCTAACCTTGGGTGAAGCCATTCCCTCCGCCCTTCAGCCCTTTTGCATGCCTGGCAAACTCCCTCTGTTCTGCTTCTAAACCACTATCACATTCTACGTGCCACGATGCCACATCTATTTCCTTGTGTGGCTCCCTCAGTGGACTGAAAGATAATAAATTGGAGTAGTTTGGAGCTAGGGTTTTGCCATCAGACAGAAGTGGATTCAACTCTGTGCCTTGTCACTTACTAGCTGAGACAATGGGCAAAGAACTGGGCCTGTTTACTCATCCATAAGATGGGGTTAAGACCCAGCTCAGAGGAATTAAGTCGATAACTGCAGGATTAAATAAATATGAGAATGCCTGTCAAGCACTTGAGAGTCACCAATAGTTAGGACTCAATAAGCATTTGCTAGCATTCTGGCAATGCAGCCATTACAAACAGGAGCACAGAGAGGGACTGAATCTAGACATTTGCTCTCCATTTTATTAGTGGCAATTTATAATTTTCCTAAGGTAAATATGGTATTACTTCTGTAATAAACAATAACTTTGTGAAAAATTAGCTTAAAAGATGAAAGTCATCTTTCTTAGCTCCAGCCAGGGCAGCAAATGAAGGGCCGGTGCAGCCCCACTTTGCCCGGCTGCCAAACTCAGGCAGCCCCCAGACCCCCACCCGCCCGTCCAGAGAGAAGACGCCCTTCCCACTCACATCTGGCGCTTGATGTAGTCCTTGAGCAGCTCCTGGTCCACGCTGTAAAGCTCAGTGCTGCTGACATTGTCAAAGTAGTAGGTGATGTTGTTCATGTACTTGTGGGTTCGAGGCCCCTCTGCACCATCGAATTTTCGGTAGCTGAACTGGTAGTCAAAATGGGCTACAGGGAAAACGAGTGCCATGAGGGAGAGGCGACCCGTGCCCACCGCCCCGCCGCACTCCCTGGGACATCCCGGAGCCCAAAGGGGCCTCACGTACTTCGAGCGCCACCCCGGCCGCGTCCCCGGCCACGACCACGCCCCCGTCCACGGCCGCGGAAGGAAGCCCGTGCCCCACCAGCCCCATCACTCTTCACACTCGATGTCTCATCCTGGTCGGGCCAGGCAGGCTCCGGTTTGGTTTCTGGTTGCCAGGCTGGGGTAGGGGGGGCCACAGGCACAGGCACGTAGGGGGCAGGCTCAGACCCTACAAGGAGAGAGGGCTCTGGGTCAGGCCCGAGGGACCTCCATGCCCAGGCCCCCCATAGTAGGTGGCACATACCTTTGATCTCCCCGCGGTTGGCAGGTGTGTGTCTTGGCTCTGGTGGGCGGGCAGGGCGTGAGACCAGTTTCTCTCTGGACACCTCAGGCTTCATGTCTATTTGCAATGGGACCCACTTGTGTTTGTTCCCTGGAGGACAGCATGGGCACACGAGACAGGCTTGCAGGAGGTCCTTCCCAGCCATCTCTATCCACAACCTTCCTCCCCAGTGTGGGGCTTCAGGCCTGAATCACAGCCTGGTGACCTTGGGCAAATTCCTCTCCCATGCTGGACATCATTTTCATCTCTAAAATACGGAGGTCATAGGCCTGGGTGGTGTGGCTCAGTTGGTTGGAGCATTGTCCCATAAACTGAAAGGTTGTGGGTTCAATTCCCAGCCAAGGCACATGGCTGGTTGCAGGTTCAGTCCCTGGCTGGGACATGTGAAAAAGGCAACTGATCGAGGCACGTCCTCAGGTGAGAATGAATGAATGAAAATGAATGAATGGAAAATAAAATTAGATAAAATAAAAATTAAATTAAATAAGGAGGTCATGGACCTCGGGGTGATGGATACTGCTGGGTGACTGACTCTTAACACCGATTTCTCCATGGTCAGAGAACACCATTCTGGAGCTAGACACATGGCTGCCCAGCATCAGGATGGCGCTCCCCAGGCTCCCCTTAGGCTCGTGCCAAAGGTCTGGCTGTGAGAGCTGAGGAAGGCAGTCAACCCCAGGTGGAGTCCCTAAAAGGGAGCCGCTCTCCCCGTCCCTTCCTGCTAGCTGGGATGAGGGGATAAGGACAAGCTGTGTTACATGAGAGGCCCCGACACACCAAAGCAAGACACGAGGAATCAAAGAGTTGTTATCCGGGGCCTGGTCTACTTACACTGAGCTGTCAGGTGAGAGAAGTAAATTTCATCTTGTTTAAAACACTGTTACTCTGGGATCTCTATTAGACCAGCCGAACTTGTGCCCTAATCTTAGCTCCGGCCAGAGCAATGAGAACTCTTGTCTTTAAGTGAAATCTTTCACAGGAAAGCAATGCATTGAGACATATAAACAGTACTCTGAGGCGGGGCCTCACCTGTCCCGTGCACTGCCAGAGCCCCGCGCTCGCAACAGGCTTACCAATGCTTGTCTAGTGAGAGAAGAATCTGATGGACTGGCGGCGGAGGTGCAGACTGCTGGCCCAGGGGCCTGCGCCAGCCAGCCAGCCTCCCGAGGACGTCTCAGGGACCCCCCGAGAGTCCTCTGCAGCCCTCACATCCTGCCATCTCACAGTGCCGCCTGCCACCCTCTCCCAAGCCCTGCTCCAAGTCACTCACCTTTCTTCTTCTGAACCCCTCGCTGGCAGTCCTCATCCCCATTCTTCTCCTCCCCTGATTCATCCGATTTGGTTTTCGGGCTCTCCTTACTATCACTCCCCTCTCCTTTCTCCTGCTCCTTCATGTCCTTTTTGGGTGGCAGCTTACGGGCAGGCTGAGACTTGTGGGGCTGTGGCTGCAGCAGGAAGTAAAGTGACAGGTGTGGTGAGTCTGAGAGTCTCTTGGGGTGGGACAGAAGGGAGCCCCCATCACTAGAAAGACAGGGGAGAAGTAGCTGGAGCACGTGAGAGCAGGTTGGGCTGATAAATTCTAAAGGTCCTGTTTTCATGCCTGAGACGCCTTCACTGGGAAGCGTGGTCCAACAGGCAGGAGGTGGGAGACAACCTCCAGGACAGAGGGACTGGGGCTTGCAAAAGTCAAATGTTTACTCCCTGCAACAGGACCATGTCCAGGTAGTCTGCGGGGGATGGAGGAGAGGCTGGTCCGACGCCTGTCCACACCTACCCTATCTGCCAACTGGAGGCCGGTGGCCACAACCAGGGAGGGACCTAGACCGTCAGCCTAGAACAAAAGCACAGGGAAGGACAGGACTGACCAGGAGCCCCTCCCTCTGCTAGGACTAAGTACAGCTACACAGCTTCCCCAAGACACGTGGTCTAGGGGCACCTGGCCAATGACCACTCTCCCGCTTCACTCGCTGGCAATTCAAGTGCAGTGACGGAGAACACAGGTTCTGGAATAATGCAATACTTGTGACTCCCAAGTACCACTTGGCCCTAAAGGGACAGTAATTAACCTCTCCCAGCCTTAGTGGCCTCATCTGTAAAAGGGAATTATTCAAGGGCCTACTTTGGAGTCACTGTGAGGGTTAGATGAAATGATGAACAGACAGCACCTAGCAATTCCTGATACACAGCCAGGGCTCAAACAGTGACTTTTAGCTATTTTGATGCCGCCCCAATTATACTACCCATTCCTCTTAAGGTAAGACTTGAAGCTCTGAAAGCTTGCGAAACCAAAAATGTGTACATGTAGACAGAATTCCATCCCAGCCATCCCGTCCTTCCGACTCACCTGCACACTCTTGTGGGCTATCTCTCCAGGTGTGGGCCAGTTGATTGCATCTCCAAAGTCACCAACCTGCAAGGCACATTCTGTGAGGGCTCTGGGGTGACCCTGACTGTGCCCTTCATCCTCTCACCCCAAACGCAGCTCCATCAAGAAATCAGAGGCCAAGATCAGTCTGCCCACCACCATCAACGCTGGAGCCCCAGAAGCGGCTCCCCTGCTCTTTAGAAAGAATCCAGAACTACCTGGCAGCTCAGAAGCCCTCGGCTAGAACAGAAAAGAGACTGCCACCTCCAGCAAGTCCTCCCCTTGGGTGGCCCACTCCCACTCCTTACCTTGCTGCCTTTGCGCTGTTTGGGAACTGCTGCCCTCACCACCTTGGCTGGAGCAGAAGGTTCTGAGGGAGCGAGAAGGGAGAGATGGTTATTCAGAACCTGTGGGGCAGGGCCACCACCAGCTCCTCACTGCCGTCACCACTCCCGCTCCAGCATGCAGCCACAGGCAGACAGGGCAGTGAGTTAAAGGGCACGTGCTCACACACCAATGCCAATTTTACCAGCCTGTCTGAAGAAATCATAGAAAGTGAGCTCACGGAAACAATCGGCCGTCCCCAGCCCCAGCACTGGACTCTGAGGTGGGAAGGCTCCCGCAGCCCCGTGCCCTCTTGTAAAAAGGGCCCCGAGGCCTGGAGAGGGTGAGTCCAGGGCAGATTGAGTCCATGCCAGAGTTAGCCCTCAGGTTCCATGCAGGAAGGGTCTACAAGACCCTCCCTGATTCTAACATTCTAAGAGACTGTGTGTGTGAGCAGACATGGGCTAGCGGTCACGGGGGAAGTGAGATACAAACTCTAACTGGGCAGCCCAGAAGCCCAGGAACCTCTCCTAAGCCCTCACGCAGAGGGCCGGCGTGGTCCTCAACGGCCTGTGGTCAACAGGAAAGACAGTCACTCAGGAAAATCCTGTCTACCTTGCAAGCTTCCAAAGAAAAAGTGAGACTCCCCCCCGCCCTCATTTGACTCAATGGTTCTGCCTTTAGGAATTTATCTTGATACAAATTAGACCAGTGTTCAGAGTTATGTGAAAAGATGTCCATCAAAGTGCTGCCTATAACTTCAAAACAGTGAAAACAACTCACTGCACTTTGGCAGGTATCGTGCACACCCACGTTTCTGTGCGCATCACACACGGGGTTATTATGGCCATGGCATGTCGTCACTACACCCACGTGTAATGCGCATCCTTATTTTTCCTCAAAAGGTTGGGCGGGAAAGTGCACATTATACACAGCAAAATACAGTGCATGTCCAACGGTAGGAAACTGGCTCAATTAAAGTTTAACAATGTTTATAGCCATGAAAAGATGATGATCTCTACTGATAGGAAGAGATAAATAGTAAATGAGGAAAGTTACAATCCTACTTTTGTAAAACAAATAAAAATGTGTATATTCACATCTACATAGTGGCCACTCTGGAAGGACATAAAACTAAGTAGTTATGGAGTAAAGTAGTATGTTTATAGTGATTTAATTTTGTTTGGAATTCTCTAGCAGTGTCAAAAAAAGACAGGTGTAAGCTTTGAAAAAGAAAACAAAGTGTGTGTGTGTGTGTGTGTGTGTGTGTGTGTGTGTGTAGGAAGTGGCTGTAACAGGCCTGGTCCCCTCCACACCTCCACTTGTGTTCTCAACACATTTGGAAGAACAAGAGTTTCTGAACCCTCCCTCCCCCAGAGCCCCGCGGGACTCTGCTCTCACCCACTCCTCCACCCCTCTGCCCCCACTGCTGGTCAGCCATGCCAGGGCGAGAGCTGCCCCGACTCTCTCGAGCAGAGAAATGTGCAGGGCTGGTCTCAAAAGGAACGTTCTAGTCCTTGACCAGACCCACGTTCCCTTAATGAGCAGAGCGAGTCCTGGCCCGACTCGAACTGAAAGGCATTGCATTCTTGGCTTCCGCTCCAGAGCCGAGCCACTGGCCCCTCGAGACACCCTACTCTCCTGGGAGACATGCGACCATGGAACCCAGTTCCCCAGCTCGCCCCAGCCCCAGTGCTGGGCAGCAGAGAGCCAGAACTCGCTCCGTCCCTGCAGGGTGGAACCCTGAGGCCAGAAAGAGGCTTACCTCACACCGATTTTCTTGCTAATCCCGGGTTGGCCCAGAGAAGCCTACCACTACCCAGTGCCCTGCCAAGGCTGCTTCCGACGAGGCCGCTGGCAGAGGCAGCCATTTCCTTACAGGGTCAGCCTCCTCGAGTACACCGTGCACCGGTGCTCTGGTGGCGGCCGCTCCTCCTGGCCCCGCACCCCCTGCGCGCTCCCAGGACAAACACAGGCGAGGGTCCGCAACAAGTTCATTGACAAGGTGGAAACGGGAATCGGTTTTGGTTGATGAGTTATTCCTGAAGACTTTCTTGGAAAAGGTAAGGCAAAGTTTTTGAGGTCCCTGTCTGTTTCTTCTAACAAAAACTCTTTCAAAACTGGAAGAGTCAGATCCTATGATCACCCTGCCTGATATTTTGTTCACCAAGATCATGAAAGGACACATGGTCAGCACTAAAAGCTCAGTCTCCAGTTAAGGGGAAAGCGCTCCCACTGCTAAAAGATCCCACTGATTCCCTCCACTTCCACCAAATCTCAAGCTGACAGGGAATGTCCAGGGAAGTCTGGACACACGCAGAACATTCTTCCATCAGTCTTGTGTGAAGTTTGCTGAAAAAGCCCTACCCTTAGCTAATGGCCACCTGTCCCAAGGACCCACAGCGGCCTGCTCTTATTCTGCTCCCAGCTAGGGTGTCGGGCTGCCCCTATCCCAAGGAAGAACCAAGTCCTCCAAGAGACAGAAGAGTCCACCAGGGAGACAGAACTACTTCTGCCTTTAAAAAATATTCCTAGATCTGTTCAAATCCTGTGGGACCTAGGGAAATCCCGGAAGGCTCAGGAGCTGCTGTTAAGCCCTGAGGGAGGGTGGAAAAAAGACTAGGCTTACTGACCTCAATTACACATCCCTTTCAGAGTCCACCCCCCCCACAGCCTCCCACCTACCTTTACCAGGCAAACACCACCCCCCCAATCTATACAGTCCCCAATCTATATATGGCACCTGGCATCTGAAACAACTCGCAACGAAAACCAAATCTCTGCACAGGCACCAGCCCCCTCCTCCCACCTCTGAATTCTGAAACTTGTAGCAACCATCTCTGACCCAGCCCAATTCAGAGAACACTCCAGTCACCACCCTGCACCTGCTTAAGAGCAGTTGTGAAATGTTAGAGCTGCAGAAAGGACCCCAGCTCTAATGCCCTCTGTTTGCAGACAGGGGAGGGGCTTCCACAGGAGGACCCAGGCCGGGAGCTGGAGGTCTCAGTGCCCCTTGTCCAGTGCCTGGTCAGCTCACCAGACATCCTGTGTCCCCTGGTGGGAGGACGGGTCCAAAACCTGCCCAGCGCAACCTTAGGGTGCTTCCCTGGTGTCTCCTGGTAAACGGGCTTACTGATGGTAGGGAGATTTTCTCAGGTTGAGAGGAAGGGAGAAGTGGGGTGAGGCGGGACTCACGTGGGGACCCCATTCTACATGGGGAGGAAGGTGGCAGGCCGAGGCCGTTCAGAGTCCCCTCTCCTTGACCATGGCAAGGCAGGGGCTACTGGTGATGTGGAGAAGGAGACACGCTGCTCTCGGCCCCGCAGGCCCACCGTCAGCCAGGAGCCAGCACGGACTCGAGTCCCAGGGGCAGCACGCCAAAATCCCCTTGTGCGGTGGGAGGGGCACAGAGAGACTTTTCAGGATCCCGTATCTGCGCAGCCAACTCACTATTTCTACTTAATAGTATTGCGTGGTGGGAAGCAGGGAGCTCAACTAATGCAGCTCATGCAGGATGGCAAGAGACAAGGGGTGGGCGGAGAGGTGGGCAGGCGGGGATGGACTAATGAGTGAGGTGGTGGGGGCCGAGAGGGCAGCTTCCCAGTAAAGGGGGCGGGGGGCTGACCACTAACCCCGGAGACTCTGCACCTCAACTTTCAAATGTGTGACACCCCTTTATTCAGACACTGACTAGGCAAGAAGGACAGCCTGTTCTCAAGCACACAGACTTTGTTATGTGATGCACTTGGGCCAGAGTCCTTGCAAACTCTGCCCCTTGCAACTTCAGCTTCCTCACCTGTAAAGTGAAGTCCTAACGACCTCACAGGGCCACTGTGACAGGGGAATAGAGCAAAGTAAGAGTGCCTAGCACACAGCAGGTGCTAAAACAGTTGACTTTTTTTTCTCCTCACCCAAGGACATTGTTTCATTGCTATTTAGAGAATAAGGAAGAAAGAAATATTGATGTGAGAGAGAAGCATCAATTGGTTGCCTCCTGTATGTACCCGGACTGGGAATCGAACCCTCAACATCTCAGTTACAGAATGATGCTCCAACCAACTGGGCCACAATGGCCAGGGAAATACAGTTGACCCTTAAACAATGCAGGGGTTTGGGGCAGCAACCCCTGCACAGTAGAAAATCCACATATGGCTTGAGTCCAAAACCTAGTTGTTCCTTGGTATCCATGGGGAATTGGTTCTAGGACCTGCCCTCAATAAAATCCACAACTGCTCAAGTTCCTTATATAAAATAGCACAGACCAGCCCTGGCTGGTGTGGTTTAGTGGACTGAGTGCCGGGCTGAGAACCAAAGGGTCGCTGGTTCAATTCCCAATCAGGGCACATGCGTGGGTTGTGGGCCAGGTCCCCAGTCGGAGGTGCACGAGAAGCAACCACATATTGAAGTTTTGCTCCCTTTCTTTCTCTTACCTTCCCCACTAAAAATAAGTAATAAAAAAAATAGCATAGATCAATACAGAGAAGTTGACCTACATCTGCAGATCGAAACAGTACAGGTATTTATTGGGGGAAAAAACCCATGCAGTTTAAATACATGTTATTCAAGGGGCAAGTGTAAATGCTAAATATTACAATTTAAATGCACAAGTGTAGTATTTCCAAGCGATCCCTATCCTCATCAGCAAACATAAATTAATCTCTCAACATGGAGAGAATCAAAGCATGTGGGGGAAAACTCGTGGGGATCAATTACCTCAATTCACTGATTCAGATTACAAATGAGCGCCCCCCAAGCCCAGTCCATCTTCTGGACACTGCCCTCCAGACACAGGCTGGGCCCCCGGGCCGATTTCCCCAGGAAAGAGGAAAGAAAGGGGGGGGGATTTGCCACAGGTCCCCAGGGAGGCGCTGGCAGCAACCTCCGCCACGCTAGAGAGGAAGGAAGAGCACACAGCGCCCTTTCGGTTAAAATGCAGTCACTCAGTTTTCCCCTCCGCACGGAAGTGGGAGAGAGCCCGGCCTCAACCCGGCTCTTCCAGCTCACACAGGGCTAAACCCACAAACACCTAGAACAAAGCCAGATGAAAAAACAAAATGCTTTCTATACTGTCTTGTTCCAGAAAGGCCCCTGAAGCTGCCGACCTCTGAATTTGAAATAAAAGCTACCCGCATGGGCCAGATCCGGGAAGTCCAAGGAGCAAGAACTTGGTCAACCGAGGGAATACTAGCGAA
Organism: Phyllostomus hastatus; assembly: GCF_019186645.2. Taxonomy (NCBI): domain Eukaryota; kingdom Metazoa; phylum Chordata; class Mammalia; order Chiroptera; family Phyllostomidae; genus Phyllostomus; species Phyllostomus hastatus. The sequence goes on from NW_025333611.1 coordinate 16,982,092, forward strand.
GGTCTTCAGGGGCAGAGGCATGTGGGTGAATCAAACCCATCCATCAGGTCGTGGTAAGAGGAACTGGCAAGGGAGAGAGAGAGGCTGCAATGGAACTTGAGGGCCCGACGTGGGTGAAAGGTGAGACAGGGCTGGGCTAAGGAGAACGCCTGTCGGACCGAGAGTGGGTGGCCCGAGGACTGGATTTCAGGCCTGACTGCCAGGAGAATGGGCAAGGCCAAATGTTTATTTTGGGGCTGGCATCATCTCCTGGAGAGACTGGCATCTGAAAAGGCCGAGTATACCCTGACTGCAAACAGGTAATTTGTTAGGCTTTGCTGAAGTTCACACTCCCCCACCTGCTGCCCTATCCCTGGCCATTCGGCTGACCCCTTTGGAGGGAGCCCTGGGAGCCCTCTCGGAGCCCGGGAGAAGTGCTCCAGCTGGGCGCTCCTACAGCCTCCCTTCTAAGCGTCAACTGCCTGGTTACAAATCTACCCCGCACCCTGCCCCCAGCGTGTGCTGCTGCTCCCTGAGGGCGGACACAGGCTGCTTTCACAGCACAATCCCAGCATCCAGCTCAAGGCCCGGCAACACAGCTGACCTCGGTTTAATGAATGGCAAGTCCACACACCCATCTCCTCTATAATTTTACACCAGAGAAGAAAAAAGGCTTTGCTGTCCAAGTGCTAATTCCCGAGGCTATGGCCTCAACTCTCAGTCTTCAGCAGGAAGCTCCCCCGCTCCCAGGCCAGGCAGAAGTGTCCTAGGCAATGCTAGCTCCCCAAGGAACCCAAGCCCCAGGCCTGCCTCAACTCAGAGGCAACCGATTACCCATCGTTCATACTGGGTCCCTAGGCCAGACACTACTCATCAGTTCTGCCTCCTTGGGGACACTACTGACCACCCTCCCTGAACTTTACCTTCTTCAACTGAACAAAAGATGGTTGGTAATATTAGGACCAGAGGGGAGGAGAGAGAAGGCAAGATCTCAACCACTGAGATTTCTCATCAAAGCAGGAGACATGCTAGCAACAAGCTGTGGTTGAGGCAGTAACTTGAGTGCAGACAGTGTGTAGCAAGCACTTAGCAAACGCCATGCAGTGTTAAACACTGAGTTAGTTCCTCTAATTGGTCTCATTTTACAAACCAGGAAACCAAGGCACATGGTGTAAGGTTTTTTGCCAAAATCACGAACAGCAAGCAGAACAGGACTGGAAGCCTGTGACTCCAGGCTTTGGAAGCAGTGTGACTCCAAAACCTGTGCTCTTAGCCGACAGGAGAAAGGTCCGAGTTACTCCTCACAGTGGCCAACGGAGCAGGCACTCCTTGGCAGGGCTATCACTCTACATGCTGGGGAAAACCAAGGCCCAGCGAGTGCAAAGAGACCTAAGGCCACAGGGCAAGTGACGCTAGCAGGACTGAGTGCTAGCAACCTGACAATCCCCTTCTCCCCGACCCAGAGGGGGGAAAACTGCCACCAAACACACCCGGCTGAAGCCCCTACCTCTGGCACCCTAGACGCCTTGGGAGGAATGGGTCACTGCTTCCAGCCCACCTGACAAGCATTCTGCCCCCACTTCTGTCCGAGCTGCAGCCCAGACCTTGAGTGAGGAAGTCAGTGGAACCATCTAAGGAAAGCATGACGCAGGCAGGAAAGGGTGCCTGGGTTACATCGCCCACGGGTGTCCGTCCATTCCAGGACAGCCTGGGGAGGGGGTGGAGTCACAGAGGAGTTCGGAGACCTTTCATCCCATCCCTACGGACCCTAACACCCCTAAGCAGAGGCACTCTACTACAAAGTAAAAAAAACACTGGGTTAACCCTTCTCACCTTGCTCGTCAGTTCTCCAGCTGCAGCTGCCGCCAGTCCTTAGAGGCCTCTCTCTGCCCAGCCCTCCCACCCCAAATGCCCCCCACACCTGCAGGCGAAACACAGAAGGGGACTGAAGGTCCTTGTGGGAAGGGGAGGACAGAGAGGGAGGGAAACCTTCCGAAGGTCAGACCATCTGGAGACTCCACTCAAGGACCAGCAGCCAGCCCAGGAGTGCAGGCTATGCCCCCAGGCTTGGGAGGAGCCGAAGGGGCAGGGCTTGGTCACATGATGCCACCCAGCCCTGCCCAGGGCCAGCCCCATCAACTATCTTTAGCCCTTGGTGACCCAAGCAGCCTGGTGTCCACACTCTCCCTGCAGACAGGGGCCCTGCTGTCCTCAGATTGCTGTAGCCCTGTCCACTGCTGGTACCAGTCCCTAAGCTCCTGCCCCAAAGCTGAAATGTATCAGCAAGCAGTTAAGTCCCTGGCCTCCAACTACCAGCTCCCTAACCTACTCTCTGAGCAGCACACCTACTTGATTCTACTCAGAAGAGCCATCATAACCACCACCTTTTAGTGGGTGGGAGCTGAAGGTGCCAAAAAGTAGTCTAAGTTGCTTTCTATGTGTGATTTCACTGAACTGCCTCAAAAACACTATTCCAGTTGTCCAAAACATGAAACTGAGGGAAGGGACTCGCCCGAAGTCACACGGTATACATTCCACGTCACATTACTGATGGATCTCAGGGTAAATCCTTCCAAGGAGGCCCTCCCTGATGGCCCAGTGAAAGTGTTTCCCAACCTGCAACTCTGAACCAAGTTCTCATTCAGCCTGTAACTCGGGGTCTTCAGAGCACTGACCACCCCCTGAAATAGTTGCATTTGTATGTATCCCAACCATCAGACTGACCAATCACTGAGCACACACTATGTCCTTGCAGTGTTCCAAAGCTCTTTCCACACAGCTCAGTTATTTTTCTGCACCATTCTAGGAGGTAGGTGTGATGATGGCTCATTCCCAGATTGCAGATGAGGAAACTGAGGCTCAGAAAATAGGCTACATGCCTTGCCCTAGTTCACTAGGCCAGTAGGTAGCAGGGCTGGGATTAGAAACCCAGGTACAGCCTGCCTCCACCCCTGGGTCTGACCAGCCTGTACCACGCGCTGGGCAGAGAACGACTGGGAGCATCGGGACCTTTTCTGCCCGGCCCACTGGCTTCTGGAGCCCACTACTGCAGCCTCTGCATGGCAGGCCCACAGTAAATACTTACTGAGCGGAGGAATCCACACAGGTACGGGTGCTTCTCAAAGACTTCCAGAAAATTCCCTCCAGTGAAAAAAGGTTAACTACCCCTTTGCATTATGACTGAACAGCTCGGCTGCCACAAGCCCCTGTGGAGCCCAGACCTAGGCTCCAGCTTCCTCCCCAGTTGGAACCAGCGTGCCTCCGTGCGAACACCAGGGGGCAGCCCCGGGAAGCAGAGGCCAGAGGAGGTGTGCACCGGACAGCAGCACAGGGCCTCCCAGGGGCCCCGGACCTCAGCTTCCAGGACCCAGGCCGTGCCATAAATCACCAGGCCGGTTGGCAGCCGTGGGGCTGGGTAGCACAGGAGCCAGCTCAGGGGCAGTACCCACTCAAGTGCAGCGGAGTCTCCGTCCTCAAACATAGGATTAGTGCTGCCAGAGCTTCTGTGTTTCAAGGAAAGTAGAAAAACAAAGTATTGTACTTTGCCATGTATAATGAACACCCATGTTTTGGGCCTGAACTGTCAGGGAAAAAAAATTTGGTTCTAATTTTTTAATTAATATGTAGGTACTTGTGGGTTTTTTTTGTATTATAAAGGAATTTAGCATTTATTTTTTAACATATTGTGGTATAAGAAATCCTATATAACCAAAACTACACAACTCAAGGCATTTCAGGTACTATTTTCCCTCAAAAATCTGGGCAAAAAGGTGTGCATTATACACACCAAAATACAGTAGATATCAAAAGAGAACATTCCTGCTTTCTAGACGCTTTAATCAACCCACATCTTAAAAACCCTTCTACGTACCATATCCAGCCGGCGGGCTCCCTAGCGTGAGGCCCAGGGCAGGCAGTCATCAGGAGCCAGGGCCCGGTTCAAAGCCACTCCCCGCAGGACATCGCGGGCGCAGGCAAGCGCGGCTGCCTGCCCGGCCCCTTGTCCTGGTGCGGCAGGCTGCCGCCCCTAAACCTGGTTTCCCCCATCCCAGTGGCCACCCACTGCCCCAAGTGTCGCAAACTCATTTTGACTGTCCTCCATGCAGGGCGCCCTCTGCTGGAAGAGGCTTCTGAGTCCTGAGGAAATTACTCTGGATCATGGTTTGTGCACAGGAACTGAGACCCGGGAGGAGCCAGGCTGTGCCCAAAGTGACCTGTGAACTGTTGTGGAGCTGGCCCTGGACACCAAGTTCCTGCCTCCAGACCCGGAGCTTTCCTCTCAAGCAGAAAAGCCAGCCCCCCCCCCGCCCCCGCAAACCTGCTCTGTGCACCACTGCACCCATGCACCGGGTGGGAGTAGGGCCTTGGGGACCAGGTATCAGGGGAACTGTCCCTCCCTGCTTTTAAGAAAACTGACTTTTTGCGTGGGCCAGGGAAGGAGAGGCGCTCAGGCTGCTCTGAGCGAAGTGGGTCTGGGAGGGGGCCTCCCCACTCCTGCCCCTGCTCCCACCTTGACTTCCTCACACTTCTCCCGAAAGACCAAGGACCGGACCGACCTCTCTCTGAAAGACGTGCAGTGGGCAGGCCTGACCAGCCATCTCTCCAGTGGGTGGCAGTTGGGGTGCCCTTACTAACAGGTTCTGCTCTCTGAAATGAACCAGCTTCAACAGCTCCAGCCCTGCAAACCAGGGACACTTGGGAACCACGAACTCCAGAGACGCAAGGGGCTTCCCTGCACCCCAGAAACAGATGGGGAGTTGGAGTGTCCACCCAGGCTGCCCTTGCTCCCCCCCAGTAGCAGCTGACTTCGCTCTCTAGGTGAGCTCGGGCCAGCCGTGGAGGCCCCTTCAGGGCCCCATGCCATGCCCCAACTCACAAAGAGCAGAGCCCTGGGACATATCATGGGTGTGGGAACAGGGGTCCCCGAAGCACCAAAGATACAGTATTCTACCCCTTCCCCTTTAGCAAACGCAGAGGGGGTCTGACCCCTGCCCAAAAGCCCACCCCACTGCCAATTCTCGAGGCCACAGGGCTAGAGGCAGGACAGGGCAGTTTAACAGCATGCACTCTGGGGTCCACCCGAGGAACTTCTCAATGCCAGCTGCCACCAGGTGAGTCTTACAAGGCTTGGAGAGGTGGTGCAATAGGACCAATCTCTCATGCAGCCTGCAATGTAAAAGGCATTCACTGGGCCTCACAGGAATAAGGGCCAAGCAAGCAGGTTCATGATAGCTGCTACCACACAGGATTTAAGCAGCTTAAATGAGGTCGTAGTTAAACAAAGAACTGGCATAAATGCCCGACAGTACTTTTTTTGTTTGTTTTTTGAGGCAATTCTTAAACCTGGTGCTAAATACGTGCACACACAGAGAGACAGACGCAGAAAAACGAAAACTATGGTTGTAACAGTAACAACTCAGAATACCTAATTAAATATGAATTTCAGCCCCATTCTGGTGTAGCTCAGTGGATTGGTGCCAGCCTGCAAACGAAAGGGTCGCTGGTTTGATTCCCAGTTGGGGCACATGCCTAGGTTGCGGTGGGGTGGGGGGGGTCCAGGTCCCTGGTGGGGGGGGCACATGAGAGCTAACCACACATTGATGTTTCTTTCCCTCCCTTTCTCACTTCCTTCCTCTCTCTCTAAAAAAAAAAAAGTTTAAAAAGATATGAATTTCAGGCAAATATCAAGAAATTTCTTAAAAATAAGTACGTCCCATGAAATATTTATGATACCTTATATATATTAAAGTATTATATTCAAATGCAGCGGGGCGTCCTGAATTACCTGCTAAACCTGGCTACCACAGGAAGGGCAGACCACGTCCCACGTTCCCGGATGGTGGAGTGGAGCGCCGGGCCACGGACTAGGAGCCGCAGACAGATGGGATGCCGGTCCTGGTGCACAGCCCACAGCCCTCGCTGCGGAAGCTGGGCAAACATTCCCACCTGCGAGTCTACACTTTCTCCACCACTCAGAGGCCTGTGCTCCGGGCGGGGAGAACCTGCCTTGTGCAGGCCTTCCAGTCCTAACTTTCTTTGATTTTAATCACTATGCTACTGATCACTCGAACCACAACTTCAGATGAAGTCAGCTTTCTAGGCTGCACTTCTTACACTAGTAGTGGGTATATGGGTTCTTGTTTTAATATTTTGTATTTTATACTTATGTTCCTGGTATTAAATAGTCAATAATTTCTTGAAAAGAAAAAAAAATAGCAGAGCTGTACCAATGGAAATGGAACCCAAGCCCCTTCCCCGCTTTATCTCCCACTCAGCGGGCGCTTCTGTGCAGAGACTGATAGGATAAACCCTCACTTCGAGCTGGGAAAACTGGGGCCAGAGAGTTAGCAGGCTTGCAATACCATTTCTGTAATCTAAGGGCACCGTGGGGGGGGGGGGCACACCTTTGGTTAAAATCCAGATTCCTGCCTTCCCCCCAAGCCCCAGAAATCAAGTTGGGGAGGGGTGCAGAGTTTCGGCATCTGCAGCTCTAACAAGTCTCCTGCACAATGCTGACTGACGCCAAGTGATGTTTGAGAGCTGAGCTGCCGGTGAGTGAGACTACCAGGAAGGACCCTGGTCTCCAACCCCCAGCAGCCCAGGGTCTTGTTCTTGCAGACAGGCACGAACAGGCTCCCAAGAGCAGGAGGCAGAATGCTTCCATCACACACACAAAGAGCAGCCCATCAGGTACCCCCTTCCATTACCCACTAGTCCGCTGTGCAGCATCCGGAACCAAGACTGGGTAGAGGTCAAGAAACCACAGGCTGAGCGTCTTAACAGACCTGAGGTCACAAAGGATCAGTCTGGTCTGGGCTCAGGGTTCAGTTCCACGGGCTCCCAACTACGAGGGCTCCTGAGGGCTCCGAAGAGAACTGCCTGCCTGCCTCCTCTCCTACCCCAGGCCTTTTTGCTCACCCCATGCCCTGAGGTCTGGGTCCCTTAAAGAAGAATGGATACACTTACTAAGCGTTTATGTCAGGTCTCCTGCTGCGGGCCTTTTGTGCCTTAGGCTTTTTAACCCTCACAAAGGCTTTCTCAATTGTAGAGGTGACTCAGAGACTAAGTGTCTGGCCAAAGGTCACACTGTGAGAAGGTATCTGACCCAAAGGATCCGAAATCCCATCTGAAATCCCAGCCTTACCCTAGGCCTGCCTCTCTTAGCTCTGCAGGAGACAAACACTAGGTTCTTTAGGTCTGCAAAGTGCCCCGGCTCAAACCTGCAGGCCTTACAGAGGATGGAGGCCACTAGCACCAGAATCCACTTCTCTGAGCCTAACAGCTAACCTGCCGACTGGGGGTAATGCCACTGTGCACAGGGGAAGAAGGGCAGAGCAGAGCCAGGAATCACAGCACTGCATATTGCAAAGACAATGCTCTAGGGTCACCTGCAACCCGAAGGCCGGGCTCTGGCCAGCACCAAGCTCAAGAGAATTGTGCTTCCTCCAGCAGATCAGAAAGGAGAGGACGAAGGACAGTGTAGAGCCTGCACTTAGGACAAAGGACAGGCAGGAGAGGGGAACAGGAGGTGGGAAAGCTGGGTGTTCTCTAGGCCCTGCTCGGGGGACAGAGGGGAGAGCTGAACAGAGCACAAACCATCCACCCAGGTAAATTACCAGCCCATAGGGTGCTTCCTCACACACTGTGGCACCTAAGCATCAAAATAAAGTCTGAGGTAGGAAAGAGTGGCTGTGGTTCTCCCATTACAGCATGTAGAACTAAGCCACAGCAAGCTCCCTGACTTGTCCCCAAGATACCACCTTGCTTTCTGAGATGCCCGCCCTGGGCTCCTGCCACCCTACCCTGAAACTTGGCCATGGGTAAACTTAGCCATGGAGGGGTCTGTGTTCCCCGCCACTGGGGAAGTAATAGTGAAAAAGACAGTCCCTATTCTGAGGGGCCGGCTTACATAAGAGCTTCAATCTTTCTTTTAGAAAGATTTTACTTACTTATTTTCAGAGAGAGGGGAAGGGAGGGAGAAAGGGAGAGAGCAACATCCATGTGTGAAAGAAACATGGATGTGTCACCTCTCGAACTCCCCCAACTGGGGACCTGGCCCACAACCCAGGCATGTGCCTTGACCAGGAATCAATCTGTGACCTTTCAGTTCCCAGGCCAGTGCTCAACCCACGGAGCCACAGCAGGCAGGGCACGGCTTTAATCTTAAACTCCACTCTGACTGATTGATCTTGACTGCCTGGGACCAATTAGCAAGGTCAGTTATGGGCAGAAGGGATACAGCTATGAACATATTTCTATTTCCAGTTTGGCAATGACTGAATATGCTCTTCATCTCAACAACTATTAGTCCACACTGTGTGCTGTGGACAGAGAAAGTGGGCAAGATTGCCAAGGGTCCCGTCATGAAACTGAGAGCTGACACGGGTGGCGGTGGCTTCAATGCTCTTTCCCTCCAGGGGCCACTCTGTCCTCACCACAGGCAAGGCCTGCAACCCTTTAGACCACGTTCTCCCGGAGGGATTAAGGCGAGACCCAGGAAGAACAAAACACAGAAGCACAAGTGACAGTTACGGAAGGAGTGCCTCTGTGGAAGGAAGGAGCACTGGGCTGGGAGTCGGGAAAATCTGTCTGCTTCCAAGGTCAGCCTGGAACACCCAACTGCACCACCAGCAGCTGGGAGGTGCAATAGTTAAGGGCCGGGGCCCGGAGCCCAGCTCTGCTACTTCTACCTGGGTGATCTGGGCTTCTGTAAATAGGAATGTTTCTAACCTAATGGGATTGTGAGGATTAAGAGAGTCTATATTTGTAAAGTGCTTGGAAAAGCACCTAGCACATAGTAAGCACTCACTATCATACTTGCTGGTGTGGCTCAGTGGGCTGAGTGCCAGCTTGCAATCTGAAAGGTGGCCGGTTCAATTCCCAGTCAGGGCCCATGCCTGGGTTGCAGGCCAGGTCCCCAGCGTGGGGCGTGCAAGAGGCAACCGATTGTTTCCCTGGCACATCAACGTTTCTTTCCCTCTCCTTAAAAAATAATTAAAATCTTAAAAAAAGAAACTTACTAGCTATTATTCTGGAAATTTACACGTCTCTGAACATCTAATTAAGGCCACTGATATTTTCCCATCCCACGCCAAGCTCAGTGGTGAAGCTCCTAGTAGGTACCTAGTCCTGCGTGTCTGCTTAGTGCCGCCCACCCCTCCCAGAGTCATCTGGAGGAGCTCATGAGTAAGGCCGGGCAGTGGAAGGGCGGGGCTGCTTCCTGGAAATTCAAGAGCAACTCCGGGCAACACCTCCTCCATTCCAGCAGGTCTTCCTTCAGCCTTCTCAGGGGGTGCCAGTGGCTGCCCAGCGTGCGGGGTGGGGGGTGGGGGGTGGGGTGAGACTGAAGGCCTGGGTCTGGAGGACCAGGAGCAACGGCACTGGCCCAGGGTCTTCCTCGGCGCTTGTGCTGCCAGGCCAAGTCCTCTTCCAACCTGTGCCCCTGCAGCGCCAGCCATTCCAAGGAGCTCCTGTTTCGCGCTCCTTGAAGGACGAGGCAGAATGAAGTTAAGACCTGGGGTGGCCATCACAATTCCCTTGATGCCACCTCGGAGACTTTGGCCAAGAGACGACCTCAGCTTCCTATAAAACAAGAAGCGACTAGATGGCTTTCAAAGCCCCTCTGGGCTCTAGCTGCCTCAAGTCTGGGATCTCCAAAGAGCTGCCGCCTCAGAGGGGCAGTGCCAGTGACGATGCAAGTCGGGAGAAAGGACCGGGAGGCCTGGAATGGCGGCAGATACCCTAGAGTGGCCACCAAAGCCAAGCGGCAGCCAGTGGGGAACTTCAGCAGCCTCTCCACTCCCAGACAGCAGCCTAGCACTCCCAGGCTGCCAGTGTCCTCACACCCTTGTCCCCAGTGCTCCGTTAGAGGGCCTCCTGCTCACTGGACAAACAGCGATGCTCACAGCTCCTGGGCTGAAAGGCCAACAGAGTCAGTACACCTTTTTAAAATGCGTATGGAGCGACTACTGAACCCTTAGTACGATTTGTCACTGTGTTCAGTGCCTCCCCCTTGAAGCACGTTACCAATGGGAAAACTGACGTTTTCTCTCCTGACTTTCCCTTATTAGATGTGCTTTAAAGGGGGAGGGGAGAACTGGCTTTGTCAGTTTCTCTTCCACTCTGACCCTGGGCAGGTCCCCTGATCTCCATAACCCTATGGAGAAGGAATTTCTCCATAAAAGGGAGCCTACTACTACCTGCCTCAAGGGCACTAGTAACATAGGAATAAAGAAGTGTCTTGGAGAAATCAAAGGATGGGGGCTTAGAATCCTCAAGTCTCACAGGCAGCAGGCGCCAGTCTCAGACCAGTGTCCCGCCTCCGGGCAAGAATGCAAAACCCAGTCACCTTCCCTTTCCCGATTGGCCCCTCCCAGATCGGCCCCTCCCAGACTGTGGAGACCGGGCTGGCTGCAGGAGGGTGGTGCAGAGACTGGGCACAGGACCGCAGTCCCCCTGACACAGCCAATCTTCGAAACCCCAATCATCAGTAATCCCATCCCGTAAACCTGAAGGCCAACTCAAGGTCTCTGCCCATCCCCAGCCTTCATACAAAGGAAGGGGCAGGGGATGGCCAGCCACAAGCTAGTGATATACCTAGAAAGCAATTCCATCTCACAGGCTGAAAACTCAGGCACAGATTTATGGGGGTGGGAGGGGAGAGAAAAAAGGGGGTGGGAGGGGAGAGAAAAAAAGAAAACCAGGCCTGGTGAGAAGTGCACGTGTCCCTGCACCAGCAGGGCGGGACTGTTTGACAAACTATCAATCGTTTAGAGATTTCTAGGTCCCAGCCTCACCAAGGCCAACCCATGTCCCTTTCTGCACCAGGTGGCCCAGCTGGTGTTTCTCCTACTGCTGGCCTGGGATGTCTGGTGGACTCAGGGGCACCCCAGGACAAACCCACGAGGAGGCCTTTGCTCACCTCCACCAGTTTCCTCTTTGTACCCAGGCAACTTGCAAACCCCAAAGGAAGCTCCTGGAAGGCAGCTGAGTGTGGTGCGAACAGCGCCACACTGGGCACGGGGAGTGCTTGTGTTTCAGACACTGCATCCCTGTACGGCGGCCTGGGCCGGCAGCTCTCCCTGCGTGGGCTGCTTCCCTCAGCAAAGTGGTGTGTGCGGGCACACGGGCTGCGTGAATTCTGGGCTAGGCTCGGTGGTCTCACACCAACAGCAGGGGCCTGCAGGGAGGGTGCAGAGGAGTGGAGGCCTCCCAGGCAGCGGAGCTGGGGGGCACCCCCGCCCTCACAGAGAAGCAGCACTAGCCAGCGCCTGGATCTCCCTCATCAGGGCTGCTCTGAGCATTCCAGAAGGCAAGCGCCCTCAAAAGCCTGTGTTTCTAAGTAGGGAAAAAACACGGCTCATAATATGACCCCATGATTTAAAAGATGTGCATGCACGTGTGTACACATATACGAGTCTAGAAATGTGCTAACACAGCCGTCACCAGCACGCATGCACACGGACCATCTGTAATGCCGCTAGTCCAAACTGAGAAGTGCTTTAGGCGTACAAGACACACTAGATTTTAAAGACTTGTAACAAAAAATATGAGATATTTCACCAGTAATTTTTATATTGGTTATATGTTCAAACAATATCTTGGGTTACATTATTTAAATTGATTTCACTTGTCTTTATTTTTTTAAATATGGCTACTAGAAAATTTAAAATTACATATGTGGCTTGTACTGTATTTCTATTAGGCAGCACTGGTCTAAAAGGATATGTTTGCTTCATAGTATTTATGGTAATTGGTGAGACAAATTATAAAGGGACTTGTCTTCTCTCCGTTAAAACATATTTAGATATTTTTCTACAATGAATCGGTGTTGGTTAGGTTGAAAAGATTTCCCCTTCAAGAGAAGCTAAAAGGCCCCACAGACAATAGTGTTTCCCATTCCCCTCTGGTAACCCAGAGCCGCACCCCCCCCACCTCTTTGCAAGGGCCAGAGGCCGCGCCTGAGAAACCACAAGGTCAGCACTGCTCTTTCCAGCAGGCCGCACACGGCCTCACAGAGCTGAAGAGGAATGCTCATGGGGGACGAGAGGCCAAGGCTCCCCAGCAGGAAGTTCCAGGCCTGGCTCGTACCCATTCAGGGTGGCCAAAGGGGCAGGCAGAGCTGGCCCTCCAGGCTGGGCCACCAGAGGCCCACAGACATTCCTGCTGTCCAAGGATGTGTGCGGGTCCTCTGCAGGCAAGTTCTCCAGGTGCGTCTACTTCTGTGGTCTGGGAGACTGCAAAGCCAGATGGTAAATAAGCAAGGCAGGAACTGGAACCCCTGCCTCCTCCTAACTACTGCACAGCTTTGAGCAAACTGCTGAGCCTCTCTGACTCCTGCTTTCTCATCAGTGACGGAGGATCGTGACTGCAGCTAGACCCCAGAGGGGTGTTGTGCAAATGAACCCGGACTGTGAAGGAGATGTGTGCAGCGGCTCCGACGCAGTCTGGCCTGGCTCCCTGGGTATCTATCCTCACCACAGCACGCTCCCCATGAGGCAGATTCTAGGACACCTGACTGAGCCAGGGACATGCCGATAACGGCGCATTAGCAACAAGGGATGAGGAGCAACCGCACTCATGAACACAGGATTCGGTCCCTTCATAAAAGGTGTTAAAAAGAAGGTCCAGCTGGGAGAAATGAGGTGGGGGCAGGGGCTGAAATCAGAACTTGGATCCTGCCCTGGCTGGTGTGGCTCAGTGGATTGAGGACTGGCCTGCACACCAAAAGGGCACTGGTTCGACTCCCGGTCAGAGCACATGACTGGGCTGCTGGCCAGGTCCTCAGCTGGGGTAGAGAGGTAATTGACTGATGTTTCTGTTTCTCCCACACATCCATGTTTCTCTCCCTCTCTTTCCCTCTCTTCCCCACTCTCTGAAAATAAACAAACTCTTAAAAAACAAAACAAAACAAAAAATCTTGGGTCCCTAGACTTTCAGCTCAGGAAGTTTATTCTGACCGCACCCCCCCCCCACACCCACACCCACCCTCAAGATCTTACCTGAAATAAAAAGCCAGGGCAGTTTCAGACAAGAAATCAGGAGTAGAAAACTACAACACAGAGAGGCCACTCCAGGCTCATTCCCCACTCCCAGGCCCCACCATCCCTGCCTCCAGCTCCTGCTGGTGCCCCCCCCCCCCTATTCACCCACACACCCTCACCCCACCTCCTGGGACAGACCGGGGAAGGCTGGTCTAGGCAAGGAAACCACCAACACTCCTCCCGGATCTGGGACCAAGAGGCCCAGAACCAGGAGTATAAACATCTGCCTGCCTCAGGCCACCCTTCTGACTAATGGGCACAGCACAACAAATTCAGCTTCTGGATCGTTTAAAGGAGGAGGAGTAATAAATAGCAATCAGAAAACTTCCTCTTTAAGTGGCCTAGTCTCAGCAGGGAGAAAGCTTTAAAAAAAAAAAAAAAAATCAGGCCTGAGTCACCATGTCACCATGCCACCATCCATTTCTTTCCATCTCTTTCCTGGACTACTGCAGAAGTCTCCAAAAGGATCTCCTTGCTTCCAACCTGGCTTCTTCCGGCCCCGACCCCAGTTCATTCCCAACAGAACAGAGTAACCCTGAAGCAAAAATGAGGCCACGCCGCCTCTTTCAATATTTTCAGAACAGGATCCAAACTTCCTAAGCCGGCTTCCAAAGGCCTCTTGCTTTTCTCATTTTTTGAGCCCCTCGCCTTTCTCTTGCACAGGCCTCTCTGGACGTTCCTTGGAGAACTCTAACCTCATTGCCACCTAGTACCTGATGTTCCTCCAGGCTGGAATGCTCATCACCAGGCTCCCTAACAAATCCCACCTTGAGGCACCTTTAGAGGGAGGGATTCCCTGACACCCTGACCGAAGCCACTCCCAGACATGTAGCCCCAATACTTCTCTATCACACTGCCTTTCTTTCTCTCACAAAGCACTTAACTGCTATCAGAAGCTGCCCGTAGTATTAAAGATGGCCACAGATTGACATTCCTTCCACTGAAAGGCAGGACCGATGCCCCCTTCCCTTTACTCTGCAGGGTCTGTGACCTCTATCAACATAGAGCGGTGACAGTGGTGATGTGGCAGCGCGCAGCCCAACACCTTAGAACACGGACAGCATCTACTCTTTCGGACACTCTCTCTGGGAGCCCTAAGCCACTACGTTAAGTCCCACTACTCCGAAACCACCGTGCTGGAGAGGGCCCTCCAGCCCGGCTGGACGCAGCCTTTCAGCCATCCCTGCCAGGGTACCCAACATGTGAGCGGAGCTGTGGTCGACCTTCCAGACCAGGACACCTGCCACCTTCACTGCGGCCATGGAGACACGAATCACTTGGCTGAGCCCTGTCCAAATGCTGACCCACAAATCAGTGAATAAAAGGGATGTACTAAGTTTTGGGGGTGGTCTGTCCGGCAGTGATAACCAGAACTACCTCGCTGGTTTACTGCATCTCCCGGTAAGAACGTAAACTATGAGGGCAGGCCCCTTCAGTCTCGGTCCCACCAGGATTCCATGGTCTAACACTTAGCAGGTTACTCACATGCGTGAGATGAATGCCTGTCACTTTGGCAGCAGCCAAGTTAGTTCTTTCACATGAAAAAGGTTAGGCGCAAGCCCTGGTGCTTCTCTAGATAAGCTTGAGGACTCTGAATACTCACTTCCTTTCGAGGAGTCAGCTGACACGTTGACCCCGACCTCCCAGACCTAGGCTCTAAACCGCAGGGCCAGAAGTGGGGGTCTCAGCAGCCACCCAATCTAACCAGGCACAGGACAGATACATCAGAATCTTCTCAATGATATTCCCAGAGATGGGTCCCCGCTGTCTCTCCACACTGCTGAGGGCACCCACAAACTTCTGGGGCAGCTCACCCTAGCCCAGCGTTTTCCAGCCCAGGTCGGAATGCCTCACGCCCAGGCAGAAGAATCCCACAGCCTTGGCCAACCTCTCCGGATGACCTCTAAAGGGAAAACAACCCCCTTTAGATGAAATATTTGTTACCAGCTGCAATCTTGATCTCTCCAATTTGATACAGCAAACTTAATCCTAGTGGGAAGGGACCACAGAAGGTCTTCTGGCTCCACCACCTTCATTTTCAGTAGAGGGACAGAGGGACAGGAGTCCAAAAAAGGTTCATTAAGTCGCCCACGGTGTCTTAGCAAGCAAGCCAAACAGCCTGTACTAGAGGACTGGTCGCCAGTTTCCTGCCCAGAGTCTCCACCTGACCCCTACAGGGTCACACCAAGAACTCCGAGGAGCAGCTCTGCCGGGGAGAGGCCTCTCTCCAGTGTCTGTGGTCCCCAGAGAGAACAGAACGATCCAATGAGGTCCACTGCCTAAAAAGCAGGACCATGATGCACAGGCCTCTAGCCAGGATCTTTCCCCTTCCTACCCCAAGACATAGTAACATCTGCCTTAGCTGGTCTCGTATCTAACAGGGTGTCTGAGCTAGAAGGGACCTTAGAAACTGAGATCAAAGACACTATACCCACTTCACAGATGGGCGAAGGGAGCAGCAGCTCCCTGGGGTCCCACAAAACCCAGTTTCCCTGGCAGCCCATACCTGAGCTCTCAGACAGCTTGTTACTGCTGCTCCAGGGCCTTAGGCCACAGTGCCCAGAGGGGTCATGTCTCCCCATCAACCTCAGCGGGTAAGGAGTCCCCTCTAGGAACTGCAGTTTCTGCCCTTTCTTCTCAAACTCTTCTCCCAGACTATGCTCCTTCAGCTTGTAGACTGGAAAGGCACTGTCCTCTCTCCTTTGTACAACAAAACATACAAAGTCTGAGCCTGCAAGCCTTATGCTGGCATCCTCGTCTAAAGGGAGGCTATGCCCCACCACTGGACAGAGGCTCAGTGTGGCCAGGTCTTATTTTTTTTCTGTAACAGCTATATTAATATAATTCATGTACTATGCTTCTCACCCATTTAATATATATAATCCAGCCCTGGCTGGTGTAGCTCAGTGGATTGAACACAGGCCTGTGAACCAAAGGGTCACTGGTTCGATTCCCAGTCAGGGCACAGGCCTGGGTTGTGGGCCACATCCCCACTAGGGGGCACTGGAGAGGCAACCACACATTGATGTTTCTCTCCGTCTTTCTCCTTCCCTTCCCCTCTCTCTAAAAATAAATTAAAATCTTTGAAAAAAAATACAATTCAATAGCTTTTTTTGGGGTGGGGTGGGGGCAGGATATATTCAGAGTCCAGCTCTTTAAAGAGAAGCTGCAAATCTCCAGGTTTCCAGATAAATTCTCTTGATTTTAAAATATAGGTGATTTGCCCTTAGCCAGTACCGGTATTGCTCAGTTGGTGGGGTGTCATCCTGCAAAATGAAAAGGTTGCCAGTTCGATTCCTGGTCAGGGCACATGCCTGGGTTGTGGGTTTAGTTCCCGGTTGGGATTCGTATGAGAGGCAACCCACTGATGTTCCTCTTTCATTTTGATTGTTTCTCTCCCTCTTCCTCCCTTTTTTCTCTCTAAAAATAAACAAATGAGTGAACAAATGAGTGAATGAATGAATGAATGAATGTGATTTTTTTTTAAAAATTCAAGGCCGAAACCTGTCAGTAGGCTGGCCTGGGCCTGAGGAGATAAGGTGGAAGGTGCCCACTTGTGGCTCCGAGATGTGAGCCCAATCAAGGCAGCAACCTGTCTTGTTTCCCCCTGGATTCTGGGGCCCAGCCCCTACCTCGGTGTTTCCTGAAGAACAGATCTAGGGAAGCGCTCTGCAAATTTGCAGCTGCAGAGCCCTAGAGCAAACTGCCACCCAAACTTTAAATACTATCACCACGTCAAGGAATTCAGTACCTCCTGTGGCAGCCAAATATATTTGGGGGCACTTTCCTCAACTGTGAAGTGGGTATAAAAAGATCGCCTGCTCAGATTACATGGAGCAGAACGTGGGAAGCACCCAGTGAAGGTAACTGTGGTATCACTATTATTAACCTCAGGGTGATCAAAAGTTTCAATAAGCTAGCGTGTGTGACAAAGAAAGCAAAAACCATACAGAGCCCAGGTGGACCTTTCACCCAGGTGGCTCCCAGCCACCGTGGGACTTCAGTTCCTCTGAGCAGCTCACACCCTAACTTTAAAGCAGGGATGAAAAAAGGCTACCTCGAGGTACATTATGTTGGGAGGGTATGGTGGTTGCCACCAGAATTCTGGAAGGTGACTACAAAGCACCCTGTACACAAAGCTTCTGACAGAGGGGTCATCTGGGTTACTAACAGTGCCCCAAACTAGGATGGGGCAGCCCCCACCGTACGTGACCTTTACATGGCTAGCTTTACAAAATTCATCAATCAAGGCCCACACTCCTCACTGCACACCCACCCACCCACCCACTTAGGGCTTTGACAGTCCAAAGGCACAGCCAAAAAATGGCACCGTGCCAGGACTGTCCTTTGGATTCTGGACTTCCTAAGGGAGATTTCCTAACTTACATGCCTGAAGAAGTTGGCCAGGTGGTCCTGGTAACTATTATAAATAGAACTACTTGAAAATTAAGCTAACTCCTGACTATCCATCCTCACTTAGGAAAGCCACGGATAACCCGGAACAGGTGCTTTGGAATGCAGCTTCCAGAGTATAAACCACTCACACGTGTGTGGGACATTTTAACAATGAACTGGGCTACCCCCCACTCAGTATCAATTTGATTCTCAAAGCCACCTCAGCATAGGGGTTAGTCCCATTCTGTGAAAAAGAAAAACACAGGCAGGCAAGCCTCTGTCTAAGGTCACTAAGTGAGAACAGAGACAGCTACTCGGACCATCCTGTGGGTTAAATCCCATCACCCACTTTCTTTGCTGCTTTACCCCGTTGCTTTCTATACTTACATTAGGCACCAAAATTTATTTCTTATCACGAACTCTCAGCAAGGCAAGGCTGTCCTCTCTCCTGGCTACTCCCTTGGGTTACTCTGGACCAGCCAGGGAGGTTCATGAGCCCAGACTGAGGCACCTGTGAACCTTCTCGAGGCCCCAAAACTCTAATTACCCCCTTTCAGCTTGTCTTGGATTTTGCAAACAGGGGCACTCCCATCTGCCAAGCTCTCCATTTTATAGAGGTTTTTGTGGTTTCAGGACTGCTCCTCCTTCCCTCCCTACCCACTTCCCAAAGGGAGAGAAACAGTGCTGAGTAACAGCTATAAAATGCTTATTCTTGCCTAGGTCCCACTGCAGATGGGGTGGGTCATCCAAGAGCCTCTGCCTCTTGGGAGAGTCAGAGTTCAAGATGGCTTAGACTACCCACCAGCTCCCAAGGGCCTGGAACAACCTCCTAACCACCCCTAACCTTTCCCTCCCTAGCAGGCGCTCACCTTCCATCTAGTGTAAAACCCAAACTCCCTGCCCAGAAGGAGGAGGGGCAGGGGAGCTGACGGTTCTGAATGAAGACCTTCCCCCACCTTTCCCCTTCAGAGGATGCCCTAATTGTATGCATTCGTTTTTTAAAAAATTGTTTTTTATTGATTTTTAGCCAAAGAGGAAGGGAGGGGAGAGAGTGAGAAAAACACTGATTTGTTCCACTTATCTATACATTCATTGGTAGTTTCTTGTGTGTACCGTGCTTGGGGACAGAACCCACAACCCTGGCACATCGGGACGCCGCTCCAACCAACTGAGCTACCAAGAGAAAGTAATTTGAACTACACGAAAAGAGCTTTAAGCCCTCACTTATCTAGGCTAACCCAGCAGTTCCTAGTCAGAAGTGTATAATACAACCAGTTACGGAGTTTAAAACAAACAAAAAACAATCATATGCCTCTGACAATTCATTCTTTAATTAACTTAAAATGATCAGATTTCCTCAACTGTCACCAAAATGTCTCCTTATAACCAGTCTCTTCAAACAGGACCCAAACAAGATCCACACAGTACATCTGATTGATATCTGCACTCTTTTCATCTGTAACCGTTCCGTTTTGAAAAATGCCATTTACTGGCTGATAAAGGAATCTGTGCTGTAGAATTTCTCCCATTCAGGAACAGGATAACTGCTTCCTCACAATCAGCTTGTCCCTCTCTCCCCACAGATCTATTGTTCTATTAGGTGTGGGTTCAGTTTTTACTTGGTGGGGGGCAATTTTCAGACAGTGTCGTGCACTTGCCGCTACAGCGCTGTAAGGCACATACTGCCTGGCTGTTCCGCCGTGTCTGATACATGCCCCATCAAGTGCGTGGTCTAGGTTCCTGAAGCCAGGAGTCACTCCAGCCAGCTCCCACAGAGCTGGGATTCGAAATTGGAGTTTTACCCACTACAGCAGATACAAACACACACATGTACAAAAGAACTCTATTTTGGTTTCTTTCTTTTGTGGGGAGAGGGTTGTTTTTTTTGTGTTTTTTTTGGTTTTTTTTTTTAGTTTTTTTTGACACTCAAAAAACTTTGACGACATCTAGACCTAACACAATTCGGTCATTTTACAAAAGAAACAGAGAAAGCATGGGGGTTGGTGGTTTCCACAAAGCTGGTCCTGAGCAGAATCAGAAATGGAACAAACGGATCCTAATAATGGTGATCACTTACTGTAACAATTTTAAAAGAGTAATTATAAAATAGGTAGCACTCAACAGATACTCTGTGCTTGGCACTATGCGAAGGGCTTTATAAGTATCTTCTCTAATTCTCATGACCTTCTGAAATAATAACTATCATTCTCATTTTGAGAGTAACAGTAGCTCAGAGAGGCCGAGCAATTCACCCAAGATTGCACAGCAAATTAAACACAAAGCTGAACATATATACAAATATACGATCATTATGTTGTACACCTGAAACTGACATAATATTACACGGCAATTATAATACAGAAAAAGCAGCAGCAGCAAAAGCAGCAAAGCTGGGGCTCAAAAGTGCAGACTACGTGATTCCAGAGCAGAGCTCTTACTTGCATTCCAGGCTACTTGTAGTGGTGGGGAAGGGAGAACTGGAGGCTGAAGTAGGTCTGAGGCTGTGAGGTCTTCACTGTGTGAAGACTGAGGCCCAGTTCCACAGATGCCTCACCTAGTGCCATGGGGTGGGGGGGACCTGAGGAAGGGCCCAACCCCAGGAAGGAAAGTAGAGAAAGGACGTAGAAGTTTATCTGAGGCCAGTTCAGTGGGGTGGAGGATCCCTGGGGTTGCCATGGGCTAACTGAGATTATAACCCTTTTTTATTTTGTGCCATCAGCTGCTATACTGCCAGGGACACAGAGAAAAGTGATGCCCAGAACAGAAACACTCAAGTCTTAGAACCTGCCCCCAACTTTCCTTTAAAGAGAAATCAAGAAGACTGCAGCACTGGTCAGTGTAAGTCAGAGCTGCCACACGACCAAGCCCCTGACTCCCCACCAGGGGCTGAGTGGAAGCAGGCAGCAACGACACACTCTCAGAGGCTCAGCCCACTGCACGTGCGCTCAACCTCAGTGAGCCTTCCCTTCAGTCAGACCGGCCTTTCCCACAGCCGAGAGCACGTGTGCACTCCCTCAACAGGTAAACTTAACGAAAGGCAAATAAACAAGTTAAAACTGACTTTTAAAGCAGTCATCACGCCACATTTTAAAGCAAAAATAGCCAATTCTTTGGGTAACCAACATTTAAGATTGATTATCCATACCATGTTCTTTATGTGTGCAGATAAGCAAGATTCCCTTTTAGGAAGATGATCCCATATATTTCATGGAGTACCAACACAATATCAGAAAAGGAAAGTATTACTACATTCTCCAACCTCCTCCTTTTACAGGGAAAAAAACAAGAGACCCAGGAAAGAGTCTCGGAAAGTCCCCCAGTCTCAGTGTCCCAGACATGGTGTAGCTGCTACCATACATCAGGCACTGGGCTAAATGCTCTACACGTATCACGGCGAATGCTCACAACAGACCCAAGAGGCAAATAAACCATTATTTAATCCCTATATTCAAATGGGGAAGCTGAGGCACACAACGGGTAAGGAACTTGCTCAAGGAGGCACAGCTAGCTAGCAAGTGGTAAGAGCTGGCGTTTGAACCCATGTGGTTTGACCCTAGAACCATCATTTCTTCTTTTAACTAAGATGTCCTTATACTAAAAGAGTTGTGGCTAGGAAAAGAAAAAAAAAAGTAAACATTTTCAAAATATTCTCAGGGAGGGAAATAAAAAAAGCGAAAATGCAAATCCCAAGATTCCAAACTACAAATGTAAGACGTGGAGGCTTAAGCCAGAATAAAGAATCCCACAAGCAAGAGGGGAATATCAAAAAACATCTTTTATTACTAGTTACTGCATGTGTCCCCTAAAGAACTAAAACACTAGCATCTGAGCCAAAAGGAGAGCTAAAAATAGGCATTTGCACTAAGCTTTGGAAAGCTTTTTGCTTGCTTATGAGGCACTCATTTCTGTAGACTCCCAAAAACATATGCATCACAGAACACAAAAATTCCCAAGACCACCACTGCACTGGTATCACATTTAAACCTGTCCAAGCTGCAAATAAAATCAGGGCTGGAAAGGGGCCTTAGAGATCCATGTCGACTAAAAGAAAGGACTATCTAACCTTACCAGACAGACAAGTCAATCATGAAATTCTCCCCTCTAAAAGCATCCAAGCCCTAACTACAGATTAAACGGAAGCCACTGAATTAATTCAGTTAGTCTAAGACTACTCCAAAATTTCAAAATCAATGAGTAGACAAGACACTTTCTTGCCTTAAGATTCTAGGGGGAAAAAACAAAAACAAAAACAAGAACAGAACAAATCTATCCGACTCAGAATTTTGCTCTGGGCAAGCAAGCTGGTTTCTCCGCTCAGAGAAAAGGTGAGATGTCAGCCAAGCTGTCTTCTTCCCACGATCAATAACCCCAGTGACGCACCCTATCAAGGGCCCCTGGACTTGCACAAAATACCAGCTCAGGCACCCAATACCACCTGATGTCATGGCTGATTTAAAACCCACAAGGCAGGTTCACCATTGGCTAAGCAGCAGCAGCAGCCAGAGTAAGTAGCCCCATTTAAACTTCTGAGGAGTGCTCTCTCCTGGGGATGATTATACCCCTTTGAGTTTAAAGAGGGGGAAGGACCAAAGAGTGTCTTAGTTGCTTTCCCTCCCTCTGTGGGTGGATCAGGAGGGATATGCAAGAAAATGGAGGTTTCAGCACTGCCCTTTGCATAAGAGGGCTCTGGAAGGGAAAAGGGGGAAGGGCAGAACAGAAGGAAGAGAACCCGGTTTGAGGTACTTTAGTAAACCCCAAATGTCCCCTCCTCCAAATGAAGCAACCTTAAAAGAAATAAAAATTGCAACACGCCATGTTCAGAATTAGCTGTTCTGGCTTTCCTAGGGCTACGAGTGATCCTACTCCCTTGAAAGTGAAGGAATTAAGCTTCCCTCTGCAACTTTCCCCATTTTGATGGTTTAAACCAGTCAGCCCCAACCAGCGACTGCAGAAGGGGAGGAGTTTTGAAAAAGCACTAGGGCTATGGCCACAGGCCACCCTTCTAACTACAATCGGGTTTTGATACTGGCCCACTTCAAAAGGACCCCAAACCAAAGAATCCAGACGCCTTATGCCCCTACGCGCCGGCAAAGGGGGAGAGAGGGCGCGCTCCAAACCCAGCCGACGGTCTATTCTCGGCAAAGGGAGGCCCAGATGAGCCTCCATATTCTCTACGGCCTCCCTCCCCATGCTGACAAAGCTCCTTTGGGATTTCCTGCACCCCCACCTCCCCTGAGACCCGGCCCAAAAGGACCAAAAAATCGAGGGAGAGCGCGGGGACCGCGGGTCACATGCCGCTCCCCGCGCGGGGAGGCACCACGTTGTCCCGGCTGCGGAGGAATGCCGGGAAGGGGGGCCGCGCACTCACACTCGCGCACACGCACACTCCCGACCGCGCCGCCGGCCCGCAGCGGCCTTCCACCCCCAGCGCGGCGGCGGGCACCGAACGCACAGGCTGAGCGGCCGCGAGCAGCCCGCGGGCCGGCGGCGCATGGCGCCCAACTGTCACCCGCCCGCCCAGCCCGGCCACTCCCTCTGCCGCCGCACGCCCCTCAAGCCGCCGCTAGACCCCTCACTCGCCTCACATTTTCCGCCAACCCCTTAACCGGATTCCCCGCACACTCGCCATCCCGCCCCCTCTCAAAGCGGAAGGTCCCCCGGATCGGAGAGGGAAACCACCGAATTCAATGACACGTTGGGTTTCCTCTTCCCATTCTCTCCGTAACCGACCCCTCAATCCGTCGCCAATGGCGATTCTACCGCCTGGCATTATCTACTCGAGAACAAAAGTTGTTAACTTTTAAATCCCGAACCCTTCTGGTCGGTATGAACTCATCGCCGGCGCTTTGCTGCCCATGACATATGCTCATTAAACATTTACAACATGGGGACGATCGCAATGCTAACCAAAACGGGGATCGTGGGGCAGAGTGGGCAAGAGGTGGCTTCCCGAGGAAGGTTTAGGCTGGAAAGCGTCTCTCACGCCAACACGAGGTGGGATCGAAGGCCCTTTGCACCGAAACCAGCGCCCACCCGCTCCCGGCGGGGTAGGCCCGGACCACGCCGTTGCCCACTAACCGCTGGGTCCTCCCGGAGGCCGGGTCCCCCGGCAGGGGCAGGTTCTCCAGTGTGTCTGGGAGAAGTGTTCACCGACCCAAATTAGCCAAGAAGCAATATTTAAAAAAATTCCCGAGTCACCACGATCAGCGGCGGACCCCCGGGCCCTGGAGGCCGCTGGGGGAGGGGATGTCTCCGTCCCCGGAAGAGAGGCCCCGGTACCCAGGATAGCAAGCAGGGAGACCCACCTGGAGGGGACTGTCCGTTCACAGCGGCTACGACCGGCGGCAGCGTGTTCTTAGTCCACGGGTTCACCTTGGGCGGAGGGGCCTCCACGAAGTCCCGGCGCCCGGCGCCCGCGGCCACTCCTCCGGCAGCGCCCGGCTCACCGCCCTCCTCCCCGTCGCTGAAGGCCAGGCCCTCGGCGCTGGGCGGCTGAGGAGGCCGCGGGCTCTCGCGCTCCAGCTGCCCGGTACCCTCCTTGTGTGGCTTGGCGCAAGGCGGCCGAAGTCTGCGGCCACTGCTGTCCGGCTCCCCCCCTCCGATGTCGTTCGCCCCGGGTTCGCCCTTGCCCTCAGGCGGCGGCGGCTTCTTCCTCATCAGCCCGTGCTCTTCGGCCTGCAAGAGCGGGGCGCCTCCCGGCAGCAGCGGCTCCACCTGAGTGGCCATCTGCGCGCCCGCCCCCCCGGAGAAGCCGGGCGCGACAGAGGCGGCCTCCCCCGCCTCGAACTTGGCTCTCAGAGCGCCCGCGACGCCTTCCTCCGCGGCGCTGGGACCCAGTCCCTGCTAAGGGTCGGGGTTCACGCTAGGCGCGGCCTCCCTCCCGGTCGGATGCAGCCGCTGTAGATCCGAGGCCCGCTGGCGGGGCGGGGGGGGGAGGAAGGCCCCCCACTCTGCGGTCCAGGCCTCCTTGGCGCGCGTCCCCCCCCGCCCGTTTCTAGGAAGGCAACCCCACCCGGAGCCTGGCGGGCTTCTCGTCCCGTCCCTCCCTCCCCCCCGCCGCCGGGACGGCCCGAGCTTCCCGGCTCGGGGGCTACTGCAATATGGACGGACGGGGGAGAGGCGCGGCGAGCCGAGCCGACCACGCGATCCGCGGCAGGCGGCGGGCGGGCGCGCGCCTCGCGACGCGGCGGGCCAGGGGAGGGACGGCGCAGCGGGGGCGCGCCCGCCGGGGCCGACTCTGGTCGACGGGCGGGCGGACGCGCGCGCTCACGGCCTCGTGGGCCCGCCTCTCGCCCCGCCCCTCGCCTCCGATTCCTCTGAGCACCTCCCAGACTAGGGGGTGAGGGGTGCTCAGATCCGACGGGGGCGAGCACGTGCCTGATGCAATTCGGCGGGGCGGGGGGGGAAGGAGGGAGGGTGAAGATACGGGGGGGGCGGGGTGAAAAGGGGGAGGTGTCTTAAAGGGCCAACACTTGAGAGCGGCCGCAGGTGGAGCACATGGGAGCGAGCCACGCGGCTGGCCGGGCCTGCTCGTGCTCTCCAGGTTGAGTGCACCAGGTTCGGGGAAAGGAACCATTAATGTCATCTTCGACTTACAGGATGATGGAGGGGGTGCCCATCTACCCCGAAGACGCGCCGAGGTCGCCCCATCCCCTGGCACCCCACGGGTTTGGCCCCTCCAGGCCCCGCTCCGGTGACCTTGGGCGAACCGCCCTCACCTCCGCGAGCTGTGCTCAGCTCCTCCCCGCCAACCCTGGGGACACTGCCGGGAGGTGTGTTTGACGCCCATTCCGGAAGGCGGGTCCTTAACCCTTGGAAGCAGGGGGCGCCTAGGAAGAGGGAACGGAATTACCAGCCCCCAACCCGGCCAAACCCCTGAAACTGGGTATTTATGGGCAGGAAATGTCTTTTCTTTCAAGTGGATTTCGTTTTTTCAACAGAATTGTTTTGGGCGGAGTTGAACCAACCCCTGACTGAGACTCCGGAGGTCTGAGATTTTATTCTGGCCCTGGTGCTGCCCGTTATCACCTCAGCAGCAGTCACTAACGCAGTGGGCCTCAGTTTCCCTAGTGTAAAACGAAGGAGTGGTGTATGACCACAGTGTTTTCAAACTTTACTGCACATTCAATTCGATAAATATTTACTGACCTCGTACTGTGGGGGCCTTTGGGTTCTAGGAAACCGGGGTTTGGCAATAAACCAGGCTAACAAAGTCCCTATCCTCATGGAATTTACATTCTGAGGTGGAGAAAGAGACAATTAAATAATGTGATAAACAAGTTCTTGTCTAGTATCTATGAAAACGGTACTGACTATAGTAATATGTTAGTCTAGATCAGCTACTTTGGTTTGGATGATGAGGGAAAACTTTGAGCACAGATTCCAAAGCATGTCTAACAAGACTCCTTGGGCGTTTAGCCACCAGGTGGTCCCACACACTTCACTTGGAGAAGTCCTTGCCTCTAACTTAGTCTGTGATCCCACCTGCTCAAGACAGAACAGCCTGGAAATGTTGGCCATCTCCAAGACAATCAGCACCCACAGCCTGCTGGATGGAGGAGAAGGCTGGCTGAAAACCCTGCTGGAACTTCCCCTCAGGACAAGGGTGGCTGTAGGGCCGTTGGAACCAGGGCTACCTGGGAGAGGTGCTGGTGGGGATAGCCAGGCTCTCTGATGTCTAATCCCATCTCTTCCGTAACTTGAACTCTGCACCATGGCCAGCTCTGCACATGCCCTTGGGCCCCATTTGCTGGTGGGAAAATTGGGGTAAATAATGCTTGACTTGCTTCTACTCCCTGAGCTTTTTGTGAGGAGTCAAGTAAGACAATGTAAGCCAAAGAGCTGTGCAAATTATAGAGACTGAGGTCAATGCTTCAAAAGAGGAACTAAAGAAAGTAATGATTAAAAGGATCTCAGTGAATTTAAGCAGGATTTTTCATAATTGTGTTATATATACCCTTAATCAGAAGGTAAATTGTTGCACATTGCCACTGGAATGCATTATTTTTTACTGTATTTATTAATAAGTCATTCCTGAAGAGGGTTATTCACAGTAGGCCACCGGTGGCAAACACAAGGCCTGCAGGCCGAATCCGGCCCTCCACCTTGTTTTATCCTTCCTGGCACCTTGTTTCTCCCTTGTTTCCGCCTAAGCTCCTTGCCCCTAGTTAAAGAGTAGTTACATGTATACAATCCTAAAATTACATTCGGCCTTTCCCTTTGAAGGCAACCGCGAGGCTAATGTGGCCCCCAGTGAAAATGAGTTTGACGTCCCTGCACTAGGCCCTCTGTCACCTTTGTTAATAGCAGACATGGTAGTCATTGTTGGTCATTCTTTTCAATATTTCTGTCATTGGAGGTAGAGGGGAAAGGTGCCCCTGTACAACTCAGAAGGGGACTCTGAGTACGACTCTGTGTGGACAAGTAACCCAGGTCACACACTCAGCACCCAGTCTGAGCTAAACAACCACGGCCAGGACCTGCTGTGAGGAGGCTGGAGGGGCGCTGGGATCTGCACACCCTGGGCCTGCCCTGCCCCAGAAAGGGGCTTCTCGACACCTGTGTGTCATTTTACAGATGGGCAAACTGAGGCCAGAGAAGATGAGAACGGCGTGAAATTACATCTAACAGTGAGGCTGTTAGATTTAGAAAAAAAAAGAATCTGAATGATTACTCAGTCTCCTCATTTTGCTGATGAGGACACTGACGTCGAGAGAAGGAGAGTTACTTATCCCAGGTCACATAGGTAATCTGTGGCAGAGCCAGGTCTCACACCTGAATACACTGATCCTAAATCCAGTAGCTTGTTCTGCATAATGGGTTTGGGATTTGAATTCAGGGTGTTTTGTTTTTTTCTTTCTTTTTTTATTCCTAACCCACACAGCATTCTACCCCCATGTGTTTAGTTTTAACACTAATAATGATCCAGTAGTTAAGAGTAGCTTTTATTGAGTAGTTAATATATGCCAGGTTCTATGAGAAATACTTGACATTCATTATCTCCTTCAGCCTCACAATTAACCCAGTGAGATAGGTATTCTTTCCACAAGTATTTATTGAGTTCCTACTATGTGCCAGGCACTAGGCTAGGCCCCACAGGTGTAATTATCTTCAGTTACAGACAATTATAAAGTTCAGAAAGGAAAGGAAGATGGGTAGCTGGGTCCTAGGCAGCAGCTAAACATCAGAGTGGGCTGTATCAGGGCAGTGTAACTCCGCAGGCCCGGTTCTTACCCACCACCGCACACTGTAAGGCCTGCCTTCCCTCCATTGCCACATCCACTAGGATTTATGAAGAACCTATCAAATACATAGACCTGGAGAAGATACTGAAAATCTTGAATCCTGTCTCTCCAAAAGGTAGACTCAAACTGGGGTAACCAAGTAATTAAGACAAAAAAGAAAAGGAAAGAAGGTGAGACAAAGTGTGATTTAGGCAAAAGGGACAAGGATCAGGCTAAAGAGTGCTGTCCCCATGACTCTGACATGTCATGTGCTGAAAACACAGACACACAGAGAAAATCAGACTTGCAAAATACAAATGACAAAGGGGGTCCAGGTACTTATTTGTAATCAATTGTGTGTTTGTTTGTTCCTGGTGCTGACAATGTCCTAAAGAGAGACAGAGGAAGCTGAATGAGGACCGGAGAGCCAGGAGACCTGGTTTATAACCTGGGGTTCGTCTCCGGCTTTGCCAAAAGACTTTGGGCAGCCTCCTTCCTAGGCTTCCCTCTCCCTGTACACAAAATGAAAAGCAGGACGCCTGCCCATCTGGCTTGTGAGGGCGAAGAAAGATACGGCTTCCGTGAAACTTTATTCTGTCTTTGGGGGGGCACAGGTAAAAGTGGGGAGGGGGTCGTTCTTTGAGTGATTCAGTGCGTATTAGGAAGGAAAATTTCACACCCTCGGATGTGAAGTTTTATCTCTCTTTGAGTTTGATTTTCCAAAGGACCTTGTATTTCTGGGAGAACTTGGGCTGTATCACTTATCTGCTTCTGATATCGGGGCTCCTGGGCAGGAGGCCTCTTTACACTGACACGGAGGGGTGGGTGGGGTCAGCAAAAGCAGGGGTCTTGGCCAAAACAAACAGTGCCAGCTGGGGAGTGTTTTTCCAAATCCTGAAGATTCTTGGGCCTTCTGATACATGCCAAGAAACTCCAGTTCCTGGGAGGAGGCTCAGCCTAGCTCACCTCTTAGGAAGTAGATGTAGACAGCAAGAGTTAATCTGAAAGGCGAGGAGTGAGGGAGGGTGCTGACCGATCCCATACTACCCGGTAAACCCCCAGGGCAAACCTTCCCTGTCAGTATGATTATCCCCATTTTAAAGATAAGGCGGTAAGCTGCTCAAGGGAGTTGGTAAAGGAACAGAATGGGTTTGCGGTGAAGAAGGTCTGAGAGAGAATTACCTTTTAACCCATTCATTGCTCTGAGGTAGAGAGAGGTACCACCCTAGCCTTTTTCTCTTCCATTCTGCCTATGCAGCCTCTCTTCCCGGCCTCGCTACCCTCCCTGGCATTCCTGCACTTCTCAGGTGGTCTCATGATAGGCTTCCCCACTAACTGTTCTCCCTGCCATATATATATTTATATGCATATGTTCACACACATATACAGTAGTTCCCTCTTAGCTGTGTTCCAAGACCCCCAGTGGCCACCTGAAAATGCAGACAGTACTGAACCCTGTATGTGCTGTTTTTCCTATATGTACATTCCTATAATAAAGTTTAATTTGTGAAATAGGCATAGTAGGAGATTAACAACAGTAATAATAAAATAGAAAAGGTATAACAGTATGCTGTAATAAAAATTACGTGACTGTGTGTGCTCTCTCTCTCCCCCTCAGTCGCGCTCGCTCTCACTTTCTCTCTGATAACCAATCTGATAACAGACAGCTACTGAGTGACTAACAGCTGAGTAGCATATACAGTGTGGATGTGCTGGATAAGGGGGTGATTCACATCCCTAGCGGGACAGCTCAAAATTTCATCACGCTGCTCAGAATGCTGTGTGATTTAAAACTCATGAATTGCTTATTTCTGGAACTTTTCATTTAATCTATTTGGACTGCAGTTGGCTGCAGGTAACTAAAACCACTGAAAGTGAAACCATGGGTAAAGGGGATCTACTGTATATATAATATACATTATATAGATATACTTTTAAGTAATAACATATAAAAGTAAAATGCGTTAACTTTAGCAAACAAAAAATGTTACATCTTGTGAAGCAAAAAGCACATAAAAGCCCACCCCCACAGGCACTGGCAACATGGAATATTTTCTTCTAGTATTTTTCTATTATATTTTACATAATTGAGATCATACTGCACATCCAGCATTTTCATATTTTGCTTCTTCCAATATGTTACCATGAGTGCTTTCTCCACCGCACTGCAGAACCTCTCCATACAGTCAGTTACGTGTCGTCTGTTAAGCACCTACGGTACCCCTTACCTCACAGCACACCTCCTATTTGTACCACAGCGCATTTCCCAAGGGGCTTTCACGGAGACAGGACAAACACGATTGTCC
The DNA here is from genome assembly GCF_019186645.2 of Phyllostomus hastatus. Taxonomy (NCBI): domain Eukaryota; kingdom Metazoa; phylum Chordata; class Mammalia; order Chiroptera; family Phyllostomidae; genus Phyllostomus; species Phyllostomus hastatus. The sequence continues at coordinate 17,012,038 of NW_025333611.1, forward strand.
CAGCTGGTATCTGAAGACCTGGGCCCCAGGGAAGTTCAGTGACTCACCCCTGGACGCCAGGGCAGCAGACGCAAGATCAGAACCCAGGTGTCACCCCTGCCATTCCAGGCCCTTAACCACACAACAGGAGGCACAGATAGCACACATGGAAAATGCAGAACCGCACAGTCAGACAGACTCAAGTAACCATGTTTAACCTCTCCAGGGTGAAGAGCATCCAAGTTCATGAAGACAGGTGGCAATCAGCAGCCAACACGAAGGCAGAGGCAGTTTTCCCAGCAACACAACCATAACTAGCCATAGGTGCTGAGCTCCCAGGACAGAGGGCCCTGACCTAGGGACGAGGGTGGAAACAACAAAGGGTAAGACATGCTCCCTGACCCGGGAGCAAACCTCTCTACACTAGCACATTGTTCTCTTCACGGACCACTTGCCTGTCCTTTACCTGTGGTACAGAAAAAAAAAGGCAAAAGTTTGGGATCAACAGCTGGGTTCAGGCTCAGGTTTGCTACTTCCTAGCTGTGTGATATCAGGCAAGTTCCTTCACTTCTCTGAGCTTCAGTGTCTCCATTTACAAAATGGTGAAAAGGGAAATACTTGCCCAATAAAATTCATTATGCCTCTGAGAACTTCAGCGAGCCAATATTTGTGAAAGGGTTTTATAGTCCCAGCCCCACCGTCCACCAGCTCTTTCACCTCTCTCGGCCTCAGTTATTCAATCTGTAAAATGGAGCTGATAACAACACCCACCTCTTAGGGTTATTGTGAGGACTGAGTTAATACATGCAAAGTGTTTAGAACAGTACCCGACAAATAGTAAGTGCTCAATAAACATTCACTATGATTATAAAGGGGGTAGTGGTCACTGGCATAGAGTCCAGAGAAACATTCTTCAAGTCTCATGAAGAAAGCAGAGCAAGTGCTACCTTATTCTATAGTTGAAGAAGCTGAGGTTCAGAAACATGAGGTGTTTATCTGGAGTCACACTGCTAGGGGGGTGGCAGCCCTAGGGCTTCTAAAGAGTCCAAATGCAATGCTTTCCCCTCCAGATAACATCCTAGGTGTTGCAAGCTGTCAGCCCTTTGGCAAGTTACAGCCCCCATGCGTGTTTTCTTTGTCCCACACAGTGTTTTTTTTCATTGAATTTTAAAAAATTCAATTAAATTTCCCCACTGTCTGCACTGTGATTAGATGGGTCCAGCACACACTAGTGGTTTGATGTTTCCAGCCAACTACCCTCATTTAGATCCCTGCATAGGCTGATGCCATGCCATTCACTATACACATGGTACTGTCAAGTTCAGGAGACTGAAAGGGAGGCAGAGAGGACCACAGGCCACAGGGTTGGGGAAGAGGTAGTCAGGGAAGCCTTCCTGGAGGTGACTGTATTTGAATTAGGACTTAAAATTGAGGAGTGGGATGTGTCCAGATTAAAAGGGAGAGTAGGGGGTAGGGCAGATTGCTTTAGCATTTGGTGACCTTCAGGGATGTTTTTGACTTTTCCTGCCAAGGATTCTCTCGGCTTTTTCCCTGGTAAAGAAAAAGAAAGAAATGAGCTGCCCTTCATCTCAGAAGAGGCCACACGACTCAGGGGTTCAGAGTCAACACACACTGTCAATGTTTGTCGATTGAGCAACTGACCTGTGCCACGATCCCTGAGGGCTCGGCCCTGTGCAAGGCACCTGCAGGGAGGAGCGACCACAGGAGCCCAAATATGGTAATAACAGCAACAATGGTACTCATAGCGGCAGGGCCTGGGAACAGGGGCTTTTGGCTTAGGGTGGCCCTTCCCGAGGAATATTTCCCAAAATGTGAAGAGACAGTCCACCCAGATGACATCATTTCTGGGAAATGAAACAATTTGAGTTCAGCAAAGTTAAAGGAATGTTTTCCCATAAGGGTGTCTTGGGGTCCTTAACATTCACGGTGAATCTTTAAAAGGAGGTAGCGACTGCAGCAGCCCCAGAACACATCTGGGCCTGGAAGTCCGTGGAACCCCCTCTGAGAAACGCTGGCCCAGGTTTGTCGAGGCGCCCCCTTTCAGGCTGCGGCATTTAGGAAGAGCTCTGCCTTCCAATTCCCGCTCTGCTGCTTCTTCCTATGGGACCTAGAAAAGTCCCTTTTCTTCTCTGGACTCCAGTTTTCCCATTAAAAAAAAAACAAACGTCTGGATATCCTGGAAGTTTCTTCTCATCCCAGCACTCTTGATAGCAGCTGCTAATGTTTCATACCTCTGCGGCAAATAGGATGAGCGCTGGCCGCAGGAATGAGGTGGGGAAGCGCGTGGCACACTGGTGAGACGCTACAATGACTGGATCAGAGAGGTTTGCCAGTTCTCACGGGGTCCCACAGCACTTGAGTGTCTAGATCTGTGACATGTGAGTGGCCTAATTACCTCATATGGGCAAAGGGCAGAGAGATCACTAGATAAAAACGAGGAATGAATAGCACAGCCCGTGCTGTGTGGGCAGCATGGCCTGGTGTGTCTTCCCCAAGGCTCCAGGGTAACTGGGCTCCCAGGCAGCCCCTCAGCTGGGAGAAGCAGGAAGGGTTACAGCGCGTCTGCCACTCTGCCGCCAGTACCCCTCCGCTAACTCCATGCTGCAGCAAGAATGAACTCCAGACCTCTTCCCTTGACCCACAAAACCCTGTTCGCTCCAGACTCCAACCCCCTCCGACTTCTCCTCTCTTTTCCTCTCTCCAGCCCCTGCCGTGGGCCAGCCCCTCAGACACATGGGGCACATCCTAGCCTGGGGGTTCTGGGCACAGAGTTCCCGCTGCCTGGAGCATGTTCCCCCAACATGCGCGCACACACAAACACCACAAACTTCTCATCCTTCGAGCGTCGGCTTGAGCGGCCCCTGCTCAGAGACCCCCCTTGACCACCTTGGCTGGTGTACTGCATGTCCCTCACAGCACAGATCACAATCTCCAGTTTTATGTGTTTGCCTGCTTTTTGCCCATTTCCTCCACTAACATGTAAACTCCACGAGACTGGAACTTACGGCTATTTCGTTCATTTTTTAGTATCCCCAGTCCTAAGCATAGTGCTTGGCATAGTAGGTGGTTAATATTGTATTGACTGAGTGCTGTGTGGCCTTTGGTATGTTGTTCTCCCTCTCTGGGCCTCTATAGCCCCACGTGTGAAACGAAGTGATTGGATGAGGAGCTTCTGAGGGCCCCTGGAGCTCTCACTGTGGTTCTGTGACTAATACCTGGGCCTCAGGCCTGGGAGTGAGTCTGGCGTGTGGTATCTCCACAGCGTTGCACAGAGTGCACTGATTTAATCAGGCAGCAGGCGCCCTGTAATTTAGCATTCTGCTGCTCCTCCTCCCCAGTCCATGGGTTAGGGGCCATGCTGTCAGATTTCCAGGATGACCCATGTACCACCACCTGCTCTCCCAGCTCCCTGATCCTGCTGCCTGCAAGGAGAGGAGGGCTGGCAGGTCAGGTGGGCTGGGAGAGGACGTTCAGTCTGAAAACTCAAGGCCGGGAGGACTGGTCACTGTCCTGAACGGGAAGACTGGAATTTTCAAGAGACTTCATCAAATCCTCTCATCTCTGGCTAGAAGGGACTGTCCAGGACGCTTGGCCGGCCTGCTGCCTTAAGCCTAACTGCCCTCTAACCAGGGCTCAGCAGTGATCCACGTGAAGTGCTTGGTAAGGGCCACACCGCCTGTCCCGCTGCTCACCTCGCCAACCAATAGTTTTGTTTAGAAAGTTCTTTAATCAGCAGCATGGTTAAACACGACGCAGGGCAGCACAGGGCAAAGGGCCCGGGCTCGGAGCCCAGTGGCCTGGGCAGAACCCACCGCTGCAACCTACTTGCTGTGTTTGCTTGAGCAGGCCGTGACCCCTCACTGTGCCTCCGTCCCCTCTGCTGTAAAAGAGGGGCAACCCTCGCTGGGCTGTTGGGGGAGTTACAAGTGTTAATACCTAGTGGGAGGGCAATAAACGTCTGTAATTTACCACCTACGAGTGTTCTTGCTGTTTTTATTGTTGAATTTAGATCTTCTTGGACTCTGTTCTCTAGGAAGGTTTGTTTGCAAAAAAGACAGTGCTGGGTCCAGCTCAAAGACACAGGTCCTGGAACTCAGAGGGGTAGGCTCGCTGGTGACCGAGGGAGTATTCATCTCTCTGGGCTGCAGCACCCTCTCCTGAAAAAGGAGCGTGCATAAGCCCTACCTGGCTTTCTACGCTAGAGCCCATGTATACATCGAAGGTGAGATGGAACAAGAAGGCTTGGAAAAGTGGGAAATGCTACAAAATGTGAGGGACTCATGCTATTTTGTTGGAGAAGCCCTTTCCTCCTTTAGCAAGGCACATTAGCTTCCAAACAGCAAAACGGCTAAACTCAACCTATTTGGCAAACAGCGTGTTTTTTGGTACTTGTTGTGAATGTGAAGCTAATCCCTTCAGAAGCTTCTTTCATTAATGTACCGGAGCGAGCAAATTTGAGAAGGGTTTGTTTATAAGCATTTGGTACATTCCTGCAGGATGCAGGGCTTGGCGTGGCTGATTTCTGTCATCTTCCTTTATTGTTCTGGCTATCAATTATTGCTTTAGTTCCTCTGCTTCAGGGACTTGGAAGGATCCGGGTGGAGTGCATTCACTTCACAAATGTCAGCAGCGCACAGTAGTGCTGCGTGGCTGCAGGAAGTCTCGTGTGACTCTTGCTCAGTACCTGTGCTTTCGTGTGGGCCTAAGGCTGCAGGCAGCCCCTCGAGTCAGCTCTGTCGTTGTACAGGTCAGAGCCCAAGGTCCAGGGAGGGGAAGGTACTCCCCCAAAGCCACAGCTGGTGAACGGCAGAGGCCGGACTAGATAACCAGGTCTCTGGACTCCAAACTCTGTTCACTTTCCCACAGTTGTGTGGAATCTTGCAAATTTTTCTAAGTTAGCTTATTTGGTATCAAAATCTTGTAATTCCTTTGTCAAAACTCATTGAGCTGTGCGCCGAAAATCTGTACAGCATATTGTTGTAAATTTAGCTCAATGTTTAAAGATTTTATTTATTTATTTTCAGAGAGAAGAGGAGGGAGGGAGGGAGGGAGGAAAACATCACCCAGTTGCCTCCCTTAGGCCCCCTGATGGGGCGAACCCAAACCCTCCTGTGCCCTGACCCTCCATCAAACCAGTGACTTGGGGGACAGCGCCCAACAACTGAACCATACCGGTCGGGGCTTAGCTCAGTTTTTTTAAAATCGATACAATGTATTTCGTGAGAAGATCAGTGTCTGAGGTCAACACTTAGGGCAAAAATCGTGTGTGACCTGCAGGTCTCCAGAACGTGCTGCAGGAGGCAGCACGCTGGAGCCGGCAGTCTCCAGACAGTGCTCCGGGGGCACGACCCCTGCCTGCTGCTGCTGCTGCTTCCGACAGTCCCGACCCGCGGCCGGCTGGCAGGCAGAGGTCGGGGTGTGAGAAAAAGAGTGACTATCTCCGTAGGGTGGTATTCGGTAGAGCGAGAGAAGGTACATGTGGTGACCAGGACTGCTCAGGGAAGGGCGGTTATAGTGTCCCACCTCAGACACACACACACACACACACACACACACACACACACACACACACACACACACGTGCATGCACTCATGGAGCAGATTCCCAGAGCAGATTGATTAACAAAGGGCCTGGAGCTGGAGACAAAGACCTGAGGGTCCCCGGGACCCAGCGTGTGAGTGGAGTCAGGGAAAGTTCGGGCTCTCTGAGTGGGAGGGCTGAGGGGGAGAGGGCTGGGGCAGGGCTGGAAAGCTGGAGCAGTGGGAACACCTCCTTTTCCGTGACAGGGCAGAGGCGGGACCCCAGCAAGGGGCAGATCAAAAAGAGAGACATTAAGACGACACCAAAACCTCTACCCCACTGTAGCCTATCTTTTCATACACAAAGTTTACATAAGTTGAATTTGTATTTTTGAGGTTTTACTTTGTATGTAATTAGAAATCACTACTAATAATTAATGTTAACATAACAACAACAGTAACATTAGAGCAAGCCTAACCTGCGCCAGGCACTCGTGTTTTTCACGAGTTCTCTCACACAATAACCCTGTGAAGCAGGTACTGTTGATAAACCCTCCCTGCAGAGGTTAAGTTGCTGGTGCAAATTCACTTCTAAGTGTCGGCGCTACGTTCAAACCCACAGCAGCCTGATCCCAACGCCTGTGTTACTGACAGCCTGGCTATTCTGCGACACACTTTCCCATTGTCCTGTCCGTGGCTCCCTTCATTAACCACAAACATGTAGTTTATATGTTACTTAAATTGTGCAGACAGTACCCTCACCACTCTCTGATGGCTGTAGCAAATCTGTTTCAAAGATAAGACAAAGGTCAGCTTTCCTCTAGAAGTTCCCAGCTATGTAACATTCCAGGTGGGTCCAGGCAGCTCATGAATGAGACAAGCCCCCCCCTCCCACTGGGGACGCGGGGCGGTGTGGGGTTGTGGGGCCGTACCCCAGACACGCCCTTCCCCATCTGTATGCGAGCTGCACCACACACTGCAGCAGGACAACCGCCTCCTCCCGGGACCCACTCCCACCTGAGGGGAGGGCAATGCGCAGGCAGGAAAGGCTGTCAAATGTGGTCATTGTAACAACATGATTTATCTAGAAAGAATGATGGCAATTATGTAATTAACACTTTGTGTTCAGACATTTTCATCTCTAAGGATTCTGAGTGTCTCACAGATTATTTAAATATAGATCACATACATTGCTGGAGACAAAGTCTATAGTTTCAGAAGATAATTAAAATTCCCTCCCCTTTGGAATTAAGAGCACTGCCTCTGGGATGAATATTATGCCCACCAGACAGATGAATATGTCTCAACCAGAGAATTCTAAACACAGCGCTGGAAAAGATCTTGGAGATCAATTTGTCCAGGAGAAACAAATAAATATCCAATAAACATAATACCATTTGAAACAATCCCCTGCTCACCTGGAAATTATCAATCAATCACAGCACTTCTTCCCACTAAGCCTGGACTAGTCCTCAGAATCAGTCTCTATGCACCACCCCATCGGAGTCGAACCCTGTTTGCCATCCTGAAAACGTGTCTCCTCCCAGCCTCCCGACGTGACAGAGAGGGGACTGCAGTTCAGAGAGGGAAATTAACTTGTTCCAAGTCGCACAGTCAGCAAGGCAAAGCTGAGGTTTTCAAACTTCTGCTTTTATCTTAATCTCTACCCTGAGTCTTGGCTCTGTTCAAAACATTTTCAATACTTGGTAGATTATAAGTTCCTCACCAGGTTCCTCTTTCTTGAATGAGCTGTTTGGGACGCCTCTGCCAGCGATGCGCTGCGTGACAATGGACTTCTTTTAACCTCTTTCGGCGTCAGGTGTTTGCGGGTCGAAAGTGGAGCTGGTAATCTGGGTTCGTGTTCCTGCCTCTCTCCCTAGTAAACTGGAATGCTCTTTTGCGAAATGTCTGCTGCTTACATTTCTTTGACTGTGGGGAAGGGATCAGACGTTTTGACAGCAGTGTGTCTGGATAGGGCACTGAGCGCCTGCCGCAATGTGTTTTTGCTTTGCTGGAGAGTAAAGCAATGAAGCAGGACACCGGCTGGCTACGGCAATCTGACTACGGTAAGGTCACAGGGAAGGAAGTGGCCTTTAAGTAAGACTTTGGAGATCAATAGGATTAAATGTTTCTTTTGATTATAAAAGTAATACCTGGTCCTTACATAACGACCGGGAAAGACAGAGTCTCAAGGGGAAAAATCACTCATATTTCCTTTATCTGTAAACCATGTCCGTATTTTGTTTTCTATTTCTCTTCTAATAGCTTTTCACTCCATGCATCAGTGTTTAGTTTTTATTCTCCTTTCACATGGTGTTCGTTAATCTACGCATGTGACTTGATATTTTGATTTGATAAAATTCTTAATATACTATGAGAGTGTTCCTTAACCCAGTAATTCCACTTACCTCGAATAGCCAACAGAAACGCACGCATGCCTATGTTCGCCAAAAGGCATGTGCATGCAGCCCTTTTGTAACAGCCCCATCTGGAACCACCCTCACTGTCCACCGACAGAGTGGGCAAACACGTCGTGGCATGTACACAACATCGGAAACCGAGCCCTGGCTGGCATAGCTCAGTGGATTGAGCACGGGCTGCGAACCAAAGTGTCGCAGGTTCGATTCCCAGTCAGGGTACATGCCTGGGTTACAGGCCATGACCCCCAGCAACCGCACATTGATGTTTCTCTCTCTCTCTCTCTCTCTTCCTCCCTTCCCTCTCTAAAATAAATAAGTAAATAAATATTTTTAAAAATCGGAAACTGTCCTGTGATGAGAATAAACCAGAGCCACACACAGCCATGTGGGTGAATCCCACAAACAGGGTGCTGAGCAAAAGGAGCCAGACACAAGAGAGAACACACCCTGTGACCCATGGATGCGGCCGTGGTAGAAGATGTCAGAACCCTCAGGGACAGGGCTAGCGACTGGAAGGGAGGTCGCCGGCTGTAGGTCACACAATACAGCTGACCCTTGACCAAACAGTTTCAGCTGCACAGGTCCACTTACACGTGGATTTTTTTCACTAACTACAGTTGGCCCTTGGGATCTGTGGGTTGTCTGCCGTCTGTGGATTCAGACAACTGTGAACCAACGACAGTATTTTCACATTCCCAATGGTAGTTTCCCAACTGTGGGTGGGAAATACTGTTTGGATCTGTGGTTTGTTGAATCCACAGATGCAAAGAGTTGACTACAGTTAAGGGTTTGGGAAGTCAAAGGTTAGATGTGGTTTCTAACTGCAGGGATCAGCACTCCTAACCCCTATGCTGTTCAAGGGTCAAATGTTTAAGTAGTTAGTGAAAATGTATCAAGCTATACATTTACATTTATGAACTTGTGTACTGTTTCATGTATGTACTATATATAGGTCAATAAAACATTAATTAAACACCCTGGCTGGCATAGCTCAGTGGATTGAGCATGGGCTGCAAACCAAAGCATTGCAGGTTCGATTCCCAGTCAGGGCACATGCCTGGGTTGCAGGCCACGGCCCCCAGCAACTGCACATTGATGTTTCTCTCTCTCTCTCTCTTTCTCCCTCCCTTCCCTCTCTAAAGTAAATAAATAAATAAAATCTTTAAAAAATTAATTAAGTAAGTTGTTGTAGGAAAATAAATCCATCAGGCAGAGGGGGCCAGGAATGTCACTTTGGGCAGAAGGAACAGTACAGAAAAAAATTTTAGGGGTGGGAAATGGAAAACAATCCAGCCTATCACACTGGTATCCCAATATTTTGTATCAACAAACTACCCCAAAACTTAGGGCTTAAAAACAATTATGTCTATTTGCTCATAACTCTGAGTTAGCAACTTGGGCGGGGCTCAGCTAGATAGTGCTGCTAGTCTCACCGAAGGTCACTCATGTGGCTGTTGTCATGGAGACTGATGGGCTGTGTAGTCCAAGGTGGCCTGTGCTGTTTACCCTTTTTGCCTGCTCTAGAAAAATGAATCTGGGCCCTTTAAATATCTTTTTTTTTTTTTTTTGCCAGTTGACGGTATGCTGTTTTGTCAGTAGAGAGAGCTGGAGAGACATTACAACAAGAAAGGGTCTTTGCTCCCTGGTTTCAGGGGCCAGCTCCCTGGCCTCCAGTAGTGTGAGTGGGTGCCCTACACCCACCAGCTCCTGCAGCGGGAGGAGGGAGGCTCCCCACTGTCTCCTGTGCTGCGAGGTGACAAGCAGCACCTGGAAGCCAATGGCTTCCCCAGAAACCTCTCAACTGATTTGGTAGCAAAGTGTCTTTAGTGAGACATTTCCCTATGAATGGCTTTCCTGGCACCTGACAAGGTACATTTTCAACAACTTTCAGAGGATCACTTCTACCCAGTCCGCTGGCCTGGCAGGGTAGCACAGCGACTTCTCTGCAGTTTGGCAGACGTGGCCACGTCCTCTCCAATGAGATCTGGGTCTCAGCCCGGGGGTGCTCCTCCTCGGGGGTTCTAGAGCAGCTCCGGGGACTCGTGGCTGCTCCTCATATCTGCTATTTCTATTTCTTTAGAGTCCTCTTTACTCCTTACTAGTCCTCTCCTTGTTACTCCAACCCCCATTATAAGGAATAATTCTTTATACTAAGCATTCCCGGTTTGAAGTACTGTGTGGTTTCTCTCTGGGTTGGACCCTGGCAGACTCAGGCCTCGCTCATCTATCTGATGGTTGGTGCGGGCTGTGCCTTTCTCTCCATCTGTCTCCAGCAGGATAGGCTCAGGTTTCCTCTTTATTTTTCTTTCTTTCTTTTTTTCATGGCAGCTGAGTTCCAGAAGGGTGAATGCTGAAAATGCAAGGCCTCTTGAGGCCAAGGCTATGATGCCCCATAATATCACTTTAACCGATACCTATTAATCAAGGAGGCCACAGGACAAATCCAGATTCAAAAGGAGGAACAATAAACTCTATCTCTTGATTGGAAGAGTGGCAAAGTCACATTGCAGATGGGCACGGGTGCAGGAATGAGAGAAGCTGTGACAGCCATGACTGCAAACGATCTACCACAGACCCACAGCATCAAACACAGCGGAATGCTTTTTGAAAGTAGATTCCTTAATTCTACCCCGGGGCTGCTAAATCCAAATATCTGGGGTGGGGTCTGGGAATCTAAAACTTGGACACTTCTCCTCTTCTTGCCCCAGCCCAGCTAATTCATAGGCATTACAACTTGAGAACCATGCTTACATGACATTCATTCTCATTCGTCACTCTGAAGCTATCTTTCTATTGTCTCTTGGCTTGAATGATTTCTCTTGAGCGCCTGTCAGTTTTATTATTGGTCCTTTAAGATTTTCCCCTCACCTTTGGTTCCAGCAGTTATAGGCCCTAGTTCAGGTTTGTCTGTCTTTACTCTGCTTGTTTTTTTTTGGTGTTTTTTTTTAATTTTATTATATATTTTTTAATTTTATTTATTTTTTAAATTTTAATTGTTGCAGTACAATTTTCTATCTTTTACTCCCATCCCAACCCACCCTGGTGTTGTTTTTGTTTTTTTTTAGATTTTATTTATTTATTTTTAGAGAGAAGGGAAGGGAGGGAGAAAGAGAGGGAGAGAAACCTTGATCAGTTGCCCCTCACATGCTCCCAACCAGGGACCTGGCCTGCAGCCCAGGCATGTGCCCTGATTGAGAATCGAACCCAGTGGTTCATAGGCTGGTCCTCAATCCACTGAACCACACCAGCCAGGGCTGCGTGGGGTTTAAAGTGATTCTTAAATCTGCAGCTTGATGTCTTTCACCAACTTTGGAACATCATTGACCACCATCAAATACTGTTTCATTTCTCTTCTGTTCTCTCCTCTCTTCTTCCTCCTCCCTCTCCCTATCCCCATTCCCTACTTTCTTTCCTCTTCCTTTTCTTCTTCCCCCCCTCCTTCCCTCACTCTCAGACTTCAGTTACAAATATTTAGACATTTCAACATGTTCCCATGACTTTTTTCAGTATTATATGTCCTGTAGTCTGGGTACTTCCTACTGACCTTTTGGTTCACTAATTTTCCCTTTAGCTGTGCTCCTACACTGTACTGTACTGCTATATCCACCTACTAGGTTCCTAACTTCAGCTACTGTGTTTCAGGCTTAGAATTTCCACTTGGTTTTCCTTGATAGAGTCTAATTCTCTGCCAAAATTCCCCATCTGGTCACATAATTTCTGGAATATATTAATCACTATATGTTTTAAAACCTATGTATTATAATGTCAATATCTGGAACTTCTGGGAGCCTGTTTCTTTTTATTCTAAGATTTTATTTACTTACTTTTCAGAGAGAGGGGAAGGGAGGGAGAAAGAGAGAGAAAGAAACATCGATGTGAGAGAGAAACATTGATTGTACGCACCTTGACTATGACTGAAACCACAACCAAGGCATGTGCCCTGACTGGGAATCGAATCAGTGACCTTTTGCTTTATGGGATGATGTCCAACCAACTGAGCCACACCGCTCAGTGCTATGAGACTATTTCTATTGTCTATTTTTTTCCTCTTGGTTCTCAGGCATTTGGTCTTTTTTATTGAGATGTCAGGTAAATTTTGATCTAATGCCAGATATTGTGTATGCAAAAATTATAGGAAAATGTGAGGTTCTAAAAAATCAGAGAGATTTTTCACTTTTGCTTCTGGTAGGCATTGAGACCCAAGTCCTAAAGAAATTGAATTGATTAGATGCTAGTCTTCAATTTTGTTGGGGCTAGTCTATTTCTAACTCACTTCTCTTCCTAGGGTGTGGCCCTTTGGGGGTTGCACCTGAAAGCCTGGGGTGTTTATTAGGGGCATGGCTCTTTGGTGGACCCTGAAGCTTCATAACACCCCTAGATGCTCTCTGCTCAGCTTCTATCCATCTCTTGAGAAACAGCGTATGCCTTGAAGGGCAGAGTGGCAGCTGAGCATGGGGCTGACCTCTGCATTTCCCTTTTCTCTGGAATCTTAACCTCCTCAGGTCCCTGTTGCTTTGGTAATTCTCTATTGCCTTCAAATAGCCCCCCCCACCCACACACACACAAACATTTATTTTGTTCAGCATTCAGCTCTTCTAACAATTCTCAGTGGGAGGGTGGTCTTCAACAAGCTAGTCTATAATTATTCAGATTTTTAAAAACTCTCACTCACCTAGCATTTATTTATATTATATCCTTCAGTGGGCAGGGACCATGGCTTATTTCTCTCTTTAGTGCCAGGGCTCCCTTGCTTTAAGTTCTAATAAATGCCATTTGAATACATGCGTTGCAGTTTGTAAATTGCTTTCACTTCGACAAGTTTTAAACTGTAGGTAGAAAAGGAATTACCTTTCTATAGTACTAGACATGGGGACCAGAAAAGACTAACTCAGAGGTTAGCAAGTCAGGGACTTACTCTGGTTAGTCCTGGACTAACCAGAACTCCGAGCTGATGCAGAACCAGCGCAGTGTTCTTCCCTACCGGGCCAGACTGCACTATAATGTCATGGTCCAGAACTTCATGGGCTTGGGTGTCAAGCAGCCCTGAGTTTTCATCCCAGTTCTGCCCCTTAGCAGATGTGTGGCCTTGGCCAGGTTTTAGATTCCTCATCTGGTAAAGGGGAGATGATAATAACAGGAGCTCCTCAAGATACTGCCGTTGTGAAGGTCAAAGTAAGTCAATGTGTATAAGGTACTTGGCAGAGTCACTGAGTCCGTAAATAGGAGCTGGTATTTAAGGGAGGGCTGGCGTGGTGCACGAGGGGCCTTTTTTCTATGGGTTGCAGAGGTAGTGCAGCAACTGGTGATATCTCACCCTCGTTTTCTCCCTGAGGGCTGGGGGCTCTACCCCTGGAGCTTTATCGTTCTCTCCAGGCAAAATGCCCACCCCAAGTCCTGCTGATAATCTCACACCCATGAAGGAGAGGGTGGGGGTAGTCCTTACTTCTTAGGGGTCTTCAGGACCCCACTGCCTGCTTCCCTCCTGCTGAGGGCTTTCCTGACGCCTGGTAGTGAGGGGTGGATGGAGGATCAGCAGCCCTGCTGTCGGGGAGCCCACGTCTTCCTCTCCCACTAGTCCCCAAACAAGTCCATGCAGCAGAGTGGCTACACACAAAATCCAGAGAAAGATAGACTTGGGTTCAAATCCTAGCTCCACCATTTCCCAGTTGTGGGGTCTTGGCTAAGTCCCTTAGTTTCCCTGACTCAGTTTCCTCATCTGTATAATAGAGTTGATAATGATAACAGTGCCTACATATAGAGCTGTTGGAGAGATTAAATGAGGCACAATAAACAGTACCTCTTACTTTTTCTCATGTCATTTCCCCCTCAAATGTACACGGCGGAAGGAAATAGCACAGCTAGAACTAGAACCTGTGTCTTCAGACACCCTGTCTCCACCTTTGCTCCCACCACTCCTGACATTACCCGTGCTTTGGGATTGAGGCCGGGCTTCCCAACTTCCCCCTTCACGGTACATAATAGTATTCAATACCCCTTGGTTTAAACTAATGAGGCTGTTCGAAGTCTGAAGGTCACCACCCCATCAGAGTTGGGGGTTCTGGTTACCCCAGGCTCCACCTGGCCACTTGAGACCCAAGGGTTCTAGATCTCAACACACTTGTAACTTTTCACTGTCCCCTAGCTGGGCACCTTTGGGTTAAGGTGTTGACAACCTCTGGTAAGAGGAGTATTGCATTGCCCAGAGTGACACATTAACCCATTGTTGGTAAATCAGTCTTGGACCAGTTACTCAGTCTTCTAGTGGGAATCCAGAGGCCAGAGGCCAGAATGTGAAAAATGGGAAGAAAATAAGACGTTCGATCCAGTCCATGCTGTGCCTCCAACTCATGTGATCTCGGACAAATTATTCCCTTTCCTTGGGATTTCCTTTCCGTCTCAAGCAGAAAGGAGTTAGACTAGAGGAAAGATCCACGTGGTCCCTTCTGGCTCTGATATTCTAAGAATCAGGGATTCTATGAATTCCCCATTGCTTGACTGTATTCTGTTCCCGGTGACCTGGTTCCTGCCTCTGGTTCATAAAATGTAGCAAATGATAGCCTCACCCTTCCACCCCCAACCCTGCAGGTCCTCCCAGCTCTATCCACTTGTTATTGGCTAGTTTCTGAGAATAACCCCATGTCTGGCCCAGACAGAAGTCAGAGCCAGACATGCACCCTGCCCCCGTCAACAGAATCCCCCTGAGTCCCCTACATGTCCAGCTTCCCCTGACCACCCCATCAGCATCTGGGAGAGAAGCATTCCTACTGCCCTGAATCATCTCTTCTTCCCACAGTTCCCAAAGCTTGCACAATTGTCTGCACTCATGCAGAAGCAGAGGCGACTCCAGTGACAGGAGCACAGCAGCCGCCCGGCTGGAGGAGGTAGGGAGGCTGGAGGCGGATGCCCAGGGGTCTGGGTTGCCATGCTCTGGAGGCTGGACTTGGCCTTGTGGGCAGTGGGGAGACACCACAGACCTTGAAGCAGAAAAGGGACAGGGTCAGAATTTACGGTCAGAAGGTGTTTGGACTCCATGAAGTTAGACTGGAGCAGAGAGTGAGAGATTGGGGGCTGTTCGAGAAATGCAGGCCAGAGCGGTGACATGGCAGTAGGGACTGCAAAGGGGAGGAATTTAGGATCAATTGGCAGACTGGGCGACTGACCGATTGGTTGTTCATCCACAGAAGGGACTGTGTCACTGTACTGGGTGACTGGGATTATACTGTCGTGGTGTAGAAGGACTATCTGGTTTGTTGGGATGAGGAGGAAGACCCCACAGAGAGCTGAGAAAGGGTCTCAGGCTAAGAGACAAATACATTCAAATCCCTTCAGTGGATCTAGATACTTCTTATAACTTTCTCTTTTTTGGTCCTCTTAACCCTCAAGTACTGTCTCTGTTTAGCAGATGAGAAACTCAAGGTCATGGCAGACCTAGGACCTTGAATTCAGGGCTCCTGACGCTTGGCCCCAGAAGGCTGCTTGCCTGAATGGTTGGCAGCAGAGGTAGCAGGAAGTTCGCTTCCCACCGCTGGCCCCCCTCCGCAGCCCCACCCCAGCCACCAATCGGCAGTGTGTCCAGCTCAGTGGTTTTCAACCAGTGTGCTGCAGAATTTTAAAACGTGCAATGCCTGACTGTGTAGTCAGGGGCACTGACCTCTTTTCCTTTAGACTGTCAGATAAAAAATTGACAACAGCCAACCCCACAATAACTGTCCGGTGTGAATGAATCAAAATTATACCAATTTTTTTGTCAGATCGGCAAAAAATATATTTTTAGGCGTGCCGCAGAATTTCAGTGATTAGTGAGACGGAGAAGGTGGAAATTCGCCGCTCTAGCGCCTTCATCACTCTCTGCCTCACTCTGCTTTGTGTCGTCTGAAGTGGCAGGGACAGCCGAGGGAAGGTTTTTGACATTCAGACACAAATGGGTGATCCCTTTTTCACAGAGGAATCTTATTATATAAACCACTAAAGTGAACTCAAATAGAAAAGGACTCGCTCAGGCTGAGGCAGAGGCGGCAGGCGCAGAGCTATCTGGATGCTTGGCTCTCTTGCCCTCACCCTGTCGCAGCCTCCATGAGACCCCCAGCATCACCAGGGTCCCACAGCCCACGGTTTGCAAACCCCTGGACAAGCCGACTCTGGTTTGAATGTCCTCACAGGCTGTGTCACCAGAGAGAATTCAGGAATTTGGATGGAAAAAAAATTCTATCTTTATTTTCACTAACCTCTAACTCAAGCTGAATTCGGTGTTCGGTTATGAATGCAGACAATGACCACAGCAATATCGGCAGCTCCTGTGACTATGTCACCAGGAAAAATCACAGATATTTTCATATCATATTATAGTCTTTGTAGATCTCTCGAAATGCCAGTTATGCTCCTCATTACTTGAAAATGACAAGTTATTATGTCTGCTGCCAGATCTCCTTAAAATGTATTAGTAAGGAAGGACACATTAGTCTATCACAAACATGTGAAAATATCTTTGTAACTGTATTTTGATATGATGGGTTTCCCTCGTAGTCCTATGGGTTTTATTTTACCACTCAAAAAACGCTCTCAGAAGGAGCCTGAGGGCTTCCCCAGGCTGCCCGAGGGGTCCGCGGCATCCGTAAGGTTAAGAACCCCTGTCCTAGGACTTCTCTTCCAGAGCAGAGGGGCCTGGGAAGCGTGCGCAAGCCTGCCAAAGAGGGTATGTAGGGCCTGGGATCCCTGGGGGCCCCGTGCTCCGATGTGCACTCTCTGAGCCCGAGAAAAATGAGACAGGAAACTGGGGCAGGAGCAAAGGGACTCTAAGAAGTGGAGCAGAAGCCAACAGGCCAGGCTGGCAGGGCTCAGTCCAGTGGGACGGACAGAATTCCTCAGCCCCAGTGCCAGCCAGGCTTCTTAGGGGAGCCAGGACGCCTAGCTCCTAGTCTCGCTTCCGTCATTTCTCCTTCCGTTCTCAGCTGCCTTCTCGGAGCTAAGGCAGTGGCAGCAGTCGTGGCCTCAAGGTCAAGAGAGACACTGTTCTGGATCTTACTCTGCCTCGCCCTGCCGAGTGACTGTGGACGAGTCGTCTTCCTTTTTCAGATCTGTTTTCATTTCTGTAAAACTTTGGGCATTAAGACTGCAACAATACCTTGCCCAGCCCTCAGCAGACATTGCTGATACGTCTCAGCGCATGATCATTTAGTGCCCGTAGGTAGCTTCAGAAGCCTTTCAACACTCAACCAGTTCGCTGGGATTAGCAAATGAAGGGAAATGTATTTGCCAGTACTGGACTAAATGATCTACAGCTAAGGCACCATCCACATTCCCATCTCTACAATTCTAGGGCTCTAGAGATCTGATCTCAGAAACCCAATTAAGATACTAGGTAGATGGGAAGACCTGTAAAGCATGACTATTTCTGAGCCGTGTGTGTGTGTGTGTGTGTGTGTGTGTGTGTGTGTGTAACAGAGAAAGAGAGAATGGTCTCAGCTGGGCTATACATTTTCTATCATGCACCCTACAGCAAAAATGGGGTCAGAATAGAATACTCAGATGCTGAAATCTCAATCATCCTCCTTGAATTGATAAACAGAGGCACATGGAAAGACTTTCTTTCTCTAAAGGATTTTGTTTCTTTATTTTTAGAGAGAGGCAAAGAAAGGGAGAAAGAAAGGGAGAGAAACATCAATGTGTGAGTTGCCTCTCACACACCGGAGACCTGCATGGGTCCTGATTGGGAATTGAACTGGTGACCTTTCAGTTCGCAGGCCGCCACTCAACCCACTGAGCCACACTGGCCAGAGCAGAAGTCAGACTCTTTGATCAAAGTGTTGGGAATGGGCATCACACCAGGATTCCTGCCACCAGCCCAACGTATCCCCAAGTGTTTTGTGCCACAGGGAATATCAGACATGCCGTGTAGTGGAATGCTGGTGACAAAGTATAAAATACATTGGCCAACTCCTGCTGTCATTCACACAGACTCTGGTCACACACAGCCAGGTGGCCAAGATGTGGATGTGCTGCAGACAGGTGTCTCCTCCCCCAAGCAGCACAGAAAGCCACTTAGGAAGTTATTTCAGAGTGCTAACTTGTTCAGGTTACAGCTAAAGCCCAGAAAAATACCACAATTTCCCTAAAGTTACAGCCAGTTTCAGCAAGTACTAGGACCAGGTTTGAGGTCTCCACAGGCCCTCAGGGCCAGGCTGCTATCATAAACACAAAGTGGTCTGGGTGGGTAGTAGGGAGTGGTGGGGACTGTGGCATACTAGAGGTCACGTGTCCCATTTAAAGGCAGAAGCTTATAATCAGTTTGAGTTGATTGTTGGCATATGAGAAGGTGGACCCATAGTGCCACATCTTCCTTCTGATTTTTTAAAGAGAAATCAGAGTCTGGGTGGGTAGTTCAGCTGATTAGAGCATCATCCGGATACATGAAGGTTGAGGGTTCAATCCCTGGTCAGGGCACATATAGGAATCAATCAATGAATGCATAAATAGGTGGAACAACAAACTGATGTTTCTCTCTTTCCCTTTCTCTCTTTCTCTAAAATTAATTTAAAAAATGAATTTAAAAATGCTCGCATCTAGATTTTTATATTAAAGGGCCTGTTTTCAAATGTCAACATCTAAATTTTTTAAATGTTAAAAGAAAACACTGTGTAGGCCAAAGAAAACACACCTGGGGATTTCAGCATTGGGCCTGATTTGCAGCTTCTGATGGGATGAGTAAGAGCCCAGGCTCCGGATTTAGACATAAAAAGGTCTGAATCCCAGTTCAGCCACTTGTTAGCTGTGCAGTCTTTGTTGTTGTTGTTGTTGTTGTTGTTGTTAGATTTAATTTCTTTTTTGGAGAGAGAGGAGGGAGAAAGAGAGGGAGAGAAACATCAATGTGCCTCTTGCACACCCCCAACTGGGGACCTGACCCATAACTCAGGCATGTGCCCCAACTGGGAATCGAACCGGCAACCTTTTAGTTCACAGGCTGGCACTCCACCCACTGAGCCACACCAGCCAGGGCTGAGTACTCTTATTCAAGATTTGTAGCTTCAGTGCTCCAATCTGTACAATGGGAATACGATAATGGGCTACTGGGAAGATTCAACGAGGTAATGAATGTAAAATACCTAGCACAATCATTAGCCCATGGCAGATGCTCAGCAGTTCCTCCACTGAGGAGCCTTGAAGCTTCGTGGTGGTTGTAGGAATTATCTGTATCCCGTCCATCCATCTCAAACTTATTTTTCTCCAAGGTGTGGGTGCTCTCTGTCTGTGGAACTCTAACTCAGACACCCAACGCCCTCAGACATGCTCGCACACACCCTGCACACACCCTGCACACACCCTTGGGAGGCTTTTCAGATGCCAAGGCTGGTTACCAAGGAAAGATGTTTAGGAGGCTTCCCTGGGGCACAGCTGCAGGCTTCCAGTGTTGGCTAGAAGAGAAGCCTCCCACCCCTGCCCCAGCAGGGGCCTGGATAACATGGCCTCTCAGGGGTCCTTACAGCATTAGAGAATTTTCAACTTTAATTTTGCTAGCTCCGGTGCACATGTACACACGGCTTACGTGCATCACCTGCCCAAGGGGGTGGCTGCCTCCGTGTTCCAGGGAGACTTCTGTTCTCTCATTCCATCTCATTCTCCCTGCCGCCCCGCTGGGTGGGGAGGGGGCTCACTGTCACAATCCCCTAAAACTGATTTGCTTGGCAGGGAACTGCAGAGGATGGGAGAGCAGGGGGAGGAAGCTCAGATGAGGTGCTTTGTACCTTGACAGCCCACCCCTTCCCCAAGCAAGGAGCAGCAACAGCCTGGCGCCCCTGGGGGACTGCGTTGGTTCCAAAGTACCTGCTCATCCAGTGTCACCCTGGAGCCCCTGCTGCCCCAGATGGGGGCAGGTGTGCGAGGAAATGGACCCAAGTGTCTTCCTCTGGATCAGTTTATCCAGCCCATTCAAGCTCCCAAGGATCCGGAGCCCTCCAGATCTGGGACCCTCTAGTGGATCGTGTGGTTTCTGAGTAGCTGTCCTGAGCTGCACCCCCAACTCAGCAACATCAACAAGGGCCACTCACCGGGTAGCCAGGTGACATTCCCCCCACTCCCCAGCCACTGTAGAATTTAGAAGAGACTGAGGCATAGAAAAGTGACTCGCTCCCAAAGTCACCAGTAGGTCTCACGGTCTGTATTTGAACCTGAGATCTTCTGACTCCCAAGTCCATGCTTTAATCACATGTTGTACTGCTTCCTGCATCAGGGCTACACTCCAGGCCTGGTTTCAGTTTCAGGATCATTAGAAAATACCATTACTCAGTGAGCTATTCCCCCCTGCTTTTTGTTTATATGAGTCTGTATTTCAAAAAGTCCCAATAAAGAGTATTTCAAAAAGTAAAAGAACCTAACAAGCAGCCACGATTCCATCATAATCAAAGCTCCATGAAATTCACTATTTTATTTGGCCCTAAGAACAATTTTGGCAGGCATGTATTGCCAGGATTACAACGCCCCTTTTACAGCTGGGAAAACTGAGGTTCAAAGAGGTTAGGCAACCTGCCTGAGATCAAGTCCTATTTCCTGACTCCCAGTACAAGCTGTGTCCACCATGTACTCCCGGCTTCCAGGCCCTGCACTTACTCCTACCTGTTCCCATCATCCCTGGCCACCCCCCAGCGGGGGCCTGAGGGAGACCACAGATCCCCCATCCAGGCTCCCCAGCCTCAGCCAGAAGTGGGAGGAATCCAGTGCAGAGGCTCCTGGGAGCAGTCCAGCCCCATATACGTTTTCAGGCCAAAGGCTTCCACCTTCAAGAACACATCTCATGTGTGAAGCAGCATTGTAGAGACCAAATCTGGGTTTGAGGTGTGATCAAAGTATTTCTGCGTGGTGCCCGCATAAACCATGCAAACTAGATCTAGGGTTCCCCCACCCAGGGTCCCCCTTCTCTGGAAATTACCCACAGGTGCCCTAGTTCTCATATTTCAAAAGGCCAAATGAAAACCAAATATTGATTCCAGGTAAGATCTCACGGAGAGACTAAAACACCGCATTTCTTTGCTTTTGGTTAAACTTCCATCAGCTCAGGAGTATCACTGTGTTCCCGCTGACCGGAAACCACTGATTGGCCACCACAGGGCCCCAATTAACATACAAGGGGGAAAAGCAACTAATGACATTACATAACAGGTACAGCTTGGCAGACCGAAATCTTTCAAAACAAGGGGGTGTGACAGGAGAAAATAATAAAAGGGAAAGCTGACGTGGAAGTTTGAGCTCCTTATTTCCCCAGATGGGGAACAGGAGGCTCAGAGAGCTAGAGGGACCTGCAAGGTCACACAGCACGGCTGGAACCAGCACCCAGAGCTTCTGCCCATCGGGAGGGGCCTCTGCCCACCACACCCTGCTATGCTGAGGTTCGAGAAGCCAGACCATCAAGACTCACCAGGGGTTGCTGAGGGGTCAGGACAGGGAAATGTCTTCTCCCTGGGACCAGTGGGCTCTTTCCTGGCGGGCAGCTGCCAAGGCCACGTTGTCTTTCCTCCCTGGGTGCCTGCCAGGGTAGCTAGGCCTGGAAGCCTCCGGGGAAGCCAGCTCTGGGTGAGGTGAAGGAGGCCTCTCTGAAGAAAGCTCCCTGTAAGACCCGAAGTGACTAGGCCCCGGGGTCACAGTGTGGCCACGGAGGGCTTAGTTACTCAAGCCTGCCTCCTGGCATCCAGGGATCTCTCCAGGTTGCACGGCTGGTTTTCCTGCCAACTGCTCGGTGCCTTTAAGAGAGTGATCGCAATTCATTGGCTGAGTCAGGCTCCCCCTACCTCTACCTGAGCAGGTGAGAGCAGGGAGGCTAGGGGCAGGCTAGAGACTCAGGTGAGTAAACAAACCCTGGCAACCAACTGGCTCCCCCTTTTCCACACCCCGGTCCTCTGCTTCCTTTGGTGCCCTTACCCCGAACCCCAGGGACAGCCTGGGGGTAAAGAAAAGGCAAAGCATTCTGCCAAGTGCCTAGGGCTGTTCAGTTCACACAGCTTCATGATCTCGCAGTGAGCCTGGGCCAGTACTATCAACCTGACTTCTCTCTGGGATGAAGAACCGTCCTTGGAGGGGTGAAATGACTTGCCCAGTTCCCACAGCTCTAGGATGGAAGGTGAACAGAGTAAAATAGTGCAAGGATCCGAACCTGCATCTCCTGGCACTACCAGACCACACCACCTCCCTCTCGGTGAAGCCCTCGGCCATCAGTTTCCACCTCTGTAAAGTGGTACAGCCATGCTTGTATGTGAGCCTACACCCACGGTGTTGAGTGTGCCTTGTTGGACTCAGGGCAAAAAGGACTTTGGAGACCATCCAGTCCAATCATCCAGCGGGCCTTCTTTCATTCAGCAGGCATTGCTACTCAGCGACTATTCTGTGCGGGCCTATTCTAGGTCCTAGGGCAACACCCGTGAACAAGAAAGTCGAAGACCCTAGTCTTATTGCATTTGCACTCTGGAGAGAGGGGAGATAGACATGTACACGTAAACAGGTTAGATAGGTAATAGCACCACGAAAAAAATGAAATAGCTGATATGATGAAGTAATGGGGTGGCGATGACTATTTCAGATTATGTGGTCTGGGAAGCTCTCTCTAAGGAGGTGATCCTGAAGCTGAGACTTGAATCATGACAAGGAACCAACCATTGGAAGAATTGGAGCGAGAGTGTTTCAGGTGCTGGGAATGGCAAGTGCAAAGGACCCGAGGCAGGTGTATTTGGAGAACAGAAAGCAAGCTGCTGTGGGTATGGTATAGTCCAATCCCCGTGCCTCTTTTTTAAAAGACAAGGAAGTGATTCAGAGAGATGAGTTGACTTGCCCAAGATTCCCTTCTCACAAATGTCCCCTTCCCTTCTTTTTAAAAAATTGAATGTATTGGGGTGCCATTGGTTAATGAGAGTATACAGGTTTCAGGTGTACAAGTCTATGGAAATACAACATCTGTATATTGTATTGTGTGTTTACCATCCCAAGTCAAGTCTCTTTCCATTACCATTTCTCCCCTCTTTACTTTCTGCTACCTCCCCCAGCCCCTTTCTCTCTTTATCTTCACGTGTTAGGGAGGGAGACGAATCTGGAGCTCACTGGAATACGTGGGGTACCAACCTAACATTCATTCCATGAACCTGCAGTGCCCTAACCCCATGCTTCTCTACTCCGCAGACATGTATGAACTCCCAGAGGGTAAAGGCTATGGCTTTTAGAGTCCATCACATGGAAGAACAAAACCCCGACCAACAGAATATAGTATGAAAAATCCCAGCAGCAATGAAAACCGCCGACAGTCACATGGGGTCAGCATAGACCCCTCCTGCTGAGTTCCTTTGCAGGTCCATTTTCAGAATTTTTTACTCCGATTTTTCAAAAGGGCTGCCTGTTTTCAGCCATCATATTGATGGTGGTAGCCTTGGGATTGTTACTCTGAGACTGTTGGGTAGGTGGTGTGGGATGAGGCACTGGGCTGGCAGTGCTGGGAACCAGGACTTCCGGTGTGAGGGAAAGTACAGATAAAAGATGAAAGGGGTTGAGGAAAACCTTTTTAATTCTGAAATTTGACTGGAAGTTCCAGTATGAATTTTTTTTATGTAGCTGATCTGAAAACAAACAAACAAACAAACAAACAAACAAACAAACAATGTAGCCTAGCTCTGCCTACTGTTTTCAGGTGTAGAAATGACCAGCACTTTAGTGAGCACCTTTAACGCCCATACTGTGGTCTCGAAAAACGATTTCCCACTTAAAGGAACCCGGGCTCCTCAAGAAAATAATAGGTGATTCAACTTTGGGGCAGAAAATGTACATGTACTGAGACTACCCTTCAATGCCACGCACCGAGGAAGCTGGAGTCGTGGCAAAGGGACTCAGAAGACACCCCAAACAGGCTCCCATTCTCCCACTGGCTGAGATCAGGACAGTTTGAACATCAGTGAAGAAAACAACTGTAATGTGTTGAAAAACATAAAATATATTTAAATCCATGAGTTTGAAATGATATATCACAAATAAACAAAAACCTCAGTCATCATCTTGGAAGATATTAGGAAATCAAGTTATAATTTTGAAAACTGGTTAATAAAAAGAAACAATTGAGCATTTACTGTCTTTCCTGTAAAAACTGTGCCTAGGACAACCAAACAGTAGACGAGAGGAAGCTGCTCTTTACATAAGCACTCCAACAAATAAAACAAACAGGAGCGATGAAGGACTGACTCTGACAGCACCGCTTCGCAACTCCTTAGGAATTGGCTGATCTAACAGCATTACAAAAAGAGAAGGGATTAGACATGGTGGGCCTCTTGATGGAGTTAGACATCACCCTAGGAGGAAATCATGTCCCACAAATCAAACAGGAATCTGATCAAGCCTCGAGAGCAGTGGTTGACAAACTTCCTCACTAACTGCCAGGTGATAAATATTTTAAACTTCACAGGCCACACAGTTTCTGTTGCAACTACTCAACCTGATGCCGTCACACAAAAGCAGCCGTAGACAATAGCTCAACAAATGGGCATGGCTGTGTGCCAATAAAATCCGATTTACAGAAAGGGCAGGGCTGGATTTGGCCCACGGACTATAGTTCGATCTCACTGCCAGTTTATAGGAAGCACATGAAATGAACCACAGGGATGAAATAAGCAAAAGCCTGACTCAGGAAAGTCTAACAGGAAAACCAACCTGATTTCTTCAATGAATGAATGTCAAGATAGTAAAAAGAGAGAGAGAATGATTGGGGGTGG
Organism: Phyllostomus hastatus; assembly: GCF_019186645.2. Lineage (NCBI taxonomy): Eukaryota > Metazoa > Chordata > Mammalia > Chiroptera > Phyllostomidae > Phyllostomus > Phyllostomus hastatus. The sequence goes on from NW_025333611.1 coordinate 17,036,705, forward strand.
GGGGGCACATGAAAAGACACTTGAGAAATATTGACCAATCCCAACATACGGACCTTTTCGAATCCTAACTCAAACAAATATAAAAAGGAAAAAACTATAGGGGAAGTGAAAAAAATGTGACCACTGACTGAAATATTTGGTAAGGGTAAAGAATTACCGCAGACATGTGGAGGTGTCTGACGACGTACTGAAGTTATGTTTAAAAAGGGGAATCCTTATCTTTTAGAGATACATGTACAATAGTTAGAGATAAAATGGTGTGATACCTGGCATTGGGCTAAAAATAATGGGTGGTGGAATAGAAAGGGAACAAAGTTGTAATGGCATTGGTGATTGTGAAGGTGGATGATAGGTCCATTATACTATTTTCTGTTATTGTGTAAATACTTGAAAATTTAACCATGAAAAGTTAGAATATCAGCCAATGAACAAAATTTTGAACATATGACAAATTCAAATTTTGTAAAGGATATGGGCAAAGGGTAGCTCTCTCAGCTGGTGAGGATGTTAATTTCTAAAACAACTTTTAATAAAACTTTTATGTATTTATCTTTAGAGAGAGGGGAAGGGAGGGAAAAAGAGGGACAGAAACATCAGTGTAAGAGAGAAACACCAATCGGTTGCCTCAAGTATGCCCGGACTGGGGATCAAATCTGCAACCCAGGCATGCGGCCTGACTGGGAATTGAACCAGCAACCTTTCACTTTGCGGGACAATGCCCATCAAACTGAGCCACACCCACCAGGGCCTAAAACAACAGTTGAGAGCAATTTCTGTTCACCTCATATTTCAAAAATTCCACATCTGGATATATATCAAGAGAAACTTTAGTCCATTAAGAGACATTTAGGAGCATTGTTTAAATAGGAAAATACAAAAATGGGTAAATTATAGTACATTTGAACTTTGAACCATAGGGGTGAGGGGAGGCTGTGGAATGCAAACATTTACAAATGGCAACTACAAGTGGAGATAGGAGCTGGGGCCCCATCAGGATAGATTTAGCTCAACAGATGTTGACCTGGTGCCCAGTCTGGGCCAGGCCCTCTGCTAAGTGGTGGGGATACAGAGGTGATGTCCCTCAAGGGTCCAAGGTCCAGATATCAGAGCTGGAGGGGTCCTAACACATCATCTAGCCCAAGCCACCCATTTTACAGATGTGCAAAAGGAGGTCCAGAGAAGTTACACGACTTGCCAAGGCACACATTTGGTTCATGGAAGAATGGAATCAACTGAGCCAGATCTCTGATGCTCAGAGAAATCAGGAGATCTTGGAGCTATGCATTTTTAAGGTGCATCTTGGCTCTGTAATTCACTAGCTGTGACCTTGGCCCAGTTTGAATTGTATTTTTGTTTAATTTTTTAAAAGATTTATTTAGTTTTAGAGAGAGAGGAAGAGAGAGAGAGAGAGGGAGAGAAACATCGATGTGAGACAGAAACACCAATTGGTTGCCTCCTGTACGCACCCCAATCAGCTGGGGACTGAACCTGCAACGCAGGCATGTGCCCTGACTGGTAATCACACCTGTGAAAACTTTGGCTTTGCAGGATGATGCCCAGCCCACTAAGCCACACTGGCCAGGGCTTGGCCAAGGTTTTTAAAGTCTCTTTCCTAAGAAGAAGAAGAATACCTACTTCATAGATTGATGTGAGGATTAAATGAAATTTAAGGGTTAAATAAAACCCTTGAACCTGTGACAGAAAAGAAATAAGACCTCAATAGGTAGCTTATTTACTTGTATTATTATTAATACAGAGTAAGGCTTTAGCAAAAGGACAACATGCTACTTTCTATGCTGCTCTTAAAATAGTTAAGCCCACACTTGTTAGAGCCAGGATGGCCAAGTCCCTGTACCAAGTTGAAGGTTTGTTCCAGGTCAGTTAAGTGCTTCTGGCCCAGACCCTTCCCCAGGCATGCATGTGTAAGGGGCTCCACCCCACCCATCCACTCTGCTGTGACCGTCTCTGAGGCCCGTGCTGAGACATGACAGGGTAGCGCAGCTCTGCAATCTGTATGGATACTGTTCTGCTGCTCTGAGGCTCAGCTCCCTGCAAATGAGCATAGCAGAACCTACCTCACAGGACTGTTGTGAGGTTTAAGTGAACTAATGCTTAGCATATAGTAAGCCCTCAATATATTGGAGCTACGATGCCCACACTCCCCACCCTCAAAGTGCTTCAGTCCAGGGGGGAGAGAGTCAGAGCCCACTCCATCCTTCCCACGTCATCCCATGCTGTCACATTCCAGGCCTGGACCAGGGCCCAGAGAGGCGGGCTCTAACAAGGACTGAGCCAAACGTCCTCTGTCTGAAGCCACCCACACACTCACCCCATTCCCAGCTCTGCAGAATTGCCGGGTGTCTCTGGCTGCTGAAGCCAAAGCATCACATGCCCTGAATAATAAAGTCATCTAGAAAGTTCCCTGTGGCGAGCTGGGCACCACACTCTGGTCTGCACCCTGGGGGCCAGGCAGCCAGAAATATCACAGAAGGTCTGCCCTCAAAGCCAAGCTCCTGTCCCCAGCACACCGGAGCCATGGCGCCCAGGGCGTGTCAATAGCCAGGTCCTTCCCTTTACAGATGCCTTCTTCTTCCAGTGAAACCACATGTACAGAGTCTAGCAAAACACTCTCAGTAAGCCCAGTGACCATTCATCCTAACTCTCCCAACCACAGAGACAAAGCCATGGTAACACTAATCTGAGGCAAGTGAAACCAGTTAAATACAGGGTGGGGCAAAAGTAGGTATACAGTTGTTCCTGTGGAGAGTAATGCAATAATCAATAAACCATGATGTAAGAATAAACCCTGTTTCATGCACTCACAACTGTTGCCCACCCCTGTATATTTGGTCCACCTGTGGACGCAGGCGTACAGTTGTTCTCTCGAGCAGACGCGGAAGCTGTAAATGGGGCAGCTGCTCACAGGCTGCAGGCCCCACGGACAACTGGTCAGCTGGACTGCTATTCACAGGGAGCTCCTTGTGGGCAACGGCTGTGCCTTGTTCCCCACTCTGCCCAGCATTCAGCACTAAATTCCACACCTAGTTTTGAGTGGTCACTCAGAACATGTTTTCAAATGAATAAAGTTGCTTAGTTAGACAGTTAGTCAATGGGTGTAGATGTTTCTATTGCACATTCTTGTAACAGCCTGAATTTTTCCTGCTCAGTGCTTACCATACTTGTAATTCAGTAATTGCACGTGTAATTATTTAATGTGTGCCTCCCTGACAAGACAGTCAGCTCCCCAAGGGTAGGGACTATCTCCAGTAGTGTTCCCTAGTTGTATTCCCAGTGCTTAGAGTGGGACTTTGCATATAGTTGGCACTCAATAAATGCTTGTTGAATGAATAAATGAGCACAGATGGCAAAGAGACGTAATCGGTGGTTCAACCCACCTGCCAATCTTGAAGTCCTGTACGTCTCTAGGTGCTGGGCCCCACTAACAGGCCAAAGGAAGCTGGCCTAAGGTTCTTTATGTCAAGATGCTGACAGTATTATCAGAAAGTGGGAGAATGGGGGTTTGCTAATGTCCAGGCTCAGCTATTCTTAGAAAGAGTCTGCTTCCTAGAAAATCTGTCCGTTTACAAAAGAGACAACATGCAACGGGAAGCAGGCTCATCTGCTAGTTAACCAGGGCCTTCCCTTTGCCTCTAGTTGGTGATTTGGGGTGTTTGGCTTAGAGGTCGATGTACTGAATTTCAGCCTGCAGTTAAGCATAGAATCTACTCTGTAGAGTTGTTAGTAGATGTGTAAATATGTACTTCAGGACCTGACAATGGCACGAATGCTCAGTAAGGCCACCTAGAGTTGTTTTTGCTATCAATACACTGCCTTCTAAGACTGTCCTTGGACGAAGGACCCCCTGGATGCCACCACTTGGGTAAAGATCTTCAGGGCGAAGTGTGGCGGTAGGTGCTGGGCTTCACCAAGGCATTTCCTGGGCCCAAGCTGGCCAGACCGGGGATGTCTCTTTCCATCTCCATCAGCCCACACTGCTGTCTCCGGTGTTTCAGAGACGCTCAGCCCCCGCCCCAAGGTGGCTTACATACATCCTATCCTCTCAGCTACCACAGAAAAGAGAAAGTTTCCTTTCCCCCAAATTCAGATCAAACGCCTAGAATCAAGTCTCACTGGCTGTTATTAAGTCACATGATCACCCCTGAACCAATCATATGGCCAGGGGATGCAAGGCTCTGTTGGCAGAGCTGAGTCACATGCCCACCTCTAGCCTATAGGCTACAGTAGCTTCACAGACCGGAAGGGAAGTTTTCCCAAGCAGTGTAAGCTTGCTGCTCCCTGAGAAGGGAGAATGTTGCTGGATCAGCAAAACAAATCTCCCCTGCAGATTGCAGACCTCTCTGCAGGTCAGGTGATGAGGGCAGTGTCACAGTAAAACCAAACAAACATCAGTTTTGCCAGACAAATAAAGTGGTAGGATCTGGAGGGATTCCCAGTGGGCAAGGGAACATCACTCAGTTGTCTATCAAAAGACCTATTTTAGAGGCCTTGGCCAGGTAGCTCAGTTGGTTGGAGCATTTTCCTGACACCCCAAGGTTGCATGTTCGATTCTCTGTTGTGGCACATACAAGAACCAACCAATGAATGCATGAATGGGTGGAACAACAGATCAATGTTTCTCTCACTTAAAAAAAGGAAAAAAATCAATTAAATGACTTGTTTTATAGGGCCCAGATTAGAATGAGGCACTTACCTCAGGCACTAAATTAAGGGAAGCACAAAAAAACTTAGTAACCTAAATAAATAATGCTTGAATGCAATATTTAAAAAATAAAAAGTAACACAAAAACTCTATGATAAACAAAATACCAAAGTTTAAACAGAGGCAGGATGAGTGATAATGCCAGGGAGAGCCATATGGGTACTTGCAGCAAAATGAAAAATCAGAATTACTGATCCTACTTTTCTTTAAAATTTTGGTACTTTGTTCATCATGAATATTTTGACATTAATTTTGATTTTTAAAATATTGCACTAAAAGGTTATTTATCTTGATCACTGATTTTTTTGGCACCACCCTAAATGGCCTCACTCCCCTCACCCTTGTCTGGGCCCTGCTGTCTTATGTGGGATTTGCTGGAGGCAGAGAGGAAAAAGTACCCTGAAGGAAATGGATGTATCTGAAAGTGACCTTCCCTTGTGGGAGGGGCTCTGGGCTGGAAGAGGGGCCCTGGGATCAGCCTGGTTCCGGCAACGGCGTGCTATTACTCGGTTACCCTGGGAAAATGTTTTCCTCTCTAACCTCAGTTTTTCCACTTGCATATGAGGGACAAGGCATGATTAGTGGTTTTCAAGCAATAGAACTCAATCCCTCAATTAGAAAACAAGTTTAAATGGAGCCGGGGCAGGCCGTGTGCACTGAGGTTGACCCATCCACACCTCTGTCCCTCCACCAACTCAGCAGCCCCCTCCGAGTGTTCCATGGAGCCCTAAGGAGTTCCAGGGAATATGGTGTGAAAACCATGAAATTCAATGACCTCTAAGATCCCTAAGCAAACCCGTTTTTCTGCCTGCACACATCTCAGTTCCTCCTGTCTGTTCTTCATTTAGGTGTTTCTCAGATGGCCCACAGTTCCCTACATCAAGGAAACCACAGCTGCTATCATTTGAAATGCTGTCTCCATGGTCCTGCTCTAGTCCTCCTGACTCAGAATCTCCAGGGCCTGGGCCAGGGTACATCACTTTGAACAATCACTTTCCTGCCAGTTGATGTGTTACCACAAGTAGTTAACTAGTTATTAATAAGAAAGAAAGCAAAGGGAATTAGACATTGAGTTTAATAATCTGGGGAGCATAAACCTACGCACCTAGCCAAAAAGCTATAGCATTTACAGAAGACGCCCACTGAAGTGTTTGGGTCCTTCCCAATGATTTCCACAGAACCTCATGAGTTATTTTGTTTTGGAATTTTTGTTACAACTGTCCTTCTGAAAGAGCAGGACGAGGGAAAACAAAACAAAACAGGAATATTCAGATAAACCCAGATAAATGATCAAGGTCTGCCAAGTGGAAACAGATGTCAGTGAGATCTCCAGGGACCCTTTCCTAGACAGAACATCCTGGCAGCCCCCATAGTTCATACTCGAAAGAAATCATCTGTGCATTTCTTTTCTTCTGAAGTGGCACTGGTAATGTCAGGGATTATTTATTGAATTATCAGGTTCCTTATTAGTATATTAATGGGTTCCTGGGAGCTAGGAGTCAGCACACCCATAAAACTGCCAAGAGAATTCATTTTCAACTTTGGAAATATGGTAGAGTCTTTTCAACTGTAAGGGAAACAGTCATTCATTCACTCATTTTTTTCCCCCACTCAACTACCCTGGCAGATTCACGGGCGCATAAGATATTTCCTCTGCCTTTTTCCCCAGCTTTATTGAGATATATTTCATACACCATACAATTCACCCTTTTAAAATGTAAATTCAGTTGTTGTTAGTATATTAAGGACATGCAATCTGTACCATGATCAATTTTAGAATATCTGTTACCTCAAAAAAAAATATTACCTCAAAAAGAATGCTTGTACCCTTTAGCTATCACTCTCCAAAATCCTCCGCCTCCTCTGCTCTGAACAACCACTCATCAGCTTCCTGTCTCTATAGATTTGCCTATTCTGGACATTTCATTTAAATCAGTTAGCATAATGTTTCGGGGATTCATCCATGCTATAGTATGTATCAGCATACCAGTCCTCTGTTATCTGCAGGGGATGTATTCCAAGACTCCCAGCAGTTGCCTAAAAACATGGTGGTATTTACAGTTGACCTTTGAACAATGTGGGGGTTATGGGCACCAACCACCTGCACAGCTGAAAACACGAGTATAACTTAAATTGGCCCTCTGCATACCTGGATTTCCAACCACAGATTAAAAGTACAGTTGACCCCAATGAAATATCAGAAAAGAGAAATAAAAAATACAATTACTATTTCAATTACAATAAAAGGAATAAAATACCTAGAAATAAACTTAACAAAGAATGTGAAGCACCTTACACTGAAAACTACAAAGCATTATTAAAGAGCCTGAAAAAGACACAATGAAATGGAAAGATATTCCATGTTCATGGATTAGAAGAATCAACATACTTAAAATGTCCATATTACAAAAGCAATATAGAGACTTAATGTAATCCCCATCAAAATCTCAATAATATTTTTATTTTTTATTTATTGATTTGAGAGAGAGAAACATCTGTTTGTTGTTCCACTTATTTGTGCATTCATTGGTTGATTCTTGTAGTGCCCTGACTGGGGATAAAACCTGCAACGTTGGCACATTAGGATGACACTCTAACCAACTGAGTTACCTGGCCAGGGCCCCAATGACATTTTTAAAAGAAATAGAACAAAAAAATTAGATTGGTGTGGAATCACAAGAGACCCTGAATAGCCAAAGCAATCCTCAGAAAAAAAGAACACAGCTGGAGGTATCACACTACCTGACTTCCAATTATACTACAGAGCAACAATAATCAAAACAGCCTGGTATTGGCAGAAAAGCAGACACACAGACCAATGTAACAGAATTGAGAGTCCAGAAATAAAACCACATGTATATGGGCAAATACTTTTTGACAAAAAAAAGCAAAAAACATACAATGGGGAAAAGAAGGCATCTTCAACAAATGGTGCTGGGAAAATTGAAAAGCCACATGCAAAAGAATGAAACTAGATTACAGTTTTCCCCCATGTACAAAAATTAATTCAAAATGGATCCAAGATCTAAATACAAGATCTGATATAATAAATTACATAGAAGAAAACATGGGCACTAAATTCATGGACCTTGGTCTTAGAGAACATTTTATGAATTTGACCCTAAAAGACAAGGGAAGTAAAGGCAAAAATAAATGAATGGAACTATATCATACTGAAAAGCTTCTGCACAGCAAAAGAGACCACCAAAGAAACAACAGTGCAACAACCGAATGGGAGAAGATATTTGCAACAACACCCTGACAAGGGGTTAATATCCAAAATACATGAACAACTCATGCAACTCAACACCAAACAAACATAAAACCCAATTAAAAAATGGGCAGAAGACCTGAACATTCTCCCAAGAAGACATACAAATGGCCAGCAAATATGTGAAAAGATGCTCAACTTCACTAGCTATTAAGGAAATGCACATCAAAACTACAATGAGATACCACCTCACACCTGTTAGAATGGCTGTCATCAACAAGACAAGTGATAATGAGTGTTGGAGAGGTGGTGGAGAAAAACAAACCCACTGCTGGTGGGAATGTAAACTGGTAGCCACTATGGAAAAGAGCATGGAGGTTCCTCAAAAAACTAAGAAGAGAATTACCGTATGACACAGCAACCCCTCTATCCCTCTTCCGGGTACCAAAAAATTTGAAAACATTTATTCATGAAGACATATGTACCCCAATGTTCACTGCAGCATTATTCCCAGTGGCCAAGACATGGAAACAACTAAAGTGTTCTTTGATAGATGATTGGATAGAGAAGATGTGGTACTTATATACTATGGAATGCTACTCCGCTATAAGAAAAGATGAAATACTGCCATTTGCAACAGCATAGATTAACCTTGAGAATATTATACCAAGCAAAATAAATCAGTCAGAAAAAGCTAAGAGCCATATGATTTTATTCATATGAGGGATGTAAAACTGAGTCTCATAGACACAGATAACAGTATGGTGGTCACCAGAGGGAAGGGTGGAGGGGAGTAAAGGGTAAAGGGGGTCAAATATATGGTGATGGAAGATGATTTGATTGGGATGGTATGCACACAATATGATATACAGATCATGTATCATAGAAATGTACACATTGAAAACTATATAATCTTATTAGCCAATGTTACCCCAATACATTTAATTAAAATAAATAATATTGTTTAAAAATTTTATTTACTTATTTTTAGACAGAAGGGAAGGGAGTGAGAGGGAAAGAAACATCAATGTGTGGTTGCCTCTTGAGCGCCCCCTGTTGGGGACCTGGCCCACAACCCAGGCATGTGCCCTGACTGGGAGTTGAACCAGCAACACTTTGGTTTGCAGGCCAGTACTCAATCCAATGAGCCCCACTAGCCAGGGCAAAATAAATAAAACATTTAAAAACGAAAATACATACAGTTGACATGAAAAACATAGGTTTGAACTGTGCAGGTCTACATAAACACAGAGTGAACCTGTGCAGTTCTAACCCATGTTGTTCAAGGGTCAACTGTATACTATGTTTTTTCCTGTATGTACACACCTATGATAAGGTTGAATTTCTGAAGTAGACTCAGTGAGAGATTAACGACACCTAAAAATAAAATGGAACAATTACAACAATATATTACACTAAAAGTTTTGTGAATATGGTCTCTCTCTCAAAATATCTTATTGTACTGGATCCACCCTTCTTATAATGTGAGATGACACAATGACACCCTTCTTCTTGTGGTGACACGGAGCAAGATGAATGACATAGGCATTGTGAGGTGGCATTAGGCTACTACACGGTGACTTGAACACAAGCACTGCCATACCGTGACAGGAGATTGAATAATCCAGATGGCTACTAAGTGATTGGCAGGTGGGGCGTATCTACATTGTGGAGACGCTGGACAAAGGGATGATTCACTTCTTGGATGAGACGTCTGGAGATTTCATCACGCTACTCAGAAAGGTGTACAATTTAAAACTTATGAATTGTTTATTTCTGGAATTTCTCATTTAATATTTTCGGACTATCGGTGACCATAGGTAACTTAAACCATGAAAAGTGAAACCACAGATAAGGGGAACTATGTACTTCCTTTTGGTGGCTGAACAATATCCCACTGTGTGGATAGATCACGTTTTTGTTTATCCATTTATCAAGTGATGGACATTCGGGTTGTTTCCACTTTCTGGCTATTCTGAGTAATGATGCTGTTAACACTTGTGTACAGATTTTTGTGTGGACATGTTTTCTTTTTTCTGCTTTTGAAGAGCTGCTGGTCTAGCAGATGCAGGTGCTAAAACTGGACGTACATACTACCAGGGTTAGGGTGTTGCAAGAGAACAGGCAGCACAGTACGACGGCTAAAAGCACTGATTCTGCCTTTGCTGAGTGACCCTGGGGTTGTGTTTCCTCACCATTCTGTGTGTCAGTTGTCTTATAGATAAAAGGGGATCTAAATTTTCCTTATCTTATGGGACTGCTGTGAGGATTACATGAGACAATGCATGTTTGAAGCTTAGCACCAACCTTGGCACATAGTAAGTGCTTGATAAAACTTTGCCGTTATCATTTTCATGCTGGAGATTTCTAAGCGTAAGTTTACTAACAAACGATGTACTATAGTGATGGTAAAGTCATTGTTCATTCAACAAATGTTTATTGACTATATTATGAGCTTGGCACTGTAAGGTAAGTACAGACCTGACTCCTACTTCCAGGAGTTTGCAATCTATAATCTTAATGGCAAGGCCCACTGGCATGCATTTCCAAAAATTAGGATTCTCCTTTATAATCACTGCACACTTACCACACCTCACAAAGTCAATAATTTCCTTATACCCCAGTTCATAATCCGATTCCCTCATTGTCTAGAAACATAGTCTTCATAGTTTTTTTTTTTTTAATGAAACAAGCACGAATCACATCTTCAATTTAGTGTTAGACTATTAGGTCTTTTTAAATCTAGAACCTCCTCATTGCTGTTGCTTTTGTTTTGATGACATTGACTTTAAAGAGATGATGTCACTTGTCTTATAAACTGTCCCACGTTCTGGATTTGTCTGACTGCTTCTGGTATTTGACATGTTCCTCTGTCCTCTGAAATTCCTCTAATGTGAAATGCCATTAACATGTCCTGATGAGATTCAGACTCAACATTTTGGGCAGAAGCCAAAACAGGTGTAGCTGTGTCGTGCGCTGCATCCTATCGGGAAGCAAGCCATGCTTGGTTGTCTGTCCCACCATTGGTCTCGGGTTAAGGTCGAGACAGGCAGGTAGAGGAGGAAGGAACTGGGAAAGAAAGGAAACCCCTTCACAGGCAATGGTGTTGTTATAAGGCTTTCAAGGGTGTGTAGGAGCCGACGGGGTGGAGAAAAGGGAAGGAAAAGGGTTTTCTGGGCAAACATGGAGACAGTGTTGGCAAAGTGAGTCCCGAGCTTCTGGAAATAGGAGGCGGTAGCCAAATGGGGTTGCGAATTGTTAGAACAGGCACATGGGGTGAATTTACTATGTTCCAGGAACTATGCTAAGTGACTCACTTAATTCCTCACCAGGTCCTGTGCAGTGGGTGCTACCATCCCCATGTTAAGGGTGTGGAAATCAAGATTTAGTGATATGTAGTAACCTGCCCCGGGTCATACAGCTGGGAGCAGGAAGACACGGGGTTGGAATCCGAGGGCCTGACTCCTGACCGAGTCTCTGCTTGGAAGATCACAAACGTCTGCGTTAGGGTAACAGGGCCAGTGAGTTGGAAAGGCAGGCTGGGTGTAGGTGGAGGCAAGTCTTCTAAGGCGTTCGGGTGTTACTGCAGCGGCGGTAGGGGCGGGACCGTAGTGCCTGAGTATGAAGCTGCTGGAATCAGCAACTCTCACTCCTCACCCCTGGAGGTGGGGGGCTCGGCGCCCCTTCTGGCGGGCTGAGCCCAGGGCACAGAGATCCAGGGAGGAATTCAAATGCCTCTTCAACCCCCTGCGCAGAGCCCCGCTCTGTGGCCACGGCAGGGGATGAGTCGGAACCCATGAGGTTTCCCCCTTCGGGGCACCCCCCAGCCTTCCGGTGCTCAAAGAGGCTGGGGTCCTGGGTGGGACCCCACGGGCGCGGCACCCATGGCACCCACGGACCCCAGCCGCTGTGAACGGCTGCAGTTTCCACCACACCCTCCCGAAGGCCAGGGCCCCTGTGGGGCCACATCGCGGTGGGTTGCGGGCGGCAAAGAGCCGGTGAAAGGATCGGCTTTAACCTTCCCAGGCCCGGGGAGGGGGAGCGACTGGCCCAAGATCTCACAGAGAGACAGAGGCCGAGTCAGGACTAGAGTCTGGTCGCGCCTCTTGATTCCAGGTCCGCTCTGCTCTCAGGATGGTGTTTATTTCTGAATTAAAAGGATTGAAGACACAATCGCTGCGGACTGGCTACGGGGATGCAGAGTACTCCGGGGACTCCTTCCTTTTGTTATTTACATGTGCCCCCTTCGGGAATCCTCTCTGAGGGACCCGGCGAAGGAGGAAGCTGCTGCTCCCAGCGCCCTCAGGGACTGGCTGCTGCCACCCAGCCCCGCATCCCCGCGTCCCCGCACCCCCGCAGGGCCTGCGCGTCCGCCCCCTCCCCGCCTTCAGCCAGCCGGGGGCGGGTGAGCCCTTGGTGCCAGGGATTCCTGGGCGGAGCTGGCGGTGGGGTGCAAAGCTCGGGGGTCCCTGCGGCCCACCTTTCAGCCTCGGCCGGGAGGGTGCGGAGGCGCAGTGCGCAGACTGCGCCGGGGCCCGGCTGCCTGGGTTCCCGTCTCTGCCTGGTACGCATCACCTGTGCGCCCCCGGCTGCTCGCTCACCCGCTCTGTGCTTCTGTTTCTTTATTTTTAAACTGGCGAAAATAAGATCAGTGTGAGGACTGGGTGTGAGGATCAAATAACGTAAGTAGTATTCTAGGGCATAGTAAGGCGCTTGCCACATGATAAAGCCTGGTTTTATCACTATTTTTCATTTTATTTTTTTCCATCACCATTTACTCCCCCTGTGCCCTCTTCCACCTCCACCCACGCTCCCTCCCACCTCGCCGGCAATCACCACACTGTTGTCCGTGTCCACGAGTTCTTTCTTTCTTTCTTTCCTTTTTGCTCAATCCCTCCACCGCACCGCATCATGGTTATTAGTATTGGCCTGGCAGTCAGTAGGCTAGGGTGCCTGCCATCAACCTCCCTAGGAACTGGACAGACCTTCCAGATCCTGCATGAAACCACGAGGACCTCCCGGAGGAAGGGCACTCAGGCCAAAGCCTGTCCTGAGTCCCAGCATTTAGAGCGCAGCTGGCGTGTGGGGTGGGGGAGAGCAGCCTGCACACTCCTCCCCACAGCACTAACCTGGGCTCAGAGGCCTACTAGCTACTCACCCTGGGGTAAATCCCTTCATCTTTCTGACTCAGTTTCCTTGATAAAATGCGCTGGGGACAGTATGAAAAAAGTCAGATCCCTGACTATGTTTAGAATGAAAGGAAACAGCAAGAAAAATACTTTAATAACTTGGAAAAATGACGCTAATCTACGTACTTACGGTGTTTGTTTTTATATTCCGAATTTCTTATTTAAAAATTTTATGAAAAGATGCATTAACACATCTTTGTGGTAAAAGATTCACAGTGTAGTGTTAATCAAAAAGAACAATCAATTCTATATGAAATGTGACCCCAAATCTGTTTTTTTAAAAGATTTTATTTATTTATTTTTAGAGAGGGAAGGGAGAGAGAAAGAGAGAGAGAGAGAGAAACATCAATGTGTGGTTGCTGGGGGTCATGGCCTGCAACACAGGCATGTGCCCTGACTGGGAATAGAACCTGCAACACTTTGGTTTGCAGCCCACACTCAATCCACTGAGCTACGCCAGCCAGGGCTCCCAAATCTGTTTTTAAGAAATATAAATACACTGACAAAAGATAAAGATAAGGAAATCCACCAACATTTTAGCAGTGCTACTATCTCTGGGTGGTAGGCTTACTGGTGATTACTATCTTCATCTTTAGTTTTCTATATTCTCCAATTTTTTCTAATGAGGATACATTTTTATAAACAGAAGAAAAGTACAATTATTTTTAAAGAAAATGAATGTGTTTATTTTTCCCAACTATTAACTATTTTAGTTTTAGTTTTAAGTATTTTTTATTGATTTAAACTAATGTGTTTAAAAACACTCAAGGCTGAAATGTTTCCTATGTGTGAGTAATCAGAAACATTTAAGATTAAAATTCTGCCTTTTATCTCTTTTTTCCCTTCTATCTCATTGACATTTTAAAACTGCATTTATTTGGGTAACTTTGGTTAATACAATTATAAAGGCTTCAGGTGTACAATTCTATAATACATCATCTGGATATTGCACTGTGTGCTCACTACCCTATAAAATTCTGCTTTCTAGAAGCCTCCTGTCCCCCAACCACGGGACAGTCCATGATTTGTTCTCTTCGAAAGCCTCATGCAGAACTCCTCACTCCAGTGCTTCCAGACATCACCGGCCTCTTTGGCCAGAAGTTCCTCTTTGGCAGTTAGGCCCGGCGGGGCCAGGGGAGCGGTGGGCAGTGGTTGGTGGAGCTGCAGAAGACCCCTGCCGCCCCTGCAGTTACCGGCTTACTTAGCTAGCTGAGGAGGCCTGTCACTTTCCAGCCTAAAAACCAGCCATGGCATCCGTGCCCCCCTGGCTTTGGGTTGTCTGCTTCTTCTGTATGTTCTTTATAATCCTTGAAGGTGTTCTTAGAGTCCTCCCACAGCCTCGATTACCTAGAAGCTCAAAACCTCAATGGCTCATTTCCTTCAGGGCAGATATTGGCCAACTTCCTTAGTCTGGCATTTAAGGGCCTGTGGGATCTGAACCAACTTGCCTGATAACTCCCACATGTCCACCAAATGGTCTGCTAGCCAGTTGCACCACTAAGACAGGAAGGGACAATAATGACGGAAGAGAGTGGAGTAGAAGAATGCAACGGGGAAAGGTGGGGACAATGGCAAAATGGAGCAAGAACAGACTTTCTAAAGGGACCGTCACTTCTCAGTGGCAGCCGATGGCTGCCTGGTAGGATCTTCCAGTTTTTTTTTCAAGAGGAGTAGGAAATCTGGAACTTTATGTGAAACCTCCTGATTTTTAAGTACTTGCAGCTAATGCACCAACCATATTTTGCCAGTCTGCTGATCACAATTTGTGACTTTTCATAGGAACACATTGAACTTTTCTCCCTCTGTACCTCTGCTTTCGCACTTCCCACAGCCAAGAACGCCCTCCCACTCATCTGGGACTGACGAACTCCACCTCGTCTGCCAGGCCGAGCCCCAACACCTCCTCTGCTGTGACCATCCCTGGATGACCTCAGCTAGAAGTGACACCTCCTTCCTTGGGGCGGCCACCAATAATTTAGCTCTGAGCCTGTCCTTCTGGTGCCATAGTCACGAGTCCCATGTCCACGGATAAACCGTGAGCTCCTGAAACATGCAACAGATATTTACGGAGCACCTGCTTTGTTGCAGACGGCAGGCTGACAGAGAAATTACCATGGCCAAAGGAGCTAAGAGGCCAGTGTGACTGAGGCGTGGACAGAGAGGGGCAGCGTGGCTAGAGGTGGGCTGGGAAGTGACTGTACCGTACAGGAGGACCTGGAAGGCCAGGGTTTGATCCTTATCTTGAAATTTCTTCTATTTCCCCCTCCCTAACCATGTTGCCTATGGGTGTCGCTGCCCATGGACACTTCCACAGAGCACGTGACAACAGAAACTGCCTTTACAGAGCACCTACCATGAGTCACACTTGGTGCTGAGCCCACCTGTCCAGTTCAGTCTTCCTTCCTTATCCTAGCAAGGAAGTAAGGATAATGGAATTATCTTCTGGAGGGCGGGTCCCATGTAGTATCAGCCTGTCCCACTAGGTAAGTGTTCTAGAAACCCATCTGTAGCAGGATTCCAGCTGGCGTTGTTGTGAGAGGCTGTATTCAGCCCTGGTGAGTTTTTTTGAAGACTCTATCAATGTTTGCTTATTTCATGATGGGTGATTTACAAGCACACCTGCCCACACCGTACTGAGTGTTCAGCAGTTTTTGACCAAAAAGGCATGATCCCTATCCCCACCCTCCTTATTCACCTGGTCTCGCCCTGAGCACATTTTTTTGTTGTTGTTTCCCCCAAAGAAAAAAGTCCTCAAAGGGAAACATTTTCCCAGTGTGGAAGAGGTGAAACAAAAAACAGCAGAAGCACTAAAAGGCATCAAAATTGACGAGTTCAAAAACTGTTTTGAGCGGAGGAAAAACTGTCTCGACAGATGTATTGGGTCAAATGGAGAGTACGTTAAGGGTGACTGAAGTTTAAACATGTAAGAATAAATACACAATTTTTAATAAATAAATTCCAGTTTCTGGGGGTCCCCCCTCATATTCTCGGATTCCAAAGGGACAGCTGAGAAAACTGAGGCAGAGAGGGTGAGCAGCCTGCCTACAGTTACCTGGCTCTTAGGGGCAGGCTGGAACCCTGCCTGGCTCTGTGGGATCCAGGCCCCTCCTCTTGGTTGCCAAGCAGCAGTGGCCCTCATGAATAAACAGAAGGCTGGGCTAGTCCAGAGCCTTGCTACTCTCAGTGGGGTCTGGGGGCTTCTGGCACTGGCAGCACCTGGAAGCTTGTCAGGAAGGTCAGATCTCAGGTTCCACCCCAGTCCTACTGAGTCGGAATCTGCACTTCACAAGAAATGTTGCCCATTAGAGGTTGAGGAACACTATGGTAGAGAGTAATTCAAGCAATAATTGCCTTTGCAGCCCTTAGGCAACAGTCTAGTATCTCAAAGGCCAGGTCTCCAGTGACTTGAAAACAGCTTACAGCCGTGTTTGCCAGAATTGCCAACTGTCCTATCCATGCACCAGCCGCAGTGTTGTCTTCTATTGCAACTCCAAGGGTAAGGCTGTAAAAAGGTACATCGACTCCAAGAGAAGGGCCGCTGCACATGCTTTCCGCTCAACTTCTTCGCAGAATCTGCCCTCCCTTCCCATGGTTAATTACTGCTACAAATCACCTTCCGAGCGGGCCCCACTCTTAATCACCAGATCGTTTCCTGGGACTCGCCTTCACAAGACGACTGCTTCTCTTTCTTAGCTGCATGCCAAGGGAGGCAGAATGGTTCGGGTAGAAAAGATTAGCAGATGAGGAAAAGCTGGGTGCTCCTTCAGCGTTAAAGCCACAGGCTGTGTGACCTCGGGAAAGGCCCACCCCCACCTCCCCACCCCCACCTGACGAATGGATGGGAGGGAAAAGATGCACTAGATTAGGATCACTAATGAGCTCAAGGGCTTGGCCAGGAACCTAAGGGAAATTCAGTGACCTAGGTGAACAGGAGGGAGTGTGGAGACCGCGCAAACTAGAGGATGCAAAGCTCTGATTCAAAAGGGAGGACCTGTCAGCACTGGGCTACTGTTTGCCTTTTAAAGTTTCAACCAGATGCCAGTATTTAAACACCACAGGGAGGGAGCGGGGAGGAGTCAGATCCCCAACTCGTGTAAAGGTAGAAAATATGCCAACACCAGACCCACACTCCCCGTGACAACAACACTCCGTGAGCCAGAAAAAGATCAGGAACAGGCCAGATGTGCCCGTGGGCCGCGCGTTTGCCGTGCCTGGCCTGGGAGTCACCCTAATGTTATGCGTGTATGATTCCACCCTAAGTGAAGCTCTTTTAGAATGCCACATAAACCGCTGAAGGAGGGGCAGCGGCATCCCTCCACACCGCGGGGCTGGCCCTCATCCGCGCTGCCTCCACCCTTCCCCGGAGAGGGCCGTGCGCGGGGACTCAGGCCCGCTGGCGGCGGCGGCGGCGGCGGCGGGTCGCACGGCGTCGCTTCCTTCACACCCAGTCTACCTGCTGGTCTGTCTACCCCGCCCCCCGACTGCTCTACGGGGATGACTCAGCCTTCCGAGCTTAGGGAGGGCGGGGAGGGCGGGGAGGGGAGGGGTCAACCTGGGGAGCGAGGGAGGGGGTGGAGCTTCTAGGGAGACAGAAACCCCAAACCCCGCCTCCTCCCTCCGCCCGCAGCCTTGGGCTGGGCTGGGCTGGGCTGGGGTTGGAGGAGGGGAGAGGGTGGACTAGTGTGTGGTGGGGGGCAGGGGGTGGATAGAGAGGGAAGGGGAGCGAGTCAGAGAATCGCAGAGTGGTGGGGCTGGGGCGGGGAAGGAAGTGTCTCGTTCTAAGACTCCATTCATCCCCCATCACTGAGTACCCGGGTGAACACGTGGTTTCTAGCCGCACCTACAGGCCCACCCTGCCCTTGTTGGATTAGTGCTGAGGAACACACCTCTATCTATTTTATTTTTCAGAGAGTTGTTAGGAGCTTATTTGAGCCGAACTGGAAATGCACCTGTAGACACAGATCTTGAGTGGGCACCTCAGCGGGGAGGCCTTGGGGACTGGACTGGGCAGTTAGAAAGTGACAGACACCTGATGGGGGGCCCTGCTTCCTCGGGCTTGCAGGGGAGGGAGAACACCCGGAGCGCCTAGCCACAAGTGGAAATTTAAAGGGAGAAAGGATCTACTGGCACATTTCGCTTGGCTACACAAGAAGCTGGGCTGAACACAGGGCTGAGTCTGGACGGTGCCCCAAGGAAGTTTCCTTAGCCGCATTTTTGTGTTATGAATGAATGGATGGATGACTGGAATGTGCTATGGGAGCATGCCCGTGTATCTGCGGGGGCAGGTGGGGTTTTTCAGGCCGTGTTGCCTGTCTGTCTGAGACGATGTATTGGAGTGCATCTGTGTGTCTCAAGCATGTATGTCTATTTATTGTTAAATAACAAACGTTCAGTGAATACAGTTGAAGATCTAATTGGCTTTCTTGATCAGTTCATGAACTGGATGGCAGCCCATCTAGCAAGTGGAGAGGAGCCGGGAGAAGCAGTGCAACATGGAAGGTTTTTACAGGCAGAAACTGAGTGAAATGAGAAAGTTTTTAGCAAAAGAAAAGGAGAGGATTGTTGCAGGCAAGGTTAAACTCCCTTAGGGTTTTGTTGTGAGTGAGTGAGTGTGTGTGTGTGTGTGTGTGTGTGAATACATTTGTGAGTCTGTGACCAGGGCTGGAGTGTGTCTTGAGGCTGTGCGTGTGTGTGTGTGTGTGTGTGTGTGTATAAATGAGAATGTACGTGTTTCTTGGAGTTGTGTGGGTATCATTATATGTATCTAGGTGTAGATCTGTGGCTGTCCTGTTGATTCAATTTGTCATAAGGACCATGTGATTCTTAAGGGTTGGGCTGGTCAAGGCATTTCACAGAGGAGGAGGTCCCTGGCAGGTGGGGACTGTGAATGCTGGCCCAGTGACCATCCAGATCAGTGGGAGGTGGAGTGGGCCATGTGGGCCTCCTCTGCCTTCTCAAGCTGGCCCGGCTCATGGTGGTCTGCCTCGTCAGTGCTCCTCTGCAGAGCACGTGTCCTTGGTAATTAACAATCACAACCTTACAGAGCACCTACTCTGTACCTGCCCCTGAAAAGCACTTGAGCAGCTCTATGAGCCAGAAACTTAGTATCCCCAATTTTACAGAAGGGAAAGTGGGGAAGTAAACTTCCTGTTTTTGGTTACACAGCTCATGAGGGTGCCTCAGACTCCTCCCAGATGCTAGACCCGGGTCTCACAACCTCAGCACGACTGTCATTGGGGCCGGAGAATTCAGCCTCATGGGGCCTGTCCTGCGCCCTGTAGGATGCTCAGCAGCATCCCTGGCCTCTACCCACCAGATGCCAGTAGCACCTCCCTCCCCAGCTGTGACAGCCAAAATGTCTCTAGACGTTTCCAAATGTCCTCTGGAGGTGAAGTCTTGCCAGACTGAGAACCACTGTGCTAGACTCTCCTGCCTCCCAGGATACATGTTTTCCGAGGGGCTGTACAATCTCCGCTTTGTCCAGGGGCTTTGGCCATGCCTCTCCTTCCACTGCGAGCCCCATTTCCACACAGGTATCTCCTTGCCTTTACCACAAACGAGAGAATTACCAGCTGGGCCACCGTACCCAGAAACTCAACCTCTCTGAGCCTCAGCCAAAGTAAGCACAGGGCTTAGCACCACATAGATCCCCCTTATTATTACTCTTTGAGTCACAGGGGTTCCCTGAGGTCAGAGCCAGGAGGAAGAGGGCCCCAAGCCAGCAGGCCTCCTCTGGCCAAGCTCTGCGGACGCTGTTGGTTCTGCGAATTTGCTTTCCCAGTTCTGCGAGGAGAGCACAATGCTGCAGTGCTGGGCCAAAGCCGGTCCCATCTGACACTCTTACATCTTATGCTGTGTCATCTTTGCAAATGAAGTGGCTGGACTTTCCCCACCTGCAGAACCTGATTGTAACGAGCAGTCGGAGCCAGAGCAGGTGCTCTGGAAGGGCAAGGCGGGGCCAGCTGCAGGGTTCTCAGCATGTCTGGGCAAGCAAGGTGTCCACACCGCCGTGGGCCCGGCCACCTTGGCTGGGAAGGACCTGGGCAGCAGGTGGAGAAGACTGCAGTAGCTCTGCCCCATGCACAGGAGGCCCGAGACTCCTGTTACAGACAAGACACAGGTGACAATGCCCACAGAGAACTTCCACACCACCCCTGTCTCTGCCACTCTGGGGAACTCTCTCCTCTTGACTGTGTGTTCTGTGGCTGCACCATCTCTCCCTCTGCTCCCTCTGCTGTCCTGCAGTGCCTGCAGTGTCGCTGATCTCTGCAGGGCCCTCCCTCTGCTCCTCTGGTGGGGCTGCAGAGCACAGTGGTTAAGGGGGAGGATCCCGGCCCCTCACCACCCGGGTCTGTGTGATCTTGGGCAAGGCACTAAACCTCTCTGTGTCTCGACTTCTTCGTTTCTAAAGTGGGCATATTGAGAGGCCCTAGCTGACAGGATTAAATGACATAATACCTGTGAAGAAGCCTAGACAGGTGGTAAGTCCTTGATAAATCACAGCTACCATTGTTGCTATCATTCTTGATTAGCCATGAAATGCAAATGAGCACCGACTAGTTGCCAGGCACTGTGCTAAGCCCTGGACAGCTATCTCACAGCGCTATGAGGAAAATGGCATTATTCGGCCCACAGCGGCACAGAGGACGGTCAGGTACGCTGACGTGAAGGAACGTACCCAGGGTGGTACCACTAAGAGGAACCTGAGCCACAGTATTGTCACTGCAAAGCCTAAGTACCACGATCTCCCCGGCAAGCAGATTTCACCATAGGAAGGAGGGGCTCCTCTCCCACTGGTGTGTCCCAGAGGAATCCGAGAGGCCTGGAGAAGAAGGCAGACAGGGCCCTGGCTGGTGTGGCTCAGTGGATTGAGCGCGGGCTGAGAACCAAAGTGTCGCAGGTTCGATTCCCAGTCAGGGTACATGCCTGGGTTACAGGCCATGACCCCCAGCAACTGCACATTGATGTCTCTCTCTCTCTCTTTCTCCCTCCCTTCCCTCTCTAAAAATAAATAAATAAAATCTTTTAAAAAATAAAAGTAAATAAAATAGTTTCCAAATTCTGGAGGGATTAAGTAGGGGGAAAAAAAAAGGCAGACAGGGGCCGGGGCTGGGCTGGGGGGCGGGGTTGTGTTCAAAGAGGGGGAAGTTTCCCTTTTTCAGCTGTTGATAAAATCACCGAGTACAGTGGGCTGTGGCTCCTGACCTCCAAGAGGAGTCACCAAGTTTCTACTAGTGCAGACAGTTTCTTTTACGACAAGCTGGGCTATATATTGTTCCAGTGCATTTTGTTGGAATTGGATTGTAGGAAAGCTGCTGAAAGGCATTTGTTCAGCTTGCTGCAGGTCAGAGGAAGCAGCATGTTAGAAATGATGAAAGAGAATGATGCTGTTTCACCAGGAGCTCTGAGAATGTGGCCAGGTGCGGATATACGGGAGGATGGATTCTGCGGAACGGTTAGTTCTGCCAACACATGTGCCAAGAACGACAGAGAGAGCCGCATAACTTTATTTTTAAAGCAATTCAAGACGTCTGTCCTTGTACTGTGACTGTGTAGTCACAGGAGGTAGTTATCACTGTGTAGCGAATTGCCACACAGTTTAGTGGCTTAGAATAAGTATTCACTCTTTCACAGTTCCTGTGGCTCTGGAATTCAGAAGTGATTTAGCTGCCTAGGCTCTGCCTTGGGGTCTCTCGTGAGGTCGCAACCAAGATGTCAGCCAGGCCTGAAGTCATTGGAAGGCCCGATCAGAGCCTTCCCCCTGCTCTGGGGCCGGCTGCTAGGACACCCCCTGCTAGGCACCCCCTGCTAGGACAGCTTGCTCACACGCTGTCAGCTGTCAGCGGAAGGCCCTGGTCCTTCCCCTGTGATCCTCTCAGCAGGGCTTGTTCAGTGTCCTCACCCACTTCTGGTGCCACACACCATCATTCCCTGGATATCCAGGGCTTACCCAGGTCAGCCCTGCTCAGTGTGGGAGGAGCCCACACAGGGACGTGGATGCCAGGACATGAAGTTCATGGGGCCAGGAGCTGGGCTACCACAGTGGCCATTGTTGCCGACTTGTTCATTATTCTACAGAAGACTGGAGTTCAGATCAAATCCAGTATTCGAGAGTGTGCTGCGAACTCCAACAGGTGGAGAGCTGCTCACCCCATGGCTTCACTTTCTCTGGACTCACCTGTGGGGTCCCCTTGGGGGCAGGGCTCCAGCAGTGTCCCAGGATGACTCCATCAGAGACAAAGTTGTCTGTGCCTGGGGCCAGCAGGGCGCAGGGGTTAGGGTTCTACTTGAACCTTGCAGACAAGTAGAACTGGATTCAAATCCTGAGCCCCTTATTAGTGACTTGGGGACTTTGGGCAATTGGCTTAACCTCTCTGAGTGTAAAATGGATTAAGGTGTCCCTTTCCCATCACACCTGTCAGAATGGCACTCATCAATAACTCAACAGACCAATGTTGGTGAGGATGTGGAGGAAAGGGGACCCTTATGCAGTTGGTGGGAATGCAGACTGGTGCAGCCACTGTGGAAAGCAGTATGGAGTTTCCTTAAACAATTTAAAAAATGGAACTGCCTTTTGACCCAGAGATTCCACTTCTGGGAATTTATCCAGAGAAACCCAAAACACTGATTTGAAAGAATATATGCATCCCTATGTTCACGGCAGCATTATTTACAATCGCCAAGATTTGGAAGCTACCCAAGTGTCCATCAGTAGACAAGATGAGTGGATAAAAGATCAACTCCACAGCGTCAACGGCGAGATGAAATATATGCTGACTGAGCGATGATGGGAGTCTGGTGCTCTGCCAATGCTGACTCATAGGTTTGTTATTAATAGTGATAACAATAAAGTAATAATAATAGCTCATGTTTACTGAGCAACTATTATTGTCAGTCTCTGAAGCTTAGAGCAATTAAGCTCCTTGCCCAAGGTATACACCTAGGAGGGCTGGGACTTGAACCTAGGTCTGTCTGTCTCCAAAGCAAAAATGTCGGGTGACTTGTTTGTTCACTTCACAGTAGTCTGCAGTGATCTACACGCCACATGGTTCCACCTCCTTTTTTTTCCCCCTCTTCTTTGGCTTCTCATTAGTATATGGACATACCATCATCAGTTAACTATTCTTTCTATTGTTGATACTAGTCTTTAATTCTTTGCCATTGGCAATGAGGCTTCAGTGAGCATCTTTGCTGGCCAGGCATTTGCGCAGAGCTTACCACGTGCCGGGGGCTGCACTGGGTACTTGACGTATGTACCTCACTTAATCTTCTACCAGCCCAAGGACACTCAGCCAGGCAATGACTCTTTCAGACTCTTGTCTAACACAGAGTGCCTTTTAAGGATGGAGAGTCTCTTGCTTTCTCAGCCCTGAAGTTCTTCATTCTAACAGGGCCCCCAAGGACTAAGTGCCTGTTATTCCTCTGCAGCAGGCTCACTGAGAGACCAGAGGGCTTGGAGTCTGCAAACTCAGACAGATCTTGGTTATCGCCAGACTCGTAGCAGCCTGGGCTCACCAGATGTGGCCCTGTATTAGTCAGGATAGGCCAGGTTATGCACCAGTGACAAACAACCCCACAATCAGGACTTACAACATCTGCTGTGCAGTGTGATGGGCTCTGTAGTTGATTGCACACTGGCTCTTAAAGCTTCACCTGGAAATGACTCATAACTTCCTCTCTCTCTCTCTCTCTCTTTGACAAAGCAAGTCACATAGGCATATGTAACTCTCTAGGGGAAGGGATGTGCATCATCCTATCATGTGTCGAAATGGGAAGAGCTGGGATTTTTTAAAAATCCCCATCCAAGGACATTTTCCATTGCTTTTAAAGAGAGGAAGGGAGAGAAGAAGGGAGAAAGAGAAACATCAGTGTGAGAGAGAAGCATCAACTGGCTGCCTCCCCATATGCGCCTGGACCAGGGATGAATCCACAACATAGGTATGACCAGGAATTGAACTCACAACCTTTCCATTATAGGACGGCGCTCCAATCAGCCGAGCCACAAAGCCCAGGGCGAGGACTGGAATATTTGGTGAACAGCACTGAGGACCACCGCAGGTCTTGTCTTCAGCTGACTGATCAGAAAAACAGTTTGACAATCCTAAGCACATTTTGGAACAATTAAGACCAGGCTGGACTCTTAGAATTCTGTCCTGGAGGGAAAACTTGCCTCTAAACCCTCTCTTGCCCGCTTCCCTGAATCCCTGGGGCTCCACAACTAAGGAGAACAGAGGATGTGGGTCCAGGAAAGCGATTGGCTGCCACCTTGATCACAGGTGAGGGTGGGCGGAGCTCTGAATTCTGGACAGTACAAGCCCACAGTGACCACATGTCTGGGACCTCGGGCAGTGGAAAGGGCTTTGACTCTAGTCAACGTCAAAACTGGGAAAAGTCATCTGGAAACAACCTAAATGTACGTCACAGGGGATTTAATATGCCAGCCATAACACTAAATACGAGAGAGAAACAACCCAGGGTTTATACAGTCAGAGCTCAAAGACATAATATTGAAAGGGGAAAACAACAACAACGGCTCATGCAGTGTGAAGCCACTTACGTAACTGGGTACCACAGACGCTGAACAACACTACACATATTGTTCTCGAACCCTGTGCTGCACGCGACAGTGGAGGGGGTGGGGAGGAAGGGCTGCGACAGAGAAGGGGCTTCAACCCTGTTTGTGACTAAAACAGAAACACACAGGAGTAAGTGCATAGCATGTGATAAACTTTTAAGCAGCTGTCAATTCTAAGTAGGACTTGGATGTTCTCGAGACTATTGTTTGTATTTTTTTGTTTTTGGAATGAAGAAGGGGAAAGCGTGCCTGGTCTCCTGAGGTCTCCGTTTCCCCATTTCTGAAGTAAGGCAGTAGCCCTGGCTGGTGTGGCTCAGTGGATTGAGTACCAGACTGCAAACCAAAGGGTCACAGGTTCGATTCCCAGTCAGGGCACATGCCTGGGTTGCAGGCAAGGTCCCCAGTGGGGGGGTGCATGAGAAGCAACAACACATTGATGTTTCTCTCCCTTTCTTTCTCCCTTCCTTTTCCTCTGTTAATAAATAAATAAAATCTTAAAATAAAATGAAATAGAATAAGGCAGTAGATCTGGAGTGTCAGGTTACTATGAGGCAACAGGACTTCACAGACCAAAGACATTGGGGGGAAAAATCCCTGGGGAACTGACAGGGATGCCCATTTAATATTTTGCCCAGAATGGGTTTTTACCAAAACCAGTTATCATCTATGAAGGAACATGTCAATGTGAAATTAGTGGGAAGGACACAATCTCAGAATGAACTAGAACAAAATTTTTTCTTGTTTTCTAATAACTTATTTAGTAAAAGAAACCCATACTTACTGTAAAACCTTTGGAAAATTCATTGAGAGCAAAATAAAAATTATCTACCCCTGTTCTTACCATCCAGAGGAGAAATTACTCTTAACTTTTCAGCTATTTTTTATAGTTTTATATATGTATAGTGTATTTCTAATTTATATATGACTACTGTTCCTTTCTCCTTATTGTAACAGCATTATATTAGTGGGAACTTCGGGGGAAAAAGATAAACAGAAGAAAATGGAGAGATTAATATGTTGAGATTTTCCTCCCACATTCATGTTTCTCATTTCACCTGAATCGAGTCCCCAACCAGCCATCAGACTGGCAGGGCAGGCGGAATCCAACTCGGAGCTGGACGAAGCTGTGCCCACTTTAAGTTCCTGGGGGGGCCAGGGCTCGCCTGAGGTCCCCCGGGATGTTGGCAGGGCCAGGGCTATGAGGCCCTGTGGCTCCCAGGCCGGCCAGCCCTGGTTCCTCGTCCTCTCCCACTGCATCTTGCTGCCTCCTGGGCGAGAAGACACAGGGACAGAGGACCGAGTAGCCAGGGTTTCCCGAGCTCCAGCTAGAACACAGGCTAACAAGAGTTTGACCTTCCCATTTCACAGATGTCACGACTGAGAGACTGCAGAGGGTCTGCGGAGGCTATACCCCCAGACCAGGGGACCCTAGAGCCGGGCTTCTCCCACAGTCACGGTCTCCCCCTTCACCAGCACTGGGCCCGCCGTGCCTCCCTCGGCTGGGGCAGACTGCCGCACGCCCAGGGGTGCTGCAAGGCTGCAGCCTCGAGGCTGGCAGAGTTTGGATTTATTCTTACTTTCTCCACGTGTTAGCAGTTGAAGGGGCCCCAGAAGTCTGCTTGACTGACCGTGCTCATCCTGGATTCAGGTGAAGAAAGGGGAAGCCCAGAGCATCCCTGGGTCTAGGCCAGGGGCCCTGAGCCACCAACCGTTGTGCAGCCGAATGACCTTCAGCAGGGCAGGCAGAGGAGCGAGGCACAGCCCCAGAGAAAGAATAATGCTAAAGAATAATAATGTAGAGTCCAAGGTCAAGGGCGCCTCTGTCCACAAATGTGGCCAGTACCTTGCTCTCACTGAGCCGTCCTCAAACTGTCTGGTCTCAGGACCCCTATATACTCTCCAAAATTATTCATGACTACAAGATCTTTTGTTTATGGTGGTTATAGCAATCAATATTTGCTGAACTAGAAATTGAAACTGACATAATGAATAAATATTAACTAATGAATGTAAAAAATAACAAACACTATAACGTCATCTATTTTACGAAAAATCACCATACTTTGGGGAAAAATAATGCGAAGAGTAGCACTGTTTTACATTTTTCCAAATACCTGTACTGTCGGACTTAGCAGAGGATGGCTGGGCTTCCCGCCTGCTGCTGTGTCCAATCTGCTGTGCGGTACCATGGCACGCAGCCTCCGGAAAACTCCGCTGCACGCTCACCAGAGGATGCAAGTACACAAGACAGAAAACATCTGAGTCTCATATGGAAGCCACTCTGACTTCATGGATCCCCTGAAAGGGTCTTGGGGATCCTCAGGGGCCCTGGACCATGCTCTGAGAGCCGCTGGTCTACACTATTGGTTCAATCTTCACACCAACGCAGTGAGTTGGACTCTGCGGTCATTCCCATTCTACGGATGAGCAAAGGGAGGCTCAGTCAGGTCAGGGGGCTTGCTCAAAGACACACAGCCAGTGAGTGGTGTCGGGATTCGAACTGAGGACCATCAGCTCTGGAGAGGAGGCATGGACAGGGGGCATGGGGTCAGGGAGGAGCCAGAGGTTCGGCGGTGACCCAAGCGGGGAGGGAGAGGCAGCGTGGTGGTTAAGAGTGTGGACTCAGGGACAGTCTGCGTAGACCCACGTCCTGGCCTTACCCTGTGCGCTCTGGGTGAGCTGAGGCAGAGCACTGGGCCCCTTGGGGCCTCAGGCACTCCCTCCCCAATATGTGATTCGATCTTTATATCTCAGGGCCTCTAAAAGGATTAAATGTTAATTCGTGTAAATTATAACCATGCTCAATGAAAATTGTAAAAGTATACATTTTCCAGTTGGTATAAATTTGAGAGCAGGCTGCAGAGAGGCAGGACCCACCTATGACATGGATCCTGAAGGCAGGGCCGGGGGAGGGAGCCAATGGGGGCTGGTGGGGAAGGAGGGTCTGCGAGGCTGGGAACTGGCGGCTTTCGGGTGGGTGGAGACTGAGGCTCCACTCCACGGATTTCAGGTGTCCAGGCCAGCCCTGAGATGGGGCATGACCAGAAGGCCAGCCTTGCCTGCCCCAGGGACAGAAGCCAAGTCCCTTGTTCAGGGTCACCAATCTAGCCACTGGGGACTGAGACCTGGCCTTCAATTTCCAGGCTGGAAGAGTCACCGACCACCTGCCTCTCCTGCCCCTGTTCAAGGACTCAAGCCACAAGCCCGAGCTCGCCTTCTCGCTGGCCAGCCCAGCTCTAGAAAAATAGTCTGGAACCACAGTGCCAAAGGGTCCTAAGCACCATCTTGCCAAACTGCCCCCTTTCTCTTTTGGTCGATGAAGAACCTGAGTCTAGAAATGGAACAGACAGCCCAGCTCACACGGGAGGCTGGGGACAGGAGGCCCAGGACGCCTGGCGTCTGGTCCTGGCACTGCGCACAGGCCAGGCCACCTCTCTTGCTCAGCAGGGACTCGTGACCATGTGCTTTTGAGGGCAGCAGCCCTGGCACTCGACTGCCTGGTGCGAGTCTGGGCCCTGCCACTTCCAGGCTGTGTGACCTCAGTCAGGATGCTTAACCTCTCTGTGCCTCAGGCTTTTTGTAATAGCTCAAATGGTAACAATAGTTTTACTTCCTTCCTTGGGCTATTGTGTGGATGAAAGTCAGTTGATCCCTGCAAAGCACTCGGACTCAGATTCTGTGAGGGTAATTAACACTGTGACCACCTCATCAACGTCATCTTCAAGGCCTTGAACGCCATTAGGGAGTACACTGGGGCGTTCTCATAGGGTGCCCCCCTTGCTTTGCACACGGCCCTGGGAGAGCTGGGCAAAGACAGAGCTCGATTCCCGCCTCTGCGTGGAAATTGACTCACGGGGTGACTGGGAGACGTCATTCTCGCCCCGCCTGGACCTCTGGATCCCCAGCTGGAGCAAGGGGGTCCATTAAAACTTTTTTTTTTTCCTATTGTACTTCAAGCGTCCTGATAATCCCCGGGCAATAATGACCGCGGGAATGTGCACGGCGACTCACTGCAGTATCCTTTCTAAGGTAACAACAGCAAACATTGGTAAACAATCTCAATGTCCTTTCTCACTGGAGTTTTAAAAATAAGGGATTAACAGCCCCGAACTGGAAAGAATCCAAAAGTCCATCAACGGGTGAAGGGAGATGCGAACGGCTACCTCCGTGCGGAGGAACGCTCTCAGCCGAGAAGGGAACCGGCGTGGGGAGCGCTAAGCACGAGGGGGGAGTCTCACAGGCGGCGCGCAGAGCGAAGGAGCCTTTCCCCAAGGGTGCCGCCGCCGCAGGACAGGACGCGGCTTACAGGGCAACGGACGTCCTGGACAGGGAGACCTAGACTGTGGGGACAGGGAACCGTGCAGCGGTGGCCTGGGGCCGGACGCGGGGACGAGGGGTTGATTACCAGGAGGCATGGGGGAACTTTTCTGGCGACAGAAGTGCTTTAGACCTTGATTTGGGTGGGGGTGACATCACCGTAGGATTTTCTGAAAGCCCTCGAACGGTACTCTTACATTGAGTGTGTTTTATTGTATGTCAGTTACACCAGAATCAAAGGGACTGGAAAATAAATGGTGATTCACCCATACGAGCCAGGCTCTGGTTTTGTCAAAAGGAGTGGGCGACATCTTTGGCACCAGTATGAAAAGACGCCCATGGGACTGTAAATGAGAAATAAAGGCGAGTTATAGGACAACACCGGCGACGCTGAGGGGCGTCGAGAGCTCCCCGTGGGCGGGGCCCAGGCTGCGCGCCTCGCAGGCATTGCTTTGCTGTGTTTTGGTAACATCCACGCGAGGTTTCACAGATCAGAGCGCGGAGGGTTAGTGTGAGTCGATGTGCAGGGGAAAATCTCGAGAGACGAACCCAAACTGGGCCCAGGGATTGCGTCTTGAGTTGTGCATTTTTTCGGCACTTTCACTTTCAATACCATCTATTTGTTATGTTTAATTTATGGCAACGTGCCTGAATTAGCTTTCTAATCAGAGAGAGCAAAATAGATTTTTTAAAAATTACTGAGAAAAGCCTCTGTTTTGTATCTCATGTGCCTGGGATCTGGGCGCCTGCTCTACGTGCTCCCTCTCCCAGACAGCCTGTGCCTGCCCGGGAGCCCCAAACCCCACTGATAAAGGCCAGGCCAGCCCGTATCAGGTCCCAGCACGCCCTGCAGT
Organism: Phyllostomus hastatus; assembly: GCF_019186645.2. Taxonomy (NCBI): domain Eukaryota; kingdom Metazoa; phylum Chordata; class Mammalia; order Chiroptera; family Phyllostomidae; genus Phyllostomus; species Phyllostomus hastatus. The sequence continues at coordinate 17,066,571 of NW_025333611.1, forward strand.
CCCATCCATCTGGGCCCCCCAGGGAGGGTGGGCCCTGCCCTGGATTGGCAGGATCCGGGGCCCTGGAGATAATGGGAGCCGCAGGGGCAGATGGTGGGGGCCAGTGGGGCCAGGGTCTGCAGCGAGGAGGGGTGTGGGGAGCAGGACCTTGGGGGGCCTCTCCCGGCTGGACAGAGGAGGCTGCTGAGACCCAGCGAAGGTGTGACCTGTTCAGTCTGTATGTGTGGACCTGGCTCTGTCTGCTGTGTGGCCCTGGGCACCTGAAACCCCCTCTGTGATTTTCAGTTCCCCTGGGATTCTTTAGTTCCAGCCTGGGCTGCTTTTTGGAAGGAACCTGGGCCCTGAAACCATCCTGGAGAGTCCCCCGTGTATGAGCAGACGCACAATGTCCTCGGCCCCCAAGTTTAACTTCCAATGGAGGTGCAGAGCCACCCTCGCGACCCTGAGCACAAGCGCACGTGCCCTCCTGGGCACGCTCACATCTGCAGGCCCAAGGACAAGCCAGGCCATCTTGGGCCAGGCCATATTTACATGTCCAAAGGTCAGGCGCTGCCTGCCAGTGAAGGCCTCAGCTGGGGAGAGTCTGCAGCTGGTGCCCAGAAAGCAGATAACGTGTGCCCTGGGAAGGCACGGGCAGCCCCAGAAGAGGGGAGGGTGACAGTGCCACCCGTGCTGCCCTCAGGTAGAGCCCCAGCCAGCTGCACTGTTGTGGCCCTGCCTGGGGAGTTTCTACCCCCCTGAGGGTCCAGGAGCACCTCCAAGGCCGCTTAGCTCGGTTTCCCTGAGCCCACGCCTCCCTGTATTGCCTGCCACTTCTTTTATGCCACTGGGTACTTTCACCTCCCTGAGCCTCAGTTTCCTGATCTGTAAAATGGTGAAAGTCACAGAGCATGGTAGCTCCATGCTCTGGAAGCCCCCAGTATGTGGTAAGGAGGCTCAGAGACCTCCCACCTGAGTCTCAAAGGCATGAATGGGGCCTAGAAGTCCCACCTGTCCCCTTCTGCTTCCCCCCTGCAGTATTTTCCACCTGCTTTCAAATTTCCTCCCCCCCCCCACCCACCATTGTCACCTCCCACCATCCCTAGTGCCCCACGTAATGAATCACTCACACTTCTTAGGTTAAGGGATGCACAAAAGTAACCAGGGGGCTCCCAGTTGGTTGTGCTGATGGGATCTGTATATCGAAACCTGAAAAAGTGGCACCTTGTCAATGAGCAAGTGCCCCGTGCAAGCACAGGGGTGTGTGCTAGTGGGAGGCTCTGCGTGGGAGGGGCCAGAGGCATTTCCTCCTCTCATCTCTCCCGCCAGGACCCTCTGGGCCATGCAAGCTCTGACCTTGCACCTGCAAAGGAGGGGGGAAGCTGAAGGTAGCTCCATCTATGACAAAAATAGCAAAAATGTCTTTGTATCAAACTGGCAGAAAGGGAACGCCGATGACCTCCGGGGTTGGCCACGCCACTGGAGACGGGGCCCCACCCACGCCGTGGGTGAGAATGAAAAGGACACACCCCACCTGTGGCCGGCAAGCATCTCTGTCAACACAACCGCACGCACAACCCACAACCCAGCGATCGCCCCCTGGGAACCTCTGCGGCAGAAAGGCTACCACGGAGGTGTCTGTGAATGCGGGCCCGTGAGAGCATTTTCTTTCTGCAAGAGCATAACGGTACTGGAAAGATGTCAAACGGCCACCTACGGAGGGCGATTGCCTCCAGCTTTTGTGACCCGACCCCTGCTGGGAAAGACTGACTCTCCAGCCGCCAGAGGGTGCAGGCTCCTGCAGAAATGTTTGGAGATTCACTGGCAGGTGAGAGAGATAAGTGAAGAGTAATATGTAACATGTACAGAAACAAAGCTACTCCTTTCTTGACAAAGGGATAGCAACTCAGGTTGCTACATAAAGGCATGGGAAAGTTCCGGAAAAAATGCCTGCCCAGTGATGAACTTAATTCATGCCCTTTTCCAGCTGACTGGGAAGTGACCTAACTCTTAGCCTCAATTTCTTGTTTTGTAAATTGGTGATATAACAAACCTCATAGGCTTGTGGTGGACATTAATATTATTATTGCAAGTCATTTGGCATATAACCAGCATTCCACAAATATTTAGAGAAATAAGGCAGAAATCAATTTTCAGCTAAGCTTTAAGCGGGGGAGGCTCGTTTGCCTGTCTTTGCTGCCACCTAGTGGTCCTAAGTGAATCAAGCCCAGGCTCACCAAACCCTCTAACCGCTGGAGCACTCATTCTCAGGACGCCCAGTCCAGGGAAAACAGAAAGTGAGCCGCAGACGTCATTTTACATGTTCTAATAGCCATACTGAGAGAAGTCAAGGTAAGCATGTGAAAGTAATTTTAGTATTTTAGTTAATGCACTATATACAAATTATTACATTTTGACATGTAATCAATATACAATTATTAATAAGATATTTTACCTTCTTTTATTGAACCAAATCTTAAAAATCCAATTTGTATTCTATACTCACAGCTCGGCTCGGTCTGGAGGCTGACTTTTCATTGGGAACACTCGACCAGTATTTAAACTATAAAATTTATAGTTGACAAGTAGATTTACAAACTGATGCTCCAGGCATACTTAAACATTTTTCACCAACTGAATCAAGTATCAGTTCTTAAATTTAATTTAATAAGAGTGAAAATTCAGTTCCTCACGGGCACCAGCCTCATTTCAGCTGTTCAGCAGCCATATGTGGCCAGTGGCTGTCGTATTGGACGGTTAGACAGGACATTTCCGTTAGTGCAGAGACTTCTACTGCACAGCACAGCTTAGAATAGTGCCTTATTTTCACCACCTCCTCAGTGAGTTGGTATCAAGACAAGGATTGGACAGAAGATGAAAGGCAGTTTTCAAAATGCTGAAAATTGATCTAGCTTGGAAGGACAGAACCGGGAGTAGTGTGATAACAAACATGTGTCCAGGAGAAACATCAGGAGTGTGCCCACTCGTGTCAGGGAACAACAAGAACGCCCACTGTTACCACTTCTATTGAAAATTGCACTAGAAGTCCTAGTTAATGCAATTAAGATAAGCAAAAGAAAAAGGGAGTATGACTCTTTTTAAAGGAAAACGGTATTTGTCAATGACTGGATCAGGTACCTTAACAACCCAAGAGAATCAACAGTCAAACCTTCAGAACCAATTACAATTTCTCAAAAACTAATATGGAACTGCCTTATGACCCAGCAATTCTACTTCTGTGTATATGAAGAAACCCAAAACACCCATTCAAAAAAATAAAGGCACCCCTATGTTCACTGTGGCATTATTCACAATAGCCAAGATATGGGAGCCCCCCAAGTGCCGATCAGTAAACGAGCAGGTAACGACGATGTGGTACATACACGTAATGGAATATTACTTGGCCATAAAAAAGAATGAAATCTTACCATTTCGACAGCATGAATAGACCTAGAGAGAATTATGATACGTGAAGTCGGTCAATCAGAGAAAGATAAACACCATCTGATTTCAAGTATGTGTGGAATCGAAAGAACAACATAAATGAACAAACAGAAAAAACCCAGACTCCTCCATACAGAGAAGAGTCTGATAGTTGCCAGAGGGGATGGGGTGAAAAAGGTGAAGGGTTGAGAAGTGCAGGTCGGCAGTGATAGAATAGTCACGGGGATGTGAAGTACAGCCTAGGGAATCTGGTCGATACTACTGTAATGACTACGCATGGTGCCGGGTGGGGGGAAGTATTGTAATGACTACGCATGGTGCCCGGTGGGTGCTGGAAGTATCAAGGGGATCGCTTTGTAAAGTAGATGATTGTCTAACCACTATGCTGCACACCTGAAACTAATAGAAAATAATGCTGAATGTCAACTGTAATTGGAAACAAAGTTTAGTCAAAAATACATACATAAATAAATAAAACCAATGGCAGATTTAAGTAAATGGTATTATAAATAGGTAATGGAAAAGAAACCACATCCCCAAAAGCAAAACCAAACCGAACAGCAACAAAAACCCTAAACAAAATTATATATCTAGAAACAACATACCTAAAAAAACATCTTTATGGGAGCAATCATAAAATTTTATGGAAGAATGTAAAAAAATCTAAATTATAGTAAGATATATTTCAATTACTGGTAAAAGATGCTAGTTTTTCCCAGTGTAATCTATAAGAGCAAAGCAATACAATCAAAACACCACCGAGGCCTTTGCAGAGTTTAATATACTCATTCTAGAATCACATGGAAGAGGAAACACAGTCAAGAAATCTGTGAAACTGGAAGACCTAGAACCTTCTCCTATCACATGGCAAGACTTAAGATAAACATAGATTTGTTCTATATAATTAAGAGAGTACTGTCCCAGGAATACGTGTTAAGGAAAAAGCAAAGCATAAGGAAAACCATCTCCCTATGTTACTACTTTGGTCCTGAAAAAAAAAACATTAAAATGAGACAGGCTTTTATACCTAGCAGACTTGTAAAACTTAAAAATGGCACTTTCCAGTATTGAGGGTTAAGTGGGGAAAGAGACTGTCTTGACACTCCTGTGGGGGAGGGGGAGGGAAGGAGTGGAGGGTTAGGTGGGCTGGTGCAGGAAGTAGGAAGGAGTCAGACTTTCCAGGGCAGCAGTTTGACAATAGTGTGTATCAAAACATAATACCCCACAGTTTTTGACTCAGAGGTTGTTCCAATAGATGCTTATCACAGCATTGTTTACAATAGGAAAGTCCTGGAAGCTGCTTAAATGTCCATCAATAAGGGGATGGTTAAATAAATTATGGTAAAGTCCATACAACAGAACACCATAAACTATTAAAATAGTAATATAGACCTATGGCACTGACATCGATTATTGAGTAAATAACAAAGGCGGCCTTAACCCTACCTTCCAGAAAAAACTATTGGCAAACATTTTGTTTGTATTTTTGCAGCCTCTTTCCTGTGGATGCACACACATCATTTTAAGAAATGAAATCGTATCATATGTATTACTCCATAACTAGCATTTACTTAACTACATAGTGAGTGCATACTACAATTTTTTCAAGAAGCATAGATTAGTTTTATACTAAAAAAGGTACTGTTACTAATGTTCAATTTTACATAGTGCGTTCTCTTCTAACAGTGCAAACAGGACAGGTAAAGCTACGATCTCTTTGCCTCTCCCTCCCCAGAAGTCGCCACGTCCATGGACGTGCATCTTTCCAGATCTTTCTCCAAACTTTCAGGCCGCTTGCATTCATATATAGGTACACGCTCGAATGGACCTACGTGTTTACATGATTCTGTAGCTTGGCTTTGTAAATTAACAGTATGCCTTGGGACTCGTCCAGGAACAAGAGGAATTTTAGCATTTTATTTGTTGTTTCATTTCCTTATCGACGACCACTGAATAGTAAAAAAGAAAAACCAGACCACAACTGAAAGAAAGCGTAAAGCGATGGTAAAGAAGCAAAGGAGGTTTGGAGGGACAAAAAAGGAAAACAAAAAAGGAATCCTCTTTGTTAAAAAGGTCCTGCGGCTCCTTTGATTTCCACTAGAGGGAGACAAAGAAGCACGGACAAGAAGTGTCAAAATGCAAGTTACTCGTTGGGAGGTTCATCAGCTAAGTAGCCTTGCCCGATATTCCCTCACTTCTGCCCGCCTCCTCCCAGAAGGCCAGTTTTTCAAAAGCGACACCTCTTTCTCGGGATTCGGGACTTCGGGTGCTCGCAGGGCATTCGGCCCGCTTCACCCAAACTCTGGGAGTGCTCCCGCAAGAGCCTCGAGACGGTGATCAGATGCGGGATCCAAGGTCCGCCGGTGGCGGATTAGGTGGCGGCGGATCCAGACCTCCTCCGCCCCAGCATCAGGTCTTGGTGTTTGTCGCCCCCTCCTGGCGGGATTTATTAACGTGGCTGTGTCACACCCTGGCTGCATGGAGCTAGTGCCACAGGCGCCACCAGCCCGAGGGCAACTGAGATCACGGTGATCATGGAGCCCCAAACACACAGGCTCAGGAAAATACCCCCACTTTCCAGGGTCCCCAAAGTGGATCTGCGGGATCAGGGGAGATATCGAACTCCACCCTCCAAGCACGGTGGAGCCAGAGAGAACAAGTGGGACAACATGCATTTCATGCCCACGACTCACGTGCCCAGTGTGTGTCCCTGGCAGAGGGGGACACACGCAAAATAAGATCAGACTCCACCTCAACCCTCCAGCTTCTGGTCCTCAGCAGTTTTTAATATTTTGACTGCCCATTCTCCTCCCCTGGTGCTGTTCTGATGAACACCTGTTCTCTGCCCTCTGATCAGGCCTGGCTGATCCCGGCAGCCCCCAGTATAGGCACAGAGAGCAGCAGCAGGTCACCTGTGAGGGTTCCTGGGGGAGTGGAAAGAGCACTGGGCAGGGAGCCTGCAGGCAGGTCTGACCCCAGCCTGGCAGTTCCCTCCCTGCTGAGCTTGCTTTGGTCTGGCCCCATGTGCACCTCTGGCTGGGTCTGCCTGCCCTGGAGATCCCCTCAAGCTTTCACGCCCTCAGGTGATCATTCTAGAAGTAACTGCAGTCCCTCCTGAAACGTGGTGTTTCTCCTGGTGCGCTGTCAAAGCGTGGCCAGGACTGGCTCCCCGGCCCTGTGGGCCTCGGTCCAGAGAGGGGTGCACGGAGCCTGTGCCCAGGCTGTTCTGAGTGTACCCCAGAGCCCAGGCCAGGCCCCTCCTGGCAGGGAGGGCACCCCCACACCCCTCCAGGTTGATGGGCTCCCCCCTCAGACCTTGTATAATTCTTACTCAGTGCTTCATGTTCTTGGCTTAAACTAATTTTCTGAATCAGAGGCCAACATTTAAAAGTAAGGAGAGTTACAGATAGATTTCCAACTTCTTTTGTAAAATCAGAAGCCCCGCCCCTGAGTTCCTAGGGGTGGGGCTGAGGAGGGGCTGCCCTTTGCAGACCCCAGCTCTGGCCCCTGTCTTTCACCCTGGCATTCAAACCCTCCTTCATTCCGCCCGAAGCTGTAATAGCAATGATAGTGGCGATGATGGCCAGTACAGTAGTAGCTCACTGTGTGTGACTTTGTAGCCCTTTACAGAACCCCGTTTACTCCTGTCAGCAGCCCTTTGGGGTCTGTTTTATTTTCTCCCCTTTCACAAATGAGGAGACCAAGGCTTAGCAAGGTGAAGCACTTGCCGGGGATTGTGCAGCGCCTTAAGGGGGCGGAACTGGGGTTGGACCTCTGACCTGGGTGACTCTCATTATTTCCACTCATCTCTCTGGCTGTGGTCTGTCCGGAGGGCCCGGTCCACCTCCAGCCTATTCCACACACACGTCTGTACTGGCCTAGGCCCTGTGGTAGAGGCAGGGAGCGGCAGAAAAGGTTGCTGGTCTGCCCTCCAGGGGGCACTGTTTTCCTTCCTCCTATGAATCTCACAAGGCCTAGGTAAAAAGCCGCTTGCCGGCCCTCCTGCTTCAGGATTTCTGGCCGTGGAGCCTGGTAAACTGCATTTCCACAAGGAGTCCCAGGAGATTCTGATGTACTGGTAGGTTTGGGATGCTAGCCTGTGAGAAGGGCTGCCCTAAAAGGCTCAAATGGGGACCTCGGGAAAGCCCCTGTCCCTCCCACCAGGCACTTCCAGCAGAGGTGGGACATTTGTCCACATTAGTTCATCCATTCAAGAGGCGCTGCATAGGCACTCAGCAGTGAGCACAGCAGACCCCACGCTGCCTCGGAAGCTTACAGCCTAGCAGGGGAGACACAATAACAAATGTGCAATCCAAGATGTGCTATGAAAGAGAAGTAAAGAGAGGAACGGGAGGGAATCAGAGGGGTCCAGACCCTCTGGGGCATCGGGGAAGCTGCATTCAGGGGGAGGACAATGTAGGCACTGGCTGGAGAGGTCCTCTCCTCCAGCTGAGGTGTGTGCATGGGACATCTGGAGTAGAGGGAAGGAGGGCACAGAGGACGGTTTGTGCTGTCACTTATATTGGCTTTCAGACACATTGAGCGAGTTGTGTCCGGTCTCTGGGCCTTACTGTCTGCATCTGTGAAATGGGTGCATGGGGTGATGTGAGGAGAATGGACAGGAGCAAGGCTTTATTGTTTCTCCTTCACGTAGGGCAGGAATCAAGCTGGAGAGGGGCAGACTTCGTACCTTTCCCTCTCTTTCCTGGAAAGGCTTAACACACACCAGGCTGCGATTAGACAGGTTCTCCAGCTTTCCCCATAAATCTCCACCTCACGGGGGTGACGCCGATTAGCACTGCCAGGCAGGGCATTCACTCTGGCTTCCTTTCAGCCCCTGGAGGGCTGCGCTCGCCCCTCTGCTCCCGGAGAAGCTGCTTGGGCAGGCCCAGCTCAGGGTGCCAGCCTCGTCCAGGCCGCAGGGAAACCCTGGCCGCTCCCAATCCTCTCCTGACATTTATGAGGTGCCGCTGAAGGGGGGGGGCGCCCCAAACCCCGAAGGAATGTTAATTGGCTAAAGCTGTTGCCCGTGTCCCCGCTCGGCCCGAGTTATTACTATTTTATTTTTATTTGTTTTCCCCCAGAGGCGCCTGGGTTGGCCTGAGCGGCCTGGCCACCTCTATGCCCTGGAGCCAGAGATGGAAAGGGGAACAGGGGTGGGGGTGGGGGTGTGACAGAGCCCTTGGACCCTCAGGGTCCAAGGTGGCTGCTGGGTGGGAGCTGAGGAATTGCTCCCAGCTCCCACCTAGCTTCGTCCTTTCATTGAGGCCTCAACTCAGGGAGGTGGTGAAGAGAAAGGTCTGGGAAGGGAATAAAGAGCAGAGGCTGACAGCATGACTTGGGTGTCAGAACCAGGAGAGCTAGCTCTCCCCTGGTTGGCTGTGTGGCCAGAAGGAAGGTACAGCAGAGTATGAGCTTGGGTTGCCCTGTCTGTTACAATAGGTTGGCCCTTCTGTGCTGCCCTGAGGAATAAAGGAGGAAACCTGCCTACTCATCACACAGGGGTGACGACAGTTACGGGAAAGGCCGCCCCTGGGGCAAGTTTGGAAATACCTGCCTGGTGAGTCACAGCTGTGGGACCCTCCTGGAACATCTGCCTTCCTGCCCAGTGGGAGGCGCCCTCAGGTCTTGATTAGTTGAGTCTGAGGGAGTCAGCACCCAGGACCTGGGGGCACATTGACAAAAGGCCATCATTGGCTTCTCCCAAAGAGGGTGATCTAGGGCGGAGGCCTGAGAGGGTCTGGGTTTAAATTTTCCAAAAAGATTCTTCATTTCAAACCCTAAACCCACTTCCAGATTAGAGAGACAGTCTCGAGCCATCATAGATGGACTGTCTTCCTCTCCTCCTTCTTTCCTTCCTGCCTTTCTCTTCTTCCCCTTCCTTCCTTCCTTCCTCCCTTCCTTCCTTCTTTCCTTCCTTCTCTTTTTTTTCCCTTCCCTCCTCCTCCCTCCCTCTACCACTTCCTTCCCTAGCTTACTTACTAATTATTTCATCCATGCACTTACTATGTGTTGGATACGGACCTAGGCCCTTTCCGTCATCATTTCTCCACCTGTAAAGAATTGTGTTGAGCTTCTTGTTACAAAAATCTGACCAAAGTTTTTAGTTTCTCATATAATGAGACACCTAGGTGAAACAGTCTATGACTGGGATGGCTTTCTATATCATCAAGAACCCAGGCTCCTTGTCTCTGCCACCTTTAGTGTGTGGTCTCCATCCCTGAGCTCACCCGTGGTCCAAAGTAGCTGCTGGAGCTCCAGACATCACATCTGAGTCCTAGAGTTCTAACAAGAAAAAGGAGAAGGATAAAAGGGACACTTCTCATCCCAGTGAATTGTCTTTGAAGAGATTTCCTGGAAGCTCCACCCAGTGACTTCTGCTTAGATCCTAATGGTCTCCTCCATCTGCAAAGGAGGCTGAAAAATTGTTTTTTCAATGAGGCACTTTGAAAATTGGGGTTCTGTTATTAAGGAAAAAGGTAGAACATATGGTGGAGCCAGGACTCAAGCAGTTCATTCCACCATTCCTGGGGACCTTCGCGCCCTATAACCTTGTCTCCTGTAGCCTCGTTAGGAGGGGGCAGACCTCCCCATAGGCAGAGCCCAAACCTCCCCTTTGTTCCCAGCCTCTTCCCCAAGGGTCCTCATGTCGAGCTCTAGAGGAGAAACCACAACTATCAGGCACATCTGGAACTGTTAAAAGATGCTTGATAACTGTGAAATAAAAATCACTTTTAGTTGTTCTGCAAAGTATAGAAGTTGTAACACTTGCATTGGGAATGAAGAGCAGAGCAGAGAAAGACCATGCCCTCCCTCTTGCGGAGAGGCGCAGCCTGCTGCACCCTCCTGCACCCAGCTCTCTGTGGCCCTGCACCCAGGTGGCCTTGCTTCCCTGATGCCTAGTAGCTCCCTGGCATAGGCTATGCCCTCCAGATGATGCTTGCTAGCAACTCTCTGCATTACCGTTGGCTAATCAAAGTCCAATGCCAATCCTGTCAGCGCTCGGAACACTTCTGAGGGTGTGGCAGGAGTATCTTCGTGTCACAGAGGAGTAGCAGGTGCTCAGGAATTCTCACAGTAATTACAGTAGCTATAATTTATCGAGCACTTACTAAGTGTCAGACCCAGGGCCAAGCCCTTTCCACGATCCATCAGTGTAATTACCAAGGGGCCCTGGGCTTGGCGCTGGGGCTGGAAGGACGGATTAAACAGAGCACAACCACCAGGAGCTTAGCTCATATGTGTTATATGAGCTAAGAGAAGGGGACACCCAGAGTGGTAAGGGTGTCGGATCCAGTTAGGAGGAAGCAGCAATCAGGGAAGTCTTCCTGAAGGAGAGAACTCTGCTGGGTTTTTGAAGAATGAACAGACACAAAGTGCTCCGAGCGGCAGAAACAGCTTGTGCAAAGGCCCGGAAAGGAGGTTGAACACGGTGTCACAAAGGAGCAGGCTAGCCCTTTCTAAAGTGCGCCCCTGGGGTGGGGTGAGGGTGTGAGGGCTGACATGCAGATTTCCAGGCCACACTACGGACTTCCTGGAGGCATTCGTGAGAATCAGCATTTTGACAGACTCTTTAGATATACTGACTTCCCCCGCCCCCAAAATGCAAAAAAAATCAATTCTATTTCTATACACTGGCAATGAGAAAGACAAAAATGAAATTAAGAAAAACAATTTCACTTACAATAGCATCATAAAGAAAAAGCTACTCTGGAATGAATTTACAAAAGTGCAAAAACATCATTGCAAGAAATTAAATACCCAAGTGGAAAGACATCTTATGTTTATGGGTAATACTCCCCCAAAATGATCTACAAATTTCAATGCTGGCTTCTTTTCAGAAATCAACAAGCTGATCCTAAAACTTATATGAAAACTTGAGGGACCCAAAATAGCCAAAACAATCTTTAAAAGTACAGAGTCGAAGACTCACATATGCTAATTTTTAAATTTACTGCAAAGCTATAGTACAGGCAGGGTGGCTCTGGCATCAAGATCAAGGTTTCTCCAGGAAAGATATGCAAATACCCAATAAGCACATAAAAAGATGCTCAACATCCTTTAGCCGTCAGGAAATGCAAATCAAAACCGCAGTGCCACTTCACACACAGTAAGGAGCCTATAATAATTAAAGAAACAAACAACCACACCAGTGTTGGAGAGGAAGCAGAGAAACGGGACTCTTAACGTTGCTGGTGGGGCTGTAAATTGGCACCATTCCTTGGGAAAACAGTTGGTCAGCTCCCCCCCAAATTAAACATAAAATTACCATATGATACAGCAATTCCACTTCTGGGTAGATATCCCCCCCTCTAAAAAACAAAACAAAACTGAAAGCAGGCACTCAAATAGATATTCATACACCCATCTTCACAGCGGCTCGCCCAAAAGGTGGAAGCAATTCAGAAGTCCATCCACAGATAAATGGGTAAACAGCTAGCTATGCTTGGAATATCATTCAGCAACAAAAAGAAACTTAGTACTGATACATGCTTCCACATGATGGAACTTGAACACATTCTTTTCTTTTTTTTTAATTGCTTATGCTGTTACAGTTGTCCTGATTCCCCCCCCCCTTTGCCCTGTTCTACCCACCTGCCCCCTACAAAAACAATATTTTAAATGGAAAAAAAGCTGGACACAAAAGGCCATCTATGGATTAGTTGAAAATGCCACTCTTGCTAGAAGCTGAGACCGTGAGGAGGTTAGGTATCCGACCTGGTGGGCTTAGCAACAGCGGCTCCATTTGGGCCCTGTCATTTCTTTTTAACTGGGGCAATGGGTACATGCCTGTCGAGGTGATAAGAATGGGAATTAGTGGTGATATACTAAAACCCACTGAACTGTACCGTTAAAGAGTAGGTGAATTATATCTCAATAAAGCTGTAGGGTGTTGTTTTTTTTTAAGTGCCCGTAAGCCAGTCGGGGGAGAAGAGGGCCTGGAATTTAAGGCCAAGACAGATACTTGAGGAGCTCATAACCTGGGCGTCAGAGGACTCTGGGGATCTAGGAAGAGGTTCCAGGGAGCCCTGTTCAGTTCTGTTATTTTAAACCTCAGTCGCACCCTAAGAATAGTCACAGTAAGGACTCTATGATAAAAATAACCATAACTTTAGTGTCGCAGGTTCGATTCCCAGTCAGGGCACATGCCTGGGTTGCAGGCCATGGCCCCCAGCAACTGTCCATTGGTGTTTCTCTCTCTCTCTCTCTCCCTCCCTTCCCTCTCTAAAAAATAAATAAATAAAATCTTTAAAAAAAACTTTAAAAAATAAAAAAGAAAAGAATAACCATAACTCCAATTTTCTGAGCATTTCACAGGGGCCAGGTGTGGTGGGACCCAGTGCGTTACCTCTTCGTCCTCACTCCCGAGGGAAGTATGTACTCTCATCAGTGACTTCGCAGGGGAAGTCACTGAGGCCAAGAGCTGTCAAATCACTGTCCAAGTGGTCAGTACGCTTGAAGCCACCTGGTCTGAGCAGAGCTGGGGTTCAACCACGGCAGGGCTGAGTGGCAGCTGCTGAGCGGTGGTGAGGTGTGCGACCACTAGGTAAGTGGTACCATTCTAATTGCACTGGTTAGTTCCAGAACAGTGTGGTGAGCAGGCGGTCGGGAGATACTCCCCCAGAAGTAAGAAGGAAGGTGGGGTTGGGGTGGAGGGTGGTATTCACTGGGTGAAATTTACAACCAGATTGTCCCCCAAATCCTTGCGTTGGCCTGTGGGTCACTAGGCCATCATGTTCTGGCTCCCTGCATCGCTGGCTTCAAAAGGGCAGGCGGGAGCCTTCAGTGCCAAAGGCGGAGGAGGGAGGAGGGAGGCTGAGATGGAAACCAGATGCGCTCGCCAAGCGCCAAGGGAGTGCACACGCGTGCGCCGGCCTGTGTGTGTGTGTGTGTGTGTGTGTACACTAGACAGTTGGCAGCTTGACTACTTCTGTGATTGCACACGTGGTGTGAGGGGTGTCTCGTAGCGTGTGGAAGGGGAGGGCAGATCCTTCAGACAGCGCGCGCACGGAGAGAGGGCAGTTGAGAAGGGGCGTGCCCGCTGTGTGCTGTGAGTGCGGTTGTGGAGAGAGAGCTGTGCGCCAGCCCCGTGCCCGGTGCCCGGGCTACAGAGTGGCAAAGCAGGGAGGACCCTGTCCTCCTGCAGGAGCTGACCCTGTGGGGAGGCGTGTTGAAGGGAGAAACTTGAAACAAAGGGAGAAACTTGAAACGAATGGAGCCAGAAAAAGTGTGAACCTCCTGGGTGCGTGTGTCTGGGTGATTGTAGTGTGTGGGCTCGCGTGTGACGGGTGAACCGGGGATTCTGGAGCGCCCACTCTGCCTTGTTGAGTGGGCACGATGGAGTCAGGACAAGCGGCTGTGGACCTTGCCTTGGGGAGGTGACAGAGGCTGAGCCCCCAGCCGTCTCAACATCCCCCCACCCAGGTCCCCCCCCCCCCGCGCCCGGGCCCCGGGACTGGGTGCCCGTCCAGCAGCCGCGGGCGGTGAGCGGAGTGTGGTCCGCCCTTTGCAGCAGCCGGACCCTCCTTCTGAGTTTGGGCGGAGCCCATCCTTCAAGGAAAGTATTATTTCCCCCACCCTCTCAAGGCTCTCTGAAGGCCAGGAAGCAAGTTGCCCCTGGGGCGGAGGGACACCACTACCCTTAGTCAACTGATGAGAAAGGGGGTGTCCACACAAGGGAGGGGCCTGCCCCTTGACTCTCAGAGGGGAGTCGGGTCAGATCTGAGTCCCCCCTCCCTGCGACTTCAGGGTGCGTCGTTCTGCGACTGGGCCAGTAGGTGGCGCTAAAAGCCAGGGATAGGCAGACGTCCCGCCAGCATGGGGCTCTGGGGAAAGAGCCGGCCAAACACTTCACACGTGTACACGGAGTCCTCCCTTAACATCCTCCGTAGGTTCTGCGACTTAAAGCGAAACACCGTATAAGGAAACTAGTTTTACTGTAAGCTAATCGACGTAAACGAGAATTAAGTTTCTGCGGCATCTCATCTACTTTATAACCCAAGGACCACGAGGAAAGGTTATTCAGGACCTGGATCACGCACATGCTGAGAGCCATACTCTGCGCTGGGGCCCTGCACGCATTGCCCTGTTTAACGCTCCCATTACCTTGTTCATTACCCCATTTTACAGAAGAGGAAAGGGCTCAGAGACTTTTCTTTTAAAGTAACTTTCCTATGGCACCCAGCTTTCTTTGTGTGTGGCAGGACCTTGGCTGAAGTACCGGGTGGTGCTGGCACACCAAGCTTGGGACACCCCCCCCCCGGCCCCCAGCACACTGCAGGGCAAGGGAAGCCAGGGCTGGGTGGGGACCCAGGCCTAGCTGGCGGTAGGTAGGAAGCAGCCTCGGAGCTGGTCTTCGAGCCCGGCTGATGTGAGCTAGGGGCGTCCTGGGAAGAGCGAGGGTGGCTGGAAGGAGCAGCCGGGGACAGAAGCCAGGCCCAGCCTCCTCTCTCTGGGTCTTAACCATATCCCATGTTGGGCTCCTGCACTTGAGGGCAAGGAGGTGCCCAGACTCCTTGTCTCCCTCCCACACCCCACCTGCCCCCAGATGTATCTGTTCACCCTGTTCACAGCACAGCTCCTCTGGGAAGCCCTCCCCAACCATGGAGGCCCAAGGATCCCTCCCGTCCCACCTGCTCCCCCAGGAGCTGTCTCTGTAACACGCTCCCCTAACACAGGTCCAGATATGGAGCCACCTCCCCCAAGCCAGCCCCCAGCTGGCACCGGACACCAGCAGGTATTAGTTGCCTTTCCAAATACACCCACTACATGTGCTCTTCTGCAGTGGGGGGGGGGGCAGACATAGGCTCCTCAGAGCAGGGGTCCCCGCTCAGCCACCCTCCATCCCCCACCCACCCCCTGCACGGAGCCCAGGAGGGGCCTGACAGGCGGGTGGCCCTCTCATCCTCTCATCCCGCAAATTGCTGCTGAGCCCCCACTAGGTGTCAGGCACTGTCCTAAGCCCTGGGAGAGAATCGCAGCTCACCTCAGGCAGAGGCAGAGGATAAGCAGAAAACAGGTACGAATTCCAGTGTCTGATGGAAACACAGAGAGAGACGAAAGCGTGTCAGTGGGGTGAGAGGGGCACTTTGCAGAGGTGGCCAGGGAAGGCCTCTCGGGGATGTGACAGGGAGGAGCGGCCTGGAGTCCTGCAGGAGGAGCCTTTCAAAGACCTGGGAAGGGGGGCTCGGAGGCAGGAAGTGCCAGTGCCAAAGACCCAGGGTGGCAGCAACCCTGGGGAGGGGGGTCTGTGGAAGGAAAGGAAGGCAGGGGTGGCTGGAGCATCCCTGAGTGACAGTTTAGTTCAGAGAGGTGGGCAGGGCCTTGTGGGGGGTGGGGGACATGGTTTGCAGTTGATTCTAGCTGTAGAGGAAGCCCCCCGGAGGGTCTGGCTTAAGCAGGAGTGAGGTGCTCCATTTAGTTTTCATCTCTCTGGCTGCTGGTAGATCCATTGAAAGATTGTGGAGGAGGGCCCCTTCCTGAGGGTCCTGTCCCCCACCGCCTCGCTACCATGAGCAATCTGAGCTGAGAGCCCTAGGGCAGGGCTGGTAGCCGGGGAGCCTGACCCTGGCCAGCCTGGGGTCTGCAGAGTTAATCCCCTGGGCCCAGAGCAGCCTCTGATGAGCAGGCCCTGCCACTCCCCACTGATAAACTCTCTGGCTGGAGGAAAGTGGAGAAACCGAAGCAGACAGAGGAGGGGAGCTTCGGGAGCATCCTTGGGCTTCTCTCTCCCCTTCTCAGGGTGGTGAGAGCCCAGGAGACTGCAGCCCTCGCTGGGACTCCCACAGCCCTACCTGGCCAGGCCCATGTGGAATTTATGGGGCCTTATTTAAGGCAAACAAAATTAGGTGCAGGGCTTCAGAAGGGACCCCATGCGGGGTGAGGGGTAGCCTCGATAGCCCCACGGTTGCTGCCCACCTCTGATCTCCTTCACGTGCACACGAGGAAACAGGCTCCGAGGGCCTGAAAGTTGCAGAGTGAGCAGAGGAGTTCCCACAGCAGGATTTCTGCCTCTCGGTGGGTTCTAGTCCCATTCTAGTCCCACCTCGCTGAACCACCTAAATACTCAGCTGCCATTTCCCCTCCCTCAGGCCACAAGGGGGGCTCAGCACAGGGCATTGTGGAGAGGGGTGGGCAGGGCAGGTGGCTCCTGGGGAGGGAAAGGGCTCATCCTGGGGAGGAACCACTTCGGGGACAGGGTCCTGGGTGGGCCAGGACTCCCACCTGCCTATCAGACATTCCTAACTGGCACTTTCTGAACCAAATGGAGTTCAGGGCTCCAGGACGTGGCTAAAGGTCAGAATCCCTAGGAATGGGTTAAAATGCAGACCTGCAGAGTCAGAACCGCTGGGAGGGGGGCCAGGAACCTGGCGACTGAACACAGTTGCCTGGTTCTTCTTCAGCACAGCCGGGTCTGGGGTCACTGATTTCATCAGCAGTCACAAGTTCAGGGTGAGTCAGGTGGGGCCTCAACAGGGGTTACCAAGGACAAAGGGTGTGAGTGTGTGCACATGTGTGTGCACGTGTGTCTAGGGCAGGAGGCCGACTGCACATCTCCAGCGTGTCCCCGGGATCTGGCCAGATGGAGCTGGCACAAGGAAGACCAGGCCGCAGGGCCTGAGGACGACGGACTTGGTCCGGGCTTGAACCTGCCTGAGATCTGGAGTGAAAGCATCTCAGCTCCCTCTGCTGACCGCTGCAAGGGAGCTAACAGGCCTGAGCACAGAAACTATTAAAATGATGATTATCCTTCAGAGAATCTGTGCCATGTGCCGACAGTCCCGTGAGGCTGGCGAGACTGTCGCTCCCAAGGACAGAGGAGGACGTTGGGGTCCTGAGGGGGCAGGGGCTGTCTGAGGTCGCCCAGCTAGTAACTGCAAGACGGGAGTTTGAACCCAGGGCCATCTGATTTCCCAGCGTATATTTTCAGGCTATTAGGCCTTTTTACCCCACTTTAAATTTTTAAAAAATTTTACTGAATTGAGAGAGAGAGGAGAAGGGAGAGAGAGAGGGAGAGAGAGAAAGAGAGAAGAGAGAGAGAAAGAAAAAAAACATCGATTTGTTGTTCCACTTACTTATGCATTCATTGGTTGGTTCTTGTATGTGCCATGCCTGGGGATTGAACTCACACACCTTGGTGTATCAGGACAACACTCCAACCAACTGATCTACCAGCCAGGGCTTGCCCCACTTGTGATTTCCTGTCCCTGTCTCCCCTAGTGACATCACTGGACACCTGCTATGAGCCAGCTGTTCAGAGAGCTGGGCAACGCCCACTCGCTGAGGGTGAATGAGGTAGAGTATGTGGCAGTGCTCTGGTCACCTGTCTGCCTCCCCCCCTGGACTGCGGGACTTGGACAGTCATTTTACTCCTCCTTCCCAGCATAGCACATGGTTGGACCACGCTTCCCTTGGAGGTCCGGCATAACCCTATGATTCACTGAGCCAATGAAATGGTGGTGGTGCAAACTGTGAGTGCCAGTGGGTGATTCGCCATATTCTCTTCACCTTGCTAGTGATCTCGGATAGGCATGTCAGGGTGGAGGGTCCACCAGCCATTGTCCCTGAATGACTGGGTGGACAGAAACCCCTGCCAACCGGCATTGGACACATAGCCAGAGTCGTCCAGCACCCTACCCGGAGCACCACGGGTGACCTGAGAGGCAAACGGGCTATGGGTTTTCTTGCCACTCACTTGGCAATGAGCCTCAGTTCCCGCAAGATGCTCCCACCGCAATGCTGTGCTCCCACCAGCTGTGATGCGTGCGTCCAGGGCTCTGCACAGTGCCTGGCACGTGGTACGTGCTCGGTGATGGTAGTTATTGCTTCTAATTATGATGCTCTCTGCCTCTGATAAAAGTTACGTGAAAGAACCAGTGAATATAAAGCAAGCGTGCAGTGAACGGGAAACTGGGATGAGATACCTGGGGATACATTAAAAGCCAAACAAGCAAGCCTGGCTCTTTATTCCAGCATCCCCAACCAACACCGGAGGTCAGGGTCCGTCTGTGGAGCCCCCACTGGGAGGTAGGCTCTGTGCAAGACACTGTACATGCATCGGCCTATTTAATCCTCGCTCCACCCTGTGAGGGAAGGGCTGTCATTCGCGCCCCCTTCACAGATACGAAAACTGAGGTCTGGGAAGTCAAGGATCTTCCCCAAGGACTCACTGCAAGAAGAGGTGAAGCCAGGGGGCCAGCTGACTCCGAATGCTGGGGCGTAAGCCTCTCCGGGTGACGGAGCTCCCCTTTTCCCGGGGCAAATGGAAGAGGCACGACAGAGGGGAGCCCTGGTCCCCAGCCTTCCAGTCCAGTGTTCTTTCTCCTCTACAACCTTTTCTCTGCTCACCTGAAAGGTGTGAAAGGCAGGCCCACACACACACACACATACACCCCCCCCCCAAAAAAGAGAAAGCCAAGGAGACCCCCTAGTGGCGACCAAGCCAGCCCTCCCGCCCCGCCCCCGCAGCCCTCCCCATGCCAGCGCAGACTCCTTGTCACCACCGTGATTGGTAGACTAAACAGCTGGAGAGGAGCCGGCCTCCTCGCTCCCTCTCGCCGGGGCGGCCCGGGGCTTTCAAAGCCCGGCCTGGGCTGCTATCTCCCCCATCAGCCCCAGCAGCATTTAGCCACTTTCTTCAAACACCGGCCAGGGCGTGATGGTTAACGTCAAACCTGGCAGCAAGTCATAACCTATAGGGCTGGGGCATTCATCACGGCCTGGGGCCCTGGGGACTGCAGAGGGGCCTGCGGGGTGGGGGCGGGGAGGGGGCTCGTCCTCCACCCACAGCCTCAGATCTCTCAGAGCTGGGGCAGAACGAGGGCTACCCGGCTGGCCAGCCCAAATTATAACAATGATAATAAATATCGATGACTAACAATAGCGCTTCACGTGTTTTATCCCACTGAATGCCTATAACCACCTGTGGGGCATTTATTGTTGTTTTTACCCTTGTTTTGAAAGAGCAGGAAATGGTGCACAGAGAGGTTAAGCCACTTGCCTAAAGTCACACAGCTAACAATAAAAATAGTATCAGCAACAATGATAACGTCTGTCATTTATAGAGTGATTGGCATGTGCTAGGCACTTCGTGTGTTACCTCATGTCATTCTCCAAGTGCTCTCTGAGCTAAGCATTATTATTGTCATTTTAGAGATGAGGAAGTCGTCGGAGCTGTTAGGGGCCTTTCCTGAGGTGACACAACTGGTCAGTGGCAGAGCTGGGGTCTAGAAGCAGACTTTCTGCCCCGTACCCTGCTCCGAAGCACGGCTCAGCACCTCCAGGGCCAGGGAATGGGCGCAGCCTGTCCTCCTCATCCTCATCACAGCCTCCATCAGGCATCAGGACGCCAGAAAGCAGTCCCAGGGGCCCTACTGTCAGCTCAAAGGCCTGACCGGGACCCTCAGAGCACCTGGGACCTCCCCACCTCAGGTGCCCACACAGCCCGGCCATCCCACCCCGGGAGCTGCGCTCCAGAGCAGAGCTGCCTGAGTGCCTGGAGCAAGGAGCAGAATGGCCCTGCCAGCAGGGGTGAGACTCTTTCCAGGAAGCCACATGCAGCGAGTGCCCCATGAGAAAATGCCCCAGAGGGCTTCCTGGAGGAGGCGATATCTAGGTGGATGAGGAGATGGGGATAAGGTCTATGCAGAGAGGACGGGGCATGTGTTACAGTCGGGGTTCTCCAGAGAAACAGAGCCAGTGGGAGGCCTACATGTAGCACACACATGTACATGTGTGCGCTCTCCATCCATACATATATCTGAGAATGCGAGAGGGAGAGAGAAAGAGAAAGAAATTGAGATTTCAAGAAACTGGCTCATGTGTCCGGGGGCTGGCAAGTCAGAAACGGGTAGGGGGCAGCAAGCCGGAGGCGCAGGTGAGAGCTGCTAGGACAGGCCTGAGCCCCAGGCCGGAAGCTCCAGCAGGATCTCTCTGTTGCAGTCGGGAGGGAGGGAGGCAGAGGGAGGCAGAGGGAGAGGGGCAGGGAGGCAGAGGGAGAGGGGCAGGGAGGCAGAATCCCCTCTTCCTTGGGAGACCCGGGCTTTCCTCGTCAGGCACGCAAACGACTGGATGAGGCCCACCCACGCGTCGGAGAGTGATCCGCGTTACTCAGAGTCTGCCAACGTAAAAGTCCATCTCATCCAAAAGATACTCGCGTGGCAACTTCTAGCCTGGTGTTTGACCCAACACCCGGGCGCCGTAGCACGGCCAGGCGGACGCATGAAACTAAGCGTCACAAAGGCAAGGAAGGTGTGATTCCACTTGTGTGCGGCACCTGGAAGGGTCGGGTTCACACGGACGGACGGACAGATGGGAGCAGGAGGGAGGCTGCCGGGCCCCGAGCCGAGGGAGGGAGGGTGGGGGTGTTTGAAAGGTATAGGGTTTCTGTTCGGGATGATGGAAACGGTCTGCAGATAGATGGTGGCGATGCTTGCACAACAATGTGAATGTACTTAATGCCGCTGAAAGGTTAAAATGGTAATTTTTATGTTATGTATGTTTTACCAAAATAAACACAAAATTAATCATCGCAGGCAGGGAGGGCCTGTGCAGGGAGGGGCGGCGGGGAGGCGAGGCCCTTTGTGAATGGAATCCACTCATTCAGCTTCTCACCCACCAGATAGTTTCTGTGAAGTCCGCACACGCGGGGACTGAGCTAGGGCGGGGGGACAGCGGGGGATGACACAGTGACGACCGCTGCCACACGCTGGCGATGGCACTGAGCCCTTTGGAGCCTTTATCTTACCTTGTGACCACACAGCCCTTGAAGGACACGGACCAATACCCCCATTTTACAGATGAGGAAGCTGAGGTTCAGAGAGGCTGCCGTGATTGCTCAAGGTCACACCATAACTCTGTGGCAGAGTGAGGACGGAAATCCAGGTCTGCCCGAAGACCCAGTCGTGTGGGGGGCACACTGGCCAGAAAGGAGGTATAGAATCCTTTGTGCCCCAAGAAGTTTGGTGGTGAAATAAAGGGGAAAGAGGGAGTAGTAGCCTGAAGGAAAGACCTGGGGAGGGCCTTCTTTTGACAGTGGAGAACCCCTGGGGGTGCTTGTGGACCAAGGGGGGAGAAGCTGGTAGAGGGTGAGGAGGCGGGGGGAGGGGGGGAGAGGAGGGGAAGAGGGAGAGGGGCCGGGGGCAGGGTAGGTGGCCAGGGAGGCACAGTCCAAAGGAAGATGGCGGCACTAGGAGGAGTCTGGGGAGCGGTGGGGGCAGCGGCAGCCCCTCTGGGTCAAGGCCTCTCCTGGGTTAGGTGGAAGCCCAGGGCCCCAGCACAGAGTGTGGGGGCAGGACAGGAGCAGAGCTGAGAAGCAGGGGCTCGGGGATGGGGTGCAGGAGGCACAAGGCAGGAACATGGGCTCCAGGGTCAGAGCGATACAGGCTCCAAGTTCAAGGCACAGCTCTCGCTGGTTAGCTGCGCAGCCTTGGGCAAGCCACTTAAACGCCCCAGACCTGTTTCATCTCCTGTTCGGTGGGGATCGCAAGAGGCTGCAGGTTGTTCCGAGCAGTGGGTGAGGTACCGCACGGGACGGGAGAGGAGAGACAGGGTGTGCGGGCAGCGGCGGGAGCCGGGCTGGCGTGCAGCCGCCCCCACCCCGACCTGGCCACCCGGGAGCCCTGTGGGGCTGGGCAGGCCTAACCAGGACTGGGGGCTTCAGACAAAGTGGTTCTGCTCATTGTGCCCAGGGCTAATTCAGCCCCCTCAGACCTACAAGACTTCTCCCTTTCTGGGGTGGACCTGGGGGAAAGGAAACTGAGGTACCTAGAAAGTACATCTCTGGGGCCATGTGGCTGGCCCTGACTGGACACCCAAGGGGGAATGGACAAGACCATCTGGCTCTGCTGTTTAGTAGCTGTGTGACTTGGGGCAAGTCTCTTGGCTTCTCTGGTCTCAGTGTCCCCACTGATTAAAGTGGGGGTGATAACCCTAGCCCCAGACTCTCAACAGTGAGCATGTCAGAGGCAAGAAAGAGTGAGAGGCTCATGGGAAGAATTCCACTCGATATTTTTTACCCTTCAGTGTCAAGAGGGAATTCTGCAACGCCTGTGATCTATAAAGATATTTCTATTTTGAAAACGGACATTACTGCACTGTCTTTCCTGCCTGCTTCAAATATGTGCAAATGGGATCATGGACGAGAAAGTCCTCTGTGACATGCAAACTGTGGAACAAACGAGGGAAAATATCAGCATTATCAGTTGTCAAGCACTTTTTCAACTTTTGCAAAGAGGTTTCAGAGGTTTCTGAGATCCGACCTCACTCTTCCCCCATAGCTGCTTATTGCACCATTCAACTCATTCAGCAAGTGATTCCTGAAGGCCTACTGTGTGCCCACGAACATACCGCGATCTTACCTTATTTATCACTCAAAACACAGAGAAGGCGACCTGCCTGCCTTTGAGGGAGGTGCTATTGCCGCCCTCACTTTAGAGATGAGGAAACTGAGGCACAGAGAATCAGAGTGACTTGTCCGTGTCACACGTTACTGAGGGGCAGAGCTGGGACCTAAATCCTGGCCTTTCCCGTCACAAAGCCCGTCTCTCAGATGCCACAGCGCTTGCTGCCTCAGTGGCTCCTGACTCAGCATCCCCGTCTCAATGAGGGCACTGAACCCACAGGAGGAGGAAGGGTTACGTTCCTGGCTCCGGCAGCACAGACCTGGTTAAAATCACACCTTTGCTACTGGGATTCAAGCTTTGTGACCTTGGCCGTGGTGACGTCAATAAACCGCTCTGCGTGTCATGGGCTCGTCTGTAAAGTGAGGTGGTCGCAGTACCTGTCTCACAGGGTTACTGCAGGGGGCAATGACGACTCACGTACAGAAAAGGAAAAGGAAGGCAGGTGCCTGGCACGGGGCAAGTCATCCATACAAGCTGACTGTTGTTTCACTTCAGAAAGACTGCAACCTCGGTTCCTTCACAGCCTGGCTTCTTCGTCCTTCCACAGTTTGCCGCTCATACTGGATCCCTCTTACCTTATACTATTTGATAGAGACTATCCCCAAGCGTGCCAGAAACGCTGGCTTGGGAACTTTTAAACTCCGCCAGGTGCCTGTGAGGAGAGGAGCAGGTTTCCCTGTGGGAAGACAGGGGCTCGCCCCAGTGGGTCCCGTCGTCAGCCCTCCCGGGAAGGGGGCGGGCTGAGTGGGCTCTGTCGGCACTTATGGCCCCTCCCGGGGGCCCGCATCAGCCGGCCTTTGGACCTTCCAGGGCCTCCCTGTAAATCACCCCGGGTGATTTACACAGAGACGCCCGGTCCACTAATCCAGTAAACAGGATAAGCAGGGTCCAGTCGGATTTATGGGCTGCCAGAAGGGCCTCTCACTGCTGGAGGGGTGTGTGCAGTGACCCTTCTCCTGACCGCCGGCCTGGAGTCTCCTCATGGGCAGGGGTCATGCCGCCTGCTCCAGGCCCCGCTCTGCTCCTGTTGGTGATGCTGGGCCGGTGCCTTTCCCTCTCTGGGCTCCAGGTCCCACCGGCCCAGATGTCCACTGGGCAGCTGGCGTGAGCCAGCATGCAGGGAAGCTAAAGGCAATGCAAGCTGGGCCCTGCTGTCCTATGGTGGGGACGGGCGCTGGAGCACGGCGATGGAGCTCACGGGTACCACAGCCAGGCTGCTCTGCCTTCAAATTCACTCGCTCCGATATTCCCTAACTGCATGCTCCTCCGAGCCTCAGAGCCCCCACCTGTGAGGTGGCAGTGACATTAGCACCTTTCTCAGAGTTGTTACTATTGTCATAGAAGGAGAGAATGCGTATGAAGGGCTCACACAGCACCTGCACCTCGTAAGGGTCCTAAGTATTAGACAATCACAATTACTCTTGCATTGATGACTGCATGGGAATTATCCCAGATATCGTCACACGGACCCAGCCATCCCGAGAAAGTGTGTCGCAGTTTTACTGTGGTCATGGGAAACTGGAGGGAACCTGTGTCCCTTGATGGGCAGAGGATGGGTACCCACGGGGCTTTGGCAGGAGCTACTGGTGACAACCTAAACATTCACATCACGACATGGGTGGATCTTGAAACTAGTGACAAGAGATATAGCAACGACACAGTAACGGTCCCATAGGTTAACGCACGCACACATACAAATTCAATGTGGTGCCTATTTAAATCTCAATCTTTTTTTTGCAGAAATAGAAAATTTTATCTTAAAATTCGTGTGAATCTTAAAAAAGAAGAACAGTGTTGGAAATCTCACACTTCCTGATTTCAAAAAATGCTACAAAGCCAAAGTAACCAAAACAGTTGTGGTGCTGGCATAAAGACAGACGAATAAACCAATGTAACAGAACAGAGGTCCCAGAAAGAAACCCTCACACATATGGCTAACTGATTTTCACCAAGGGTGCCAAGACCATCCAACGGGAAACAGAGAGTCTTGTTTCAGTCCATGGAATAGGGAAAACTAGATACCCGCACGCGAAAGAATGACGTTGGATCCTTACCACTTTATACCACGTACAAAATGGATCACAGACCTAAAGTTAGGAGCTAAAACTACAAAATTCTTAGAAGAATATATAAGGGAAAATCTTCACGGCAATGATTTTTTTCATTATGATAGCAAAACACAGGCTACACCCAAACACGAAAATAAAAATCAGATTTCGTCACAACGAAAAACTTGTGTGCATCAAAGTACATTACCCAGAGAGTGAAAAAAAAACCCAGGATGGGAGAAAGTATTTGCAAATCATATATCTGATAAGGGATTTCGATCCAGAACACATATGTAAAGGACTCCTACAACTAAACAACAACGACAAAAATCAAACAACCCAATTAAGAAATGGGCAGAGGACCTGGACTGACATAACTCCAAGGGTGACGTACGAATGGGCTAATGGGCATACGAGAGCACGCTCAACGTCACCAGTCATTAGGGCACTGCCAATCAAAACCGTGACAAGATGCCACTTCCCTCCCACTAGAATGGCATTCACTAAAAGCCAACCAACCACACCAACAAGAAACCAAGCCCAGACCAGGAAAATAATAAGTGTTGACAAGGGCGTGGAGCTATTGGAACACTTGGGCGTTGCTGGTGGGAATTCACAATGGTGCACCGCTGTGGAAAAGGGCTTGGCAGCGCCTCAAGAAGGGAAGCATAGAACTTGAACAGAATCAGCAAGTCCACTCCTCAATGTACACTCCAAATATCCGAAAACTGGGACTGAAACAGATAGCTGTGCACCAATGTTATCACAGCGTTGTTCACAGTAGCCGAAAGGTGGAAACGACCCAAGTGTCCATCTACAGACGAATGGATAAACAACATGTGGTCTATACCTATACCGGAATATTATTTAGCCATAAAAAGCAATGAAGTTCTGACACATGCTACGATATGGGTGGACCTTGAAAACATTCTGCTAAGTGAAATAAACCAGACAAGCAAGGATAAATATTATATGATTCTACTCATGTGAGCTGTTTTTAAAAATATTTTATTTATTTATTTTAATTTTTTTTATTTACAGAGAGAGTGGAATGGAGGGATAAACAGAGAGAAACATCAATGTGTGGTTGCTTCTCAGATGCCCCCCACCCCTGGGGACTTGGCCTGCAACCCAGGCATGTGCCCTGAATGGGAATTGAACCAGCAACCTTTTGGTTTGCAGGCCCACGCTCAATCTACTGAGCCACACCAGCCAGGGCTATATGAGCTATTTAGAGTAAGGAAACTAGTAGATAAAGAAAGTGGATAGTGGTGACCAGGGCCTTGAGAAGGAAAAAAAGGGCAGTTACGGCTCACGAGTCCAGTATCTTTCTGGGTGATAAAATGGTTTTGAAGGTGGGTAGTAGTGATAGTGACACCAGTCCGTGGGTGTGCTTAATGTCACTGACTGTGTGCCGACCCCTGTGTTGGGGACTAGGAACGCAGCAGTAAACGAGACAGGCATGGCTCCTGTCCTCACGGAGCTGACTGACATCTGCTGGGGGATAGATGTTACAAGGACAATGAAATAAAATAATCTCTGATGGTGCCTGGGGCTGGGAGGAAAGAAACGAGTGCGGGGGCCACCAGCTGTCTGAAGTCGGCCAGGAGAGGCCTTGAGGGAAGGTGACATTCAGAAAAGACCTGAAGGGTGAGAGGAGCCAAACTGGGAAAAGCAGGGGGTGACCCCTCCAGGCAGCGGGCACAGCTCCAAGCCCCCTCTGGTGTGGAACTTGGGAGATGGAGAGGGTGGTTGCTATGGAAACTCCAGGGCAGCGAGTGGTGCCTCCACCCAGATCTCACATCCCTTTTCTTTGTCTGAACTTTAGTTGCAGAAAGATGCTCAGGGATCACTCAGTACATTGCACAAAGGGGAAACTGAGTCCCACAGAGGGGCTCTCCCAAGGTCTCCGCTTGCCTATAGGGAAGCCCTGTTCTCCCAGCCGCTCCCAGTGCACTCTTTCATTCTTCCTTCTTTGAAATTGTGACTCTGGCTTCCCACAGGCCCTGGGGGATGTGCCACTGGGGCCAGTGGCCTCAGGTGTTGGGGACAACTTGGGCTGTTTTTGCCAGATAAAAACACAAGATGCACACAGGCCCTGGGAGCTCATTTGAACCACGATAACACGAGAAAATTTTCTTGTCTTTTCTAGAAATTTCCACCTCATGCCTGCAAAGGCTTGGGGTTTGGAAGTTGGGTGGGGACAGCCAGAAGAGCTGTTTTCCCATCATTCAAAGGCCCCCTGGGGAAGGGGGACAGCAGACTGGAGAAGTCCCGAGGGTGAGTGTTTCAGGAGAGCAGATTTCAGCCCAGCACCAGAGTGCGTTTTCTGACCCCTCACTGTGTCAGCAGTGTGTTCAAGAGCCTGAGTGGCCATCCGTCAGGGAGCTGCCCGGGTAAGACCGGAAGATGAATTTCTGAGATATTTTCCAACCTGAAGTTAATGACTCTACTGGTTTAGGATTCAGGATCAATGAAAAGATTAATAATATAACTACCAAATTTTACTGGAATTCCTAACTGCATAAATGATTCTTCAACTGCCACTTGTTATGGTTCTGAGTTGCCTGGCTAGTCCCCCCAAAGCCATGTCACTGGGCACCCACAGACGGGGGCTCCCAGAAGATTACAGTCTGACCTTTGTTACAGGGGAGCACTGGCTGGAAGTGACAGCCTCGAACACTTCCCCTCCTGGCGTCGGGCATTTCCTTGAGTACCAGCTGGGCACTCACTACGTTCTGGGCAAAGCTGCAGGCACTGAACTCTCACGACAGCCCTGCGGGAAGGTGCTGTGGGTCTAAGACTCTGGCTCTAAGAAGTTCAATTCCAGCCCTGGCTGGTATAGCTCAGTGGACTGAGCACGGGCTTGTAAACCAAATGGTTGTTGGTTTGATTCCCAGTCAGGGCACATCCCTGGGTTGCAGGCCAGGTCCCCAGTTAGGGGAATGTGAAGGGCAAACACACATTAACGTTTCTCCCCCTTTCTTTCTCCTTCCTTTCCCCTCTCTCTAAAAAACAAATAAATAAAATATTTTTAAAAAAGGAAGTTCAATTCCAGGTTTCTCTGCTGTCACTTTCACATTCAAGGGGGGCCTTTGAATTCTTTCCTGACAACTCAAGGTGATTTTCATTTGCAGAAATAATTCTGATGTAATGAGCACAGAACATTCCAGAAGAGAGGAACCTGCCAAGTTTTCTGCAAGTTCTGAGGAAACAGAAGCGGGGAGTCTGGCTGGAGGGCTGAGGAGGAGACTGTGTGGGGAAGGTGGCATTTGAGCAGAGCTGGGTGCGTGTGAGTGTGCATGCGTGCACACTCAGTTGTGCTCTCTCTCACACACACGCATACGCACACTGGCCCGGCAAGGAGCACGGGCAGTTGATATGGAAGTGACACAGTCTCTGTCTCCCACAATGGCTTCCAGGACGCTGTGAGCACAACCAGAAGTCATCCCTGCGTTTCTCCTAGGTGAAGGAGAACTAGCAAACAGCAAGCAGAAGAACTGACGAAAGGTGGCAGTGGGATCCACTTCTTCCTCTTTCCAGACATTGGCAACAACTGGCAACAACTGGCAACAGGGCAGACGGCAGGGCTCTGCTTGCTGGGCATCCATCCCTGTGCCAGCTCCCTCTCTGTCCACTCAGAGCCGAGACCAAACCCAGTCCCCAGAGCGGCAGGAGCCTCGTTTGCCACGTTTTCTGGTCCCTGGTTTTGGGCAGAACCTCTCCTTGATTCTTTTGACCAAATTCTTGGAGAGCTTTTTTTTTTTTTTTTTTTAAACCTGGAAGCAAATTGTAACTGAGAAGTTACAATTGTAACTGCAAATTGTAGCAGAGAAAAGGTGTTGCTTAATTTCAAGCTCAGTTCTGGTTTTCTAAAACTAAGTTCTCTAAAAAGTAGGATAAAACGAATATCTATTTACCACAACGAGGCTTTCTAATGAGCTCCCCTGTGCCTTCCCCTTAAATTCAAACCACTTGTCTCCACATAAAACCCCCGTAGCTACCGCCGTTAACACCCTTCTGAAGGAAGAGCCAGCCCACAGCCCGCAGCCCCTGCTCGTCAGCGACTCCAACAAAGGCGCGTGCAGAGACCCCTTGGCTGAGGTTGCAGGAGTCATCTGCTCTGAGAAAATATCTCAGGGGTGCACGGATGGGGACCCGAGGGGCCTCCCACAGGCCCATATTCGAGAGGCGACTGTGGTCTCAGTGCAGCCTGGAAGAGCACGTTCAGTGTGCAGAGGAAAAGGAATTCGTTTCCGCATTCTGCTGCCCGGAGCCCACTGGGTGTGTCTCCCTCTCTGGGAGAGGTGACCTGCGTTTGGCTGGGGACAGGCCCCACACCAGACCTCAGATGGTCAGCCTGGGGGATGCTGCAAAGGGCTGCTGGGGTGTGTGTGGGCGTGGGTTCGGGAGAGGGCTCCTTGGAATCCAGAGACCCCCAGAATAGGCTTCATAGTTGGCCCTTACCCAGCCCCCGCCCCCCTGCTGCCAATGAAGGAAGAGGCCGTCTCCTGGAGATGTCAAGGTCTGGAGGGCACTGCCTCTGCCCTGAACTCATTGTATGACCTTGAACAAATCATTTCCTTGTCCTGGGTCTCCCTTTAGCCAACTAGTGGTTCTTACCCGTTGGGAGACACTGGCTTCTTGGCAGTCTGATGTCAGAACGTCTCTCTAGCAAGGATGGTTTACATGCACAGATTCCAAATTTTACTTACACTTCCGGGGGTTGCTAGGGAGTCCCTCGGAGGGAAGGGCTATAGGAGCCTCAGGTGGTGTTCCCTGAGGTCCCGTGCCCAGTGCCTGCCCATTGCCAGCGCTCAAGAACGGTTTGTGGAATAAAGAATGGTCCCTTCTGACACTCACTTCCTATGAGTCTATGATTCTAAGCGCCCAGCTCTGCCTCTGCCCAGGCACATTCTGCAGACAGAAACAAAGGTATGCAGGAAAGGCTCTTGCGTGAAGAAATGTGCACTTGCAAGCACACGCGCGTGCATCTTCTAACTTCCATCCTTTTGCCATACTATGTTATCAAGCACCTACTATGTGCTATTTGCCGGGGATACTGTGGCGGTGAGCAGGACCGACCCCACCCCTGCCCTCACGGCGCACACAGTCCCTCGGGCCCGGCAGACGTCAGCACCAGCCCCGGTGCACAGGGAGGCACAGATGCTGGGCCGCATCATGCCTTTCGTGGGCTTTGGGCACTTTGCCTTTATGTGCTCCTTCCTCCATCAAAAACATATTAAAATACTCCTGTGTTGGTGCAAAGATGAATACAATCCAGGCTGGATTCATTGTTATAGGCCATTATTATTATTTTCATTTTTTAATTCTGATTTCAAAAGACTTAAAAACAAAAACAGTTTTGCGGGACTCTAGTGCATGGTGGGTACTAGGGACTGTGCCCATAGCAAAGTGGTGCCTGCCTGTGGCTCATCCCTACCCGCCAGAAAATGCAAAAGGGAAGGCTGTCAAGTACGTGTTTCCAAAAGGAAGCTGTACGACGTGAGGAGAAAGTGGGAAGGGCGGACTTCCGAAGGGAGAGGGCGCCGTGGCAGAGCCCTGGCTGGCGAGCGGGACTGAACGGATGGCGCAGAACAGGCGCCCTGGGTGGGGAGAGGCCAGAGAAGGCAACAACACCGGGGCAGAAACGTGAAGGACACGTGTAGGGAGTGGAGGTGACCAGGGTCCCAGTGTCCCCTCAAACCGGACCCGGGGCTCATGCAGGGTCCCATCCACTCCTACTTGTAGGGTCTCAGTGCCTCCTGCCAATTTTTTAAGAAATTTCTTAATTTTTAAAAATTTTTTGAGTTTAGAGAGTGAGAGGAAGAGAGAAGCATCGATTTGTTATTCCGCTTACTGTATTTTACCATGTTTAACGTGTGTCCATGTTTTTGTGTGCATTATACACAGGATTATTATAGCCATGATATGTACTCATTATATCCACGTATAATGCACATCTTTTGTTCCCCCTCAAAAATTTGGGCAAAAAAGTGTGCATTATACACAGTATTTATACATTTGTTGATTGATTCTTGTATGTGTCCTGACTGGGGATCGAACTCATAACCTTAGTGTATCTGGATGATGCGCCAACCAATGGGGCTACACAGCTAGAGCAGAGTCTTAGCCTTTAGATATCCACACAACAACCCATTTATTAAGCTATGAGTAGCACCAGGCACACAGAGCACTTCACCATTACCCTATTTCATAGAGAAGAAAACCAAGTTTAGGGGTTAAGTAACTTACCTGCGATCAGACAGCTGGGAAGAGGCAGAGCTGTGACCTCCTGCCTCTATGCCACACTGTCTCACTGAGAGGCTGAGGAAGCCCTACACTGCCAACACGCAATGGGATAAGGGAGGCTCAGAGAGGAGACAGGATTCTTGCCAGGCCACAGGAGGTTTTTGATAGAGTTGAGATTAGAATCCAGGTATCCTGGCTCCAGCCTGGAGGCCCGGCCCCCCAGCCAGGAGGATCAGTGCTTTCTGAGTGATCACACTGGCATCATCAGGACTTCCTCCTTCTTCCAGCCTCAGAAAACACAAGGCTTGTTTGCACTATGGCCTTGACCCCTTCCCAGCTGGTCCTTCCTACCCAGCCTGCCCATGCAAGTTCCTGAAGGCCAGTTTCTATAAGAATCAGACCGAGACCCTTCTTTCTCAAAAGGTTGCTCTCATAAAGGGAGGTCTTTTTACTCCCTGCCCCAGGGGGAGGCTCAGCAAGGTCAGGTCTCCTCTCTGTCCTACTCCCATCCCTCCACTGCAAGAAGCACCTGCCTCCCACTCTGGCTATGCAGACGTTATAACGGCTGTGAGCTGACTCACCTCTGTGACATGACACCCTGCTGGGTGGGAGCACAGCTCTGGGAGTCACCGTTGTCCCAGGGTGTTGATACACTGGAACAGCCCCAGGGTTGGTCCTGGGGAGTAGATACACTGGAATAGTCCCAGGGCTGGTCCTGGGGAGTCGATACACTGGAATAGTCCCAGGGCTGGTCCTGGGGAGTCGATACACTGGAATAGTCCCAGGGCTGGTCCTGGGGTGTTGATACACTGGAATAGTCCCAGGGCTGATCCTGGGGTGTCGATACACTGGAATAGTCCCAGGGCTGGTCCTGGGGTGTGGATACACTGGAACAGCCCCAGGATTGGTTGTGGGGTGTTGACACAGTGGAACAGTCACAGGGTTGGTCCTGGGCTGTAGATACACTGGAACAGCCCCAGGGTTGGTTGTGGGGTGTTGATACACTGGAACAGCCCCAGGGTTGGTTGTGGGGTGTTGATACAGTGGAATAGTCCCAGGGCTGGTCCTGGGGTGTCGATACACTGGAATAGTCCCAGGGCTGGTCCTGGGGTGTGGATACACTGGAACAGTCCCAGGGTTGGTTGTGGGGTGTCGATACACTGGAATAGTCCCAGGGCTGGTCCTGGGGTGTGGATACACTGGAACAGTCCCAGGATTGGTTGTGGGGTGTTGACACAGTGGAACAGTCACAGGGTTGGTCCTGGGCTGTAGATACACTGGAACAGCCCCAGGGTTGGTCGTGGGGTGTTGATACACTGGAATAGCTCCAGGGTTGGTCCTGGGCTGTAGATACACTGGAACAGTCCCAGGGTTGGTCCTGGTCTGTAGATACACTGGAACAGTCCCAGGGTTGGTCATGGGGTGTTGATACAGTGGAATAGTCACAGGGCTGGTCCTGGGGTGTAGATACACTGGAACAGCCCCAGGGTTGGTCGTGGGGTGTTGATACAGTGGAATAGTCACAGGGTTGGTCCTGGGGTGTAGATACACTGGAACAGCCCCAGGGTTGGTTGTGGGGTGTTGATACAGTAGAACAGTCCCAGGGCTGGTCCTGGGGTGTAGGTACACCGGAACAGTCGTAGGGTTGGTCATGGGATATAGATACACTGGGACAGTCCCAGGGTTGGTCCTGGGCTGTAGATACACTGGAACAGTCCCAGGGTTGGTCATGGGGTGTTGATACACTGGAACAGTCCCAGGGTTGGTCCTGGGCTGTAGATACACCAGAACAGTCCCAGGGTTGGTCCTGGGCTGTAGATACACTGGTATAGTTCCAGGGTTGGTTGTGGGGTGTTGATACAGTGGAACAGTCCCAGGACTGGTCCTGGGGTGTAGATACACTGGCACAGTCATAGGATTGGTCGTGGGGTGTAGATACACTGGAACAGTCCCAAGGTTGGTCATAGGGTATAGATATAGTGGAACAGCCCCAAGGTTGGTTGTGGGGTGTAGATACACCGGAGCAGTCCCGGGGTTGGTCCTGGGCTGTAGATACACCAGAACAGTCCCAGGGTTGGTCATGGGGTGTTGATACACTGAAACAGCCCCAGGGTTGGTTGTGGGGTGTTGATACAGTGGAACAGTCCCAGGACTGGTCCTGGGGTGTAGATACACTGGAACGGTCCCGGGGTTGGGTGTGGGATGTAGATACACTGGAACAGCCGCAGGGTTGGTTGTGGGGTGTAGATACACCGGTACAGTGCCGGGGCAGGTCAGCAGGAAGACCGTAGGCCTCCATATCACGTATCCTGGGATGGGGTGCAGTTGCAGGACCCAGGCTGTAAGAACCGTCGTCACACCTTGGGAGACGACCCTGTAGAAGAAGGGAGATAAAAGTTTGTAGGTCCTGAAGGGAGCATTTGACTCTTGGGCAGAAGTGATGGGGGAGAGGTCCATTCAGTTCAGGACCTTATCACAGTCAGTGCTGAACCAGGTGACATGGGTATAGAAGCCGAGGCTGGGCAGGAGTGTGTGTGCCAGAAGGTGCTGCAGGAGTGCAGAGTTGTATGGGTTGGAATGCTTTAGGAAGTCTATGCCTCTTCCACTCTTCTCATTTTCTAGGGAGGCAACAGGGTTGAGTGGGAAGAAATGTTACGACCTGTGAAGTCAGACTGTCCCTGTTTAAATGTCTGGTGTCTACCACTTACTACCTAAGTGGCCCTTCACTGCTCTGGGACTC
Organism: Phyllostomus hastatus; assembly: GCF_019186645.2. NCBI lineage: Eukaryota > Metazoa > Chordata > Mammalia > Chiroptera > Phyllostomidae > Phyllostomus > Phyllostomus hastatus. Next base: position 17,100,437 of record NW_025333611.1, read on the forward strand.
AGTTTCCTCTTCTGTAAAATAGGGACAGAAACAAGTACAAAGGGCTATTGTGAGAGTTATGTGAGATAGTGGTAGAAAGGTTTTCCCATGGCACAGTTCTGGAGCTGTTAGGCGACATAGTTGGCCAAGTTTAATGACTGGTGGAGACAGTCAGCTTAGAGTAGGAAGTCAGGTCTCCTCCAGCCCAGTGGGCTCTGTCCTACCTGTGTGGGTCCCTCTTACTGAGCACCTACAACATGCCTGAGTCAAGCGGGGTTCCACTGAGTATGACCGGGTACAGTTATTATCTCATTATACACACGAGGCTCAAATAGTTAGTTCGATTGTTCAAGGTCTCACAAGGGAGGAAGCAGCAGAGTTGGGGTTCCAATTCAAGTCTGACTCCCCACGTCCCTGATCTTAACCAGGGACTGGCAAACTCTAGCCCGAGGGCCAAGCCCTCCCCACTGTCTGTTTCGGGAGTAAACTTTCATTAGAACGCAGTTGTGCTTGCGTGTTTGGTTATGCTCATGTTGCTTGCAGCTCTTCTGAGGAACAATGGCAGAGTGCCTGTCATTGCACATGGACTACATGCCCTGCGAAAGGTCGGGACACTCACTAACTGGCTGTTTGCCCAAACAAGTCAGCTGCCCCGACTCTTAATTACCATTTTATAGGCTTTTCTTGGGAATTTAAAGAGAGAATGTGAGTAGCACTAGGACACATTTTTAGGTAGCAAGGCGAGTGTCTGACCTGAATTCTGTGACAGACAGAGACTGAGTTCTTGCCTGGTGCTCCTCCACCCTCCCTCCGTGCCTCCCGGAGCAGGTCTTTCTGGTCAAGAGGGATGAGCTGAGCAAGAGACGGGGGCCCGGTGCCGGGCACAAGAAGAGCGCCCTGTGCTCTGCATTTCTAGGCTGTGCTATAACCGGGAGACCTTTATTTAAGTTTTAAAAAGTTACTTAACATGATTTCATTTTATTACTTGCTGATTGATGTTTTTATTGATTCTACTTATTATACCTGCATCAGAACTGTATCTCTTTTCCTTTGAAATATATGCTCTACATGGTGAGTGTGTAGTAGTAGCTTAGGACCACCTACTTCCCCAAGTAAACAAGCAGCATTTGTAGCCACAGCCAGGGAGACAATACATTTCAATATACGGGGACCAAGGAACAGATCAAGTCCACCAAAAAAGATATGGCCGCTATGTATATGAGCAGAAAGGGCACTGGACAGGGAGTCAAGAGTGCTGGTTCTGGACGTAGCTCCATTGAATCGGGGGATTTAGGATTCTCATAAACCCTCCTGTGCCTCAGTTTCCCCTAACATAAAGTGGGGTTAAAGTCCTGATGACTGCTAAGGGCACTCCCCAGTGTGGCGTTGTATTCCCATAGAAAGTGCTGAGATAAAGCCTTGGGCGCAGCCCTGCCTAGCCCCCGCAGTGGGGAGTCTCTGCTCTGACCCCAGCCGACTCCTCCGGCAGTAGGTGACCGACCACACACCAGGCACCTTCCCCATCCTTGCTGGCTTTGTCCCAGGATCCAGGACTCTTTTATCAGAAGGGGGATTTAGGTCTGATGAGGGTCGAGTGTCCTGGCCAGGGGACAGTGGGCCAGAGGACGCCACAGTTGTTTTCCACGATGGGGAGGAGGGGGACGCCGAAGGCAGCGAGGGGTCTGTCCTGTCATCCATCTCTCCTTGTCCTCAGGATGGCTCTATCAGAGCGCCGGGGAGCAGGACAGAGCAGGCTTGTCATCACCGCCAGGGTCACGGGCGCCCCTGCCTCCCTGCTAATCCCCTTCCTGGTTCCTCCCACTCCAGGGCATGCTCCAGACCCTCCCCGTCTCTGTTGCATATCGCTTTTTACAATTTGATGGGCAAATGGGAATATCAAGGTTTCATTCGTAGCTATTTGATCACTCCTTGATTTCTCTTTGTCTTTTCTCTTATTTAGCTATTTGTATTTTTACTTTTGTAAACAGATTATTCATGGCCTTTGCTTTAACTGTATGTATTAAATGTGTTGGAGTGACATTGGTTAATAAGATTACATAAGTTTCAAGCATATATTTCTATGCTACATAGTATATTGTATTGTGTGCCCACTACCCAAAGTTTTAATTTTTTCCCTATAATAATGTTTGTCATTTTACTTTTGATTTTTTTAGGTTACAAATTTTTTTTTAAAGATTTTATTTATTTATTTTTAGAGAGGGAAAGAAGGGAGATAGAGAGAGAGAGACAGAGAAACGTCAATGTGTGATTACTGGGGGTTATGGCCTGCAACCTAGGCATGTACCCTGGCTGGGAATCGAACCTGGGACACTTTGGTTCCCAGCCCGCGCTCAATCCACCGAGCTATGCCAGCCAGGGCTTAGGTTACAAATTTAATATGTAAATATATTTTTTCTTTTGCCAAGCTTTTACAGAATCAAACAGAAGTGGGTGTAGCAAGGACATGTTAACAGCTGCCCTGACTGGTGTGACTCCATGGGTCAAGCATCCTCCCACAAACAGAAAGGTCGCCATTTCGATTCCAGTCAGGGCACATGCCTGGGTTGTGGACCAGGTTTCCAGTAGGGGGGGCGTGTGAGAGGCAACCGATCTGATGTTTCCCTCACACATGGATGTTTCTTCATTCTCTTTCTACCCTCCTTCCCCTCTCTTTAAAAATAAATAAATAACATCTAAAAAAAAAGAAAGAAAAAGAAAATGTTAATAGCCTCCCATTCCTTCCTCTGCATTTCTGAATTCCCAGGAAATCATTGATAATTAACATTTGCTGGGTAACTGCTGTCACTTTTATTGTATTTATGCAAAGTTATTCAAATACTTATACATATATATTTTTTTCTTTTTTATAGAAGTGAGAACATTCTATATCTTTTAACCTCCGATTTGTTTTTTCAAATTCTACAGTTTAAGTTGAAATGGTCCCCTCTTAGATTCCTATGCCTCTTTTCAATTCACAAACTCTTTCTCGTCATCCTCACTTCAAGAGTTAGGCAAGATTCATTAAGCAAATGTTACAGATTAAAGAAACGGAGACTCGGGGAGAAAAAATGATTTATCCAGGACCTTCAACAATTCCATCCTGGGGCAAAAACCCCAGACTCCTGATTCTCAGGGTCTTCTCTCCCTACGCTAAGTGGAGGGGACCTTTTGCCCCTAAAGTCACCCTTCGAACTCAGGCCGGAGCTGGGGGTCGGAGAAAGTGAAAGTACTACGAGATTCAAAGAGAAAGAGACCTCTGAGCTATCCCTGAGACGCTGACCAGCCCCGAGTGTGCCGGGAGACCTTGTGGGGTTGTCTGCCCTCTCTGGGTTCTGGGTGTTCATCTCTGAAATGAAAGCCTAACCAGGGGACTCACACTGTGCTCTGTGGGGCTCCGGGGAGCCCCCCAAGTTGCTGCTCCTCCAAAGTGAACACAGGCAGCATGTTCTGGGCTGCTCATCACCTCACCGTGCTGGTGCAAAGCCGGACGGAGCCCACGTGTCCACCAGTAGGTGGGGGGTTAAGGGCACTGGAGTTTTCCTCTGCTCATCCCCTCATTCACTGATGGGATAGCTAGTAACCACTGCCAGGCCCTGGTTTCCGCACCGGGAATCACCGGTGAACAAAACAGAACGAGTGTCTGCCTTCTCGGAACTCACCCGGAGGGTGGACTTGTGAGCTGCGGTCCAGGGTGGGGACATAAGGTGGGGCCCTAAGTCTCAGGGTGAGTGGGTGCCTGGGCCACAGCGGTGGCAGCAAGGTACGGAGCCTGGTGTGGGGTGATTCCTTTCGTGCAAACCCCCACCTCCAACAGAACAAGGATGTCTGTCTGCGGGTAGACACAGGAAAAGGTGCCGAGGAGGGTTTGGGGGTGCATCTCCGAGAGACTGTGCTGCTTCTGAGAAGAAAGGGGCCTGGTCCAGGACTGAAGGCACCTTGTCTGGGGCCCTTTGACCTTATCTGCAGTGTTTGAAACAAGGAAGACATATTCAAGTATTATTTGTAGTTAAAAAATGTTTTTAAAGTTTAAGATAAACTCAAGTCCAGAGAGAAGGGAAGGACAAAAGCAAACAAGTTTCCATCTCTGGGAGTCCTTTTAAATCTCACAGGCTCAGGCTCTACGATCTACCCAAAGCGAGGAGGCATCTTGGTTTGGGGCTCCCGGAACAAGCAGACCTCACCGCTGAGACAGTATCCACCAGGTTCAGCGCCAACAGGGTCCCCCTGAGCTGCCTGGAATCCCATCTCAGTGTTGCCGGAGGGGAACGCCTTCCCTGAGACTAATTTCACGGTGGGGAAACCTAGGTCCAGGCTTTATAATTTCTTAACGTACCCAGGGCCCCATTCATGGCAGAGCCCAGATTGCCAAGCAGGAAGCCAGCTGCCAGGCTTCCAGGTCCTGAGCCCAGGGTGCCCGGGGGGGAGGGGAAGGGAGGAAGGGGATGTCATCCTCCAGCCTCCCGGGGGAAGCTCCGATGGTGAGTCCTGGTGTCCCGCAAATGCTGAAAGGAAGCCTTGTCAACATGGAAGGAGATCAAGGCAGCCGGGGGTGCTGAAACCTCCTGTCGCGTCCAGCATCTCTGAGGAGATAGGGACACTTTGGACGCTGCCCCCACCCCCTTCTTGAGCTCTCTCCATTCGAATTCCGAGGGGCTTTGGAATCACTAGACTGTCTCCTGCTCCCAGGAAACCCCAGGCTTCAGTGGAGCCAGGCGACTGGCCATCCATCATCCTTATCTCATGGCTCTGGCGGCCCCAGGTCCCTGGCCTGGATGGGCCCAGGGGGCTGGGGGGAGTGGGGGCTGGGCTGGGGGCTGCGGGGGGGTCGGCCTCGATAACAAGAAAAGCAGCTGTCCCCTGGGGGAACTTCAAAGTGCCCGGAGCTGAAATTTATGGGCAGAGCTGCTCACATTAGGGGCCAGAGGACCATTCATCCCACAAATATTTATTGAGCACCTACTGTGTGCCGGACAGTAGGCAGGGGGAATCTTATGGGCCTGAGATTTGTTTGTTAGGTTAACATGTCTGCCTCAGTGGGCTAGGTTGATAAATGGATCAGTTGGATACCTCGTTAAATATTTATTTATTTATTTATTTTTAAGATTTTATTTATTTATTTTTAGAGAGGGAAGGGAGGGAGAAAGAGAGAGAGACAGAAACATCAACGTGCGGTTGCTGGGGGCGGTGGCCTGCAACCCAGGCATGTGCCCTGACTGGGAATCGAACTTGCGATGCTTTGGTTCGAAGCCCATGCTCAATCCACTATGCCAACCAGGGCTTCGTTAAATATTTATTAAACGCCCACTGTGTGCTGGGGGTTCCGGGGGACCCAAGGCTATTAGAATGGTTAAATGAAGACATTCCCTTTTATGAGTAGGATTTGAGCTCTGCTCACGCAATGGTCAAGAGCTCTGGCATCAGGCAGGCTTGGGCAAGTTACTAAACCTCTCTGGGTTTCAGCTTCCTTAGCTGTCAAACCAGGATAATAATTATACCTACCTCATGGAGACTGGGAGAGAATAAAATGAAACAAGAAACGAAAGATCAAAAGTGTAGCCTGAGCCCAGCGCATGGCCATCTTGCAGTGCAGTGGTTATTTCTGTGGCTGCAGTTGTCGACACCATCATTCATTTATCACGTTTGTGAGGAGTGCCTGCTACGTGCCGGGCAGCTGCTGGAGCGGCAACTGGGCACGTTGGCCTGGGAGGGTTCGGAAGGGTCCCTACCTCTGCCCTTGGGTCTCTCCTTGGTGGAGGCTTCAAGGCAAAAGTAGGGGTTCCTGCATGGGCCCAGGAGAGGCACTTGGACTTGGCGACTTCTCAAATCCCTTTCACTCTAAGACCCTAAGGGCACATGATCCTCCTCCCAGGGCAGGTCTTAGAAGGGAATGCCTCACTCTCTTCCTGACTGCCCATGAGGAAGACCTTCCTTGGCACCCAAGGAAGGTCTGAGGTCTGCCTTCCTGAGAATTCCCTATGAATATGCAATTCTGTTTTCTGAGCCTAACCAAAGTCTATGAGCCTCAGTTTATTCATCTGTAAAATGGGGCCAGTCATAGTTCCTATCCTGTAGGCTTCTGGGGAGAATAAAACGAGGTAAAGATGGTAGAGCCCTTGGCACAATGTCTGCACAATGAAGGCTTCAGTAAGTGGGAGCCAGTAACTATAGGCAATGATAAAATATTGATAGCCTCTGGGGGTCAATAAAAGGAGGAAGAGGAGGAAGAAGAAAGGGTGGCAGAGCTGTACTTTCTGGAGTGAAAAGCAGTTCTCAGTTCTCAGGGAACTTGACTTTAGCAAATGAGCACACACATGATTTCCAAGATGCTTCTGTGCTCGGAAGTTCATGGAAACATAGAAGGAAGAGCACTTGGAGTTCCCGCACTTCTTTTCCACCAGGCGGGTGCGTTACGACTGCCTCCATTTCATGAGCACGCCCAGGCTCCTAGAGGTGAGTTGGTTTCCCAGGGTTATGGAGCTAGGGAGAGCTGGGCATCACTGGAGCCTGGTCTCCTCTCTCACTACCCCCTGCACCAAGGCGGCAGGGGTGGCTTGCCATGGACAGCACTATGGGCTGAGCTGTGTCTCCCTTCAAGTCACATGTTGAAATCCTAAACATCAGTATCTCAGAATGTGACCTTATAGGGACTTTTTTTTTTGTGATTGAATTCAGAGGGGTGGGGGTGAAGAGAGAGAGAGGCATTGATTTGTTGTTTCGCTTACTTATGCATTCATTGGTCGATTCTGGTATGTGCTCTGATTGGAGACTGAACCTGCAACCTGGGCATATCGGGACGATGCTCTAACCAGCTGAGCTACCTGGCCAGGGTGAGGAGACAGGGTCTTTACAGAGGTAATTGAGTTAAATGAGCTCATCAGGGTGGACCCTAACCCGGCAGGACTGGTGTCCTTATTAGAAGGGGACATGTGGGCACAGGGACATGCAGAAAGGGCGGATACTGTGAACGGACACAGCGAGAAGACGGCCCTCTCCTGGAGAAGCCCGATCCTTCCCTTGCAACCCTCAGAAGGCGCCAAGCCTGCCGTCACCCTGGTTCTGGGCTTCCCAGCCTGCAGAACTGTGAGAGAATACATTTCTGTCACTGACGCTGCCCCATCTGGGGTGCTTTGGGGCAGCCACTCCCCGCAGCGGCCTGCACAGTTTGCACGGAGGAACGCCCTGAAGGAGCCCTCACCTCTCCAGGACAGGCGGGGGAACGATGCGCTGACAGGCCTGGCTCCTCTCCAGAATGCTGGGATGCTGGGCACAAGCCATGAAGCAGGCAAGGCAGCGTCTGACCACAAGGCCAAGGCCATTGGATGGGTCTTTCTCCTTATAGCTCTCTGAGAAGTGAAAAGCCATTTTCCTGGTGCCTTCTCAAGATGGCTGCGTTAACCTCACCTGCTGCTGGGGACCAGCTGCTGTCCTCTAGGAAGACCTGCCTGGCTTGACATGGCCTCCTTGGGACGGGGTATTTGTCAGAGGTCCCAGGGGTACAAGCTGGCTGTGTCCATTTTCTTCTCTCTCTCTGATCTTTTCTGTCTTCCTTTCCTCCCTTCTTCATTAGCTTCCCTCCTCCTGGAGTGGGCTCTGCAAATCCCATCCTCCCCCATCCCACTCATGACTGCTTCCTCCCAACTCGCCATGCTCCCAGGCCACCCTTACCTGGTGGCCTTCAGCAGAGCAAGGGACTCTGTGTCCAGAGCCTGAGGCTGCCTGGGAGACGGAGGCAGGAAAAGTCTAAACTCACTACTTTGGAGCTGAGAGGAAATTATCCAGAGCTGGTTTCTCCTCCCACCTTCCATGGAGACTCACTCTTGTCCCCAGCCTGGATACATTATTATATTTTGCTTTAATTGCATTAAAGCGAATGACTATGTCCCCCTGTGCTTTCGATCAGGTTGGGGATCTGATAATCGATCTTGGCACAGTCTAGACGAGAGTCACTTTGAAGCTGTTTTTAGTGGGATAAGAACAAACAATTTTTTCAAAGTGGTCACATTAGGCAAACAGGCCGGGGGTCATCTTTTTGGAAGAGAGCATGCCCTGGCTCCAGGCAGCCTGCTGATTCCCAGGCCTCTGGGAGGACTGTGGGCTCTATCTCCCGGAGTACAAGAAACGCTCAGGAGAGATGCCACGTGCTTAGGGCTCCCATGATGTCCAGCCTGGTCCAGGAGTCTCTTCCAGGGAGCCAGCCCTGACTGACACCACCTGGCTCAGGCCTGGAAGGCAGCGTAGTGCAGTGCGAGTTGGCCGGCCCAGGAGATGGAAGAAGGTGTTCACAGGGGGCACTGCAAGAGCAGGTTCATATTCTGCAAAGTCATTCTTTTTTAAATTTTCCTTCCATCCTTTGAATCTCATCAAGAGGAAAGCCTCCGTGTGGGGCCAGTCTGTCTGACACCTCTCTAGCTTTTGCTAATCTCTGCTTTTAACAGAAAGAACAGGCCCAGCCAGGGCCCTGCAGGGTGCTGAGATCCAGCTAGCTTTCAATAATGCTTAGTTTTGTTTCCATTGTTTTTATTTCCTACAGTCTCTATCAAACAATACTGGGTTTCCCTGGCTGGCGTAGCTCAGTGGATTGAGCTCGGGCTGCAAACCAAAGTGTTGCAGGTTCGATTCCCAGCCAGGGCACATGCCTGGGTTGCAGGCCATAACCCCCAGCAACCGTACATTGATGTTTCTTTCTCTCTCTCTATCTCCCTCCCTTCCCTCTCTAAAAATAAATAAATAAAATCTTTAAACAAACAAACAAACAAACAAACAAACAAACAAACAAAAAACAATACTGGGTTTCCCTCGGTGGAAAGTGAGCCACTGTCCTAGCTCATTGTGTACATCACTGTTCGAGCAGAGACCCTGAAGGTAGTTGCTGAAAGAGGAACTTGGGAGATGGTGCTGGGGGTGTGGCCATGGAGGGGTCGTGGGTGACTGTGTTGCAGCCGACCCACTGAGCAGAGACTTCAGCCAAGTCAGCAAAACCAGGCTGGAAATAAACTACATTCCTAAGGGCTTCAGGGCGAGCTTCAGGCACACGGGAAACCAGTTCTCAGATAAACCGCAGCAGCAGCGCAGTTCTGTGGATTAGTCAGGCATCCTGGCTTTCCAGTCGCCCCCTCTCCTCGAGGGCTTCCTGCCTCTACCTCGTATCTGGACTTCAGCTGGGCTGGGGTCCTCTGTTTCTCCTCATCTCCCAAACAAAAGCCCCAAACATGGCTCATCCACTTCAAAGAATTTATCTCAAAGAAGCCATCTCGATGGGGGCCAAATATTCCTAGAAGAATGTGCATCACGTGCTGTTGATAAGGGTGAGAATCCAGTGTCCGAGAATAGGGGCCTGGCGTCATCACGATGCATTTCATTACCCCGGGCACTGCCAAGAGCTGGTCAGCCCTCACGCTTGGGAGTTAGCAGGTCTGGATTTGGGTTATCTATATGCATATTTAATTTAAATCATTCTTTATGTTTCTGCTACAGTTGACACACCATATTATATTAGCTTCAGGTATACGCCCCAGTGATGAGACATTATATAACTTACTAAGTGATCATCCCAATACATCTCATACCCATCTGATACCATGCATAGTTATTAGAATATTATTGACTATATTCTATATTGGGTGATAGTTTAAGCAAGTTAATTAGCCTCTCTAAGCCTCAGTTTTCTGGGCTGTAAAATCGGAATGATAATGTGAACCCAAATAAAGGAAACCTCGTTTAAAATTAAGTAGGGAGGTCAGAAGAGGTCCCTCTCACATACTACCAACCTATGTCAATCACACACTCCAACAGGAAGAGATTGACCTTTTTAAACATTCCCAACCGGAAGCATCTCTATGTTACCACCCCAGCAGGAGAAAGGCAGACTTCTCCTCACCCAGCAACAAGCCCAGCCAGTGGGAACTGTTGCAACTCAGCCAGTGAGAAGCCATCACCACCGTAAACTCTCCAATCAACTTTAGTTCAAAGCAGCCCCTCCCAACTTCCTCCTTGTCTTCTATAATGTAACACCCCTCTCCTTTCTTTTAACTAGTTGATTAATTCATTAATTAAAGATTATTTATTTTTAGACAGGGGGAAAGGAAGAAGAAAGAGAGGGAGAGAAATAGCAATGTGTGGTTGCCTCTCATGTGTCCCCTCCTGGGGACCTGGCTTACAAATCAAGCATGTGCCCTGACTGGGAATCGAACTGGTGACCCTTTGGTTTTCAGGCTGGCACTAGATCCACTGAGCCCCACCAGCCAGCGCTATTTATTTATTTTTAGAGAGAGGAGAAGGGAGGGAAAACGAGAGGAAGAGAAACATTGATTGGTTGCTTAATGCCCCCAACTGGGGACCTGGCCCCCAACCCAGGTGTGGGCCCTGAACCAGTGACCTTTCCGTTTGCAGGCAGGTGCTCAATCCACTGAGCCACACCAGCCAAAACCATTCCCCTCCTGTCTTTGCTGGACTTGCCTACAGTTTTTGCTACAGCATTCTTGTCCTGAATTTCAATTCTTTGCTATTCCTGAGTAAACCCATTTTTTTGCTGGTAAAAATAACTGGCTGCTTTATCTTTAAGGTCAGCAGTAATAATACCAAATTCATTTTCTTGTTTGGAGGATTAAATGAGGACATGCCTGGAAACATTCAGCACTGTGCCTGGCATATGGTAGGCGCTTGCTAGATGCTGGTTTGCTGTGCTCCTGTTCAGATATAGAAAAATTCTATAGATGAATATTAATGACATGGAAATATATATGGTAGAGTGAAAGTGAAAAAGCCATATATGTGTGTGTGTATATATATGCATATATATGCATATAGGTCATATGAATGTGAATATCTAGATACATATATGTATATATGCAAACTCAGCATGTATGTATCTAGGTATGCACATTCAGAATGGCACAGAATTGGCAGACATGAAATAGACATGTGGTTGCTGAAAGAGTAGGAAATGGCCGGCTCCCATGTAACCCTTTCTCATTTCTCAGGCTCAGTTCCACCATCTCTGCCTGAGAGGGCCAGGAAAAATCAGCGTTGGACTGATCTTTGATGACAATCACACAGTTAAGACAGAAGTGGTTCCAACTGAGTGCTTACTAGGAGCCAGGAACCTTCTAGGTGTGCCGCTGGCTGATTTATTCTTTAGAGCCACCTATGAGGTGGATAGTATTAGTATTCCCATTTTACAGATGAGGAATTGAGGCACAAAGGGGCTGAGCGGTAATCTGACCAAGGTCTCACTGTCAGAGAAGGGTGAGGGATGGTTTCAAACCTGGCTCATAATAACTATGCTAGACCACCCCTTAGGCACTTTGTTTTCCATATAAGGGAACTAGGCTCAGAAAACCTGGGCATCTGGCCCAAGGCTACACATAGCAAAGCAGAGGCAGCCCTGAGGAACTAGGACCTCAGGCATCCCAAGGCTCAGGCATTGAGGCTCCACAGCGCCCCCTTCAGGCATCCTGAGGTTGTACTAGCCACTTAATTCCTTGGTGCATGGGGAGGGCACCAGGGCAGCTAATACTTCCACTCCCCCCAAACCACAACCACAACCACAACTGGCTAGCAGGAAAGTGCAGGTTCTTGGTGAGCAAAAAGAGGTAACCCACAAAACACCTGCACCTTCGCCCTGGAGCACTGCACCCTGCTCTAAATCCTGTTTAATTTAAGGCAAATGCAATCCATATGGCTCTGATTCATTTACACTTAAATCTTCAAAATATTGTGTTTTAAGAGCTGTTACAAAACCTTCAGAACCTGTTAAAGATTCAGCTCCTCCCCCGCTCCCCGTCCCCCGTCCCACGCCAGCACCTAGCCAGGCTGAGAAGGAACTCACAAGCTCAGACACGGACATTTGTAAGTTGGCACAGGAGGCAGTTATCAGGATGTCCAGAACAGCATTGTTTGTAACCCCCAAAAGTTGTAAACAATGTACATGTCTATTAACATGGGAATGGATGAGTAAATTGTGCCAAATTCATACAGTGTAATGCCATACAGCAGTGAAAACTCATAAACAAGATTTGCACATATCAAAATGATAAATTTCACAAACATATTGAGGGCAAGCACAAAAGTTAAAGAGGCAGTTATAATGTGATACCAACTAAACAAACATTTAAAACATTGAAAACTATATATATGTACATATATGTGTGTGTATGCATATCAACTACCCTGGTAGTGCTTTTTTTTTTAATCCTCAGCCAAGGATATGTTTTTTATTGATTTTAGAGAGAAAGGTGGGGGGGACAGAGAGAGAGAGAGAGAGACGGACCAACAGACAAATAGACATCAATGTGAGAGAGAAATGTTGGTCGGTGGTCTCCGGCATGTTCCCTGACTGGGGATTGAACCCACAACCTGTTGTTGTACAGGACGGCACTCCAACAACTGAGCCGCCTAGCCAGGACAAATGTTTATTTTTTAAGCTGGCAGTGGCTACACGGATGCTTGTTATATCACAAATACATTTTTGTATAATTTGGAAAAACTACATAACAAAATTTTCAAAAAACCCTAGATTTAATATCAGCGAAGAAAATGACTAACAAATTCAATTTCCTCATCTCATAGAAGGGGAGAAGGAAATCATTTCATATTTGTTAACTACTCCGCGCAGTGAACACTTCCTAGCCAGGCACATCATCTCATTTAGGTTCCACGCCGCTGCCTCGAAGTATCCACTGTCACTCTTTTCACTTCACAAGCACGGCAACCGAGGCTTGGTCACTTATGGCGGTCAGGCAGCTTGTAAGCCACAAGATCAGAGTAAAAACTGTGACCTCTGCCTCCCAAGCTCGGCCCCCGGATCGCATGCTCTTGAGAGAGGCTTGCTACCCGCTCTTTCCCCGCAATTCTTTGCATTAGGGTTCATTATTACCAATTGTATAAAGGAGGAATCAGGCTGTGAGCGATCAAGTGATTTGCTAGAGGTTGTTTGGGGCATTAATCTATAGAAATTAGACCAGGGAGGGAGCCCCCGGTTTACTTACCTTATATTCGTTAGAAGCTCTTGGTTAATTCCAAGGGGGAATGAAGACCCCAAAAGTTGAATACCCCTTGGGCAGGTTTGGGGCACAGAGTTGCCCAAACGAAAGGGAAGAATCTGGTGAGTCTTCGGTCTTGCAGCCAAAGGAACTACCCTCCTATCCATCTGCCTGCAGGACCTGTGTCCATCAAGGTGTCTGCAAGGAAGCAGCACATTCAAAATGGGTGATTTCGCCAAGTTGGATAGGCCCTTAATAAAGGACCTATCCTCAGATATGGGCAGGGTTTAGGAAAAGCAACCAGTTATATTGCAGTATTCTGATGCTAGTTAAGAGCAGGGAGCTGTTACCTCCTAGGTTTAAGCAGCAAAAGAAGGAGTATTATTCAGCCCAGATGAGCAGCTTTTCTGGAGTGGGGGACAGTGGGGGCAAGCGTTGTAGGAGGCTCCGCCAACCCCACAGAGTGGGAGCTGAGGAAATGCGTCCCAATCTCACACTCCTCCTTCTCTCAGATGCCTTGCTGGAACTCCTTTTGGCCAAACCCAAGAGGGCAAAAGAGACACCTGATGCACTTCATATGAGTCAGCCTCCCAGGGCAGAGAGCAGGGTGCAGAGAGGCAGAGGGTCACTCCAAAGGGGCAGGCAGAAGATACCCACGCATTCCACAGTAAACATTGGCCTTCCTCCAGACATACCTAGACTCTGATCATTTCTTGTCATGTCCACTGCCAGCCCCTAATCTGAGCCACCATCACCCCTCAGCTAGATTATAGCAATATACTCCTAGCCAACCTACCAGCTTCTACAGTCTGTTCTTTTTCTTTTTTTCCCCCTCACCTGAGGACACGTTTAGAGAAGGGGGAAGGGAGGGAGGGAAGGAGAGAAACACTGATCAGCCGCCTCTCCTATGGACCAAACCCTCATCCTAGGCATGTGTGTGCCTTCACGGTTTATGGGATAACACCCCAACCCACTGAGCCCCACTGGCCAGGGTTCTACAGCCTATTCTTAACAGCCAAAGAGATTCTTGTAAATTGTAAGTCAGGCCATGTCACTTGTCTGCTAAAAATCTTCAAACTGCCCTGGCTGGCGTAGCTCAGTGGATTGAGTGCGAACTGCGAACCGAAGTGTTGCAGGTTTGATTCCCAGTCAGGGCACATGCCTGGGTTGCAGGCCATGACCCCCAGCAACTGCACATTGATGTCTCTCTCTCTTTCTCTCTCTCTTCCTCCCTCCCTTCCTCTCTAAAAAAGTAAATAAATAAAATCTTTAAAAAAAATCTTCAAACTAAGCATAAAAGCCAAAGCCTTTAAACAGCTACACAAGCCCCACATTACCCTTGACCTCATCTCCCTGTTTTCTCTGGTCCTCATTCTGGTCTATCAGCACTGATTTCTTTGTTTTTGTCTGATATGCCAGGAAAATTCCTGACTTAGGGTCTTTGCTGATTCATTTTCCTGCCTAGAATGTTCTCCCCTCTCCCTCCTTCACCCCATCAAGTCTTTACTCAAGTGGCTCCTGCTCAAGGAGACCTACTGTGACTGTCCTTTGTAGACTGCAAACTGTCTCCCCCGTCTGTCACCACTGCTCCAGATCTGCATCATTCTGCTCTAGTTTCCTTTCCCCTTTATCACTTTACATCTTTTAAAAAAATTCTCACCCAAAGGACATGCTCATTGATTTTAGAGAGAAGGGAAGGGAAGGAAAAAGAAGTAGAGAAACGTTGATGTGAGAGAGAAACATTGACTGGTTGCCTCTCATACTCACCCTGACCAGGTCTGAACCAACAACCTAGGCATATGCTTTGACTGGGAATTGAACCTGTGATCTTTTGGTCTGCAGAACAGCCAACAGAGTCACACCGGCCAGGACTCACTTCCCATCTTTAACATGCCACGCGATTTATTTATTTGTTATATTTGTCTGTCTCTCCCCACTAGAATGCCAGCTCTGTGAGAATAAGGCTCTGTTTTATTCATCCATATATCTCCAGAACTTGGGAATTAGTGGGTAGGTAATCCATCCTTACTGAATGCTGTTGAATGAATGAAATGGGGTTGAGGCAAGATCAGGCTTGAGAACTTCCAGTTAGGAAAGGGTGGAGGAGGGGTAGAGTCAGTGAGATTAGAGGATCCCCTATGAGGGCCAGGAAAAATGTTTACATGGAATTATTCATTGTCTACTATATACCTGTTAAAAGTCATGTTTTACCAACAGGTATTAAAGACATGACTATTCTATATACCCTTTGAGCTAGAAATTCCACTTTCAAGAATTTGTGCTACCCCTGGCTGGTGTGGTTCAAGGGATTGAGTGCCAACCTGCAAACCGAAGGGTCACAGGTTCAATTTCAAGTCAGGGCATGTGCCTGGGTTGTGGGCCAAGTTCCCAGTAGGGGACGCTAGAGAGGCAACCACACATTGCTGTTTCTCTCCCTCTCTTTCTCCCTCCCTTTCTCTCTGTCTAACAATAAATAAATAAAATCTTTTTAAAAAAGAATTTGTGCTAAAGAAACTGTCATAGTTTTTTGGCAGAAATTTAGCTTCAATGAAATTACTCACAGCGGTTTTTAAAGAAAAATAATAGTGAAAAGCTGGAACCAAAATAAGTGTCTAACAACTGTGGAATGCTGAACTCAATGCATGGTACAACCATGAGATGGACCTTTTATACAAACATTAAATGTAGTCATTGACTTAAAGATATATTTATAGTAATTGCTTAGAGAGAAAAGCATATTATTAAACAGCATCCCAGTATAATCTTGTTTTTTTAATTAAAATATGTATGTACTTTTAAATGTTCAGAAATCTATAACCCCAAATATTAATAGCACTTTTCTCCATATGGGCGCTGTGCAGGTATTTTATTTATTTTTGTCTCTGTTTCCTAAATTTGCATCAAGGGACTTGGATTATTTATTTTAAAAAACTAAATTTATTTTTTTAAACAACAAGTATTTGTGAGCTTTTCACCTTTTCCAGAAGGCAATTTCCTCATTTTTTAAGTGGAGATAAAATCAGGTTCAAGTCCTTATTTCACAAGAGTTGCTCTTAGCTATGTACTGGAGGAATTAGATAAGCTATAAGATAAGAAAAAGAATGAAGAGATGTGAAGATTTAAAGGAAAAAGATAAAACTACCACTATTTACAGTGACTTAGAAAAGTCAACGTCAACCTACAAAAATTTATAACATTTCTCTATACCAGCAATAATCAACTAGAAAATGTAATTTAAAAATATAAATCGTAAGAAAAGCTATAGTCTATGGGAAGTTACTATGGACAAAGCCAAGATGTCCCCTTTTACCATTTCTATTCAACATTAAAGTGGTTATTTTAGCTGTTGTGATAAGAAAAGAAAAATTGATAAAAGACATGCAGCTTTGAAAAGAATAAAAATTGTCTTTTTTCACAGACAATATGATTATGTGGGAAAAATTTAAGAAATCTACAATAGAAACTACTAAACTCAGGACACAAAGTCATTATTTTAAAAATCTATTTTCTCTGTATAGCAACACAGACAAAAAAATTAAATAAAATACCATTTACAATAGCTCCAAAAGCCATAAAATCCTTAGAAATAAATTTATCAAAAGATGGGTAAGACCTCTACACTAAAACTTACAAAATATTGAAAAAGGAAATTAAAAAGACCTAAACGAATGAAGAGATATAACATATTCATAGATCGCAAGACTTACTATTGTTAAGATATTATTTCTTTTCAAATTTATGTATAGATTCAACATAATCTCAATCAAAATTACAGTAGGATTTTTAGAAGCACAAATTAATTCTAAAGTTTATATGGAAATTTAAACAGCCTCAAATATTTAAGTCAATTTTGAGAAAGAAGAACAGAATTGAAATATCTATCCTACCTGATTTCAAGATTTACTGTGAAGCCACAATAATCAAGACAAGGTAGCCATGGCCTAAGAGGACTGAGAATAGATACACAGATCAATGAAATAGAATAGTGTCCAGAAATAGACCCCCATCTATTTATGGCCAATTGATTCTAAACAAAGGTTCCAAGGCAATTCAATGGGGAAAGGAAAGACTTCCCAGAAATTGTACTGGAACAACTAGAGACCTGCATGGGGAAAAATGAACATCAATCCCTCCCTCATACTATGCCCCCAAATCCCAGACAAATCAAATATGTAAATGCAAAAGCTAAAGCTAAAACTATAAAGCCTCTAGAAGCAAATAGGAGAATATTTTCAACCTTGGAGGAGACAAATATTTCTTGGAGAGATCTAAATAGGCACAGTAGGCGAAAGGTAAAAATTGATAAATTTTCAAAGAAATTGAGAAAAGCCACAGCCTAGGAGAAAATATTTGCAAAACGTATCTGATAAGAACTGTTATGTAAAAAATTCAAAGAACTCTTGAAACTCAGCAGCAAGAAGAACAATCTGATTAAAAATGGGTCAGGAATGTAAAGAGACGTTTCACCAAAGAAGACACACAGATGGCAGATAAGCATGTGAAAAAATGCTCGACACGTAGTGTCGTGAGGGAATGGCACATGAGAGCAATGGGGGGGTGCCATGATGCACGAGTCAGAATGGCCATCTCCGAAATACCAACAGCAGGAGTGCTCTCCTTCACTCCTGGTGAGAATGCAAAATGGTACAACCACTTTGGAAACCAGTTTGGCGGTTTCCTGTAAAAGAAAACATGTGCTTACTGTATGATCCAGCAATCGTGCTCCTTGGTATTTACTCAAATGGGTTAAAATCTTATGCCCACACACACAAAAAAACTGTACATCGATGTGTATAGCAGCTTTCCCTGCAATTGCCAAACCTTGGAAGCAACCATGTCCTTCAGTAGGTGAATGGGTAAATAAACAGAGGTCCATCCAGACAATAAAATTACTCAGTGTTGAAAATAAGTGAGCAATCAAACCACGAAAAACACATGGAAGAAACTTAAGTGGTTTTCCCTAAGTGGAAGAAGCTGATCTGGAAAGGGTACATACTGTACGACTCCAACTCTGTGACATTCTGGAGAGGGCAAACCAGGGGGGACAATACAAAGGTCAGTGGCTGCCGGGGTTAGGGGAGGGAGCGATGGATAGGCAGGGCACAGAGGACTTTTTTAGGGCAGTGAAACTGTTCTATGTGATACTGTAGTGGCGGATACATGCCGTTCTGCATTGTCTGAACCCATAGAATGGACAACGCTGAGAGTGAGTCCTGGTGTAAACTCCAGGCTTCGGGTGACAGCGATGTGTCAGCGTAGGGTCCCTGATTGTAACGAAGGTGTGGTTCCGAGAGGCCGTGCTGGGAGTGCGCGGGCTCTGCACCGGTGAAGGCAGGAGGTATCTGGGAACTCTGTTCTTGCCACTCAACTCTGCTGAGAATCTAAAACTGCTCTTAGAAATTGATAAACTTCATCAAAATAGAAACTTCTGCTCCTCATAATAGATGAGAAGATGAGGCACCCATGGGAGAAGATGTTTTATATGCATATATCTGACAAAGGACTTGCAGCTAGAATAAAGAACTCCTACGACTCAACAATAAAAAGGACAATACAACTTTTTGAAAAAAAAAAAAAAAAAAAGGGCGAAAGCCTGGAACAATCAACAAAAGAGAGATAGAAATGGCCAAAAAGCACACGGAAAGGTAGGTGTTCAACATCTTTAGACACAAGGGAAAAGCAAATTGAGGTGAAATGCTATGTATGGGAGTGGCCAAAATTAAAAACATGGGCAATATCAAGTGTTTGGGGACACGTGGAGCAACCGGAATGCTCTTCCGTTTCTAACGAGAGTATAAGATGGCAAAACCACCTTGGAAACTCTTGGGCAGTTGCTTTTGAAGAGAAGATACACTTACCCTATGATCCTGCAATTCCATTTCTAGGAATGAAATGAACAATCTGATTAAAAAATCTGATTACTGTATGGGCCAAAGACCTGAACAGACGCTCTGCCAAAGGAGACACACAGATGGCAGATAAGCACGTCGCCTATACACGTACATGCTCACGTACACACAGGGCTCGTGCTGGACGTCTGCAGCAGTTCAGTCGCTGCAGCCGAGACTTGCAAACAGCACTAACATCCATAGTTAGGGGAATGGACAAACAATTTCTTACAATGGTATATTGATATTCAGCAATAAAGAGAACAAATTACTGATACATATAATGATATAAATGAATCTGAAAAACACATTGAGTGAAAGATGGTGGGGGGGAAATGGAGACAACTTGTTGTACTTGAACAACAATAAAAAAAAGTAAAAAAAAAAGAAAGAAAGAAAGAAAGAAGCCAGCTGCATGAGTGTGTGTGATTCCATTTGTCCCTAAGTTCCAGAATGAGAGAAACGGACCTATGGTGACGACCGTTAGCGCAGCGTTGTAGGGGCTGAGCGGGAAGTGGCCAGAGGGAACTTTCTGCGGTGACGGAAGGTTTTATATCTTTATTGCAGTGGTGTCGTATGAGTGCGCACAGGTGTCCAAACTCATCCCAGCTACAGGCCTTTTCGTGTGTACATTACAACTCTGTAAAAATTATGTAAAACTAAAAAGCATTCAACGTAAGGAGAAAGGATATGAATATACCAAAATTGAGGGTTTTTAAATGGAGAATAACAGTAAAAAGACGGCAAGCTGAAGAAAGGTAATTTGCATTGCCAAAATCGAGCAAGAATAAAAAGGAACTGACCACTGACGAGCAAATGAGCCCTCACAGAAGGCGGCTCTGCTCACCACTGTGCCACCAACGCCAACGTGAGCCTTGACGGAAAACTGGCCAGGGGCGTGGGCCAGCAGCTGGCAGCTTCTTGTCCAGTTAGGTGCGTGCATATGTGTTATCTGACCCTTCCATTCCTAGCTATACATCCTAATGACATTTTACACAGGTCCATAGAGGATGTGATCCATTGCGTTAAAGGTAACACTGTTTGTGGCGCAGAGCAGAAGGCAGTCTGGGAGTCCATCCGGTGGACGGGGAGGAGCTGGATAAATTTGTCCCTCTGCAGCTGAGGTAACAAGCGTGTGCACATGGAATGTACTGAAGAAATAATCCATTCCAGTTACCATTGTGTGTTACATAAATTAACCCACCTAGCCTTCATAATAAGAAGAAATGATGGCCGTCACTCCCTGTTTTATAGATGGGGAAGCCAAGGCACAGAGAGGCCAGGGAAGGCTCGGAGGGTCACACAGCTTGTCCTTGCAGACCAAGGTCTGTGCTGAGTTAGCCTGAGGCCCATCCCATCAGCGGCTCGCTGCACCTTCTCTCGGCTTCCTCTGCACGAACGCAGAGGAGGGAGGCCAGGACCTTCAGGCCCAAGGTCCATGGCTGCCGACCAAGTGACATGAAAGCCCCTGTAAAAAAGGTTAACCCAGAGCAAGCAGGGTCTGTGCCTTTGGCCCAAATAAACATCCCGCCAGCATTTCCTCAAATTTAGCGGGTCTCGGGGAGGGAGCCAGGTGAGAGCCCATGTGGTTTTGATAGAACGTCCATTCAAGCGGAGCTTTAAATATTATAGTGGCACTGTTTGCGCAGTTAAATTTAAGGATCTGTCAGTTTATGATGAATTTTTATTTTTAAGGGTTTCAAGTAAGCTGTAAACATTCACTCCAGACTGAAATTCCCCCCATTTAACACCTGGGAGGGGCAGGGCGAGAAGGGAGGGAGCTGAGAGGTGAGCGTGAAGGGGTGAGAAGAGGCCGGGTACCAGCCTGGGGGGAGACATTCCCACCAATATCTCCAGGGAGAGGTGTGAGGGGCCAGGTGTCCCGTAATGAGGGGAGCTGACTCCTTCCTCAAAGGAAACGGGGCGTTCTCTTTGCAACCCAATTTACTTTCCCCCCTCCCCAGCAAAGTGGCGCAGTAATGGGCATTTAAGAATAACAGTCCTTTGCCATCTATTGCTGGAGGAAGTCAGGGGATGGAATGCATGGTATGGACATAATTTTTTAATGCGTACATGTATGTGGAAAAGCTACTGACATTTTATAGTACAACCTTTTTTTTGTTTTTGCATTTTGGGGGCATTTTTTAGATTAGATGAATAGTAAACACTCATGGCTTTCGTAATCATCAAAAAGTGATTGCTAAACCAACAAAAACCAAACTACAATCAACGACATGCTACCGGCGATTGCTAACCTTTCTGTGCCTTCATCCCGTGTCAGGTCCCGGGGGCCCCCTCTTCTTGAGCTGTCCGGGTGGACCTTCACCATGCCCTCTGCAGTAGTCACTATTTTCAATCCCCGTTCTATAAGTGAGGAGACTGACATTTAGGGTAGATGAAATAAGTTGCCCAAGGATACACAGCTAGGTAGTAAAGTTGCTGTGTCATGGGGAAATCTTATTGAGGCTTTTCAAAGAGCACTAGAGCTCAACCGTGAAGCAGCATCTTATTCTCATCAGTGGGGACCCTTAGAAGTTCACCTCCAGGACGGGAATCGAACCTGGGTCCCTTGGCCTCCTCCCGAGTGCCTGGGCTGTAGGTCAGCTTCCGGCCCACAGTGGGGACCCCTTTCGGCCAGTTGTTGCATGTGCTCTGCTTGCTCCTCCCGCCGTCCCGTTTGCCCAGACACCGTTTGGCCTTCCCCGCATTCTCCCCGAGGTACAGGACACACGGGACAAGAAGGACCTCCTTAGTGTGAGTGCTCTGACCTGGGGACCAAAACTTCACACCAACGTGTGCACGCCTGTCGGGGGGAGGCTGGGATTGGGGCACTAGCTCGGAAAATGAAACAAAGCATTGCAGAAATAGTTTTAGGGAAAAATTTAATAGCCGTGACTACGAGTCAATTCTTGGAGTGAATACAGGGATCACGTGCTGCTCGTTTCAGGTTTGTGCCCCTTTTTTTTCTGACCAAATCAAGGGGCGTAATATCTTTCACTGTATTCTGTCTCAGCACGATTTCTAAAAAAAGAAAGCCATTGTTGCAAAACTACTCCAGGGTTTTTATCCATTTCCAAACTGCTTTCCCCAGAAACCCCTCACCATCACCTCTTTTGCAGAGGTTGCTGGGCCAACTCTGCTGTGTCCACGCGCGTCCGAGACACCGTGCGGATCCGAGCAGCGCAGGACCTCCGTTTCCACCGACCCTGTGAAATCCAGGTATGTATGTTCTCGCAACAGTTACAAGGTCACTCTGTGAGCAGGTTGTACTACCTCTGCTGTATCTTTGTAATAACCAGGGGGTAGCTGGGTTGAGGTAATGGGTGGGGACAGGAGTTTGCACTGAAGAGGCATGTTGGGTGGGAGGGAGGACTCATTTTTAAAGGCATCCTTTCCCTTGATGCATTGTTTCATATTTCAATGCCCTTTGCTTCCCTCTCCTAACTTGTACCCCTAGGGACTTTGGATAATAAATATTCAAATAACAGGGGCTCCCTGTCTACTTATTAAATATATAGCACACTTTTCAGGTATGAAGTATATGCTTGCTATGTGTATACAGAAGAAGTAACGCCTGTGCATGTCGAACAGGCACCCACAGTGGCGGCAGTGGTGAGTAATGGCTCCTCTTTCGAGGTAACAGAGCACCAGTGCCGAGGGCTGAGTTCCAAGCTTCTTCCCAACCGAGATGAGTCACCTTGACGTGTCTGTCCCAGGCGAGGGAGCCTGCAGTCAGTCTAAACACTTCTGTGATGGGGAAAAAGGTCACGCTCCTAGCCAAGGAATTGGGGTACCACACAGCCTGGCTGCCTGTGGCACCCCTCTGTCTGCTTCCCTGCCTCTGCTCTCTGTACTGGCAGAGGGAATTCTCTGCCTCTGGGGGCATATGTAGATGAGGATGCATCTGGGAGGGTGCCAGGGGCTCATGCAACAGCTCTTGTTTGGGGTGCCAGGCACTCCGCCAATATCGCTTCTAAGCTTCATGGTAGTCCTATGAGGTAGCTATGATAGCTGTATCATTTGGGATTTTCTGATGGAAAAATTACAGAGACACCAGTTGGGACTAATTGAAGCAAAACAAGGGACACTCTCAGCTATTGCTGCATAATAAACTGCCCCTAAATGTGATGCTGAGAACAATAAGCACTTCTGTTGCTTATGGGTCTACAGGTAGCTGGGTGGGTCTTCTGGTCTTGGTGGGCTGATCTTGGCTGGGCTCAATCATACATTTCCAGCCAGCAGGCTGTAGGCTGGTCCAGGATGGCTTCGGCCAGGATGACTGGATTCTCCTCCACATGTCTCTTGTCCTCCAGCAGTCTAGCCCAGGGATCCTTATGGGTCTGAGAGACTGAGTAAAAGTGCACAAGTCCCACTGAGACCTGTCACTTCTGCCACATTCTGTCATCCAAAGCAAGGCACAAGACCAGCCCAGATCCAAGGAATGAGGAAACAGATTCCACCTCTTGATGGAAGTTACTCTAAAGCCATATCACAAGCACATGGATACAGGAAGGGGAAGAGAAGCATGGCCATAGTTTGTAAATAATCTCCCACATGCAATGTATTTGTTTGTATAGCTGCAGAGTCAAAAGAGGCTGGCTGAAGGCACAGCCCAATGCAGGCACTCAAATACTATCGCGTGTCCTGGCTCATCTCTGCTCTGTGGGTTGTTTCCTTCTGTCACAATAGCAAAACAACAAAAGGGACTTCCTATTGCTCATCTCAAAGCTTTACACTCACTAAAAAGTGTCAGCATCTGTCCCTCACAGCTAGACCCTCATTGGCTGGAATTGGGTCATGGGCATGGACGCGGGCACCCTGCACAGAACACTGGAGGCAGGGCTGAGGAAGGTGCTGAGCAGCTGAGTCCCGGAGCCAAGGGTGGGATTACCTCCAAACCCTGTGAGCTGAAGGAAGAGGAGGGAGGGCGCCCTGCAGGAAGCTGGGGATGCCAGGCAGAACGTGAAAGGCTGTGGAGCAGCAAAAGCCCGGCTGTCCACTACCATCATGGCTCCTGTCTTACAGAGGAGAAAGCAGGGATGCCGAAAGGTTAAGTGCCTTGAGCAAGGTGAAACACTGGACTGTAAAGCACGTCTGCCTCGCCCCCCAGGCCGCACCCTTTCCAGCAGACCTAACTGCCAGTCAATCCAGAGCGAGATAAGATTCTTTAACCCAGCTGCTTGCCAACGCCCCTCCCCAACTCTGGGTCATCTTCCCGCCCTGACTCGGCCTGAGGAGGCAGCAGCCAGGATGAGGAGGGGGCTAGAGACCGTGGCATTCGGGGAATGGCTGAAGACACTGGCGTGACTTGGAGAAGACTTGGGCCTGAGAGCTGCCCCCGGGATCATAGCTCCTCCCTAGGAGAAGTCCACGCAGCTGCAAGGGGCAAGGCTGGGACCGGTGGGTACAGACCACAAGGGGACAGATTTGAGAAAAACAAATGGATAGTGAGCACCCTCTCAGGGTGGAGGGGGATAGGTAAAGAAAGGGGCTGGGACGAAGAGGAGAAAGGCAGGAGGAAGGAGGAAGAGGGGTGAGGACAGGAGGGGCATCCAGGGGCTTCTGGACGATTCCCAGGGCATCTTGTGTCTTGAATCCCTAAGATCAGCTCCGACGTGGGATTCTCAGACAGTGACTTAGCCCAGACAGGATCACCCTCTCCTAATCCTCACTCCCCATACTAGGAGACACCTCCTAAATTCCAGCCCAAACGGTTTCTCTGGGGCCCCAGAGACAAGAAAGCCTCGTGGTGAGACTTCAGGCTTTGCCTCTGGCAGAGTGGGTTCGAATCCTTCTCTGACACTCCCCAGCTGTGTAATAGGGAACAAGCCACTTCACTGCCTGAGCTTCTGGTTCCTCATCTGAAAATGAGAATCAATTCCAACCTCTCGGGCTGTTAGAGAAACCCCATGAGCTAATGTGTACCAAGCACCCGCGTGGAGGGAGAGCCCAGCGCACCTGGAGTAACTGTGCATATGCAACCCCTCGGGGTCCTCCCCACTTCAGGCCCCGCACAGCGCCCCCCACTGACTCAGAAATAGGTTCCAGGTGCCACAGACAGGAAACCGAGGGGCCCTGAGGGGCCCCCTCCCCAGCCCTCCTCTAGCCCGCTTCTCTGTTCTTCCCTGGCCTCCTGGTGCCCACTGACACACACATCTCTTTCACCTCCACTGCAAGCACCGGCAGCTGATTTAGGAGTGTGCTCAGGGCCCAGAATGTAAACCATTTCTCACCAGGAATGTGTAAACAACCCATAAAGCAAAGGATTTGGGGCCTGGTCACGTGGCCGAGCTGCCCATAAAACCAAAGCATTGATCTCCGCTCAGAGCAAGCCCCTAAGCCACGGGAATGATGGAGGGGCTGCGTGTGGGGAACCTGTAATCTCCCCCCATACATCTGAGGTGGCATGTTTGAAGGTCTAGGGTGAGTTATTTATATCATTTTTGCAATGTGTACTGAAAGGGCATTAGCCCAAACTCCTAGCAATGGGGCTTACAGGAACCTGGCCACTTAAAAATATAGGGGGGAAGCAGGGGTCCCTCGTGAGCCAGCCATGTAATCAAAGCCAGATCACCCAGCCCAGAATTCCGAGTCCGGCTGCCCGAGGACTACCCTCTCCACGTCTCCGCCGTATCCTCGGGCCACCTGACCCATTATTTACGACGTCATCTTTGTTTTCAGCCACTACTGTTTTACTCAGCTTCGTTCCAAACTAGTGCCATGGAATCACGTGCTTTCTACCTTACATATTCGCTCTTTCACCTTAAGTTTTTAATCTCTTACACATTAAAATATATTCATAACGTCCGATAACAAGTGCCCACTCGTGCCATGGGAGACCGTCTGGCTCACCACCGGTGGACCGACCACACTGTCAAAGACACCGACCTAGTCACATGTGCTCCCTGGACAAACGGGGAAGCTGAGGCCCATAGAGGAAGGGTCTTCCCAAAGTCACTGAGCTTTTCGGGGAGCAGATGGGGTTAGTAACAACCGCTGCCTGAACTGAGCGTTTTTACTCTGCGTCAGCACAGCGCTAAGCCCTTCATGCGTATTTCCCAATTCACACAACAATGACATGGTGTCTGTCACTCTCCCAATTGTGCCGATGAGGTTGCTGAAGCCCAGAGAGGTTAAGTGGCTTATCCAGGGCCACAGAGCTAGTTAGTTCTTTATCCGGCATTTAAACTCAGGTCTGCCTGACCTCCAAGTCTGGCTCTCAGTCACTGAAGGGAAAGAGGGAGGGGAGAAAGGAACGGAACATTGTTCAAGTGCTGGCAACTTTATGTCTATTGCTTATGTTTATATCCTTCTCTGCTCAACCCATTCAGTATCCTTGTCCCATAAAATCCTCACCAGAGCCTAGAGTTGCCACAAAGAACAGTGTCTCGTCCCCAAGTCTTTGGGCACAAAAATAGATGTTGAAACTCTAAGGCCCTGGTATGACTCACAGGAGGACGGCCTTTCCCACTCACACTCCCTGCAGAGGCCTGGCTGAGCTGTGCTTGCGGCTGCTGCCTGTACACTCAGGAGAGGTGGGCTTTGAAGATCAGGCAGCCTGAAGGTCAAGTGCCATGCCTCTGTCCCCTAATGAAGTAAACTGCACCAGCCACACACTCTCTCTGAGCCTCAGGGCCCCGCATGCTCCATGACAACAATGTTTGTGCCCACTGCCTGGGAGTTCAGTGCAGGTAAAAGCACTGCTATGTGTAAAGTGCTTAGCATGGTGCCTGGGACATGGTGCTCAATATTCTTCAAAAAGAAAAAGGGACCACAGATGGGGTGGCAGGAGCCATGAGGAATGACTCCCACCTCCTCCAGGCCCGAGAGCAGATCTGCCCTGGCCGTGCAGCGGGCAGACCACAGTGAGGGGGCGTGGAGAAGGCCAGCCCTGCAGCCGGCTCCACCCCCAAGAGGTCCTCGTGCCAGTCACAGGGCCTCGCTGAGCCTGCTCTCTCAGCGGCTGGACGGGGGATTGTCTGGGCCTCAGATTCAAATGACCATCTTGACATTCACAGAATCGAGTCCTTGGCTTGTTAGGTGCTCTCCAAGGTCACTGAGGCCAATCCCTAATTTTACAAATTTGAGGACTCTTCAGGCATGCCCATGGGCACACACACCCAGTCCTACCTGTGCTTGGGGCTTGGGGACCTGATCTCACCCTCTCCCGGGGCCACAGAAATTGCTGGCCTTGCTCAACCTCGGTTTCCCCAGGTCTGAAGTGGGCAGTCAAAAGCCTCTTTGTAAAAAACTGTTTTGGGCGTTATATGGATGAAGTGTGCAGGGTTCTTTGTATAGGGCCTGACATAGGGCCAAGGCTTAATATACCAACTGTTATTCCTTCTTTCTGAAGAACATATGTTTGTGGCCAGACTTAGCAAATAAGGTCACGGGGAAACGCTTGCTGGGTTCTTGAACAGAGGAAAAAAAAATGTGGATTTCGCCCAAAACTTGCACGGTCAGATACCTGCTGCAAGAGTGGTCCCACTTTCCTCGTTCAGCTCACAGTTGTCTGAATGCTCAGGGCAGGAGCGCTGCCCCGTTCGGGGACATGGAGGGCGGGCGGGGGTCGGGGGCGGCCCCCCCAAAGACGCTGCCCCACCCACAAGCTGCCCAAACTCCCCCGCCACACGGGAGACCAGGGCAAACAGCGTAGCCCGCGTTGTTCATAAAGCTGTGCTATTGGGGTGCTGGGGAAAACACCCACGATTTCAACCCGCAAGGTCCAGTAAACAGGAAGGCAGCTTTGAGCTGATCCTTTAAGAATGGAAAGAATTTCCTTTAAAAGAATTTTAAAAACATCTACCCGCATCTGCCTGTCCAAATTCCACCCATTTTCAAAAGCTGCTTCTTCCCAGAGGCCTTCCAGGAGCACCCTCCTCTTCCTTTGAAACCCTATAACCTTTTATCTGCCCGGCTCAGTGGCCCTTATCACTGTATCTGGAATTTGCGAATTTCTGGGACTCTTTTCCTTATCTGTTTTTTGTGTGTGGGGTTTTTTTTTTTGTTTTTTGTTTTTTAAAGAAAACTCTCTGTGGGCCTTTCTTGCACACAGTGAGGCCTCAATCACTGAAGTGAACTGAATAGACAGGTGTGGTTGTAATGTTGTAATGGCCACATCAGGGCACTGAGACAAAAGGCTGTGCGGGGGCGAGGGGTGGGGGTCCCTGAGATCAAGTTTCCCACCTGTGCTGGCTCTGGTCTCGGGCCCCACTGGGGAGCAGCTCGGGTTCCACAGTAACGAAGAGGATGCTGAGCCTCATGTCCCACCCAGCCCTGGACCTTCTGCACGCCCTGCTTTGCCTTGATGGTCAGAGCATCCCAGGGCCTCAGCATCCCCTGGGTGAACCCACAGAACGCATGGCCTTTGGGGTGGCCAGGAGGCCTCCTGAGGCAGGCTCTGGCCTCCAGGTGACTGCTTTCTGGCTGAGTGTCTTGGGAGTGAAAGGGGGTGGAGGGTGCACCCTCGGCTGGGCATGTCCTGTGTGCCTTCGTTTCAACCCCACAGCGATGTGAAACGGCTGGAATCACGTTGCCTCGTTTAGGAGTTCAAGATCACCCAGTTAGTAACCCCGGGAACCTCGGTGCTTCCCCTGCTGTCACCACCCCAAAAGTCAGCCCCTCCCCGGCCCAGGCCGGTGGATCTGCAGGGCGTTTCTCAAACCCGTCCTTTCTCTCCACGCCCACGGCCCCCGCCCCGCCCCAGGTCACCGTCTCCTCTTGGCTGCTTGAACTCCACGGCCTCCCCCGACCTCTGCACCACTCACCTGTCCTCAAGATGGTAGCCAGTGACTTTGAAAAAAAATCTTTTCAACTTAATTCCTTCATACATGTACTCACATAATACATTCACACACGCACATACATGTAATTTGACATAAATACCTACAAATCATCAGAAGTACACTTTACTTATCAGTACAGTCGTCTTTCTTTTCTGGTTGGTCCCCTGTTTTCCATCTCCTCCCCTCACTAAGTGCCCCACGCTCCGTGCCGACAGCCTAGTGAGTCCGGGTTGGTGCCCGTTCTCATTCAGTCCTGTGCACATATTTGTACTCACATTTGTCTATTTGTCATTGTTTTCTTTTTCTTACAAAATGGGACCACGTGTCAGTGCTCCTCTCCTTGCCTCTTTCACCCTACATCCCTTCATAAACGTCTTTCCAAGGTGGCCAGTGTAGCTCTAATCCCCTTTTGTTCGTGGCTGCCCAATACGCCACCGCATGGGCATGTCAGTTTACTCCGCTGTCACCTTGTCCATGGCCATTTTCTGCCTCCGGTTTTCCACCACGGGAAACACTGCTGCCGTGAGCAAGTGGCAGGGTTCTTAGGAGAAACAGAAGCCGATGCTGGTGGGGCTGGCGGCTCCGTTTCTACAGTGAAAGCCCCAAACCACACCACGGAGTAGTCTAACAAGCTCTTGAAGTTGTGGTCCCACCAAGTGCCCCCACTGCTCTGTCCTGTGCTACTTCCACACCTGAAATTCCACCTTGCAGCCCCTGGCCTGCAGCCACCCACTCTCGACTCTCTGCTTGCCCCCATGCCAGCCAGAATGGGGGAAGTCCCACACACTGCATCTGATTGGCAGAGCCCAGTGGGATGGCCGAGTCCTAGCTGCAAACTTGAGTTTGAGATTCCTGAATTGGGGAGGTGGGCTCCAACACAGGTATTTCCCTAACTTGAGAGAAAGGCTATTCAAAAAATGACAAACAACTATGAATAGATGTACCTACTTCATTTTCTTTTTGAAAAGGTTTTTAAAAATTTACTTTAGAGAGAGGGGAAGGGAGAGAGGGAGAGAGAGAGGGAAACATCAACTGGTTGCCTCTTGCATATATCCTGACCAGCGACTGAACCTACAACCCAGGCATGTGCCCCAACTGGGAACCGAACCTGTGATCTTTCAATTTACAGGACAATGCTCCAACCAACTGAGCCACACCAGCCATGGCAAGTATCTTTTTCATAAGCTTGCTGGCCATTTGGTTTGCTTAGTCATGGCTGTCTGATCATCGCCTTTGCCCATTCTCCTGTTGGGAAGCTACATACTGGATATCTTCTGTCTGCCCCCCCAGATCGACACTTTGCCTTTCCTCTGCCAGCTCTTGGCCCCTGACGCTGCAGAGACTGGAGCAAGTTCCCAGGCCTCAGGTGGGGTCTGGCTAAGGGGAGGAACAGCTGGAAGCCTCTGGGCAGGAGGAAGAGAGGTGGAGGTATTTATCCCCAAGCCCTTTGAGTTCTCCTCCTGGGTACCATGGGTCCTAGGTAGTGGCCATGGTGCACCTCCCCAGCCGCATCTCCTGAACCCTTTGAGAACAGATGCATAGTCCTCCATTACATCTCCTTAAACTACCCACCTGGGTGCCACTTGCTGCCTGCCAGGACCTCGCTGGCACAGGATAGGAATTCTTTATCCTCAATGTCACAGCTCCTTTTTCCAACCTTTTTTTTTCCCCAATGATTTGGTTTCAGTAATTTTGCCATACTAAAGATTTACAAATATATATATGTGTGTTTGTTTAGTGTTTAAATGTCTCTGTTTTCTTTCATAGCTGCATTTTCAGCCTTGAAATGGTAAGGTCTTCCCTGCCTCCAGATCCCAAGTTGGTGAACTTTTTCTGTACGAGGCCAAATAGCACATGTTCCAGATTTGGGGGCGTGGGGCCTCTGTCGGGACGGTTCCACGTGGCTGTTGTGGTGAGGATGCAGCGTGGACACTATGTCAACAAACGTGCTCCGGTGAAACGTTATTCACGAAGACAGGCAGCCACTCCTCTCCTAGGTGCTCACGCAGGAGAGATGAAAGCACACAGCCACGTGGCCCCCCTTCCCTGCGGGAGAAATGGCCCAAGACCCTCAGATTGGAGATCACGGATAGTATTGTAACAGGGTGCAGCCAAGAGGGGGGGCCCAAATAGGGATTTGGAATGGGGTCCAGAACTCAAGGTGTCCAAGGAGATTTTAGGATATTCTCACCTCACCCCACAGGTGTGGGTTGGGGAAAGGGACACATGGAGCAGGGCCATTGAGAGCTGTTTTGTACAGCAACAGCTTTGCAGCTAACCTCTGGCATGGTCATTTAACACATCTGTAACCTTGGACTGGTTACATAGATATGTTAAATAGCTGTGGCCATGCTCTGGGTCAAGGGAATGGAAGTAACATCCCCACCAAGATGTAACTGGGGGACAGGTCCCCCTGAGTTACAGTGCCTGCGTGGGAGCTTGGAGACGATTGGCTCCATGACATGGGACCATGCCTGCCCAGACTCATGATGGCAGCCCAGTAAAGCTGGAAGGATATGAGTTCTGGCATGTGAGGCCCAGTGTGGGAGGAGTTGGAAGTGGGGCTGCAGAGGAAGACTGACTCGAGGATTTAAACCCAGATGTGGCAGCCATTGAAGAGAGAACCGTGTGGCTTTAGCAGAGTGTGGACTCCCGCAGCCCTGCAAGAGAGAATCACCATGTGGCTTTAGCAGAGAACCACCACTCAGCTCTGGCAGAGTGGCAACCCCCCTCCTTGCAGCCATTGAGGGGAGAGAAGCACGCGGTTTTGGCTGAGTGGGGACTCCCGTGGCCCTGGGAGAGACGACCACGTGGCTGGAACGGTGGAGAGAGGACCACGTGCCTTTGCCAGAGTGGGGACCCCTGAAGCTTTAGAAGGGAGAACTACTACCTGGCTTTAGCAGAGATCCCGGTGACACAGCTAAGGGTGCCGGGAACCCAGGGAGGCCTACCAGCCAAGCACAGATTACTGGGAAGAACCAGGGACTGCCTGAACCACGGACTTCTACTTCCTTTCCTGAGATATGGTACCCCAGACTGGGCAAGTGGGGAAGGAAGGACTGTGTCTGTTTGTGGGTGTTTGAAGGGACTTTAGGATTTTTGATGAAGACATTAGGTCACTACTTTAAGTTTGTATAGCATTAAATAAACATTTCCTCTTCTTTTCACGAATCTCTGGCATTGAGAGACATCTTTCCTGTGGACAGCGGACGTAACAGACCTGGGGGTTTCTTTCAGTAATACTATATTATCCCAGGCCCCCCGCCTTGTGTTCTGTAACAGTACCGAACCCTGTATGTCTTCTCCTATACATACATAGGTCTGATAAAGTTTCACTAGGCACAGTAAGCAACGAACCCAATAACCAATAATGAGGTGGAGCAATGTTAACGATACACTGTAATAAAAGCTCTGTGAGCGTGGTCTCTCTCTCATGAAACATCTCATTGTGCTCAGCTCATCTCTTCACGGAGAGGGAGCACTTGGTGGTCTCGCTTTGGTGTCTCTGAAGTGCCAGCATGGCCACGTTTGTGCTGTGGCGCCACTGTGATGCAGACTAAGGGCTGTGTGGGCACGAACACTGCCAAACCCCGGCAGCTGGCCGGAAAACCACGGTGGCTACCGAGTGACCGGCGAGCGGGGAGCAGCTGTGTGGAAACGGTGGATAAAGGGGGAGTTCACACAAGGTGACATGAGAATGGCTAAGAATGGCCCACAATTTAAAACGTATGAACTGTTTATTTCTAGAAATTTTTAAAGATTTTATTTATTTATTTTTAGAGAGATGGGGAAGGAAGGGAGAAAGAGAGGGAGAGAAACATCAATGTGTGGTTGCCTCTAGCACACCCCATTCTGGGGACCTGGCCCACAACCCAGGCACGTGCCCTGACTGGGAATCAAACGGGCAATGCTTTGGTTCGCATGCTTGAGCTCAATCCACTGAGCCACACCAGCCAGAGCTATTTCTAGAATTTTTTTTTTGATATTTTTTGGACCTCGGTTGACAACAGGGAAATGAAACCACGGAAAGCGAAACCGTGAATAAGAGGGGGGTTGGGGGGTGGGGGGCAGGGAGGACGACTGCACTGTTCCTCTCCAGAAGGAACACGGCACTGGTGCGTGCTGCGTCACGGGTGAACCTGGACATGCTCTGCTACGTGGGAGGAGCCCACACACAAGGTCACACGCTGTGTCACTCCACTCCTAGGGAATGTCCCGTGTGGGCAACTCCACGGCAACAGAAAGCAGATGGGTGGTAGCGGGAGAGGGGCAGAGATAAGGGGCTTGGTGGCCGAAGAGTACATTTTTTTTTTCTGAGGCTATGAAAATGTTCTAAAATTAACTTTGGTGCTTGTGGCACATACGAATATATTATGAATATATTATACTAAAAACTGTATGTTTTATTTACATGGGTGAATTATATGGTATGGAAATTATATCTCAAAGAAGTTGTTATTTAGGAAATAAGAAGACAGCTGGCTGGCTTTGGCCCGTGGGCAGTGGCGTGCTGGTCCCCGGCCTGCTTCGCACACACAGCCTCCCAGCACCTCTCGCAGTGTTTGGTACCTGTGTTGTTTTGATCGTACATTCAAAGTTTTGATGCATCTGCAATTTGGTATTGGATAGTATGAGTCAGGCATTCATTTTCATTCATTCCGGAGGGTTACACGAGTGGGCCTGCACCATTTGTGAAATAAACTACCCATTTTCCCCAAGATGAGGTATCTCTTTTGTCAAATACATTCATAACCTGGGATCTAATTCTGGAGTATTTATCATGGTCCACGAGTCCATTTGTCTATGCCTTTCCCAATACCGCACGATCTGATTTTAGTGACTTTATTGTATGTTCTGGTTTCTGTAAAGGAAGTCCCCCCTCATGTTCTTTTCCTTCGCACTTGACTTGCAGCCAGTGAGCTTATCGAAATGGATATCACTCCCTGCTTAAAAGCCTTTTAATGGATTCTCGCTGCTCTTACCGTGATGGCCCACATCCTGATGGCCTTGAACGCTGCGCGCGGGGCCCTGCCAGCTCTCCAGCTCCACTTGGCCGAGGACGTGTCACCCGGGACCCTGTACTCCAGGCATGCTGAGGTTCCTCAAGTGCTCCTGCCCCTCCTGCCCCAGGACCTTTGCACTGGCCGTGTCCTCTGCCTGGAATGCTTTTCCTTTCCCTTTGTCTAGTGAGCTACTCCTGCTCTTCGGCCTCAGCCTGATAATCGCTCCTGGGGGAAGCCTGTGCCGCCCCTTCCCGACCAGAGCAAATCCACTTCCCCACATCGTGCACCTGTGCTGTGTTTCATTTACTGCATTTGTAATCTCACATTTACTTGTACAGCTTTTTCAGTAACGCCTGCCTCCTCCAGCTCCCTATTGCCCTCCCTGTCTTTAGCACTGTGTGCCACTCACGAAAACGCTGGAGGAGCGAAGAAGCAGATGTCAGACGCAGGCACCTGTCTGCCTGGCTCCCAAGTCTACCCTCTGCCTTTCATCACTCCCTGTGCTGCCATGGAGGAAGCCCTGGCTGGGACATTCGGAGGCCTGGGTTCCGACGCAGGCGATGCTTTAAATCTGCCTGCTTGCAAAGTGCTTTTCCCACGCCTTGCCTCTGACCTCTCAACCCTCACAGCCACTGTGGAAGGTACGTGGTGTGGGGGTACATTTCCCCTTCACTCCACAGCTGAGGAAGCTGAGGCCAGGGAAGCAGTGACTTGTCCAGAGTCACATGGTCAGTCAGAGGCGCGGCCAGGAGCCCTGCTCTCCGGGCCCCCGAGCAGGTGCTCATCTGAGCCTTTCCTGAGCTGGCCCTCAGTTTCCCCACTTGTAAAGTAGGGGAAGGGGGTTGACAGGATGGTGTCAACAGTGTCACAAACCTCAGGCACCCAAGATGTTGTCAAATACGGGCTCCACCTGTATTATCACTGACTTAATTTTTTTTATTTAAGGACCTAAAAACAAATGTAATTTGTAAGTTTTATTTTAAAACTTATTTCTCTAAGAGAAACTTACAAAAGCAACAAAAATGATTACTCCTGTCATTTCATTGTTATCATGGGTTGCATTTTGTCCCAGACACATGTTGGTCTGTACCCACTGGAGTTAGAAGGGCGCGTCGGGGACCTAAGACCCTCCCGTCCCTGCAGCGGCAGAGATTCCGGGCTCCGGGAAACAGGTCTGCGGGGGCTGCTTGAGCACAGGGCTGCCCTCCCCCCGCCCCCACCTGCCCATGAAGCTTCCACTTGTTCAGTCAATCAACACAGGCCTGATTCGGGCCACCGTGTGACAGCACCAGGCCAGGTGTCCCCTGTCCCCGGGAGGTGACAGGGGTGCAGCTGTGCACTGGCTGACCGACTGTGTGCCTGTGTCACGGCATATGTGCCCACGAGTATGTTGGGGTCAGTGTGTGTCTGTGTGTGTGTCTGTGTATCTGTCCACATGAGAGTTTATGGGACTTACCAGGGCGGGCCCCGTCCCTCGGCTCCACCTCGGCCCTTCCTCCCTGCCCCAGCCTGGGGTCAGCCCCTGTGCCAGCCCCTGGCGGGGTCTGCTTTCTCTCAGGGCCAGGGCTGTGGAGTGAGGGAGATGGGGGGGCCACCAAGGTGGGCACTTGAGGCCCACCTGATCTCTTGAAGGTCAGTAAACCAAGTGGGCCCCTTAGGAGTCCTCCCCAGGGGACTCCTATGCCACCCTGGACCTGGGGTTCTGGAATGCTCCTCGTCTTGCCCTTCAGCTCGTCGGCATCGGGGAACAGGCTCCGGCTGGGCGAGGACTTGCCGGAGACCCTGAGCGTGTAAGCGGCAGGGCCTCAGGAGTTTCCCGACCCTCTGCACGTGCTCCACGCCTCACAGGGCGCCAGCCCAGCACTGGAGGCTGCGGAGATGACTGGACACGAGGAGAAAACAAGCACTTCAGCATAATTCAAATCAATGCCCATGTGTGCTGAGCACTCTCTGGGTGTCAGCCGCTGTCTGAGGCACTTTTAGTACATGAACACATTTAGCTCCTCCAACAATTTGATGAGGTAAATAGAGAATACAACTATTATCGCTCCGTTTCCCAGATGAGGAAAGCGAGTCATAGAGAGGTTCCCGAACCTGGCGAGGGTCACAGGGCTGCTAAGTTGGGTCTGTGGCCAGCCCTCCTTGCCTCCGCATTAAGCAGAGGAAGGGGGAAGGGGGAGAGGCCTGGGGACAGAAAGACCCCTTTCTTCACGGGCCTGAGCCGAGAATGCTGATGCCTTCTGTCCCTCTGCAGCAGGTTCTGAAGCCTAAGGCTCTGTTCCCAGCTTTGCCTCTGCAGCCTGGTGCCCCTCAGGGGAGAGACCAACCTGACGGAGGAAGGGCTATGTACGTGCCTGAGATCACACAGCTGTCCTCCGGTCCCCTCACCACTGGCCAAGTGCTATGCTGAGCACTTTCCCTGCTGTGTTTTCCTCACACAATCTTCTAAGTAGGAACCACCATTCACCCATTTTACAGCTCAGGAAACAGAGGCTCAGAGAGAGTAACTAACTTGCCCTTGGGCACAACAACTAGAAGTGACTTACGTAGCCCTTGAAGCAGTCTGCCTGACCTGAAGCCTGTGATCCTAACCACCAGGCTTTCCCGCCTCATTCGTCCCCACCCCTCATAACTGCTCGCAGAGAGGGCAAGGCACGGACACTGCCCCACCTCACGGGGGAGGAACAGGCAAGCGGCCTGGGCATGCATAGCTGGTGAACTCAGGAGCCAGGACTCAGGGCCCCAGGCCCCTCAGCTCCCTTAGAAGTAGGAACCACTTCTCTTTGTTTCTTCAGGAATATTCCAGAAAAGGCCTAGTTCTATGGTTGCCTGTGGTCAGTCGTCCAAAGCAGTTGCTCACTTATTCTCCTACTGCCACTTCCACACAAGCCCATGAAGGTCAGAACAGGCTCTGTTTTACAGGTGGGCAATCGGAGGCCCAGAGAGGAGCACGGACTCGCTCAAGGGCTCAAACTAGGGTCTCTGACTCTGAGTCCAGCAAGGGAGGGCCCCAGAAGAGGTCCTGCAGAGGCAGGATCCAGCTGACCAGTCTCTCTGCTCTGGCCAGAGGGAGGACGGGGGAGCTCACCCCCTTATCAGGCTAGTTACCGCCCTGCTGTGTAATCTTGGCGCTCGCCGGGGCCCATGGGAATGCTCTCAGTGGTTGGAGCCGTTGGTGCCCAGATGAGGGGCTGAGGGTGGGCAGGGAAGTGGGGGCAAGCTTAACCTCACCATTCCCCTAAAAGTTGTTTGCTTTCTTAAAAATCTGTGGACACAGACACATTTCTCGAGCCTTCCTGGACAAGATGGAAGGTTTCTGCAGCTTTCATGAAGAGCTGGCCGAGACACTGGCCATAGTAACAGAAACGGCATTTAAAAAAACACACCACCTCCTGTAAGTAGTCGCATGGGTCTGAGTGGACGCAGGTAGGGTCTGCTTCCCTCGGACACACTAGAGGTGGCCACTGACTCATTGGCAGTGCAGATAAGAGCTGGACAACAGAGCTTGGGAAATGTTTTCCAGAGTCCTCCACCTAGCTTGGGGGAAGCCCTGAGGGGCTGGCCTTGATGGGACAAAGGCAGAGGCCATCCAAAGCTGGATGTTGAGAGGGACAGAGAGAGTCAAAAGGCAGTAATGACAGTCACAAAATCGCCACCATGGGTTTAGTGTGGTCAGTGTTCCCAGAGCCGCAAAAAAGGTGGCTGAGTCCCCCTGTGTGGCTAAGTGTGCCGCCGTCACAGGCCGGGGTTTACGTCCCAGTGTCACAGCTTCCTAGCTGTGTGACCCTGGGCAGTGGGGCTGAACTAGGGCGAGGCACCCGGGATACAAAATGTAAGGAGGCACCTCTCTGAGACTGAGTGCCCCTAAATTTTTGCACCTGGGGCGCCTCTCTTGTCTCACCCTGGATCCAGCTGCATTGTGTAGTTACTTTCCGTTTCTGAACCCCAGCTCCACCACCCCAACAGTGGGGGTGAGGACAAGGGCTTCGACCTCAGTGGCTGCAAGGAGGAAATGAGGAGGCTGAGAAAGTGGTCAGCACAGGGCTGGCGCCAGTGAGCCCTGGCAATGCCAGCGGTTGCTCTGCTCAGGGTGAGGCACGGTGTGCTTGGGGTGGGGCTTCCGGGGGTGAATGCTGCAGACACCAGGTATAATGAAGCCCTGATCCCCAGGGAGAGGGAGGTGGTTAGGTCACGTGGGTGAGGCCCCGCTGAACAGGACTAGGGCCTGTAATGGTGAGCCCTGTCACGTGAGGGTGCAAAGGCCACCGTCTGCAACTGTGGAGGGGGCTCTCACCAGAGCCTGACCTCGCAGCACCCTGACCTCGGACTCCTGGTCTCCCAAACTGTGAGGAACGGATTTCTGCTCCTTGTGAGCCACCCACTCTGAGGCACTTGTTAGAGGAGCCAAACAGAACAGACTAAGGCAGAGGCACACCCAACCCCTGACCTCACGGTGCTGCCAGTTGAGGCCGGAGGACCCTGGGCACGGACTATGCCATGAGATGGTGGAGGGGGGTGGGGGCAGAGAAAACGCCAATGAGATGAGAAGGAAGGCGGGAAAAAGACAAACCCCATTCTCCAAAGACGGTTGCTGAGAACCAAGAAAGATGGGTTCTTGCAAGTGACCAAAACCAGGATGGGGCTCTGTATCTCACTCTAGTTTGTTTAACCCTCAAAACTGTTACCACCATTAGATAAGTGAAGAAATGGAGGCTCAGAGAGGTGAAGTGGTTTAGCTAAGGTCACACAGCTTAGATGTGGCAGAGCCAGGACTCAAACGCAGGACTGTCTGATTCTCCCCTCCCACGGCTGGACTCTGCGGCTAGCTGGGTGTGTGACCTCAGGGAAGTCACACTTCCCTTTCAAGCCTCAGTTTCCCTACCCACCAAGGTAGAGGATGAGACTCACACGTAGTCTTGAATAAGGAGTACTTGGAATGTTGCAAGCTGCTGTCTGTGGCTGGAGGATTGTTAGTGCAGGGGATGCAGAAGGACCGGGGCCTCATCTGTGATGAGAATCCTGCGGGCCCTCTTGTCAACCCCTCCCCCGCCCCCACCCCCACACCAGGATCTTCCTTTCAGTCAGGCGCCGAGTCTCCCCAGGCCTTCCTTACATCTGCGCTGCCCTTAGGAGCAGAATCTAACCAGCACTGTGGAAACCATCTCCCTAAGAGAAAAGTGTTGTTGGCCCCCATTTAAAAAACAAAGAAACTGAGGCACAGCAAGGTACATCATTTGCCCGGGGGTGCGATTGGTGGCTAGGGGAGAACCTGAAAGCAGACAGTGCCTGGACACCCCCTGGACAACCCCAGTGTAGTGGTTTCCAAGTGGGTGGGCCCGCACAGGCCAGCACGTGAGGAATGGGGGCAACTACTGCTTTACTCTGGGGGTAGGGTGGGGTAGGGTGGGGTGGGGGAAGAAAGGCCTCACCTGTCTTCCAGCTCCACCCGCCCCACCCCCTCTCGGGGCCAGAGATTTCCGTGCTGTCAGCCCCTCCCCAACCATGCAAATGCCCCAGGCCCTTTCAAGCTTCATTCTCCTGGCGCTTGTGAATGACTTTAACCCCCACCCCACCCCCACCTTGATTGCTTTCTCAGGGGAGAGGGGAAGAGCCTAGAGCAGAAGGTGCTGAAACAGGATCCTCATCTAGCCAAGCTGGCACCCTCAGTTTTAAGATTGTTGGAACCCAGTAAGATGTTCCGAGTCTCCCAGTAAGTCAGGGGCAAAACCTGGGTCTCCTGAGTTTCAAATGCAACAACCTGACC
The DNA here is from genome assembly GCF_019186645.2 of Phyllostomus hastatus. Lineage (NCBI taxonomy): Eukaryota > Metazoa > Chordata > Mammalia > Chiroptera > Phyllostomidae > Phyllostomus > Phyllostomus hastatus. Next base: position 17,139,836 of record NW_025333611.1, read on the forward strand.
CTCCCCTGCTTTGTGCTGTGACCTTCAAGTGGCAAGAGCCTTAGTTATCAGCAGACAAGAGGCACTGAAAAATACTTGTCTGGATGTGAATGAATCAGTGAATGAATAAGTGAATACTTGTCCTTCCCCTAGGGGGCACTTGAGGGTGCTGACCCCTCCATGGGACCCCACCTGGAGAGGCAAGGCTCAGCCCCTCAGAAACCATCCCTCCTTCCCTTAGAATGAACCCGTCCTTGGTCCCCCTCCTTGAGACACTTGGTTTCGTGCCTCTAGAGGGAGCGGAGAGCCAGCACCCTCATCCCCTGGGGAGGGGGCAAGGGGAGCAGTGTCGCCCCACCACTTCTAAGATCCCTCCTCCCCCTTGCAGTCTCTTACCTGATGCCAGGAGGGTTCTAGCCAAGCTCAGCTTCAAAAAACATCTAGTGAAAGTAGACTATGTCACATACGCTCACACCTCAGTATTTCCTGCTCCGTTTCCTCACTTTTAAAAGACGCAGATGGAAGAAACAGCATCCCTTCTGTGCTCTTCCTGCCAAAGAGGCATAACCTGAATCTAATCGTCAGGCAAGACAGAGCGGAGGGACATGCTAAAAAGTAACTGTCATCTTCAAAAGTGTCAAGATCATGCAAGTCAGAGAAAGTCCCAAGGATCGTTCCAGGCCGAGGGAGACCAAGCAGAGGTAACAACTGAAGGCCACATGTGAGTCTCTGACCCAGCACAGAATCTCGAAGGGGTCCGAGGCACCTGTGGCAGGAAAGTGTCAATGTTAATTTTCTGAGGGTGATGGCTGTATTAAGGTTTCTAGGACACTGTCCATGTGTGTTGGAAATAAACACAAAAGTGTTCAGGTGGGCCCTTGCTGGTGTGGCTCAGTTGGTTGGAGAGCCATCCTGTATACCAAAAGATTGCAGGTTCAATCCCCGGTCAAGTCACATACAATAATCAACCAATGAATGCATAAATAAGTGGAACAACAAATCAATGTCTCCTTCTCTCTCTTTCTCTCTCTGCCCCTTCCTCTCTCTCTCTAAAATTAGTAAATAAAACAATAAATCAAAGTAATTTATTACAGCAGAAAATATGCAGGCAGTAATGACTCCTTCAGATTGGAATTGGGGCAAAGCGAAAATCTGAGCAGAGGGCTTTCCCGTGTCCCCCACTTACTCCACACGCGCTCTGTGAAGCAGGCGTCAACAGCCCCGCTTTTCAGGTGGAGAAGCTGAGGTTCACAGGGTTGCAGGGACTCGGCTGAGGCGGCTGGATGGCAGCCCTGGGGCTCACTGCCCCACTGTGCCGCCATCCCTCCAGCCGCCCTCAGCCCAGTGCCCTGCTGCCTGTCTTCTGAGATCAACTCCCCTCATGGTCAGTTGTCTGTTCACGAAAGAAATATCTGTCCAGAACCTTCCATGCTGCAAGCATCGTGCAGATGCTTGATGGGGGTGGGCTGATGTATAAAACAGACACTGTCCCCCCACCCCCGTGGAGCCCCCAATTGAATGATTGCATGGTGCAAACAGAGAAATGCACACACACCACCCCAGATTTGATGGGGGCCATCAAGGAGGAACGGCGGGGTGGCCAGGGAGGCCTCTGGGGCAGACAGGGGCAGGGTAGACAGAGCTGGGATGGGCGTGCAGTCACTTGATTGTGGGGCTGGAGGAAAACCAGTCTGCTAGAGGATGGAGGTGCTGCCCGCTGAGGCCCCAGCCAGCGACTGGCAGGGTCGGGATCCCATGGGGCCTTGGAGGCCATTTTTAAGGACTCTCACCTTTGCTCAACTGCAAAGGAGGCCTCGGGAGGGCTGAGACGGGAGCGAGCTGACGAAGTTTGCGTGTTTCAAGGATCCCTCTGGTGCTGCTGCGGAAGATCAGAGGGGACAAGAGTGGAAGCAGGTGGGTCCTTATCTCTCCCTCCCAGTTTTCGGGTGGAGTTCTGTCTTATCTGGCTCTCTAGAGAGCTCCTTGAGGCCAGGGAGGGTGTCTGCCTTGAAGGCCACCTAGCCTAGTCTGGGGAGCTCCTTGAGGCCAGGGAGGGTGTCTGCCTTGAAGGCCACCTAGCCTAGGCTGGGGAGCTCCTTGAGGCCAGGGAGGGTGTCTGCCTTGAAGGTCACCAAGCCTAGGCTGAAGGTCCCAGGCCTGGCCGGGGGTGGGGTCTTCTGGTCTGTGCTCTGTCCCTGGGGACAGTCTGGGACACACTCTGCTTTCGGCTCCCCGGGGCTCTGCGGCCCCAGCTCTGGAGGAGTGTTTGACAGAGGAGTGCACGTGTTCTCCAAACAGACCTTGATTCATGTTTCCAGGAGGAACTTGCAAACAGACTTCTGCTGGCTGCATCCATCAGGGGAGAGATGGGCTCTGTAAACAAAGGCCCACAGGCTGTCTCCATCCTCCAGGCAGACACCTCTCCCCGCAGGTCCCTGAGCTCCCTGCCCCATCCTGGCCATTGGGCCGTGCTCTGTGCCCAGAGCCTCAAAGACACACTCCCCCGGACCTCACTTTATAGGTAAGAAAACAGAGACTCAGAGATGTTAAGTCAGTTGTCCAAGATCACACAGCCAACCCAGCACCATTACTGTATTTTCCTACTATACTCTTAATAAAATAACAGTTCAGTTACTCACATTTAGTTTTGAGCACTCACTATGTGCCAAGCACTATTCTAAGTGTTTTATGTAGATGAACTCATTTAATCCCCACAACAATCCTAGAAGATAAGACTCTTATTTTCCCATTTTTCACATACAGAAGCCAAGGCACAGAGAGGGAGGGCGAGTGATTGCCCCGGGTCCTGCCCAGAGTCAGCGGGAAGGCAGGACCCCACCCCGGGGCAGGGCAAGCCCAGAGCCCTCTGCCTCAGCACTCCCCCACGCCCCACCCGCTCCCCTGGCCTCCCGGGAGCGAAGAGCAGGCCCATTCATCTCCCTCACTTTGTCTCTGTGGGAGAAGTGGAGAAACTGAGGCTCCAAGGAGAGAAGGGACTATGTCCCAGGACCCGGCTCCCAGGCAGAGAGGGTCCTGAAGGGGCCTGGGGGCTGTCCTTTTCAGAGGCCTGGAAAAGGAGATGGGACCTGGTTCCCCCTCCCCCCACAGCAATGCCACCGCCTTGCTGCTGTGTGCCTGCGACAAGTCACATCCCCTCTCTGAGCCTCAGTTGCCCCATCTGCTCAATGGGAAGGACAACTCCAGCCCCTGCCCGCATTATAAAGCCTGCTCTAAAACCGTGTGAGTGGAGGGCTGGTGGGACACCCTGTTGCCGGGCCTGGATTCCTGTGCAGTGAGTGGAATGTCCAAGCAGCGTCTTTCTGGGGTTGAAAGCCCCATGGGGTAGGACGGGGCTGGGCCTCCTCTACTGTGAGACCCCCCACCTTGGGCTCCAGCCCAAACTGCCAGACACAGGCCTGAGAGGAGGGCCCCCCTCCAGGCAGGGGTGACCAGGAGCCAGCCAGCTGGCCATTTGTCCACAGATGGGTGTGCAGATAACAGACGTCTGGAGATAAGGCAGGGGCTGCTTGCAGCCTAGTGGAGGGCCAAGCCAGCTTTGGAGGGGAGGGGGTGGGGAGGGAGGGGGTGGGGAGGCAGGGGGTGGGGAGGTAAAAACTCAGGGTGACTCAGGCAGAGAGGGCTGGGGGGCCGGTAGCACACTCCTTCTGCCACCCCATGGGGCAGAGCTAGTGCCCTCCCTTCTTCTGGACCTGCCCCCACCTCCCCCAAAACAACTCAGACCAAAGCAAGCAAGCAAACAAACAAAACATACTTTTAGCAGAAGCGCTGTGTCAGCTGGATCCAGCCCTCGACCAGCACTGGCCCTGGTCTCTCCCCGCTGCTGGCGTGCAGGGCGGCTGCGTCAAGTCCCTGCCCGACCCGACTCTCAGTTTCCTCATCTGGGCAGTGGGCGTGCGGATGCCTTTCCCTCCATCCCTGCAAATGCAAACAATAATAAACAGTGAACACTGTGCTCATGCTGTGAAGTAGGTGCTGTTCTGAGCCCTAGTTTGTAGATAAAGAAACTGAGGCACGAAGGGGTGAGGTCCTACAGCTACTAAGTGGTTCAAATGCAGGCACCCCGATTCTAGTGGTGGCCTCTTCACTCGGTGCCAATTTCATCAAAGGAACAAAGCAAAGGGCAATTTGGGCCCATTTCAGTTATAAAAATACATTTATGTTTCCATGTTCATAGACGTTTTTTGAAAAGTGTACATGCAACTATTAACCCCATTAACATGTGGAACAGGGCTTCTCCACCCCGGCACTATCACCACAGGCCGGCTTGCTCTCCGTGGCGGGGGCTGCCCCGTGCATTGAGCGCAGGAGGCTGAGCAGTACCTACCCCCTCCCCACCCCCCCCCCACCCCCAGGCCTCGGTCCATTTAGATGCCAGTTTAGCACTGCCAGGCAGCGATGACGTTTCCAGACAGTGCCAGATGCCGGCCCCTCCCCCAACCCCGGAGAAAACCACTGAATTAGAGGGCCTTAGAAGAGGGACGTTCGCTTTCTAAGCCCCACACGGGAAATTTTGCTGTGAGCAAACACAGCACGATTGAAATGAGAAGAAACACTAACAAAGAGGAAAAAATAAAGTCATTGGCTGATGGATGGACGGATGGATAGGAGGATAAATGAATGTGAATCAGAGCCCGGGGGAGCGTTGTGAGACCCCCTGGTGGGCGGACGCCTGCATTTTACCGAGGGAGGGGCTTGTCTGCTCCCACAGGGTGGGCTGGCGCGGGGTGCGAGATGGGAGACTGGGTGTGTGCACTCCCAGTGCGGTGCTCCGAACCGAGGAGTGCAACGGACAAGCAAGAGAAGAGCCACGCTGAGAAAACTCTGCTTTGGCTGCTGGAGGTCCTGGCTGGGGCTCGCACCCACCCCGATGCCCTTGGACGATCCCTTACGGAGGTGAGTGACCCTGCAGGTGACCTGGCCCGGATGTGCCCTCAGGGGGGGGGCAGACAGGCACATGCGTGGGGCAGTCTGTGCTGGGAGACCAATGATGGAGAGAAGTCTGTTCCATGAGAACGGGAAGGCCGATGGAGACTGAGGCAGGTTGGGGGTGCTGGAGCACCAGGTCCAGGACACCGTGGGGGGCCCTAGGGCTGCTGAGAGTGGGACGAGCCAACAGGGGAGAACCCTCCCAGAGATAGCCACAGGGAGGGTGACACTTCTTCACTGCACACTCACTAGGTGCCCCAGGTCCCACGGTGTGTCCCCAGGGTGGAGGCAGGACTCCAACCTGGGTCCCTCTGGCTCCAAAGCCTGTGCTCCTAGCCCGGCCACTCTAACCGAGGGGAACACTGTGCAGCCACCAGGAAGGAGGCAGCCATGAGCAAAAGCAACCTGAGCATTCTCTGGCAGATGAATGGATCGTAAAACATGGTATCCATACAATGGAATATTGCTCAGCCTGAAGAAGGAAGGACGTTCTGACACATGCCAGAACATGGATGAATCTTGAGGACATTGTAGGAAGTAAAACAAGTCTGTCACGACACGACACAGGCTGTGTGATTCCCCTCGGACGAGGTGCGTGGGGTAGTCAGGTTCACAGACACAGGAAGCACCGTGGTGGGCGCCCGGGGGCTCGGGGAGGTGGGAACGGGAGTCAGGGTTCAGTGGGTGTGACGTTTCGGTTTTGCAAGGTGAGAAGAGCTCTGGAGTTTGGTTGTGCAACAGCATGAATATGCTTAACACTAGGGGACTGCACACTTAAAAGCGGTTCAGATGGTAAATTTTATGTTAGGTGCATCTCGCCACAACTAAAAACAGAAAGGTGAGGCAGAGCATGGTGGGACGGGGCGTGGCTAACGCCTTTGGACTTGGGCAGACGTCCGTTTGCACTTCAGCTCGCCCAGCACACGGTAAGTGCTGTATGAGAGGGAGTCATGCTATTACTACATTCTGTAAAATGAATTTGTTATGTACTGTAAAGCGTACAATAAAAAATGAACTTATTTCTTGTGCCTAAGAAATACGATGGTAATTCATGGCCCAGCCCAGTCATTTACGAGGCTGCCCACCAGCTGCATCCCACCTAAATGGGGCCTTTTCAGCATCTTGGAGCCAAAGTTTTAGGGTATCTCTCGCTTTGTGATCCATCTCCCTCCCTCCCTCCTGCCCGCCCCCACCACCACTCCTGTCCTGCCCAGACCCATGAAGGAAGGCCTCCTGTGGGCCTCTGCTCCTCCTGCCCTCTGTGTCCCCACCTTGACAAGATCCCACCTAGCGGAACCCCCTCTTCTCTCCACACGGCAGGGTAACCTTTCTGCAGCAGCAGCAGCTCTGAGCTGTGCAGCCCCCGGGTGAGACTCTTCAGGGGCTCCCTGCCACCCTCGGGATAAACGCTCAGAGCCTGGTGTGGCCTGGCTGCAGCCACCCTCACCACACACACGCTCCCTTCAGGCTACTGAGCTCCCGCCTTGTGAACGCCTTGTAGGTCTTTGAACTCAGAGCCCTCCCCGCTGCTGCTGTGCTCTGCACACTCTGTTCTCTCCGCATGGAACATGTGTTCTGTTCCCCTGTGCCTCCAGGGTTCCACTTACCTTTCCCTCACCTCCAGGAGACTCAGGTACACCAGGAGTCCCTGCGTATCACTCTCATTTTGCCATTTTGTATATCTGTCCTCATGCTGGCCTGAACACTCCTTATGATCGGGGGTCCAGTCCAGCCAGGGCCCCGCCTGGTGTGTATCAGGTGCTCGCTAAGGGCTCGCTAAGCCTTCCCCAGGGCTGAGACACCTGTCCTCGCGTCCCCCTCTGGCAGCGGCATCAGGAGGCCTGGGGAAGCCACTGCTGCCACAGCGCCCAGTGCCTCTGGCCTGCCTGAAACAAGGAGCAGGGATGCAGGGGGACCCCAGCCCTGATGTTGGCAGTGGCCCCATTTCCCGCAGGCCCTGTTCCTGGAGAACCTTCGCCCAGGGCTGCCCATCCTCTCCCTTTCCCCAGCAGCCTGGAGCCAAAACGAAGCTGGCAGGAGGCCCTGCCCAGACCTGATGGGTAACTTCGGGTGGGCCCTTCACCTCCCCGGGTCTCAGTTTCCCCAGTTCTGACCTTCCCGGTGTCCCCTCAGTGCACCTAAAGGCTGAGGCAGGGTTGCTGTGGTGACAGACAGCAGGTCCTGCTCCCAGAGGCCTCTGCGGAGGCCAGGGTACTGCTGCCTCCAGGGGCCCTTTCTCGGGAGAGAGCCCCCCACAAGGGTGGCCTGCGGAGGGAACGCGTGCTTACCCACAGGAGCAGGCTCGGGTCGGGTTGCGAGTCTGGTTAATGCCTCCGCGCATTAGGCCTGTCGCCTGCTGACAGGATTTTGTGTTTAATTGGAGGCATAAGAAAATAATAACGTCTGTCGGCATGAGGACGGCTGCGGGAGCCCCGTGGCGAGAGTCCTCAGGGAGGTGGGGGGCAGTCTGCAGTCTGGGCTCTGCCCAGTGGGCTGGGTGCCACTGGCCAAGTCCCTTCTCTGTGGATGGCCTACAGCTTGCTAACGCCAAGCCTGGTCCGAAAAGCACCTGCAGGAGGATTTCCCAGGGAGCCCACTCAGTTCCGAGTCCCAGGTCCCATCCGGCTCCACTGACCCAGTGTGTCCGAGGGAAGAGGCCTGTGAATCACTGCATCTTGGCCTGGTGAGAACTAGAGCTGAGGTCCCCCGCTGTCAGCACAGGTCTGGTATGTGGGGAGGGCTGGCTGTCCTTAGGGGCTGAGAGTGGCCAGAACGTGAATGCATGGTGTAGAGCTGCTTACTGATTTCCACTGTTTGCTTTTTTTTTTTCTTTACCCCTGAGCACTTGCTGACTTTTCTATGGTGAACATTTGTAGCTGCATAATTGACAGAAATAATTTTTGGGGGGGGATGAAATGGCTCTACAGTTTGGATTATTGTCAGTCTTCTTGGCTGGTGCTCATGTGATTGTATTTAAGTTTCTTCCTTAATTATTGCTTTCAGAGGACAACGGGAGTGCAGGCTTCCCAAAACAAGAAACACAAGTAGAAAAATACAAGTGAAACGGATGTGAGCAATGCCGTTGCCCGAGGGGACCCGCTCGTTGTCCTCAGTTCACACACGGGACCCAGCGCCCTGGTCGCTGCCTGTCTGGGATCCGCTGTTGTCCTTGTTGCCTTTACAGAAATCAAGGCACCTGCACAGGACCCCGCAACTCGTTCTTGCTCGTCTCTCTCGACAACATCGTGGGCATCCTTAGGAGACAAAACTACCTCCATTTCACTTCTCTTTACATTGATCATATTTAACGTTCTTTCTTGCCTCTCCAAATGGAAATAAATGAAAATGAAAGCAACTCTGAAACTTCTGGGTTCCAGTTTTGAGCTTTGAGCTGAACCACGCCACACTCATGCCCTTCCGATACATGCACACACACACACATGTGTACACAAGGCGTGTGCATCCGTGTAATACGTGCATGCCGTGCCTTCTTCCCTCCCCTCGTGCTGTTGGCGAACACGAAATCTCACCCATGAACCCTTACCTCATTCAAGAGCAGTGAGCAGATCTTAGTCACTGGTATAAGGTCACACCCTCCTTCTAAGCGAGCGTCTGAAACCAGTCACGGCCAAGGGTGCAGGCAGCCCTGGAGCCAGCCCCATCTTCAGGCTCTGAAGGTGCAATCTGCCGACTGTGGGGTCGGGGGGCGGCTTTCGTACCACCATCCACTGAGGCCTTTAACCCAGAGCGGCAAACTGAGGCCACCTCCAGCCCCAGATGGGTCTGGTTTGGCCCAATCATCATAAAAAATGTGTTTTAACTTAAAGCATTTTAGAACTGGGTAATTTCACATAATAACCTAGATTTCCCCGCTTTTCTGGAAAACTCCAGGATTTGGCCACTCTGGGCCCAAATTCCTGAACGGCCACAGCCGACTGCCCCCCAGGGTGACGCAGCCCCCGCCTGACCCACCCCGGGGATCTACCTCTCCGGCCTCTGCAGGCCTGCTCTGCTCTGTAGCCCCGGGAGGACTCGTCACCGGGGCCCCTGGGGTGAGGACAGAGGCCGGAGAGAACACCAGGAGCCCCGGGCCTCGTTGGGCCCTCCCCGGCTGAAATATCTTCCAGGTCACCGCTGAGTGACACGTTCTTCCAGTAGATGCTCAAGGCAGAGGACAAAGAGAGAAGCCCTCTATGTTCCCTTCCCGGCTGTGGCTTCATACGGACTCGGGACAGACAGGAGCTGGGGGGTGGAGGGGCCGCAGGCAGAGGGCTCGGCTTTCAGTCCAGCCTGAGGGTGTGACGACTTGGGGACACTGGACTGACGCCATGCTTGGTGACTAGCAGTGGTGGCAGGATGCTTCACTACCTGAATGACCAGGAAACTTGTGGCTTTGCCCAAGTTCTCATTTGAGGGGTGGGATACCTCGCTTCCCAGGATAAACAGACAGAAAAGGCAACATTCAAGTTCCTCCCACATTTAAATCTACATGTTCTGTGTGTCCCCATAAAGGTTGCATGAGGATAGGCATTAGAAATCACATTCCCAACATATGGCCTTGGTGGGTTGGGGCCTGAATGTTAGGCCTGAAGGTCTCTTAGGAAAGCCGGACCCCATCACTTTGGGGTTCAGTGCACCTGAACCCAAGGTCACCCTGTGTCATGAGACTTGGGGTCCGACTTGGGCTAAGCAGCCCCAGATCTGCAGAACGCCACCTCCAAGGGCTCAGTGCTTGTGATGCATGCCCCACGCCCAGGCAAGAGAGGGGAAGCTGACGGAAGAGGGCATGACACGTCTCTAGCTGGGTGGCAGATGTTTCTGGCCCCACGGGCCCCTGACCCTCCATTCTCACATCCCAGCCACGACACGATGGCCCCCAGTGGCACTGCCCTGACATAGGAGGCTCCGCGTGAGGTGTGTGGGTTGGGGGTGTGGGGCGGGGTGCTGGGGTGGCACACGGCCCTTCAGGAGGGTAGGTGCAAAGAAGTGCGTGTGTACGTGAAAGGAGAAGCCGAGGAAATCACCTTCCAGGGCTTATTCCGAAACCAGCGTGCTGCCAAGAGCTGGGAGGCCCTGAGACACCGTCGGGTCTCCCCTGGCCCTCAGACCAGTCGGTCTGGACTCAGGGACAAGCAGGCCTGGACCCTGGACTTCCCTGCAGAGGGCTCTAGGAGGAGAGGAATTTGTAGGGGAGGGGAAAACTACTCTTTCAGAGAAAAAGTACAGCATAGAAAATATAGTCAAGAACATTGGAATAACTCTGTATGGTGCTAGGTTTCTAGTATCCACTAGAAATACCAGGGGCAACACTTCGTAAGGTGTTGGATTTTCTAACCACTATGCTGTAGACCTGAAACTAATACAAAATAATACTGAATGTCAACTGTAATTGAAAAGAAAGTTTTAAATTAAAAAAGTAAACAAAAAAATGTTATTTAAAAATGTTGACGGAGGAGTGTCAACAATTACCAACTTGCATCCACCAGCCTCGCCCGCTCCCAACCAGCCCCCTGCCTGTATTATCCCGAAGGGACACCAGACAGCATTTGACTCAGAACTGCTTAGATTGTATCTCAAAAGGTCTCTCTCTTTTTTTTTTTAAAGAATAGGCACAATGTCACTGTCATAACCCAATGCTAAACGAGGAAACTGAAACAGGACAGTCTCTCCGGCCTCATTCGGGAAAACACTGACGTCACAACGGGAACGCAGTTGTGGGTGACAGGGTCGTACGTGGTTTCTCTTTCCCAGGTTCTCTGTGGTATTGCTTTTTGCACCAAAAATAATATGAAAGGAAGAAGGGTAGACTTCTTTTGAAGTCTAAGTCCTCTGAGTCCGCATCCAAGTTTCCAAGTTTATCCTGGTCCTTCCTGAGATGGAGAAGACGCAGCCACCAGCGAAGGCGGGGGTCTCAGGCACGGCCCCCAGGAAGGTGAGGCTGCGAAGGGAGATAGGAGGTTCCCACTGGTTTTCCCAGCCGCTGGAGAGGAAATGTAGAAGCAGAGGTTCTGGGACATCTCTCAAGCTCTGGTCCCCGAGGTCCTGCCACCTCCACCCTCCTACCTTCCCACCTTTATCAAGCCTCACACGTTTCAGGCACTTTGTTGGTGGAGTTGACAGACCAAACGAAACAGAGGCGGACGGCAGATAACCAGAGTCCTTTCTGGCCACACGTAGGCCTGTTGGCTTGTCGGGCCTGGAAGAGAAGGCGTCTTGTTTCCCCGACACATTCCAGAGCCATGTCCCCTGGACTGCGTGGCCTCCTGACCAGGCCCCCGCCCCCAGCCTCCCGAGTCCTTCATGGTGGGGACAAAAAGGGAAAGAGAGACCTGACATGGTGAGGCTCCTCTTTCCGAAGCAGAAGTCTCAGTGTTGCTGTGTGACCTTGGGTGAGCCTTTCCCCTCTCTGGGTCTACGTTTCTCACAGCTGGACAGCAAATAGACAATTTCCGAGACATCCACCTCCCCTCACACCCACCCAACTCTGATTTTGTTCAGGGTTCCTACACTGATCGGAAGTAGAAAGTAGACTCAACACACCTCTAAACGTCAGCCTGGAATGTCACGGCTGCTCCAGCCCCGGTGTGAAAGCCAGTTGCTAGAACTATTTTTTTTTGGGCAGAGGGTACATAAGACAGACATTGTATCTCAAGACCCGGAACACACCCCCACACACTACAAATAAAAGTTTCATGTACTACTACCCTTCCTTTATTACATGTACTCTGATATTTTCTATTGTGTTCACTTAGAATTTTTTTCTGAAGGGGAAGTATAAATGACCCACAGACATGGACCCCAGGGTGGGGATTGAATGTGGGAGTGGGGGCAGGTGGGACAGAGCAACATGGGGAAATTGGGACAAATATAATAGAACAATAAAAAAAATTTTTTTCTGATTGCAATCTACTAGGATATTTTCCCAGTCCTTGAAACAGGCGTCATTTGCAGTTTGAAAAACACCGACGGATACCACCATGCCCCTATTTCTGATAAGGCAGTACTAGCCCAGGCAAACACAAATGGATTCTGTTTTTTCAAATGGATGCTATGTCAACTATTTTCCACTGCGGGACTTCTGAAACTTGCATGCCCATAAACATTCCTTGAAATGTTTTTAAAATGCGGATCATTTCAGTAATTCCGAGATGGAGCCAAGATTCTGAATTTCTCAGTAGCCTCCAGGTCATTCCGAGGCTGGGTTTGACAACAGGTAACTCAGGCATTCCATTTCTCCGGTCCGGCTGTTCCTGCCCATGAGACGTCCCCGCCCCCCATCGCCCCTGCCCTTCGTCCTCTGTCTCTCTCCCCTCCTTTCATAGATGTGCTTAGAGAATGAATGGGGTTCAAATCACAGCTCTACCTCTCCCTAGCGGGGGTGTCTCCAAGGAAAATAATAACTTTTCTGATGAAGTACTTCTGAGGTGATGAGATAATCCCTGCAAAGTACTTAATACATTGCCTACCACATTGTCAGTGCCAAATAAATGTCGACAGTACTATCTTTATTGCCGGAGTTGGCAAAAAAGATGGTGCATAATCCCACCAGTGACTCTACCAGCAATGGTCGTTTTGGGGCGTCTTCTATCGTGTGCCTGTTCGGAGGTTTCGGTTTTTAGCAGCCTCCTGAGTGCAGCTTGCAGGAAACTCCGTGAAATCTCTCACTTGCATTTCGATGTGGGTTCATATTATTGCTTTGTCTTAAAAAGAAACACTCTTAATTTGGAAAAAAAAAACCCAATGTATTTATTTTGTGTCCTGCTTTTTTTTATTCAATGTGAGATCATATTCATTTTTTCCCTAGAAATTCATTCTAACAGTGTCAATGGAAGTAGCTGTAAAGTATAACTTTGGAACCAAGGACTAAACGCATACCTCAGATCCTTCCAATGAACGTGGCTGAGGTCTGACTCTGTGCCAGGTGCAGTCTAGCCCTGGCCCTGAACACACAACTGAGGGCCACACAAACACACAGACCTTTGGGACTGGGTGGTCCCTAGGGAAGGACCTGGGGCCTGGGGTCACACAATGAGGGGGCACAGAGCTAAGGGCAGAAACCATGGTCTTCCTGATGAAGGAGGCAGCAAGGGACTTCACTAACGGGGAGAACATATTTTTGTTCCATTTTCCTAATTTGGGTGAGGCTTTATTTTAAAAATTCCACATGCTACCTTTCCTTCTAAAAAATTGTTCCTTCAACCACATCTTCCTAAGCACCCAACAGGTCACTGGGCTGTAGTGTAAGATGCACTTCTGGACGATCCCATCACCAGAGGCACTGGCCCTGAACTGTCTATATTAAGCACATTATGATTCATTCATTCAACAAATATGTGTTGAGTAATTTCTATATGTAGGTACTGTGCTAAGTGCTGAGGATACACCAGTGAGTAGAACAGGTTCAGCTCCTTCCCTCACAGGGTTTACAGCCTCGTTATGACAAGTCATTAATTTACAGGCCAGCTGATGAGCATCCGATGCTGTGATTAAAATGATGAACGTGACTTCCACGTGCCAGGAAGAAGTCTTAGTATACAATGTCTGGGGTGAGGAAGTGACCCAAAACTGCATTACTCATAGTTTTCTATTAAAGAGAGAACATTATTGATAAAATATTGTTGGAGAAATAAAAATGTTTTTAGCATTTTAACTACCCTTCCTCCCCAACACACAAATCACTGTAGTGGTTAAAGCAAGAGCTTTAGAGTCAGGGAGACTTAGGTTTGAATCCTACTTCTCCAACATCCTAGCTGAGTGACCTCGGGATGAGCCCTGTTGGTATAAACTGGAGTTGAAGGCCCTGGCTAGCATAGCTCAGTGGATTGAGTGTGGGCTGCGAACCAAAGCATCTCAGGTTCGATTCCCAGTCAGGGCACATGCCTGGATTGCAGGCCACAGCTCCCAGTGACTGCACATTGATGTTTCTCTCTCTCTCTCTTTCTCCCTCCCTTCCCTCTCTAAAAATAAATAAATAAAATCTTTAAAAAAACCCTGGAGTTGACAGTGTCGCTGCGAGGACTAAATGGGACACGTGTACAGTGTGTGGCATACAGTAGGGGCCCGAAGCAGCCGTCACTGTTGCTAGCATGCGGTGACAGCAGGGTGGGGGTCCACCTCACAGTTTCAGGAAAGAATTGCACGTTTGTGAACTGCAAACACCCCGCCATCCCGTGTCTGGAGCCTTCAAAAATCTACTCTGATGATTCGCTTTCGTGTAAGGTGGGGTCTGCCCCACTCAATTCCAGCTCATGGGGGTGGCTGGGCTGCCTCAGGCGAAAACAACCCTAACCTAATATCAGATAGAACAAGCAGAAATCTGCCAGAGCAAGTGACAAGACATGGAGAAGAAACACACCCGTGTTTAAATGTCAAGGGTTCCAGGAACAAATATATCTGATTTTGTGCAATTGCATTTTTTTTTCTCCCTGGGGCAGAGAATGAAAACTGGAATGTGAAGGTTGAAGGTGACTTCAGAGATCACCTACACCCATGGTTTCATTTAGCCAATTATTTCTTTCAGTGAATATTGTTTGGAGACCCTACTATGTACCAGAGGTGTGCTGGGTTCTAAGGGTAGGACTAATGGGAACAAGAGCCTTGCCTCCTTCTGGAGTCGTAGGATTCAGTGGGGAAAGCTACAGCCCAGAGAGCCTAGGTGGGATCAGAGAATTTGTAATTTTCTTCCTATGTTTTTCTGTATTTTCTGCAATAGACATGTATCACATTTAACTCTGTGTCTCTGTGTGTGTGCGTGTACATGAACAAACACACACACTGGAGTCACAAAGATAACAAGACAAAGACTTATATCAGCAAATAGGATACTCTTGAGTCCCTACTATATCCACATAAGTCATATTCTCAAAGCATGAGTCTGGCATCAGAATCTGCTAGTGAGCTTTACTGAATATGCAGGCCCCGTGCCCCCCCCCCCCCGCCGCCCCCGGGTTCCCTGCACTGGGAACACCTTCAGCAAGGGGGTGGCGATGCCTGCTGAGCTGCGAGAATGAAAGCCTACTGTGGTGATTCCCACGCAGCGGAGAACCCAGCAACGATTTTTAAAAAATGGCCCCAGAAATTTAAATGAATGCACCAAGTTCATGAAAACAAACACATTCATCTTTCATTGGAATCAAGTCAACTCCTCCCTTCTTCCCCTCTAGTGCCACAGCTAACTGCCGCTGTTAGGTGTCTGTAACAGGTGCTGTAAATCAGGGTGCCCGTGAGAGCAGGAGTGCGTGGGGAGGGTGCGGGGAGTGAGGTGCAGGGAGGGGGCCTCTCCCAGCTCGCACATGACGTACAACAAGCCAAGTGGCTCGTTTCCCCAGAGCAGCCCTGTTCAGCAGGTGTGCCGTGGCACGCTGCGCCTCAAGGATTTCTAAAACGTGCAGTACCTGCCTACTTGGACGGGGGCACTGACCTCTTTTCCTGTAGGCTGTCAAATAAGAAAATAATGACAACAGCCAACCTGACAACAGCCATTTGGTGTGAGTGAATCAAAATGATACCTAATTTTTTTTTTGTCGGATTGGCAAACACACACACACACACACACACACACACACACGACTTTTGGTGTGCCGCAGAATTTTAGTCATTAGCCTGTGTGTGCCGTGAGATGAAAAAGTCAAAGCATGCTGCCTTAGAGCAAGCAGCCCAAGGCTCTCCACTCTGAGGGCCTCTCCCTTCCCACAAGCTGGTCCCCACTCCCAGCCTCCCTGCTTGCCGGAGGTTTGCATAACAGCCTTTTCCGGGCCCTACAAATCACAGCCCTGTCCCAGTTCTTGATTACGCGCCCTTTACACTGCCCAGCCTCAGCATTTGTAACCTCTCTCTTTTCCAGGTTATCGTCATCTGTCAGATCTGAAGTTAAACAACAAGAAACATGTCAGGTGAGGGGCTGGGAGAGACACTTGGCTGTTTCTGAGAAATATTCCATTGCAATCTGATACAAAATATTAGGATGCATCTGCCTGCACCCGGCTCAGAAAGGCTCCCCTTCTCCACAAGCAGGCCGATTAGCCTGTGGTTCCAACCAATGTTTATCCTCTCTGGCTCCGTGGCAAATGTCCTTGGAAAAACCTGGCTTAGTGGATGCCTGGTCTCCTGGTCCTTTCAGATTCATTCAATTAGGATACCCAGTTTGAGACATGATGGGTTTTGGTGAGCTTGGTACACTGATTGGTTTTCATACACATGCACAGAAAGATTTGATTTCCTCTGCGGAATTTATGGCCGGGGAGAAGAGGTAATTGCATTAATTTCTGCTCTGGTTTCTAGGCTCTCCTTTTCTGCTCTCTCTTCTGCCACCTTTGTTGTTCTTTTTTTCTTTTTACAGACTTTTTAGGAACCTTTCTTGCATGAATGAAAACGAATTTAACAGTTGCCAGCAGTTGGTTTGAGTTTGGGGCTGGGTTCCACTCTGACTTTCTTTCTGTTTTTTTTTGCTCCCTGCTCCGGATGGTTTGGGGAAGCTGACGTGAATGGTCTTTCTCGCGTCCCGTGGTGTGGGTGCAGCAGCAGAGGCGTCCATATAGCTGGGGAGTGGTGTTCCCACCAGGAAGGGGCTGTCAAACCCAGGCTTTCTGGAAGGGAACCCGCTCCCATATTTGATAATGAAGTAAAACCAAAGTGTGCTTTCCCTTTCCGAAAAGTCACCGGTCAGGCCCTGCACCTTTCTTTTCTGATTGCTGGGTTTTTTTTTTCCATCAGTGATGTGTCTTCTTGTCTGTCCCCTTCAGAGCAAAATCCTGCTTCAGAAAGGGGGCCGGAGGGCAGCAGGAGGCTGACACTGAGAGGAAGGAGCCGGTAAAAAGGTTGAGGCGACAGTGGAAAGGACTGGGACTCAGCCTGCCAAGTGTTCAGTGTTCTGGCGCTTCCCCGCTCCCCAGCCAAGGCCCTTTCCGCCATCCCCGGCTGTGTAAGGAAGGCCTTCCTCCCTCGCTGAAGTAAAGAGACAAAGAAGACCCCTGAGAGATTCGGAAACTCAGTGGAAAAAAGCAGAAAACACGAAGCACTTAGCGTCTCTCCCAGAGGACAGCAGAGCCTGCCAATTCCCCGGCAACGCCGGAGCTAAGCATTTTCCCAGTGTCAACATTAAATCCTTTTTTATTTTTTTTTATTTTCAATTTTCAAGTGGGTTCACGATGGACCATTATGGGAAAGATGACAGATGTAGCCTGGCCCTGTTTAAACTATTAAGACCCATGCTGATCCAGTTGCTCACCCGTCTCAGTTTCGGAATGCCTTACACGGAAGGGAAGCCTTGAGGAGCCCAGAGTACTCGCCAGCAAGGGTCGCCAGCCACAGATTACGGGCCTCCCGCCCCACCCCAACCTGGTGCACAAATGCTTAGGCTGCTGCTGGCTTCTGGTCAGATAAGAACAAATATCTCAAGAGTAATTCTCCTGCCTCCATATCTTGCCCTCCTCCTCTTACCTCCAGCAAGAAGGTGTGGGTGCCAGGGCCCCTGAGAGCAGGGCCGTTTTAGATTGGGAGAACTGAGGTCCTAGAAGGAGGGACTCTCTTTCCTCTACTCCCAGCCCCAAGTTTTAAGGGACGGGAGCGGGAGAGGAGCCCTCTGTCCCCTCGCCAGTTCTGACCCATTCTACCTCCCACCGGTTCTCAATCTCACAGCGCAGACTAGGGGGATCCAACTACACTTTCTCCACCTAAATTGATTGCATTTCTTGGAACCAAATGCTACCACATATAGGTCACTCCCCACTGGAGTGGCCTAACGGGCACGAGGTTTTGCGTGGCAGGCGGGCGCAGTCCGAGCAGAGCAGGAGGGTTGGGATGAGCCGCCGCCGCCGCCCCACCTGGGATCGCCGCCCCACCTGGGATGTCCGTACCACTGGGATCCCCGCACCACCTTGCCGCCATTCTTGCGCAGAACCGCACAGGGCCGGTGCGCCCCTTTGCCCGCGCTGGAGAAAGGAGCACAGAAGTTTTGAGTGAGTCCTTAAACCCTCTTCCTGAGAGCGCGCTTAGACGGCCAGCCTGGAGCAGGCAGCCTGCTCTGTTGTTCCCCGGAGGGACGGGACGCTGCCGGGAAGTGCCTGGTCCTTAAAAAACGACGGGCGGGAGGTGGTCCGGCCCTTGTATTTACGAAAGAGGCGACTCCGGGATTCCTCTCGGAGGCCCGAAGCGCGCAGCTCTGCCGGGACTGCGGGGCTCCCCAGCCTGTGGGGCTCTCGGCAGCTGTCTTTGGGGACGGTCCCCAACCCCAGCCTTCCCCGGTCCTCAGCTGGGGTCAGAAGACAGGAGGACCCAGGAGACAGAGGGGTCGGCTGATCCCGTCCTCCCCGGAATCCAGACTGCACCAAGGAAAGGGGAAGAAAGAATAAAATAAAACCCCTGACCAGGGAAGCAACAGGCAGGCGGTGAAACTGACCTTCATGACACTGACCAGAGATAAACCTCTGGGCATAAAACAGCGCGTCACACAACCCATCAGCTGGGTAGCGCCCACCAGCAAGTGACCCGTGGTGCAACCGAGCGCCACATGACTAGCCGACAGGGAACGAACGGGAAAACCAGACGTTCCTGAAACAGACGAGGGGGCAGCAGAACACTGACCACCTGAAACTGATCGCGGTGAGGCGGACCAGAAGCAATCGTCCGGAAAGCCAGGGGACTGGGTGGAAGCAGCCGGAATGAAATCCACCTGCCAGCCGGCGTGCAACTGAGCACCGCCAGGGATTAAAGCAGGGAGCGCTGCGGAGGGCCTCGGGAGGACGGGGAGGGGGCTGGTCCGCGCTGCCCCCGCCTGGAGCTGCCGTGGGGCGCGGCGGGGGAGGGGTTTCCAGTGCTTTTTGATTTACAGCCGCTGTGCCCCAAGCGATCCCATAAATTTGGGGGCCGTTTTCACCAAAACTGTGAGTTACGATTTTTCAAATAAATACATTTTCCAATCAGACGGGTTCTGTTTAGGTTGAACGCGTCCCGAAGCAGACATCTCTCTGCGCGGAAAATACACAGAGGAGGAAGCGGAGCCGGGACAAGGCTCAGACGACATAAAAGCTCGTGTAAACACGTTGTCATTTACGGACCTCGGAAGAGAAAGGGAGGGGGGGAGGAAGATGTTTAATTCTCCCCGGAGTCCTCAGGTCCCCGCCCCCTGGGAAGACACGGAAAATTTAACTTTCTTTTTCCATAAGCTTCCTTTGTGCTCCTCGTTAGACAACAGGCAGCATTAGGTTTCCCTTAAATAGATTTTTTATTTTTGTGGCTGGTACAAACCTAAGAATGGATAGAGTCGTTGCCCCCCCCCCCACCTTGGTTTTCCTTTAGGAAAGAGTGTGAGAGAGATAAGCCAGAATAGATTATTTTAGCAGTGAAGGGTCTTTGATTTCTAGCTGTGTGCTGCGTGCTCTGGGCCTGTCCTGTGCCACCTGCAAAACAAGGGGACCGGACTGGGTTCAGAGGTCCCTGTTGCACGCAAGAACATCCGAGCACAATCCTTGCACAGCTGCAGGGAGCTCAGCACCCCTGAAGGTGAAAGGTAGACAGCGTCAACTTGTACTTGGATCTTCTCCGGCAACATCCTTCTCATCCCAGGAAAGGAGGGAAGGAGGGAATGAGGGAAAGGCAGAGGCCACCACTGACCAGTCTCCCCTAGAGGTCTGGACGTTGGCTGTGTGCCCTTAGGGAAGCTCCTTCCCGGATCTGGGCCGGATTCCCGGTGGTCCTAGCAGGATCTCTCAGTAGACTTGCTGCTATCACACACCGGCCAAGGCAACCGGGCCTCGCCCAAGGAGCTTCTAAGAGGGGGACGTTGAGCCGCTTTCTGTCTCTTTGCTGCCTTGACTGTTCCCTGGCCTCAGCCTCGGGGAGCAGGTTGGGTCCGATTGGAAAGTCCTAGACACTTTAGATGCGGCAGAAAAAAATGTTTAAGGGATTTGCGCGCTCAAGCTGCGGGGTAAATGGCCCGCAGGCTGATTTATGGCGCGTTACTGCGCGACGCGATTCCCCAAGACAGCGAGAATATTTTACACCGCGCTAATATAAACAGGCGGCCGGCCGGGTCCTTTTTATGGAGTTCCTGTAATTACCCGCGCCCTGACAGGTCCTTGATTTACGGCCCTATTTAGATAAGGGGTCCGGTGCGGGGATTGCCGGTGGCGTCAAGGTCATAAGACGCGGCGGGGAGAAGGTTTGCGGTAGGCGCCCCAGCGGAGCAGGCGCTCCGAGGCCTGCCAGTCCCTCGGGAGGGAGTGAGGGGAGAAGAGTTGCAAGGGCAGGAGAGGGACCCCGATGCCCGGGCTGCTGTCACTCCGGGGGTGGGGCTGAGACTTGAGTAAAGCCGGCCCACTCGACAGATGGGGGCATTGAGTGAGGGAGGCGGCAGGAACCGCCCTCCCCCCACCTGGTCTCCCCGAAACCCACAGCGAATGAAATGGAAGTGGATGGGATCTGGAACTGGAACCCAGGTCTCTGGCAACACCATCGCCACACCTGGCGATGCTCGGTGTCCCCCGCCGCCGGCCTGTGACGGCGGGGCTCTGTCAACTCAGCGGGGAGGAGGAGGCCTCTATGACGCCCGTGAAAGGCGCCGCTGGGGTGGGAACGGAGCACCGCACCCTCGCTACCCAGGGCGACGGCGTCCGCGGTGTGGAGGCCCAACGCCATTGCTTTCCCCCTGAAACTGATATTCCTAGGAACAGAGCCGCTCTATGTCCAGCTCACTCTGTCCTCGTGCTAAGAGCTTCACGTATATTATTCCCTCTCGTGTTAAGTAAGCCCTCTGGATGGGAGTTATCCTCCCACCCCCCAGTTTACGGAGGGGGAAACTGAGGATGGGGAAGTTCACGCCGGAGGAACGACAGTTTTGGGGGGGGGTTTCAGCCCAGCTGGGCCCCAGTCCACCACTGGGCTTCCCTAAGCACCCCTTTGGTGAAACTTTCAACCTCTGCTCGCTCAAGCTCACTAAAAGGTCAGAAGGGAGGGGGTTCTTACCGCCCCCCCCCCCAGCCTCGCCAGCACAGTGGGAGGAGGAAGTGTGCCTTTGAACGTGCTGAGTGCCAGACCTTCTAAAAGTGCTGTCCGGTGAACTCCCAGGGGCTCCCCAGGGGAGGCAGGGCCGGGGAGTGTGAGACTGGAGGGTAGAACCCCGGAGCTCCTGGTTGCTGGTCCTTGGTCTGCAGACCTGGGCCAGGGGGACTGCAGTCCTCCCCTGAGCCAAGAGCTAAATCCGTGTGTATGTGGTGGTGGGGGCGGGACCAGGCTGGGGAATTACAGAACCCCAGTCTATGGATCCTATCTCCTGAAAATGCAGAAGTGGAGGCTCTGAGAGGGAAAGGAACAGAGTGGGGTGCTAGGCAGGGCCTGAACTCTCTTGCTCCCAGCCCAAAGCCGTGTCTGTCAAACTCCTGGTTTCCAGACCTCCACTCCCCACCCCACCCCCAACCACACACACAAACACGCTGAGTAACCTGGGGCAGACAGGACACCCTCACAGGTCAAAATGCACCTGAGCCAGGCTAGAGTTAAAAGCGCCTTGGGTATACCTGCAGAATTAAGTTATTGCTGTTAAAACCTGGCCTTTTCATTTCACTAGTCTTTGAAGAGTCCAGATGCTTGGTAGATGTTCAATAAATTATTTTAAAATTGAATTTGTTCTTTTAACATCCTCATGAACATTTCTAGAAAGACTTCTTTCAGCAATAATGGAATCTTAGAAGTGTTTTTTTTTTTTAAGTTAGGGAACTCCACTGGAAATAATTTTAAACCCTAATTTACTGACATTGCAGTCAAGAGAAATGGCAGCAAAGTAAAATGTACACACATTTATAGTCAATGGCCCACTTTAGGAGGCTGGTGGTATCTGACACAGAAATTAGAGTAGTGAGCTTGGGGAAAAATTGTGGGGATTTGTAATAAATATTCTCTTTATACTGTTTCTCTCTGGGTCACGGTAAAACAATAAATTATCCTCTCTAGGTGAAAAAAGAAGCACCTTGGGGGTCTCCCAGAAGGCCAGGTCTGGAACCTCGGTGCCCCAGGGTCTGTGCAGGCACCTGAGCTCTCCCTGGCGTCAGTCCTGCAGGAGACCGCCCAGCCTGGAGTCCCAGCGGGTTCCCTAGGGCCTCGCTTTCAGAGCAGGCGCCACTCATCTGAAGACTTCCAATCGTTCACGATCTTTGTGGAAAGTGGGGGCAGGGGAGTACCCTGCTTTCTAACCACCCACAGATGTGGGGGCAGCGAGGAAGCGGGGTAATCTCAGGTCCTCAAGGGGTCTGGTGGAACTGGGACTCACCACCCAGTACCGATAATGCATTCCCCACCACACTAAGCAGGCTGGATATGGGGGTGGGGGGCGATGTGTTTCCCCCATGGGGAAAAGATTGGGACACGTGGGTGGGTACTGGAGCCTGAATTTGTGAGTATGTGGATAAATGTGTTTGCCTGAGTGAGTGTTCCTTATTCAGATGGGTGCTGTGATAATGCACATGCTATTGTCCAATTCATTTCATCCACGTGTGAATGTGACTCTAGAGATACGGCAGAATATATGTCACATGGACTGCGGGTTTGTGTGCCCGTGTGGAATGTGCAAACTTGTGGAAATGTCTACTTCTGAGCACCTGTGCAGGCACAGTAGCAGTCATGGCTAGGAACTTGCACGTGTTTGTGGGACTGAAGGCTTAGATGTGACGCTGAGAATATGCAAAGTACATGAGGCGGTTTTTGCATGTGTGTGCTGTGAGTACAATTGTGGGGAGTTGTAAGGAAATACACACTGGTTGTACCCGTGCACAGCTGTGGCACAAGATGAAGTGCAGAACTCTGCAGTGGTGTGATATTTATGTCGAATGTGTGTGCCTCTACTCTCCCGGAAGACAGTACCTTCTGCAGGCCCACACGTAGGCTTTGGAGTGGCTTAACGATGACACATCTGTATTGGGATGTGTGCCCTGTGGGCGGCGGGGGGATGAGGTGTAAAATCCCAGGAATGCGTGCATGTTCAAATGCTGTCTCGTGTGGTTGTACATGTGTTATCCTGAGAACACACACACTTTTGGGCATGTGAACATATGGACTCGGTGTACGTGGTGAGTTTGGGGAGCTGCTGTGCGTGTGTGATCGTGGCCACGTGTGCCACTCTGAGAGCCAGAGGGGGAAGACTGGGCCCGGATGAGGACAAAGGCTGGGTGTGTGTTCAGGGTTGAGGTCCTTCTCAACATAGTAATTACTTTCCCTATCCGACACTCGCTCAGGAGCGCCTCCAGGCTGGGGAGGTGCGGGACCCTGCAGAGTCACGGGGGAACTGGGCGCCAGGCGCTCCCTCCCCTTGAACCTCCCGCTCTGCTGGGCCCAACCCCAGCGCTGCTGGCGCCAGGCGCCCGGAGAGCGGCGGGTTTCCAGCTTGCCTCAGGCAGGAAACCAGGACCTCCCTTCCCCCATGCACCTCTAGGGCCCACAGGCCAGCCCAAGTCCCCTACAGGGGGCTGGCCAGCCCAGGACTAGGCATTTGTCTCTTCTCTCCTGTGGTGTCACCCCACTCTTTCCATTTACTCCCTTGTTCAGGAGAGAAAATGATACAGTATCCACTGGTTAGGGCACCCAAGGAAAATCATGCATCTTCTGTGGACTTCTTGTCTGGGTCTGTACAAGGAAAGAGTTGGCCTCTCTCCCTCTGCCTTTGGAATAAATGTGCTAGGCACATAGTGGCGTCAACAAATCATTCAACAAATGAGTGAAGGAACGAATTTGCCTCTAAAGAGAGCAGCCACATGTTGCTCTTCCCCGTCCTCACCTCCGCACGGCCCTGGAGAGCAGGGCACACTCCCCCTGCCCCTCCCAGGGAAGGGCGCTGGGCGAGACCGGTGAGGTGGAGGAACTCGGGTATGGGGGACATCCGGTAGGGAGCTACTGCCCTGGGAGGTAAGACAGGGAACCCCAGCCAGAAGCGCGGTCACCTGGGAATTTCGGGTCCCAAGAGAAGCCCAGGGAAAGCTCCCTTTGGAGAGATTCCGACAAGCAGGGAAGGGCCCCGGGCGGGAGGGGGGGGGGGGACAGCGGAGGTGCGGGAAGCCGGGACAAGGTCTCAGTGTCTTCTCTGCCCCGGCGGGGTGGGGGTGGGGGGGTGACATGCCTCCAGGTGCAAACCGAACCCAGCGGCGGTTCGGTTTTCCCACTAAGCGACCCTGGCGGCTAGTGTGGAGGTCGCGATACCCTCCGTCTGTGTTTTCCACCCACCGCTGGTTTTTCGAGGGGTGCGCTTAGGTGCCAGTGTCTTTAATAGAATCGAGCATTCTCAAGCGGCAACGACTCGGTGGAGCAGACCGGCGCGAGCCGCCCCGCGGGCCCATTGTCCGAGGCCCTCGGAGAGGAGGCTGCCTCGGCCGCGGCCGTCAGCCCGGGAGTATACAGGACGCGGCCGGAGTTGCAGGAGCTGCTCCCAGCCCAGCGGGATGGAGCCGACCGCCCAGGGCTAGGGGTGCCGGGGAAGAACGCACGAGAGCAGAGCCCTCTCATCTGCGGCCTCGGACGCCCAGTGGGAGCAATGGAGTTCGGGGCTGGGGACGGCGGCAACTCCTATTTTAAGTTCTGGAGGGTCTAGAATAAGAACCTTTCTTCCTCAGTTTCCCTGTGTGAAATTAGGTGGTGACTCTAGATTTCTTTCCTTGGTGCGGCGGAGGTGGCCATCGCCCTCTCGGGCGTTAACCGGTCTGTAGCCTCCGCCTCTGCCCTCCCCAGCTTGGAACACTGGGTGGGGGGAGGGGGGAGGCGGGGCCGTCTCCGGGTCCCTGCAGGCTGCCTCGAGGCAAGTGGCGCAAGCTGAGTTTAAAAACAGGGACGGCCACCCCCTTCCCCCTCCCCACCCCCCTGCCATTGGCTCCAGGGAGAGGTTGACATCAAAGCCGCGGCCTTATATAAGCCAGACCCTGAACGGGAGGCCGCAGAAGGGTTAAACTGGTCTCCCTGTGTCCGCCGGCCCGCCGGGATTTGGGAATCATCCTCGGGAATCGTCTTCAGGAATCGTCCTCCTCCTCCTCCGCATCTCCGCATCTTCGCTGCTGCCGCGTCTCGACTTACTCGCCGGGGACTGAGCCCGCAACCCGCAACGGAGCGGCGGAAAGTGGCAGGCTGTGCGTCTTTGCGTTAGCCTTGCCCCGGACTCGCCCAGAGCCCCGCGCGCTCATCTGAGCGCTGCCTCAGGGTGGCCCGGGTCCTCTCTGGGGTGCATGGGGCGGCACTGACGGCTTGGCGGTGCAAGCCCACTACTGCTCCAACATGAACATCGTGGGCGGCTACGCACACCACCACCACCACCACCATCACGCGCACCCCGCGCACCCTGTGCTCCACGATCCGTTCCTCTTCGGTCCGGCCTCGCGCTGTCACCAGGAGAGGCCCTATTTCCAGAGCTGGCTGCTGGGTCCCCCTGACGCCGCTCCGGACTTCCCCGTCGCTGGGCCACCGTCTGCAGCCGCGGTGGCCTCAACCTCTGCCCCTTACGGTCAGGACTCCAGTTCTGGCCAGAGCCCCGGGCATCTGGAGGCCCTCAGCGGCCGCCTGGGGCGGCGGAAAGGATCAGGACCCAAGAAAGAGCGAAAACGCACAGAGAGCATCAACAGCGCGTTTGCGGAGCTGCGCGAATGCATCCCTAACGTGCCGGCCGACACCAAGCTCTCCAAAATCAAGACTCTGCGCCTGGCCACCAGCTACATTGCATACCTGATGGACGTGCTGGCCAAGGACGCGCAGGCCGGCGACCCCGAGGCCTTCAAGGCAGAAATCAAGAAGGTCGATGGCGGTCGCGAGAGCAAGCGGAAAAGGGAGCTGGTAAGTTCTCGGGGCATGTAAGCTCCAGCCAAGGACGCGAGCGGCGAGCACCCGCGGTGAGCGCACAATGGAGGGAGTCTGCGTTGCCGTGCGCAAGGCTCTGAGAGGCTGTGGAGAGGTCTGAGATGGTCACAATGTGGGATCGTGTGCATGAGGGAGATTTATATTAATGTGGGATAGTGTTTGTGAGGCTGTGAATGAAGACGGAATTTTAACCTTTTCGGAAGGAGGGTCTTAGGGTACTTTATAAGAATCCACTGGAGGCTTGAAACCCCCAGAAAATGGCCACATCCTATGTTTCATTTTAAATTTCAAGGGGTCCTTAGCCATGCCTGGGCTCTCGCAGAATCCCGCTTAAGGATGCTGTGGGAATCCTGACTTTACTGTGCCTGAGTGTGGATTTATACACACAGATTCAGTTACGGTTTTCGAATAGTCTTTGCTGAAGAGGCTTGTCTACTTCTAACGTCGTTCAGCTGGGAAAACTGAGGCCCGAGCGGGGCGGGACATGAAGTCCACCTCCCCGCAGCGTCAGAGGTGCAGCTGGGGTGAAACAAGTCGGGGCTTCTCCTAGTCCAGAGTGCGGCGCACCGCGCGCCACTTCCTACGGTCTAGTTCCCCGGGCAACCTTGATGGTTTGGTGTGTCGGCACCAACCAGCGAGAGCCCGGGTCTCAACTCGCTTCTTCGGCTTTGGAGATCACAGTCTCTACTCGTCCTTTCTCGACCTCGAGAAAGCGTAGGCACCACTTTCTGAAGTCCGGTTCAGCTGGCCCAGGGCTGTGGAACCTCGGAGGGCGGAGATTTCCAGGCTGGAGAGAACTACTTTCTTTTGGTTACCGCGCTCCAGCGCGCTGCCTGTGGAAGTTAACTAGAGAGCCTCTTCGGGTTTGAGTGGAGCCGCACGGGCTGTTGTCAACTAGGGAAAGCTCACCGGGGGAGACTGGGAAAGGCGGATCGAGTCTTAAAACCACGGCTTTGCGCTAGAGGAGATGCAGACCCGCGGTGATGCCTAGGTGGAAGTTGTTATTGGGCGTATTCCCACTTTCTCCGCGTCTCAGCCTCTTTCAAGTAGCGCCACTTGGTTTCTCGAGAGCCGGGAAGGCGGATGCTAGGCCAGGCCGGGTGCCCTTCGCTTAGCCGCCTGCAGCTTCCCAGTGCGGGCTGGGGGAGAGAGGTCGGCCCAACATCCAAGCCCAAGAGCTTGGGAAGCCTGTGAAATGTGTGGGGGAGAGCAGGCCCCGGGCAGCGGGGAAATCCGTTGATCCCCACCCCTTCCATTACGACTCCTGCATTCTCTCTGGGGCGCCACCACGCCAAACCTAGGCGCATCAGTTTCACTAGATGTAAAAAGTTCTTGTTACCGAAACTCTAGCAACTGCCCCAGCCCATCCTGCCCTCAGAAACTCGGCACATACAGGCACATTTTATTAGCTTGTTTGCCTATTTCACAAAAAAGAAATCTGTCACTTGTTTAAAGGTTCCTAGTCACTGCTCCCGACACCTCCCCCCGCGCCCCCCCCACCCCATCCTACGCCCCAGTGACTGGAGCAGAAAGATTTAAACCTATCTCTCTCGCCTCTTTTCTTGTGTGTGTTCCCTGGCAGCAGCAGCATGAAGGCTTTCCTCCTGCCCTGGGCCCAGGCGAGAAGAGGATTAAAGGGCGCACAGGCTGGCCACAGCAAGTCTGGGCGCTGGAGTTAAACCAGTGAGCCGAGGCGCGCGGAGGACCCCGCCACCGCGGCCCACCCCGAGGCCCGGGAGGAGAGGAAGGTGGCCGGGAGTGCCAGCCTCTGGGTGCCAGGGGCTCATGGGGCGCTTTCTGCCGAGCCTCTGCTATGAGCTGGCAGGTCGCTGGCTGCAACAACACACTTGGATCGCACGTGCAATGTCATTTGAAATTGTTTTTAATACATTAAGAGAAATAGAAATATATATATATCCACCCCCACAACGGAGAGGGCGGCTCTTGGCGGAACTATGTGGGAGGGAGGGACTGCAGGACCTGAGTGGGCTAAGGCGCCAATTCCAACCCTTCTGGGGCGAACGTGGAGCCCCCGGCACCTTCCCCACCGTGCTGTCTGGTTCTCTTTCTCATCCCCTCTCTGCTTCCAGTCAAAACCCTCCGGCCGTCAGTCCCCTGATGAAAATGCAATAAGAGGAATCAGTAGGTTACCTGCCAAGGACAGAGGACCAGATCAGGGAGATGGAGGGCAGGGTTTTGTGGAACTCCCTCAGACAGTGGTGTTTTTATTTTTCATCGCTGCACTTCCTACTTAGTTCCAACGGAAACACTCCCCTCTTCTCTCCTTCCTTCTTTTTCTTTCTTTCTAAATAAAAGCTTTTCCCTACGTTGAAAAGTTTTTATGTATTTAAACTACCTACAGTGCCTGCTGCGCTCAGGTGTTTGGTGTTCGTTTGTACTCCCGTCCCCACCCTTCTTCTACCTCAAATCTACGTGACCACTCACCGCCCCACCCTTTGCCAAAGCAGTATCTATGCTCTTGACTAATAAAACCTTTTCTGAAATTGGAGGGCGCCCGTGTGATGTCTTGATGGGTATCTGTCCTTGGCTTCATTGTTTCTGCTGGGTAGAGAGCCTCTTGGTCCCCCTTTCTTTTGATAAATGCCAAACCAAATTGCAAATCAAGTCAAGGGGAGGGGACAGATAAAGGACTTATTCCTGGAATGAGGAACAAAGTTCCCCTTAGAATATAAAGGTGGGACAACCCACTGAAAGGAAAACTGGAAAGCAGTCCCAGATTATCGCGCTAGAATTTAGGTGGGTCGAGGTTCCGGCGGGCCTATCTCCGGGCTATGCACACGGTGTCTACAGGGCAGTGGGCCGGGGTTATCGGGAAAGGGCGTCACCCCAAGGGCAGTGTAGCTGGGACGAGAGCGGTGTGCTCCAGAGTACGGCGTTCCCGCATATGCAATGGTGAACTCAGAGCTGTGGTCATAGGAACTCTGACGCAGCCCGGTGCCGGGGCCAACGAGGGTCTGCTTAGCACAGCTTCCAGCACGCAGGAAGGACTGGAACAGTCGTGAATGCTTATGGTTAGGTCGAGGCATTTAGGTTCCTCTCTAGCAATGACACACTCAACAATCAAATGCGACGGCCCGTGGATTTGTGCTTAGGGGTGGGGTATTGTATGCTAATTCTGTCACTTGTACCGGGGAGCGGTCTTTGCGCTCCCACGTGTGCACCCAGGGCTGGGCGTGGGGGTGAGTAAAAGCGGGCGCATTAGCTAAGCAGTGGCGCGCGCTGGACTAAACTGGGCGGGCAAATGAAGGCGTTTTGGTGTCCCTGAATAATAGACTACAGACAACTAGTTTCGCTTGCACGCAACTCTGGGCTAGGCATTGCGCTATGTGTTTGTATGCCTCTGCACAGCCCCCACGATCGCCTGAGGGTCGCGCGGTCTGCAGTGCTCGTACAGGTCTCCGGCGCTCCCTCCGAGGGAAAACGAAGGATACGCGCGGCATACGGCGGCTTTCGAGCTCCGAGCTCCGTCCCCGGCGCCGAGGACCCTCGGCTTGGGACCGAGAAAGGAGACCCCCTGGCAGCTCCGGGGCCAGGCGTGTCCAGGTGCCCCGTCCTGGCACGAGGGTGAATATGGGGCCCCATTAGTCTTGGCTGTAAATACCGTGGCAGGGGCCGAGGGGCCACTCGGGCCTTTCCGGACACGAAGGAGTTAATAAAAGGTGTTTTATGGACGTGAGGAAACGGTGGGGGAGGTGTGAGCTTCCCTCCACTCCTACCCCCCTACTTTTTTCTTTTTTCCCTCTCGCCACCCGCCTCCAGATCAAACAGGCCGGTGATTTAACTAGGGCAACACCTCGCGGTAATGAGCGGTCCTGGCACACCCCTCCCCCCGCCTCAGTTCCCAGCCCCAGGCCCCAAGGCCCCTCGGGCCGGAGCAGAAAAGGAAAATCGAGTTGTTTGGGTCCCCCCCCCCACCCCGCCCCTCTTTCTTTCCAAGAGCTAGCAAGCCCCTTAGAAATTCTGGTGCAAACAGGGACCCTGAAACTCAGGGAGCAAGCTGGCTTATCGAGGTGCCCCAGCCCAGAGGGGGCCTTCCTGGGATTCGAACCCAGAACCCCAGCTTGGTTTACAGACCATCCTCTGTCTGCACACAGAGCGTGGGGGGACTATTTTTAGCACCTGAAGTATCCTAGGCACGGGAAGAATGCGCACCAGGTTCGCTTTCTTGTATCCCCGGCCAGCGAAAGGAGAGAGGGTACCGAGGGGCACCGCCTGCGCATCCAGAGCCACGTTCGGCCTCACTAGGCCTGGTCAGAAACCGCACGCCCCCAACCCCAGCCGGGGCCCAGACCCCCACTGAGCGGGTGGAGGCTGGAATTCAGCCCCAGCCACCTCCCGTCCCAATCTCAGACTTAGGACCTGGGAGCTGGACGGGCTGTGCCCAGGGAGGGGTCACCGGGATGTCCTCCCACTTTCCCCAAGCCTCATGGGGCGGGGGGAGGGCACTTAGAATGCCAGGGCCACACTCCCAGCCCCCACTTCCCCGGCTGGAAAAGCGGAACCCCTGGGGAGGACCGGCCGCTCCAGGATTCACAAACCCGTCTGTGCGGGGTCTCCTGGCGCTCTCGCCGCCGCCGCCGGCTTTCGAGCCTCTCACCCGCCCACAGTCTCCCCGTGCTGGGAACCCGCTTCCCAGCCTGGCCCTGGCGTTTGCTCTCTTGTTCTCGCCCAGGGTCCCGCGCGGTGTGTCCGAAGCCTGCCTCACCCCGGCCGTGGCAGAAGCAGTGCCGTTATTATTATTTTAAAAAGCATTACCTGTTTGTTTTTTTTTTAATTTAAGTCTAGGGGGAAAACGGAGTGGTCACGAACTTAAAAGTAAATTCCAGGAATTTCTCGTAAGGAACTACTACTCCTTGGTGTTACAAACCTTTCACTGCAGGACCTGTCTGCTAAAGGAGTGGAAACTAGGAAAGGGCCCAGATGTGCTATAATTACAGAATTGTGACTGGTTCAAGGCACCCGTCAGGACCGTGGGTTACCGCACAGCCTCTGGACGAAGACGTGAACGTTGACGTGGAGGTTGTGCCCGATGCATGAAGTGGGAGGGACCCCCCCCCCCCGCCCCCGTCACTCCTGAAGGCCGTGCTTCCCGACCTACCTGCTTTCCGTAAAAATAAGTGAGCCAACGGGCCCACATCATCCACGGAGGACAAGTGGAAGAATATATATCAAGACGTTTACACCTCTACCTCTGAGTGGTAGGAATAAGGGTAGTTTTGACTTTTCCTCCTACTTATATTTTTCTACATTTTTCAACAATGAGTATTACTTTTACAATAAAAAAAATTAAGCTGCAATTTCCTTTTAATTTCTCCCACAGCCAGTGTACCCTCAGTACACTGTTTAGTGAATACACATTAATTGAGTGCCCACCTAATTTGTAGCCACAGTGCCTAGCTGTGGGCATAAATACAGTGAGCAAGAAAGAATCCATATAATCACCGCCAATTAACATACGATAGTAAATGTTTGTCTTGAAGAGCTGGCTATTCCTTCTACACAGTAAACACTGTCTTTTTCTCACGCTGAAAATCTATTAATACATGAAGTAATAACAGCTAGAATTTGTTAACGGGAATTATGCAAACCCTTGGCATGCATTATTATTTCATTTACGCCTCAGGAGGATTCTTTCTTTGAAACCGGATGAGGATAGTATGAGGTTAATGCTGAGGGGGCTGAGGCTCAGGAGGCGAAGGACTGTGTTCAAGGTCACAGAGACGCCAACGGCTGATGGAGCTTGGACTGAAGGGCGGGTCTGGCGGTCTCCAGGGACGGGCTTTCCCCCACGTTGCAGAGCACCTCCAGGGTGTGGCTGTGTGCGCAAACACAGCCCCTTGGTCTGCTTTTCCTCGGCGAAGGACCGTAGAGGCAGAAGCAAGGGTGGGGGGGGGGCAGGTAAAGGGATCCTGGCCTCTCCCTCTAGCCTGCACCTGGAGCCCACCTCCCCCAGCCGGTCCCCAGGCGGAGCGGACCCCGTCTGCCCCTCCCCCTCCACGTTCCTTCCCGCCTGTAACACTGACTCCAGGGAATCGACGCTCGGCCAGGGAAACGCTCAGCCTGCTCCTCTCCGAGCCAGCCTCGGATGACTGTGCAGCGCATTCACCTTTTCGTGGTACTTTCACTTTTCTACGCACATTTTCCTCCCCAGAAACTAGAAGGAAGAAGGGAAGGGAGGATGGCTCCTCGTGGACGGAAGGAGAAGGGAAAACCCAGAGAGATGCAGTGACCAGCTCAGGGTCACACAAGCCGGCGGAGGGATCAGGCGGCGGCCCGGAGACTGCGGTGCGGGGCCAGGACTCCCTTGGAAAAGGCCGTGGACCCTTTCTTTTCACGCAACCAGCAGCTAAGCTTATGGTCTTACTGAATCCTCATAAAAGAAACGAAACTAAGAAATCAGCCAATCTCATTTTTAAATGAAAAGTGACTGGGAAGAAAAAATATGCAGGCTCTAAAGTGTCTGAAACCAGCCTCCTGATTTAAACCTAATTTGTTTGAAAAAAAAATTTTTTTTAGCTGAGAGAGTTTTTACAGCTGAGCTCTCCCAAACCCATAAAAAACAAGGTTTATATGGGAAATAGTGAAACACTCTTAACTATAATACACAGCGTCTAATGTAAGCGGACATGGACACTATATAAAGCTCCTACAAATGTTATTAAAACAAACAGAAATACACATTCATCCCCACAGAATGGACAATGGAAGGCATCGGACTTTCGAGGAGTTCTAGAATTCTTATGTTCACTGGGATGTTAAAGGCACCCCACAACACTGGGGCTTCAAAGATCCTTACTCACCACCCAAACATTTCCCTCATTTTGCAGAAGGGGAAACTGAGGCCCCAAGGGGGGAGGGCCTTGCCCAAGGTCACACGGGGTGGGGGGGGTGTCGTCTTCTTTTCCC
The DNA here is from genome assembly GCF_019186645.2 of Phyllostomus hastatus. Classification (NCBI taxonomy): domain Eukaryota; kingdom Metazoa; phylum Chordata; class Mammalia; order Chiroptera; family Phyllostomidae; genus Phyllostomus; species Phyllostomus hastatus. The sequence goes on from NW_025333611.1 coordinate 17,172,506, forward strand.
TTTGTCTACCTAACACCTTTGACTTCCAGGGCAGGATAAAGAACAGGGCAGTGGCTGAGGGACCCTGCACAAGTCTCTGAGCCTCAGTTTCCTCATCTACAAAATGGGAGAGATCGCCGCCTCAGCTCCCCGGGGTCTGGGAAGACTGAATGTGACAAGGTGTGCAAAAGACTCAGCACGCACTGTCTGTCCACCGCGGAGCTGCTTTTCTTACTTTATTTCATCCTCACAATCACCTTGTGAAGCATTAAGGATGTACCTCGGTTTGTTTCTTCACTTGTTCTGGAAAGGTAGGACATAGTTCTGACAGGCCCGGAAGGCTGAGGTGACCTACCCAAGGGCCCACAGCCAGTGAGTGGCTTCCCGGTTCAGAGCCCTCGCCTTCCAAGGCATTAAGGTGAACTGAGGGGCGGGCGGCGGCAGCAGCAGCTAGGTCTCTGAAACCAGGTGAGACAGCACCATACAGCAGAAACGCAGTGCCAGCCGCAGACGCGAGCTACGTGCGTCATTGCAACTTTTTTAGTGGCCACGTTAAGAAGGTAAAGAGAAACAGGTGAGATTAAATTTAACAATATATTTACGGTATTATTGATGTATTATATATATTTACTTTATATGTCTAAAGTGTAATTTCAACATGCAGTCAAGGTAAAATGATTAATGAGATATTTTACTCCTTTTTTCACTCTAAGCCTTCAGAATCGGGGGCGGTGTTTTCTGCTTAAAGCACATCTCAGTCTGGGCCACACTGCAAGCTCTCAGTAGCCACATGTGCCTAATGGCTGCCATATTGAGCAATGCAGGTCTTAAGGCTCAGGGAGCAGGAATGTTAAACACATAGCTTTTGTTCATCATATCAACAAGTAGCCAATATTTACTAAACACAGGGTACTGGGCAGCCGTGCTCAACAGGTATGCACTCACCGACCCCTCCTGACACCACAGAGGGCCATTGATTCATGGTTACATAACTACTGAGTGGCAGGGCTGGCGTGGAGACCCAGAGCCATCTGTCTCCCAAACCTGTCATTGCAGCTGCTGAGCTCCATGCCTTCCAGGGACATCTGGGGACTGTAGTTGGGCAGTGAGATGTGGAGGGTCCTTTGGAGGTTCCACTGGTGGTTGGCCCCCTGCATTCCAGATCCAAGTCTAGCATGAGCAAGGCAACCTCAGGCCCATCATCCTCTTGGGCCCCAGTTTTCTGATCTCTAAGATGGGCTAACAATACATTTCCTCAACCCACAGAACTCCTGTCTGGCTAAAATGGGAAAGTTTTTGAAACATAGGGAATACAGCACAAGAGAAGAGGCCGACATCAGCAGGGAGGTCTGGACTGGCACCCGGATGAGCTCGTTACATGAGCCGTGTGGCACTGGGCAGGAATATTAACCTCTCTGAGCCCCAGAGCCCTCCTCTGTAGACGGGAAAGCAGAATGGCTCGCAGAGATCCAACAGCAGATCCAATTGCTCCTGGCCTGCCCCAGTGGTACACAGGAGCTACAGATGTCATCACTGCTGCTGTAGTCGGGGCTGGGCCACAGGGCCTGATTTGGAAGCAACAGGGAGCAGCAGGGAAGGGAACACGGCCTCCCCCCAGGCCCCTGAGACCCACCCAGCTCTGCGCTCAGGGCAGTATCCTGGAAGTCCAGGGGCAGGGTGTGGGAGATGTTTGTGGGAGTGTGAGAACAGTTGGTGTGGTGGAAGAAGCACTGGACCCAGGTGTCCAGAGAAGGGGGTTCAGCGTTCTGTGTGACCTTGGGCATTTCTTTGCCCCTGCTGAACATTGGTGGTATCTGTAAAACGAGGTGTTACCAGAGATCTAAGTCCCTTTCTGCTTTTACTGTCTAGATTTTTATAATAGTGAATCAATGCACTTATCAAACATTGCATCTGTGAGGGGGACGAAAAGTGCCGCCTTCCCCTGCAGCCTGGGGCTGCCACTGACTGAGAGGAGGGTGCCACCTGGTGGCCAGACTCCCTCCTCTGTGTCCCGTGTGAAGAAACCAAGGAGGACTCTGGACTCCCCTCTACGGGGTGACTCTGGAGGCCCAGGGCACGCTTTTTCTAACTTCCTCGGCAGTTCAGGGAAACACAGAGGGGACCCAGCAAGGTCACACAGCCAGGAGTCCTGGGCAGGCGGCTAACTCCTGAGAGACCGTATTGGTTTACAATCCAAGCTCTCTCCGAGGCTTTTGTCCCTAAAGGCACCTTGGGGCAGAGGCCCCTGTTTCCCTGTCAGGTAAGGTCTCGCATGCACCACACCTTTTCTTCTGTTTCTTTGGATGGAGCCACTGAACAAAACAACCTCCTGGGAACTCAGAACCCTTCTCCCACTATGGCATGTGTTAATGGCATGCAGAGAGATGCCGCCCCTACACCGAATACCTCGCACTGCTGGCAGCCGGAGATCTAATCTAACAGCTTTCCTGACACTATCCCCCCATCCCCCCATTCTGTCATTATTCCACTTCTCTCTGTGGTGGAGGCTGCACGGTCCACGGAGGAGTAAGGTTGCTGTGGGTTCAGCTCCTGGATCCCACAGGATGCTAAGGAAGCTATCTAACTTATCCGAGCTTCATTTTCCCCACCTGCACATTAGGGATAATTGCTTCTTGGCAGGTTTGTGTGAGGATCACAGCCAGAAACAGAACAGAGGAGAAAAAATATCCTAGCACAGTGTCAAGTACCGAGTGTGTGTTCAACAAACAACAGTGATGATTTCTGCTAGTGTGTCGTCCTGACCACTCTTCCACACTCAGCTCTGGAAATCTTCCTAGAGGGCAACATGAATAGAATGCATTTAAAGCGGTATTAGAAACCAGAAATAAAACGCCCTTACCGTAGAAGACGCTGGAACCTCCTTGGAGCTGCTAACATGGGCTCAGCCGAGGCCAACCTCAGTTACTTGAGGTAAACCCTACCAGCAGGTTGGCGTCCTGTCAGTGGCTGCTTCCCTCCATGTCCTCACTCTCGGGGCTTCGCTAAGCTTTCTCAGACACAGTTCCACCTTCAGGCTGTTGCTCGCTGGCATGGCCGAGTCTGACCAGCTCATTGCCCTGCTCCAGCTGACCACCTTGCTGCCCCTGAAGCCGGGGACATCTCCTAAACAGGAGCGTCAGAGCGTCTGGTTGGGCGCAGGTGTCCCCCTACGGCTCCCTTAGCAGAGTTCAATCTTGCTGGTGGCCAGCGGGCCTCAGGAAGTCTCCCTAGCCACCTTTGCTTAATTAAGCTCATTACACTTGCTAAGCCTCGTTGGCTTCCCTAAGAGGGCACGAGCCCACTACGTACACCTGTACGCATGCACGTGTGCACGCACACACGCACGCACGCACGCGCGCTCATGGCTCCTCTGGGCGCTGGGCTCCGGGAGAGACTTCCTCGGGACTGTAGCGTATTTAGCCGTGGGAGCTCGGATTTCCAGCCCTGTCGGGGTATGAACTCTTCTGGGGTTCCGGGCTCCTGGAGGACAGAACCCATTTCCAGATTTCTTCACAGCAGAAGCGAATTTTTCTGACCACGTATTGTTGTTTGGCTTGGTTTTTAATAATACCAAGTTTGGTGACTCCCGAGTTCAGGCGCCTCACTCTGGCTCCTGAGGCTTTCTGCTCCGCACTGGACATCCGCTCACCCTCAGTCTCCTGCCGACCCTTCCATTTCCTCAAAGGGCCTGCTAAGGAGCCTCTTCTTCCAGGGAGCTCCCTTGATTTTCAGGAAGCCTTCCCCCCATCTTATTTTACGCTTACTCTGTATCCTGCAGATACAGATGCAGTATGGCCATACCTGGAGTTGGTAAATTGATGCTTTGATATGCCTACAGATACGGCCACAGTCACAAATACAGGTGTGTATGTACACACATATACACACTTCTGTAGTATGCATACATATAACTATGCACACCCACATTGTATACATTCATATTCATAAAATTTGTATACATATACATTATATAGACCTCGTATTTCTAAACTGATGAATGTTGTCATTAGATATTATTTTCCAATTTTGGCATATGCTAATATATAACATATATAATTATTGTAAGTATATAATATAAAAGTATGATCTCTTTAAAGCCAGCCCCCTATTATTTGACGTGCGGGTTGTTTCCAGCTCTTCCCTGTCCTGGACAGCACTCCTGCAGACGTGAGTGTACCCGATGAGCAGGCAGCAGCAGGGCACAGTGGGTTCTGGGGTCACATGGACCTGTGTTCGACTCTCACTCCCACCACTCTTTTCTGGCGGTCTCAGACAAGCTGTTTCACCTTCTAAACTTGTTTCGGTGTCTATAATACAGAGAGAATAATCCTACTCATAAGGCCCTAGGATGTGTGGTGTGCTCATCATTGGACCCATCACCTAGTAAGTGCTCAGGGAAGACACGGCACTGACCTAGGAGGCAGAGATGGGGATTTGCCTTGGCTTCTCACGCACCATGTGACCTGCATATCACTTTTGTAGTGTGTGACATACCCCTGGAGATCATGAGTGATGGCCCTTTGCAACACTTAAGTGCTGTTCAAATTTAAGATTGTATTGTTGTTTTTTACAGGTTTTAGGAATATGTAACCTAAACTATGCAAGCAAAGAGTGCATGTATTGAGGGCATTTAAAAAAATTGCTTTGTGCCCTGGCTGGTGTGGCTCAGTGGATTGAGAGCTACCCTGTGAAGCAAAGGGTCACTGGTTCAATTCCCAGTCAGGGCACATTCCTGGGTTGCAGGCCAGGACCCCAGTAGGGACCATAGGAGAGGCAACCACACATTGATGTTTCTCTCCCTGTTTCTCCCTCCCTCCCCCTCTAAAAATAAATAAAATCTTTTAAAAAAAGTATTCAGAAATTGCTTTGCTGTTTTATAGATTTGGTGGAAATGGTTTAGGCCCATCATAAACAATTTAGACAATACCAAAAAAGTACAGAGGAGAAAGTAGAACTCCACATCCCACCAACCGGGACTAACCAGGGTCGGTGTGTTGGTTGTGGCCTTTCCTTATCTGCTACCCTTGTGTGCGCAGGGCAGGGCAGGGCAGGCCTCATCTGTTGAGCAAATGTCTGCTGACTTCGGCCAGAGTGACTCGTGAACAGCGGCATGCTCCAGCTCCGTCCCTTTCGGCCAACCTCTGACAGTTTCATTAACCCCATTAAATCATGCAGGTGCCTTTACACCTCCCGGGCTTGTTAATCTCTGTGCAGCTCTCGTGAGTTAAAACCTGGCTGGGGAGTTGGATGTACCTTGTTAACCTCCATTAAACCCTATTAAATTTCTTAACTATAGTCTCAGTGACTTCTAGGAATCCCTCATTAAAGTTTAGTAAATCCAGTTGATGGGGACAAGGGTGACTGTGTGGCTGCACTGCTTCAAAAGCGTGACATTCCTGCATTCTTTGATGGTGGGGTTGACACGTGTCCCTAGGACCAGATGAACATGGGTCAGTTCCTCAGCTTCCCTGCATTTACGCCTCTGTGAACTGGAGTTAATAATAGTTCCTACTTTATATGATTGTAGTGCAACTGAAAGACTCAATGCAAACTGTAGAACTAGTAACAGACCTGGCATGCATGCGGCACTGGTAGCTACCATTATTATTTCTGCATATGAGAGATACTTACAAACTAAAAAACTGTTCAGACGTTAACTGTGTCCTCCTACATGCCAGGCACTGTGCTAGCCACTGTGGATGATTTTCGCTCCAGTTTTATGCACACTGAAGCCCATCCCTCTGAATGACTCATCTTCATAGAGTCTCTGTGGCTGTGCATGTCACTGTATTTGCTCAGGGGCTGACCCTTCTGAGCTGCTTGAGCTTGAACATAGCTACGCTCTCTCCCTGGGTTGTAGGAGCTCGACTCTGTGCTTTCTAAACCTGGATGTGCATACAGATTCCCCAGAGCTTGTCAAAACAGTCTCCTGGGCCCTGCTTGAGGAGATTCTCACTCAGTAGGTCTCATGGGAACTTTGTTGACCAAATTCCAGATGAGGTTGAAGCTGCTGGATTGGGAAGCCTCTGGCCTGACTAGCGCTTCTCAAAATCTTTGTGGGCTGGAGTCTTACCCAGGGAAATCACATTTGCATTCCGGGAGTTCAGCCTCCTGGCTTTCCATTCTGAGAATCTGGGGTGGGGGTCCCACTGTAACTGGGTTCTCGGGAGATTCTGATTGTGGGGGGTTGGCGAGTGCCACACTTTAAGAAACGCTGAACCTCAGATGACCTGATATTCTATGTTCTGAAGGTCTCTTTTTGAAAAAAGGGTGTGTGGTTCCCAGTGAAACTTCTGTTCTAGTGGTACATTATGATGTGGGTTCATCCGTCCATGAGAGCGGATGTCTGCAGATCCTCAAAGGAGCTCGGCTTCCGCAGGGATCAGCCTGTTTGGGAAAGGTGGGCGAGGGGGCAAGCACGTCTTTGAGGTCCCGTGGGATGGGCCAGAGGACGGGGGCAGCAGGCAGAGGGGTGGGAGGAATGATCTCTGTTACACCTGAAGGAGGAGGCCACGTGCTCTGGAAACTGGAACTTCCTCTGCGTTCTAAAGGCAGTCAGCTCAGGGCGCCTTGGAGACTAGGTGATGGCAGCCTTCAGAGACAATCTGAAATGAATCCCAGGGACAGCCAAGACTCCCCGCCCTCCCTGCCCCCACCAGCCTCCTGGAAAGTCACCTTCCACACTCCTGAGAGGGGAGGAGAACGGGAGGGTGAGGAAGGGGAGGAGGAAGAGCACTTTGCTGCTACTTACCGCTTTAGGACTAGCATGTGCTACTTCTAGCTAATCTGACAAAAACAGTTATTGCGCTTTTCCTTTCATTCTGCTGAGGATAGAGGCGTGCTGGAGTGGCATTAGTGACAGAGCCCAAGTGAAAACCTCAGTCCAAGGTTTGGCTGCGCAAGGGGCTTCATGCCCCGGGGCCCCAGGGACCTGCACCAGTAAAGCTCAGTCAGGTAGCCCCGTCATGACTGGGACTTGGTTGAAAGGCAGATTCTGATTCAGCAGATGGCTTGGCAGGTGAAGGGGTGGCAGAGATTCCTAATGAGCATTCAGCTGATGTGCCAACTGTTACATAATTTTTTGAGACATTTACACATTGGGCTATTTACATAAAGGTCTGTATTTCCAGCTCCTCTTGTCAAACTGTAAGAACTGGCCACGCAGAACAGGCATTCCCACGTGGCGACAGCCGGCTGGCTGGAGCTGAGCAGCGGCTGCCCTCAGGAGGGACGGAGCGTTCCAGTTTGCAGCGCGCCCCCCGCATGATTTCACTCTGCAGTTGTTCGTCTGGTTTGCTCAGGACCCTCGCTTTTTAGGCAGGTAACTGAAGACCCAGAGAGCGCAGCTCTTTGCCCTGGGTGCCTGGTGTGCTGTGCGGCACTCAGGCTTCAGACTCAGACCGTGGGGCCACAGTCTCCGCCCATGCGAGTGAGCGTGAAAGCAAGTCTAGAGCCAGGGCCCAGTGCCAGTGATTGAAACTCTCTCGGTGTGTGCTGGGACTGAATGGGGGGAGGGGGGGAGTGGGGGGGCAGGAGGAGAGACCGCTGTCATCAATCACTGCACTACACCGCCAGGGGCTGAGTGAGAGAGGGAAAGCACCGAATTCCACGTGGACATTCAAAGAGAACAGAGTGTGTCTCTTGTTACTCATTCAGATCGTTTATTAAAAGCGGAAGTCGGGCCGTCCCATCTGTGTGGTATTGCAACATGAAAAGTCACATACATTACTAAGGAGACCCCACAGAATTGAGAGCCTTTCAACAGTACAGAGCCATAGATTACAAAATTAAAATACAAATGATCCCCCAAGTTTGGCAGGAAACGTACAATATGAGGAGGCCTGGAATGGAAGGGCACTTGCTTTTCAATAAGGCAGTTACAAAATGGAAAAACCCACACCCCCCAAACACTCCGATGGGCACGAATGTACAACAGGGTCCCGTACAGCCCTGTCGCTGGCAAAGATGTGTTCGTTAAGTGAAAGCAACCAAAACGTATGTGTTTTAAGATGCAAGCTAGATGAAAGAACTGATCGTAGACATTTCTACCTTAAGGAAAGGTCCCACCCTGCTGCAGTCTGCATTCTACCCAGAGACACCAGATCACCTTTACCGTTCCTAACCGCAAACGTGGAAACAGTCAGTAATGAAAGGAGTAGAAAGGCACCCTGAAAGCACTGTGCTTCTCAGGGCATGATCTTGGGCCCTCCTGTCCTTCTGTTCAAGCGCTTGGCTCAGCAACCGCTTGGCTCAGGGGCTGGAAGGCTGCAAATCTCCGGGCCACAGAGCTGCGTCTGTCTGGTCAGGGCTGGCAGAGTCCCAGGCTCTCCGAGGATGACCTGAAAGGCGGGGGTCTGACTGACAGGTCTCACGGGCAAGCCCATTCTGTGGGAATTTAGATTCTAGGACAATACTGAGTATCCTGCCAACACTTTTGGGTGCTGGTCTTAAGTTATAAAGGAGCTCTGTTTGCGCCTTTCATTTGTTTTGCAAAACTCAGCTGATGGCTTTTTTTAATCACTCACTGAGCCTTGAGTTTGCAGGTTGGTCTTGGAAACCTCAGCTCAGTCTCAAGGTCTCAAGAAGCGGAGGCAGGTCACTTTAGACTGAATTGAGCCACACTGCAGGTCAGAAACTGAGCAGGCCCGGAAGACAGAGGTGAGTCCAGCAATGCTGCGGGACTCAGGGAAAGCTCTTTTTGAATTTTAGTTTCCCCACCTCTAAAAATGAACTGGACAACAGCAACCTTATAGGACTTTCAAGCTTGAAAATATGGTGCTTCTCAGACATTGAGGCCTGTGGTTCCCCGATTTGGCCAAGTTCCTAAGCTCTGCCTTCTTGGTAAAAATAGTATGTGAAGTACTTTCAGGAATCTTAAGGTGCAAGCCTTCAGCAGCCATGGAAACTTCAAACACCACATAGAGCAACATTTTAAAATTTTCTAGCTAAAGTTTTTCCTAAGTGATGTGAGCATTGGTGTTTGTGGGACAAACACAGCACTAAGGCCTCCTCCGTGCTGGGTTTTTCCCATCAGGCCAATAGCATCCCGGCCTCTGCTGACGTCCTCCGTCCGCTTCAGCAAGCACAGGAGAGCGCAACCAGGAGATGGGGATTCCCCAGCGTTCTCCACAAGGAACTAAACGCACCAATGCTCAGAGGGCTGGAGAGTCAGGACGACAACGTGTCTATTTGCTAGCTACTTCTTTTCAAAACTCAATTGTTATGCCCTGGGACAGTGTCAGCAAGCAACTAGGTCCTTGGCCAAGATGAGCAACTTATCCCATGTGGCCCTCATTGGGCAGAGACTCAGATGGAAGTCACAGAGAACATAGAAAAGCCAGAGGTTTACAAAGATAGAAACAGACACCCCTGGGAGGTAGTGAATTCTCTGTCCTCAGAGGTGTTTAAGCCCAGACTGCTCAACCCCTTGGTGGGACGGTTGTAGGAGGAAGGTCAGCACCTATGGGGAGACGGGATTGGGTGACTTAAAGCTCCTTTCCCAACTTTCAGATCTTGTCATTGTACTGAGCGAGGGCCTTCAGGTGGTTTCCATGAAGCCCTTGCTCTGGCTTGGGGCAGCCTATTGCAATAGGCAAGGCCCCCAGAGTAAGCTTCTCTTCCTACCTTCTCCCTTCCACCAGGCAGTTGTCCTGTAGGATAGTAACACAAAAGTTCCCAGAAAATAAACAGTTGAAATGCCAAGGTTGGATGCAACAGTATGACCGCAAACAATTATTAGTATCTGTTCTCCAGAAGGCTAGCAGTTGAGTATTTAGCTATGACAGGAACATCTAGCAACTTAGCAGCCGTAACACATAAACTCCTCTTCATTTTACACTGCCAGTCTTGAATCCTTAGTTTCAGTCTTTCATGAGATTCAGTTATGATTGTTGCCAACGTAAGAGTTTGTTCACTGAAATAAGAAGTTTGTCCACTGGTTTCTTAAAACGCAGCAATATGAACAGCAGGATATTGGCACGTCCACGTGACAACCTTCGGGGCATACGGAGAACCATACCAGGCCGGAACTGAGGCAGGCACTGTAATCTTTAAGAAGACGACACCAGTTCTATTTCAAATTCCAGTTTTGCCCAGGAGCACCAAGAGGAGAAAAGGCAATGTTGTAATGTTACAGGTGGAGAGAAGCGCAAGAGTCCTTGACAGGTGGCATAAAAATGCAGGCAGCCAAGATGGACACTGCTTTCCCCAAGCCCCACTGCTCCCTGAGGCCTGACCCAGCTGCTCTGCAGGGCCTGGCCATTTCCAACAGGCAGAAGTCTCCTGCCCACAGGTCAAGCCATGGGAAACTGCAGAAGAGACTAAGGCAAGTGGTTTAGTGGTTTGATGAAAGAAGACTTCTGCACACAAGACAAAAGTAAGTTCGGAAAGCTTTGTCTTTTCTCTCACCTTCTGTGTTTCCAAAGGTGAAATAGATACCCACAATCTCCACTTTCCAAAAGCAGCTCTCTTTAGAGGAAAGACGGCATGCGACTCAAGTGTATACAGCATCTGGCTGAAGGTGGCGAGTTTCCCCAGGCTGCCCCTCAGAACAAAGCATTCTTACAGACTCACTTGCACAGAGGGATCCTAACACTGTATTCTCTTATAGAAATGCACTGCTGTCTCTCTCAACTGGGAAGACAGATTTGCCATTAGAAAAACGGTGACATGACCTACACAGTCATCATTTTGGTTTAAACATCAGAAAGACACACTCTCTCAAGAAGACAGGGACATTTCCAGAGAGCAGGTTTCTGACGCCTTAGCTCTCAGGCCCAGCCGCCCCCAGCCTCCAGTCTGATGAGAAAAAAATGCCCCCGGAAGAGGGGACTTGGTGTGGAACACCATTGCCCTTTATAATTCGGCCTCTCAGAAATGAAACCTAGATAAATCACACACCTTTGAGCCTTCTTGATGCCTACACATCAACTCCCTTCAGCTATAAGTAGTGAGATGACCTCTAAATACACACTGGATCTGAATGACTAGACACTCAGTGCCCTGACGTGCCGTCCACAGCCAGGTGTGTTAAAATAAGACCCTCTCATAGTCTAGAGTATGTTCTATGTACATTCATTTATACATATTTAGAAAATGCAATCTGCTAGACATGCGTTTCGGACACAGGAGGAAGCTTTGCTGCAGTGGGACACGCTGTGTTTTAGGGAGAGTGGTGGCCCTGTTCCCAGTCCACCGGAAGCGTGGCGCTCGGCCCCACAGAACCGAACCCACCGCCCAGCTCAGCGGGGGTTTCCACTCTGACTTCTCCGTGTTGTACTCAGACCCAGCCGTCCGCTGCGAGACCCTACAGCTCTGCCTGGCCGGGCCGTCCACGGCTCCTTTTAGTACTTAAGGCTTAAGAAAGAACTCAGATTTAAAACCGAGTAAAGAAACGGTATTTTTGACCACAGCGTATGTCAAAACGGCCAGAAATTAGCATCCACATCCTTCTCTCTTTCTCCCGTTCCCTGTCCACACCCTCTGCCCGCAACACGCTGATTAGAAAATTTTGGAAAAGCAGAATTTTGGATATAAAGCTTTGTTTTCAAAGGATACTTTGGCTATGGCATAATTAGAGAGGAAGCTGAGTCTGTGAACATAAAAAAATTGGGTAATTAATACTTAAAGAATCATTTTAACAATCTTCCTCCCTAAAGGGAGGCACACTGCTCATAAGAACGAGTGCATCGGCTGGCACTGGTCTCTGTTGCTCAGGCCCACGGTTTGTTGCCGACCCCTGAGCCCAGGGCGTCGAGGCCAGGCAGACTTCTGCCCCAGAGCTGGACTTCTGAGCAGGAAGCACATAGTCCTTGGCAGCCTTCTTGGTGGTCGTGAACTACGGATTAGCACTTCTGAAAACATGGGCCCCAAACCTCTAAGCACCTCCATTCGCAAAAGCATTTACGGCCCAGGAGAATGGCTGAAATCTCAACACACAACTTCACCCGAAAAAAGGAAGTGCACAAGGGTGTGCAAAGGGCCACGTCTCCTGCGAGGTCTCTCTGCACCTGTGTGTCTGGAACCTCCACAAACACAGCTTGGCACACGTGACTGTCCTGAGGTGCTCATTTGATGTGAAACCTCTTGTTGGTCCGTCAGGATTTCCTCCACACTCTAGAAGTTAAGTGGTAAACCACAGAAGTTGCAGAGGCCTCATTAACTGCAGGTGTGAAGCAGCTGTTACAAGGCTGGCACTCTTAGTGACAGCTCGATTAGCCAACAAATGCTGATGGAGTGCCTACTGTGTGTAAGGCACGGGGCCAGCCAAGGGGAACCGGGGGTCAAACCGATCTGCTGATCAACAAAGCCTGCAACAAGGCGGGGCCTCCCTGGCCCCAGCACACAGGGGTCTGCTCACGCACCTCCTCCACCACCGCCACCCTGCTGATGCCACAGCGCTACCTCTCACGCGTGGCAGAATGGGATTACCAGGTGACTCCCAAAATACGTTACCCCTCATTTCCAGTAGCACTGACTTAATGCTGTTTTGAATGCTGCAATACGTAGTTTTTCTTTAATTTTTTCTATGATCTTGCTTTTTTTTTTCAGCCCAGTAGTTGCCTTAAAACAAAGTCTTTGTATACACATGCTGAATCAGGAGAATATAATCCTCCTGACCAAAAAGATTTACAGTATGTATCATTCAAACATTTTTATTTATAATAAAACTTAGAAGTCTTTACGGGCTTAGCTGTAGCAGATGTCACCTGTGCGTCAAGCATCAGACTTCATTCCCGAGGACGTGCTTCATCCTCACTCCAGCTGCTTGCTGCCCTCTGATTTCTGGTCCAGTCTACTCTTGTTACTCTTCACCATGTAGATGAAGTAGGCAAGGGTCTCTTTTTCATTCACAGGTATGTTCCTGAAGTGTCGACTGACAGTCTACATGGAGGTAAAAAGAACACACACACACACACACACACAAAACATGCATAAGTCAGGGCCACGGATTCTCAACTGTGCACCAGAGGGACCAGGAAGCCGCTCCCAGCGCTGTGGAGGCGGCTGTGGTCGCCACAGAACTCCCCGTAGAGCTGCAGGGCCCAGACTGCCCCTCTTTCCCTGCGGTTTAGGTGACTGGGTTTCTAGGCTTCCAAAAGTGGGGCTCTACCCCTCAACACTCCCAAGGTGCAGTTCTGCGTCACTGGCAGTTGGTCCTACTGCCCATCATGGCATGATCTCAAGGTCATCCCCCTGGCGGAAGAGACTGGGACTAATCTGGTTGGCCAACTGCTACCATAATCTCTCAGGCTCTGAAACTTGACAGCAAAGTGTCTTTTTAAAAATTATGTCACATGAGCCCTGACCGGTGTGGCTCAGTTGCTTGGGTATTGTTCTGCAAAGCAACAGGTTGCCAGTTCGATTCTTGGTCAGGGCACCTGCCTGGGTTACAGGTTTGGTCCCCGGGCAGGGCGTGTGTGCTACCAATCCATGTTTCTCTTTCCCTTCCCGAGTCTCTAAATAAGTAAGTAAGTAAATAAATAAATTTAAAAAAATGTTAAATGAACAGCCAGTTGAACTCTTAGATGTGTTACCTAAGAGTTCATTTTGAAAGACACACAGAGTTGAAGAAAAATCCATCATTTACTCTCCATTCCTGAAATTTTGCTTCATTTTACAAGTCTTCAGAACATATCTCCTCTTGCCCTGCCTCGTCCTACCTCTCCCACTGGGGCGAATACTGGCACATGGGTAATGCAGTCTTAAGTAGGAAAGCCTTGTGTGCTTCTGTGTTTTATTTGGATGGTGGTGAAGGAGAGGTATAAGAAAAAATGACGATTCAGCAATATACCTCTGAAGGCAAGACCAAAAATCAGTGGGGCTGTGAGCCTTTAAAGAAATCTCTGGCCCTGGCTGGTGTGGCTCAGTGGACTGAGTGCCAGCCTGTGAACCGAAGAGTTGCTGGTTCAATTCCCAGTCAGGGCACATGCCTGCGTTGTAGGCCAAGTCCCCCGGTAAGGGGCGCACAAGAGGCAACCACACATCGATGTTTCTCCGCCTCTCTTTCTCCCTCCCTTCCCTCCTCTCTAAAAATAAGTAAATATAATCTTTAAAAAAATAAATAAAAAGACTAAACTCTTAAAAAAAAAAAAAATCTCTGAATGAGCCAAGTGGCTAGGACAGAATAAAAGAGAGTCAGAGAAAGAACTAGAGTGGTTATCTCTGGATGGTAGGCTTATATTTTTCTTTTCTCCGTTTTTCAAATTTTCTACAACAGTCAGAAAAGAGGGGTGAGAGGGCACCCACACAAGCGCCAGCCGGAGAGAAACATCAGGCCAGGCTGTCCGTGTGTTGCAGCAGTGGCCGTCAGGGCACGTCCCGCCCTCCACACTATGCTGAGAACCCTAGGCAGGCAGGAGAGGACTCTCTCGGGCTCCATCCATCGCGATGACTATTTCCACTACCAGCGTCAGAGAAGAATAAATCAAGTAAAAACAACAACAACAACAACAACAACAACAACAACAACAACAAAGAAATCCAAAGAAAAATAGCTCCTAAGAACATGAGAAAAGGTTTTGGAATGATCAATCTGACAAAGCTGATGTGCAAGAAGGAACCTATCTATAAAGAATCTTGCAAAAATACCATCCAAACAAACAAACACACTCAAGACTTGGAATCAGGAGTCCTGAGGTTCCAGGTTCCATTCTGGAATCACACAAATTTGGAAGCCTTTTCCTCTCTCTGTGCCATGGTTTCTTTTATGAACATCAGAGCCTTTGCAGATCTAAAGCTGTGGGACTCTAAGTTGTTTAAAAGAGGGAACAGAAAGTTGCTTGCAGAGCTATGGAGGGGATTATGATCACTAGGCCCACAGAGCAGTGGAGAGGCTCAAGGTCACCATCAGAAGCACAATGCTGACTCTCTTTTTAGAATGCAGTTTTGTCTACCTACTTCTGCTAACTGGGCCTTATTGAAGCCTGGTCTGGTCTGCAATTTGTAGTGTCGTTTATAGCGTCGTAGAGTGTTCACCTGCAGCTGGAACAGATCAACCTAGAGGGAAGAGCAGAAACACGTTATCCATCACCTGACCCACCACCACTCACCGAGAGCCCACTGTGTGCCTGGCACTACCCTAGGTAGGGGTGGGGATGGGAAGGACTACAAAGAAGTCTTAGAAATGGTCCGTTGAGGACTAATAACTAGCTGGGAGGACAAAAATAATAGTGGAAGAAGAGTTCTGGCTGGGGAGGGTGGTCCCAGAAGGCTGATGGAGGCGGTGAAGCTTAAGCTAAGGAGAGGCAGGATCCAGGAAGGCAGTGAGGAACAGAGCAAGAGTAGGGAGTGAGGGGGAAGATCATGAGCACAGAAAGCCAGGAGATGAAGAGATGGGCTAGGGGGTCACAGGTAATCCTGATGGGTTAAACAGTGAGACTGGATGGTAGCATGTTGGGTGCTGTTCCAGGAACATGGGTCTGGTGGTGGCTTGATGGGCAGGGGGTGGGGAGGGCGGGGTTATGGTTAGGGTAGGGGGTGGGGAGGGCAGGCAGAGGGAGGTGCTAAAGCAACGATCTAGAGTGAGATGAAGAAGTTTGGGAGGGGTGGAGATGCCAGAGGGGTACACCAGGCACGGAGAGCAAAGACAGGACCAGAGACAGACATCCTGGAGGAAGATGGGCCCAAGCTTGGCAGCAGATTGGATAGAGGGGCGTGAAGAACAGTGAGAAGTGCTGTTATTCTCAAACAGTTCTTTCCTAGGCTCAGCCTTCAGGTATTAGAATCCTTAACAACCCTCCATAGAAAGCTCCAAAGCTACTGTGGCGAGTGTACAAGTCAGTAGGTTAGGGCCAGGGTCTCTGCAGATGGCTGGATAAGAGAGGGGAAAGGACCCCCCCTTTTTCTTCTAACACAGGAAGAGAGGAAAGCTGCACAGTCATGAAACATTGAAGGCCCAGAAAGTTGGGCTGCCTTTACCTGCCTCTAAAAGAGATGTTCTTGCTTCAGGCAGGTGGAGAGCACTTAAAAACAAAATGAATGATCAATATGAGGGACCAAAGTCCTTCCTTCTTTTCAAAACATTCCTCAAACCTTATTTTTTTGGAAAAGCATTTAGAAATTTAATAATCCATTTCCTTATAAAATATAATAACGCTAAAGGCAATCGAAGCTACATTAAACCAATGCTTAACAAGGGGACACAGGGAGGGGCGGACGGAAAGGGCTGTATTTTCAGAGGTTTCCTCATCTGCAGACAAAGGCCCGCCTACCCTTTTCCTTCCTACAGTCATTTTCCCTGAGTGCTAACAGGCAGTTGCCTTATGAAATATTCATGCGTCAAATATTCAATGTACACTATAAACGGTTCTTCTTTGCTGAGTCTTCAATGAAAACAATTTAAATAGAAAAAAATCCAATGTTCCTTCCTGTAGCCTTGCTTAATAGACACAGGCTCCCTGAAGGAAAGGCGGCCTTCTGGCGTGAGAAGCTTCGGTCCCCCGGTGGTCCCCTGGTCCGGTGCAGTGGCTCTCAACGTGTGATGATTTTGTCCCCCCCACCCCCCGGCCCCCAGGACACCCAGCAGTGTCAGGAGACACTGTTTGAAGATCACGACTCAGGGAGTGGCATGGCTGGCACCCAGTGGGGAGAATACAAGGACGCTGGCAACATCCTCCAGTTCGCAGGACAGCCCCCCAACAAGGAGTTATCTGGCCGCCAGTGTCACTAGTGCCAGGGGCTGAGAGCCCCTGGGGTCCAGTACAATGGACTTAGAACGAGCCCAGGGCCAGGAATCAGAGAGTGACAGGAAATCAGAGCTGGTATGAACGGACAGCTTACACCTTCATTTTGCAGACGAGAAAACAGAGGGGAAGTGACTTCCCCCAAACCACACAAACTCAGTCTCCAACTTTAAAGGCAAAAACAAAATTTTAACACACTTGACGCCGTGGTTGTATTTCACCATTTGTCAGGGTTTTCTTGAAGAAAAGGCCTTGGAGCCCCAAACTGTATGTGTGACCTTGGGTCCCTGTGCTCATCTGTAAAATGACGGGGCAGGCAGAACCATCCATTTCTAAGCTTTTAGCTCTCAAATTCTATATTACTCTGCTTCTATGATTCACTTTTCAAACAAACCATGGAAAACAAAGGGACTGAAATTTCCTCTTGGCGCAAAAAGAAGACCAGGCCAGAGGGAAGGATCAGATTAGAGGCCCCTTCCAGCGTTCTCAGGTGGGCTTTTGTGGCCGTTACCTCAGGAATGTCCGTGTCGTGTTCAGGAGAATCTCCGCCATCGTCACTCGTCTTCCTCTTCCTTTTATTCCGTACGCTCTGGATGAAATTCTTGTGGAAGTCACAGATATACAGGTGCCTTACCTGATGGGAAGCAAATGGAAGTTAGAGCTGCCAATTCCATGTACACAGCATCTGTCCAGTGAATGGGCTACTACTCTCCTCTTCAAGGCAGTGGGGAGAGAGAAGGAATGACAAAGTTCGGGCCATCGCTCCCAGGAGTTTACTACTGGTTTGGGGAACAAAAGACCCGTGGAGGGAACACCAACATCACACTGGGAGTGTGGTGTAAACCAAGTCCTCGTTGAAAAACAACAGTCCAGACTCAGCGAGGAGAGGGCAGCACAGCAGACAGTTGGGGCGGAGGCCCTGACTACGGGGGAGGACTCACATGTAGACAGGAAGCGTTCTGTGCAGAAAGAAGAGCTACAACTTGGAGTTTCAGACGCAGGTGTCAGAAGGCGTGAGCGAGGGAGCCCCAGGGTAGACAGTAGTAGGCGGAGGTGACTACCCGTGTAAGAGCATAAGGAGAAATTTGGGGCTTGGGGTGCACATGGGAACAGCTTTGCCTTTCCTTCAGACAAGACCTAGTGCCCCAAGGTTCTGGAGGCTGGGAGCAACGTGACATTTGAGACCTGCCGGAGTCGTGAGCTTAGAAGAGCAGCAAAGGGACTGTGGTACTGATATACAGGACACACAGTTTTGACGCTGGTAACAGGTGTGGTTGGAGGATGACCCGTCTCTGAAAGACGTGGTTTCTGAGCACCCACTTCTAATTATTGCACCGCCTCACGTCTGATCCACAAAGGGAAGTGGAGACGGAAGTGGACATCCTCACGAGGCAGAACCACAGAGAAGCAGCGGCACACTACTGCTGATTTTCCACTACAGGCTGGAGGCAGAGTAGTAAGTGAAGGCGGCAACAGCAGCTGAGACGTGAAGAACAGGTTTTTTTTAAGAGTTGTACCAGGGTTGACGAGAGGAGCCATTCAAAAAACCTACCAGGAACCGAATGCCTGTGTAAACGGCTTGGGGCTGTTGACACTGAAACAGCTGTTGCACAAATGTTCTCAAGAGGCTTCTGAATTTGAGTTTATTCCTTAAATTCTTAAAGAAAAAAGTAAGCTGACAGGAAACCAGCATCCATTAATTCAGGCCTCTTCATGGAGAAAATAATGAAAACTGGTTTTTATTCAGATGAACGATCACTTTCATGTGGTTCGAGTAGTGAGTCACGAGTCGTTTTTATACTATGATAGTGCCTTGCAGACAGCAGGTGCTCAATAAATGCTATGGCATGAACTTACGCGGCCCTTGCATCTAAAAGCAGTTTAGGCCAGTAAAAGTCACCATTTACATATGGTTACAAACTGGGACAGCTTTGCCAGAGTAGACTCTGTCAAAGGACTGTCAGGCACAGCGTGGGTCACTGTCCTAAGAATCCCGCCTGGTTGATGCCTATAATGCCGGACATCCTTTTATCGGGGGGTGGGCACACTTGCAGCATACTCCACTTCCCAGCTAGGGAGCTGGCCCTCATGCTAGCCAGCCCCACTTGTCAACCCATTAAGCTGCTCCTCCAATTCAGTGACAAACTTGGTAGGAGAACAGGCAGAAAAGGTGATTTCCTAAATCTCCCAGCCCCAGCTCCAAGTCAAGACTCCAGAATCATGGAATGCTAGATGGGTGAGAACTCAGCAGCCACCCATGCAACCTCACTGGCCCCAACCTCATTTTCTAGAGGGATAAACTGAAGTCACTCAGGGCAGGGAAATGACCTGGCCAAGGTCACTCAGGACTTTTGAACCCCAGCACGTGTCCTTTCCTATCCCAACATTTTCCTTACGCTATTCTCAACTTCCACTTTACCCGAGAAGGAAAAAAAAAAGCTGAAATATGTCCATTGGAGGGCTCTTTGAAAGCATGTTATATCTTGATAAATCATAGAACACTGCCAATGCCTGTATGAAATGAGCTAAACTGCCCAAGTGGGATATTTTGTGCTATTATTTAAAAAGGGTCTCTGCTAGACTCTTTCTATGTGATAAGAAGTCATTATTTTTACTTAACCATTTTCAAGCACACACTGGTTTTCAGAAATTTCAGAGCTCAGTGGCCTCCGGTGGGGGCAGTGTGGAGGAAGGGGCGGGTGGCAAGGGCTGTAGTGTTTACTTTTCCTGTTTCATTTTCTACAACAGCTAAAAATTCTTATAACGCAGGAGTTCCTTAGAACTGAATTCCTGCCCAAGCCTGTGAGAATGAAATGGAATCTCTTCCAGAAATAATGACTCTACAACACCACCTCGAAGCAAACTGTGAGTGATTCCACCTTGAAACCCTACTCCTTCAGAAGCGTTGCCTTGTGGGAACTCCAGTGCTGGTCTGAGGCTGCGTTTCTTCCAGACTGTGTGTGTGTGTGTGTGTGTGTGTGTGTGTGTGTGCGCGCGCGCGTGCGCATGCACGTGCAACAATCATCGTGGCTCAACGCAAGTTCTCCAGTGGGGTCACTGGGTCAGTGGAAGCCCAACTGCAACAGCACAGTCACTCAGCTGTGACAGCATCCAAGGGTTTAAAAGAATGGTAAACTTCTTCCTTTCTTTATTTTAAGTACTAGAAAATATTATTATTATAAGCTACTTAAGTAAAGGCTCCCAACAACCTACACAGAAGGCAGGCTGAGTTCACTACTGTCTTAGTCTTAAGCGTTTCATTTAAACATGTGTCCTAATCCGGGCCACCTTAGTGTCTAGCCAGCTGTTTGTGCTCAGATGAATCTTCTCTTCTCTTCTCTTCTCTTCTCTTCTCTTCTCTTCTCTTCTCTTCTCTTCTCTTCTCTCCTCTTCTCTCCTCTCGTCTCCTCTTTCATTCGTTCATGGAGGTTTGTAATAAGAAAGCTATTAACCTACCCCCAGCCATTTTAAAAGAGAGTTGTAGATGTAGTATTATAATTAACTTAAAAAATTGGGGTGGGAGGGAAGAGCCTGGAAGAAAGCGCAGGGCCGATCTTTTACTTATTAAAGACTTATGCATGGGGCTTGAAAGTAAATCAGACAATGGGTTTAAGAAATTAACCAGCCTGTTACGTGCTGTGTGACTTTGGCACCGTCAGTTTGGGCCTCAGTTTCAACCGTAAAATCAGAAATGGAAGAGTGGAAGTCCTTTCTGTTTAACAAGCACTCTCTGACTTCCACCAACAGTGCAGAAATTTCAGTCCTAAAGATGAATGTTAGCCAGTCTCCCTGAATATTAAATACCCCCATAACTCATTTCCAATTTCTAATCAAGATGCTGGGGCAACAGATATCAAACTAAAAAGTCCCTAGTTTGTAGACACGTGGCACCTCTTTAGCATTGTTACCTAAAAGAGGTGGGATCACACAAGAAAAGTTTTCCTATAGTTAGGCACAAAACACAGGACAAGTCTACTCAAACGTAAACCCCCTCGTACTGGGCATTTCTAAAGAAGGTATCCCTAAGAAAATAGATTTTCTTCCTTCCAGTCACTTGGATAGCAAGAGCCACCTCTCAAGACCTGGTCTTGGCCTTATTTCTGCCACATGCTTGAAAACCCCATTTCCCTACAGCTGCCTGCGAAGCAGTGAGCTCGATGGCCCTTTGCAGAAGCTGAGGCCGCGGCAGAAAGGGAAGTAACTGCCACCTTTCCTTTTCCGAAGGAATAGCAGGGCTCTGAGAAGTTGGAGAAGAGCCGGCTCCCTTTCTTACCACCTCCCCAATACTTGGTCCTCCGTGGGTCAACGCAATGAACCCTCCTCTCTCTGCTCCAATATCTAAACCAATTAAACGAGCTAAAAACTTGTCAATCTTCCCCGGCAGGAAGGGTCCTAGGAGCACCCTCGCCCCAACCTGCGGATTTGGGCAGAATTCTAGGGAGAGCAGGTCCGCGCTGAAGCGGCCTTTGAAATCGCGAGTCCAGCTCCTCGGTTTTCAGATAAAGGGCAGCGAGGCCCAGGGCGGGGAGGGCCCCGGAGTCCCACCCGTAGTTTGGCGGGCAGAGGCCGGCAGCGGCCGGCGCGGGGACCCAGCCGGGGGCGGGGAGACTCACGCTCTTGTCGATGTCCAGTTTGAGTTTCTTCTGCGAGATGCTCTTCTGGACCCTCTTGCTGAAGGAGGCGTTGCCCGCCGGCCGGACGCAGCGCTCGCCGTCCTCGATGAGGCAGCAGCTCTGGCCGTAGCCCGGGGCGGCGGCGGGGGCGGCTGGGGGCCCTTCGCGGCTGTCCTCCTCGGTGCTAAAGCCGTTCATCTCCCCGTCCCGGGCCGGCCTCTTGGGGGTAGGCTCCCCTGTAGGCCACTCCGCGGCCGCGATCCCCGCGGGGCAGTCGCTGAGGCCCCCGCACCCGAGGGTCCCAGAGTCTGTCTCCAGAGCACGCGCTGCCCTGCCCCGTGCCCGGGAGGCCCGGCTCCGCTCCGCTGCGCTACGGCTCCTCGGACCCTGCCGCGCGTCTCCGGAAAGCCCCCTTCCTCCCCGGCTCCAGGCCCCGAGGTTGGCTCCCGCGGCTCGCAGGGCCCCGCCGGGGGTCACCTGAAGGCTCCTTTTGCCGGGGGCCCAGAACAGTTACCCTTCGGCTGGGACGTCCGGGAGGGCGACCCAGGAAGCGGCAGGTCCCCGGAGACTCCGGGCCCAGGTTGCCAGAAGGTTTCGAGGGCCCCCGCCGGCTCCCGCCTTCTTTCGGCTGCTGGGCAAACTCACCGCTGGGCAGCTCCCCGGGGGTAGCGCGGCCTCCGGCGCGCGGGGCCCGGCCTCGAACCTGCGGCGCCCGAGCCCCGCAGGGCGTCGGGTCCGCCCCACCCCTGCAGCCGCTCGGCTGCGCCCCGAGTCCAGTGGCAGCCCCTGGGCCACCCGGCCGCCACCAGCCCAACGCTCCGCACCACAACAGTTCGCTGCCCCCGCCCTCCCCGCTACAGCGGAAGTCCCGCCTCCACTCGGCCATTGGCAGGGTTTGCTGTCTGGGCGGGGCCGCCGCCGCCGCTGGCGCTTCTCATTGGGCTCCATAGCCGCCAGTCCCCGGCGCCTGGCTACTTCCTGGACTCTGCTGGGATGGATTCAAAGTAGAGAAAGTGGGAGAGGGAAGAGTTCCCAGGTTGAGGAGGGGAACGGGGCCTCAGACTATCGTGGCCCAGGGACAGCGGGTGACCAGGGACCTAGCTGGGTGGAAGGCCAGACTCCAGGAACAGAAGATCACTTTAGGGGACGGACAGAAGTACAGACGTGGGCGGGGGCGCAGAGAACTGACATGGGGAGGGGCCTATGAGGGGTACCTAAAAGAGATCGAGGTACCGTGAAGAGAAGGACCGACTAGGTGAAACAGGAAGACTAGGGCCAGAAGACCCGCAGACCGGTGGGAGGCAGGGTGGGCGAAGCAGGACCGAAAGCCAGTCGTGGTGAGAAAGATTGAGGACAAACTCGTACAGATACATGGAAAGGCGTGCCGAGGAGATGATGAGTGTCTGATGGCGGGTCTTGCAAGGTAGTAGGACGCTCAAGGGTGGCGGAGACCCCAGTCTGTGGCGACTGGGATTGGCTTGGTCCGCGCGGACAGAGAAGGGGAGGCAGGAAGGCAACCCCCGGGGGCTTGGGCGATCCCTCTACTGAGAAGAATCGGAAGTCGGGTTAAGGTCTGGAGGTTGGACTAAGTGGGCCGCAGGGAAGAGGAGGGACTGCGGAGCAGTTGGAGAAAATGTTGGGGGTGGAGGACCAAGGGCCGATCTCGGCGTGGGTGAGGGCTTGCCGGTGTCTTGGGACCTCTCTGGAGCTCTGCAAGCTGCAGCTTCTATTGCTTTAAGCCTCCCGGTCTACCTGCAAGGTGACTGCGCCCTGCCAAGCCCGCGAGCTTGGGGTTTGGTGCTCAGGGTGTCACACATACGCAGAAGGGCCGATAGGGAAATTCTCTAACCTAATACCTGCAGTCAGGCCACCTCTCCATTGGGTGGCTTGGGGTCAAGTGAAGGCCGAAGGCCCAAAGGGACTAGCCAGGGCCATGCTGTCATGCAATCATTTAAGGCTGGGTCTCATTTTTTTTTTTTTTTGGCGGAGGGGAGGACTTAGAGGGGTCAGAGAGTGTTAGGTGAGCACATGTACCTATTTTGGTAGTACTAGTTGGCATTGAAGAAGCTTCTGGTTCTGTCGTGTTGAAAAAGGGAAAGCTGCTAGTCTCTGTTCGGACACAGATGCCCTGTGATCTTGAATTTTCCTCGGTGATCCTAAATGTATTTGCACCATCCAGGAGCAATTTCACATGGGGACAGCTATTTTAGGAAACTGGCCTACCAGAGAAAATGTTAAACCTAGAAGGGATTATTTATAAAAGGAAAAATAACCTAAAACTTCCACAAGGGAAGTGGTTAAGTAAACTACCTAACATCTTCAAAATGAGATATTCTGCAGTCATTTATGATGTTTTCAACATTTGTGGCAGTTTCAACATCAGTGTAAACATTTTCTATATATAATAATTCAGCAGTGATGCTTCAACAAAGAGTCAATGAGTTGGAGAAATGCTTTCCATTGTTAAAAATGCAGGATATAAAATTGCTTATGAGGTATGATGTATGTACATCTATGTTTTAAAAAATAAGAAAAAAGAAAAACTATACATAAGAAATATATCAAAGTACTAAGAAGTTATTTCTGGGTAGTAGAAATAGAGTTGATAATTTTTTTCCTTTTGTTCTGTATTTGCATTGTCTCCAATAAATATTTATTGCTTTTACAGTAGGAAAAATAGAATAAAAATTAGTAGGAAAAAGGCACAGTTTAATAGTACTCCTCCCTCAGAGTTCGTATATTGAAAAGTAAATTGTTGACCATCCTGTGCATACTCATTCCAGGGCTGGCCACAGGAGGAGGATGAAACCATCCTTGTCCTGGAAGAGGATATTTTCTAGCAGGGAAGCTCGGACATATACAGAGAAAACAGCTGGGTATCTGTACAAGTCAGTGTGTGATACTGGTTCCGAAGTTGACTGGTATGGGTAAGAGCTCTACATTTTCCACGTTAGTTTTGCACTTAGATATTTTTTCAAACAGCATTGGTACCCAGCGTGGACTGCTGCACTACCTGCTGCTTCTTTAGCATCAGCTTCCCCTGACGACACACTCCTGGGGCAGGTGGGGGAGGGGTTGGGCCCGTTCCTCAGGTGTTGGCTCTGTCTCAGCCTTGAGGGTCCTGGCTTCTCTATGCTATGCTGGTATTCTTTAGAGTTCTCTTCACTTCTTACTACAGCCCCCTGTTATAGTTAGGGCATCTCTATATTAACCTTTCCCATCCAAATTATTGTGTGGTTTCTCCTAACTGGACCCAGACTGATACCCCCAGCCTCTCTATATTTTTTGGAGGGGGCAGGGACTGATGCTTTTTTGCTATTCTTTACTTGCAATTTTGTAGTCTTCAAGCAATGTTTTATCCTAAGTTCTCCTCAGGTTATTATGTAGATTGGTTCCAAATAGTAATATTTGGGAAAAAATCTGAGCCGTGTGCTGGTAGAGTAAATCTGTAGCTCCAGAAAGAAAATATAAATATTCATATGAAGAAGAAATGAATACAGGAAAGAAGCTTCTCTGACCCTTGTTCTGTTTTGTGTTGGATTTAAGATTCTTGAAGTGGCCCAGAGAATATGATTGGCTACATTTGTAAGTCTAGGTAATTGACATACAATAGCTGCTTAAAGTGCTTAGAAAGTTGTTGCTTTTTTAGATTTGTAAGTCTGCCCTATCAGGCATTTAAGTGTTTGAGAAAATCAGGGACATTAATTTTGTTACTGTAGTCTCAAATGTCTAAGGAAATTTGGTTAATTAAGATGTGTAAGTCTTAAATGTTTGAAGGCTGTATCTAAAACATTTAATTCTACTAAACTTAAGAATTAATTCAACTGTAATCAGAGAACAAAAGTGATCGTATTTATTTTTATATGAAAAATGACTAGATTTATGGAATAATACGATTTATAAGTTGAACTTAAAGCTTTTTTAAAAAGCTAGGTGTTAAAATGGGCACTTTGAGTCAGAAACTGTAACATTCTTTCCCATACACAAACCTACCCCCAGATATTTGAAATTGCAGGTCTATAATTCCTGTCTTTACAGTCGCAGCTGAGATCTCTCCTCTGTTCTCCAGAGAGCAACATTCAGCTCTTTATCTGGAATACTCCAGAGGCACGGCTGACCAGGTGAGCAAGTGAGAATCTTCTCTGACAGCTGCACCCACAGATTGCCAAGCTGCACCACCTGGACTCTCCCAGCCTCTCACCCTGCTCCAAGCTGACCCATCACTGAAGCATTTTCTTCCACTTCCAACAGATTGTCTGCTCTCTTCGCGTCACCGGTCAGCAGCCCAGCCCAGCCCAGCCCAGCCCAGACCACATTCTTTTGCCCTGAGGGCTTCACTGGCCTATGAGCCAGTCCCTAAAGCACTCGTTGGGGCGTGGCTACACCTAGGAGAGCAGCCCGCACCGCCCCCAACCCCTCCTGGGCCCCTCAGCAGTTTCCTAGGGCATTCTGACCGTGCCTCCGCCTCCTCTTCACCGCTGTTGTTCTTCCTGGAGTTCCTCAAAAGAGCCGAGTTCCTCCCTTCCTTGAGGTCTTCGCATTTTCAGTTCCTTCTACCTGAAATGCTGTTCTACCTGTTCCTCCTATGACTGGCTCTATCCTTTAAGTCTTTTTTTTTTTTTAAGTATTTATTTATTTATTTTTAGAGAGGGGAAGGGGAGGAGAAAGCCAGGGAGAGAAACATCAATGTGTGGTTGCCTCTCACGCGCCCCCTACTGGGGACCTGGCCCTCAATCCAGGCGTGTGCCCTGACTGGGAATCCAACAGGGACCCTTTGGTTTGCAGGCCGACACTCAATCCACTGAGCCATACCAGCCAGGGCTAAGTCTTAATTTAAATATCACCTCCCCATAGAGTCTCTCCCCCGCATCCCCGCCCCTAACTATCTCTATAAGTGTCTTTTTTTCTTTTTATCAGCATGCATCACATTATGCAATTATTCTGTTTTATTGCTGCTGTGTGACTGCCTCTCCCATTCCAGTATGAGATCTGTGAAGGCAGGCGCTGAGTCGGCCTCAGTGGCTGCAGCAGCTCCAGGGCACACACGCTAGTTCTCCGGTTCTGGTAGCTCTCTGAGTGGAGACTCAGTAGAGCCCCCGCCCCCCCCCCCCCAGTAATTAATGTAAATATACCCAATTATAGAGACTCAGTAGAGTCCCTCCACCCCCAGTAATTAACTTAAATATACCCAATTATCCCAGGATATTTATTAAGTTAAAAAAGATACAAAGCAGTATGCAGAGTGTAAATTCCATTTGTGTTTCTTAAAGATTTCACACACACACATTAAACACACACGAGAAACCAGTCACTGCGGTTGCCTCTGTGGAGGAGACAGCAGGTCAAGGGAGGAAAGGTGGGAAGAACTTGAATTTTATAACCCTTTTTCCTATTCGGGTATTTTACTATATGCCTACATTTCCTTTGTAGTAATAAGAAAGATGCCATCTTCTGGTGCTGTTATTAAGTAGGAAACACGGAATGCCAAAAGCAGGAAGAACCTCAGACAAAAGACAGTCATTTAAGTGGAATGAATTTAGTTTTATGAAAAGGCCGCGTTGCCTTTCTTTTCCTCATTTCACTGAGGAGCTTCCTCTGGCCCTGGCCTGCAGCTTGGCACTGGGCAGGTGTTGTGGTTACTGGCATCGTGGATAACAGCAAAGGCTCTGGACTCAGAAGCACTTGGTTTGAATCCCGTCTCTGCCTCTTTGCTAGCTGTGGGACCATTGACAACATTCTTAAACTATGAGCCTCAGTCTTCTTCATCTTCAAAATGGGCTGATAATAGTACTTCTCTTGTAGGGCTACTGTGAGCATCAAATGTGATCATGTAAAGCACTTAGCGCCATGTCTTGCATGTGGTAAATGTTCAATAAATAGCAGTTGTTCCATCTATTACTTGCTGACACCCTAAAGTTGCCACTGTACCCAAGTTCAGATTTCTGCATGTCAAGGAAGAAGACATCATATTGCAAGATGGTAGGATGGTACTGTTTTTCTGACAATTGTTCGATTTCCACACAGGCAGTCTCTATTTCTGTCTGCACAGCAATGATAAATTGATTATTTTATTGCATCTTAACCTTATAAAGTGTGAATGAAAAAATGGAAGTACCAGTAGTAGTGACAAGAAATATGTGTATATCAAGAGATGGAAACTACAGAACGGGGGAAAATCTTTGCAAATCATATCTGATAAGGGACTTGTATTCAGGGTATATAATAGAACTCTTATACTTCGATAATAAAACGATAAGCCAATGAAAAAGTGAGCAAAGGATTTCATGGACATTTCTCTAAAGAAGATATGCAACTGGCCAATAGGCATGTGAAAAGATGCTCAGCATCACTGGTCATTACAGAAATGTAAATCCAAACCACAGTGAGATATCACTTCGTCCTACAGACAGGACTACGGGGTGGCTGCAGTCAACAGGACAGGGAGCAGCAAGTATCGGCGAGGATGTGCAGGGAAAATGAAACCCGCACAGTGCACAGTGCCGGCAGGAATGCAAACATGGGGTAGTCACTTTGGAAAACAGTCTAGCAGTTTCTTAAAACATGAAACAGAGTTGCCATATGACCTCGCAATGCCACTATGAGATATCTACCCAAGGGAAATGGAAACATGTCCAACAAAAAGCTGTAAATGAATGCTCATAGTAGCAGAAGTGTTTATTTATTTATTTATGAAAGATTTATTCATTTTTAGAGGAGAGAAACATCAATGTGTGGTTGTCTCTCACATGTCTTGCACTGGGGACCTGGCCCTCAACCCAGGCACGTGCCCTGACTGGGAATCGCACTGGCGACCCTTTGGTTTGCAGCCTGCGCTCAATCCGCTGAGCTACACCAGCCAGGGCAGCAGAAGTATTTATAATAGTTCCATAACCCAAACATCTTATCAACTGTTGAGTAGATAAACAAAACGTGGTATATGTAGGCAATGGAATAGTATCCTGCGGGGGAAAGGAGTGAAGTGTGACACCTGCAATGATTTGGGCGACTCTTGAAAACATGCGAAGTGAAAGCCGGACGCAAAGACCACACATTGTGTGAACTGTCCAGAAGAGGCGAATCCACAGAGAGCAGATGCGCAGCGACCAGCGGCTGAGGGACGGGGCATGGGGGTTGGGAGTGATGCTTTTAGTGATGCTAAAGTACAGGTTTCTTTCTGGGGCAATAGAAATGTTCTGGAATTAGGAAGTGGTGATGGTTGTACAGCCTTGTGAATATGCTAAGAACGCTGTACACTCTAAGTGGGTGAATTATATCTCAATAAAGGAAGTATGTGTATCCCTAATTCTTTATAATCGATGTAAGGATAAATCACTAGATTCGCAGAAAGGAAAGAATCTTTAGCCTCCATGTGATGTTCTTAAGCCTGTTTTTTTATCACATTCCTTTTGAAGGAAAATAATCACATTGAAGATATGACAGGAGAGGAAGGAAATATATCATCAAAGATTGTGTCAAAAATGCAGTTGTAATCGGAAATGTTATATACTGCTTTTTATTCCCTAGGGACAGCTGAGCCCTGCTGACAGGACAAATTTGTTGTCTGACTTTTCTTCTTTCAACATTAGGCTCGTTTTCAGAAGCCAGTTCTGTGTGGAAGTCGGGGTGTGTGCCGGCTCTGCCACCGGAAGGCAAAAACCCTTCGCCCTCTCTGCTTCCCCTTCCTGTAATGCCAGATCTCCAAGCAGGTTTCTAAGTTATAATTCAACAGATACTTGGAGCCTGCACATCATTGTGTGGGTCACTGGAAAATTCTAACACCCATGAAAAAATTAACCTT
This sequence comes from Phyllostomus hastatus, assembly GCF_019186645.2. Lineage (NCBI taxonomy): Eukaryota > Metazoa > Chordata > Mammalia > Chiroptera > Phyllostomidae > Phyllostomus > Phyllostomus hastatus. The sequence continues at coordinate 17,201,578 of NW_025333611.1, forward strand.
TTCATTTATCAGTCTTTTGTGAGTTGGGTTAGAAAAAGGCACTCCCGGAAAGGTGTTTTATTTTGGCCTTAACTAGGTATGTGGCTAATGGTAACATAAATACTAAGGACTGTATTTGCAAAACTAAAATTCCAGAGTCAGGTGGTGGGGCATCAAACGCCCAACCACTTCTGAGTCCAGGCCAGCTCTGCTGCGAGCTGGGGACACTGTGGTGGGCCGCACAGATGGAGCCTCTCCCTCCGGAGGCTGGGTGGAGGAGAAAGACATTAAGTCAACGAATGAGTGAATAAAATAACAAAGATTCTCATGATTCACTGGTTTTGTATCTGTGACTGCTGACCTCAAAACTGACACTGGTGGCACCTGCGGGGTCACCTGCAGACACGTGCATGCACAATACGTGTAGACTGGTGCCGGGTTCGAGTCGCCTAACACGCACACTCCCAGCTGAGGCCCATCCCGCTCTCGTGCTGTAAACCCGTGTCCTTTTTGTGGTCTATCTGGTGCCACGTTTTTCACATTTGTGTACTTTTTCAGTTGGTGATTTTGGTTTCAAATGCCCCTCACGTGCAATGCCGAGGTGCTGCCTTGTGTGTGTAAGCACTAAGATGTGACACACGCGTTAGGCAGGTTTCATCGAGTCACTAGTTATGGCGCCGTTGGCCCCAAGGTCAGTGTTAACGAATTACTGATCTATACTCAGTACAGAGCAATGGTGGGGGCGCTTAGTTCTCAGCTCCAGCAAAGGCAGCCCCACCACCCCCTTCTCCCCATCCCCAGGCAGGAGCTGGCAGGAGATCAGACACTACAATTCAAAGTAGCTCATGAACAAAAGCTGTAAAGTTGCCAGGAAACCTGCTTTTTCTAAGGGTTCCTGGAGCAGTCTTTGGTTTCGCTGGCACTGGCGTGTTAGTGTGTGAGTGCACTAAGGGCCACCACCCCACCAACCCTGAATGAGCCAGGTCAGTCTCCAGGGTAAGAACTGCAGGCTGCCCTGGGGCACCCCCGTGGAGCCCAGGCCCTGCCAGGCCAGGCAGCCAGGCCTTGTGTGTGAACAAAACAGGAGGCAGTTGCCCGAGGCCAGAGGTTGGCAGAGCCACGAGCAAGAAGGACACTTCGGATGCTGAATCCTGGACCCACTTCAGCAAAAGGCCTGAAGGTCCCACTCCCATCCCCTTGCTGAACTTGGCAAATAATCCCTAACAAGACCAGGGCCATTGCAAAAGAGATGCGAGATTTGTAGCACTGAGTCTGGGCTGACCTCGATCTAATTTGCTTCCCTTCTCCCACTGTCATATGGAGAATCTGAGGCCAGGGGACAGGAAGGGACTTTCTCAAGGGCACACAGAACAAGTGTGGGCGGGCTCTCCATCGGGAAAGGATCTGGGGGCTGGGAGTGGAGGAACAAAAGGCCTAACGTGAAACCTGAGACGGTATTGTTCAAACAGTGTCTGTCCATTCCTTAACTACTTATTGGGCTCTCGCTAGGAGCCTCAAAGCCCTCATTGCAACTAAGTACAGAGAAAAAGAGATTTCAAAACTTTGAACAAATTGCCACTTCTCTAAGTCCGTTTCTGAATAAGCATCCCAGAGCCCCTACTCTGTGTGCGGCCAAGTGCTGTTGGTGCCTGGCTTCTACTCTCAGTTGTAGGTCCGGGAGGATGAGAAATGGAATCTCACGCTGTCCTCTCACCTGCTCCAGGGAAGACGGACCTTTCTTCCCGGCCGTCAGGGACTTTGCGGAGGCCCCGGGGGCCAGCTGCCTTGGATTTGCCTCCCACCCCGTAGGCCCTGAGTGCTTTTGTGCCCAGCTCCTCCAGCAGGGCATTCCTGGCTCTGGAATCAGCCGAGGGCACCTGCTCTCACTCTGCCCAGTTAAAGCCCTTTAATGGCCCTGACTGTGTGTGGCTCAGTGGGTCAGGCCTCGTTCCGCAAGGTGAAGCGTCACAGGTTTGATTCCGGGTCAGGATATGTGCCGGGGTGGCTGGTTCAGTCTCCCGTCCGGGCATGTGGTGCGAGAGGCAACTGATGGACATGTCTCTCACATCGATGTCCCTCTCCCTGCCTTAAAAAACACACATACACAACATATTTAAAAACAAACAAACCCTTTAATAGCTCCTCCTGCTTTTAAAACAAAGATCAGAGACACCTCTGCACGGCCTGACAGGGTCTGGGTGCTGCCCACCTCGCTCCAGCCTCACTGGCCTCCACACCTGCCACCTCCCTCCACAGCGGCTTTGCACCTACTGTCCCCCAGCACCTGGGATGTTCTCTTTCCTTTTTGTCCTAGTAAGGGTTCAAACTTTTAAAAGAAACCGTTACAACAAGAAATTATCTTGTTCGTGGGTGGTAGAAGATTTTTCAAAAAACAACGGAAGCTACAAAAGGAGATACAGACCCTCTCAGGGCTCCAGCCTGCCACAGTGGCCCGCAAACACCCGCCCTTCCTGTCCATTGGCCTTTACCCAGACTGTGGTCCGCAGCGCCCTCTGGTGGGCCCTGAGTGACAGCACAGCAGGCAGCTTTCGCTCCTGGCCGCGGGCAGCCCCACACCGACTCAACTGCAGGAACATAGGTGGAGCTGGAAGCATCATCCAAAAACTTCTCACTTTTACTGAGGAAGACTGAGTCCAGAAAGGGGGCAGGTTTGCACGAGACCTCACGGAGTCTGTAGCAGAGGCGGGCCAGCCAGTGCTCTTTCCACCACGTGGTATTACTCAAATCTAATGCTCAAAAGCATCAAAATGTCTTGGTAAACAGGGACTTGTGGCTGAGGGGTGCACATTAGAAACAAGCTCAGCTTATTTCCTATTGTCCCCCCCGAACACCCCCCCCCCACACTGGGTGTACTCTGTCAGACCTGCCTAACTCTTCTGTGAGCTTCCAATGTGGGAAGGCCTTGCTGCCTCAGGGCCTTTGCATTCGCTGTTCTCTGCCTGGAACTCCCCCCACCCCCACTGCATTTCCTCTTGGCTCACACGCCCTCACATTTTTCAGCTCTTGCAGAGATGCATTCCCTGACGACCCTTCCTAACGTCCAGCAAATTGCCAAGTCTTCTAAATCTGTTTCTGGATAAGTAACAGATTATAAAATAAAATATCTCTAAAATATCTCGCTTTACATCCTCCAGAGCCCTGTTCACGTCTGAAAGCATCTTAGTTAGTTGTTTTAGGCCTGCTTTCCTCTCTGGAAGGATGGCTGTTGGGAGTTGGTTCGGAACCCAGCAGAGGGCCTGGGCACCGAGTGGGAATGACGGCAGGGAGAATGGCGCATTCCGGGAACAAACCAGAGACCACGTTAGAGAAAGTCTGGAGGTTTACTCGACAACAATCACAATTGTACACATACGTCAGTTCTTCACAAAGGCTCACTTTCCCAGGCAGGAGAAGAGAGGCTGGCGGCCTCAAGCTTTCTCGGTGGGGTCCCCGTCTGACTTCTCGAATACCCCCTGCCTGCAGTGCCCCCCCCGCCCCCGCACCCCGGGACCCCAGTCTGTCTGCCCAAACACGGCAGGAGCCTGCCCCCACGGTCTGGCACGGCGGGATCAAAGCCATTCTGGGAGCAGATGTTAATGGGACCTTGCCCATTGGAACGCAGGTCCAACGCCCACCCCGAGGGACACAGTGGGCCTTGGCTCAAGATCAAATGGGAACTAAAATATTACTACTTGGGTTTCCACGCGAGCATCAGTTGAAAGCAGAAAGGAGTTCCAGAACAGAACTAACTCCTTGCCCCTCCCCCACACTTGGAAATCTTCAGAAAGCATTAAAAATACATGGTCTCCTAGGAACTAGAAAAGGCAGCCCAATCTGTACACAGTGGGGGGCGTAGAGGCAAGGACTCAGGTTTTCCAGGCGCACCTGCACAATGCTTTGCCACTCTTGAGACTCCAGAGACTAGAGAAATGGAGACGCACAGAAAGAAATACAGAGCCGTTTTCAAGCAGGTCGCCGATTTCTCAGGCAGAAAAAGCAATTCCACAGGTAGGAGGTGTGAAAAGTGCGTGCGATGTGGACTTCGGGAACCCACGCGCTCCACCTTCAACAGCTGCTCTCTCCCCTGACCCTCAGGTCAGATCCCGTCTGCGTGTGCACCCCTCCCGCCTCTGGGTTACTGCTCCCTAAAGCGGGGATCGACCATTTCTGGGCTGTTTTTAAGGTGGCAACAAGCTCCAGTTGGAGGCATGACGTGTGGGGCTTTCCACACCTGTGCCTGCACAGTCGGCCACCTCCGACGGCCTTGTACTCACGGCAAAGATGCTCTTTGTGTTCCAAAATGTTTCTGGAGCCCCTCTGGGAAGGCTGCTGGTGCGCCACACGGCAGCCACTCATTTGTTTTGTGACCTCATGCTCAGAATAAGGGTTTCAGAGGGGAAGGGGCCCACGTCCTCACCCCTTACCTGGCTCACAGCCTCTCCACAGCCTGCTGGCTGTTCTAGTTGGGCATCAGCTGGGGGTGTGAGCAGAAATCTGAATCCTTAGCGTAGCTAGTTTAAAAAAAACAACCCAAACCAAACCAAAGAATGAAGCCAAAACAATGAGTGGCCAGTATTTGCAACCAGCCAGTCGGTCAGCCAGGCAATGACTTTGCCTCCTGCCATCCCCATCCCACACTTTGTCAACTGTGGCACCTCGGCTTGTGGGCTCAGCATTGACAAAGGCCAGGGTGCTGGGAGGACCTGCCCGTCCCTTGCTGAGGGGGCAGAACCAGCCTGAAAAGAAGACCCAAAGGGTGGGGGAAAGGGAGGTGGGGGGCTGCTTGGGGTTGCTCCCGCTTCCCACATGAGTCCCGGTCATGCGGAGAACACTGTCCCCCACTTGGAGTGGGACCACGTGGGAATGCAGCCAGTGCTCTGCACTCTGTCTGGGGGCTGGTTGGGGGGCTGCAGGCAGGGCCTCCAGACAGGGCCTTCGTCCAGGGGCTGCTGCGGTCCTTTTAGGCCGCAGGCTACCCGAGCTGTCCAGCTGTCCTTTCAGTCTCGAGTGTCACTCTAAATGGAACGACTTCTGGACTCTACCCTAGGGGACACCTCCCCCTCAGACCCTGCTCTTGGCCCAGCCTCTCCTGCTTGAAATCGGACGTGAAGAAACACACACTCATCCAACAGGGACTGCACACATACCACCCAAGACACTCCCCTCCCCCCACCCCTGCCTCTCTACGTTTGTCTAGCAAGGCACTAGGAAATGGTTCAAGTTTAGGGATTTGCTGTACAGTTGCATTTTCTCTTTTTAAAAGGCACAGTTTTTATTTTAATGATGCTGCATTGCTCTCTGATGACGCATCCTGACTCAGCTCTCCACGCTACGGCACTCCTGCGACCCGAGGTTCCGGAAGGGGCCTCACCGTGTGACTCCTTCCCGAGGGGGACCACTGCGAACGATGTAACGCTCGTTTGGAAAAGACGCTAGGGCTCAACCAGCAAGCTTTGCAAGTACAGGGGCAGCCTCTCCTGCAGAGAGGTGGCCAGAGCTGGGCTTGCAGGGGAGGGGAGGTGGGGGCAGAAGGGATCTTTGCCAGCTGCGTGCTTAATTGGGGTGGTCGTGACCGGGAAGGTTTAGTCCTCCCTCCCCACGATCACGGATGGCCTTGAGATCAGCCAGCATCTCAAAGCCAGATTTGTGGCTTCATTCCCAGATTTATGTCTCAGTTATTTAATTGGCAAACGATACAATAGAGAGACCCAACTCTAATTGGAATAGTGACTTCAAGTGTTTCCTGGGCTAGCTGATGGAAGCCATAGGCCGTGGGATGTGATTTCCATCTCTGAATCAGTGGGTGGCAGGCTGGTTACAGACATGCTTCCTGTGAGCTCGGGAGCCTCTGGGAGCCTGACATGTAATTAGCAGAGCAAAAGGTAAACCGGAAGGACCGGCGCGGAGCGGAGTGTGCACCTGTTCCCGGGGCCTGGGTTCGTCTCTCCGCTGCGGCTAGGGTGGTGGGAGGCTGCAGGGCTTCAGGTCACAGTCCCCAGTGCCACCAACCTGGAGTTCACAGACTGCAGGGCATCGCACCTGGCTGGCTCCTTTAATCACAACCCACGTGGGACGCCAGAATGCCGGAATCCTGTGTAGCACTCTGGAGTGTGACTGGATTACAGACTTCCTTAAAAACTCTAGAGTTCGGTATGAGAACTAGGACCATGATGAGGCCAGAGACTAGGCATCCCGGCCATGGACTACCCTGGTGGCCTCCGGACTTTGGGAGGTGAGTACTCCACGCCTCTGCTGCTTTCTCCAAGGAGAGAGAGAGAGGGAGAGAGAGGGAGAGAGAGGGAGAGAGAGAGAGAAAGTGGGAGGAAGGGAGAGAGGGGGAGAGAGGGGGAGAGATGGGAGAGGAGGGGAGGAGGGGGGAGGGGAGAGGAGAGGAAATGGGAGCACTGACCAAGGATGTTTGGCCAGAATTCCGAGCCTGGAGACCCACTCGGCCTTCCCCACGCACCCACGGCTGTCTGAAACACGGCCTGGGAGAGCTGGTGGCTGGGCTGGCCGTGCGCCCTGAGGGCCCTAGAACGGGCCTCGCGGGCACCCAGGGAGCAGGCGGGAACACCCTGCACGTCCTCGGCTGCACAGGAACATCTGAGGGTCCTGCTTCTGGCCCCAGGCCTGGCAGCTGGCGGGTTTGAGCTCTGAACTCTCTGGGGACCCCAGGGGTGGCCTTCGACTGCACTCCCCGGGGCTGTGACAGAGGACAGAAGCTGGGCAGTGACTGCACTTACCCCCATGACAGGGCGACACTGAAAGGCTGACACCGGCGTCCCCAGCACCTCCTTCTCTTCCCCCGCAGAGGGGTGGCAACGAGCTAACAGCGCCCCGGACAGGCAGCACGGGCTTTCCTTTCTCAAGGACGCCCACCCACGCGCCTAGTTTCTGGGTGGCCTAGGGCTGCCCCGGCGTTCCTCCTGCAGCACACTCACGGGGACAAGGTGACACACTCAAGCAGGCCCGCCGGGATTTCCACGATGCTGTCAGGGGTCACCACAGGCTCTGCACCCGCGTGGGGCCTCTTGCAGGGTCTGCTCTCCACCCTGCCCCACAGCCCAGGGCCTCTGGCATCGGGCAGATGCCTGGCTCCAGCTTCGAGAGCCGGCTTTGCCAAGAGTGTCCAGCCAGCACCCTTCTGTCCTGGTGCCCGTGGGAGCCCTGTGGGGCGCGGCAGGGAGGGCCCCGCCAGGCCTGCTGTGGAGACGCGGGCTCAGTTTCTGTTGAACGCTTCCAGGACTGTGGAGTTGGTGTGTTCGAACAGCCACTGCTGCGTGGGAGAGGCGGGGCGGCAGGCGCTCATGAAGATCCTGTGGTCGCTCTCGCTGCAGTCCATGCAGCTGCCGCTGACCGGGTGGTACAGGGTCTTGTCCTGCAAAACACCAGGGTTACCTGCCGGGCGGCGCTGGGGATCGCGAGCAACAGCAGCGGCAGGGGCGGCCAGGAGGCAGCGAGGCAGGGACCGGCCAGGGGCTCACAGGCCCGAGCGGCCTTCCTCCGGGGCATGCGGCCAGTCACCGCCCGTCTCCAGATCCCACTGGTCCTCACTGTGTGTGTGTGTGTGTGTGTGTGTGTGTGTATGTGTGGGGGGGGAGGGTGTGTTTAGTGGGCTTGGTTGCCAGCATTTAGGATTCTAGAGATTTTACACGGAGGTCTGGATTTCTGGCTCCTCCTGCATGTCTAGAACGTCGGGCACGGCAGGTTAGTGGGGCGCATGCAGGCGTGAGTGGGCTCTGTTGGGGGGAGGCGCCACTCTGCTTTCTTTCTGTCTTCCCTTTTTAAAATCGAGCAGGTCACCCCCCCCCCCCGCGGCCCGCGCACCGCCCCCCGCCCCCGCCCCCCCGCCAAGTCCTGTCTTACTTTTCGGTACTTCCACAGCTGGTTGCCCTTCATGCTGTGGCAGTCGTACAGGGTGACGGGACTGGTGTGGGAGACGGCGTCGAAGCAGAACTTCTTGGTGTGCTGCGGGTCCCCGGGCCGGATGTCCTCCCTCCAGGTGAAGGTGAACACCTGCGCACGCAGGGGCGGCGGGAGAGGGACGGCGGCGTGAGGGGACTTTTTGTTTTGTAGTTATGGAAACACTTAAGTCCAGAGGTCCGGAAAAAGCGTATCCTGACCACGCCTGTCGCCACCACCTGGCTTCAACAATTACCAGCTCGTGGTGCACCTCCTTCCGACGTCACCCCCACCCCCACCTCGTCTGGAAGCAAATCCGACAGACATATCAGGGCCTCGGGGAATTCCGAAGAGCCAGTCAAGGAGAATCACCCCAATGAGAATGGTTGTGAAGAAAGGACGAGGGGCACCCTGGCGGGTGTGGCTCCGTGGACTGAGCACTGGCCTGAGAACCAAAGGGTTGTTAGTTCGATTCCCAGTCAGGGCACATGCCTGGGTCCTGAGTGGGGGTGCTCGAGAGGCAACCACACAGTGATGTTTCTCCCCCTCTCTCCTTTCCTTCCCCTGCCTCTAAAAATAAATAAATGAAATCTGTAAAAAAAAAAAGATGAGGGGGAGCAGCGAGCACTCCAGAGGGCGGGCAGAGGTGGGCGGGCTGCACTCTGTGCCCGCACGAGGGGTGGTGCTGGGCACTCTCGGGGACTCTGCTGGGACCTTCCAACTTCTGTTTTTGCTCAGGACCCGCCTGATAGGCTCATCTCAGTGTAACTTCCAAAACACCAGCAAGTCTACAGTAAGGAGGCTGTAAAGGTGTTTCCTCCAGCCAAGGTTCAGAGGATGCCGTGTGATTGAATATTGGGGTTATAACTGCTCGGAGGACAGAATCCCCGAAAGCCAAGTTCCCGAGGGTGGCGGTTTTTCCGGCAAGGCTGGCTTGCACTCCTCCTTCTTCTGAGAACATCTCCTGGGGAGCCACCCCGCCTCTCTTCCCCTTCTCCTCCAGGTGAGGCTGACCGAACCCCAGGCTGCAGAGGGAGCACGTGACTTTGGGCTGATCAGTATGAGGACCGTGTGGTATCCGCACTGTGACCGGCTCAGGAAGCCAACACGCGAGAGCTTCTCCAGAGCTCGGGAAGGGGCAAGCCTTCCCACTGGAGGCTCTGGTGTCCCGCCTGCCACCCCGTGGGAAGAGGTAGGTGCTGGAAGAGGTAGGGGCCAACAGAGTGGGAAGCAGAGTTGGGGCCCTGGAGAGATCCCAAGGACATCATCTAGACTTGGGTGACACGAGCTGGTCACTCCCCCTTGTTGCCCAAGGCCACTTGCACTGTCTGCAGCATTTGTAACCAGCAGTGCACATTGGTGGCTTTATCGCAGTGGAGAGCTCCTCTTTCCAAAGTGTTCAGGAAGCTTTTATAACCGGTGCCCTGGGCCGACTTTAGTCACTCAGCATTGACCGTGGCCTGTCCCTCCCTGCCCCTCGCACCGGAGCACAGGGAATCTGGTGCCGCCCCAGGAGTGGCCCTCACCTGCATGTTGTTCCAGGCGGCCTCCCCGCGGCCCCGGACGCAGCTCTCCAGCCTCAGCGGGGAGCCCAGGGCCCCGTGCTTCGTGTCCGCACACAGCCCGGTGCCCAAGTTGCGGATCTGGACAAGGAAGGGGAAGAGCGTGCATTGTGAGGCCCCTCGAGACTCCCTCTGGGGCCCCCGAGGGCGGTGTGGGGCAAGGGAGGGAACCAGAGCAGAGACCCTTGATGGGTTGAGCTCTGAGCTGCCCAGGGCTGGGGGCAGTGCCTGGAGGCATTCCTCGGTGGAGGAATGCTGGGTCCACGGAGAGGAGGGCCTCTCCACCCCACCCGTCTCAGGGCAGGCGGCTCGGGGCAAGGCCTGGAGGTGAGCGGGTGTTCAAAGGAGGACTCCACCACCCCCCTCAGAGAATTTGGTCCCTCTCCCCATTACATCCACGTACAAGTGAGCGGCCCCTCTGAGCCTGGAGACCCAGGAACCAGAAGCCGGAGCCCGGAGCCTGTGACTGAGCGCTTCCCTGGGGGAAGACTGTCCGCCTCTGCCAGCAGGACTGGCTTCCCAGGCATGGGACAGGAGTCATCGTTGCTAGGGTCCCTCGCTCAGAAGGGCCTGTGCTGGACGAAAGCTTGCTGCCTCTATCTTAAAATTTTTAATAATTTATCTTTGCACTTGCAAGCGAAACCTGATGGCACAAGGGAGCGGGCCTGTGGGCAGAGGTGACGCAGGCTGTGCGAGCACCCACGTTCCCCTCCGCTGCGTCTGCCTGCAGCCTCGGCAGTGCCCAGAAGTCCGGGGCCCCACGTGCCGGGGAGAGTTCAGCGAGGCTCTGAGCGAGTGTGTGCGCTCTGTCTAGGAGTGACTGGGGTGCTGACAGAGTGGGGCTTGGAAAGGAAGCCATGCCTTTCCTCCCAACCAGAACTCGCTCCCAGACACAGGAGGGACCGGGAGCCCTGTCCTGTCCTTTCTGACCTGCGCTATGCCCTACACCAGCCTCTCACTACAGCAGAGGGTTACCCAGAACAAGAGGGCAGGGCAGGGCCACCCCCAGTTCCTCTTCCTTCAGTTCTGCCTCACTCCTCAGCAGGCCCAAGGCAGGCAGTGAGACAAAACCAGCTTCCTTCATTTTGTGCAGGGTCTCCCATTTTGGTAAGAAATACACAGGGTTTGAAACCCAAACGGGGACATTTCACCAATTCTGCACATGCAGTGAATGCCTCTCTATGTGCATTTAAAACTGGCAGCACAGGATCTAAAGGCAAGTGGTAAATTTATGCCAATCATTTAAAGTTTTATTTTTCTCTACTTGGGTCATTAAACAGCAAAAACAAAAAACAAACAAACAAACAAACAAAAAACCCCAAACAACAAAAACCACAACAAGGCTAGAGAGAGATCAGGACAGACGAGAAGTTGTTCTGCATTTTATATCTTTATCAGCCCTTTTTCCTGCCTGTCCCGTGAATACCGTCCGCCCGCGCACTGTGCACTGCGCCCCAGTAAGGTAGCTGGCCCCGACCTCCAGACTCACCTCGCCCCAGGCTGCGGCCGGGGGCTCCACGGGCGGGTAGAATTTGGGCAGGTCCCAGGCGATCTTGGTCATAAACCACTTGAAACTCTTGCAGTTCAGCGAGCTGCGGAGCTTCTTCTGGGCGGCGACGTCCCCCGCGGAGAGGTGGCGGTACTCGGGCCGGCGCTGGTAGATGTGCTCCGCGTACTCGTCCATCCACACTTCCGCCACTCGCTTCAGGTTCTGCAGGGACCACAGGCGGGTACAAGGGTCAGGTGCTCCGAGGCGCTGAGGCCTGGCTGTGGGGGGCAAAGGGCCCTGGAGATCGAGGTCAATTTGTCTCATTTTACGTGGCTGCATCAGCCCCCCTCCCCCCAGCCCCACCGCGGTTTTAGGCTTTCTGTGCGTCTAATATTTATGCGCGTTTCAAAGACTCTACAGCTACACTTGGGTAACAGGCCTTCCCTGCCCACTTTCCATCCCCTCTGTTTCTAGCGACAGCCTCCCACTGGTTTTCCTTTGCGGACCCACCTTTGCCTCGCGTTACGTGGCACAGGACTCAGCCTGGCTATCGGGAAACATGCAGGCAGCCCTGGGCACGCGGGCCAGGTCAGTGAGCACGTGATCTTAGCCAAACCAATCAGAATCAACAGGCAGTGATTAGCCCTGGAATTTTTGCTGGCGCCGTGAGGCAGAACTACAGCGTTTCTGCTTGGATTGCTGGGCACGCTGTGATGGGTAGGATGCCAGCCAGAGCAGCTGGGCCATATGGAAACCTGTCCAGGGCCGACGCTGAACCAGAGTGAAGCGGAGCTGAGGCTGGAGGGAGCAACGCCTTCCCCCTTTTAGTGCCTGAATCCGGCCCTGCTGGAAGTCGGAGCCACCTCAGCACTTTCCACCTGCAGGAGTTGGTAACGTCTCTTTCTGCTTAAGCTACTTGGGGTTGGGTTTCTGTTATTTTCAACCGAGACTGCTGACCAAGTTGCATGGTAAAATAAATTCTAATTTGCAGCCAAAAGTAGAATTCCATCACCAGCTGGAGTTTTAAATACTTTTTTTTTTGAGGTGGGACAGTTGCTGCTGTTTTTATTATGAAGCACAAGGATAATCAGTAATTAAGAAAATGACAACCACATTACTGGCAAATAGAGGCACGGGTAAGGAAATGTCCCATGTGTGTGCAGACCTGGAGACGGAGGAAGAGTAAACTCTGTGCAGCCGAGGTGACATCCCTCCTCCCTCTGCCCTGCAGACGCCACCCGCTGCCAGCCCCTTAGCCGGCTCTGGAGGCACCCTCCCCCCCCACCCCCCCCACCCCCTCCCGGGGCTCAGGGGAAGTTCCAGCTCCTGAAACACACACTGAGGACTGAAACACCCCCTCTCACCCTGGCTGTCGCCAGAAATCCGCCCTCCCCCTAACACACACATTTAAGTCTCCAGGGTTTCTCTCTACCATAAACTTTTTTTTTCCTACTGCAATCCAAATGTTCTTCTGAAGGGTAAAAGGGAGCCAGCGCTTAGACTGTTATCAGTCATTCACACCTCAGTGTAAATGACTGCTCTAAGGCAAATGTTTTCTGTAAAGGGCCAGATAGTAAATATTTTAGGCTTTGCAGACCATATGATCTCAACTCTGATGATGTAGCTATAAAGCAGCCCTAGACACTATGTAAATGAGTGTGTGTGGCTGCGTTCCAATAAAACTACATGGACAATGAAATCTGATTTTCATGTCCTGGCTGGCCAGCTCAGTTGGTTAGAGCATTGTCCTGATACACCAAGGTTGCCAGTTCGATCCCCAGTCAGGGCACATACAAGAGACAACCAATGAATGCATTAATAAGTGGAACAACAAATCTCTCTCTTTCCCTCTCAAATCAATTTAAAAAATTAAAAAAAAATAGAATATGACTTTTATGTGTCACAAAAAAATCTTCTTAGCTCACAGGCTACACAAAAATAGTTCAGTGACTCCTGAGTGAGGAAAAAGGAGGACAACAGGAGGAGGCCCTGGTACCAGTGACAAAATTCATCAGCTCCTCAATTGTGTCGGCTCTGAGTTTGGGACCAGGAAACTAAGGGACTTCCTTGCCACCACTTCCTTCTTGCTCAGTGCCAAAGAGGTTGACAGCGGGTCAGAAGAGAGTTCAAGAACAGTGTTGTCCCCAGCAGGCCCTGCACGGCAAAGGCTGGGTTTGATGCACAATGGTGCCCAGAGGAAGCTGCCCAGAGGAAGCTGCGGGCCTAACGAGTCTGAACTCCCTCTCCCAGGCCGCCCGCCCCCGGCCTCTGGCTCACTGTCGGACCTGCTGACGCAGCCAGCAAAGGGGGCAGGTCGGACCAGGGAGGGGTGCTGAAATTCACCAGTGCTATTCTCAAAGGACCAAATCACACAGTATTTTAACTATAGTCAATATTTATATGTCTATTTTAATGAATATTCCATTTTCCAGCTATGACTTAATAAGCCATTTCTCCCAGATCGTGAACTTTTGCACAGTTAGCTGTCTGGAGCAAGGCGTAAAGGGCTTTGCGTTTATTTCTTTTACATCTCCCCTCGGGAGAATCGTGAAGAGGAGCCTGGGATTTCAGGGGTCCTCTCATTCCTCCCAACACCTTCCTGGTTCTGGGCCCCAGAACTGCTCTTCTCGTGCATGGAATACGGAGACTTGCCCGATACTTGGAGTGAGTCTCCCGTTTTCTTTTGCCAAGTTTGAGTGGGTTGCTGCTACTGCCTTCCCTAAGACCCCTTTCCCAGAGGCAGAGGCAGGGATTTCAGCACAGTGAGTGAACCAGTGACGACTGGCTGCCCGTTCTGGGGGCAGGCGCGCTGGTGGGGCGGCTCCTCCTTCCTGCGCTGCGGTCTGGCTGCCTGTCCTTCTGGAGTCCCCACGGCTTCAGGGAGGCCTTGGTTACCCTCTTTACAGGGCCCTCGCGGGACCTGGAGAATATTCCTTCCCCTCGAATCTGCCCAAGCGATGTTGCGAGAGAGAATGCTCTAGAAGGAACTGGCTGTTCAGGACGAAGCAAACATTTAAAGTCCGATCTGCAGCTAAGGAGGGCAGATAAGACACAAAGATCGGATGTTGGGGCGCGTCCACCTGGCGGCTCTGTGGCCCTGAAAACTTGAGTGGGGCGCCCCTTGGACTGGCAGCTGGTTCCAAGGCACAGGAGACTGAGTCAGTGCAGACGAGAGAAATGAACGTGTATAAACACAGAAATCAAGTGAGACACCGAAATAAACCTCCCAGGATCGCTAATGTTGATGCCGACGTGGATGTTGGTGCTAAGACTAGCAGTCACTATTTAAGGGACAACTGCTCTGTCCCAGGCACCAGTCAGACCTCAGTGGGTTTAAATTCTGACTCTCTGTACTTCCTGTCTCTCTGTTTCACTTTCCTCATCTCTAAATGGGGATTAAAAGCAAGTGAGAATTGAGTGAGATAAGTATGTAAGATGCTTTGCTAGCTCACGGAAGTTTTCACGTGCTACTCCAGTTAGCCGTTACCCATTGAATCCGTCTATGGCTCCACGAACAGGAGGCGGTGCCTCTTTGTCAGGCCCATCTTATACACGACAGCTCTGGATAGAAAGGGGATGCTTTGGGAATGGTTCTGTTCAGGCCTCAGAGGTGCCCCCATGGTCCCACATCCCTCATGGCTGGAAGCCGGTCTTGGCTTACTGAGCCACTTTGCCCTGCTTTTCTGCCTGACACCTCTGAGACTGCAAATGGTATTTCAGATAAATCGCCATTCCTGCCTCTCCCGCTGACTCTAGAACCCGCCCCTGGGTCGGCTGGAGCTGTCCAAAGCGGAGGGCTGGTGCAGCGGCTGTTGTTGCAGCCTTAGGCCACTAGAGGGCACTGCCAGCCCTCTTTTCCTTCTAGCCAGCTCCAGAGCCCCAGGCAAGCCGCCTCCGGAGACAGCTCCCCGTCCTCGGAAGGGGGGGGGGGGGGGGGGGGAAGACCCGCCTCTTGAGTCTCTCAGTCTTCTTGTAAATCGCAGGACAGGGGGTCTCTTCCAGGACTCAGGGGCTATACTCCTGCACGTGGTCGACCGTCAGGTGATAAGGGACTGGAGGCAGCGGCCTGGGCCGAGGACGCTGATGCCAACAGGCTTACAAGGGGGGCTCTATCCGGGCGGTGGAGGTGCGGGGTGGGGGGGTCCCCAGGAGCAAAACTGTGCGGGTGACCTTTCCAGCTTCCCCAAAACCTCTCTGTGACCCTCTTACTCTCTGGGGACACTCCCTTCTCTTCGGTTTTCTTTAGTGGTCATCTTGACTTTTTCTTCTCGAAACACTTCATATATTAAAATTTATTACTAAAGTTCAGTGAAATATCACTCACGCAACTTCCCCTTCAACTCCCCCCAAAACAAAAAACAAACCTCTGGCCAACAGATTTCCAGTTGCAGCCAGCAGCCAATTTAATGCAAGCAATGATGAGTACAAACCATTTGCAGGCATGAAACAGTTTGACACAGACTTTTTGGCAACAAAAGTGGGGAGGGGTGGGGAGAACGGAAAGACGCTGACGTTTATTAACTGCCCCGGTGCCGGGAACTTTTAAGTGCCTTGTCTCAGGCTTTCCCAAACACACCACTCAGCCTGCATTAATATTTATGTAACACATTCCTTTAAATCACCCTGGTCAAACTTCGCACCTGCTGTAGCTTTATCCCAATTAACGATGTCTGTGAAGTCACAAGCTTGCTACACTAATACACGTTAATTTCTCATCCACGTAACTTAAACACATGTAAATAAAAACGTTCCCACGTCTACCAGCTCCAATCACCTTGTCCGTCACACTCGGGAAAAGGGTGCTGTCTCCTCGGCTCCCCTGGCAAAGCTAAGAGCTGGGAACAGCCAGCTTCCTTTCAACAGAGGCGGAAACACAGGCTCCCACAGGTAATATGTGGGCAAACAGGGCTTTAGGTTCTTTCACCCTGGGTTTCACCTGGACGGTGAGTTGGGGGGGAGCACACCGAGGGATCACTTGTCCTGGGGTTCTGGGGTCCAACCCTCCCCCACCCCCAGGGGAAGCCACCAGCTTACCCTGGCCAGGCTGACTCCAGCAGGGACCTTGTAGGGCACGTACTTCCTGTAGATATGGCCCACCCTGGAGCAGGGGATGTCCTCCATGCGGCCCCCGCACATCCACACCTGCAGAGAAGAAGGGAGAAGCGCTGACATTTCTGCATCCGATTCGTGGTCCCCTCCTTGGCGCATTCGTCAGAAGCACCAGCTTGGACTGTCTGGTGAAAACCCGCTCACAGAACGAGGGACAGAGGAACACACAGCAGAGACAGCAGCAGTGCAGACGGCGATGGCATCGGGTGCTCACTCAGTGCCAGGTGCCGCGCTGTGAGCTTCCCGTGCACCACTGCAGTTGAGCCTCGTCAGCACGCCTGTGCAGGAGGGGGTGACAGCGCTGTTTTACAGGTGAAGAACCTGAGACTCAGGGCAGCTGAGAAGCTTGTGTGAGACCACAGGGCTAGTAAGTGGGGGGGGCCAGAACTCCCACTCGGCTGTAGCCAGCTCCAGAGCCCGAGGCCTAGCCTGCTGCAGGCGCTGCGTGCTGTGCTGTGAAGCACTCTCAGGGGGCGTCAGGACCTCAGTGGGGAAGACCAGGTGATCGCTTCTCGAGGGCTGCCACTGGTATGAGGGGACAGGGCAGCACGCGGGCTGTTCCCTGACTGTGGATTAGACTCTGGAGGTGCCTCCTAGGTCTGTGTGCCTCTTGCTGGGTCCTCCCGAGCAGCGACTTCTCTGCAGCCTGGCTCGCTAACCCTTGTGGCCGAGGACCGAGGCAGGGAGGGACCTGATGCTTCTCCTTGAGTCTCCCCCCACACTTGGCGTTACGAAGAGCTCCTGAGTTTGGCTGCATGCTGGTCTGACAGCATCTGAGAGTCCTTAATAAGCACGGTACAATCAATGCTGACTCACACCCACTCAGGGGCCCAGCCTGCATGGACCCTCCTCGACAGTCCTGGGTTCAAATCCCACCTCAGCCACTTCCTCACTTTGTGACTTTGATCAAGATACTAACTCCCCCGAGGCTCAGTGCAAAGGATTCAGGGAGGTGGGCCTGGGGGTGAGATACTGCGTGGATAGTGCTTAGATAAGGCATGGCACACAGACACAGCGGTGCTCTGTGCCGCAGCAGTTCACACATACATTTGACATGTTTATGGGGTGTCTGCCACATGCCAAACACTGGGCCAAGCACACAGAGCGGGGAAGAAGTCGGCCAGGGCCTCCCGCTCTCACAGAGGGGGTGTAGTGTGCCTCGAAGATGTCCTCCCCGGGGTCCTCGCCTCCTGGTATTTGCACCCTCGCTTGTTCCCTCCCAAATGGGCCACCTGAGGACTGACCCAGGTCACCAACAGCATCCTGCAGACATGACAGGGCTCCCGCCTGACTCCCGGGATCACTGCTTTGGGGCCCTCAAGCGGCCGTGTGCAGAGGCCCAGGTTGGGGGGAGCTGGGACCTCCTGCTAACTGTGCTAACTTGCCAGCCACGTGCATGAGCCAGCTCAGAAGCTGAGGCCCCTGCCGTGGCCAAGCTGTTGGGTGACTGCAGCCCTGACTGACACGTGGACTGGACTTCAAGACAGACCCAGGCAGATCCATCCTGCGAAGCTGCCCCCAACCCACACAGACTTTCCGATAACTGTTTATTACTGTTTTAAGATGCCCTGTTTGGGGGGACAGTTTCAGATGGTGACATGTGCTTTAAGGCAGCCACATGAGGTCCCGGGATAGGCTCGCTGTGTGTGTGGGGGGGGGGCTGCCACCCACACCTGTCAGGGAAAGCTCCCTTCAGCCTGGAATGGCTGGGGCAAGTCCTACACGAGGAGAAGTAGAAGTAACATAACGATCTGAGGGGTGAGAGAGCAGGTGGCGAGAAGAGCAGATGCAAAGACCCTGAGGTAGGGCCCTGGCATGATTGCTGGAGAAAGCGAGCCAGAGGCCTGGAGCAGAGGGAGAAGCGACGGGAGGGGAGGCCAGAGAGGTGAGTGGGGGCAATCACAAGGGTCGTGCAGGACGAATGGGGAGTCTTGGCTGAAAGTCCTCGGTGAAGGAGATGACATCATCCAATTTCAGTTCACCAAGGTGACTGCCTGCCTGTGCAGGGGACGGCCAGCAGGTGGCAGGCTTCAGGGAGGGAAGGCCTGGAGGCTCCTGCTGGGGTGAGGCGGTCCTGGCTGTGGTGATGGTGGGACACAGCTGGGTTTGGGACAGTCCGGACAACGCTGTTGCCCCAGGTCCTCATCTGTGGAATGAGGGGTGGGAGCGGGGACACCAACAACGCCGATTCTGTGCAAAAGAGCCTTTCCAGCTTGAACCGCTCGACGGGCCTGGGGATTTGGTTACTGTCTTGATTAAGTCAGGTGTGCCAGAAGGGCCACTCTTCTTTCTACCTCACGCGCCTGAGGGCTCTCGGTCCCCCGGTCCCCCGTGACGCCCTGCCAGCCACTCGCCCCATCCCAACCGAGATGTCCTCTGTTCCGGGCTTTCTGCAAGGGGATCTGGGGCTGCAATTAGTGAAAGTGCTGCCTGGAGAAATGCAATTCTATTCTGATCTTGGGGGAGAAAAAAAAATCGAGCAAGTCAATAGAACAGAACATTGGTCTTGGGATAATGGGCTCCTGATGGTAGATTAATGTCAAGGCCAAGCCAAGAAGTTTATTTTCAAAGCGGGAGATATTGATCAGGCGCCAGGATCCCATAACAATAACTCTTCTTTTATACGAAGTGATTGATGTGGAAGTGATGCTTTTGTCTGGCGGATATCGCCCAGGACGCTGCTGGGCTGCCCCCGTCTTCTGGGAGGGGGAGCTCGCCGAGCAGGTGGGGGACACCTTGCCCTGCTCTATTTTTGAATGTCTCCCGGGCAGTTGGCTGCGCTGGCGGCCCGCTCGCGCAGCTCTGTATTAAACTCACATTAGCTAACGAGGCTGCGTCTCCAGCTCTGCCTGGCAAGGAACCTTCCGTAATGCAGACACGTGATCAATTTCCAAACCCTCTTCTCTGCTGTGACCTCGGGTTCCTTTGGCGCTGACCACACTGCCATCAGCTTGAAGGTTCCCCGGGGACTAGGGTGACCTTGATCTGCTGGGAAGGATGTCCAGAGCCCCGAGGAGTCCCGGCTGCCCTGTCCTGCCCTGGACAGGACGCACTGATGGCCGACTCAGAATGGGAACTGCCTTTAAAGGGACAGACACCTGTTTAGCTAAAGCTGCTGCCAACTCCCGAGTCCTCTGGGAGCACCTGAGCAGCCTGGGAGGGGCCCAGTGCAAGGCACACTCAGTCCATCAGAACTCCCTCTGCCACCCAGAAGTCACCTTGGCAGTCAACGCCCCCAAGGTGGTCGCTGGTTACAGGCAGGATCCCAGGTCTGGGGCAGGGGATGGGGAGGGTCTCCTTCCGAGGACAGGACAAGAGCTGGAGGCAAAGAACAGTGTCCTGATTCACCCTGGGCTGGGGAGCCGGTCAGAGATGGTCCTGGATTCCAGGTCACCCACCTGTGTATCTTCAGGACCCTCCCCCATTCCTTCACAGCTGAGGCAGCAGCCACTCAAGACCTACAAACGCCACAGCACGAGGGTGACGAGCACACACCACTCTCCAGTCCCAACGCCGCCTCGTGCAGCTGTGGGGCCTCACGCAAGCATTCACCTGGGCAGCCGCCCTCTTCTCATCCGGCGCTTGCCCTTTGACCTGGCACCATCATGATTTTCCTCCTATGGCCCAATTTCCCAAATGGAGTAACTGAGGCTCAGAGAGGGGAAGTAGTTTTTCTAATGGAGTTGGTGGCAGACCCTGCAACCGACCAGAAGACTGACAGGGCCAGGTGGGAAGTGGGCAGAGTCACGGGGCACCCTTGGGGGCCAGGCGCCCAAGTGTTCTGCTCTGCCTCAGGTAACACGCCGGCACAAGAGTCCCACTGGTGGCCGAGAAGGGGGAGTCGCAGTGCTGGCCGAGGCCAGAATCACGTTTGGTTGGGCCCCATCTCATCTGGATGGAGACAGATACAGGCCACCGAGATGACATTTGTGCAGCCCCTCTCTGCTGTCAGTGTTCTGCACCCCCATGCAGCCCCGTCCCAGCCACCCCACCCCCAGCCCTGCCCGCTCCAGCAGCCTTGCCGGTTCACCCTCAGGAGCTCCCACACGGCCTGTGGCCTGTCAGCCGGGCGCTGGCCCCTCCCCCAGGAGCATTCTCTCTCTGGAAACGCCATGCCACCAGACAAGTGCAAATCTAATTGTAAAAGCTTGCTCCCTATTCATTTTCATTGCTGCTTTGATTTATTTTATTAGCAAACTTCTTTTGTGTGATGACAGGCTTCATTACAGTGTCTATAAAAGACAATTACTTGCTCTTATCTCCTAAACTGAGGAGGAAAGAGACGAGTAGTGATGTGCATCAGGGAGACACAACGGGGCCCGGAGAGGGAGGGAGCAGCGGAGGGCCGGTCCAAGGAGGAGAGTGTGAGTGGGCAGGGTGGGGGAGGAACGGTTCTCCATCAGGGAGCGGCCGCCTGGAAACACGCCAGGAATGAGATGGCCATCCCACTGGGGAGGAGGTGGCAGCCGGCCCTGTCTTCTGCTGCTGGCATGGTGACTGAGGACCCCTATGGAGTTCAAACCCTATTCAGTTGCACTTTGGGGAAATAATACACAATAATCGCCACTGATTAGCCTGTGTTGTCTGTGTGCCTAGGAGGAACACAGGGTAGCTGCTGGGGATCCGTTCCAGAACTGGACAGAACTGAGGTCTCAGCCAAGCTCCTAAGCAATTTCTGCGAGTCTGAAAGCCTCAGTCTGCTCATCTGTAAGACAGGACGGACTGCTGCACCCACCTCCTAGGGCCATGACGAGGCTGAAAGGGGGTAATTCTGGGGCACAGAGGACCAGGAGCAGTGGGCCTGGGGTTCACGGCGGCTGTCACTCCTGCTGGGGGCACCACGTGCACGCCATGCCCTTCCCCTCCGGAGAGGAGGAACGGCACTAGACCCAGAGGCCCAGCGAGGGGAAGTGCCGTCCCCGCAGTTCCTGAGCTCACAGATGGCAAAGCCGGGGGCGGGATGGGCTGGGTCTCCAGACCTAGGCAGGTCTGAGGTCGCTAGGGAGACTGCACCACCCTGGTCTAATCTTTCTACGGCCTGGTCCTGACCCTATCATGGTCCTCCACGAGGATCCCCACCAGCCTTTGTCCTGCCTGCAGGACAAAGGGTCACCCTTGGCTCGCAATCTAGGCCCTCAGACACCTGTTCCGGTCACACACCTGGACTCCACGTGTGGCTGCTGCTGCAAACCAGCTGCAGCCATTCACTCTCCTGCTGTCGGGCACACATGCTCTTCTTTGCATAAACGATGCAGTCCATTCATTCACTCCTTCATTCACTCCCTCGTTCACTCACTCACTCACTCGCACCTGGCCTAGCCGTTGGCCAGCCTTGCTCAAAACCCTGCTGGAAGAAGCGGAATGAACATGGGCCGCCAAGTGTGGACCCAATGACCCCACATCACAGAGTCTCGAGGGTGAAGGTGTTGGGACCTGCTGGCCAGCCTGCTGACCACCCTCCCACTTCCCCTCCCCTTCAGCACCCAAACCGAGCACCCTCTCTGTGCAGGGCCCCGCCTATTCATTGCAGCCACGATTTCCAACCTTGGGCGGGCATCAGAATCTCCGCAGAGCTTGTTGACAGGAAGACCACTGGCCCCCAGCCCTGGAGTGTCTGGCTCAGCAGGTCTGCGGTGGGGCCTGAGACTGTGCGTTTCTACAGGTCCCCAGGTGCCACTGATGTGGCTGACCTAGGGGCCACGCTTTGACGACCGGTGCCTGCCAGGTCACACTGTGTCTCTCGGCACCCCTGAGAGTTTGGGGTTATTAGTGCCCTTATAGGTGAGGAGAGGAAGGGTCAGCAGAAAGGGCAGGTGAGCTGTCCCAGCTCTCCCCCAGAGTTTGTTCCAGAGCTGGGCCTGGCACCAAGGCCTTTGGCCTTGGTCTAGCCAGCCTCAAAGCTCTTTCCACTCCTGCTCCCTGCAACCCGCAGCCTGAGCACATCAGCCACACCACCAACACAGGCAGCTACCACTCAGTGACCGTTTATGGTGTGCCAGGCCCTGAGCTAAGGTTTGAACGCAGTCTGACGAACGTGCTCACACCCACACTGTGAACTAAGGCCTATTCCATGCCCGTTTCACAGATGAAGAAGTCAAGTCCAGAGAGCCAGGCCTCCCTCCCAAGGTCACACAGCGACTAGCTGAGCAAACCTTCACCGAAACCCAGGCGACTGGGTTACGAAGCGCATGAGCGTCCCCCTGGCCGTGCCTTCGAACAAGAGGGCTCCGACGAGGGCAGCTCCCATTTGCTGAGCGCCTCCTCTTTGCCTGGCTCCAGGCCAATAAATGTTTTCTCTCGTTTAGTTCTTACAACAAATCCCCGAAGAAGTTGTCGTCATCATTTTTAGTTACGAAAGATGGAGGCACAGAGAGACAGGTGTGTGCTAGTTAGGGAGTGCCTCGGCACGGGCGGCCCTCGGGCCTTGGCGCCACCTTCCCAGAGGACTGGTGGGACAGGCAGGCTCCCACAGAGACGCTCGTGGAATTTTAAGTGGCTCATTGAGAGTCACGAGCAGAATGGCTTCCCTGTTCCCGGCAGATGGCACTCGGAAAGTCTGGGCACACGTGGCAGAGAGGAAAACGCCGCTTGCAGCAGAGATGTTACCAGCACCCTCCCACAACCCGGCGCAGGGGCGCACCAGGTTCCTGGCAGCAAAGCTGCAGCTGGTGCGAGCCCAGGGGGCTGGGGGAAGCCGTGAAAGGGAGGGGAAGGCCCGGCTGTGCAGGTGCTCGGACGAGGGCCCCGGATGGCCCTCTGCCCCTTGAGCTGGCCTTTGGAAGTCGTTTCTCCCGTGTGTGGCAGCTCGGCCCCTCTCGGGGCTGGCCCTGACTTCCAGGTCCTACTTGTACAATGGCCTCTGGGCTGGGCTGCCTTTTCTCCACCCTCCCACCAGGGGAGCACGGCCTTAGAGTCAGGACATCTGGGGCTCAGCCCTGGCTCTGCCGCCTTCTAGCTGAGGGACCCTGGCCTGGTCACCCGACCACTCAGGGCGTCAGGTCTCGGTGTCACCTTTGACCAGGTGCTGGGGTGCACCCTACCTTCTTTCACACCCTTGATTTTCACTGCATCCTCCTGAGGGTGCAGTGAGTTTTATGAAGAAAAAAATCTGAGAGTTTCTGTTTTTTTAAAATCTGCCCAGACACCCTGGGTCTTGTTTGGCTTTTGGTAAGAGAACATACGTGTTGAACCATGCAAACCGCACTCCCTGGAGGCCTTTAAGTCTACTCGGGCAGGACCACTCTCCCTTGTCCCCTCATGTGGCTTTCCATGACTTCCTTGCTCTCGCCAGCCTGCCCCATGGGACCCTCAGACCATCCCCATTGCCCAAGGGCGCTGGCCCACACCTCTGCCTCCCAGAGCCCACCCTGCAGAGGTGCCCCCCCGGGGCTCAGTCTTTCCCTAGACTCCCTCCTCCACAGGCCTGCCCCGTGGGGAATCTTAGCCCTGAGCTTGCAAGTGGCCCAAAGTGTTGGGATACACACGGAGAGGGGATGGGCCCAGAGAGCTGAGAGACCTGCGTTTTTTCCTTCTTCTCAGTTACAAAAAAAATCTTACCTTTTTTTGATCATAGGAGTGATACGTACTTATGACGAACGCACTCAGTGCTGCAGAAACTGGTATGCCGCGCATCACAACCGGGCCTGGCCCACCGTACACCCGCCCAGAAGGCTGCGTTCGCCTGCACTTGGGCACAGCTGCCTAACACGGCGAGCACACGCAGAGTACGGGGTGTTTGCCCTCGTGATCACGTGCGTGCCTAGCTCGGGGCTGTGGCTGCCCCTGCCCCGCGTCTCGGGGGAGTGCAGCACAGCTCATCACCAGCCCGGGGAAAGGTCAAACTGCAAAAACCCGAAGTACCGTTTCTGCCGAATGCTTACTGCTCTTGGGCTATCTTAGAGTGAAAGTGGAGCCACCACCAGTCGCTGTCTGCACACCCTTCCCTGGGTGGGAGGCGCTCTGCGTGATGTGTCCCCCAAGGACGGATGTTTGGGTCACCTGCAGTCTTCCCCGGGCTGTCAGTGATGCTTCAGTAAGTCGCTCCGAGCTGAACCTTTGCTCCTCTACGCCCCACCGTCTCTCAGACAAACTCCTGGGCATGGGGTTTCGGGTCGAGGGATGTGCTTGCTGTGAAACGTGACAGATGTTGCCCAACTGCTAGTGACATAAGAGACGTCCGCGCGGATCACCCCACAGCGCACACCTCTCTCACGCCAGCTCGGCCGTGTGTCCTGGGACACGTCCCCTCTTCCGGATCCCGGAGCGGAGGCTCTTCTGACCTGGCCTCCAGGAGACACTGCGCAGCCCCATTCTGCTCCCTGCTGCCACCACCCCTAGTCCAAATTATCCTCACACCTGTGTAGGCCAAAAAACTTTCCCCATGGCGTCTTATTTAACCCAGTCTCATGGGGAAGGAAGAAAAAATGTATCAACGCCACCTGGGGCGTGAGGGCCCGGGGTCAGGCAGTGGGTCCAGGGTCCCCAGGTGGACGGAGGACAGAGGTGAGGAGCCAGGGTCCTGCCTTCTCACCGAGTCCCTTTCCCAACACTCTGCCGCCACCCAAGATGGTGACGTGAGTCTGGGAAGAGCAGCGGGAGGGACGTTCTATCAGATAGGAATGAATTCCACCAACAGTTAGTTATTTCAGACACCTATGACGGGTGAGACGCCAGGGTACAAAGATGGGACAAGACCCACTCCCTGCCTCTAGGGAGGCCAGGGTCCAGCGGGGAAGACGGCCAGCCCTTGGGGCGTGTCCGCAGCACGGGGCATCCGAAGCCAGGCTGAGAGTGAGGCTGGGCAGGTCTCTATCAGCAGTGCTAAGGCTGAGCGGAGGCCGTCAATGTGAGCTGCGCCCAGAAGGAGGAGTGTGGGAGGAAAGGCACTTCAGAAACAGCAGACAGTGTGTGCCTGGCTCTACAGCCTTTCCCCTTCTGCACACAGTGACTAGACCTTCCTCGGTGGAGCCAGCCCGTGCCCACCTTCCTGGTTCCAGGATGCACATGTGACTGTGGCTGACCAATGATAGGCAAGGGACTGCTCAGGGATAGGCAAGGGATAGGCAAGGGACCAGCAGGCCAGGGAGACACAACCTGGGGAGTGGTATAGGAGCGATGGGAGGGAAAAACTCTCCAGTGGGCTGCTGGGTATTTCCACAGAGAGAAGGCCTGCCTGAGCAGGAAGCCAGCCCACAGGAAAGCAGAGCCACGGGGCTGAGAGAGGCAGAGACTGGCTGAGAAGAGTTAGTTCCTGGGCCCAGCTGGGCCTGGAGGGTCTGTCCCGGAACTTCAGTTGTATGGGCCAATCGGTTCTGACTTTTCGCTTAAATCAGGCTGACCAGGATTTTGGTCACCTGTGCCTGAGAGTGCAGACTAACGCAGCAGGATAAGAGGACAAGGGGGAGGGTGGAGAGGTGCGCAGGGGTCAGCTCATAGGCTCAGGTGTCGGCCAGGCTGCGGAGTTCAACATTTATCCACCCACCAAAACTGGGAAGATTCTAACCGCCAAGCAGAACTTCGATAGTGCCTTCTGCAAAGAAAATCTCTGCTGGCGGGGGGTGGGGTTGGGGGGAGAGAGAGAGAGGGAACGAGAAAGAGGGGGAAAGGGTCAATGACTCTTCTAGAAATTTCAGAGCCTTTAGGACATCTTTTCTGGGGCTTTCCCATCAGGAGAGATGGCCTAGTCTGAAATTGGAGCCACATTATTAATCCATTGGTGCTGATGGCACGTATCAATTTATCTTAATTTCTGAAAAGACACTCAGCTTTTCAGACCAGTCTCTCTCTCCATTACCAAGAAGAAAAGGGATCTTAGCAGAGATGAATCAGAGGGAGTTTGGCTCTTCGTGAATGCCCCGCTCCGGCTGAACTAGAACACCCGGCATTTCAGAGAGGCGTAGCCAGCAGACGAGTGAGCTGTCCTGCCCCCTCGGCGCGGTGACAGGCTGTCCGCGGGGGCCTCGGAGACAACGCATCGGCAGACGGACTGTGAGGGGCTCTGGGAACGCACGTTCTCAAAGCCCGGAGAGAGAAAGGGGAGGGGGACAAGCCTCCCTTTCAGACTGGGAGCCTCCTCACTGCACTGTCTTCCTTCCCCTCGGGAGCCGAGGACATAATTGGATCAAATGGAAACCGGAACCAGCCTCACGCCCCCTCCCAGATGAGAGGCTTCCAAAATGGATTCATTACAGAGTTTTTTGTAAGTAAACTGTGTGGAGAAAAATGCCCTTTGTAGGGCTGTAATTGCCCGATGAGCCTCGTTAGATGGCTCATCTACGTAGAATGAAGCCACTTTGGGTCTAGGAACTGCTCCGCGCAAACCTGTCTCCATTCACTCTTTCCCCTTTGTATTGGCCACAAAGGGCGGGTTTCTAAAGGGGGACTCCCTGACCAAGGAGGCTGGCTCTGGCCAGCGACACACTTGCTCTGAGTAGTAAACCAGCAAAGAATTATTAAGTTTCTTCTCTGTGTCAGACAGTCTTTCTGGCACTTGGGCTACAGCAGTAAGCGAAACACACAAAGACCCCTCCCTAATGAAGTTTAGTTCTGGTGAGAAGTCAGAACACAGATGTGCCCAACTCTGGAAACAAACTTGGCAGCAAGCTTCACAAATCAATTTGTGTAGCTGATGATCGAGGAACTGTGAAGTTGAAAGTCTTCTGACTCCTTGTTTGTGGTTTCACTATACCCACAAGGATGTGCCATTTGGAACGCTGGATGGCATGGGCGAGGGACACTATGTAAATGACATATACGCCATCACTCACTAAACCTGCACCCATGGCAGACACCACTGATCAATCACCACTCTTGTCCTGAGGAGCTGGGATGCAGCTCAGAATACATATCAGCACATAACCCGGGCAGCCCCTACCAATGGATCAGCGTGGCTGGGCCAGGAAACCTATTTGCTCTTTCTGACTTAGACTGCTATTAATTCACTTCACTGAGAGGCTGCAGAATACTCCAGCAAATTAAGAATAATACCAGGAGGAGGCAAAAGCTGAGAAGATAAGGTGAGAGACTGCAGCCAATTTCTCAGGCTAGTTTTTCTCAAGTGCTCTGCTCTGATGCCCCCGCCCCGCCGGAGGCCTACAGAACCGGCAGGTTGGAGCCGGGGCCCCACAGTCAGGCAGACCTGGGCTCTCTGTGACTTCCACCTGTGTGGGCCCTCGGTCGGAGCCCCTCTTGCCTCCCTGTGCGATGGGTGTGATAATGATACCCCCTACTAGGGTTGGGGCGAGGATCGTATTTGCCAACGCGTGAGCAGGGCTTGGCACAGGGGCCTGTGGGCAGCCCAGCTGTGGCGCGTCAGCGTGGACGCACAGCTGCTCACGGCCGGCACCTGCTCCGACTGGTCGGCACTCCTGTCATCAGGGTCGTTAAATGTTTCGAGTGTCACCCCTGGATATTAACATTAGTTTTATTTAGGGGCTGGTCCCCTGTTGGGAGACGACTTCAGAACTCTGGAG
The DNA here is from genome assembly GCF_019186645.2 of Phyllostomus hastatus. Taxonomy (NCBI): domain Eukaryota; kingdom Metazoa; phylum Chordata; class Mammalia; order Chiroptera; family Phyllostomidae; genus Phyllostomus; species Phyllostomus hastatus. Next base: position 17,229,090 of record NW_025333611.1, read on the forward strand.
GTGGAACACACACATCACCATCTGTTAATGAAGAATTTATGATCCCCAGTTCTGAACTGCGCCATCAGTGCCGACGACGATAATGAATATAACCTTTTAAGGCATCTACTGAGGAGCCTCTGACAAGCACGGTCTCATGGAATCCTCTCAACACCCCCTCGAAGATTAAAGTGCCATTAAACCCGTTTTATGGGAGCAGGACGTGAAGGTCAGTGGGGTGAGGGTCCTTGTCCAAGATCACACGGCTGGTAGGAAGAGGCAGGGCTAGCATTTGACTCAGGCAACCTGACGCTGGCACTGATGTCTTCATTGCTGTGTGTGACAGTGGTCCTTGGCACTAAGAAATGGTGCCTGATTCGGAGTTGTGTATTCACAGGGCCTGGCCCAGTAACAGTGCCGCCGGTCAGCCCTTGTGAGTGGGGGATGTAAGAATGAATGTCCTGCTGACCGCAAGGGCACAGGAGAGGCTAGCCTTCCCCTCAGAGGGACCCGTTCTTCACCTGCGATCCCAGATAAAGGGAGAATGTGACTTCTTTGCCTCAGGGGCCCGAGGCCTCCAGTCTTTCCAGGCTCCGACAGGCACCAGGCAGGCAGCCTGCCGGGACAGGGGCCCAGGGGGCTTCTGGGGAGCTGGCTCACCTTGAACGAGATTTCATACTGCTCGCCTCCCCAGATCTCCAGGCCTGGGTCGTACCCGCCCAGCTCCCAGAACCACTTCCGATCCACGGCGAAGAGCCCACCGGCCATCACGGGAGACCTGTCCGGGAAGAAGAGCGTGGCGTGAAACGGGGACCCGATGGCCACGGGCTCCGAGGGCAGTCTGATACTGCCGCTCCCCTGGGGTGCGCTCCTCGCTGCCCCGGACACGCAGCCCACCTATCAGCAGGGAGCCCTTGGCCCTCGGAGTGAGGCCGCGGGCTTGTTTCTTCCTTACCTCCCCTCCCCTTCATAAATGCCACATTTTAACCCACGGGGCCCAAAGCTCCTTTACGTGCTAACGCTGAAGATCAGCTGTGAAATGAAATCACAGCACTTTCTCCCGTGGGCCTCCTAGCTGCATCATGCATCTCTCTCCCGTCCTCCCCTAGTTCCATGGTCTGACTCAAGGCCTCCCAGGCCTGACTGGGCTGCAGGGTGTCTCAGAGGCAGGAAACCGAGGGCTCCCGGGCCCCGCCCCAGCCCTGCACAACACTCTCTGGGGGGTGGAGCCTGGGAACCTGAGTTTCGGACCCGATCCTCTGAGGATTCTGAGGCAGTTCAGCACAAGCACTGTTCTGCCGAGAGCTGAGAGAAGCTGTTCAGTTACACGGGGCTAAGGTGAACGGCATGCGCTGAGCCTCTCCTCAGTGTAGTCGCCGAGTGCCAGCTGGGACGCAGAGGCGGGAGGGAGGGGGAGGTAGTTAGGGCCCGGCGGGGACTTTAGGGGATGCCATGTGGCAGGGCAGCTACCTCGGATGGAAGGACCCAGAAGACGGGTGGGCTGTAATAAGGGCCTCCGGGGGGTGCAGACAGCACTAACAGGAGCAGGAAAGGGGGCACGTCTGCCTCTGGGTTTCGGGGGCGAGGAGGGAGGGAAGAGTCAGGGAAGGAGGCCCAAAGGGGGTGGCACTACAGGTGGGTCTGGGTAAGTGGGAACTTGGGGGAGGGGACTCGGGAGAAAACAACAGGAGGGAAGCACAGAGCTAATACATTTTGGGGTGCCACGGGGACGGAGCAGACAGCCAGCATGGCATTGTGCCAGGCCCGTGGGGACACCTGCTGGGACCTGCCCCAGTCCCCCGTGGCGCCTCCCTCGGGGCCAGCTCCTGGGAGGGGCCAGCACTGTGCGCTGTGTGCAGACCTCTCCGAGTGGCTGTGTCCTTGTCCGGCTCCACTGGCGAACCCCAAACCTTCAAACCAGAAGGCATTCCAGCTGCACCCCCCAGGTCCCCTCTGGGTCCCCGGAACTACAAGCGAGCAGACTGATTTAAAAGGAACTTAGTTAACCCACATGCTTCCTATAGCAGATGAGCCCTCACAGCACCAGAGGGGACTCCTTTGAAAGGGGGTCCCACTGACTATTTACTGAGGGGTTGAATGTCCCAGGGGCTGCACTGAACTAATTTATTAATGAAACGACTTCATCCCTCACGCTGACCTCATGAGGTACGTACGCCTCCCCAGAACCACGCCATGTTACGCATGCAGAATCTAGGGCACAGACAGGTAACTTGCTCCAGGCCTCACAGCTGCCAGCCAGGATGGAAACCTCACATCTATGCCATGGTCCACACCTGTCGTGGCCACGGTCCACTGCCTCCCGACAGGGAGGAACAATCGAGAAGCAGGTGACGAGTAAAAGGGCGGGGATCAGAAATGGGGGAACCCTGACTGAGACCCTGGCTCCCCTAACCTTCGGTGTGACCTGCGGTGAAGGGTTCAACTGCCGAGCCCCGTGCTGCCCGCCACAGCAGCCCCTGGCCCATGTGGCGGCCGAGTGCTTGCGACGTGGCTGGTGGGACCGGACGCGCTGGCAGCGTGAGGCACACGCCGGGTGTTGGGGGCTCAGGATGAGAAGGCACAGGCAGGGTCTCAGTGATTTCCAAGTGTTGGCTACATGCTAAAATGAGAACGCTTCAGACGTACTGGGTTAGCTAAAATATATTACCAAAACGAATTTTACCTGCTTCTCTCTAGCTTTTTAAAACATATTTTATTTTGTCTTTATTTATTTATAATTTTTTCCATTAGCATTTAACCCTCCTCCCCTGCAATCACCACACAGTTGTCCATGTTCATGAGTCCTTTTTCCTTTGTGCTCAACTCCCCCCGCCCCAAGAGCTGTCATCCTGCTCTCCACCAATGAGTCTCTCTCAGTTTTGCTTCTCTTTGGCCTTTTCACGTGGCTACTTGGAAATTTAGAAGTCCACGCGACTTGCGTTATCTTTCTGCTGCACAGGGCTGAGTTGGCCTCTCTGAGCAGCTTCCCACCCACACAACGGGCCCATAGTGACGCCTCCTCGCGCACTCGCTAGGACGTTCCCGAAAGTCTCCAGGACTGTGAGAAAACAAGGGGTCAATGGTATCGACTCTCCTTTGTCTTCTGAAGGTTGCAGGGTTTGGGTTTTCTTACTGGAGCCTTCCGTCCACTGCTCACAGAGGCAGAGGGTTTCTGACTCTGTGCTGCACGAGAAAGCAAGCCCGGGCCTCTGCACACGACAATCAGCCGGCGGGGAAGCTGGGGGCGGGGGCCGAGGAGCTGCTGCTTCGGGGCCGAGGAGCTGCTGCTTCGGAGCCGCCTCTCAACAGGCGGCTGTTGGCCTTAAGGTGTTTTGGATGCTCGAGGCTCTGACTCCAGAGGGAGGCCTCTCCTCCAGTCTGGTCTGTTTTCTGCCGCGTTCAGCGCTAACGCTTAACACGTCTGAGTTCCGGTGTGGGCCACTCGCATTGCCTCCAGCTCTCAAAACGCCCTCTTACTAGCCCCCTTCTCAGATGGAGGAACTTGAAATTCAGAAATGCCACATGCTCTGCTCAAGGGCACGGATGGCTCCATAGTAAGTGGATGAGCTGTGATTCCCACCAGGGTCTGCCCCCAAAGCCCGAGTTTTGCAAACATCGTCACACCGTGCTGCGCCTACGGATTGCCCGTTTGCTGGCACTGTGGGGAAGCATGCAGAAAATGACCAGGGTTTCTCCTGCGGCCCCTCCCCTTGGTTTTGTCCAAGTGACAGGAGAGAGACTTCCGGACGGCATCAGAGGACACGAAGGAGCAGGAGGCCCTCAGTGGCTCTCTGCCTTGGCCACACGTCAGTGTCACCCGGGAACTTCAAAGAACAGCGGTGTCCGGATTTCACCCCCAGACTCGGGTGTCACTGGTCTGGGGGTGACCTGGGCGGGTTTTCTGTTTTGTTTTTTAATGAACGCCCCACGCAATGCCAATGGGCACCCAGGGGAGAGTGCTGCTGCCCTGGGGCCGGGCCAACCCCTGCAACACCCAGAGGAGGGGACGAGGCCCCGGAGGAAGCTGGCTGGGCCCCTGCTGCGGACCGGCTGCGCCCTGAACGTGCCCTTTCCTCATCTGCCGCGAGGAGGGTGCGGGCCGGACGCACCGTGTGTGCCTTTCTAGTCTCAGGGCCTGTGGATCAGCTCGTGGCAGAGGGTCAAACCATACAGGCGGTTCTGGTCGCCTCAAAAACCCTGTTTTCTGGTGCAGCCCACTCCGACCTCAGCCTCCACTACAAGTCCTCTTGGGCAAGCATGGTTTCCTCTCTGAGCTGGCGAGGGAGGGCTCGCACAGCGGTGCTGCACCCTGTGGAGGACACAGGAGGCCAGGAGGGGAACAGGTGCTGACCTGCTGAGGCGCGGGGCTCCACTCACGCCGGCTACTCTGGGCTCACGCTGCTCCGTCACCCCGGCCGCCTTCCATTTCTTCAAGGGAGCCCCCTCTGAGCCTGCGCTGCGGCCCACCGCGTCCGGGGCCCCTTCAGGAACCCTGGGTGTGCACTGCGCCCATGAAGGCAGCTCAGCTGCCGACAGCCCCCTTTCTGAGGTGGGGAGGGTGGGGGTACACAGAAGCTGGGGTTCACTGGGAGGTGTGGTGGACCAAATAACGCTCCCCCCAAGCAGTCAACGTCCTAATTGCTGGAACCTGTGAGTATGTTACCTTACACAGCAAAGGGGCTTTCCCAATGTGACCAGGGGCCTGGAGGTGGGCAGAGTACCTAGTGGGCCAATGCGATCACCAGGGTCCTTCTAAGTGAGAGCGGGTGGCAGAGTCACAGAAGGAGAGGCGATGATGAAAGCAGAAGATAAGGAGAGAGGGAGGGAGAGAGAGTTGAGGGGGTGGAAGAGGGGGGAGAGGGAGGGATCGGGATGGAGTGTCAAGGGTGGGAAGGAAGGGGGTGGGGGGAGGTGGTGGAGAGGGAAAGACCAGGAGACTTGAAGTTGCTGTGCTGCCCGCTGGCTTTGAGGATGCAGGAAGGGGCGGTGAGCCAAGGAATTCGAGAAGCCTCCAGAAGCTGGAAAAAGCAAGGAAATGGATTCCCCTCTGGGGCATCCAGAGGGAACGCGGCCCTGCTGACACTGTGATTTCAGGCCAGTAAGAATCATTGCAGGCTTCAGACCTCCAGGACCTTAAAAGAATAAATTTGTGGCTTTCTTTTGGAAGCCGGTAAGTTTGTGGTAATTTATTACTGCAGCAGCTGGGAAACTAATCCAGCAGGAGCCCGGGCTTGGCTTTGTACCCAAAGATCTCCTCCACGTCTCTGGCAGGAGAGGTGGCCTGGCTCGTGTGGATCGGGTGGCAGTGGCAGGATGGTGGGGCCGCAGTTCGAGGAGAGGTCCCTTCCAGAGCTGCAAGTACCGGAGAGGGACTGGGCTCTGTTTCTGGCTGAGCTGCTCACTCGCTGGGCACCGTGGGGGGCCTCAGACTCCTCCCCTGGGAGAGCTCGGAGCCCAGCCTATAGGTTCCTTCTAGCTTCCACATTCGAGATGCTGGGAGCCCATTCCACACCCCCCGAACCTCCCCCGTGGGGTGCGCTGTTGCTTCCCTAGCATTTCCACCAGGGTGTGACGGAATGGTGGGAAACCTGGCTCCCGGGGCACACAGACCTGCACGCGTATCCAGCCTTTGCCGCGTCATCACTGTGTGAGCTAGGCAAGTTGCTAAACTTCTTGGAACTTTAGTGTCCACATTGGAAAGCATGGGTAATAATTTAAGCCCTGGCTGGTATGGCTCAGTGGTTGAGTGCTGGCCTGTAAACCAAAGGGTCGCCAGTTCGATTCCCAGTCAGGGAGCATGCCTGGATTGTGGGCAAGGCCCCCAGTAGGGGGCATGCAAGAGGCAACCACACATTGATGTTTCTCTCCCTCCCTTTCTCCCACCCTTCCTCTCTTTCTAGAAATAAATAAAATCTTTAAAGGAAAAAATAAAAAACAAAAATAATTTAAATAACAATTGAGAGGGTTAAAGACGATCAGGTTGTAATGTGCTCTGCATGCAATGCCTGGCACTTAGAAAGTGTTCATAAGTGGTGGTGGTGGTGGTGGTGATGATGATGATGGCGGTGATAGTGATGATGATGATTACAACTGGGTGCCAGGCTCAAGGGAGGGGGCATGAGCAACTCTGCTGAGCCCTGGCTGGCGACTGTGGCAAACTGCACAGAGGTGGGCAAGGAAGGGTGACTAGCTTGGCAGTCCACGAGCTGAGGCTCTGTAACAAGCTGGGACAGGTTGTGCTTCTGGTTGGGGACATCTGCCTTGGCCCCTCTGCACTGGGCTTTTGGGGGAGGTGGTGACTCTGAGTTACGTGTGTTAGGGAGAGGTTATTGGTTGCACCACTGGGACCAGCCCAGGCCACGTGTACTTACTCAAATGGGTCACTGGGGTCGGCCTTCTGCAGCTCTGGAGGGATGGGGATCCGCTTATAGTACATCTCCCAGTCAAAGGCGCCCCGCATGGCGTCCCCTGCCTGCGTCTCATACCGGAAGTCGTCGTGATCAATCACGTCAATCATTGGGCACACGATGGTCTTGCGGTTCCGAGCGATGCGGTCTGAAGAAGCCAAGAGATGCCCGTTAGGGAGGCAGGCTGGGGGCGGGGCAGCTAAGTGCACAACCTGTTCTGCAGCTTATTTGCATTTTTAACATTGCATTTGCATGTTCCCTGGGTGATTTCTCTGAACACTTGAGCTTGAGAATCCTGGAGAGGAAGGGAGGGCACAGGCTTTAAGCAAGATGGACCATGGCTCCTGACCCAGTCTTCATGCCTGAGACAGGGACCCTGGGCCAGCTACGTAACTGACGTCTCTGAGCCCCACCATTCTCCTCTGGGGTTGTCAGTGATCTGTTAGGGCAGGTGATGTGCCGTGAGGAGCAAGTGGGCTGTGCTGGGATGCCTAGCAGCTTTGGGCCAGGAGTCAAGTTCAAGACTTGGAATGGGGAGCCTCGTAGAGTCAGAGTCAGCTGGCGGCTGCACTGTTTAACCACCCTCCACCCTGGCCCACTGAATCAGAGTTTCTGGGGGTGGAGGCGGATCAGCCTTGTGACAGGCCCCTGGGGATTAATGAAGCAGAACTTCTCCAGGGAAAGAGCTAGAGAAGGGCCTCCCTTTCTAATTATTCACGCCCATTCAGGGGATTTCACTTCCAGGGCAGGTTTGGGCTGCCGGCAGGGTGCCCTGCAGGGTGCTGGCTGACCGTGAGAGGTGTGAGGCCTAGGGCTGAGTCAGACAGGCGGCATTCAGTGCTGTGCTCCTCTGGGGACAGCATGTCCAGGTTTGAATCCTGGCTTTGTCACCTACAAGGAGTGTAACCTTGGAGGTTATCTGCTGTCTCCGATCTCCGTTTCCTGGCTGACCAAGTGGAGGAAGGCAGCACCTATCTCACGGGGGCTCTGAAGGCTGAGTGGGGCCGAGAGGCTTAGCACGGGATCAGCACCCCGGCACCCTCCGCGCCCAGGGTTGCTGGGAAGGAGCTCAGGGGCAGGCACGGGAAGGCTGAGCAGCTCCCTTGTTCTCCTCGCCCCCCAGTCTTCTCATGTGCAGGCTGTGGATGATACCGCCTGGCCTGCCTGTTCCACCACGTAACCATCCAATCCAAATGGGGATGTGGCCTAAAAAGCTAGGAGACTAGCAGAGCCAGGATGATGATGATGATGATGATGATATGGAGGAAATGATAATCCACAGTGGATGTCCTTTGGTGGGGCTGAATTCCTCCCACTCAGCATTGCTTGCTCTCCAGAGAAGGCGGACGGAGCTGTGTACAGAGGTGTTAATGGTTTCAGAGACAAACAGCATAATGTGCTCTGCTGCCGATCACATTAGCAGGGCAGACTTTTAAATCTACACCACTGGTTCCCATTTCTATTGCAAAAAGGAAAAAAAAGGGGGAATGCTTCTTCCAAGTGTGCCCGCAGATTATGAAAATTACCCTCGTGTATTTCCACAGGAAGAGCTACGGGCTATTCGGACGCCGGCTCAGCTTCCTGCCCCACCGCTCCATTCTCTTTATGAGCCACTGAACGACCCAACAAATGGGCTGTTCCTTCAGGGCTATAAATCAGCCTATTTATGCTGAGGCTTTTTTCCTTTTTTGTTCTTTCCCAGTAGTGAGAGGCAGACGCAGACATCTTGGTTTCATCCTTTCCCAGACCCCGTGGGATCCTGGACCGCGGGGGCAGCGGCACACTGGGGCTCCGTGCTGATCTGTGATCTGTGTCGGAGCGCAGCTTGCCGGGCTCGCCCACCTGACTGTGTGTGGACACTGCTTTCTGTCCTCACCTCTGGGCGGTGGCCTCGCCAGTGCTCCTCAAAGTGTGGCCCCTGGACCGGAAGCACTGGCATCGGCCGGGAGCTGGTGAGAAATGCAGCTTCTCAGGCCCCAGCCCGCAGGCCTCCAGGATCAGAAACTCTGGAGCGGGGCCCGGCACTCTGTATGTTACCAAGTCTTCCAGGTGATTCTGAAGCATGCGCAAGTTCGCCCTAAACCTCTGTCCTCTTTGCTCCCTCAGCATTCTGCCACGGAAAGCACACCCACCCACTTCTGAGGGGCTCCCTTTTCCACCAAGTAACTTCTCCAATCTGTCTCTATCGCCGTCCCTCACCTGACAGCCAGTCTCAACGGGACACCCGCCTCTTCAGTGTCGACCTGTCTGCACCAGCTCACTGCCTTTATCAAAGCTGAATTCTCCGGGGTTCGGGCCTGGCTCTCCAACCAGCTATGGGACAGCAGCATCCAGTCCTCGTGTCTCCTGCTGTTATCAGGGCTAAGGTGGACGACTCCTGGAGGGAGCTGCCCTCCGTCTATGGCCCTGCCCTGAGAGCTGCCAGCAACTCCAGAGAGGAAGTGACTTTGGGGAGGCCATGGGGAATCAGGGGAGACTTCGGAGCCAGACAGACGGTGATGATGCCACTTATGGCCCAAGGGAGTGAGTGAGTCACTCCTTACCTCTGAACTTCAGTTTCTTCTACTATAAAAAAGGGGTACTTTTTGACCTGGCATAGTTTTGTCAGAATTAGTGAAAATGCTTGCAGCCTTCCTGGCTCACAGCAGCAATGCAGTGAACGGTAATTGTTCTAAGCTGATAGGATGATATGGCCCCATAGTTTGGCACCTAACAGTACACAGGCTTGGCTTTCTGGGGGAGCAATCATGCTGCTAGCAACTCATGTGCTACATGACTTTGGGCAGTCACTAGCCCGCTCTCTCAGTCTCCACTTTCCCCCCTGTAAAATGAAGGGGGGGCAGGACTGAATGGGTTTTTGAGGTCTCTTTGAGCACTCTGAACTTCTGCGCCTCTTACGACACCTGGCATTGTACTGGATGCATCTCGGGAGGGCAAGGGAACACCTGTGGGTGACTCCCCGCAGAAGGCTGGGGCTGGTGGTGACTGGCTCATTCCAGGCCGCCCACCTCGCCTTGGGAGGGTCTCTTACCGAGCAAGGGAGGGAGCCAGTTGACATTGGCTTCACAGTGTGAGTCCAAGAATGTGATGACATCCCCGATTGCTGCCGAGGCCCCTAGCATCCGGGTCCGTATCAGCCCTTCCCGTTTCTTGGTTCGGAGAATCCTCACGCTGGGGAAATGGGCCATGTAGTCTTCAAGTGGCTTTTTCAGGTGCTCTGGGAGGGAGACAGAAGAGGACAGATGTGCGACAGGTAAGAAGAGCTGCTTAGTAACCATGCTCGTGGCCTCCTGCCCCTTACATGTGCACTGCACCTTAGAGTTTAGACACAGCTTTCTGCTACACGGCCTCACTGCGCCTTCCAGATAGGGCCAGGAAGGGCAGGGCCCGCCACCTGCGTTCTGCAAGTGGGTAAACCGAAGCTCAAAGAGGTCTGGGGACAGCACCAGACCCGGAGCACAGAGATCTTCTGTGAGCAGCTGTGCTTTAGGCCTGGCTGGGGCCCACTCCCTCATTTTCTGGTAACAATACTCTGATTTTTCTCTGGGAAACTGCTCCACTCCTTCTGAGCCCATCAGACTTGGGTGGGGCTGGCTCCATCTACTGGTTCCAAGGGGGTGGAGCATGGAGCTTGGGCCTGACCAATCAGGACATTCCTGTCCCTTGGCCTCAGTGATTGGTCCAGTGGATGGTCAGTGACCTGATCTGCTCAAATAATAAATTCAGAGTTTTTTTCAGAACTGCTAAAAAACCCAAAACAAAACCAAACCCCCAAATGAGGTCCTTTCTTTTTGCTAGAGTTAGTTATTGTTGGCCATGAGTCTGGAGCTGCTGGTGACATCTTTGGCAAAATGAGGTGGTAAGAGGTACTGGGGACACCTGCTGAGCCCAGTGCCAACGTGTAAGACAAGAGTTGAGAGACGAAGAGAGGCATTACCCTGATGACATTCTGAATTCTCAGATCCCCCCGACCATGCATGATGCAGATAGGTTTCTAGATGTCCTTATTATACATGACGACAAATTCCTTTTACTTACTCTAATGTCAGACGCATTTCTGCCCCATGCGTGAAAAGTTGTTTAGAATAAACCTGAAAGACAGTCTCTTTCTACTAAATGCTGGTGTCTTTTACTCTCAGAGTCTGAGCCCTTTATAAAAACTCTAGCATGACTACAAAAAACTACACTTCACATTGTATTTAAGATATATGCTTTCTCATCATTCCTAGTCAATATGGTACGAGAATTCCTTGCTGGTACAACTGGTAAGACAAAGAAATAAAAGGCATAATGATTGGGAAGAAAAAGGTAGTAATGTCTTTAACTGTAAATGACATGACTGTTCACATAGAAAATCCTGAGAGATCTACAAAAACTAGAACTAATAGGTAAACTTAACCTGGCTTCAGGATATGGGCCAATATTTTCAAATCAATTCTATTTCTATATACTAGCAAATAAGAACCAATTGGGAAATGCAATTAAAAATGGTAAAAATTCCTTTTACAGTTTAACCAAAGAAGTACAAATTATATACTTTGAAAACTACAAAACATTGTTGAAAGGAGTTAAAGACCAAAATAAATGGACAGATAGTTCATGTTCTTGGGTTGGATGACTTAATATTGTTAAGATGGTAATAATACCCCCCATATCGATCTACAGATTCGTGATTAAAAGCACAGCTGATATCTTTGCAGAAATTGGTAACTGACAGCTGATCCTAAAATTTATGAAAATGCAAGGGGTGAAGGGATCCAGGATAGCTAAAACAACTTTTTGATTACTTATACCTGAATGTTTCTAGAAACACTATTCACTAAAGCCAGATGGTGAAAATAACCCAAGTTTCCAATGCCTCATGAATGTATAAATAAATATAGAATATGTCCACACAATGGACTATTACTCAGCCATAAAAAGGAATAAAGAAGTGATACATGTTACATGTTACATGGATAAATCTCAAAAACATTATACGAAGGAAAAGAAGCCAGACACAAAAGGTTCCACACTGCATGACTCCGTCTGTAGGAAATTCCAGAACAGGTAATCCGTAAGGATAGAAAGCAGACTAGCGATTGGCAGGGGCCGGGCCGGGCGAGTGGGGAGCGCCTGCTGAAGGTTCATGGGGTTTCCTTTCAGGATGACAAAAATATTCTGAAACTAGATAGTGGCAATGGTGACAGAGCACTGCGAACATTCTAAATGCCGATTAATTGCATATTTGAACACGGTTAATGTTATGTGAATTTTACCTCAAAGAAAAAAATGGAAAAAGGATATAAATGGCCGATAAGCATGTGAAGAAATGCTTACCACCATTAGACACCAGGGAAATGCAAATCAAAACCGCAGTGGGGTACTGTACGGCTTCACACCCACCAGGGCCGATACGATCGGAAAGTCGGATGACGAGTGCTGACAAGGATTTGGGGGAATAAGAATCTTTGTACATCGTTGGTGGGAATGTAATGTGGTGCAGCCACTTTAGAAAACAGTCTGGCAGTTTTCCGCACAGTTCAACCCATTTATAACCCAGCAATTCCCCTCCTCAGTGTATCCCCAGATAAATGAAAACACGTGCCCACACAAAAACTCGTACACGCATGTTCACAGCAGCAACATGCATAGCAGAAAACTCTGAAAACCATCCAAATGTCCATCAAATGATGAACGGATAAACAAAATGTACAATAGTGTGGCCATATAATAGGATGCTATTCTGCAATAAAATAGGATCGAGCTATTGCAATAATATGGACGAGCCATAAAAACATTATACTAGGCTGAAGAAGTCAGACATATAAGACTAGATATCACGTGACTGTTCATGTGAAGTTTCTAGAAAGGTAGAACTCCAGAGACAGAAAGGAAATCAGTGGCTGCCTGAAGTCGGGCTGAGACTGATGTCAAACAGGCACAAGAGAACGTTCTGGAGTGATGGAAATACTCTAAACTGGGTTATGGTGATAGTTTCACAACTATACAAAATTCACTTTAAAAACACACTGAACTACACACTTAAAATGGGTGATTTTTATGATATGTAAATTATACCGCTATGAGGCTGTTAAATTCTAAAGAAAAAAAAAAATCAATTGTATTTGTATATACTGGCAAAACACAACTGGAAAGTACAACAAAAATAGCATTTGTAATAGTCTCATATATAAAGACCCAAATAAATGGAGCGATAAATAATATTTATAGGTTACAAGACTCCATATAAAAGCCAGTTCTCAGCCCAGAAATAAACTCACACTCAATTAATATTTGACAAAGGAGGAAAAAACTCACAAGGGGGTGAGGACAATCTAGTCAATGAATGGTGCTGGGAAAACTGCACAGATACCTGCAAAAAAGTGGAACTACACCATCTTCCTGCACCACACACAAGAATCAACTCAAAATGGATAAAAGACTTACATGTTAGATCGAAACCATAAACATCCTAGAAAACAACACAGGCAGTAAACTCTCGAACATTTCTCATAGCAGTATTTTTTCTGATATATTGCCCCGGGCAAGGGAAACAAAAGAAAAAATAAACAAACCGGACTATATCAAACTAAAAAGTTTTTGCACAGTAAAGGAAATCACCAACAAAATGAAAAGACGACAACACACCAAATGTGAAAGCATATTTGCTAATGATACATCTGATAAGGGTTAATATCCAAAATTTATAATGAACTCTTATAACACTGAAAACCAAACAATCCAATTAAAAAATGGGCAAAGGACCTGAATAGACACTTGTCTAGAGGACATACAGATTCTAGACACATGAAAAGATGCTTGACATCACCGATTATCAGAGAAATGCAAATTAAAATCACAATGATGTATCACTTCACACCGGTCAGAATGGCCATCATCATCAAACCAACAAACAAGTGTTGGTGAGGATGCAGTGGAAAGGGGACCCTTGTGCCTTGTTGGCGGAATGCAGGCTGGTGCAGCCACTGTGGAAAGCCGTATGGAGTTGCCTCAAAAGTTAAAAGTGGAACTGCCTTATGATCCAGTGATTCTCCTTCTGGGAATATGTCCAAAGAAACCCAAAACACTACTTTGAAAGAATATATCCACCTTTATGTTCATTGTTGAGCTATTTACAATAGCCAAAATTGGGAAGCAGCCCAAGTGCCCAGCAGTAGGTGAGTGGATAACAAAGCTGTGGTACATTCACACAATGGAACACTACCAAACGTACAAAAGAAGAAATCTTACCTATTGCAACAGCACGAATGGACCTGGAGAGTATGAAGCTAAGTGAAATAAGCCAGCCAGAGAAAAGCAAGTACTATATGACTTCACTTACATGTGGAAGCTAATGAACAAAATAAACTGACAAACAAAACAGAAACAGACTCAGAGGTACAGAGAGGAGACCGACAGTGGTCAGAGGGAGGTGGGTTGGGGGAGCTGAGTGAAAAAAGTGAAAGGATTAAGCAAAGAAAAGAACAAATTTAGACAAAGACAGCAGACTACCGGGGGAAGGGGGTGGGGGGAGGTAAAGGAGGGCAAAGGGAGGATAAATGGTGATGGAAGGAGGCTTTTGGGGTGGTCAACACACAATACAATATACAGATGATGTGTCACAGAACTGTATACTTGAAACCTATATGACTTCATTAACCAATGTCGCTCCAATAAATTCAATAAAAATTTTAAAAAGAGCCTGTTCCCAAACTGATCTATAGATTCAATGCAACCCCAATAAAATCACAGCATACTCTTTTAAACTGACAACTTGGTTCTATGATTTCTGTGGAAATGCAAAGAACCTACAGTAGTCTAAATAATTTTGAAAAAGAACAAAGTTCGAGAACTGACACTGATTTCAAAAACTCATTCTAAGGCCCAAACAATCAAACTAGTGTGGTACCAACAAAGAATAAACAAAGAAAAGGGTTCAAAAGAACATAATGGAGAGGTCAGAAGGAGACCCATACATACATGTTGTTGAGTGATTTTTGACAAAGGCACCAAGGCAATTCAGGGAGGAGTTAAAAGAAATTTCAGCAATTTCTGCTAGAATGCCTGGATAAAAGTATCAAAAAAGATGAACCTCAACGGCCTACCTCATACCATACACAAAAAATAATATTAGATGGATCACAGACTTAAACATAAAGGTTAAAGCTATAAATCTTCTTGAAGAAAATATAGGAGAATATCTTTGTGAACTTAGGGTAGGAAAAAATTTCTTAGGATATAAAAGCTCTAATTCATAAAAAAATGATAAGTTGGGCTTGATTAATATTAAGAACTTGCTCTTCACAACCTGTTCATCAAAAGACACCAATTAGAAAATGACAAGATAGGCAACAGTCCAGAATATGTAAAGAATTACTACAAAGTCAGTAACAAAAACATAACCAATTAAAAAAGGGCAAAAATTTGCAAAGGCATGTCACAAAAGAATTAATATACAAATGGCCAATAAGCATATGCAAAGGTGTTAACACCATTTCCTATCAGAGAAACAAACTCCAAGTGTGCGGTGCCATTTACTACACCCCCCCCCCCCCCCGCCCCAATGGCAAAATCAACAACGGGAACCATGAGGTCAGGTAAGGGGAAGAGGTGAGCGATCGGAACACTCACTCGCTGCTGGTACAACCACTTTGGAGAGCTGTATGATTGCTTCTTATAAAGGAGACATGAAACTATTCTATGCCCAGCAATTTCACTCCTAGGGATTTACCCAAGAGAAATGAAAACATGCACCCACAAAAAGAATAAGAATGTTACATAATTTTATTCATAATAACCCCAAAATAGAAATAAAATATAAATGGCTATCAACAGGTGACTGGATAAACAAATCATGGTAGAGTCACACATAGATCCCTACAAAGCCATGAAAGGGAAAAATTTATGATACATCTGATCACATGGATGAATTTCAAGATTGTTATACTGAATCAAAGAAGCTGGACACAAGTGGAACTCAGTGTATGACTCATCTGAAGTTCAACAACAGCCCAGATGGTCTGCAAAGACCGAAGTAAGAACAGAGTTTGCCCTTGAGGTATGGGGACTGACTCGGAGGGACCTCGAGGGGCCTTTCTGGGGTGAGGCAATTTCTGTATCTTGACTGGGGTGCTGGTTTCCCAGCTGTATGCATGGTTACACCTCGTGGAATTGTATACTCATGATATCTGTACATTTTTCACTGTTTGTAACTTTGAGCTCAATTAAAAAAATATTGATGAAAACACACATTCTTTTAATGGGGGATGATGGAGTGTTGTGGAAGTGTCACTGACTGGGGCCCAGGAGAATTGGGCTGTGCTCCCCTACCTGGCCCAGTGAGCCCATCACTTACTTCCTCCGGGTCTCAGCGCCATCTCCGAAATCAGTTCGGACCAGAAGGTCTTCCACGGCCCCGGGCCCAGGCCTTGCAGAAGCCCAGGTAGCACATGGCCAGAGCTGGTGGGCTTTCTGCCCTTGCCAGCCGCTGGGGTGATCACCTTCCCTACCCAAAGTCAGGATTCTGGTCTGAATCCACTCCATCAGGGGTTAGACAGGAAAGGCCCTCCTGAATCAGGGGGTGTGTCCAAGTCACTTGGTGAGCTGGCCATAAATAAAGTGGTGGGGGGGCATCACCCCAGGTGATGGTGATTTGGTCGACTGAAGGTAGCCCCCAGCAGCTTTAGTTTTAGTTTTACTTGACCACAATCAGGGGCTGTGATGCACAGCCAGGCCTGGGACCCAATGGGGTAGTTCGGTCTCTTCGGTTTACAGTCAGAAGCTGGGGTCCGGAGAAAGGAAGGGCCCTCCGCTGGAGCGGTGGAAAGCGGAGCAGCATGTCACCCAAGGACCCCCTGGCCGCTTGGTCTGAGAACCTACTGAACCTTTTATTTTTCTACGTCTGTAAGGAAATGAATCACTTTCACTGGTATAAGGATGGTTACAACCAGCAAAGTAGCTTCACGTATTTTATCTCCCTTGGTTCATGAAATCACATTCTGCATTTGACAGGTGAGAGAACTGATGATCAGCGGCCATAAAAAAGGAAACCCTACCCTTTGCGACGGCACGGATGGAACCCGAGAGCATTATGCCAAGTGAGATAAGTCAGTCGGAGAAAGACAAATACCATATGATCTCTCATATGTGGAATCTGAATAAAATAAACTAACAAGCAAAACAGAAACAGACTCATAGATAAGAGAACAGACTACCAGCTGTCAGAGGGGAAGGGGTTGGGGGGCTGGGTGAGAAAGGTAAAAGGATTAAGTAAAAAAAAACAAACCCTCACAGACACAGACAACAGTGTATTGATTATCAGAGGGAGAGGGGTGGGGGAGGTAGAAGAGGGTGTGAGGGGGGTAAATGGTGATGGAAAACTGGACTTGGGGTGGTGAACGCAAATTAAATATACAATTGATGTTATTACAGTCATAGAATTGTACACCTGAAATTTACATAATTTTATTAACAATGTCTTCCCAATAAACTCAATTTAAAAAGTATCACTTTCTAAGATCAAGGAGAATTTTATTTCAGGGTTCTGCAACAAACCAACTCACCATGGGCATTAGGCAAATTCTAAACAATAACTGATTTTTAATAAATCTTCAACAATAATTTTTATGCTTATGAAGGAATGTTTCTGTCTACTGTTAAAAACCTGGAAAACAAATCGTAGAGAATAAAAAGAACCTGTAATCTCATACACACACACACACACACACACGCATACCAAACAAACAAAAGAGAGAGAGAGAGAGAGAGAGAAAAGGAAAAAACCGATGCTCAGAGAAGCTGAGAACTTGCCCGAGGTGGCAGAGCGGGCAAGCTGCTGGGTCCCCTGTCTGGGTTCCCTTGTCGCCACGCCTTCCCACCTCCGACAGTCCTATGCTACTGTGTGATTTTTGCGCCTTCTACCTACCCTGCTACAATTTACTTAGATTTTTAAAAATCAGCTCACTTTCTTAAATTAAAATTTTTATTTAATTAAATTTATTTCAAGAAGAAATGTTAAACATCGTAAAAGGAAGATCAATACCACTTGTGATGAAGAGGTGATAAAAAAGTCCAAACACGTGACCGGGAGCTTAAGGTCTGCTCTCTCTTTGTCCAGGAGGGAGATGCGGGCCACCAGATGCGACTCTGACCCGGAGGAAACCAGGAGAAGCGGAAGAGCATTGAAAAGAGAAAGCGTTCTCGCCGCATGAGTCCCTGTTGCTTAATGCAGAGTCTCTGAGCCATTGAGGCCATCTCAGGGGCCCGCTCCCAGTCCCTTTTGTACTGGCACACTTAGGAAAACACCGCCCCAGTCTCCAGACACTTCTGCGAGGTGACGTGTGTTCCAAGCGGTGTTGCCTAGCATCTTGCAGGGAGAGCAATGAAAAGATCAACACAGGAAAGATGATCCACGCATACACAGCCGAGGCTGGAAAGCTGAAAAACACCCCAGGTCGCCTTCTTGCTTGCTCGCAAAGATTAATACGGCTTCGCCCGCCCTTTCCCACTTATCTTTGGAACAGTGACTCTGTAGAAAACAGAAATCAATTTTCCCTAATTGAGGGACTAAATCTTTCCAAAAGAGACTTTCTTGGGCATCAAGACAAGATAGCAAGAGGCATGATCACGCTCCAGATAGGCTGTTGTTCGGGCAGGAACGCTATCTTAGAAAAAAAAAATCCATAGTCATCGTGCCCAGTGCCTCCTCTTGGCAGGGTTCAGCTGAAAGGTCATTAACTCGAGGATGAGATAATCTCCCATCTACACACCACCGCTCCCATCCGGATTAGAAATATCACCCGGCCCCGCTCTGATTGTCCAGGGCCCCGCTAGGGCAGAGCCCCACCGCTAAATCACCCCGAATGCAGATGGCTGCATCATTACCGATCAGGCAATTAGGGCCCTTGGACAGCTTGTGGTAAAGCCGGAGCCATTATTTAGGGACAATTATGCTCCTCCTGTCCTTATTAGAAACTGCATTTACACAAAATCAGGATTGTTGCCTTATATTGTCACTTGGATGAGGCCACTTCATAGTCATAGAATTTTAGAGCTGAAAGGGCCTTTAGATGAAGATGATGATGTTTTGATAATGACAGTTCTGTTTCCACACAGAGCTCCCTGCTTCATATATTGATACATAGTCTCTGACACCTAAAAATGGGGTATTATGGTCCCATTTCACAGATGGGGTTGCCATGAGGCTTAGGGCAGGTGATGCAACCTGCCCAAGGAACACAGTTTATGAATGCTGAAGCCAAGGTCTCTGACTGCAAACCCACACTCTTGCTGATGCACCAAACCCCGTCTCTGCCCCACTTCAGCCTGTCCTTTCATCCTGCCCAGAGGGGACCGTGAGGGCCGGAGAAGTTAAATGTCTTCCCCAGAACCACACAGTGGGTCTGTGACACAGTGCTGTCTACCCCCCATCTCATAAACACCAGGGTAGGATAAAACAGCCTTCACCGAAGTGCTGGTACTCAAGGGTTTGTATCCATCATGAAGCTGCGTTAAGAAAGATTCTGAGGCGATATCCCAGCTCAGCACGGAAGCACCAGGGTGGAGAACACACGTCTGCCCTGAAGCAGTGGGGAGTGGCAGCCCTGAAGTCAAATATGCACCGTTCCTATCCCAGTAGCCACTCTGCTTGGGGTTGTAACAGCAATACAGAATTGCTTTTGCCCCGCTTATTACCCCTCTAATGTAAGGATGAGCCACAGCCACCCAACAAGGGGGAGGCTGGTTCTGAAGGTACACCCCATCATTGTGAGACTTGAAGTAGACATCAGAAGAGCACTTACCAGAGAGCTCACGGGTGGGTGCCCCCCGACCCCTCCTCGGCATCTCCGCCTACCTGACGCCCCCCACAGCACCTGCCTCTGCCTGGGGCTCTCTGCACCCAGGTGGTGGACCTCAGCCAAACACTGTGGTGCTGGTGGATAGTCACCCCAGGGTCCGTAGCCCTCTGGGGGGCTAACCTAGGCATGCAAGTGGGGCTGGCCCCCAGAGCTCCTGGTGGGATCACGGAGTTGCCCCATAGTGCCTGCCTGTCACAGGCACCCTCGCTGGCTGCCTCCCCCGCTTCCTGCTCTCACTTCCACGCTCTCTTGCTGGTGCTTCCCCAAACCTCCTCCCAGAATAACTACTTGCACTCAAACCCTGTCTCAGGATCTGCTTGAGGAAACGCAAACTAAGACAAATTCCAGGTGGTAGGTATGGCTTAGAGGGTCTGCAAGCCTGACCCTGTGACTTCACGCCTTCGGCTCAGCAATGCGATGTTCCATTGGTGCCCCGTTCCCGTGAACAACGGTGATGGCGTGCTCGGTACCCACCCACACCAGGCCCTCAGCCGAGGACTTCACACGCATCTCCTCACATAATGCTCACCGACACTCCACGCGGCAGGTCGTGACGTTTCACTGGTGAGGAACTGGGGGCACAGAGGGGTTCAGTAACTCTCCCCAGGTCCATAGTTAGTTAGTGGCAGGTTTTGGATTTGAACCCAGTCAGTCTGGCTCCAGAGCCTGCAGTCTTCTTTGCTTAATGTTTCCAAAAATTAAGAATCATTTCAAAGATGCTTTGAAAAGCAGGATAGAATAATGAACCCCCCCATGGACCCATCACTGAGCTTCAGAAACTGCCCCTGCCCCCTGGAGGATGCTGGAGCTGATGGAGTCTGTGCACTGGCACTCGTCCCTCCCCGGAACACCCCTAGTGAGCTAACTCCATGCTGGACACAGAGCATCTCAGGAAATACTTGCTGATTATCTCAGTGGGTTCCCTGCAGGTCACTACAAGGAGGGGGAGGCAGGTATCGACTCTGGTGTCATGAGAGAGGAAACTGAGGCCCAGAGGAAAGAAGGCCTTGCCCCCCATCTCTCAGCTGGGGAGGTCCGAGTGAGGACCAGAGCTTGGACCCCACGCTCCCCCAGTGCTCCCGGCACACCCCACCTGCACGCAGTGCACATGCGCACTCATGCAGACACTTGTGTACACACCGAGGCTTCCCCGGGGCCTGCACTGAAACAAAGCCCTCTCTCCTCTCTGGTCGGAGGGCACTTAGGACTCTGAGGATGGCTCCAGCTCTCAGATTTTGGCCCAGGTCAGTGCATTCCAAGGAGTGGTTGTGAGCTGACCTGTGACTCCCCAAAAAGGTCTGTGAAGTCCTAACCCTGAGGACCTGTGAATGTGACCTTATTTGGAAACAGGGTGCATGCAGAGATACTCAAGTTAAGAGATGAGGTCATCCTGGTTTAGGGTGGACCCTGGTCCCATGCCTGGTATCCTTGAAAGAGGAGGAAGATGGGGCCACACCAGGAGAATGCCACGTGGCGACAGAGCTGGACATTGGAGTGATGCGTTTATGGGCTGAGAAACGCCAAGGATTGCTGGCAACACCAACATCTCGGGAGATGCCAGGAAGGCTCCTCCCCTAGATCCTTCGGAGGGAGCATGGCCCGGCCCAAACCCTGACTGCTGACTTCTAGCCTCCAGGACCGTGAGAGAATCACATTTTGCTGTTTTAAGCCACCCAGTAAGCAGTGCCTTATGATGGCAGCCCGAGGACACTAAGGTAGAAGGGGGAGGGGGCGGAGTTCTCACACATGGGCACTGAGATGGCAGTGACACAGCAAGAACATGGCCCCAGTCCAGGCCCCTGCTGTCCCTGTCTGGACCACGGCAGTCCACGGCCAACTGCAGCAGCTATGACTGCTGTCCCTGCTTCCACTCTGTCCCTCTTCGGCCTGGTTTGCACAAAGCAGTTCAGGTGGTCTCTTAAAAGAGCAGTAAAAGTAATCTTGTCACCTTTTCACTCTCCTGCTTAAAATCCTCCCGTGGCTTCCCAGGGCTCTTGGAAGAAGGTCCAGAATTCTTACTAGGGACAATAAGGCTGTGAATGGTTGGCCCTGCCCCTCTCCAGCCTCATCTTGCCACCCCCTTCCTCCCCCCATCTTCCTTTAGGTGTCCAAAGGCCCATGATGTCTCCTTCCGTCACTGCTGGCTCTTCTGCTGGGACTCCCCAGATTCCAAGCCCCTCCACACATCCCGCCCAGTGAACCACTGCTCATCCCTCAGGGCTCAGCTCAAGCTTTAGTTGGTTACTGAAGCCCTCCCTGGACCCAGACCACAGCGGGTGTCGAGGGCAGACCATCGCACACCCCCGACCTCACCCCTTACATCACTCAGCTCGGGTCACCCTTCTGTACTCGCAGTGTCACTCTGTCTCCCCCTAACTCCCAGCTCCAGGATACACTCCACGCGTCAGCAGATCCCTCGTGCCGCGTGCGGAGCCAGAAGCGCCTACGGGAATCTGCTAAATCCACGCGCCTTCTTCCTCCGTCGTTTCATTTGATTTGACTTCCCTGTCAGGGAAGCAGGTCACGGCTCATCATCCTCATTTCCAGATGCAGGATGTCAATTCTGAAGATGTTGTTCTGGTCCAAGGCTACGCAGCTGGTAAGTTAAGTGGTGAAGACAGGACTCAAATTCAGTTTGTTCTGTTCAGAAATCTTTGGTCTACTGCTGTGTGTAATCAAATGAATTCCCGAGTAGAACACCAGAGTTTCAATCCCTGCTGCCATCGAGCCTGGCAGAGACGCCTGCCCGGGAGCACCAGAAAGAAAGGGGCCCTGTGTGTCCCACGCTCTGGCAGGACCCCACGCATGTGGGAGAGGGCCCCACGGACAGCCCAGCGAGGGAGGAGAAGGAAGTCACAGACCAGACAAATCAGCATCGTCCCAGTGTCACTGTTGGTACAACAGCCTCCGGGGTGTTGTTACTCATGCAGAGGCGGAGGTGGGAGAGGCTGCCCTCTGCACACGGGGGTCGCCTTCTGGGAGCTGTAGGTGTTCTGGGTCTTGTTGTCTCAGTTCTGCTGGGCTTCTGGCTATTAGAGTGTCATAGCTCATGTGTTTCCAGACTGATTTATTTACTTGCAAGTCTTAGTGTATTCCAAAGCACTGCCCATCCATTTGCAGGAGAGAGGGCACGCGGCAGTCAAAAGTGCCACCCTGTGTCCTGCTTCGTTACTCAGGTGTTTCTATCCAAAAGAAAACTGGTAAGATGAGCTGGACCCTCACCTCCATTATCAGTGTCATTGTCGGGATCTCTGTCCAGTGTTCCCCGTGTGCCCGGGCCCTGTGTTAAATGCTGCTATTTATCCACATTGTCTTATTTCATCACCATGATAACTCTATTAGGGGAAACTGAGGCTCAGAAAGGTTCTATGCTAATCTGTGTTCAGACAGCTGGTGGGTGGAAGCCAGGAGTCACAGCAGGTGTTTTTGATCTAAGAACCGGTATTATGAACTACGACACTAGACCATCCCTCAGTGGCCTGGTCTCCTCGTTCTGCCAGTGGGTACCGATCTTCAGCCCTACAGGCTCAGCCTATCCCCCACCCCTGGGATGTCCAGGGCTTTCACTTGCTTGAAAAACTGAATGATAAGTAAAGATAAATAGCAGGAAAACTAGAAAGCGAGGTCGAGAAGGAAAGCTATGATTGCACCAGGACAGGGTTTTGGCAGGTGAGATGCACAGGCATTTAAGTTCTCGTTTACTGTTTGGAGAAGGAACTCTGACCAGCCCTTCAGGAGAGACACGCTTTTTCTGGTCCCGAGTCCCAGAAGGAACTGGGAGAGTGGCGGAGCTGAAAGGGGCCTCGGAGTTCAGCTGGAAGACCTTTCCATTCTCCTCCGACACACGCTCTCCCTGTGAGACAGTCTAAGGCATGACGGACACTTTTGACACGTGGTTTTGAAAAGCCTGCCATTTCTTTTCCTCTTCCCATTCCCCATCCTCCTCTTCTTCTTGATTATAGCTTTATTGAGATATAATTCACATATCGAACAATTCACCCATTTAAAGCATACAATTCAATGTCAACCAGCCGTTTCTTCTTGCACTGCTAAGAGTAGTGAGTGAACTGGACCTTAGTGAAGCCATCTCTGCCGGGGAGAATTCAGTCCAGCGTAATCAAGAACGCATTTGCCCACTCCTGCTGTCCTGCTGTGTGTCAGGAACTGCGCTGGGCACGGTCCTTCCTGTTGCTCTAACACGGTGGTTTTCAAAGTGTGGTCCCCAGACCAGTGCCATTAGCACCATTCAGGACCTTGTTAGAAATGCCGATTCTTAGGCCTCACCCCACACCTACTGACTCAGATGGGCAAGGCCTGTTGACCTGGATTCTATCAAGCCCTCCAACTGATCCTGATACGTGCTAGCGTTTAAGTAACACTGATCTCACTCCATGCAGGAGGTGAGCTCAGAGAAATGAACTGAAGCCATTGTGACCATATTAGACTCTCTAAATGACCAGAAATAAAACCCCACAGTTCCTGTTAGAATAATAGAAACAATGAAGTTCTCCAAGGATTCCAAGCCTATTTGCTGGCCCCCAGCCAACCTGCGAAGGGGATGGGTGACAGCACAGGTGCCCCACCATCCTCACCCTTAGATTCACAGTGGTCCCCACCGGGCTCGGCCTCTCCTTCACCTCCCTCCGAGGTGCTCCTCTCATCTTCCAGCGAGAAAAGGTCTGCCAGACCAGTGCAGCTCCTGGCAGGCTCACAGCGAGAACACGCAAACCTTCGCCCTGGAAATCCTCAGGGGAGCTGGTTCTCACACACGCCGGGGAAGTCTCAGAGTCTGACTTCTACACACCGGGGAATAGTGGTTTTCAAATCCTTCGACTGTGACACATAAAAAGAAATACGTTTTACATCATGACCTCGCGCACACATATATAACTGCAATGTGAGGGCTGATGGGCTCAGGTGGTTTTTTCTATGCTATCCTTTTGCATTTCATTTTTGTTCAAAAGCTGGTTGTGACCCCAGAAACTGATTCCCTAACCCTCTACTGGGCCCACGACACGGAACGACCGGGGCCCAGGGCACAGCCTGGAGCCGACAGCGGTAAAACCTGCCCTGCTGGAACCGGAGCTCCCCTGCCACGGGCCCTGACCCCGGGGTAGCTCTCCTCGCAGACACCCCACTGCAGGGGCTGACTGGTATCGGGCTTCTGAGAACACACGGCAATCGACCCAGGCCCTGGTCTGTAAACAGGCCTGCGGCTGCACAGCTTACCTCGACGATCATTAATGGCATTCCTGTGAGTCGATTTCAGATCTCTGGAATACCGCAGGGGTGGAGAAAGCCATCACTCCAAATGGCCAATTTCCTTCCGCCAAAGACTCCAGGGAGCATATGTGAGGCATCTCTCCTTTCACCAGAAGAGCTGCCAGGACAATATGCATATCGGGGCTTTTGTATCTATGGGCCTATTGTCCCAGCAGCTGGAAAACCCCAAGGATGCAGCGGGTCAGAGGGAACAGAGCCTAAGTTCAGGGCCAACACGGCTCTAATATCCGGCTGACTCCCCTTCTGTTTCAGGGGTTTGAACCCTACCCTGCTCACTGCCCCTTCAAGTAACAGTTATTTTGTATGGCCCCCCCCCTTAACGTTCTAAAATAAAATTGTAAACAATAAAACCTGCTTAACATCCAACTTGAAAAGATTCTACACAATGCCCAACTATGGTGTAAAGGAGACATAATAGAATAACACACGTTTCAATACGTAAATGCTTGGGAGGACCACACAAAGACAGAGAGGTGGTCAAATGCGTGCACTTACACACTGTGCGGGAATACCTATTAGTTCGCCTTACAGACTGGCACAGGCATGCGGGCCGGCAGGCTCAGGTACCATGGCAGCACTGCTGTTGATGTAATTCCCTAAAACTGCACTTCTGGGAGTTCCAAGCCCAGCAAGTACGATCTTCCCTTGATACACACGTATTCCTGGAGAAGGCAGCACAGCGGCTTACCTGGGGAGGTGGGAGGACTCACCTTGGGCAGACGCTGTCCGTGTCTGCGAGCCGTTCTGAGTGGTGGCTGGTGGCGGGGGAGGTGAGAAAGGAGTAGGTTGGGGCAAATGCTCATGGGAGTGTCCCAGTAACAAAATACTTTTCTGGAGGGAGCTTCAGGGAGGAGGAGAGGGGAACCAGGAAGGCTGGGCGTCTCATGTGTGTGTGTGTGTGGCTCAGAGGCTGGGAAATCAGCACCGTCTAGGGAGAGCTGTCAGTGGGGTGCTATGGAGTATGTGGTGTGAAGCCCCTCCCTCGGCCTCTCCCATCACGGGTTCAGTAGAGTGTATCCCTGATACCTGCACACACGTGGATTCTTGCAGGGGCCTCTCCATCCAGGGTGGACACGGGGGGAGAGGGACCCTGGAGCAGAAGCCAGGGGGGCTGCTGACTCTGGCTCACACCCACTGGGTACCAGGCACTGTCCCAGGCACTTGGCTGACTCCATGCCACACACAACCTTCGCCGCCACCCTACAGGGGGTTAACCCTATTTCACGGAGGCAGGAACAGAGATTCAACAGGGTCCATCACTGCCCGTGGTTACGCAGCTCGTGGTGGTTTCCCTAGAATTCCAGCCCAGGTCCGTCTCTTTTCATCATCCCTTATGATCAGCGGCCTCGGATGAACATGTTACGTTTATTTCTCTTGCACTTTTCTGAGAACGAATGGGAGTATGACCTTCCATCTAAACTAAAGACAAATCGCGTACCTTCCCCAAACATTTGCTCTGAAACCACAAGCCCCTCAGTTCCTTGGCATCACATTACAAATCACCCCTCTCCTCGGAGTGCAGGTATTTGGCCTGCACGAGCCTCTGGTGATTTTAAGAATGAGTTACGCTCCTTCCTCGGGCAATCACACCCACCAGCCAGCTCCCAGAAATAGAAAGCACTTCATCACACAAATGAACTCCTCTCCCTTATTTCGCAGAAGATGAGTAATCTATTAAAAAATATGCTACTATCTAAACAGGCAGTCTTATCTGCACTTTTAATTTCGACTAAATGCCTTGGTCCCTTTTCAGCGGGTGGGCAGGGCCATAAATCTGTTTAATAATCAGGCGACAAATAAAAACACGCCAGAAACCAGCACTATCAAGTTAATTACAGCTGTCCCTGTTTTCTGAAAGAGACCCGCCCACCCCTTCGAATCGGCTACCAATGGGGAGAGAAGCCCTGGTCGCTGGGACCTGGTCTGCTCCATTTTCCCACCCAGCTGGAGCCCATCCAGGGGTGCAGATTCATGGGCAATTCCAGTTGTGGGCTCCTGGTAGCTGCTCTTAAATTATGTCAGGCTGTCAGGTGTTGGAGAGCAACATGTGTTTCATTTAGGAGGCTGGCTTCCATGAAGGTGTTGTTAAAAAAGGGGGAGAAAAAAAGCCTTCCACTTCAGCAATGGTGTCAACCTGTCCAGAACGCAACCCAGCCCAACTCAACCCAACCCAACCCAACCCAGCCCAGCCCAGCCCAGCCCAGCCCAGCCCAGCCCAACCTTAACTATCTGGAAACCCCTGCTTTGTGGGGCCCTGCAGTCTTCTCATCTGAGCCTCTTGCTTCTGCTTCCCCATTGGTTAGCGCCAGAGCAGGGACTGTGGGACTTTCAGCTATTTACAGAAACTCCCACACCAGGAATTAACCTGGGGACACAGGTCTTCTGGCCTCTAATCCCTCACCTCTCATCCTATCCACACGGTTGCCACAGCACAGGCCTACTGATGTTACCTGGTGACACTTCAGGCCTCTCAGCAACGTCCAGAGCCCAGCTTTCCAGACCCGCCTTTCGTCTCGCCTCTTCACCTGATCCCCTCTCCGCAGCCTCGGAAAGATGTGACTGACCCTCTCTCTGCAGACACCAACTAACTACTTTTCCAGTCTTTGCCCTTTGCTCTTGCAAATCCCTCAGCTCAGAGGACCCTTCTCTGATTCTCTAGCCCAGAGAATCCTACTTTTCCTTCCAGGCTCAGCTCAGAGCACCCCTGGTTGCCCTGTGTGTGAACGATGCTCTCCTCTGCTGCCCACTAAGTGTGGCACGGGCTCAGGCACGGCTCTTATGGGTTCCCTGCACATTCTGGTTCAGGACTGCGTCCAGCGGCCAGCAGCATGCTTCCTGAGGACAGGACTGAGAGTGATTCATCTTCCAGTCTCTCGGAGCATCTGGCATGTGGCAGATGCTCACAGATGTCTGGAGAATGATCCTGACTTGATAAATTTTGCCTGTCATTTGCTTTTATTTTTTAAAGTCTATACACACAATGTTCTTCCAGAGGACTCACCATGTCACCCCAGGGAAGATGTCAAGCATGTGGGCTGGGGGGCCCTGTCATCCAGGTATTCACTCGTGAGCCTCTAAACATAGGAGGCAGCGCCGAGACTCGAAAGTCACCTTCACAGCAGGCTATTTATCAATGAAATGGCAACTCATGAACTTCCCACTCAGACATCACTCCCCACTTAACAGAAGGTATATCTCTGCCTATCACATCCAAGTTTGTGAGACCGCTGTGTTCTGGATGTGGCTATCCGGCAGTATAACAGACTGATTACAAGTTGCTGCAGAGGGAAGAGCAAATGAAAAGACCCTGAGGCAGATGGGGCAGGGCCTAACGTAGGCACTGCTTTTTTCGGTCAGATGTTTAAAGCCGTATTTTGTAGGTGGACACTCGCACAAAATCCTATTAGGACATGCTTCCAAGGTTCACACAGCTTGCAGAGAAACCACAAGTGATACAAGTGGACTCCAGTTTTAGATACAATGTGTTCCAGGTATTTAACCTTTTTTCTTTCTAAAATGGAAAAAATCTTTTCTATTTTTAATGATTCTCAATGCAATGCATTTGTTGTAAAAAAAAAATCTGTTATTAGCCATCATGGAAGAATGTAACACCTGAGTGACAAAAGCCATCTAGTCTCGTCTGCCAGGGGTGGCTGGTGTCAGTAGTTTGGTGTATTTCTTGCCCAATTTTCCAGTGTCTCTGTGCTTATTTATTTCTTCTGAAATCTGCTTTTCCCTGTCTATCTGTATGTCACAGCCATCTCTCTGCACCCATACATGTAGATCTGGCATGTCCTTTTCCCCCCGCTGCCTCACTCGATCCTCCAGTTAACCCAACTGAGGGGAGCAGCCCCACTTTGCCTGACCCAGGACGGAGATCAGCAAAGGTGAAGTACTTTGCCCAAAGTCAGTAACTGGCAAATCAGAAGACGGGGCTCTCCGACTCGGCAGTGCATGCTCTGTCTCTGACATCATGCTGTGTGCCGTCAGAAGAAACGAGGAGAACCGGAAGCCAAAATCTGCAGAATGTGATAGTTCAGCACCACGTAAGGAAAGAACTTTCTAACAATAGGAGCTGCCCAGCAAAGAAATGGGATATCTCACGAGGCAGCAGTTGTTAATCACGGGAAGGATTCGGAGAGAGGCTGAATGTATGCACACCAAGGAAAGACTCCAGTGTGGGAGAAGTGTTGGGTGGACTGCACTGAAGGCCCCCTCCAGCCCAGGATCGTGAGACTCTGTGGTTCTGAGTTGGCATGCCCGACCATGAATCGGCTCTAAGAAGGGTGAAAATCCGGCTCTGAGGACCTAATTCTCTCACCCAGTAGCGCCTTCTGAGATGCTTTAAAGTCATTAGCACACAGAGAATGTGGTTTTCTTTTCGTAAAGTTCTGGGTCATTTTATCTACCCCCGTGATTTTCTCCCAGCCCCAGCTGTGGGCATCTGTTACTTGTCAATGTTGTGTTTGTTTTATTTGTCAAGGGCCAGAAAACACATGAAACGCTGCTGGCGAGGGAACTCCACATCGTGGGCACGTGTGAGGCGATGTGGGCTGGAGCTCTGGGCGTGAAACCCAGGGCAGGGCTGAGCAGAGTTTTCCAGCCCTCTGGCTGCGCGTGAATCACGTGACGCCCATGTATTCAGATCAAACACCCCTCCCCCCAATGCCCACTGCCAGGATGGCCTGTGAGAACAGAAGGAGCTACTCATTGCTGGGGTTACCGGGAGCTTAGAACCAGACAAAAAGCACCTGCTGAGGCCTGCTGTGATCAGGGGCTCTCAGCCCTGGAGAGGCATCCTGTTCCCACGCGGGAACCTGGGGGACTGTCCGAGTTGTGGAGCCACAGATGACTGGCATCACCCAGAAACTAGGGGGTGGTCTGAGGCGTGCCAGCAATGCCCCCTGGCTCCCCAGTACCTTTTCTATTCGGGTCTGTCATAGTTCTTGGCTTTCTCCCATTGGTGACCTATGGGTTAGCACTGCCTCCCTCTTGGGAGAGGGGCATTTAAAAAGTGACACAAATAGGCCCTGGCTGGTGTAGCTCAGTGGACTGAGCACAGGCCTGTGAACCAAAGCATCATTGTTTGATTCCCAGTCAGGGCACATGCCTAGGATGCAGGCCATATCCCCAGTATGGGGTGTGCTAAAGGCAACCACACATTGATGTTTCACTCCCTCTCTTTCTCCCTCCCTTCCCCATCTCTCTAAAATAAATAAATAAAATCTTAAAAATAAATTAAAAATGACACAAATAATAATATGTGCTTATTTTGGAAATTCCTGAAAATCAGATACGCCAAAGTAAGTGAAACATCACCAATTAGCTCACTCTATGGTCTGTTGGGGTTATCGAGTCCTTTCGTAGAAAACCACCCTGGTCCGGAAGGTCATCCTTCCGCATCCCTCACTTCACAGTTCAGTGCAAAACAGTATTTAACTGCGCCTGCATTCTCTGCCAGGGACGGTGCGGGCTGGTCAGAAACCAGGATGACCAAGCTCAGGCTCCAGACTACTGAGGAAGCTATTTCTGCTACAAGAAAAACACGAAGAACTGATGCACGGCAAGAACGACTCTGTGCCAAACACGGTGCTAAGCAGCCTACAAGTGTTACCTGAATGTTCACAACAATCCTGCAAGGTGAGCCTATCGTCTCGTTTCAGAGGTGAGAAAACGGAGGCCTGGAGAGCTGGAGGATCTCATGTATTGCCAGTAAGGAGCAGGGCAGGGCCTTGAATCCAGGCCGCTTTGTGCTCCTGACAGCTATGCTTTCCTTCAACAGTGGGAGAATATGCAAAAAACAGCAGCAGGACTCAGGGAACAAATGAACTTTGGGGAGAGGACCAAAGTTCACGGGGAGTTTCAGTGGCATCGTCAGGGTGGCTGGGTAGGGAAGGACACTCTAGGCAGAAAGAACAACCCGTGGAAAGGAAACAGCCTTAAACCGGTGAAGTATCCAGAAAACTAGACAGAGTCCAATGTCCTCTCACTGACGATAAATCTTGTTAAACAGTGAAGAAGCAATTCACTAATTCTTTAAATTGAAAGGGACATTTCTTAAGTATATACAAGTATCAAATAAAGGTTTTACTAAGAAGCAAAATTTTAGCCTGTTAACTAAGACACAAATATGGCCCCACAAAAGAAACATGAAAGATCTTTAAAACCTTGCAGAAAAACAAATTGTTGGGCCAACCATCTTCTTTACTTCAAAACAGTATTCTTTTCTAATTAAATAGAAATAATACACATTTCCCTCTTTTGAAAAATATAATACCAAAACTAGGAATACAAGAGAGGGTAAAGTTTCTTTTGCTGAGACCCTTAATCTTGGGTCACTCTCCTGTCTGAGGGGTATCGCCCTCAGTGGTTTGGAGTACGTCCTTCCACGCCTTTCTCTATACGTTCACCTGCGCGTGAGCATACACACTGAAAACATAAAGTACTGCTTTTGTTTGTGGGTGCATTCGCACAAACGGTTCTGCGGTTTGCTCTTTTACACTTTATGATGTATCTTAGAGTTCTGTTTTCGTCGTTTAGGGCTGGTGCCTTGTTTCTGATAGCTGCACCGTATTTATCCGTGGTTTGTGCCCCTTTCCCTGCTGGTGGGCACTCCTGCTTCCGAGCTGGTGCCGTCCCAGTGCTGCTGTGAGTATCCTCGCTCGTGCCTCATGCTGTGCTTGGTGAGAAATTCTCTGGGAGAGACACTGAGAAACGGAACTCCTGGGTCACAGGATACTCACACTAAGATTTTTCGGATACCGCCAAAATGCTGTCGTCCAGAGTGGGATCCCCAATTTTCAGTCTCCCTAGCAATTTCTGTTTAGAATGGTGAGGATCATGGAAGGAAGGGAGAGGGGGTGAAGGAAGGGGAGAAGATGCATTTTACATGGCACATTGGCTATAACAAAATATTTTTAAAAATAGCCACTGTTTTCACGATACAAGCTAGACAAAGGTGGACGAGGTCTTGGCTTGGGTGACACACCACAGAGAACTTCCGAAGAGCGGGACAGGCCCCACCCCTCTGAGAATTTACCCTGGGGCCCACAGGGAGGGAAAGAACAGAATTTGCACTTTTTTAAAAGGGAAGTAAACGCTTAAAAAAGGAAACAGGAAAAACAGAGCCCTGTTAGGATTTGGGTGAGGGTCACTGAGCAGGGGCAGAGTAGGAAGACCATGCTTTTTTCCCCCTGGGCTGCTCCTGGCCGTGGGGCCACCTGTGTTTCAGGAGGCAAATCTGGTCACCATCAAAACCCCAGCACTGGACGTGGATTTCCGGGGGCCAGAGCCAGGGCTGCTCCACTGACCTCATAAATCTCTCCTGGGGCCAAACACTCCTGCCTGGCCCTTCTGAGCACAGAGGCTTATCTAGCCCAGACGGCCCGGAAACGCAGGGGCGAGACGCCTCTGCGGACAGCAGCGGTTGCCGTGGCTTTTAACGCATCAGCGGTGTGTGGAGGAGACAACCCTTCAGAACGCAGCCCCGCTCTGCTCCAAAGTGCGCACCAATTAAGATGATTACTGGTTTCCTTACAACACAAATACTAATGGCCTGTCACACTCTGGCATATTTTTCTTGGTAACCTTCAACTCCAAATGATTAATAAGGCTCTCGTGGCAAGGCTCATACACGCAGAGGCGGAAAACTGGGGGGAAAAACCAATGCTGATGACTGCACAGCTAATGAGGCAGAGGTTTGTGAAAACAGGTTCTGAAGGACCGTGACAGGGAGAGCAGGGCCATGAAGGGGGGTGGGTGTGGGGGGAGAATGTCCCGGGAAGGCTCTGGGGACTTAAGATGGGATAGCGGTGTGACCCCTCCCAAGTCACCTTCCCTCTCTGGGTCTCCGTTTCTTTCTGTCTCATTAAATGGGGACGACAACCCTTTTCTTGCCTGTCAGGAAGCACGCTGGTGCAGGAGGGCGCTTGAAGCTGCAGAGAACAGGAACACTGTTATTATCATCGTCACACAGAGGAGTCAGAGCGCGGCGCAGTGGTGAAGGGCAAGGCAGACTTATCTCGCTTTCTCCAGACCAGCTCTGGCAAGTGACTCACGCTTCCCTACGCCTCAGTTTCCTCAGCTGAGAAATGGGGGGAACAGAGGGCCCCCTCTCTTAGCTGATGGGATGGAACGAGATGATGCAGACTGAGTGCTCAGCAACCCCAGTGTCTTGTTGTTGCTACACCATGCCAGAAAGAATGACATCAGTCTCGGGGTCCCCAAGACAACCCTATCTCCGCAATTCACATTTTCTACGAACACCCCTGCCGCACCCCATACAGAACACTTTGAACTCCATTTCTTCTGCTCGGTGAGGGCCAGAGAGGGCACCCAGTTGTCCTAAACACAGCTCCTTCCCAGTGCTCCACGAGTGCCTGGGCAGAAAAGTGGGGAAGTAGGCCTCCCATCTGACCCATTTAGAAATACGAACGGCCAGGTGGAGGGAGCAGCCCTTCACTGAGGCCAGTTTTGGTCTGGTGTTCAGTAATTAACGCGGACGTCATCGTCGGAGCCACTCTGGGGAGCCACTCGTTTTGTCCTTCTCCCACTGATTGGATGAAAATGCTGCGCAGAAGGGTCCTGAAGCCTCCTTCTCCAGCCCGACTGCCACACCTACACCCCGGACTTGGGAGCACTCTGGGCCTCACGTGAACTTGGCCTCAGTGCACAGGAGGAGCAGGCGCTAAGGGATGCTGGGAGAGCCCCGGGATGGGAGCAGAGGGTGCGGGGTGCCCGCATGCTCCTGGGACCCGGCCGCTGAGGGCTGTGCGGAATGGGCCAGACAGGAACTGACAAACCTAACTGGGGCCACATGGGAATGTGGCCCAGAGGTGATGGTAACAGGAGAACCGGAGGACCGATTTTTACGGGAATTCTCTCAGCTTCAAATATTTGCAATTCAATCAGATTTTAAAAATCATTTCAAAGGCCAAACAAGCAGGTCTAGGGGCTGTATCCAGCACTTTGGAACACAAACTCTTCAAAGCCAGAAGTTTATGACCTAGAGCGAAGAGGGAGTAATTTACCAAATGGAGTTCTCTGAGACCAAAGGAGTTTAATGGATCAGAAAAAGGACGGCAGTAAAAACCACGTGTAATTCCACCACCCCACTATTAACATCTTGCTCCACACACTTCCAAGCATTTAAAAAATATATCTGTGGCTGCAGCTGTCTTGCTCGGCTTCTGCGTTCCACGGGACCGGGCACGGATGTGTACTCCAACCCGTGGCCGTGGTCTCCCGGCGCTCACCCCTCCGCTGTGCCCACCCCGACGTGCTGTCCTTCCCGGGCCGGACCCTCCGCTCGGTCAAAACGTGCTCATTGGGCAGTTTTTCTGGGATGGACTGAGCCAGCGTTTCTCAAATCTAAGTAATGAACAGCCCCCCTTAAAAGAAAAATACTCCCACGGCCTCTTCCATTCCCACATCTACGGATTTGTCTAAGAAATACTAACCAAGGAAACCAACATTTCTGACTCCCTGAAAGTGTGAATTTTCACGGCAAAGAGAAGTCTTTTAAGTTGATACGTAGTTTTTAAAAGATTAAAAATCAAAATCAAAAGATACATGAAAAAAGTCCTGGCTGACTGTTGGATCTGCTGAGCCCCAATCTGACGAACACTGGTCTCAGGTACAAGGACGGGTCCCGGGAGCCCCAGGTGCTCCTGAGCTCAGCCAGTGAGGCTCCTTTTACCTGGGACCACCCGGTGGCCTTCCCTCCCCCAGGCCCAGGGCTCAGAAACCACAGGGTGCTGGGCTGCACCTGTGTACCCTGGGGCTGTGGAGCTGAACCCCGCCTCTCCTTCCACCTTCGGGGGAGCATACTTTATTTTCGACATCAGCCTCTAGGGTAAGATTTCTTTTGCATGAAGTTTTCACTATGGACAAAAGAGAGCAGGTTGGAAAATCACACGTGTAGGCTTTTTTCCTCATTTTACAGATGGTAAAACTATGGTCAGAGGGGGGCAAGGCTTCCTGGCAGGCCAGAGGGGCAGGGAGGACTTGGGCTTCCCAGGGGGCTGGGTCTCCTTCCACCAGACTCACGCCTCGGATTCCCCGCCCTTTCTCCCTCCTCATCTGAGCCCATGGGGCCTGGTGGGGTGCTAGGTGCAGAGTCGGCTCACGAACGGCCGATGTGAGGAATTCAGGTATCAGGTGAACAGACACAGCAGGTGTTTTATAAATGGTCTCCAAACGAACCAATGAGCTTTGGAATCATAACACTGCGCAGGTATCCTAGTGCACGGCACTTAGCCTCTCGGAGTCTCATTTTCTTCTCTAAAAAGGTGGCACTATCTTCCTTCCAGGGTTGTTGTGAAGTTCGTGCGGTCCTGTAGGCAAACCACCTGGCACAAATGCAGTGTTCAACACACGGTAACTTCTGACCTATGCTGCGAAACAGCAGAGGGAGCCAGAAAGTGTACGGGTCATAACGGAAGGGAAAACCATTCTGTTTAGGTGTGTGTAACCTCAGACACGTCATTTCACTTGATTAAGCCTCAGTTGCCTCATCTATGAAATGGAGCAGTCGGGTGACCCAACCCACAGGACTGCTGTGAGGGTCGGGCAAGCTGCCCAGAGTGAGGGCTCTGTGTCGAGGGGTGAACAGACGCCGGTGACTGAGCAGAGCCTGCCTGCCTGATCTCGGGCAACAGACGCACGGAGGCCTCTCACCCAAAGGCTCCCGAGGGCAAGGCACACATTGTAATCAAGAGTACAATGGCCTTTCTTGTTTCAGTTTACTATGTTGTTAGTTTTTTTCTGATTGCAACGATATTGCACCATAAAGAGTTTGGAAAACACATAAGACTGCACAGAAAAACACAGAGATCGCCTATGACTCCATCATCTAAAAACAACCACGGGTACTGGGGCGTGTTCAGTGTTGCGTGGCCACAGGTGAGGCGTGGGCCGGGTGTGGGAGGCAGCCTGCTGGAGTGGCCCGAGTCACGCCTCCAGGCCCACATCCTGCCAGATGTGTGACCCCAGGGAACACTCCTCAGTTTTCGAAGTCTTAGTTTTCTTGTATGAAACATGGGGACAGTATTAACATTATTTTCTGCGTGGAACAGTGGTGAGGATTAAATGAGCTAACGCATGTTAAATGCACAGCGCGGTGTTCATCACAGCAGAAGGACTCAAGACATGCAGCTATCGTTGTAATTTCTGTTATTACTATACATGTATATAACTCACAACACTTTTATTATTAAACGGACCTTTCTGGCAACAACTATGTCACCAAATTTTCTCCTACAACAATAGAGCTCCAAGTGTGGACTCAGGGCAAGCAGGGTCAGTCCGTCTCCCTTGGGAACTTGCTAGTAACACAAATTCTCAGACCTTGACCTGGAGCATCAGAAACTCTAACGTGGGGCCACGCACTGCTGGTGATTCTCATGCACACTCACGCCTGAGAACCCCTGGTTTCAGTGGCTTCACAGCATCTTCGACCACGGTTAATTCAATGTCTCCTTTTTTCAGACAGTTAGGCTACTTGCTGCGGGATGCTGCGGCAGTGTGGACAGGCTCAGGAGAGGCAACTGCAAGCATCTCTTTCCGACGCGGTGTTATTTCCAATCAGCCACGGAGGGAGTTTGTGCAGCACAGGAATCTGCAAATGCTACAAATCAGGGGTCTCCACCTCCACCCCAGCTCGTTGTGAACTTTTACAGCACATCACCAGTTATTTCCTTGTTTTTTTTTGCTATTATAAACAACACTACAGTGAACATCTATGTATGTACATCTATTTGTTTACCTTTGTTTCCTTAAAAAAACTTCTAGAGATGGAATTGCTTGATTAAAGGGCATTTTTGAGGAGTTCTGACAATACTGTGAACTTACACTCCCACCAGCAGAGCAGGGGTAAGCTTGTTTCCCTATGTGGGTTCCTGTGGACTTCCGGGCTATGGGCTGCGGGCCCAGGGTCCTGCACCAGGACCCAGCCATGCTGAAGAACAGGGCAAATGCTGACATTTCACACCAAGTGCCCCTCCCAACCTCCCCCGCCCCCAAGCTCCACGGGGCTGAATGTTAACTGCTGCTTCATGAGTTTCACACTTGGCCTTATGGAGTTGTGCTAACCCACGGTGCCACGCCCTCTTCCAACCATGTTTTTTGACAAGGTCTGAACATGGAAAGAGGGCATTCAAGGAATCCATCTTCCTGGAAGAGAGCGTGGCATACAAAGGGGGGCGGTAATTTTTGGGGGGATTGCTTTTAGTAATTTCCTTGCTAATATTAATCATGGTCTTACTTTGTACCCTGATTCCCATAAGAACAGGACATGAGAAGAAAGAAGCTCGAAAAGAGTTAATGATTGATTTTGAGGGAAATTCTGAAGGGACAACTAGTTCTCCCTAGACTATTGAATAATGTCCAGATTGTTTTAAACAAGGAGTTTATAAACCTGAGTAAGAAATTATCCCCGATTGTTCCCATAAAAGAATTCATAAATCAGTTACAATAGGTTGAATTATTGGTGGACTTTCCCATGCCTGTTCCTTACCCATAGATACAACGAGTCTTTCTAGAAAACAAGAAAAAACTATATAGACCCTTACCCACAGCCCAGGGATATCCCTGGGTAGCATATTAGATTATTGGCAAATTATGGTATCCCCCAAAAGGAGCTAATGGTCTCCAGAGGGTTCCAAATCTCCCATTGCCTTATACAGGAGCATATAATGAGGGTGGCATTAAAATGGTCAATAAGGATAAAGTTCAAGTGCCTTATAATAGTCTAAATTTCATGGAAAGGCTAGCTCAAAGCAGACCTCCCTGGTGTTTATTAACTAAGAAATAAAAAGAGTTTATTGTAGCTGAATTTCCTGTTTATCTCTCCTTACATGTTTGTTTTGGAGATTAAAAGGTGGTGGGATTGTTAGATATTTGTATCTCAGGTTTATTGATTTGCATAATTCCAATGAAGTTGTATAAAATAATTTCTTGACCAAAGAATAAAATCCCCTCTAATGAAATAGCCCCTGAGTGTCTAAAAGTTGTTGGAGTAACAGCCCCGCCTTTACCTTGAATAGGAGTATATATCAAATAGAATTAGACAGGCAAAGAAATAAGAAAAGCTGGTTAACTATTATAAACTAAGCACGTAGAAACAGTTACCAGGGAGTTAGAGTCCATGGTACATAGAGAAATATTTTAAACAGAAAAAGTAAATAGGTAAGTTAGACATTACAAAGGCCTTATAATAAATTTCCTATAACCTCTATTCAATTTAGCGTATCCTTTTGCCCCATGACAAATTCTGAGAATTTTAATAAACAATAAGACATTCAAACTTTGTATGTACAGCTATTTCTAATTGTCTGATTTATGGCTCTCCTGGTTAAAATAATCTTTGTTTAATATAACTGAATCTATGGGAATTTTTGTATTTTTCCTGGTTACCTTTGTATTAATTTTTTTCTGCTTCACCTAATCGCAAATGTCAATCACTGCTAAAAATGAAAGTATAAAAACCTGCTTGTACTTGCAATAAACGGAACAGAGCATCACTGTCCTCTGAGGCGTGTTGTCGTCTGTCTCCCATCGCCGACGCCTTACCCACCTTTCAGGAACCCCTGGACCTAGCTGCGGCTGGACCGCGGCACCACGGAATA
This sequence comes from Phyllostomus hastatus, assembly GCF_019186645.2. NCBI lineage: Eukaryota > Metazoa > Chordata > Mammalia > Chiroptera > Phyllostomidae > Phyllostomus > Phyllostomus hastatus. Next base: position 17,267,223 of record NW_025333611.1, read on the forward strand.
TTCTGTGTTGTCCTGTGTGGTAGCCCCTAGTTACGTGAGGCTATCAAGCACATGAAATGTATCTTGGGCGCCTGAGAAACTGAACTTTTAATTGTATTGTACTTCAATTAATTTAAGTTTAGAGAGCCACATGTGGTGGTGGCTACTGTATCAGCCAGCTCTAGGGGTTCAGGAGGGACTGTGGCTTCAGGTGCTTCTATAATTGATAATCATGGTGATCGGAGATCCTGCATTTTCTGCACCAGCTTGGATTTCAAATAATCTGTTTCTACCAACCCATACACATTAACTTAAAAGTCTGGGAATTCTGATACAGCAGAATTTAAACTACATTCTCCAAGACTGCATTTCCTGCCTAGAATCCTTTGTCGGATTACATCCTCTTAAGGACTGGGAGATACCGCGCTCCCAGCTCAGTGGAGAAGCACAGAGGTCAGTCACTCCAGGGGTGCAGGATCACCCCTGGGAGTGATCACTACTATCAATCTGTCTCTGATAAACCACCCCACCTCTGTGCGTTTGCCCACGCTGCTCCCTTAGCCCAGAGAATGTCCTTCACTAGGCAATAATACCTCCTCTAGAAAGCCCTCCTTGATTGTTCATTTATCTGAAACTGATAACCTGAATTTTAGGTGAAACAACCTCTATTTGAATAACTGTAATACTGAATTTCTTATCCCAAAGCCGATTTGAAGTAGCAAATTAGAAGGGGAAAGGGCTCCTGGGGCCAGACACAAGGGTGGTGACAGGAAGTAAAAAACATCTAAGAGTAATACAGTAAAGGAGAAGGTTGAGAAAAGAAGTATAAATACCAAATCTGGGCTTCTGGAAACAGAGCCATTAGGTCATTTTGTGCACAGGCGATACCTGTGCAGACCTCCCTAGCTCTTGAGTAACTGATATTCCTGCACACAACTATTATGCATCATATTCCAGCCTGAAAGTCTGGGGAAGAGGCGAGAAAAGCCCTCCTCAAAGCTTGAGGACGTAAAGCCTGATGGGATCTCAGAAGTCATCCATACTTTACAGATGCAGGCGCTGGAGCCCAGGAGATGACGGAATCTGCCCAAGGTCACAAAGCTAACTCCTGGCAGGGCCAGAACCAGAGCTGGCCCCCTTGTTCCCATACCAATACCTGGAAAAGGTGCTCCATGGGCTTTTCACTCCACAGTGCCGGTGAGCTGATGAGGCATCGGTGGAGGAAAGGGTAATGCGTCTTCCCCACCGCCCTTCACAAAGATATTTTCTCTTGTCACTGAAGATAAACACTGGGAAAGGATCCCTCTCCATGTCAAGACAGGTGTCAAAAGGGAGAAGAAAGCAGGAGTTGGCATTTATATCTTCATGACAAACACGGTGTGAATGGCATGACTTGGGGGCGGTACAATATTTGAAAGGGCATTCTTTAATCGGAGTGATTAATACCCAAGTCAGCGCGGCACACAGACAATGGGATCACAGGCTGTGATGAAATGATATCCCCCAAACACCTGGCTGTCCATCATGATGCAAATGACAGAAGAGAAATAAACGACTGATGAATCACAAATGATTTCAATGCTCTGCACATCACCAGACACTTATTTTGGGGCCTGGGCCGTGGTGGAAGAATAATAGGATTGATCTAAGGCAGTTACAAACCACCACTGATAGATAAATATACACCTCACTCTATGCAGGAGCAGGTATTCAGAACAAGGTGGTTCACACAGACAGACAGCTCTTTAAATGACACCTTGCAATTACATTACAGCCTTCCAGCAGATAATAAACCTTCAATGTCTTGAATAATTTAAAATTTTCCAGCAGCATGAAGGTTGAAGGCAAAGAAAATCACACTCTGCTTTAGAGGGAGAAAAAATCCTCAGCAAATCAACTGTGGGAATTCTGGCAGGAAAATACCCAGCTTTTCACTCGTCGTCCTGATAAGTGGGTGTTTCGTTCCAGTCCAACCTCGCCCCTGATTTTCAAAGCCAAAGAGCCAGCAGTGAATGGATCTATGAGAAATAACCGAGGAGAATAAGAGGCATTAAAATCCTTACACATTATTCCTACCATCACAGAGGAGGTGATACATAATAATATTGGGTTGGCCAAAAAGTCTGTTTAGTTTTTTCCGTAAAATAAAAGACACGTTTTTTTTTTTCATTATCACCAATAACTTTATATCAATTTGGGTATTTTGAGTATGTCAGCTATCTCCTGCTATTGGCTTCTAGTGGGTAGAGGCCAGGGGTGCTGCTAAACATCTTCCAGTGCCTAAGACAGGCCCACAGCAAACCAAGAAACTTTGCAAACCACTTTTGACATGTTTGATCAGTCACAGCACCTTCTCCATACACTGCACAAATCTTTTTTTGCATTTCAGTTGCATTTACCTTTCTTGAAATAATAAAGCATAATATGCCAAAAATGTTGTGTGTTTTCTTCCACCTTCAATATTAAAATGGCTGCACAGAAATTCATCAATTTTAAGTTTTTTTAAAAAATGAATGCTGATATAACAGCTGTTACAATATGATCTAACGAAAGCGTTTTGAATGAAGTTAAAGACAATTAAGCACTAGTAGAGCCACTGTATGCAAAAAAATATAAATGAACTTTCTGGCCAATCCAATATATTACTCCAGATCCAAAAAGACTTGAGTTTGGATCTTGACTCTGCCACTTGCCTGCTGTGTGAACTGGATCTCTCTGGTTCTGTTTCGTCATCTGTAACATCACAACAATAAGGCCCATCTCATAGGACGCAGGGAGATCAACCAATAATAGTTCCTAGCACATAGTAAGTGTTACTAAAAGGTGGCATATATTATTTTCACCAATTATTAGTAATGGTAGTTTAAGTTTTGGAGTCTTCAAGGTATAGCTGCAAAGGGAGTTGGGGGGGAAGAAAAGGGGACAAAGGGGACAAAGGGAGAGTTTCCTATTGAGGAGTGTTACGGAATCCAGGTCAATGCTTATGGTATGGCTAAGCTATGGTTACTCGGAGCCAGCCACTGTTCTGAGCCCTCCACAAGCAATTTCTCGACTAATCCGCACAACTCTCTAAGGCAGTAGCCCAAGTTCACTCACCGAGGCACAGAGAGGTTACGTGCTAGTTCAATGTCTGCCACTCTACTGCCTGACTCTAAAGCTAGGGTTCTTAGAAGCCAAGGATTAAAAGCCCAGACAACTTGAGGTTTAAGTTTTGCACTTAGGTTTTAAAACAGTAATTTGCACATGCATGATTTTATACTATTATAAAAACAGTAGGATCTACAGAGGGATTGGTGGTCATAAAATTTAGTTTCTGGTACTGCCATGGTGGGCTTCTGCAATGAAGCTGGCTGCAAGCATTGGCGAACATCCAGAGAAACTGTCGAGAGAACACGTCTTTGTCAGATGACTAAAAATGCTGTTCAGTCCTGTTGAATGTATGGCAGGTGCTATGTCCGTGATTGGCTAAAATGCTAGAATGGAGTAGATAGCTGACTGTATTCATTGGGGGATATATTCAAGGATGATCGTTGGCCCATATAGGAAGTCAGCCAAGATTTAAAAAAAAAAAAGGATGTAGTTGAGTCTCCACCCACTGCTGCAGCCTTGCCCTTTCAGCACAGCTAACGGTCCCGCCAGCAGCAGGGCACCCACTGGGGAGAGCCTGGACCAGCACATACGGCTGTGGCCTGGGTGCCTGACTGCTGGAGGAGCCTGACAGCTCGGAGGGGCTGTGGCTGTCCAGCAACAGTGCTCCCGAACCGGCAGCACTGTCATCAGCCAGCTGATGGCCATCTCCATCTCTCTTCTCTAAAACTCGCAGGCCAGGTGCAGACCCCTGAGAACGGTGCAGAAACTCCCTGAGCTCTGTAGCTGCACCACCGGGAACTCGAGGCTCCCTGCCATCGGCGGAAAGCCTTGGTTTCTTCCAGGTCTGAAAACAGACTCTGCATGTGGGTAACTTCCAAATGCCTGAACCTGAGCTCTTGCATGCGGAGAGCCTGCTAAAAGACAGGATCCATGGGAGTGTGGAAGAAATATCTAAAAATAAAGGTTAAGATGTGAATAGAACCAACTCTCTGTTCCTGAATTTACTCTACCACAGTTTTTTGAAATTTGTTTTGCAGTGGAAGGAAGCTGGGGGTGGGGACGCAAACGGGGTCCTCCGAAACCTGGAGGGAGCCATGGGAGGATGAGGGCGGAAAAAGACCCATTGACGGGCGTGGCAAAGAGGACAACTTCAATTCAGTATCAGGAAACGCTCTCCTGAGAGCTGTCCAGTTGGTCACAACATAGCAGGGCAGACGTGGTGCAGACACACAGACATGGCCATCATTACTGCCGATCTCGCCTCGTGGGAAACTCGGCAGCAAATGTAAGCAGGTGAGTACTGAGCTGGAAGAACAAAGCCTGGGGTGCCCTGTTTGGAACTTTTCTATTGCCAAAGCCATGGAGGTGGTTTGAAGTGGGCCCGTATGGAGGAAGCATTTTGGGGGAAAAATGTTCACAGGGGGATTTTTAAAAAAATATATTGTATTGATTATGCTATTACGGTTGTCCCATTACCCCCCTTCATTCCCCTCCACCCTGCACACCCTCTTCTACCCACATTCCTCCCTTTTAGTTCATGTCCATGTGTCATAAGTTCTTTAGCTTCTACATTTCCCATACTATTCTTGCCCTCCCCCTGTCTATTTTCTACCTACCATCTATGCTACTTATTCTCTGTACCTTTTCCCCTCTCTCTCCTCCTATGCCCCTGTTGCTAACCTCCATGTGATCTCTGTTTCTGTGTTTCTGTTCTTGTTCTAGTTGTTTGCTTAGTTTGCTTTTGTTTTAGGTGTGGTTGTTAATAACTCTGAGTTTGCTATCATTTTACTATACATGTTTTTATCTTCTTTTTCTTAGATAAGTCCCTTTAACATTTCATAAAATAGAGCTTGGTGATGATGAACTCCTTGAACTTGACCTTATCTGAGAAGCACTTTATCTGCCCTTCCATTCTAAATGAAAGCTTTGCTGGATAGAGCAATCTTGGATGTAGGTCCTTGCCTTTCATGACTTGGAATACTTCTTTCCAGCCCCTTCTTGCCTGTAAAGTCTCTTGAGAAATCGGCTGACAGTCTGATGGGAACTCCTTTGTAGGTTACTGTTCCCTTATCTCTTGATGCTTCTAGGATTCTCTCCTTCATTTTTACCTTGGCTAATGTACTTATGATGTGCCTTGGTGTGTTCTTCCTTGGGTCCAAGTTATTTGGGACTGTCTGAGCTTCCTGGACTTCCTGGAAGTCTATTTCCTTTGCCAGAATGGGGAGGTTCTCCTTTACTATTTGTTCAAATAAGTTTTCCACTTGTTGCTCTTCCTCTTCTCCTTCTGATACCCCTATAATTCGGATGTTGGAACGTTTAAAGATGTCCTGGAGGTTCCTAAGCCTCTCCTCAGTTTTTTGAATTCTTATGTCTTCATTCTTTTCTGATTGGATGTTTTTTTCTTCCTTCTGGTCCACTCCATTGATGTGAGACCCAGCTTTCATTCCATCACTATTGGTTCCCTGTGCATTTTTCTTTATTTCACTTATTGTAGCCTTCATTTTTTTCATCTAATTTGTGACTAAAATCAACCAATTCTGTGAGCTTCCTGATCACCACTGCTTTGAACTGTGCATCTGATAGGTTGGCTATCTCTTGGTCGCTTAAAAGTATGGATGGCAGAGGTTTCAATTCCGTTTGAGCCTTCTTTTTGGTCTGGTCGTGCCTATTACGTATGAGGGTGGAGCCTTAGGTGTTCACCAGGGCGGGGCACCCCAGTCGCTGGGTTGTGACGTTATATGTGGAGGCGTGGGCTGAGAGGGAACAATGGTGCCCGCTCTGCTCTCTGTCGGATCTCAGTCCCTTTTGCTGCTTCCCCCGAGCAAACTGGGCCCCTCTGGTGCCGATTCCCATGTGGGTGGGCTTGTGCACCCCGTGGGACTTTCCAACAACCTCTCCTGTGAGGCTCGGAGTCTCTCCCTGTGCCTCAACCCCCACAGGTGTTTTCAATCAGTGCCCAGAGGCCCTATTTTCCAGCGCTGGGATGCTGGGTTGCGTGCAGGGCCTTGCTTCACAATTCCCGCCTCTCTGGGTCTGCCAGTTGCCACCCCTCGGTCGGGGTCTGCCAGCTGCTGCTTGCATGCTCAGGGTCCACCTACTGTGGTCCTGTGTGCCCCGGATGCCTTACACACCTGGTCCCAATGCTCTCTGTGCCAGAACCCACGTCTGGCTGCCTGACTCCGTCCCTCCTACCAGTCTGGATGAACGTGTCCACTTTAACTTCTTGGCTGTCCAACTTCCATTCAGTTCAACTTCCTCTCAGTTCTGGTTGTTATTCTGTTTCTAAATTGTTGTTGTCACTATCTTGGTTGTGCAAGGAGGCAGAGTGTGTCTACATATGCCTCCATTTTGGCTGGAAGTCCCAAAGGGGAGTTTTAAATGTCCTCTGACAGGCCAGAAATCAGTGTGCTGAAGAGCAGGGCTTTTAAACCAGGTACCCCCAGGTTGTAGGAGATGCTGTCTACCCCAGAATAGGTGGGACCAGTAACAACAGAAAAGGTGGGGAGCTCTTGACTGAGGACCAGGCAGAGACCCAAGCACATTTTCACATCAAAAAAATTTTTTCTTGGACATTTCAGGAGGAATTTATTCCATGCCCGGTGAATTTAGAGTTATGGGCTTGGTTGGGGCCTCAAACAGGTGATTATGGTAATTTAGAGAGAAAGTACCAGGCCATTTCTGTCACAAGGACGTTCTGGCTTGAAAATAATAGTGCCTCCTAGTATTTATAGTGCTGAATACTTTCCAAAGTGCTCTCTCATCTATTATCTCATTTGATCCCTACAGTGGGGAGGAGATGTAGGCTGTGGCTCAGCTGCGGGGCTCCGAATGGGAGCTTCCCCCTCTCTGGGCTTCAGTTTCGCCCTGGGGCTCCCAGGACCACTTGCACCAAAATTCCAGGTCATCATCACGCGCCTCCCCGGGCCCCACCCTGATTCAGAACCTGGGCCGTGGCTGACAAGGCCCCGGGAACCCGTGTGTTAAACACACTTTCCAGGTGCTTTCAGGCACACCAGCATCTGAGAACCCTTGTTCTAGTATTTCATAACTCCTCAGCTCCGAGATCCTGTCGTACGAGAAACATGCACACTCAGCAACTAGAGCAATTCCTGAAAAAGGGTAAAATTCTGATGAGTGGGGAGAAAACAGCCTGGTGGCGGCTCACTGCAGTGCATGTGATCATCCAGATAATAACAGCCTCTCCAGGATGTAATTAGTGCCCTCGAAATTGGAATATGACTGTTTAATAATTTAAGTGAGATCATCAGGATTAATGAATAGCAGTTAAAATTAAACGTGGGGCCATAAATCCAGACAGGCCTGTTCCCGTGCGACAAGTATTTATGACAAGGCATCCTGGAAAACAGGGTCTGGCCGAGGCTAAAGGCACCTTAACTTAGCTGGTCCCCGTGTGATATACGGCCTGCGGTTCCCACCACCCAGTGCCTGCCGAGTCTGCGCCTCATTTCAACACTATCGAAATGATCTGAGGTGCCCGTCAAGGATGCAGACTACCGGGTCTATCCCAGAACCACTGCATCGGAATGTCTGTGGGTGAGCCCTGGTACCTGCGTTTTAACAAACTCTGAGGTTGATGTTGGTATGGATGCGAGTTCAGAACCACTGCATGAAGCCAGCTGGAACTGGAGACTGGGGGTCACACGCCAGGGGTGGGCTGTCTGCCTTTGAGGCCTCTTTCTCTGGCCACCAGACTAGAGGGTTCTCCCCAGGGTCCTTTCCTTCCACGGAAATCAGCGCCCTCTTGCAGTTGACAGCATCCTATTGCTTTTCAGCTCATTAGGCTCTTTCACATTGTCAGGCTCATCTAATCACCATAACAAGACACTGAGGTAGATGGGGCAGCTCGGTGCTCATCATCCACATTTTTGTTAATAGTAATAATAATGGCTGCCACCACAGCATCATTAATGAGGACTGTTTACTGAACTTCGACCATGTGCCTGAGTGATGGAAACCAATGCCAACTAGTTTACCCAGCAGGGAAGGCGCTGGTTTATGGGGTGGGGAGAGGACAGGGGTGGAGCCGGCCTGAAGTACATGTGGATTTTAGGTCGGGCTTGGCCAGCACCACAGGTCAGCCCCCTGGGAGAATCACCATGGCCATGAAGAGGGGATACCGCCGGCCAGAGGGCTGGAGCCGCCCTCACAGCTGGGTGGTATTACTGACTGCCTGTTCCCCCAGGCGTCGGTCACAAGGGATGGGTGATAGGTGAGGAGCCGTTCACCGAACTGACTGCGTCCCCCATTTTCCCTCGGCCAAAACACGGGAAGGAGATAGTTTGCGTCTACTACAGAGACCATTTAGAGTAACCTCCGCTCAGGAAGAGGGTCTATTTATAAGTCATGTCCACCCACTTGTGAATGAGCGCCGCTTCCGTCCTACGGCAGCAGAGACGTGTTTTCTGAGAAAGGTCGGAGCTGGTCTTCCCTCCCGCCTGTCGCAACAGTCGTGCTGGCTGTTGTGGGCGTTCTGGGAAGGTAATTGTTAGTTTGAGTTTTCCATGAACAGTGGCTGGAGTGCAGCTATTATTTAGAATATTCTAGACCATATATTTTGACAGCATACAGACAAAAAAAAAAAAAAACCCTAACAGGTTCTGAGAACTCTGGGCAGAAAACATAGCCTTGTAATCCCAGCTGTTCTCACCCTCACTGCAGATCGTTAGCGATGCCCAGTAAACCCCATTCATTGTGACCCACAGGAGCAGACGACAAACAGGAGATGGTGGGAGTTACCGGCTATTCAGGGCTCCTGGCTGCTCATAAATAACGTGGGCATCTCTGAAGAGGGCTGCGATGATGGAGCAAACAAAATTAAGTTTTTCCCATTATCCTGGGAGGAATGAGCATTTTGGTCTTTCAGAAGAAGGACCTGAGTACACACGAGGACCCCGAGGCTGGGAAAGGCAGTGTGCATCTGATAGCACTTAGTAGGAGCCAAGGTCCCCACATTACACAGAGGAAGGGAGGTTAGTGTTTGCTTCTTTATTCTACACAATGATGCAAAAATTACAGGAGATTTTTCTATTTGAGAGAGTAAAGCGAGAGAATAAAAAGAGAAAAGGGAAGTTAAACTTCCAATGCCCATGAGCTCTATATTGCTTGACTGCTATGGTTTCCTCCTTTCGGTTTTTGGAATAAGTAAGTGATGTAGAAACGTGTGGATGTGGCCTTTTTGATCTTCAGAGCTGTCGAGCATTTCCTATTTTTGACTATGAATATTGGTAACATTTTAAGCCTCCGGTGTTTACACTGAGACATCTAAAGGTGTCTCTGGATTCAAGTCAAACGAGAATCGGCTCTGGAAGGTGGCTGCCTCTCACAGATGGGATTGAAACGTGCAGGGGGAACCATCAGGGGCTGGCAGTTCTGTGGGGACCCTGGGAAGAGTGAGTGTCTGCTCGATGCGTCGTTCTGCAGCTGCCCGTGCACTGGGCACTGGGCAGGTCACAGGTAGTGCCTACTTCTGAGCAGATGTGCTTCATGAACCTTCTAGAACCGCCAGCATTGAGAGGTTCTGGCTAATATTTATGGTGAATGAAAGCAGTGGAACATATCTGTTAGAGATATGAACGTGTATCCAATGTCATGGCTAAACATTTCATATCTTTACCTAACAGTTCTGTTGTTTTTACCTCCAAGTTGTTTTATTTAGGCAGTGGGGTGTGGAGAGATGGTGAATTTCCTGTACTTTGGTTTGGTTTAAGCTTTCTGCTAAATCTGATTTTTTCCTTTAGGTGAATATTGGCTACAAGAGGCGTCCCATAAAATCAGATATATGTTTAAATTGCTGACACCAGTGTCTGGCACATGCTAAGTGCTGTGCTGGGTGGTGGTGTCATTATTGCCACTATGTCCATGCCCCTCTGTGATGTGGAGAAAACCAGCCTTTCGGCTCCCCACTTACGGGGTGAAACGTGAATGACGGGAAAGGGGTTCGGCTGGTTCGTACCAGATCCTACTTGTACTTTGGTCTCAAATTTCCCCCTCCAGACCCTGAGTAAATGCCAATTCAATCAGACCTGAGCCAGGAGAAAGGCCCAGGAGCCTTGGATGATGACAGGAGGGGACAGCTATGTGACTCTTTCCCTGGGGACCTTATTCCAAGGGCCTCCAATAACCTGCCCCACTGGATTCTGCTTCCTGCCACTACGTTTTTAAGGAAACAATAACACAAAAGAAAAGGCGAGACTGTATTCCTCACAAGGAAATCAGGAGGATATCAGCAATTTAGCAGTTTTGCTGTGCCAAGTTTTTAAAACGTAGAAGGCTCACCTGCTTCAATAGAAGCATCACCTTTCTGAAAACATAACACGGCTATTTTCCACTACAGAAACGATGCTTTCCCAAATATCAGAGCTTCTGATGCTTCACATGCAATCTGAGTGATTTGTTTGATTTTTTTTTTTTTTTGCTATCCCAGTAAATCATTTATATGGGGCTTGAGTCACAAAATCCTAAGTTTTTATAAGATGCACAAAATATCCTATAAACATACTGACTCGTGCATTCTGTGTGCCTGCCAGATATCCACCAAAAGGCTTGTAGATTTCCCTCATTATAAACTAATTGATATTCAGTAACAGCTTAAATCTTCTTAGCAGTTCTCTCCTTTGGAGTCTGAGAGGGAAGCCTGAGGATGTCAAAGATATTAAAGAAGAGACTCAAGAAGCCTATGAATTTTCTCAGTGGGAGGACACCCAACAGAGCGATCCTGAACACGTGAACCCATCGTGGGCAGCTCAATCGGTCCCGTCAGACGGGATGACTAACCAGGAGGAGGCTCCTCTAAGGCAAGTGAGCAGTTTAGACCACCTACCATCACTCCCTCCGAGATCTGTAAGAGGGACCTACTTCCCCTGCCCTCAAATCTCACTCCTGGCAACAGTGTTTCACGTCTTGGGCGGCTGGGAGGAAGGACATGCAGGGCATGTGATGTATGGACTGTCATTCTGTCTGCACGGCCTACTTTATCCTTTCCTTCCTAGGATGCTCTCCTTGGCGAAGACTCTTCCCCGCTAGGGGGGCCCAGAGGTCCTCCGAGGCTGGGCGCCTCCCCGGGTCAGCTGTTTCGGGAGGGAAGCGGGTGGAACAGATCTGTGTCGTGCTCTCTAGGTCAGCCCAACAACACAGCTAACATTCCGGGTCATCCGACTCCTCTTTCTGTTTCACCACTGACTCGGGAGGAGAGAGGTGATCGTCACTCCGTAATGACAAGGGAAAATGATTGTTGAAGTTAAATGAGAGAAACCAGGGGTATAAAGTTACATATGATTGGATGTCTGCTACACAAAGTGCAATGTAAGGGGACTAAACGTAGATTCACATTATGGGATATTATCTATTAAAAAACAGATGAGTTAGCTTTCTATTGACCCAAGAGATATCCATTATGCATTAGCAGGAAAAAAAAAAGAGTAATGTGTACGGTACGATCCCATTAAAAGGGGAAAATACCATGCAAAGATTAGGGGTTAAGGTTCCGGGATCAGAATGCAGGTTTTTAAAGCAGAGCTCTGCCTCTTTGAGCTTAGTACACGCTGGCCACTTACCTACCCCCTGCATCTCAGTTTGTCGTCTGTCAATGGGGCTAAAGATGTTGTGACCTTTTTTTTATTTTAAATAGAAAAAAGGCGTTTGAGATCGAGTCCAGTGGTCTTCACACTGGGAATGACGGAACTCAGGATCGGGCTGTGACAATGAACGAGTGAATGTATTTGGCACACAGTAAATGCTCAGTGAGTATTAGCAGTTGTCACATGCTGTGACATGTCAGTATTATTATACATACCGGACTGTTAAAGGTAGTCACCTCATTTGGGGTGAAACTAGAGGGGGGTTGGGAGAGTATGAAAAAGAACATGGGAATAAAGACACTGGGAACCAAAGAAAATATACGAATAGCAGATAAGCATATGAAAAAATGTCCGACAGCTAATGTCGTTACGGGATTGTAAATTAAGACAGTGATAAGATACAACTAAACACCTGTTAAAATGGCAAAAATCCAAAATACTGACAACACCAAGTGCTGACAAGGATGCAGAGCAACAAGTACTCTTGATCATTGCTGATGGGAATGCAAAATGGTTCAGTTACTTTGGAAGACAGTTTGACAGTTTCTTATACAACTAAACACGCTCTAATCTAGCAGTTGTGCTCCTTGGTATTTATCTAAGTGACCTGAAAACTTACGTCCACACAGAAACATGCACACGGATATTTATTGCAGCTTTATTCATAACTGCCAAAACTTGGAACTAACCAAGAGGTCCTTCAGTACAGGAGTGGACAGATAAACTGTGGGACATCTAGATAATAAAATATGATTCAGCATTAAAAAGGAAGGAGCTGTAAGTCATAAAAAGACATGGGGGAACCTTAAATGCATATTCCTAAGTGAAAAGAGCCAATCTGAAAAGGCTACACACCGTGGGATTCCAATTACATTAAGCATTCTGGGAAAGGCAAAACTGTGGAGACAGTGAAAACGCAGATGGCTGGCAGGGGCTATGGGAAGGGGAAAGACGAACAGGCAGAGCACAGAGGGTTTTGGGGGCAGTGAAACTATTTTGTATGATACTATAATGGTGACTCTATGTCATTATACATTTGTCCAAACCCACAGAACGTAGAACTCCAAGAGTAAGTCCTAATAAAAACTATGAATTTTGAGTGGTCACGATGGGTCAACACAGGCTCATCGGTCACAACGAAGGTGCCAATCAGTCCAGTGCAGCCACAGGACACTGAGGGGGGAGGGGCAGTGTGGGAGAGGCCATGTGTGTGTGGAGTGTGGAGGACTAAAGTTGCTCTAAAAATCAAGTCCCTAAAACAAACAAACAAACATGGGGGTGGCACTGAATATTAACAGTAATTGCTCAGGTGAGGAGATCACAGGTGGCTCTTCCTGCATGTCCACCCTTTCCCCTGGATTCCCAGCCTGTGTACCATTCCCTCTGTCTGGAACCTTCTTCCTCTGCCCTGCCCCACGGAGTAACATCTGCTTATCCCTGAGGACTGAATTGACCTCAGTTGTCTCAGGGAAGTCCTCCCTGATCTTCTCTGTGCTCTGCAGCACCTGGACCTCCCCCGAGTGCCACGGTGCCAGGGCCTCACGATTGCCCGCCCCCCCCATGCCTGCCTGCCCTGCTGGAAGTGAGCCTTCGAACGAAGGGGAGTCTGCTTTACTCCTGCTGTATCCCCAGCCCCCAGTAAGTACAGAGTCCAGCAGAGTCATTCCATGACTTTTGTCGAATACGTGGGTACGAATTCAACCAGGATTAATGTACAGAAAACAAGCAACCTTAAGTTGACCATGGAGAATGGCCACCCCAAGTCGTGGGGACACCGGCAGTAAACCACAGCCGTGAGAGAGATGACAGGAACTGAAGAATGGATGCCTGTGGGGCAGCGTCAAGAGATGCTGAAATGAAAATCGGGTCAGGGCAAACAGATTCCTGTGATGTGTCCCACGACGGGCGTGGTGTGAGCGTGCTGCCCAAGTTACCAAGCCCATCATGGAAAGAGGCCTGGGACCCTGGTGAGCATCTCTCCCACGGGAACCGAAGGGCCTGTCATGTCCATGCTCCTTCCAGCACGGCTCACTGCCGCAGTCTGCCAAGGGCTCTGCAAACACTTGCTTAAGGAGTTCCCTTTAGGGAATCCGTCCTTGTGTACATGTAAAATTTGTTTTAATCCTCACCTGAGGGTGTGCTTATTGATTTTTAGAGAGAGGAAAATGGGGGGGGGGGAGAAACAATGATGAGAGAGAGAGAAACAGCGACAGGCTACCTCTTATATGCACCCCAACCGGGGACCAAACCCGCAATCCAGGCATGTGCCCTGACTGGGAATCAAACCCACGACCTTTTGCTTTGCAGGACGATGCTCCAACCAACTGAGACGCACCTGCTAGGGCCCTGTGTACATTTCTGTTAGTTTATTTGCTGACAGAAAGTTGGGGTGGGGAAAATGCTATCGGTGAGCTGATACCACAGCCTTTCCTTTCTGTACCTCATCATTCCGGGCCCCGTATAGTTCACCTAAAGATAACAATCCTTCCCATGGACTACATATCCATTTTTTCTAGAAAATCAACCCTGTTGAAAAGTGGGAAGGGGAAGGAGAAGAGTTCCAGACAAAAACAAATGACCAAAGGGCTTTCTGTGTTTCCTAATGAAAATCTCCTACCCAGACAGTGCAACACGGGGGCGGGTCTCTCCCAAGTGCAGAACCACCCCCCGCAATCCTCAAGCACAGCTCATGCATCTGAAGAGCTTCTGGAGACCCCTGGACACGCAGTGGCCTATTTGTAAGCACGCCAGGGCTCTTCCGGTGTCGGCGTCTGCCTCCACTCTGGTCCCCGGAGCTGCCTGCACAGAGCTCTGGATCTTATTTCGAGAACTCGTCTGCTCCAATTTCGTCTCCTACCCAAGGTCCCGACCCTTCGCTGAATTTCAATTAGTTGCCCCGAGGATCCTGGAGGAGACTCATTTCAGAGGAAAACACCTTCAGCCAGGCAGCGCCAACACGGCCCGTAGTTAGTGCCTATGAATTTCGACTCTGAGAACTGCCACTTGCACGCGGCCCAGAGAAACGCCTCCTGCAAAGGCCCGCGTTTGCTGCGCTTGAGACAGGCCTCTCGTGAAGCCGACACCGCTTCCCCCACGTCTCGTTTTTAAAGCAATCACTGTGGAGTAAGTTTTCCTCCAAAGCTGCCTTGAGAATTGCTTCCTGAAACAGGAATAATGATTGTTTTTCTGAAAAAATGCCAGTCGCCAGCTCTGACAGCTGATGTGCAGGATGGAGGATGGTGAGGTGAGACTTCTCCTCCGGGTTCTACACGTGATTCACTGAGAGGATGGGGCAATGATCAGGGACATGGGTCTTCACTGCCACCTGAGAAATGGGACAATAGTTAATCAATCCCCTATCTTTTGGGGGTGTGGGTGTGGCACCACACTGCATTAATATTTTTGCTCTCTGGAGAAACAGATGCACTTGGAGAATGTCATTCTTATAAAACTGACCTTTTCTTTCTCAAGATTGTTACTTTTTTTTTTATGGGAGCGAGTGGGGGTGGGCGGTCATGTTATTTTTATCCCTGAGTATAACTTTAAGGAAATTGAGATATTAGAGGTGCAAACCATTAGGGTACAGGACTGGCCGTCCTTGATAATGAGCTCTTTTTAGCAGGAAGTTTGCTCTTTAATACAACAGAAAAGTAATTTACTGAGAAGTGTCCCTGGGGACAGAAAGGAATCACAAACGCGCTTCTGCGGATATTTCACACAGCCAGCTACGGCGAGGAGGGACCAGACTGTTTTCGGAGCCTGGAGATGGGTTTCCTGTCTCCTCTGCTAGCAGCTGGCTGTGCCCACTGCTCCAGGCCTTGGGGTCCCCACTTGTAAAACGAGCAGGCTGAGATACATCTGTGGTTTCTGTGCATTGCTAAGCAGCGGAACAATTTTTTAGAAACCGAACACAGACCACGCCAGGAGGGGCACCTGAACCCCACCTGCACCTATGAGGTTCTCCATACCCCTCACAGCACCCCCCAAGGGGTAGGGAGAACCTTGGCTATTTGCTTCAAGGAGCAGAGGCTGTTTCTGTTGCAGCGTGGTACACGGAAATCCAGTAATCACATGAGCAATGTGCCCGTTTATGTTGCTTTTCACGGTCCGGCTGCGAGCCGATGGGTGGTGGGCCCAGCCTCGAAGAAGGCTGACACTGGGAGAGGAGACCGGAGCAGGGGAGCAGGAGAGGGAGAAAAAGGCAGTGGGAGAGGAATATACCCTCGTATTCCTAATTACTATGTACAGAAGCGAAAATTAACAGTGAAGAAGGCAAAGAGGAAAAAACGGCTTCATTCGGAATACGATGTCAGAGGTGAGCTTTACGAATGCCCCGGACTGGCAGGAAGATGAACGAGTGGGTCCCAGAGCAAATTAAGCCTGAAATATCACTGGAGGCAAAGATGACAAAGCTGAAGCTGTCCTACTTCAGGCACATCCAGAAAAGGCAGGGCTCTTTGGAAAAGACAATAACGCTGGGAAAATAGAAGGCGGCAGGAGAGGGAGATGAAATATGGGCCCAATGGACCTGATAAAAGGAGCCCTAGGCGTGAGTCTGCAGGAGCTGAGCAGGGCTGCTGAGGACAGAGCACGGCGGCCATCGCTCGTCACAGGGTCGCCGGGAGTCAGAGCCCACTCAACGGCACACGCAAACACCCAGAGCAAGGGTCCTGGGCTTTGAATTTCCAGGCCCGGGTGTGCCGCTCACCGGCTGCGTGACTCTGGGCAAGTCACTTACTTAACCCAGCTCCCCATCAGAGACCCAAGGACCCCAAGGCCTTCCTCAGAGGTCGTTCTTGTCAAGAACAAATGGGACAATGTATGGGCCCGGTACATTCAAATGACCACCTACATGGCAAATGGGCAGGAAATCGTTCAGGTGGGAGGTGAGGCAACAGAACATTTGTTTAATGTTTGACAATTCACAAAGCCCTTTCACCCACAGAAGTGGGAAGACTGTGCCTGCACCTCCATGTCTGTGTGTCCACCCTGACTCCCCTCCTGCCACCAGTCACAAGTGATGTCAGTTACAGGTGATGTCAATAACAACAACGATAACACCAAGCCCCAGTGTTCATGTCCAACATTCACTAGGTGCCAGGCTCTGTCCTAGGCACTTTACCCGAAACTCGTTTAACAGTCGCAGCTGCCTACAGAGGAGGGCACTGGAGCACAGAGGTCAGGTGACGGGGTCTGGTACGTGGCAGGGCCAGCGTCAAAGGTGCAACCTCTGCCAGACTCTCTGCTAAAGAACAGGGCTGTGGAGGCCCGGAGACACCCCCCCGGCTTCAGTGGGCTCACGGACCTCACTTCAGGGACACAAATACATCTCATACAAGGTGCTAGACGCTACATAACCATGGTGGCCAAGTGTTAAGGGGACAGAGGGAAAGAACTCTGATCATTCACTCATCGGACACGTGCGTTTCATGTGTGAACAAGACCAGTGTGGTGGCCCCTGATCTCGGAAGGTACCGTCTAGCAGGGGAGACACGCAATCCAGTCAATATCAACACACATAATGTTCACATGTTATACTTATTTGTATTTTAATTCTGCCAGTGATAAATGCTAAGAAGGAAAAATAAATGGTTTCATGACAATGAGTGTAGGTCAAGAGTTAGGGAAGGATTTTAGAGGTGGTAGCAACTGAAGTTGTGTGTGTGTGTGTGTGTGTGTGTGAGAGACAGAGAGAGAGAGAGAGGGGATGTGTACACACACACACACACACACCCACCCACCACTGAGGCATCTTACTAAAGGCATGCAATTAAGAACGTGGTCTTAAAATGGGTCAACAGGGAGGTCAGCTTTGTTCGCTCTGGAGCGCACTCAGACTCCCTCCCTTCACCCTTGATTAGCACCTCGACACAATGTGAACAGTGGAGAGGATTCTTCTTGATTTTTCTGCAACTGGTGAAACCTTTGATGCAAAAGTTGAAGCTACTGGCTGCAAGGCAGTGTGGTACAGTCGCTAGGATCACATGCTCGGGAACAGACAGCCAAGGTCTGGTCACCACATCACCATGTAAGAGCTGTATAGCCAAGGCTAAGACACTTAACCTCTGAGTCTGTTTCCTTATTGTTGAACGGCATGGCAGATATTACTTTTTTTAACACCTTCTCTAATCCACTTTCCTGCCTCTACTAAAATCAGAACACTCCTATGGCCCCGCCACCCTTGCAGATACAGGTGCCCAGACGGCAGAATTGTGGCCAAAAGTCTTTCGTGAATAAGAAGACAAAGTCTTGAAAGGAAGAAGCTTTGTTCTCTTTGCCCTCCTTCCTTCTTCCTGAGCCATAGCAGCCATTCTGTGACCATGAGGATGAGGAAGCAGAAAAAAAGAAGCCTGATTCATTCTTTGATGATAGCCTTGAGCAGCTGTACCAATCCTGAATCTTATTACAAAATGAATGATTAACTAAGGAAGAAATCCTTACTTGTCTGAGCTATTGTTTATCAGGTTTTCTGTTACACTTTAATGCATTTCTGTAGAGATAAAAATGGGATAAAAATAAAACCTACTGCGTGCGTTGCTGTGAGGACTATACAAGATAATGCGCACACAGTGTCAGGTTCACGGCCGGGCGCAGAGCAAGAGTCAGTAAATGGCGGCCCCTATGTTGGTGCTGCTGAAGTAGGGAAAACCTGCCACCCCTTTGGCAAGGAAGTCCCAGGAGGGAGCACTGAGGGCGGGAACTGGGCGAACGGGCCCTACCTCGATCGCTGAAGTCATCAACCAGCACAATCTCGGCGATGAGCTCCGGGGGTGAGCGGTTCAGCACGCTGTGGACGGTGCGGAGGAGGGAGGACCAGCCCTCATTGTGGAAGGGGATGATGATGCTGGTGTTGGGGAGCGTCTCCAGGTAGCGTTTTCTGTTGCAGCTAGAGGGAGACACGGGGGACAGGGAGAGGACAGGTTCAGCTCTCATCTTGCCAAGAGAACTCAGGCACATGTTTTGGCTAAGTGCGAATCCCACTCCCTCTCCAGCCTTCAGGGAATGAGTGAAAGCTGGAGACACTTCTGCCACTCCAGAACCTTCTTCTACTTGGCATCCTGAACCTGCACCTGTTTGCCTCCAACCCCTGTACACACAGTTCACGGGGATAAGCACACACGATCCAAAAGAAGGGCAGCCAGTGCTGATGGAGCAGCACGGGGGTTCCGTGCTTCATTACCGTGTTTAAGCCTCAGTCATGATACGAACGTGGGTGCCCATCCTCACGACCCCATGTAGTGGAACACGGGTGCCCATCCTCACGACCCCATGTGGAGGAGAGCCCTTCAGCAGCTCTGGACTCTCTCCCCGCCCTGCACATTCATCCCAGTGGGGGAGAAACCCTTTATCCATGAGTTTGGAAGAATCACCTAGGCTTCACTGGCTCAGCCCCCTCTCTCTTCCCCTCTCCGGGCTCTTCCAGCAAAGGGCTTGTTTTCTCCTCCACCCTTCCTCAGCCCCGTGGTAAGCCTCAGGGTGGGAGGCCCTGCCCCTGTGGGCCTGCCATATCATTACAGCACCGAAAAGAATTATCATAGCCCCTTATTATCATCGAGTATCTAGATGGTGTTCAAATTTCCTGGGTCTTCTTGTGTCTTCTCATAGTTGGTCTGTATAAATCAGGATCCAGACGAGGTTCATACACTGCCTTTAGCTGATGTCTCCTGTGTCTCTTTTTTTCTTACAGTTTATTTGTTGAAGAAACGGGGTCATTTGTCCTATAGGGTTGCCCACAGTCTGCATTTTGCTGCTTGCTTTGCTGTGGTTCTCTGAATGTTTGTTTATCTGTCCACCCTCCAACCCCAGTTCCTGTAAACTGGTAGTTAGATCTAGGGGCTTGACCTAATTGGATGGAATATTCTGGCAACATTTTCAAAGGTGTGAGTATCCCATGGGAAATATGCAATATCCAGTTGTCTTTCCTTTTGTGATGTTGGTGAATTGATGAATCCTTTATTTCATCGGGGGTTTGCAAAAACGATGATATTCTAATTCTATAATTCTTCACTTACTAGCTGGAATATTTCTATCAAGAAAAATGACCACACTAACTATTTGGTTACCCCGAAGTACAGGAAAGACAGTGTAAGTTCTTGATTCTTTGTTTCAGAATGACTTGGTTTCCCAGAACTCCCCAAAGATGGCAATTAGTGGTTTTCATTATGATCTCATACATTTTAACATAATTAATATGTCTCAATTCAGGGTAAGTATTATTCTTACTGGTTCTCAATAAGCCTGTCTTAGCCCAAGGGAGTCTTCTCGAGTTGGCTCCTCGTCCTTCCAACATAACCACAGAGTACTGATAGCTTCTCTGCTCTCTGATAAAAGATACCAGAAGATCCCAGGCTTAGCCGGTACACTTCCTGCCCTCACTCAGAATCAGCCATTCTGCCAAGGAACCCTGGCTCCTTAATACCATCAATACCTCCATTCAGATACTGGGCACTGAGGGCACTCACTACTGCTGGCTTGGTTATGGTTTCTACACCTTCACGGTGGCTGGAGCTAGAAATATACTTTAGTAGATATGTCATACGTTTATGCTGAAGTTTTATATTTAATATTTAGGGTTAGAGTTTTATTAAGCTTCAACTTTATATTGCATCTCCTTTTACTGAGATGTGATTCACATACCACAAAATTCACCCTTTTAAAGTATGCAATTTAGTAGTGTTTAATATAATCACGAAGTCGTACAACTATCACCACTGTCCAACTCTAGGACATTTTCATTGCCACTAAAAGAAAGTCCACCCACATTAGCAGTCACTACCCGTTATTCCCTTCCCCTCGTCCTTGGCAACCATTTATGTGCTTTCTGTTTTCACATGTTTGCCTATCCTGCACATTTTACATAAATGGAATCATATAATATGTGGTCTTTGTGTCTGGTTTCTTTCACTTTATTCTTTTTCACGGCACAATACCATTTCACTGGATGGATATGCCACATTCATTTATAGGCAGGCATTTGGGTTGTTTCTCCTTTTGGCTATTATAAATATGCTGCTATGAATATTCATGTACAAGTTGTTGTGCATACATATGTTTTCAATTCTCTTGGGTAGATACCAAGGAGTAGAATTATTCGATCATAAAGTAACTCCATGATTACTCTTAAAAAAAAAAAAACTACCGACCTGTCTTCTAAAGTAGAAGCACCATTTTCCATTCCTGCCAGCAATTACGAGGGTTCCAGTTTCTCCACATGTGCTTACCAACTCTTGTTATTGTCATTCCTATGATTATAGACATCCCGGTGGGTATGAAGTGGTATCTCATTATTGCAGCTTTCTAATTGTATATCTTCTTTGGAGAAATAAATGTCTAGTAAATATGTATTTCATTTTTAAGTTGTTCCTTGCTCATATAGAGAAACAAAATGGATTTTTGTATACTGAGCTAGTATTTTACAATCTTCCTGAACACATTTATTAATACTAATTTTTTTAGTGTGGATTTCTTAGGATTTTCCATATATGAGAGTGTTGTTTGCAAATAGAGACAGTTTTACTTCTTTCTTTCCAATTGAGATGCCTTTTTTCTTGTCTAATTGCTGTGGCTAGAAACTCCAGTACAATGTTGAGCAGAAGTGACAAGAGCAGACACCCTTATTTTGTTCCTAATCTTAGGAGGAAAAGCTTTCAGTCTTTCACCATTAAACATAATGTTAGTATGGATGTTTCACAGATGCTCTTCACTGGGTTGAGGAAGTTCCCTTTTGTTCCTAGTCTGCCGAATGCTTTTGTCATGAAAAGTGTTGTGTTTTGCCCAATGCTTTCTGTGTCTAATGAGATGACCATATATGGGGTTTGTTCTTTATTCTGTTAATAGAGTATTGGGTATATTATATTGATTGATTTCTATATGTTGAACCAACCTTGCATTTCTAAGTTCTATTTGGTCATGGTGTAAAATCTTTCTTATCTGTTGCTGAATTTTGTTTGCTAGTATTTTGTGGAGGATTTTTGCACCTATATTCATCAGGGATATTGGTGTGTAGTTTTCTTGTAATGTCAGTCTGGTTTTAAATATTTTACCTCTTTTGCTAAAAATCTAGGTTTTTTTAAAGATTTTTAAAAAATTTACTTATTTTTAGGGAGGGAATGGAGGGAGAAAGAGAGAGAGAGAGACACCAATGCACGGTTGCTGGGGGCCGTGACCTGCAACCCAGGCATGTGCCCTGACTGGGAATCGAACCTGCGATGTTTTGGTTCGCAGCCTGCGCTCCATCCACTGAGCTACGCCAGCCTGGGCCAAAATCTAGGTTTTTAACATGTACACAGTTACTTAGTTTTTTTCTCTACAGTATATAAGTTTCAGCAAAATAATATCAACATTATTGCTAACAGTGATTATAGAAAATACAAGATTCCTTTTGTCCTTCATTCCTCTCTATCTGTGGAACCTGTTTCATTAGGGATATTAGGAGGTTTCCCAAGGGCCCAGAAGAGGTGATCTGAGGACCAGGCAGACTCAAAGGGAATGAAAAATCTTGTATCTGGAAATCAGCTGAGGTGGGCAGAGTAGCAGTCCCTATGTCCAAGCCTTAATCCACAGGAGCTGTGAACATGTTACCTTACATGGCAAAGGGGACTTTGCAGATGTGACTAAGGTTAAGAAGCTTAAGATGATTTTGAGAAACCTGAATTATCCAGGTGGGTCCAATCAAACTCAGGAGTCCTTCGGAGCAGAGAACATTTCTGGCTTGGTTAGAGCAATGGGAAGGAAGGAATAAAGATTTTAAGTGTGAGAAGGACTCGACCCACCCCTGCTGGCGTTGAAGATGGAGGGAGGCGTTGTGAGCCAGGGAAGGCGGGTGGCCTTCAGAAGCTGGAAATGGTCCTCAGCTGACAGCAGGCAAGGAAACGGGATGCTCACTCCACATAACTAAATTCTGCTAACAGCGCAGACAATCAAGATTTCCCTGGAGCCCCCAGAAACGAATATCCAGCCAATGCCCTGATGTTGGCCCAGTGAGATCCAAGTTGGACTTCTGATTTACAGAACTGTAAAGATGAATTTGTGTTGATTAAGCTGCTAAGTGTATGGTAATGTGTTACGGCAGTTCGAAAACTCATGCATAAGGAGTCATCCTAGATACCCTTTGCCCAGTGCATAAACATCATTTGCAAACATTTAAAAAGGGAAAGGTCTGACATGGAAACTCCCACGAGTCTCACGTGGCAGCGATGGGCTAGAGTTGACAGTGGATGCCTCTCTGTATGGGTCAGGTGTGCTCGGGCCCTCAGCTCTCTACACTCCCACAGCTGTATGCCAGGGCTGCTTCCCTGACTCCTGCTACCTCCAGGTGCCTGGAGACATTTGAAGTTGAGAGCCCAAAAGCATCATGGGAGGGAGCTTCACAATACTGGTAAGAAGTCTGGGGGGAAAATTTGCGACGTCTGGGGCAATGCACATAACAGAATCTCTCCTTTTGTATGACACTGCAATGCACTGTTTAACTGTCAGAATGTGCCCAGGTCTCTTGGCAACTTACTTTGATATGTATCAAAAATAAAATGGGTGGATGGAGGGAAAGAGGGATGGACAGACATGATCAAGTCAGTAGAGGAATGTTAACTGCATAATCTAAATGGTGGGAACATGAACTTTCTGTGTACAATTCTTTAAACTTTTCTGTATGTTTGATAATTTTCAGAAAGAAATATTGGCCCTGGCTGGTGTGGCTCAGTGGATTGAGTGCCAGCCTGCAAATCAAAGGGTCGCCAGTTCGATTCCCAGTCAGGGCACATGCCTGGGTTGAGGGCCAGGTCCCCACTAGGGGGTGCTCGAGAGGCAACCCCATGTGGATGTTTCTCTCCCTCTCTTTTTCTCTCCCTTCCCTTCTCTCTAAAATTAAATAAATAAAATCTTTAAAAAATAAAAGATTAAAAAAAAGAAATATTGGGGGAAAATTGGATCAGGGTTTATGGTTGCCCGAGTTTCAAATTCTCTCTGCTAGCGCCAACAGAAGCTGGGGTAGAGGATTAAATTCTGGGATTCTGGCGGTGAGCTCAGTTCCAGCTGTGTGAACCAGACTCCTCTAATTCTGGCAGTCCAGTTCTGCTGGACAAGTCAGTCTCTCTCTTTCCCCTCGGGACCTCTGGAATTCTTGCACGTCCTCTCTTGCTCGTCCATCTGGCTGGACTGTTTTCATCCAGGCTTCACACAGCTCTTCTCCGCCCCTTTCCTCACTTCTCTCGTCCCTTTGATCATTTCAGCCAGCCTTCTCCAACTTCATTATATCAGCCCTCACAAATAAACGAAAGCCCCTCTTCTTAAAAATCTCTTCCCCTTAACTCAACTGAGTTCTCCGTGGCCAAGAAAAATAGGCAACATCTCGCTTTCTACAAGAAGTCCCGCCTTCCATCCAATTTCACAGGAGGCTTGCTTGACTGAAGCAGCACTGGGGCGGGGGCGAGGTGTGGTCAGCTGTAATAAACTGCCTGGAGTCCAAGGGGTGAAATACAGTAGAGCTGTTACGCAGCAGAGAGCCCAGGCTCTCTGAAACCTCAGAACTGGACCCCAGAGCCTGCCAGTAGATAACACTGCAACACCTTCATATAGGGAGGGAATTAAACACCACCACAGTAGACTAAATAGACTAAATTCGCTTCTAATTTAATCCAATCATGGAATTAGAGATTATTCAGTACTTGAATAAAAGGTTTGGCTTGAATCGCAACCCTGAGCGTGTGCCTTTTTCTTTTTTTGGTCTCCTCTCTTTTTCTCCCTCTCCTATTCATCTATCCACTTATTTACTAAACAAGCACAAAATGGCATTTTGATTTTTGCCATGTGGGCCAGCCAGCAGTTTGATCCCAGCTTAGCAGAGGCTCTTTGTTTAAGTGAAAAAAAAAGTGACGTGCTAAAATGAATCCCTCCAGTACCCAGGACACTAGGTTCTGAAGACCTGCCTCCAGGCCCCCTTCCTGTTGGGAGCTTGTGCAAAAGGCCCCGTTTCTCTTCCCCTTATTGGGCCTCGGACCCCAGTAGACAGAGGAGGCCTGGGGATGGTGGATGGAAGGCGACCGACCACCACAATGACCTCCCCATCTGAGAAGTGTCCTTTAAGACCTGTCTGCATGTTGCGTCTTGAGATGACAACACTGGACGGTGGCTTATGCCCAGTTCCTTTGTGTACAGCACACACAAAGTGTCCCCTTGCCAATGCCTCCGGAGGACCACAGAGACTGTGGTCTCCAGGAAGGGAAAACTAGGGCACTGCTCCCAGTGAAAAAGGTGGCCAGACAATAACCACCTCCGCCTCCCCGAACTTCACCGTGCCTGACAGCGTACAAAGCACTCTTCTCCCTCCCTCCTATCATCCGCACCAACCCCTGGGAGGGAGGGGACCCAGGGAGGGTTCCCCCCATTTTCCACATAAGGAAAACAGAGCCCAGAAACATAAGTGGCCTGGATCCAGGACTCAAATCTAGATAGTATCTATTTAAAATAACATTTGTATATGCGCATTTCTTGATGACAGAAGTGGTAGCTGCTCAGTGTGAAAAAAGTCTGGAAAACACAAAAAGGCTAAAGGACAACTGATAATGACAGTGGCGCCCTGCCCAAAGCTGACACCCGGGCTGGCCTCTGTGCTCTTCTCTGGACATGCATCTGTTTCTGCAGCCCGGCATCCACATCTTTGTGCCTTCCCAGGCGCAGTGTGGCTTCCTGAGACGCCTGGAAGACGCCCCTTTGGGCAGGGTCAGACAGAGTGATGCCCTCCCAGAGGGCACGGCAGGGACATGGTGACGCTTCCAGCACGCATCCACCTCGAGGACCCCTCGGCTGACCATTTCTGGCCCCAGATGGCACCACAGAAGAAACAGCTGTGGAGTTTCAAACCTCCCAACTAGGACTTGAGGGAGAAACCGTCTGCCCTTTGCACACGCACTCCCGGGTTCACGGCCCGATGGGGTCCCTCCCCGACAGGGCAAAGCTGAGGCAGAGGCGTGCAGCCTGAGGACAAAGAGGCGTGAGTGGGGGCGTTCCTTGACACACGCCGAAACAGTGACAACGGGGGTACAAACAATACCTGTCAATAGGGAAAGCTTAAATAAATGTGAAAAATTCAACCTGTAGAAGAACACTGAAGAGCAGTTGAAAAATAAGGTGGAGGACCACAACGATGATAACAGCAAACATCTGTGAAGAATGTCCTTTATGCCCGGGAACGTTCTAAGCACTTTAGATGCATTAAGTCACTTAACTGTCCCATTGCTCTTAGGAGCAGTGACTGTCATTGCCGCCAGTACAAAGAGGAAACAGGGCAGAGAGAAGCAGAGTAAGCTGTTAAGGTCAAACAGCTGGTAAGGTCTGGTCAATAGCATCTGGCCTTTATACATCCTATTTTTACAGGGACAATGTATCCGTGCTAGTAATTACATAAGCAAAAAGAAGAACAAATAGATCAAAAACAAAAACGGAGGGAACTAAGTAGGAGCCGAAGCCCTGGCTGCTAGCTCCTGCCCTGCCATGCAAAAGAGAAGGTCCCCTCTGCTCGCTGGACCTTATGTCAGGGAGGGGCTGGACAGATGTGACGGGCAAGTCTCGTGTGCCTGCTTCAAACTCCTTCCCCTAGTCCTGTATTCCCATTCTTTTGGTAACAGCATCCTGACTTTCCTGGGGGAGTCTCCCACCCCTCGTTTCCATACGATTTATGGGGAGGT
Source organism: Phyllostomus hastatus (assembly GCF_019186645.2). NCBI lineage: Eukaryota > Metazoa > Chordata > Mammalia > Chiroptera > Phyllostomidae > Phyllostomus > Phyllostomus hastatus. The sequence goes on from NW_025333611.1 coordinate 17,293,570, forward strand.
CCTTGCCTTTTTTTGAGGATGGGCAAAGGAGCCTGGCTCAGCCAATCAGAGCATTGCAGGTCCCCAGCCACAGGGACGGGTTCAGGGATGGGCATTTGGAAGTCAGAGTAAATCTTTGCTGAGACAACCGGGAAAGAGGCAGGCTCTTTTCTGCTGAAACTGAACATGGGAGGATGCAAGTCTGGTCTGCCCGGGGCCCCCGTGCGGACTCTTCCCTGTCTTGAAATGGTTAACGGAATAGAAAACAGAGCCAGCAGCTGGAGGGCGAGGCTCCCGCTGGCATGATTGAGGGACCCGAATCCAGCTGACGAATCCAGCTGACGCTGAAGCCAAGGTCTACTCCTGGCCTTTTCAGCCACACGAACCAGTATATTTTCTTTTCTTAAGTCAGTTTGAGTTAGGTTTCCATCACTTGTAACTAACAGCATCGCTGCTGCTATAACTGGATGATCTGTAAGCCCTTTCAGTCGAATGAATCTGTTTTGGACCTAATGATGGCTCCTGAAGGACAGAGGCAGAAACTACTGCTACCCAGGAGTTATCTCGACCTGAAGGGCGCAGCCTCGTTTCCTGCTGCGCGGGACCAGAACTCTGCTCATTCACCGACTGGGAGAAAGTGGCCTGGGCTCCGGGCTGCGGTGGGGGACAGGAGGCAGCAGGAAGGCTAGGAAATGATTGAGCTCATTTGTAACAGAGAAGCCCTCAATTTAATATTCCCTAAAGGATTCCGAGCTCTCGGGACACAAAGATGAACCTCATTACACAGGCCCTTAAGATGCGCCCTCAGGGCTTGCTGATGGAACGTTAGAATACTCAAGAAGTCAAAATCAAAGGGAAGCATGGCAAAAACCTTCTCTCCGAGTCAACTTTGTAACAGAACAATCCAACCATTTTGAAGGGAACTATAAGCTCCCTAGGATGGGACACCGTCCACAGGCCAAACTGAAACGCGTCAACCGAATGGACAAACCTGACACTGTATATGTCTAAAGAACTAAGGGTGCTCTGAACCTGGGTTCAAATCCCGACTGCCACTCTGTAGCTGCGAGACCGGGGCAGGGTTCTGCCCCTTGCCAAGCCTCAGTTTCCTTACTTGTGGAAGGGGGATGGGAACACCACAAGAATGTCACGAGAACTAGGTGAGGCTACACATTTAAAACAGCCCTGCGCAGGGAGAAGTAGCTAGCTGTGTCCTTGGAGACGGGTCAAGGCGGAGAACTCACAGCAGAGGATGCTCCTGACTTCAGCTCTCTGGGAGTCAGGGATGGCCATCCCAGGAAAGGGTGCACGGCCTCAGTTAGGCTCAGGCGAGAGTTCTGCTCTTGTCGACATGGGTCCCACTCTCGGTGCCCAGGCTTCAGCCAGCTCACGGCTCAAGTCGTCCTCATTGGCTTATGCCCACAACCACTGGTGTAGTCAGGACATGTTTCCTGAGTACCTACTATGTGACACACACAGTACTATGCCCTGGGATCACAATGGTGAGGAACAAGTCGTGTCCCTGTCCCATGGGATGCAGAGTTGAATGGAGGAACAGACAAATAACATAAGCAGTAATAAATTAGGATAACTTTTCCTCCTTGCACGTGAGTGTGAGGTGAAAGCAGAATGAAAACAGCCTGAGAAGACGAAGAGCGCAGGTGCTGTGAGTGGCACACCGCATGCCCAGCCCTGAGCCTTGTAGATGCGAACAGGGGATGAATGGCTGCTGGGCTGGTTTGGAGCTGGAAGGGCCTAGCCCGACCAACTCGGGGGTGAGGCTTAGCGAGGGGATGAGACGGGCACTGGGTTCTCTTCAACACAGTCCCGTGGAGTCAGAGGGGCCGGGTGATGAGTGTGACAGTTTGAACCCCGGCTCCAGCATCTTTACGAAGGTCCTTTTGCAAACAGGGGAGGTTTAGTTGAGAGCCTGCTGCACTCAGCTGCTCTTCCTGCTCCTCGACAGACAGGTAAGAGAATAACAGAGGTTCATGAATATTGATTAGGCACCTCTGCACCATCCGTTCACCGTCAGATTCTCACCCCCTAACCTGCACCAGGGACTTCAGATCAAGCAGTTTTTAAAGGATCTTGGTTGTGCTGTCTTTGCTTCCCCTTTGAACTCGCATTTTGGAAACCCCCTTGTTCAGATCACACCTAGCTGTAACACAGTTGTAAAAGCAACAACAAAAACTTTTAAGAAGCCCACAGCAAAGTCCGACAGTGTCTTCACCCGGCTGTCCCACGTGATAAAACCGGTCCTCCTGCAGACCCAACAGGCAATGTGTCCCACGTGCTCGAACGTTAACCGCAGGCTGCCAGCAGGAAGGAGGGACTCTGGGAATCAACAAGGTCTGCCTGGGATCACCAGGATGAAATGGTAACCGTAACGCCCACACCTCGGATCTCGGCTAGATGTCAGCTGCCAGGCAAATGCTGTTAGGGGACATGGGCTTTCATGTCAAGCTCCTTAACGATTCACAAAAGAGGAGAAAGAAGAAACAAAGATGTAAAGATATGTGTTCAAGGATGCTTTTGCCATTGTTTCCAGGAGCAAAGGCCTGGAAACAACCTGCCTGCTGTACTTGTACCTGTCTGCCCGCCAACAGAGGAATGGTGGCTGTAGTCCTGTGGAATACTACACAGCTGCTAGAAACACCTAGAAATGTGACCGTAATGCTAAACAAAGTTACTTTGGAATAAAAAGCTACTTATAGAATAAAGTAAAAAGTTCCATTCTTGGGAAACAAACCCAAACCCCAAACCTCTTCACATGTCTGTCTATGTTGCATAAACAACGGAAAAACTACAGAAAGCCAAACTGTTACCATTCACTACCTGGGCAGATCTAGGGATGGAGAGGGGTGTGTGTATGGTGGGGAGGACTACTGCTTTCTCCCCTTAAAACAGTGTGGAGAAGGAGGCTTTCAGCTGGGACCGAATTAGATTCTGTTCCAGGTAAGACTGTTCCTAAACTAAGCTGCGCTGTGCTTGTCTGACCATGCTGTCCTTGATGCCATCTCAACGAAGGGAGAGGATTGATAATCACCTTTATCTTCTGGTCATTGCTCTCTTTTTACTTAAACCCTCTGAAGGCCAACACCACTTAGCAATCAAACTCATCTCTGCAGCCGGTTTTACTGAGTGCTACGTGTCTGCTCCGGGACAGGCGTGCGTACTGTCTTCAGCAAGGTAAAGGACACCAACACGCGCAGTCTGCCGGCTGTGTCCGTTTACCCAGCCGCTCCTGCCTGCAAGAACTTTCATGCAAAAAGGATGAGAATTTAAAAACAATGTCTCTCCCTTGAACACGGGGGGGACATTTGTAACAGTGTCAACAATACGTTGTTTTAAAAGAAATATACCGACAACAAAGCAAAACCAAAAGCCAAAGCCCATCTCCCTCCTTCTCCGTGAGGAACGGGTCTCAATCTGGGCACGACGCAGTACAAAGAGCACGTGCCTGATCAAGGTTTGAGTCTTCTTTGCCTTCTGCTGCCGTGTGAACTGGAGCAGAGAGCCGAACTTTTCCCAGGCTCAGTGTGTTACATCTGGAAAAGGGAGCTGGTGAACCCCATTCGATACAATTTCAGAGAGGCTGGAATCACAGACAGTTGTGACAGTGCTTTGGTAAACGAGGAGATAATGTTGAAACGCAGAGGATGAAAGGGATCATCACACAAAACCTCGAAGTGGGAACCAGTGAGCCCAGGCTGGTAACGCACTCAACACGACGCCTGGTACATAAACACATGATAAATGGGAAACGTTACTATTAATGGCGAGCGCAGCATCCATTTCTATTAGACTAAGAAAATGCATCTGTTTGCAGAAATGATAAAAACCTCAAACCACATATCAGCTTATGTGGGTGCTGGGTGGTTTCTACCCACATAAATCGTGGGGGCACATGCCCGTTTGACACTTAGTTGACAGGTAGCCATTTTTGCTTGTAAGCCAATTTCAACCCAAAGGCTGAATTCAGTGAAACCCATTTTTAAAATTACAGAAAAGAACTTGATTTGAGAAATTTTAGTGGCTGCCGCTTTATTTTAAGGCTTAGGAGCACCTTTAAAGGCCAACATTGGGTCTGAAGGATCAATAACTGTTGTGTTGAAAGAAAGGCCATTGTTCGGAAAGGAGCCATGTGATTTCAGAGGGCCGATTTAAGGCTCCCCCAAAATCAGGGATGCTCCAAAGAAACGTGGACTTGTTTCCTTTCGCAGCTCACAAATCCTTCAGGCTCCAGCCCCTTCCCTTCTGCCCCCTCCCCTCCCCACACAACTGCCTGGCTAACAACCTGTCAAACTAGGCCGTCTGCATCAACCACGTCCTGGGCATCTCTGGCCGCTAATCTTATCCTAAAGTACTCCGTTTAAAAAGTGTCCAGCAAGCTCGCTCCACCACATGACTTATGGTAAAAAGGGCAAAAACTGCTAATATGTATCAAACATGTCCTCCCAGCCTATTACTGCTCTCTGAAGGAAGCCCCTGGGCTCTGTGCGTGTGCAGAGGGGGAGGGGCGGCCATCCGTCTCCAACGCAGAAGGTGGGCATCACCCTCGCCACGCCCTGAACATGGCACACAAATGCCATCGACCACGCCTCGGACCATGGCTGGTCTTGGGACTTGCTCAGATTTACGTCTGTTGTGTCTCAGGCATTTCTTGCCATTTGAGGAAAGCGCGTTAATTAAAACCACAATAAAAACACAGCAATCAGCACAGGATCCTGTCACCATTTTCACTGTTCACAAATGGCACCATTCATTCATCTGCTTACTTGACACAATCACTTGGATGTTTAATAACGCCTTAAACTTGTCTGAAAGCAAATCTTGGTTTCCCCCAAACCTCGTCTTCCCAAAGACTGCATTCCTGTAAACAGCATCTCCCAGTGGCTCTGGCAAAAACCTTGCTGCTACCCTTGACTCTGCTCTTTTTTCTCACATCCTCACTGTCTGGAAGTCCCTCTTGTTGTGTTCATCTTCCAGAACGTGGCCACTGCTGCTCTGTGGCTGCTACCACCGTGGTCCGAGCCACGGCCACTTCCCTGCCCTGCTGTATACACGCCCTAACTCTTCTCCTGCCTCCACCCCTGGCCGCCTACAGTCTGTGCTTAACATAGCAACCAAGGTGCTTTGAAAAGGAAAGTCAGACCAGGTTGCTCTCTGCTCAAAGCCCTCCAGGGCTTCCCATCTCATTCACTTTGGTAAGAGACAAAGCCCACCAAGGCCCTGACTACCCCTGACACCTTTCTAGTCCTGCTTGTAATCATTCTCCTCCTGGTATCCTGGGCTCTGTAAGGTGAGTCCAGTGTGATGACCTCAGGGCCTCTGCATTGGTTTCCTCGGCCTGTGGGGCTCCTCCCCCAGAGAAGTGCCTGGCTAAGTCCCTCCCTTCTTCCTCTCTCTCCTCGGACGCCTTTCACCAGAGCAGTATTCCCTGGCCTCTGGGCGGGGGTTGGGGGGCAGCGCATCCCAGTCCCATCCTTCTCTCTACCCCTTACTCTACGTCTTTTTTCCCTACATTACTTATCATCACCTGAAAAATTAATATATATAATTGTTTGTGACCCCCCCCCCCCAGTGGGCTGTAAGCTCAGAGAGGGAAGGGCATTTTGCCTATTTTGTTCAGCGCTGTTTCCCCAGGGCCTAGTGCACACCGTGAGCACCCGTGGTGGGCACATGACAAATTTTTGCCGAGAAGGAATGATTTGCAGAGACAGTTTCAAACAACTAATAGGCTTGAGAGTTTAAGCTCTGTTCCAGGCAGAGAATGACAACATGTCATTCTGGTGTGAACGAGCGGAAGACGGCTGCATTTCAGGAGGCTGCAGCTTGGGGGTGGAGTGGGAAAGGCCACTCTAACACAAGTACCCAGTGGCCTTTGATTAGGTTCCCGGTTTAATTGGCTCTGGACACGTCCATGAGGCGGCCGTGCAGGGCAGGAGCCCAAGATCATACACAGGCAGCGGCTCTGCCAGCAGCTTCCTTTGGTCCCTAGTGTCCCCGACATGGATGCACAGCTGGCGATGCCTTCGGGTCAGGAAAGCTCAATTCCTGGTACACCCCCGGCCTCTCCTGCTCAGGCTTCCATCACCATTCTTGAAGATTCCCCTTGTGCTTCTGGGCATACTTGGAAACATGAGGCTTTCCTGGTTCTCAAGCCCTCAGCACCACCAAGGCCTTATGACCATGGGGGAAGGTGGTGGTCCCTGAATAGACCCTCGGCCACCAGCTCCCCTGGGCTCAGGGAGCCACTGCCTCTGATGCTCTTGCTGCTCTGGGTCCCTGCCCTTTGGTCTGGGTATTTTGGACGCTGTGGTGGTTGCCAAACCATAAAAACAAATCCATTTCCCATGGAGCTCCAGTTACAACCTGCCAAAGGTGCACCTGCGTGACTTCGGCCACAGGTCACCCTTCACACACGCCACACCACACCCCTTGATTCCATTTGCTGATCTGAAAAAAAGTGAACAATGATGGTAATAATAGCACCTGACTAATCTTTTCATGATATTGGTCTATGACATTCTTTTCTGGTACAATTTTTTGCATTTTGTCTGGTTTTGGTATCAGGGTATAATGCTGGCTTCACGATGAGTTGGAAAGTACTCCATCTCTTTAACTTTTTGGAAGAGTGTATAGAATTTGTATTATTTCTTAAAGTTTTGGTAGAATTCACCAGTGAACCCATCTGGGCCAGGGTGGTTCTTAACTACAACATCAATTTCTTTGCTAGATACATGGCTATTCAAAGGAATCATTTCTTCTTGAGTAAGCTTTGGTGGTTTGCCTATTTCAAGAATTGGTCGTTTCATTTAAGTTGTTGAATTCATAGGCATAAAGTTGTTAAGAATATTCCCTTATTATTCTCTTAATAGTTACAGAATCTGTAGTTATATCACTTCTCTCGTTCTTATTATTGGTAATTTGTTCCTTCTCTCCTTTTCCCCCCCACCTTATTAGTCTGGTTAGAAGTTAATCAATTTAATTGGCCATCTCAAAGAACCAGCTCTTGGTTTCATCGATTTTTCTCCATTGTTTTCTTATTCTCTATTTCACTGGTCTCTGTTTTGATCTTTTTTATTTCCTTTTTCTATTTATTTTGGATGAATTTGCTGTTCTTTTTCTAGTTTCTTAAAGTAGAAGCTGGTGTCATCCATTTGGGGCCACTCTTTTCTAATATAGCCCACAGTACTGCTTTGGTGACATCCCACAGATTCTGGTATTATTCTGTTTTCACTGTCATTCAGTGCAAAATACTTTCTAATTTTCCTTTTGATTTCTTCTCTCACCCATCTGTTACTCATAAATGAGTTACATAGTTTCCAAACATTTAGAAATTTCAAGACTGTCTGTTACTGGTTTCTAAATTTTATTCCACTGTGGTCAGAGGACATATTAGGTAGCACTTGAAACCTTTTACATTCATGGAGACCCGTTTTCTCCTCTAGAATGTGGCCAATCTTGGCAAATATTCCCTGTGCACTTGAAAAGACTGTATATTCCGCTGTTAATGAATGGAGTGGATGGAGTGTTCTGTCAGTGTCAACTGGGTCACAGTGGTTGATGGTGCTATTCAGGTCTACTACATCCTTGCTGATTTTCTGTCTACTCGTTCTATGAATGATCAAGAGAGAAGGGTTACAATTTCATAACTGTGGCTATGTCTGGAACTCCCTGCAGCTCTATGCAGTTATGCTCCATGCACTTTGAAGCGGTATTATTAGGTGCATAAACATTCAGGAATGCTATGTCCTCTTGATGAATGACCCCTTTATTATTATGAAATGACCTTTTTTATATCTTGTAACATTCTTAGTTCTAAAATCTACTTTGATATTAATACATAGCCACTCTAGATTTCTTTTGACTAGTGTTAGCATGGTAGACTTTTTCTGTTCTTTTCCCTTTAATTTGCTTGTATCTAAAGTGGGTTTCTTGCAGGCAGCATGTAGCTGGACCTGGCTTTCTTATCAAATATGACAATCTCTACCTTTTAGCAGAAATGATTAGAGCTTTTACATTTAGCATGATCACTGATGTGGCTAGGTTAAAGTCCACCATCTTGGTCCTTGCTTTCAATTTCTCTGTTCTGATCTGTGCTCCCTTTTTCTTTTTTTCCTGCCTTCTTTTGGGTTACTGAATATTTTTCGTGATTCCACTTTACCTCCTTCATTGGCTTATTAGCCACAGCTCTCTGCTTTGCTATTTTAGTGCTTGTTTTTAGGGTTTATAGCATATACTTTTAATTATTATAGTCTATCTTCACCACTTCACAAGTAGTATAGGAACCTTACAATAGTGTGTTATTATTTTTCCCTTCTAATTTTTATGTTGCGATACATTTTACTTTTACATATGTTTTAAATGCAACAATATGCTATTATTTTTGGTTACAGATATCTTTTTAAAAGATTTAAACAATAAGAAACATGGCATATATTTACTTATGTAATTCCTTTTTCCAGTGATCTTCATTCTTTGTGAATAAAGATCCTTATTTCCATCTGGTATCTTTTTTATTTTCCCTAAAAGGGCTTTCTTTAACATTTCTTATATTACCTGACAGCTGTGATGAATTCTTTCAGCTTTTTTGATGTCTCAAAAGTATGTATTTTGCCTTTATTTTTTAAAGACATTTTCATGGGGTACAGAATTGTAGGTTGGCAAAGTTTTTACTTTTAGTAGTTAAAGATGTTGCTACATTGTGCTCTCTCGCTTGCATTGTTTCCAGTGAAAATTCTGCCATCCTTATCTTTGGTCCTCTGTCAATAATATGTTTTATTTCTCTATCTGCTTTAACATTTTTTCTCTTCATCGTTGGTCTTCAGTAATTTGATGATGCTGTGCCTTGGTGCTGTTTTATTCATGTCTCTTGAGATCAGGTTTCACTGGGCTTCTTGGGTCTGTGGTTTATAGTTGTCACTCAACTTGAAAAACACTTGGCTATTTTTTTCCTCCTCTCCTTATGGACTCCAATTACGTGAATATTCAACTACTTAAAGAGCTTATTAATACTCCCCATTTTTTAATTATATTTTATTCCCATGTTTCAAGTAGTTTCTTTTTTATAACTTCAGGTTCACTAATCTTTTTTTTCCCCTGTAATATCTATTCTACCATCAATCCCACTGTACTGTATTTTCCATCTTAGACACTGCTCGTTTCTTTTCTAGAAGTTCAGTTTGGGTCACTTCATATCTTCCACGTCTCTAACTTTCCAAACACACGGAACACAGTTATAGTATCTGTTTTAGCATCCTGTGCTAATTCTGGCACCTGTGTCAACTCTGGGTTCGCTTTGATTATTTTCCTCATTATTAGTCATGTTTCTCTATTTCTTTGCAGGCCCAATAGTCTTTGGGTGGATTTACCTCAGTTGTTGCTGAATATTTTTGTTTTGTGTAAGAATTTTTGAGGTTTCTCCTCGGATGCAGTGAAGTTACTTAGAAATAGTTTGATCCTTCTGGGTTGTAATTCATGCTTTTTGAATCTGGTCCAGAGAACTGTCCAGTCTAAGGCTAATTAATCCCAACGAGGTACAACTCTTCTAAGGACTCAACCCAATCCTCCACGAGTGACGAATGACGAGGTTTTCAGTCTGAGTGGTGGGAAGAGGCACGATCCCTGGCCTGCGTGAGAGCTTGGCAGTTTCCCCCGAATCCCTGCGGATGGCCCCTCTCCCGCCCTCAGGTAGCTTCCCTGCAGGCAGGAGCTCATCGGTCCTTGGCTGAGTACACACGGAACTGTCTGCAGGTTGCTGCGGCTTAGTCTCCATGCAGCTCTCCCCTCTTCAGTACATCGTCCTGTGAACGCTTTGCCTCTGTGGTCTCTCTGGACCCTGGGCTCCATCAACTCAACTCAGGAAGTCCTCAGGGCTCTACCTGGGTCATGCCAGCACCATGCATGCACCTGGCATCATGGCTTGAAAACTCAAGGCAATAAGCACTGACAATGTATCGCTCTCCACATTTGCTTCCCATCTCTTTAGGATCACTGTCCTTCACATCCTGGTGCCAGTGTCCATTGATTTTTTTCAGTTATTTCAGGCAGGTGAGTAAATCTGATACCTGTTATTCCACCTTAGCCCCTAAATAGCATTTGTAACGTCTATGCTTACATTCATATCGGGGTACCAATATTATTATTAACTACTACAAATGTGGTTGGCTTTAACTTCCTGTACTTCCAAATTATCTTTTTTTGTTCAGAGTACATGTTTGCTAAACCTTAACAGGCTATAACTTCCTCCACTGTTGCTTTTATAAACTGTTGGGGGTGTAAAGCTGCTCAATAGAATGTTATAGTAATATGAGCTTACAAGTTCTTTTCAGGAAATTCAGCATGTACCATAAATTAACAATGCTAATTTAATGAAAAGGAAAAAGCAAGACGGAACATGGACCCAGGAGTCTGGGAGACTTGGGCCTTTTATTGCAACAAAGAGCCCATTTGGGTTCATTCATTTCTGGAAGCTAGCCCCATGGGCTGGGGGAAGCAGTCGGGGTTGTGTCTATTTTCACTCTCCCTGGGGACAGTCTTTACATGGCAGAAACTGATCACCAGCAGAGGGCTTTGCACAGAAACCTTCAGACTCAGGTCTCTTCAGCCGCTGGGGCTCCGCTGCCATCAGCTCTGCGCCCCAGAGGGGCCTCCGTGTGTGCGGGTGGTTGTCAGGCAGCCCACAGAGCCGCCGGTGGGGGGCTGGGAAAGCGGGCCAGCCCACCAGCCAACCTCTGTTCTGCTCCCTTGGCAGGAGGTGCAGAGGGCAGGCCTGCTCGGAGCCAGCTGGCCGCCTCCCACAGGCAAGCCCAGCAAGGCAGGCCGAACTTTCTCGCTGCAGTTCTCTGTGGCTGCACACTCCCCAGCGCGGCTTCGGGTGGAAGCAAACGCAGCTGGCACAAACAAACAGCCCCTAGACCCTGTTCTTGACACGCTGCTGCCAAAATTCAGTTCGGAGGAACAAAGGCAAACATGAACCTCGGCTCCTGCTGGGGAAGTTGTTTAAGCTAAAAGAAACTGGAGGGAATGAGCAGCTCAACTGCGCTAATTTATTCCCACATTTCTGCTGTCAGGCTGCAGGAAAGCTCCCCCCTGGAAAAAAGGGAAAGTTCTTCAAGACATCTGTCAACTCATTTCTGAAAAGTCAGCTTCCACCACTGGGGATTCTAAAAAAGTGGTGGTGGGGGGTGGTGTTGTCAGGAGCACTGGGTTTGGCAACATCTTTTGCTGTAACTTGGATGCTGGCTGCGTGGGTGGGCTGCTAACAGGGGGCCTGCGGCGAGCTTGGGCTCGATTCCCATCCAGCCGGAGCAGGGGTCCCTTGCCTTATCGATGTCCTGGACCCCTCCGCCAGGCTGGTAAAATATATGGATGCTTCTGAGAACAGTGCTGATAATTCATAAAATAAAATAGACAAGATTATAAAGGAAACCAATTAGACTGAAATATAGTTACGGAAATAATAAAAAATTTATAATACAGTAATAAATGGGCTTCTTCAGGAACACATTAAACCACAAGATCTAGTGGCAGTTCTAAAAACTGCCTTCGTTTCAAAGGAGTGATGGGTGTCCAGGACATTTTGAGATGCCTGTACAGCGATGGGAAAGTATATGATTTCTTTTGGTGACTGTATCGCAGATGCTCTGTCGCCTACAGCCACCACTGCGGGGACCACCAAATCCATTTAGAGGTTCAAATAAAAAAGCAGCGTTTTTCTCCTCCAAGTTTATAAATCCTCCTGAGTTTTCCCCAGGGACCGCAGGACTCCTAGATTGAGAAGACCTTTCCTTTCCTCAGCTGCACACCCAACCACGGCAGGAGCACTGCCTGGGGAGCTTGGGGGCCAGGTCCCCATCCTGGCTCCACTTCCAACCAGCTGAGGACGCACCCTGGTAATCCAAACAACGAAGAAGAACGCACACTGACTTGCCCGAGGCCTTTCCCCAGGCAGTTCCCTGCCTGCAGTGTCTTCCTGCAAAGGCTGGTGGGTGTGTCCCGAGGTCCCAAGCACGCTCTGCCTACCACCGAGACTGGTCTCACAGCAGCCTACTGGCTCCTCACGCCTCTGTCCCACCCCTTGCATGAAGCAGTAATTACGGCTCACTTACCACTGTGTTCTCGGTGTCCAGCCCAGGGCTTGGCCTGTGCAAGACCATTATTTACATACAGGGTGGGGCAAAAGTAGCTTTATGGTATGAGTGCATGAAACACAGAGTCATTCTTGTACTATTACTTACTAATACTGCATGATTTTCCACACGAATAACTGTGAACCTATGTTTGCCCCGCCCTGCGTTTAGTGAATGAACAGAATGAACAGGCGGATGGGTCGGGGAAAGAGCTGTGCCCACACTCAGCTTCTCTCTCTCATTGTAAAAATATTCTTATTTCATAGCAGCAGTTCCAACCCTGGTCACACGTGAGAATTGTTTTAAGAATTTTAGAAAACACCAAGACCCAGGCCCCGCCCCCAGAGATTGAGAGTCTAGGGGCCTGGGGTGGTGTCCTGGCCTTTGCAGGTTTTTAAAAGCACCCCAGGCAGCCTGAGTTGAGAGCCCACTGCACCACGGAATGCTGCGGGGAGGGTGTACAGGTCCCGGATGAGCCTCTCTCCCAGACCCAGAGGTGACACGAGTGCAGAATGCTGAACTCTGCAAGGGGCTGAGCGCATAAATTGAGTTTCTGACCCTCAGCGTCAGGTCGCAGCTCCGAATCCAGAAACATCTGTAATATCTGAACTACACTCTCAGACTTAGAGGAAAAAATTCGCAGGCCTGACGGTGCAGACCAGGGAGCACACTGTAAACCCCACAGGCAAGCACACTGAGGTCCCCCTGCTCCCACCTCTCCCTGCAAGAAACCCTCATGGACAGCACCAGCCCTGGGCCAGCCGTGCGCCCTGCAGCTGTGTGGTTTGCTCACCTACCAAGTGGAGGTGGTAACAGTACTGCCGACTCAGAGAGCTGCTGCAGGAACTGACAGATGTAATGGGGCTGAAAGCATTCTGGGAATAGTCAAACACACTACTGAGATTAACTCTTGATTACTTCATTCTACCAATTGAGCTCTTATAGGTGGTAAGGCCTTATGGTTCAGTGATTAAGATCATAGATTCTAGAGTCAGAATTTCTGCCTGCAAATTCTGGTGCCACCCCTTACCGGCTGTGTCATTTTGTGCAAATTATTTAACCTTCTTGTGCCTCTTCCCCATCTGTAAAACAGTGATAATGAAGGTACCTCCCTCATCGAGTTTTTGGAAAGTTTGGCTGAGCTCATGTGCCGAACGTTTCCAGAATATAAAACTTCAGTGGGCATCAGAATCATCTGGAGGGAGGGCTTGTTAGAACACAGAGTGCTGCGCCCCATCCCGGAGTTCTAGGTTCAGCGGATCTGGACTGGGATCTGAGAACCTGCATGCTAACAAGCTCCTAGGTGATGCTGGTGTGCCTGGTTCAGGAGCCATGCTTTGAGAACCACTGGCTTAGAATAAGGCCTGGCATACAGGAAGCACCTAATACATGTTAGCTGTTATCTTTCCCTGGGCTCTACATTTTAGCCCCTTAACTGAACGCTTCGTGCTCCAGCGCTGCTCTGTGCTGCCTCTGGGTGCAGACACTTGGAAATCCACCCGCTGTGCCTCCCGAAGCGTGAACGAAGACCAGCTGCATGAGCGCCTGTGGACGCTCATGTCTGACGCCAGCTCTTCAGTTTCAGCGCAGATCTACGGAATCGGGAGTTACAGGGGTGAAGCTCAACACCCTGTCCCAACAACTGACGATGCTAATGCACGTCAGCCTTAAGGACAATATCTCAACTGGAAAATCACCGTGACCGCCACAGCAACCCTGCTGAACATGTCCAGGAGGCAGGATGGCTTCAGGTCCAGATTGAACTGGAGCCTAATGCCTGGCTCAGATCTGTATTCACCTTATGTGACTTAGGACTTTAACCCTGGGTTTCCTCATCTGTAAAACGGGCAGCATTTAGGACCCGCCCACCTGAGATGATGCAAAGTGCCCACCACAAGCTACCTACTCAAAGGATGTTAGCTGTCACAGTTATCATTAGTCAGTACAATATGCCCTCTCTCAAATGGTTTGAGACAGCTTACAACAAAGACATGAATACTCAGGCACAGAGAACCGCTAACATAGAGGTTAAAGAAACAGAAACGTCACACACAGAAAGCGGAGGGAGTGAGGGCTGAAAGTGCCACTGCAACTGTCTTCTAAATTGAGGTGTGAACTTCCCAGCGTGGGGGGAGGGGGCGCAGAGCAAAAAGGAAATGGAGGGAGTTCCGTGTCCCCACTGTCTGAACAGAGGAGGGTGACTGGCTCTTTCGGGGAGGCCTCACGTCCCTCTGGCACTCCAGCTCTACACTCCAGAAGCATCTGATCGCACGATCCCTTGCACAGAGGCCCCGGGTAACAGGAGGGCCTCTCCCCCGGCAGCCCTTCCTGTACCTGTTTCTTGAATGAAGTCTCAACAAGGGCCAAGGGCACAATCCTTACATCCCAGAGGATGAGCGACGTTACACTTACTTTGGGTGCCGAATATCAGGGAGAGAGCGATTCAGGGAGATCTTATCGCTGACGTAGATGTTAAACCCATTTTCCCGGTACGCCTGATCCACTCGCTCAGCATCGGTCATGGGGTAGGGCCTCCCTTGTTCTCCATTTCCTAGGGGCAAAGAGCAAAGTCAGCGCTGCTAACCGAATGGAGTGGGGGAAGAAGGATGACAAGTATGATCAACCACAGAGGTAAAACTTCAGGCTTGATACAGAGTGTACGACCAGATTTTGCAGGGGGAAGTGTGCGGAGGGCAAGGGGAATGAGCATTCAGTCACAGCCGAGTCACACACTTCATAAACCTTGTCCCCGTGGAACCACCACAGGAAGCAGGCGGGGTGGACGTGAGAGCCTTCGACCTGTAGCAGGATAAACGGGACTAAGAAAGGTTATAAAACCAGGTCTGCGGGTCCCAAAGCCCATGACCCCTCCACTCTGCCAGGAGCCCTAAACACGTCTGCCTGGGAGACCAGGTCTACCACACACGAGCTGATCAACCCCAGGCCAGTCACATAGCCTCTCTGAGCTACGGCTGCTCCCTTCTGGTATCCACGGAATGCCGAGAGAGTCAAGTGAGAAGCTGTGTAGATGACAGCTTTTTGTAACTACATAAAGGTAATATAAAGGAAATACCGTGATTACTCTCAAAGCAGAGTAAACTTTACACATGAATCGAAACAGCCACCAATGATAAAAGATGCTTTGATTTTTTTAAAACCAGAAAATGAATTAAGATCTGCTTGGCCTCAGCCAGGGCTGCTTGGAGGCACAGAGTCCGTTGGATAAAGTGCTGTCCTCTCTCTTCTCTGCATAATCCAGCTGGGGAAAGAGTTCCTGATGCTCCGGGAAATTTTTCCCTGGGTTCCCGGGTGCAGATGGTGAGTGGGAATGTCCACACCAAGCCCTGCAGTAACAGCCCAGGAGTCTGCCAGTGGCGAGGGACCTGAAGAAATGTCAATAGAATCATAGGTCAGAAATGACCTCATCTTCTGGAGCCTGTGGTCTGCGCGTCAGTCGCTCCATTCAGTCTGTAAAGTAAACTGTGGCAACACCAGCCTGATGGGAAGGTATAGCCTGAGGACAGGACAGATTCCACAAGGGACAACAATGCAGCACGAGCATCTCCCTCCGGGCCGGCAGCCTCAGGAAGGCGGTGCAGGGGAGCAAGGATTCGGGCCCTGGAGCCGGGCGGCGTGGACTTTGTGGTCCACTCCTGCTACTCCCCTGCTTGGGCATCTTGGGCATGCCTTGGGCAGTCTGTCTCTGTCTTGGTTCTTGCCCTTGCATTAACTGGGATAAGGACCTTCAGCGTGATAATTAAGGAGGTAATGCAGGCCAAGGTGCCTGGTACATGGTCAGCCGGGATCATTATTATTCTGAGTGATTTCTCCTCCGCTTACTCTTTCCTTGCTAGTTAGGCCAATGTTCTAATAATCCCAGCATAATGGTCTGGCAAATCAGCTCTTTTCAAATGTTTCCTTTTTTAATTTAAGCACCCCCCACCCTTCATTTTAAATTACTGACATACGGAAAAATGCATGTCAGGTCTTCAGATTTCCCTGAACCTCAGTTAAGTTATCATTTCAGCTCAATTCAAAGACTTGTTGTAATCTCATTTTGTTATAATGTAATTTAAAAAAAATCAATAGTGGTGCCTTTACTGAGATAAAAATGAATACTAATCCCTTGTATTTCTACAGTGCTTTCCAGTGTAAAGCTACTTCATATCAACACCATGAGGTTTTCAAACCAGGAAGCGTGAGCCCCACTGACAGATGGGGAAACTGAGGTTCAAGGATTATGGGACTTAGGTGATGGTCACGCAGCGGACAAGAGGTGTTAGGGCTGCTGTCCTGAACTCCTAGCCCAGGC